>NC_069364.1:81687500-82937500 GCF_021730395.1 Mercenaria mercenaria | reverse complement strand
CGAGAGGGCACCTGGGTGAACCACCGACCTTCCGTAAGCCCTGGATGGCTTCCTCACGTGAAGAATTCTAACGCCCCAAATGAGGTTTCGAACCCACATCGATGAGGGCAAATGGGTTTTAAGTCAACGACTCTAACCACTCGGCCCGGAAGGCCCCCTTAAAAGGTTATTGGGTATTTTCACTTTTTGTATCATAATTTGGAATTTCCATTTATATATAATAATAAAATTATCTTACATTATATTACATTATATTACATTATTTTACATTATCTTACGTTATTTTATAAATGCAATCAAAACTGAATGAAATAAGATAAGAAAAAAAAAACTTAGTCGGGCAAAAGATGAGAGCTCTTAGAGAAAAATAATGAGAGAAAAAATAAGAAAAGTACAAATCGGACATGTATAAATGAAATTTATAAGCCAATACTGAAGGAATAGAAAGTCAAAAGGGAAAAATTTCAAGTCAGTTTAAAAGCATTACCTGGAATTAAAGAACAATTGGCATTAATTCCAGAACAGTTTGCTGATAAGATACAAGAAGCAGAAAAATCTAACAGGGTTGGAAAGCTATTCCAAGAACCATTACGATTATTACCGCCGAAAGATCATGGGTTTTTGGATGATAGATATGAGTTTGAAGACACTAGGAATTTCCTGAAGAATCAGAAGAATTAGAAGAAAAATTGGGAGCAAGACCAAAAGAATTTACGTTAATTTTAATAAAGATATTGATTTAGATCTTTTAGATGAAAAACAATATTATACGCCGCAAGAAGTGTTTTTTATTTTTTTCACAGCAAATCTAAAGATCCAGATGAAAAATGGAAATAGAGAAGAAGTAGAAAATATCATAGAAAAGGCATCAAAGGATATAAAAAATTGGGTTATGAATCTGGTGCAATAACTAAAAGAAAAACAAAACAAATTTCGATCTGAAGCAAAGGAAGCAATTATAGCTAAGTCGGAAAATTATAAAAAATATAGAAAGGGAATCATTGATATTTTAAAACAAAGGGAAAAAAGTATATGGGAAAAGGAATAAGATATCATAACCCTATAAAGGTTCAAACCCAAAAGGACAATATGGTAATTTAATTATTAACTTAAATAAACTTTATGGTCAAAACAAATTAATTGCTAAGGGTCAAAGAACTGGAAAAGAAGTAATTAATACTGAAGTAGATAAGATTTGATTGATTTGATTAATAAAAGATATAACAATAATAAAAAACATTCAATTCATTCAAGAAAAATATTCAAAGAATTTAACGAAAAGTCAGGATTACCTATCAATAAAGATCTATGAAATTTAAAAAAGTAATTAGAGGACAAGGTTATGACGTTTTCCATGTAATCCAGAAGAATTGGTTAATGAGTTGGAGTTAATCTGTGGGTTTGATTGATGCAGGAAATAATAATGAAGAACTAAAAAATGAAGGTATTAGGGTAGTAGATCATTATTAAAAATGAATTCACTTTTACCAGAACAACATGAAATGTTTTTATAAAAAATATTTTTCTTGAATATATAAATGGAACAAAAAATAGTATTAAGTTCTGAAACAGTTAAAAATAATAAAAAAACTCCGAGTGATTTTACAATCAGATTTAGTCGTTCTTTAATTTTAGATAAAAATAAAACTTATGTTGTTTGGTTGGATAGTATTAACACTATGACCTATTCTTGGCATAATATTGTGAAAGAATATACAATAAAAGAATTCGTTAAATAATGGGAAAGGATTGGAAAGATAATCATATTTACAAATGGTTCTTACAGTTACACAGATATTAATAATTATAAATTTGGGAAACATTAATAAGTAATGATGTTATGAATTTGATAAATTTAGACATTTCTCAATAAGTTTGGAATTTGATTTAAGTAGTTTTAAATTTTGATTTCAATTAAAGATAATTTTATGTTGGATTTAAGAATGTCAAATTTTCATACATTGCTTGGATTTGAGAAAAAAGCTTTAAACAAAACTGAATGGGGAACTACAACACCAAATATAACTAACTCTGTGGATACAATTTACATTCATTGTGATCTTATTGATAATTCACTTGTAGATGGTAATTTCAGTGATATTATTTATGCTTTAAGTACTGCAGATTTAACAAGAGCTATCCATTTACAAAAGAACCACAAAAAAGTTGGATATTCTGAAATTAATAAATATATTTAAATTCAATTAAATATATATTGCAGATGTATTTGGGAGAATAATTAATTTTAAGGGGTTGAAACAAGTTTTACACTAATTTTAAAAGAAATATGAAATTATAAATTTAGTTTTATATAATGTACAAAAAGGTTTATGACAAAAATAAAAGGGAAAATTTATTTATGTTGTGCTCACACAGGAAAAGAAATCATACACGGAACAGGTATCTTTGACACTTTAACGAAATTGTTTTCAAGCGGAGTTGCATCTTCAAATTTGCACAGCTGGAAAAAAAGCTTTGGGGAAACAGCAGGAAAAGCAGCACTAGAAAGTGGGAACAAAAAAGGTTGGAAAAGAAGTTGGAAAATTTTGCTGCTAATAAAATTGTTGAAAAATTTAAAAAGAAACCTGCTCCGGCAGTTGGTAATTTAATTGCTAAGGAATTACAAGAAAAGAATAACAGTAAAAATAATAATGATAAAGAGGAGGATATTCATATGAGAATAAATAGAATATTGTCAGGATCTGGAGCTTCAACTCAACGTAAACGTATAAACAGATTAATTTATAAAAACTAAAGTTTTAACTTTAATAAAAACTAAAGTTTTAACTTTAATAAAAAAAATAAAATAATATATAATATATACATGTTTAGAACAAAACAAAATTGTGAAAGATATGAATTAACTCCTATTCAATTAGATACAGCTTTAATATCTGTCTTGGGAAATAATGTTAAACAACAAAAAAACGGATATCACTTTACAATTAATGATAGAAGTTCATATTTTGATTGGTTTATTGGTTATTTTGAAGTAAGTTTTAAAGTAAATAAGCTTGCTAATGGTAATAATTATGCTGATGGAGACCAAATTGCTCTAATTAATAATGCAGCTTCATTAATTGATCAGTTAGTGGTTAAACAAAATGGAAAAAATGTATATGATTGTAATAATTTATACAAAGTAATAAATGTAAAAAATTTAGTTGAATTATCTAATGATTATGCAGAATCAACTGGAACAAATGAATTTATCTCTTTAGATACTACTGCTGTTGCTGAAAGTAGGGATGACCAAGCTGAATATAATAAAGGTTTTGCTACTAGGAAGTTATTAATCCAAGGTGGTAATGAGGTAAATGCTAAAATTCCATTAAATAATTATTCATTTTTTCAGGGTTTAGAAACTAATATTATACCTCCAAGTCAAATTCAAATAACACTACAGCTGACAGATGATGATGAATTAATTTTTAGAGCTAATGCTGCTGATGCTGGTAGAGTAATTGTAACAAAATTAATTCTATGGGTTCCACGTTTGGTTTTTAATGAATTTTGACTTAATTTAATTTCTGAAAGATTTACAAAAGCAAGATGGTCATACCTTAGGGAAATAGTGACGCAATCAACTGATACACAACAAAATAATATAACCTTTAGAATAACAGCTGGTGTAACAAAACCACAACATGTATTTGTTTATTTAGAACGACCTGACAAAAGTAATTCACAACAACATAACCCACACCTGGTTGATACATTTAAGGTAAATGCTAATAATTATAATTGTACATTGGAATCTTGTCGTCTTGAAGTTGGTAATGGTGTTTTTTATCCAGAAACAGAATACACAAGTATATCAAGAATATATGATGATGTAATTAATTATTATTATAAACAAAATAATAAGACTACTGGAAGCCTGCTAAATAGATCAAATTTTTCTAGATTATTTGGATTTATTCATTTTAACTTGGAATATAAAAAGGAAGTAATAACAGAAGATCCTAAGCATATTACATTAACAGCTAAATTAAATATTCCACCAGCAGCTAATATTCGTGTTTACGCAATTGTATTATATGAGGAAACAGTTGAAATAAATACTATTGGAAATGAACTTGTTATTGTTTAAATAAAATAAATATAAATTATATATAATGACATCAAATTATATTGAATATAAAGTTAACCTAACAGATGGACAAAAGAAAAATTTAGCACAAGCTTATAATAATAAAATTCCACATACTTTTAGATTAAAACATGAACAATTACATGGAAACTTCCCTTTACTAATATGAAATTAGGTGCTACCTAAAAGGCAGAGCTCCCTTGAAAACTCACTAGTGACCTTAAAAATTAAAGGAGTGGTGTTGGAATTATGGATTCGTTTAGGAAGTTTATGTTCTATTAGATATATTAAAATTATAAATATTAATGATAATTCATGATTTCTGAATGCATGTTTTAGACTGCATCAAGATTAATTCTTGACATGTGAAAATTCGAAAGATATTCTATATATGAGCAGTGCCATGAGAAAATCAACATAGTGGCTTTGCAACCAGTATGTATCCAGACCAGCCTGCGCATCCGCGCAGTCTGGTCAGGATCCATGCTGTTAGCTTTCAAAGCCTATTAGAACTAGAGAAACTGTTAGCGAACAGTATGGATCCTAACCAGACTGCGCGGATGCGCAAGCTGGTCTGGATCCATGCTGGTCGCAAAGCCACTATGTTGATTTTCTCATGGCACGGCTCATATAATCAAAAGAAAGTTCGATATAGATTAAAATCGGCACCAAGATAAAGAAAAAAAAATGTAATTGAATAACTTCTGTTTTTCTTATTAAAACGTACTGCATCAAAAATGTTACATAAATTATTATCATACTGGAAACCAGTCACAATTTTACATAAATTATTATCATACTGGAAACCAGTCACAAATGATAACTCCTTCAAATTGAAAAGCTTGAATCTTGAAAATTTTAAACCTAACAGAATCTCATTAGACCAAGAGCCAAAGGAATTCTGTCTCTTTGCGTGTAAATGTTTGGCAATGAGGACTTAATGTAAAAAGTTAATGTTCCAATTCCAAAGTTAATAGAAATTAGAATTTAATCCTGGAAATGACTATTGTAATTCTTTTAAATGTCATTATTGTTAAATTTTGGTTCTTTTTGGATGGCAGAATGTGTCCAACATTTAGTCAAAAATACTGCTATAATAGACGCCTAGTATGGGAAAATTACAATCATTTACATAACTGTACAAAGCTTGTTTTAAACCCAAAAGACTAGCAATTTTTAAAAGTTAATGATAAGAATTTTACCTAGAGAAAAACAGTGTTTGCCGAAATTCTCGAAAACACCTATTTATTTACAGAACTTTTAAGTTCACAATCTATGGCTTTTTTATGGTTAATCTTTTAGCACTAGAGAATAGGGATGGCAGTAAGAACCTTTTTGATGTTTATTGATAATTCATCGCCAGTAGTTTTAGTTTTATTTTTATAAACTCTGGTTAGTGATTTTAAAGCTAACGGATGAAATATATGTGAAGTGGAAGAAGAGCATTAATTGCTTTTCACAGTTCAATGCCTGTATATTTTGATCTTAAAGCTATTTTTTTAAGTTATGTCTACTGACTACTGCACAGGCACTGCATTGGAACCTGACATCAAAACTATAAACATTTATTAAATTTTACATGAACTTTAGTTATACAATATTTTAAAAACTTATAATAATACAAAAAAAGACTGAAATAAAAAAGGAATTAAAAAAAAATCTGGTTCAGGTGAGGCTCGAACTCACGACCTCTGGATTTCAACGCGAACTCGCTAACCACTACACCACTGTGGAGTTATGACGTCATCGGGACAAACATAAGTATATATAATAAAGTTCAGTAATGGCAGCGTGACGAAAGTCGTTTCAAAATGAAATTATTGTATTTTATTTCTTTTTTCTTCATAGAAAATGTATTTAGCACTAATTTCTTATTATCAAACGCTCATTTACATTTTTATTCAATATTCAAAGCAGTAAGCGAGACGCTTTTGTCAACCGTAAACAGTAAGCGTCTACTGACGTCTTTACTGATTAATTACTGTGTACATAGTACACATGGAAAAATCCGAACAACGCCGATTCCAAAAAGTACCACGAATTTTCAACTCGATAGTATACACAGTTAGATCTCTCTATTCATTTTCTTTTTCACACGTCTAACCGTAATGCGACGCTGTCGGCGCCGCTTCGCGGCGCCGGTAGCTCTGCTATTAACAAAAACACAAATTAATCAAATTAAAAAAGCTGTTGCAAATAAGAAGGGATTAGAAATTAAAATTTCAAAAAAAACAAATGTCCAGTCAAGGTCAAAATGGTGGATTTTTAGGAGCTTTGGCTGGTTTGTTAGGAAAAACAATTCTTCCAATGGCAGCAAAAATAGCTCCAAAAATATTAGCCCCTCTAGGCATTGGAGCCCTTTCTGGACTGGTAAGTACTGGTGTCAGTAAGTTACTTGGGAATGGTATGATTTCAGTAGCTAATGATAAGAGAAATATGATATCACCATATCTTACACCTAATCAAAGAAAGCAACTAGTAGGATCTGGAGTGATTAAATTAACACAAAAACAAAAACAAAATGGCGGTTTTTTAGGTATGTTGGCTGCTAGTCTAGGAATACCTTTGATTACATCTTTGTTAAGTGGTAAGGGACATGGCCAGGGTATACAGATTGATTCTCAGAAAAGACCTTACAGACGAATTCCTATAGTAAAAAAAAAATAGAATTTATAAACAAACCAATTTCGAACTTTGAAATTGAACAATGGGTAAAACAATTAAAAATTAAAAACTTTAGGGGTGTATTTAGTAGAAATCATTTATTAAATTTATTAAAATCAAAAGCAAAGGACCAGTGCGGAATAATCAATTTAGATGACTTTGCTGGACCTGGAACACATTGGGTTTGTTACTTGAATACTTTGTACTTCGATCCATTTGGACTTCTCCACCAAAGGAAGTAATTAATTATATACCTGGGGTCAAGTATAACAACATACAATATCAAGACAAAACAAGTACACTCTGTGGTTATTATTGTTTATTTTTCATAAAAATGTTACAAGATAAAATACCGTTGTATGATTTATTGTATAAAATATTAAAAATTAATAATGTAAAACTATTAAACTTTATTATAAATTATTTTAACCAATAAGGACATGTAAATTTTTCTTCCGGGTTTTAAACTTTGTGCACTTACAATATAGGGATAAGAGGTTAAGTGAGGTTAAACTGACCTTGTTTTCGTGGCAGGATTTTGGCAAATATTTGGTGGAAGTGTTTAATCATATTTTACTATAGGTTTTCATAAAGTACTATGAAAATTTGTTTTAAATTTGTTGAAATTGGTTAGCATTGATCGGTTAAGGTCAAGGGTTAAAATTAATTTGGGTCAAAATCAGGCCAAAACCATCATTTCTTATACTACTATTATTGTTTCTCTTTTTTGCCCCTTTTCATTTAGCTTCTTGCCCTTTAGTATTATGTCACATCCAAACACCAAACACTCCCGCACCCTGCATTTTCTATTTAGCTTCTAGCTCTTAAGTAAACTGTCTCCTGTCACCAGTACCGCACACACACACCCTTCTCCCCATCCCCTTTCAATCCCTCACATGCCTCGCCAAAAAACCTTTAGATATGTGTCTTTTTTTAATTTTGCTTCCCTCCTTAAGGTGATAAGATTTGACCGCATGACCGCAGAATATGGATGTCCACAAAATAGCAGTTTACCCAGAATTCTTTTGAACAAATATTTTAAGCAGATATAATGAATATTTGCGTTTTACACACAATTATTATCTTTGCATCGAATAAATTTTTTGTAAGATTGAACAAATAATTTGAAAACATTGAATAAATATTGTGTCAGAATGCATAATTTTTTTTTAATTTTACAATAAATATTTCAAAAGATAGAAAAAAATATGAAACATTGAAAAAGAAAATTCTATTTTACAATAAATATTTTAAGACATTGAATGAATATATAAAGATACACAATAATTATAGAAGATATAATATTGCAACACATTACAGGCCATACATTTAACCTGTCTTGAAAGTTTCTTCTACTTATTACGAATAGTTTGGTATATAATATATTTATTGTGGCATTGATGACTGAAGGACATTAAAGTAAGTCACATCAAAGACATCTTACATGCTTCAGCATGGCGTGTAATGTGTTACAATATTATATCTTCTATAATTATTGTCTATCTGTACATATTCAATGTCTTAAAATATTTATTGTAAAACAGAAATATGTTTTCAATGTTTTCATATTTTTTTTTATATTTTGAAATAATAATTGTAAAACTAAAAAGGTCAGCAATGCAACAAAATATTTATTCGATATTTCAATTTATTTTTTCGATCTTACAAAACATTTTTTGCAAAATAAAAAACTATTTATTGTATATCACAAAATATTTATTCTCAAATTTAATATTTTTGTTAAATCCTACAAAATTTTTGTTCGATGCGACAGTAATAATTTTGTGTAAAACGTAAATATGTATTGTATCTGCTTAAAATATTTGTTCGAAAGAATTCTGGGTAAATTGCTATATTGCGGCCAATCTGCGGAAAACTGCGGCGCATTTTATTAATATGCCCGTTTTGGAAAAAAACGGACGTATTAGCCTATGTGCTGGTGCGTGCGTCCGTCTATTCGTCCTTCTGTCTGTCTGTCCGTCTGCCATAATTCGTGTCCGAAGCATAACTTTATAACCTTCGACTTTAAACTTGCCATATAGGTAGATGGGGATGAGACAATGTATAGAGCACTTAAATTGGCTCTTTAGGTGAAAGGTAAAGGTCACAAACTGAGCTAAAAGGTCAAAACTGACAATCATAATTCGTGTCCGGAGCATAGCTAAATAACCATGCAAGGTATTGACTTCGAATTTGGCATGTTCTTAGGCGGCGACGAGACAATATACAGAGCACTTAAACCGGCTCTGAAGATCAAGGTCACAAATTGAGCTTAAAGATGAAATTTGTAAATTTAATTTCATGTCCGGAAGAAAACTTATTAACAATTCAAGGTATCGACTTCAAACTTGGGGTGTAGGTATGTGGTGATGAGACGATGTGCAGAGTGCTGAAACCAGGGTGGACAATGTCACAGCAAGGCAAGGTCAAATATCTCCACACCATAGTCCATGTTCAGAGCATATACATCCCCCGGACCACAAAAAGCATCTTTATTTTAATTTACACCCCATCCCCATCTACATTGTACCATCACCCTCTGCCCAACCATCCCCACGACCCACCAATTATTTTTTCTCTTTTTTTCCCTCCTTTTTCATTTCGCTTCTTGCCCTTTAGTATTATGTCACATCCAAACCCCAAACACCCCCGCACCCTGTATTTTTCATTTAGTTTCTAGCTCTTTAGTAAACTGTCTCCTGTCACCAGCACCGCACATACACATTCTTCTCCTCTCCCCCACCCAACCGCTCACATGACCCGCCAAAAAATCTTTAGATATGTGTCTTCTTTAAATTTTGCATCCCTCCTCTAAAAAACCTTTCGGGCGTATATTGCCCAGCAAGGCGAAGCTGTTGTTTGGTATACTTCTGTTATCGATGATATGATCTATATCCTCTAGCGTTTTTTGTTTACTGATAAAATCAGTGATAATCATAAAGTACATGACTTTGTAATTGTTTTATCATCGAGGTAATAAGATTTGCCCGCATGACCGCAGAATAGGGATGTCCGCAAAATAGCAATTTACCCAGAATTCTTTCGATCATTTTTTTTAAGCAGAACAACACAATCATTACACAATAATTATAGAAGATATAATATTGCAACACATTACACGCCATACTTAAGTTACTTTTATGATTCGGTCAAATTAGATGATATCCTCAAAAATACGAGCAAGTCTAATGTTATGGTCATGATCACCAAGGTGACCTATGTTGGAATGCTTGTTCTTTTCTGACTAATGTAAGAATAAAGACGGCTTCTCGGGTAAGATATTATTAATAACATAAATATCTTATCTATAATTAATGTATTTTGTATAAGTAATTATGTTATCAAAATCTTCTTTCATGACTGTGGCAAAACAATTCGTAATATAATGATGATTTTATGTAGGTTTACTTATTGTTGAACGATCTTTTTGTCACACGTAAAGAACGCATGCGCATTCAAATCAAAATATCTGGTAAAACATCAGGGTATCAAATAGCATCGTAAATCCGTCTGTTGTTGTGGTTTATGCTACTCTTGAAAAGTCTTTTTAAGCCGAAAGCGCTTGGGTTTATAATTAAACATTTTACACTGTTTGAACATATATTTTCTCATACTGTGTATTTCTATTTTTATGTGCTTGAATCTTTCTGGGATCCAGTGTTTTTGAAAGGCATTTCAATGATATTTTTTCTTTATTTTCTCAATTATACACACCCAAGTTATCAAAATTATTATATCAAAATGTTAACATAAAGAACAAGCAAAAATGTAACATTTTAACGATATAAATCAAATTTAAAATAGTTTTTGTATTTTTACCGTATTCGCATGCTGTATTAGTAGTAGATGCTACATAGCCCGCTGGACACTCACATAACAGGGTTCCCAAATTACAGTACGAGTTTGGTAGGAAATTCGGGCAATTGGCTTGTGTGCCAGCAGTACAGCCTGAAATGACAAGCATATTAGATAAGATATTCAACATTGGCAATTAAAGCCCAAATCGTGTAATGAATAGTTTACACCGGAATACTAAAATTCATACATGTATGCATAACTTGAAAGTAGGAGTTTTTAAAGGGGCTTTCAGGGAACAGAAACTGCATCCAGCTCCTAATGAAATAATCTGTTGTATGCAAGTCAAAACAAGGTGTTGCAATCTAAAAACTTAGTAACGATTTGTATAAGGGCTGATATTTTCGATTCAAAAGTCAGTTTGTTTGTTTATTTTGGGTTAAGTGCCATTTTTCACAATAAGATATGTATAACAGTTATGTTACGGCGGACAGACGACCTAAGCAGTTTCTCTAACCAACCTTCCTTGATTCGGTACAGTACTTATCTGTTCTCGACGGGCAGTCAACCTGATCTGTGTTGCTGTAATCTGTACAGTTCTATTAAATCTATCACACAGTCTTGACAGGAATAAGTTAACCTAATCAGTTTTCCTAGATTTTGTACAGAAGGCAGTTTTCCATAATTTGAAACAGTACTGAGCTGTTCTCGACGGTCAGTTAACCAAATCAGTTTTCCTGAAATTTGTACGGTACATTGTACTAATCTTTACAGTTACTTACTAGTTCTCCGCAAGTAACAGACAACTTTTCGAATTAGATAAGAGTAGGAAGTTGAATAATTTAAAAACAGTGTCATGGAGAACATAAATTATGTCTCCTCCGAGGACAGATTTTAGAGTCTCTCGTTCCATAGATCTGTGCCCTCCCTGTTGGCAATCCATTAAATGGCATAATCTTCTCAAAATAACACCCCAAAACCTACATACATTGTGAAAAAAAAATGCATCTACTCACTAAAATTAGATATCAGTAGCTTACCTTAAATATTTTTCTGTATGTTTATTTATTGGCAGCACTGCCGCAGCAGTGTATACGCCTATCATTAGTCGAGTTCAAATTTATTTTAATAACTGTAGAAGCAGGATAAAAAATGAGAAAAAGCTAATACAGGGACAGAGATCATTGTTCAATTATTAAAGAAAAACAATATGAAATCTGTATCCCCCTCCCACATTCTCAAGCAGGAATAGTTACTGACAACAAAAGAGATAAAATTCGTTTTTATTTATTTCAATATAAACAAATAGGTTTGGCATTAAAGAAGTCATCGCAAACTATAAAACCTTATTTTACCTGTTACTCCAATCTGTCCGTTAACTCCCACAATGCAACACCCAAGAATAAATAACAGAACAAATTTCTCCATTCTCTATTTCAATATTTTGACCCAAGTCCTTTCTTTCTTTCTTTCTCAACAAACAAATTCACATTCTGCTCTCTAGCTCAAACAAAATTATGTGAGTCCTGAATAGATAACTTTTATTACGAAAAATATTTCGAAAACCGAGAAAAGAGAACCAGAACGGCTAAAATCCAACGTAGAAGTGAATGATAAATTTACTGCGCCTAATATTGACGGCAGATTAAATATTTCACACATCTTTCAGAAGTAAAGTGTCATCAAAATACACAATCAATTGGCATAAAACAAAAAAGTCTAAAGAATTGTTAACAAAAGATGTCTGCCACCTCTACGAAAAAAAGTCTTATCTGATAGGCACGCTCATTTAACAATCTTGGCTGGCCATTGTTTTATTAAATAAACTTAAATGCCTTTTAAACCATTTAAAGAATTTATCTGTGTTATCAAAAGCATGAAATAGTGTGTACATTAAATCCTAAACCCGACTTGACCGTTTTATATTTTTATTATCATTAATTGGATCAAATTTATTACGAAGAACTGAATTGTGACATGACACAATTTTTGTCAAATATCTCAGGCACGATTTTTTTGTAAGCACTATAACAGTATCCTACATGAACATGCATACTGTTAATACAGATGATTAGTTAATCAAGCATCACCATTTCGTAACATTAAACAGTTGCCTATTTAGTTTACTCATATTTTATTGCATATCTTCATTACATACATAATATACACATATCTAATAAAAACCTATGAAAGTAGCAAATGGGTTGAACTTTAAGTTATACCAACAATATACAACAGCCCTTCCCACTTCGTCTAATTATTTGTAGATTTTTATAATATAACGAAATGAAGAAAAGCACCAAGAAAAAATGTTTTAATGACAAAAACGAAAGGAAAAGCAAAAAATGAAAACAAAGAGAAAAATCTATGGTTGTACTTCTGTTACAATGCCGCCGATATGACTGACCGATCCATGCTCGACCTTGCTGTAGATTAAATACAACATGTATTCTGTGAACAGGCAACGCTATATACTTGTTAATGGAATCGACCTGTGTCCTTTATGTATATCTGTACGTCATTAAAGATCTTTTCATTTTGTGAGTCAGTCGAATTATCCGCACCAAAGAGAAATTTGCGTGGACTTTATGGATGGAAAGAGCGAGTACTTTGCAATAGAGAAATAAGTGCAGCAACTTATATTTTGACTTTTTTACAAACCATCTAAGAGATGACATATTTGCGCATGTGGAAATGGAATAGAAGATACAGAACTTTTTTTTTCAAATATACCAGATTCCGAAATATAAAAGTCTTGCATTTCGGAATCGGGTACACTTTGAAAAAGAAATGTACTTATCTTCTATTCCATTTCCACATGCGCAAATATGACATCTTTTAGATGGTTTGTAAAAAGGTCAAAATTTAAGTTGCTGCACTTATTTCTCACGTGATGAACTGAATATAATCTGTCTCCGTATAAAAATATTTAGGTAAGTTTGGTGGTTTGAACATATTTTTAACTGAGATTTGAAAGAAGCAAGCGCTGGTGATTCACTGATGCTATTATCAAGTTCATTCCATAGATTGAGTGATGACGGAATGATGGATTTAGAGTAAATTTCAGTACGTCTAGAAAGCGTGACAAAGTCGGTATTATTTCTCAAGTTATATGGAATCGAATCCTCAACAGATTTGGGGAAAAGTTCCCTCAGGTATTCTGGCAAAAGACCATGCTTATACTTGTAAATCAGATTCAGATTTTGTTTTTTTTTACGATTTGAGGAGACCCAACCTATTTCTTGTGTAAGACGCTCGATTGATACGGAACGTTTGAGACCTGGCAGTTTCATATTGAATTTTGTTCATATTCCATTCAACTTTCAAAAAAAAGTGATGCTTATTCAGTATTAGGTCTTAATGAGCTATATAAATTTGATTAAGTGTAACGCGTTTCAGCTTGTATTTCTATGCGTCAATTCCGATGCTGATGTCAAAATATTATTGACATGGTCATGCCATTTTCTATCTTGGCTGAAAGTAATTCCTAAATGTTTATGATGATCGACGAAACTAAGCAGGTTTTTAAAAAAATAAAATAAATAAGGGATGGTTTTATGGTATTAGATAGCGCGAAGAACATCACTTCTGTTTTAGATCGGTTAAACCGAATCAGCCATTGCTTTGCCCAGGAAGATTTTTTTTCGAGGTCAGAATTTAATGTTCTTTCCATGAGAGGAATGTCGTTGGTAGAAACTGCAAGACAGCTGTCGTCAGCAAATAGACGAATAGTACTTATAAGCGACTCAGCAATATCATTAAGGTATACTAAAACAATAAGGGACCAAGCACTGACCCTTCAGGAACCCCAGCATTCACATATTTTGTATCAGAAAATGATTGTCTGACGAATACTCTTTCAGAACGGTCTTTTAAGTAGTTATCTATCCAGCCGAGATACCATACAGTCTAAGGTTGAATATTAACCCTTTAAGCTAAACTCTATCAAATGCCTTAGATATGTCACAAAATACCATACATGTCGGTTGTTTTTCGTCAATGGATTTACATATTTGATTATAGATATCATTAAGTTGGTAGACTCTGGAATGACCAGGCAGGAAGCCAGACTGATGTTTGTGTATTAGATTGTAGGAAAGGAGATGACAATATATATTCTTGAACATGATTAATGAGAAACATACTGACTTCAACGTCTGTCTTAGCATTGGTGACTTATTTCATCCGGGCCGCTAGCCTTATTAACAGCTAAATTCGATGAAAATGTCCGTTATATCTTGTTCTGTTATTACAATGTTGTTAAGAGTGCTATCGGTTTTTAGACTGAAATCTGGAAGTCCAGCGTGTGAGTCATCAAGCGTTGAAATAGAGACGAAATTGTTATTAAGAAGGTTTGCTTTGCATGCATCGGAGCCAGTATAGTCATTATTGTCATTTAATAGTGGCGAATTATAGACAATATTTCTCGAGGCTTCTTTAACCAACATTCTTACCAATTTCCAGTATTGCCAAGGACTTGAAGAATGATTTCTGAGAACTCTAAATAGATAAAAAAAATATTTCCTTTCAGTGTTTTATCAAATTATTAACTTTATTTCTTATTGTTTTAAATTTTAACCGGTCAGAATTCTTACCAGATATTAATGCGGTCCGTTTTTAACGGTCGCGTTGTCTCGATGTACAACGAATTTCAGAATTGCAGCATGGTCAACTGATCTGTGAGATCTGTACATTTCACATTTCGAATATTTCTTGTAGAATAATATAAACATGTTGGCTGATAAGCATCTGGATGAAACCCTAAAGGGAGATTTATTGCTCTAGCTGTGTGAGGCTGACCACTAAAATTTAGCAAGAGTATTATTGCCCTGTACATATCTGTCTAACCTCCTTCAGCAGTGATCAAGATTCTGTTGAAGAATAAGTGAGTGGTACTCTAAAGCGTTCTTTACTTATGAAGTTGAAACCATTTTCAGTATCAATATCACTGCTGCCTTGATCTTTGACCTACCGAACCCAAAAAACAATAGGCGTCATCTCCTGACAACAGGCAATCATCAAATGACATCTGAAAACTGTAGGCCAAGTCTGTTTTTAGTTATTGAAAAAAAAAACGTTTCCAGTCTCAAGGTCACATTGAGGTGCCCTTGACCTTTGACCTACATCTGCTGATCACAGGCGATTATCTTATGAAGTTTGACGACTTTAGGCCAAAACATTATTTAGTTATCGGTCGGAAGCTGATCTTAAGTGAATTTGAACTACTGATCAGACACAATATCAGCCATCTACTCACTATATGTATACAGGCAATTATTCTAAGAAGTTTAACGAATATTTACTCCAGTTATCAGCAGGAAACAGATTTTGCCTCAATGTCACTGTGACCTTTGAAAGACAATGGCAGTTGCCTACTTACCACAGGAAATCATCCTTTATAGACATCTTCAGTTATCTGTTGGAAACCGAGTTTCAGCTCAAGGCAGAAGCGAATACAATAGCTCTTAATTTTCTAACATTCAAGGTTAAAATGAAGCTTTGAACATATATTCTTTGTCAGTCTGCTGACTAGTCTATAAGATATCTGTAAAATTCAGACATTTCCAACATTCAAACATATGTCATCTAGATATATAGAAGACCAGAGAAACCCTTTGATCAATAGCCATGCACTGCCGCACCTCCATTGAATAAAAGTTTGAATAAACCACAAAGTACTTTTAATATGAAAACTGGACTTATTACAAAAACGAAACACAATATTTGTATGTAACTAATTAACACCAAGAACAGCCCAAAATTAATATATTTAACACTTGTAGATCATGATTTGGCAGATGAACAACATGATAAACCACTTTACTTTGGGCTGAAATTTTAAAGTGTATAGTGATCATTGTTTATATGCATGGCTTCCAAATATAAATAAGACATTTTTTTCTATTTTTCACCAATTTCTGCTAACCATGTTTAAAGCTTTTTAACAAAGAATCTTCCATCTTATTTTCTCCAGACTGGATTGTATGTCGCATTCAGTCCTACTTCCAACGGACTTTACAAAAGAGACTGAGATTTATGTAAATATGACCGCCACTTGTGCTGCAAAAGCTGCCACACCTTTATAAATTTTATTTTTCATTGCGTAGAATGGGAAATAATCGAAAAAAAATATTCGACTATTCAACAGTCTTGCTACTATTAAAAAAAGTTAAATGTATGAATACAAAAGTATAAGAAAGGGGCAAAATTCTGTAAAAATGTCACACGAAATCATGTCATGAAGATTTATATCATATTGTAATTGCTTACTATTTACAAATGTATTAATGTTCATGTAAATTTATATGCACAATGTTTGTATATATATTTATATATATATAGAAAAATAAACTTTAATAAAAAACAAGAGGGTCATGATGACCCTGGATCGCTCACCTGAGTAATATGAGCTACATATTTCAAACGACTTGTTTGCAAAACTGTGTATGTCATAAAAATTTCAAGGCTGTATCTTAAAAAACAAGAAAGTAGGTCAGTAGGTCAAGATCACAGTCAAGTGACATCATATTACTTGGGGTCATCAGGCAATTATAATTAAACAGTCTTGGAAATAGGATCAAATGATTTTTTAGTATTTTTTCCTATATAACTCACATAATAACTAAGTGACCCCAGGGCGGGGCCTCTTTTAACCCAGGGGCATAATTTTGGTAGAGGACTACTAGACAATACATCATACCAAATTTCAAAAGCCTATGTTGTATGGTTTCAGACAAGAAGATTTTTAAAGTTTTTCCTATATAAGTCTATATAAAACTTTGGACCCCCAGGGTAAGGCCTCTTTTCGCCCCAGGGGTACAATTTGAACAATTTTGGTTGAGGACCATAAGACAATGCTACAAACCAAATATCAAAGGTCTAAGTGTTGTGGTTTCAGATAAGAAGATTTTTGAACTTTTTTTCCTATATAAGTCTATGTAAAACTTGGGACCCCCGGGGCGGGGCCATATTTGACCCTAGGATGATAATTTGAATAATCTTGGTAGAAGACCACTAGATGATGCTACATACCAAATATCAAAGCCCTAGGCCATGTGGTTTTGTACAAGAAGATTTTCAAAGTTTTCCCTATATAAGTCTATATAAATCATGTGACCCCGGGGGCGGGGCCATATTTGACCCTAGGGAGATAATTTGAATAATCTTGGTAGAAGACCACTAGATGATTCTACATACCAAATATCAAAGCCCTAGGCCATGTGGTTTTGTTCAAGAAGATTTTCAAAGTTTTCCCTATATAAGTCTATATAAACCATGTGACCCCCGGGGCTGGGCCATATTTGACCCTAGGGGGATAATTTGAACAATTTTGGTAGAGGACCACTAGATGATGCTACACACCAGATATCAAAGCCCTAGGCCCTGTGGTTTTGAACAAGAAGATTTTTTAAAGGTTTTCCTTTCGGTTTCCATGGCAACCAGAGTTCTGCATGGAATTCAATTCTTTGAATAATTTTGAAAGGGGGCCACCCAAGGATCATTCCTGTGAAGTTTGGTGTAATTATGCCCAGTGGTTTTCAAGAAGATTTTTTTAGAAAATGTTGACGGACACACGACGCACGACGGACGGCGCACAACGGACGACGGGCATTGAGCGGTCACAAAAGCTCACCATGAGCCTTTGGCTCAGGTGAGCTAAAAAGTCAAATAGTTATGGAACTGGTAAAATACATGTCAGCTCATCACAGTGAACAAGTGTATGAAGTTCCAGACCATTCCCATTAGTAGGCACTGAGATTCAAGCTAGCATATAAAAACCAAAAAGCTGAAAAAGGGGCATAATTCTGTAAAAAGGTGAAATAAAGTTATGGAACCCATGTATAGCGTGACAATTTATCACAGTGAATAAGAGTGCTAAGTTTTAAATCCATTCCTACAAATGGTTACTGAAATACTATCTCGCATCCCGTAATTGTACACCATTTTTGTTTTGACCTCGTTTTCGATTAACTTGGGGTTTCCGATGACGTAGTTACACGGTGCTTTGAGGTTCATTTCACCGGTAAACAATGTGGTAAGTTCGGGATTTGAAGGTATTTATCAACTTTATTTTACCGTATACATGATTTTTGATGTTTTTACTAATGCAAATTTTTATCTATTATAAAAACGTGGATGCTTAAAGATAAAAAAAGATGACGGAAATTTTGTTGTACGTCTACAGTCCGCTTCCGGTGCTGTCAAAGTCACATGACTGTCTTGTGACATGTGTACGTAGTACTACTTTATGCACTGTTTTCGAAGGTTTAAGCATTATATGCCAATGCATTTACTCCTATGAACTTCAATAAATGATCACTTGCTGCAAGTTTGGTATAATCATCATACTCATAACAAGAAAACATACCATTGATAATGTTTTAGTAACTGATAAATTTGATAATTTCCACTCAAAAGGTAGCCTGGATTTTGCATCATTTATGATAACACTTAGCTTAATTATATGTCTTTTCAGAAACCTAAAGTCAGCTATAGGGCTTACTCCCCAACTTCGGTGTTTACTGCCTTATCAGAAGTAAAAGAGACAGGAAAGACAATAAGAAAGGCAGCAAAGGAATATGGTATTCCAGTCATCACTGCGACACAAGCTCAGTGGGCGTGTAGATCCAGAGGCAGTC
Organism: Mercenaria mercenaria; assembly: GCF_021730395.1. NCBI lineage: Eukaryota > Metazoa > Mollusca > Bivalvia > Venerida > Veneridae > Mercenaria > Mercenaria mercenaria. The sequence goes on along the minus strand of NC_069364.1, from coordinate 82,918,309 downwards.
AGGTCTGGTCCTCCAGCACTTGTCACACAAGAAGAAGAGGCTGGGCTTGCAGATTACAATAAATTCACAGCTTCTATTGGATATGGTTATAGCAGGTAACTTTTGTTATATATTTGTCTGAAGTATGAAATAATACACGAATGATTAGGATATAATCATATAAATTAAGAAATGATAATAATAATAACAATAATCAATATGTTTGTATTAATAGTACATTTTTGTAATTTTACTGGTAGCGAATAGTGGCATCTTTTCTCGTTAGCTTGCAAAGTTCCTACCTCTATTTCAGATATGATGTCGCAACAGAGTACGCCATTCTGGCCTGCCCTTAATCAAGCCCAGAGGTCTTGGCAAAGGCTACCGCTATCGAATGTGTTAGGAACTACTACACAGAGCTGGGCAGAATACTTACCAAGTATGATTTGAATGACAAGCAAATAAATAAAATCTTGAAAATCTTGAATGACAAGCCTGAAAGCATCTACAATGTGGATTAAAAAGGTCTCTCAACAACCAATAAGCCACCACAAGTAATTGCTGGAAGTTGAACAAAGCCACCAAGCATTAATTACTGACTCAAATTTGACCAATTATTGTCAATTAAATCTAATTATTCTTAATTATTGTGTCTTATCTATTGGTGCTCAGGTGAAATTTCACACTGTAAAGTAGTCATAGTGTATACCTATTATGCTGTCCCAGGTGTCAACACCTTTTGTATTCTTTTATCACTTATAGCTGTAAGGTGTATTTCTGGTCTGTAATAACTTTAATTGTGGTTGCTACACAAAAGCTGTCATTTGCATAATTTTACTTAGAAAATATTATATTGATAAAATAATGTAACAGTGTCTGATAGTAATTCGTTCTTGTTGAAAAAATAGCAGGGAAACAAGTTTTTGTCCAGTACTGTTTATCAATATGAAATAATTTTATGTAGCTGAAGAGTGATTTCTGAGTGAAACAGTAGTGTCACTTCATATAGTACAGAGGCCAACTTGTAGGAATCACATTAGTCCTGTTTGCTTCGGCACACCATGAACTTGGCTGCATTGAAACGTTTTATTTTGCTGAAAGATACCAATGGGAATTTTAAGGCATGATTTGATGAAAATTGCTTATAATTAATTACTTGTCCTGAGTAATTGTAATTAATTGATTATTTGTCACAAAAACCAAGTAATTAATTGTAATTTAATTGATAAGATTGTCAAAATATTTGTAATTAATTAATTATTTTATAAAATAATTAGGCACAACCCTGATCACATGTGAATATGAATTTGATTGAATGGGCTAGGAATCAGCATATTATATTATTTGTTCTGCCTGCACACACTAGCCACGTGCTCCAGCCAATGAATGTAGGGTGTTTTGGTCCATATGAGAGAATTTTCAGTTAATTATCACATCTATGTATATGCGTGAACATTGTGGACAGTCCATCACAAAGTACAATATATGTTCTATTGGATGTGCAGCTTACACAAGTGCTCTGCCTGTTGCTAATCTGTAGTCTGCATTCCAGAAGTCTTGTGTATATCCTTTTAATCCAGATGCTGTTGATTGCTCTGACTTTAATGTAGCGTAAGTGCAGGAGCAAGAAAAACTAGAAGATGCCACTTTTTGTCATCTGGAGGAACTAAATGGCATGCCATGTGATGATACCTCAGCTGCATTTTTCAGTGTGAAAGAAAAACCACTAAAGACAAAAAAAGACAAACAAAAAAGACATGTATCTACTATTGTTAGTGGACAAGCAATTACTTAGAAAGTTATAATAGATCAAATTATAGAACACCAACAGGCAGTAAACTCATGCAAAAATCAGCACAGGCTCCTCTGTCAGGCCCATCTGGACTGAACCATGCAAAACGAACCAATAAGACCATCTCTAAGAAAAGCAAAATCCCGTCTCCTGTTGTATCATCATCATCAGATGATGAGGAGGATGAAAAGTATTGTGGCTGTAACAAATTCAGTTCAGATGCAATCAGGGAGAGTACATTTGTGAAGTGGGTTAAGTGTGACCAAGTAGGCTGCGAACACTGGGTGCATCTAAAGCGAGGTGACAAATTCCTCTCCAGTCCAGAAGAATGAAAAAAAACTCAGACAATGTGTAAAATTTTTATGTTCTTTGCCTCTTATGTTCATAAAGGTTTTAACATTTTCAGATTTATTTATCATTTGGACAAAATATTGATTATCTACTTGTTATGTATCTCTGTTGTTTAAAGTTTTATTTCATCATTCAGGACAGTTATGGTGTAGCATATAACTTACAGTGACTGCACAAATATTTTAGCCAATCAAATATCATGTAAGATGCGTTGAAATAGGTGTGTGAGAAAAATATATGGCCGATCACACTAGTTAGCTGTTGTTTACTTTTGATTTCTGACATTTAGTTGTTTAGAATAAGATGTTGATGGTATGATTCAATACATAAAAAGTAACTGCACATGCAGTATCATAAGAGTCACGTGTGTACGTCACTGAATGAAAAAGCGCGGCCATGTTGCCTGTTAAGTGTTAAGTGCGTCGAAATGGGTGAGTCTAGCATAGTTTACATATAAAAATTCAAGCAACCAAACACATGTTGCACTAACTATTCTTCGAATAATGATAAAAATGTTTATATCATATCAGGGAAACACATAATCTTAAGAAGGACATTGTATAGAGACTTACCCTAAGCCCTCTTTACCCAAGATGAACAATCTGTTTATATAGTGAAATTGTTGAGTGAACACCGTCTTGTCCATATTATATCAGTGCAATGGAAAAGTAACCTATCTATGTCAAATGCTATGCAGGATAAAACAGTCATGATTTTCTCATATTTCTAGATATTTTTCTCATACTTTGACGCATATATATGGGTAGTATAGATTGTTCTCTTTCCAGCAGTAGCCTTTTCATCATATTTTACCTTGTGAAATTCTGTGGGTTTTGACTGTCAAAACAAGAGCTGTCTGAGGACAGCAACGCTCGATTTTTCAACAGCCTTGTCAAGTGAATGAATATTAAAATCCAAAAAGGGGCATAATTTTGTAAAATTGCAACATAGGGTTAAGAAACCTGTACAAACCATAACAAGTCGAAAGAAATGGCATTATTTTGTAAAAATGCAAAGTAGAGTTATGGAACATGTGCAGTGCATGCCAAATCATCACAGTGAACAAGTGTGTGAGTAAGTAGATACTGAGATACCAGCTTACATATAAAACCTTAACCAAAAATTTCCAAGTTGAAAAAGGGCCATAATTTTGTAAAAAAAAAAAAGCAAAATAAAGTTATGGAACCTGTGCAATGTAAGTCAGTTTATCCCATGGAATAAGTGTGCGAAGTTTCAATCTATTCCCACAAATGGTTACTGAGATACCAGCTTACATACAGAAACTTACCAAATCGGGACGCCGACACCGACACCGACGCTTGGGTGAATCCAATAGCTCTACCTATTCTTAGAATAGTCGAGCTAAAAATCGTCTGTTTGTTGACAAATTTTACTACAGAAAATGTCATACTTTCTCCAGGGTATTAACTGATTTGATCTTTACATAGTTTTCTATTCAGATTGCAATTGTGGCAATTATACATGCTTTTTTCCCTGCCTAGGGGTGAAAATTGCATAGTTTGCATGAGGTATTAAGTCAAAAGCCACCTAAGCCTACCATGACGTCTTAGCGGAGTTGTCTCCATTTTTTCCAAACATTTTACCCAGTATCATTTTTTCAGCTCAAATAACTTTTTTCTTTCTTCAGAAAATGATATTTTATATTTTTTTTCAGTCTATGTACTTTAATGCAGTTAACTACACATATATCTAAAATAGATAGTTCCTTCTTGAAGTTTGTATTTTTAGGTCCACTGCCTACATTGAGTCTTTTTTTTTTTTTTTGGCCTTGAAGTGCACATAATTATGAAATATTGCTGACAGATATGAACTTAATCTTTCAGTTGATTTCATTTCAGTCGAATTTAAAGTGAAACAAAACATTAACCGAAAAGTTCAGTAACTATGGGGACATAATTCATCATTCTTGATATTGCCTATCAGGATCATGTCATCAACCGCAAACCACTCAACTCCTTACACTCACTCCAAGTTACACATTCATCCTAGATTTTAAACAATCATTCTGACCAAGTCTCATAAAGATCAGGTAGAAAATGCGGCCTTTTGAATGTAAACAATTCATTCTATGATTTGCCCTAAGGAACTCCTTTTGGCCTCGATTCTCCAGTTTCAGACTTGTACACATTCTGACAGATTCATGATGATCTAATAGAAATTGTGACCTTTATTATATAACCTAGTGACTTAGTATTTGAACTCGGGAAAACCAATTTTAAACCGGCTCAAGATTTAATAGAGACAAACATTGAGACAAAGATTTAAGATGAATAAGAAGAAAATGTGATCTCGAGAGTGTTAACAAAGCTTTTCTATGATCTGACCTAGTGACCTAGTTTAAGACCTCAGGTAACCCAATTTCGAACTTTGCCTATTCTTCATAGAAACAAACATTTTGAAAACCTGATGAAGTGTGGCATCTACAAGTGTTAACAATGGTTTTCTATAACATGACGCAGTTCAACATTTCTGGTAACCCAGTTTTAAACTTAATCTACCATTCATACAGACAAACATTCCAACAATTTTTCATGAAGACCAAATGGAAAAAAGAAACCCCAACCCAATGTTAATAAGGTTATTATATGATTTGATTTAGTGACCTAGTTTCTGGCCTAGATTTCAGAGTTTAAAAATTGTGACAAAGTTTTACGAAAACAAGGAAGTGTGGCCTCACAGTGTTTACAAGGTTTTTCTAAAATTTGACCTTGTTACCTTGTAAATGACCTCAAATAATCCAGGTTTGAGCTTGGTCTAGACTTCAAAGAGAACAAGAGCTGTCGGAGGACAGCAACGCTCGACTATTCAACAGCCTTGTCAATTGAATGAATACATCGAAAAAGGGGCATAATTTTGTAAAAATGGGAAACAGGGTTATGGAACCTGCATAGTGTTTATCAGCTCATGAGTGGACAAGTGTGTGAAGTTTCAATCCATTCCCTTTAGTGGATACTGAGATACCAGCTTACATACAAAAACTAAACCAAAAACTACTGTCGAAAAAGGGGCATACTTTGAACAAAAATGCAAAGTAGAGTTATGGGACCTGCACAGTGCATGTCAGACATGAGTGAACAAGTGTGTGAAGTTTCAATCCATTCCCATTAGTGGGTACTGAGATACCAGCTTACATACAAAACCTGAACCAAATATTTCTAAGTCGAAAAAGGGGCATAATTTTGTAAAAAAAAAATTGTTATGGAACCTGTGCAATGTAAGTCAGTTTATCACAGTAAATAAGTGTGTGAAGTTTCAATCCATTCCCACAAGTGGTCATTGAGATACCAGCTTACATACAAAAATGTAACCAAATCGGGACGCCGACGCACGGGCGGGTCCAATAGCTCTACAATTCTTTGAATAGTCGAGCTAATAAAAACATTCTGGCCAAGTTTTATAAAGACAGAATAAACAAGAGGACCATGATGGTCCTGAATCGCTCACCTGTCCCCACATGAACTGAGTATGACGTCGTTTATTCTGACCAATTTTCATGGAGATCCATTAAAAAATATGGCCTCTAGAGAGGTCACAAGGTATTTCTATTATTTGACATAATGACCTAGTTTTTAAAGGCATGTGACCCAGTTTTGTACTTGACCTAGATATCATCAAGGTGAACATTCTGAACAATTTTCATGAAGATCTCATGAAAAATATGGCCTCCAGAGAGGTCACAAGGTTTTTCTATTTTTAGACCTACTGACCTAGTTTTTGACCGCACGTGACCTAGTTTTGAACCTGACCTAGATATCATCAAGGTGAACATTCTCACCAATTTTCATGAAGATCCATTTAAAAAAAATATGGCCTCTAGAGAGGTCCAAAGGGTTTTCTATGTTTAGACCTAGTGACCTAGTTTTTGACCGCAGTTGACCCGGTTTCAAACTTGACCTAGATATCATCAAGATGAACATTCAGACCAACTTTCATACAGATCCCATGAAAAACATGGCCTCTAGAATGATCATAAGGTTTTTCTATTATCTAACCTACTGACCTAGTTTTTGACTGCACGTGGCCCAGTTTTGAACTTGACCTAGATATCATCAAGGTGAACATTCTGACCAATTTTCATGCAGATCCCATGAAAAATATGGCCTCTACAGAGGCCACAAGGTTTTTCTATTATTTGACCTAGTGACCTAGTTTTTGATGGCACGTGACCCAGTTTCGAACTTGACCTAGATATCATCAAGATGAACTTTCAAACCAATATTCATGCAGATCCCATGAAAAATATGACCTCTAAAGAGGTCACAATGTTTTTCTATTATTTGACCTAATGACCTAGTTTTGGACCGCACGTGACCCCGTTTCGAACTTAATCTAGATATCATCAAGATGAACATTCTGACGAATTTTCATGCAGATCCCCTGAAAAATATGGCCTCTACAGAGACCAAAGGTTTTTCTATTATTTAACCTACTGACCTAGTTTTGGACCGCACGTGACCCAGTTTCAAACTTGACCTAGATATCATCAAGGCGAACAATCAGACCAATTTTCATAAAGATCCCATGAAAAATATGGCCTCTAGAGAGGTCTCATGGTTTTTCTGTTTTTAGACATACTGACCTAGTTTTAGACCGCACATGACCAAGTTTCAAATTTTAACTAGATATCATCAAGATGAACATTCTGACCAAATTTCATGAAGCTCTCATGAAAAATATGGCCTCTAGAGAGGTCACAAGGTTTTTTTCATTATTTGACCTACTGACCTACTTTTTGAGGACACGTGACCCACTTTCGAATTTGACCTAGATATCATCAAGGTGAACATTCTGACCAATTTTTATGAAGATCCATTCACAAGTATGGCCTCTAGAGAGGTCATAATGTTTTTCTATTTTTAGACCTACTGACCTAGTTTTTGACCGCACGTGACCCAGTTTCAAACTTGTCCTAGATATCATCAAGGTGAACATTCAGACCAACTTTCATACAGATCCCATGTAAAATATGGCCTTTAGAGAGGTCACAAGGTTTTTTCTATTATTTGACCTACTGACCTAGTTTTTAATGGCACGTGACCTAGTTTCGAACTTGACCTAGATATCATTAAGGTGAACATTCTGACCAATTTTCATGAAGATCTTTTGAATTATATGGCCTCTAGAGAGGTCACAAGGTTTTTCTATTTTTAGACCTACTGACCTAGTTTTTGATGGCACGTAATCCAGTTTCGAACTAGACCTAGATATCATCAAGGTGAACATTCTGACCAATTTTCATAAAGATCCAATGAAAAATGTGACCTCTAGAGTGGTCACAAGCAAATGTTTATGCACGGACGGACGACGGACGCTGCGCGATCACAAAAGCTCACCTTGTCACTTTGTGACAGGTGAGCAAAAAATGTGGCCCCTAGAGTGTAAACAAGCTTATTCCTTGATTTGCCTCGTGACCTTTTTTTACCCCATATGACCAAGATAAAGATTTCATGCAGACAAACATTCTAACAAAGTTCCATGCACTGAAAATGAAAAATGCAGCCCCAATTGCATAAACAAGGTTTTCTTTTATTTTAACAGGTGACGTAGTTTTTGACCCCAGATAACCAAGATTCGAAACTGGGCCAAAGATCATCAAGATAAATATTTTGACCACATTTCAAGGAGATATAGTCATAAACGTGGCCACTAAAGTGTTATCAAGCCTTCCCTTTGATTTGAATGGATGACCTAGTTTTTAACCCAACATGACCCAGATTCAAACTTGACCTAGGGGTCATCAAGACAAACTTTGTGATCAAATTTCATGAAGATCCAGTGTAAAATGCAGTCCCTATTGCATACACAAGTTTTTTCTTCGATTTGACCTAGTTTTTGACCCAGATGACCCATATTCAAACTTGACCTAGATTTCTTCAAGGCAGCCATTCGGACTACATTTTATGAATATCCAGTGTAAAATGCAGCCCTAATGGCGTACAAAAGGTTTTTCTTTTATTTTACTGGGTGACCTAGTTTTTGACCCCAGATGACCCATATTCAAACTTGACCTAGACTTCATATATATAGTAAACAAACATTCTGATCAAACTTAAATTAAGATCCGTAGTAAAATGCAATCCCTGTTGGTTTTTATTTGATTTGACCTAGTGACCTAGTTTTTGATCCAAGATTACCCGTATTAAAATATGACGTAGGTTTCATCAAGGCAGTTATTCTGACCAAATTTCATAAAGATCCGGTGTAAATTGCAGTCCCTATTGCACACACAAGGTTTTTCTTTGATTTGACCTGGTGACCTAGTTTTTGATCCCTGATGATCTATATTCAAACTTGACCTTGATTTGATCAAGGGAATCATTCTGACTAAATGTTATAAATATCCATGTAAAATGCAGCCACTAAGACAGCCTCTATTGCATACACAAGGGTTTTCTTTGTTTTGACCTAGTGGCCTAGTTTTTGACCCCAGATGACCCATATTCGATTCCGGTCTAGATTTCATCAAGGTAATCATTCTGACTTAATTTTATGAATATCCAATGTAAAATGCAACAACTATTGCTTACACAAGGTTTTTCTTTAATTTGACCGGGTGACCTAGTTTTTCTACCTAGATGACCCATATTCAACTTTGACCTAGATTTGATCCAAACAAACATTCTGATCAAATTTCATGAAGATCCAGAGTAAAATGCGGTCCCTATTGCATACACAAGGTTTTTCTTTGATATGACCTAGTTTTTGAACTCAGATGACCTATATTCGAACTTGACCTAGATTTTATCAAGGCAGTTATATTGACCAAATTTCATGAAGATCAATTGAAAAATACAGCCTCTATCGCATTCACAAGGTTTTCGTTTGATTTGACCTAGTAACTTAGTTTTTGACCCCAGAGAACCCATAGTCGAATTTGACCTAGATTTCATCAAGGCAATCATTCTGATCAAATTTCATCAGATCAATTGAAAAATACAGCCTGTATCGCATACACAAGCTAAATGCTGACAGACAAACGACAGACGCCGGACATTGAGCAATCACAACTCACCTGAGCAGTGCTCAGGTGAGCTAATAACAAGAAAGTAGGTCAGTAGGTCACTGAAGTCGGTTTTAAGATCGGTGTGCACAACTGTACATGTCATCCAAATTTCAAGGCTGTATCTTAAAAACAAAAACAGGTCAGTATGTCACATTCCACATGACCCAGATTCGAAACTGACCTAAAGATCATCAAGGTTAACATTCTGACCAAGTTTCATGAAGATACAGTCATAAATGTGGCTCTAGTGTTAACTAGCTTTTCCTTTGATTTGACCTGGTGACCTATTTTTTGACCCCACCTGACCATGATTTGAACTCGACCTAAAGATCATCAAGATTAACATTCTGACCAAGTTTCTTTACCGTATGGTAATATTCCTAAATAGATTGACGACTATATGTGAAACGTTTTATAAGATATAAACAAGCAGACCAAGTTGGCCCTAGGTCGCTCACCTGACAAACACATCATTACAGTGTAAACATGTCATGGAAACAATTTTTTTTTTTGTTGGATTTAACGTTGCACCGACACATGATAGGTCATATGGCGACTTTCCATGGCGACTTTCCAGCTTTAATGGTGGAGGAAGACCCCAGGTGCCCCTCCTTGCATTAGTGACCTACTTCTTGACCCCAGATGACCCATATTTAAACTCGACTTAGATTTCATCAAGGCAATCATTCTGACCATAATTCATGAAAAACAAGCAAATTCGATGAATTGGTATCCCCCGCCGAAAGGGTCTGTGGTGAGGAACGGCAAAAAAATATATCCAGCAAGAAGTTAAGAATGTTACAAAGAAGCAAATAATTTCATTAGTCAAAATCAAATTAACAGAAAATGAATTTACATGTTGATTATAAATATTGATGGAAAATTAAAAAAAAATGGGGGGAGGGGTGGGGGTGGGGGGTTGGGAGGTAGGAGGGGGTGTGAAGGCAAGGTGGCGACCAGGTGTGGGTACACAACTTCACATGTTTATAATAAATGTTCAAGGAAAAGAATGAAAGAAGTTTAATGAAATTCTTCCAATTGGTTGGTTTGTTATGTACAAATCTGTGGTAAACAATTAAAGGGCAATAACTCTATGGAAAATTGACCAATAAAAAAAGAAAATGACGGGCATCATCAAAGTATGTTGGTTCATATTTATTTCAAGTCTGATGAAATTCTACCTGCTAGTAACTGAGAAATGGCTGTGGACGGACTTTTTCGTGCATTTTTCATTAAATCAAGGGCAATAATTCTAAGGGAAATTGACCAATCAAAAAAAAAAAACTTGAAGGGCATCATCGCAGTATCTTGGTTCATGTCTATTTCAAGTTTGATGAAATTCTACCTTCTAGTTACTGAGAAATGGCTGAGGGCGGACATTTTTCATTAAATCAAGGGCAATAACTCTAAGGGAAAATGACCAATCAAAAAAAAACAAGAGGACCATGATGGTCCTGAATCGCTCACCTCTTCCCACATGACCCAGTTTTGAGTATGACGTCGTTTTTACTATTATTTGACATAGTGACCTAGTTTTTGAGCTCATGTGACCCAGTTTTGAACTTGACCTAGATATTATCAAGATAAAAATTCTGACCAATTTTCATGAAGATCCATTGAAAAATATGGTCTCTAGAGAGGTCACAAGGTTTTTCTATTATTTGACCTATTCACTAGTTTTCGAAGGTACGTGACCCTGTTTTGAACTTTATCTAGATATCATCAAGGTGAACATTCTCACTAATTTTCATGAAGATCTCATGAAAAATATGGCCTCTAGAGAGGTCACAAGGTTTTTCTATTTTTATACCTACTGGCCTAGTTTTTGACCGCACATGACCCAGTTTCGAAACTGACCTAGATAATATCAAGGTGAACATTCAGATCAATTTTCATGAAGATCCATTGAAAAATATGGCCTCTAGTGAGGTCAAAAGATTTTATTTGTTTGTTTGTTTTGGGTTTAACGCCGTTTTTCAACAGTATTTCAGTCCTGTAACGGCGAGCAGTTAACCTAACCAGTGTTCCTGGATTCTGTACCAGTACAAACCTGTTCTCCGCAAGTAACTGCCAACTTCCCCACATGAATCAGAGGTGAAGGACTAATGATTTCAGACATAATGTCGTTTATCAAATAGTCACGGAGAACATGCGCCCCACCCGAGGATCGAACTCGCGACCCCGCGATCCGTAGACCGACGCTCTTACCTACTGAGCTAAGCGGGCGTGCCCTCAAAAGATTTTAATAATTTTAGACCTACTGACCTAGTTTTTGACCACAGTTGACCCAGTTTCAAACTTGACCTAGATATCATCAAGATGAACATTCAGACCAACTTTCATACAGATCCCATGAAAAGTATGGCCTCTAGAGAGGTCACAAGGTTTTTTTATTATTTGACCTACTGACCTATTTTTTTAAGGCACATGACCCAGTTTCAAAACTGACCTAGATATCATCAAGGTGAACATTCTGACCAATTTTTATGGAGATCCATTCACAAGTATGGCCTCTTGAGAGGGATAAGGTCAGTAATTCGGTCGAAAATGTGCTTCCGTGGTGTAGTAGAAAGAAGTCCATAATAAATAGATCCTAATTTTCCCACTTTGATGACTGGGTCAAACACATTTTGTGATATGCACAACATAAAATTCAGATGGACAGACTGGGACAGATGGGCAAGGGAAACTCTTAATGCCCATGGCACAATAAGAAATGTATGAATGTCTTTTAAAAACACTTATCACAAGAATTTGAAATGATTATTCAATGCCTTACAATGTAATCCACTGCAATGTTGCCTTGAACCAGTACCATATAGGGTGTATTTTTCTTCAAATTACCATATAAAATCATCAAGACACAAAGTGAGTTCTCAATGAATTTTTGAAGTATTTCCTCCTGTTTTACAATACCAAACAAGAGGGAAATAAAGTAACACCAACATTCAAAGTAAACCCAATTGCTTTTATTGACTATAAACATCTTTTGTTTGACAATTAAACATATACACTGTATATGATAACATCAAGTCTAAATTAATCTATCTTGTATATCACTAAGACACAAGTTTTATAGAAGCATGAAGATTCATAAAAAAAAAGTTTGAAAACCATATGAAAACAGGAATAAATTAATTTCACTAACATTTTGAAAGATTGTATACAAACTTAAGCAACCACCTATTCCAATGAAACCTACTTAAATTATACAATTACATTTTTTATTTCAAACTAGAGTTGCTTTTGAGAAAAGCGCATGTCTCCCACAACTGCCTAATCATCTAAATAGCAAGTCAGTCTTTATATACTATTTACTCACTACAAATATACCTTTGAAGAGTAAAAAGGCCGATTTTGGGTAATTCAAGGGCCATAATTCTGGAGTGCCTCGGGCGATTTGGCTAGTTAATGAACCTGATCGAGGAGTTATGGTCAAAAACATTTGGTTTAAGTTTGGTGAAGATCGGGTGAGAAATGTTGGACTTATAGCGCGGACGAGAATAAAAAGGCCGATTTTCGGTAATTCAAGCGCCATAATTCCAAAGTGCCTGGGCCGATTTGGCTAGTTATCGAACTTGGCCGAGGACCTATGGTCAAACACATTTTGTTAAAATTTGGTGATGATCGGATGAGAAATGTTCAACTTAGAGCACGGACAAGAGTAAAAAGGCAGATTTTCGGTAATTCAAGGGCCATAACTCCGAAGTGCCTGGACCGATTTGGCTCATTATCGAACTTGTCCTATTAGAGCGCATGCACATTCATCAAGTCAAAAGGACTCCTATACTACTCAGACTGCATGCGCATTCCTGGAGCCAAAAGGACCCCTATACTACTCAGGAGTAGTATAGGGGTCCTTTTGGCTCCCGGAATGCGCCTAAAATCTGAGCATTTTTCGGTAATTCAAGGGCCATAATTCCAAAGTGCCTAGGCCAATTTGGCTAGTTATCGAACTTGGCTGACACATTCTGTTGAAGTTTGGTGAAGATCGGATGAGAAATGCTCGACTTAGAGTGCGGACAAGCTTTGACAGACACACACACAGACAGACACACACACACACAGACTGGAGTAAATCAATATGTCTCCCACACCATTGTGTGGTGGGAGACATAATTACCGAGAAACTTTTAAGAGGAGTGTTGAATATACAGGTGAGAAGAACCAAACTAACAAATTTTATCTGCTTCTTCCAGGTAACTGTTTTAGCCGAAACATATGAATTTTAAAAACGCTCGATATGTACTGGTTCGAGTCATAAATTCGGCCAGGTTGTAAATATTCGGCCACCCACTTTAAAGCTTTTTTTTGGAGACAGATGCTTGAGAACACATCTGTGTCATCACAAGCGCTTGCGTTAGCAACAGTCAGCAAAAAACAACAAGTTGAGTAGAAAAGAAGTTGTCCCTACCTAAATTTGTGTACTCTAAACAGCAAATATTTTGTCTCACGGGTCACGTGACGTCATCGCACGCGCTTGATTATGCTGAGGCCCGGCATCTAAACTTTATAAACAACTTGCAGTCGATATTGATTTTTTTTTCGAAATGAATATTATTAGACTATAATTTCATTCAAATCTGCGCGACATGACTTAATCACAACCCTTAAAACCGTCCAAGTAACTTAACGTCGTACTACTAGCACAGATCTACGCAACACTCATTACGGGCCTTGATCTATAAATAACTCTATGTATGGCTATAAATAGACACACATGAGCAGATAAAACATCAAACTATTTTTAGAACATTCTATCACTGCTTATGCAAAGGCTTTTGTTTACATATTCCCGTCTTCTTGGTGTGCATGTGTTATATTAACAGTGATGTAAAAATTAAACTACGTCATGCCGGTGTGAGAAGGATAACATGTGCTTTTTAAATCTCTGTTGGCAAATATTTCCCAGGAGGTATGCTATTGAAAATCAATTGGAGTTTGTTGAAAAAAGAATGATTTTGGCTGCAGCATCGATTTATTTCTAAGAAAATGTTGCAAATATAACCAACTTTATGTTTAAAAAGTAGCCAAATATTTACAACCTCTAGAAGGTAAAATGTGGAGGCTAAACCTGTCCGTTATTTTAAACACAGTTTTATTGTTTACCATACTGTAAACGGCTGTTAATGATAACAATCAATGTTGCTTGTATTAAAGCACATATGTTAGAAATTTTGTATAAATCCGTTGTATAAAGAAAGAAATATTTATGAAAAACTGCAAAAAGTGGCCTAATTTACGACTCGAACCAGTATCCTTGAAAATCAGAGGCCCCAATGGCCTATATGCATCAATGTTTTATCATATTCATCATCAAAACTAGAAAAGTTATTTCTAGAGTATACTATTACCAATTATAGGTCTAGTGCGTATCAAACTAACATAAAGTAACTTCAAAGCTGATTAACAACACAAATCACAAACAGATCTGCTAGTCCAGACTTACTGAAAGGACTTAGTAAGTGTAACTATGACCTTGACAAATTAACTAAAAACATAACTCAAATGCAGATTAATATTTGTGCGAAGTTTCAAGTCACAGGTCATATTCTTTTTTCAGCGATGCAAAGCACAAACTTATAATTACTATAAATGCCATAACTTGTTATTAGGTAAAATCACTATAAATGCCATAACTTGTTATTAGGTAAAATCACAAACAAAATCCCATATGCAGCTCAATATTGCTGTGAACTTTCATGTCTCTAAAGCACATACTTCTTTAGCAGTGCGTAACACAAAAGAGTGACACACAGAAAACTGAACAGTTTTATCAAATTGCACAACAGGTCCTATACATTCAGAGTCTGAAACTTGGGCACATGGTTATAATCTCTGGATATATAATTTGCAGTTACACACAGACTTTAATGGAGGATTACTTCTACCTCTTTTTCTTCTTCTCTTCAAATAGTCACATAATATGTATTTATAACAAGAGCCATGTTAGACAAGGCCAATCCCCCCGCCCGGCATATTATAATTGAAGGCTAAAGTTCCTGGCAAGTTAGTGTCTGAAAGTATTAATTTTGGGGAAAGCTTTGAAGAACAATTTAGTTGTGGTCCGCTTCAGGGGTTTTAAAGATGTGGAAGAAAGGATAAGTCAGTGGTGAGGTGGTTTACTGCTAAATTTTATTAATTTTCATGAACAGTAAAGCTATGACGTTTTTCTATATGGCTACTGTAAAAAGAAGGAATGGAAAGCTAACAGGGAGTGCCAGAATGTCACAATATATGCCCGTCACAGCAAATTTGTTTACTCTAGCAGCTGTATTTGCAAATGGAATTTTAATTTTGTGGTTGTTTAGTAATCACTGTAAGTCTTTTGTTTTTCTAAGTCCACAAAAAAACTCTTTACCTGGTAGAGATATCTCAAAATACACCTAAAATTGAAAAGTAACATCCATGTTGTACCACAGAAAAGTGGTCTTGTTTTTTGCCTACGGTCAATTATAAAAATGTTACAATATAAGTTATTTATAGTAACAACTAAGGGAAGTTAATCTCTGTCTCGTGGTGGTGAACATTTGTGCCAAGTTATATCAAAATCCCTCTATGCATGACGAAGAAATGCTCCGGACAAGGTTTTCATTCTTGTATCCTTTGACCTCTAAGTGTGACCTTGACCTTAGACCTAGGGACCTGGTTCTTGCGCATGACACTCCATCTCGTGGTGGTGAACATTTATGCCAACATATATCAAAATCCCTCCATGCATGAAAAAGATATGCTCCGGACAAATTTTTTTAAGAAAATATGATAAAGGGGAATAACTCAAAAAAGAGGCAAGGTAGAGTTATTGTTCTTGCACACTGCACTTCCTCCCAATGTGTTCTATCAGTGTATGAAGTTTGAAGAAAATCCCTCCAGTACTTTTGGATTTATGCTCCGGACAAATTTTTTTAAGAAAATAAGATAAAGGGGAATAACTCAAAAAATAGGCAAGGTAGAGTTATTGTTCTTGCACACTGCACTTCCTCCCAATGTGTTCTATTAGTGTATGAAGTTTGAAGAAAATCCCTCCAGTACTTTTGGAGTTATGCTCCGGACAAAGATCGTTGTGGACGGACGGACGGACGGACGGGCGCACGGAGAGCATTTCTAATATCCCCTTCGCCTTTGGCGGGGGGATAAAAAAAAACAACTTGCAACTCCTGCAAGGGTACAGTAAATGTCCGAATGTTTTCCTCAGTTTTCTTTTACATAATGTCCTGCTACATAAATTACCTTTTTGTATGTAATATAAAATAGAACTTTCTCATTTCTTATTCATGTCATGTCTCTGTAAAACCAGATACAAACAATGTTGTCATCTTTTAACAATGATATAGATATAAACTATGTAGTGATTTTCCAACCATGGTATCTACACAACAGGGCCATGATGGCCCTATATCGCTCACCTAATAATGGTAATGCATCACACAAGGACCATTTGTGTGAAATTATTTAAAAATCAGCCCAGCAGTTTCATACAAAATTTTTTTTTCAAGTTTCCACTATATACATAAAAGGAATATAGACCACGCCATGAATACTCTTGGCAAAGGGTTACGTAAGGACCATTTGTGTGGAATTATTCAAAACTGGGCCAGCAGTTTCATACAAGAAGATTTTTTAAGTTTCCACAATATACATATAGGGAACAGTGACCACGTGCCCTGAATGCCATGTTTTTTTGAGAAACTGTAATAATTTAAACAACCTTGACACAGGGTTATATTTGTGTGAAATTATTTTGAAATTGGACCAGCAGTTTAAGAGGAGATGTTGTTAGAAGTTTTTTTCTATTTTTAGCTCTGGCGGACAACGACTGACGGATGCCGAACAGTGGGTGATTACAATAGCTCATCATGAGCACTCTGTTGTACTGTTGTGATCTTCCAACCATGACATTTATATAAACAGTGTTGTGATCTTCCAACCTTGTCATCTGCATAAACAATGTTATGATCTTACAACCTTGACATCTGCATAAACAATGTTATGATCTTCCAACCTTGTCATCTGCATAAACAATGTTATGATCTTCCAAACTTGACATCTGCATAAACAATGTTATGATCTTCTTCCAACCTTGTCATCTGCATAATCAATGTTATGATCTTCCAACCTTGACATCTGCATAAACAATGTTATGATCTTCCAACCTTGACATCTGCATAAACAATGTTATGATCTTCCAACCTTGTCATCTGCATAAACAATGTTATGATCTTCCAACCTTGACATCTGCATAAACAATGTTATGATCTTCCAACCTTGACATCTGCATAAACATGATCTTCCAACCTTGACAACTGCATAAACAATGTTATGATCCTCCAACCATGACATTTACATAAACAACATCATGATCTTCCAATCATGATATTTACATAAACAATGTTACAATCTTCCTTCTCAGTAACAACTTCATTGTAGGAACATCTTTCTCTCCTCTCTTGTTTTTCATATCTGCAAGATGTGTGTCCCCAACTCCAGAATACTTACTCAGACCTGTAAATAAAAATTGCTTAAAACAAATCCAAGGCATAATTCAATCATTTTGTTTCATAAATCAAGAGTTTGTAAATTCGAGTCTTAAACATTTACATGATTCTGAGATTTTATATAACATACATGCAAAGGGCCCTGTTCAAGATCCCTTGTGTATACATGGAAGGAGTTTTTATGTAAAAGTAGATTTAAAACAATATGTAAACATGTTCACATGACATACTTTTATAAATATTAATAAAGATCTTTGTTTCTTGTTGGATTTAACATCACACCGACACAATTATAGGCCACATGCAGACTTTTCTGCTCATGAACAGACTTGATCAAACTGATTCTATTATTTTGCTTGGTTTAATTCCTTGCTTCCAAAGGATCTTATAGTTTTCCATTTGGCATTATCCCCTAAGTGTACTACATTTTGTGAACATAACAAGAGCTGTCCATAAGACAGCCAATGCTCGTCTATTCCAATTATTGTCCCAAAAGCAGGAATATTACCCTAAATGTCAAAATATTTATAGAGTTTCAAACCAATATTTGCATTAGATTTGGAGATAGTAAGGTGCATGCAAAACTTTAACCAGGATTTTCTAAGTTCAAAAGGGGGCATAATTTGGCCAAAATGCATGTCAGACTCAGGGGACTTGATGCTATCACCTTGTTTTATAACCCTTAAGACTTGTGTTAAGTTTCAATTCAATATCTGAATTAGTTTTGGAGACAGTAACTTGCATACAAAACTAACCAGGATTATCTGAAGAAACAAATTTTTACTTGGCCAGTGACCTTGATCTTTAACAGACAAGCATAGGTCATGTGTTGAAACATTTTCTCATCATGGGGAATGTTTAAGTGTACCACTAAGATTTATAACTAATAACCAATAATTGCATAAAAAAATATTTTTTTTACTTTACCTTCAATAGTGTGACCTTGACCTTTGACCCAAAAGCATAAGTAATGTATTGCATAATCTTACATATTGTCATACTAAGTTTTATGAACCTATCTTGAATACTTTTTGAGTAATCGCAGGATCAAGATGTGCAGACTGACAGGCAGACAGAGGGCATTCTTTTAGTCCTTAAAGGACAACAACAAATGCTTAACTAGAAAATGCTTTTGTAAAAAAGCGTATGTCTCCCCCAATGCAAAGTCCTATAGGCAAGAAGTCAATAGGGGTCAGGAGCGAAAGTCAAAGAGACACTGATGGTTGGCTGCAATAGGGATCATCTACTTGGCATGTCCAATCATCCCGCTAAATTTCAACACTCTTGGCCTAGTGGTTCTCAAGTCACTGTTCAGGCTTCTGTGACCTTGACCTTTGATCAAGTGACCTCAAAATAAATAGGGGTCATCTACTCTGCATGTTCAATCATCCTATTAAGTTTCAACATTGTAGGTCAAGTGATTCTCAAGTTATTTCCAAAAAATGATTTTACATAAACAGGCCGCTGTGACCTTGACCTTTAATAGACTGACCCCAAAATCAATAGGGGTCATCTACTCTGCATGTTCAATCATCCTATGAAGTTTCAACATTCTGGGTCGAGAGGTTCTCAAGTTATTGATTGGAAATGGTTTTCCATGTTCAGGCCCCTGTGGCCTTGACCTTTAACAGAGTGACCCTAAAATCGTTAGGGGTCATCTACTCTGCATGACCAATCATCCTATGAAGTTTCAACATTCTGGGTCAAGTGGTTCTCAAGTTACTGACCGGAAATGGTTTTCAATGTTCAGGCCCCTGTGACCTTGACCTTTCACAGAGTGACCCCAAAATCGTTAGGGGTCATCTACTCTGCATGACCAATCATCCTACGAAGATTCAACATTCCGGGTCAAGTGGTTCTCAAGTTACTGACCGGAAATGGTTTTCAATGTTCAGGCCCCTGTGACCTTGACCTTTAATGGAGTGACCCCAAAATCGATAGGGGTCATCTACTTTGCATGTACAATCATCCTATGAAGTTTCAACATTCTGGGTCAAGTGGTTCTCTAGTTATTGATCGGAAATGGTTTTCCATGTTCAGGCCCCTGTGACCTTGACCTTTGATGGAGTGACCCCAAAATCAATAGGGGTCATCTACTCTTCATGACCAATCATCCTATGAAGTTTCAACATTCTGGGTCAAGTGGTTCTCTAGTTATTGATCGGAAATGGTTTTCAATGTTCAGGCTCCTGTGACCTTGACCTTTGACAGAGTGACCCCAAAATCGATAGGGGTCATCTACTCTTCATGACCAATCATCCTACGAAGTTTCAACATTCTGGGTCAAGTGGTTCTCAAGTTACTGACCGGAAATGGTTTTCAATGTTCAGGCCCCTGTGACCTTGACCTTTAATGGAGTGACCCCAAAATCGATAGGGGTCATCTACTTTGCATGTACAATCATCCTATGAAGTTTCAACATTCTGGGTCAAGTGGTTCTCTAGTTATTGATCGGAAATTGTTTTCCATGTTCAGGCCCCTGTGACCTTGACCTTTGATGGAGTGACCCCAAAAACAATAGGGGTCGTCTACTCCAGCAGCCCTACAACCCTATGAAGTTTGAAGATTCTAGGTCAATTGGTTCTCCAGCTATTGCTCGGAAATGAAGTGTGACGTACGGACGGACGGACAGGGCAAAAACAATATGTCTCCTGGGGGAGACATAATTAATTAACTGTTGTTTTTTTATATCTGACACAGGTTTAATGCTTAAAACAGGCACATTTCATTTAAAACTTAGAACTATGAAGACAATTTGCTAGAATTTGCTTACCTTCAAGAAGTTCTGAATGTTACTCTGTGATAACAATACTGCCACATAGCATTTTCCTGTCATGATTTTGTGTCAGTTCACTCAGATGTTATACGCAAGATATGGCTTGTTGTAACACTGCAGTATACAGATTTCCCATGTTGGCAAAACTTGATGGTTGGTTTGATAACCCTGAATAACAAGTATTTATATAAATCATATGCAAACTACACATACATGTCTAAACACATCTGGTACCACTCATTTGAAGGGTATTTTTTCATACCTTCTAGGAATCAATCATAATTTATTTAAAACATGAAACTTTTTTTTTTGGTGTTCACGCTAAATAAGATCGGCAAATCCACGAATCTCGCTAGCAATTCATGTTTAATTTGCCAATCCTATTCTGTCGTTCATTTCGCATGAACACCAAAAAAAAAAGTTTCATTTATTATATTTACATAATATTTCCTTTCCATTTTTATACAAGATAATATTATAAAATTGCACACGAGTCATTTTGTTGCATTTTACATTAAAATCAGCTTCCCGGCTATTCTGTTCACCAGATGGAACAACTGCAACGTCATCTAAGGAACATTCTCCCTGACTTTACGCGGACATCGTCAAAACAGCAGCCCATTATTACTAAGCGCCAATGACTTAACTTTGCACCTTTCTTTTTGCTGTTCATACGAAATGAATATCATAATTTTCAATGGAACAGAATTGGGCGAATGCAAATATTAGCTTTTTTACACGACAGCTAAGTAATAGCATTTCTGGTTTTTCCTTTATTACAAGCTTATTTTCTAAAAGTATCCAAGATCTGCTCAACAAGAATCAGACATGGACGACAGATCACATTTCCTGTCCTTAATGCCAGTATAGGTCAGAGACCACCAATTCAAAAAAGTACAGGGAACTTACTGGGAATGAGGTAAGTGTATACCTGGGAATAAGGTAACGTCTGTGCATTCTGATTGCTCAGTCATGTAAACAAACCCAGGAAGTGATTATTTTTTCAAAATTGATACTTTTTTTCTGCATTTACAGTATTTTATTATACATTTTGACAAAATTTGCTACATTTTATGTGTATTGAAAAAAAGTTTTATCAAACGAATTTCTCCCGCCATGTCAATGATGTAAACAGGGGGTCATCTCATTCACACGAAAATTACTTAAATAAAGTATCACTATTCATATGTTTTTCTTCCGATATTTTGGTAGAACTAAGATAGTTCTTGAAAAACTTGTAATTAGATATACATGTTTCGATGTATGGAAGGCCGTACACGCCATAATGTTACAATGTAAGTCTATGGGAAAACAATTGGTGGTCTCTAACCTAAAGGCAATCACAGAAATTGTCATTAAGGGTTCATAGCCTTTATGCCATGGAAGTCAGGATAACTCAAAGCTCATCCTGTGCAGCCAGATAACCAGACATCCATTACACCTTATTAATAATGGTATTTTCAAATTAAAGATAATTCTCATTATTTAAGAGTGTTTTGAAGCAGTTGATTTATCAAGACACAAATTGTCTGATCATTAATAATCACAACAAACAAATTGAAAATTGACAAGAAAAGTTAACTATGAAATAATGTATAGAACCACTGATCTTTTGCAGGCAAACAGGATAGTTTCCTCACATGAAATAAATGCCTGTAACAATGCATTCTAGATTGTTACTTATAAATGGTCAAATAAGACTGTTAGTTCTTAATTCCTTTTCAGAAAACACTTCATTCCAACTTCTATTTTGGGTGGTACCTCCATGTAAAACGCTCAGTGATTAGATACTCCAACACTTGTATTAATGTAGTTATACTTTTTCTACAGTGTAGAACTTAATATATGCTAGATTTTTTTAAGACTTCATGATTTACTTTTTACATACAGGTACAACACTCATTTATTCCCCAGCCAGTTTTTCCACAGGGGAAATACATTCTGAAGTAACATATTTATTTTTAACTCAATCACTATTAAAACAAGAGCTGTCGAAGGACAGTAACGCTCGACTATTCAACAGCCTTGTCAATTGAATGAATACAAAAGTAAAAAAAGGGGCATAATTTTGTAAAAATGCAAAACAGGGTTATGGAACCTGCATAGTGCTTATCAGCTCATGACAGTAGACAAGTGTGTGAAGTTTCAATCCATTCCAATTAGTGGGTACTGAGATACTGGCTTACATAATTTATAAGAATTAAACCAAAAACTGCTAAGTTGAAAAAGGGGAATAATTTTGAAAATGCAAAGTAGAGTTATTGAACCTTTGCACTGCATATCATATCATGACAGTGAACAACTGTGTGAAGTTTTAATCCTTTCCCATAAGTGGATACTGAGATACCAGCTTACATACAAAAACTTAACCAAAAACTGCTAAGTCGAAAAAGAGGCATAATTTTGTAAAAAAAAAAAAAAAAAAGTAGAGTTATGGGACCTGCTTAGTGCATGTCAGATCATGACAGTGAACAAGTGTGTGAAGTTTGAATCCATTCCCATTGGTAAGTACTGAGATACCAGCTTACATACAAAACCTGAACCGAAAATTTCTAAGTCAAAAAAGGGGCATAATTTGGTAAAAAAGCAAAATAGAGTTATGGAACCTGTGCAATGTAAGTCAGTTTATCACAGTGAATAAGTGTGTGAAGTTTCAATCCATTCCCACAAGTGGTTACTGAGATACCAGCTTACATACAAAAACTTAACCAAAGCGGGACGCGGATGCCAACGCACGGGCGAGTCCAAAAGCTCTACTATTCTATGAATAGCCGAGCTAAAAACTTAGCCTATAAATACTGTTATTATTCCCTTTTTCTGAGATTTATTACATATTTTGTAAATTTCATTCTGAAATTAAACATCTCAATGCTGCCACATGCATTTAAAAGTTTAAAGGAAAAAAGATTCGTGTGAAATTATAAAAATAATGCTGAAATATCTGTTTGTTATAATCATTTACATTTCAGCATAAATAACTGCCATAAATCCTTTTAGCCAAGTTTTTGCTTTGACCCAGTTCTCTGTATCCATAGATCTCTGTATGAAACAAAGAAGGCAAATGATCAGGGAATAAAATATTGCTCATTATATCCAAGTTTAAGCCACCTCTGACTTCTCTATATCAGAGCTTTTACTGTATTTACTTTGCCCGCTTTATCAGTAGATATACAAGCTGTACTTTATTTATATTATGACTGATCTTTTCATATGCAGATACATTTTTTGGGTTTTTTTTTGGATTTGGGTTTTACAGCGCACCAACACAGTACAGGTTAAATGCAGATCCAGAATTGATTCCTTGCTAAATAAATGGTGTTATGCCAAGACTTCCAGTTTTACAAATATGACTACATGACTACCATTAGGCACTTTTGGTTATAACAGTCTGAGTTACTCCCCTTTGTTACTTGTAATACCAAGTAGGTATAAAGTCTAATTCAAATCAACATGACAGTTTATACAACTAAAACTATGCTTAAGTTTAGTATGGTTCGAGTCTATACCGATACAGAAAATACTAGTCTGTAACATTATACTTAAAGATATAAAATCTTTCAAAAGCATAAACTTTCTGACTGGGATATTGAAATAAATCATTCTTAATATTATGTTACCATAAATTGTCAGACTGATAAATAAACTACTTTGAAAGGAATCATAAATATTGGCAAGCTAGATATGTCAAAATATTAAACCCACACACAAACACAAATATAAATAACATAATGATGTTAACATATCCAGTGTGCCCATACCACGTGACTTTGACGTCATTTTATGGCTAAGACGGCAAGCCAAATTCCGTCGATTCGATTCTTCAAAGTGGCGTAAGTTCTTTATTTCTTGATCAAATATGACCAAATAAAGAGCAGGCTAAGGAAAAAATTGAGTACTTCACTCACAAGTAAACGGTTTTATCAACAGATGAACAGTTTTGGCCTGAAAACGGGAAAACTGTTTTGTTTAGAGAAAATGAGCATGGTAAGACGGCAAGCAAGAGCCCTTTTTGACAGAAAAACGGATGATTGTACACATCAGAGATGTCGCACGTATTACCGATTCACAGGAATTTAATGCCGGCTCTGTGGGAGGCCTTAATTGACAAAAATGCAGCAGAATTATTTAAAAACATTTAAAAAATCCAAACTATGCTAAGACGGCAAGTCCGCTAAGACGGCAAGTCATTTTTATTAGATATACCTGGTTGCACCAACTTACGTAATTCAACACTTTCGTGGTTACAGGCCGTCCATCCTTCTATCAATCCGTCCGTCAGTAACATTTTTACTATGTTTCATCAATGCTTGTGAAATGAAATAGAGAAAAGTGGAAACTTTACAGATTGCCCAACACGACAAAAACGAAAATGTTGCAGGCTTGGTTTGATTGAGCCTGTTCATGGACGGTAGTGGAAATGCATGCTACCGTCCACGCCCTCCACGCCCGGGTTGAGCAGAACTCAACATTTACCCATGCTAAAAGTACAATAAGCAGTTAAGAGACATCCGCAGATGTATTCAAACGGTGGTGAACATGGAACCTTCAATGAACACTTACATAAAAGTTCAGTGACATTCACTGATCATCTTTCATCTCCTCCTTGAATCACTAGTGCTGGGCAAAAGAGATATGAACGGTTTATCCTCACTGTTTTCTCATTAAGGCAAAACAATAATTTTACTTTGGACCATACACCGTTTTTGGTGGAATTACACACTATCATTGAAGCTACCATATGCATCGCCGAATGAATACATCATCGGATGTTGCTAAATTGAAGTGGTTGAGACTATAATTACCGTATTCCAGAGCTTGCAAAAATATCAGACTAACCATTTTCACTGAAAGACAGATTAATCCGCAGTAAGGTTTTTTGCCCGTTTTTTCGGGCTAATCGACAGATATTCTTATTGATGTTTTCTGAACATTGTTCTACAGTCGGTTGATATTTTCATACATATCTAAATACAATAAGGTTAACGAATGCGTCATTTCGTATTAAAATTATGTTTTAAGTCTGTTGATCCATCGAGCATGACTAAGTTGAAAAGCGAAGGTGTATTCCTTTAAAACAATTCAGAAAAACCGCAGACGTGACCGAAGCGCATGAAAATATGCCGTTAAAAAATAGTTCAAAACGTATAAGAAAGATTTCTCTAGTTTAGCCTTAATACATAATGCACTCGTCAGTAATAAAACAGCATATGATCTTAATCATTTTTTCTAGTTGTATAGGATATAGATCTGCATGCGATTCTTTCTACCTGTCCTGATTGGAATGACAAGGGAGATCACTGTGTAGGAGTAAGCTAAATGATAAACTGCTTTATTTTATTTAAAAATATATTTTTTTCTGAATTACTTCCCTTTATTCTTACTTTATCCTTATTTTTGTACAGCTTTTATAACGACCGATTCATATTATTTATTATTTAACATTTTACTTTATCGTTTTAATATCTCTGTAAGGCTGATGCAAAACTAAGTCAAAATATTTGTTTAAAATTCTTTCTTATAAATAATTATATCTGTAGTATATTAATTGCTACAGTGTTCCACTGTTACATGGAAAGCTACACGTTACAGGTTAAAGCCCTGCTCCACGGCTATTCAAATTCTTTTGTGTGTATGCAACCCATGATTACAATAGGTAACAGTTAACGGCCACGTGCCAACCTTTAGCACGCAAAACCACAGGTATTTCATACAGAATCATATACAACAGACTCTATTTGACAGACGTCACTGTTCATAGTCAGGATTTTCATGCTTTTTCAGTGACAACTCAAGGTTAAAAGGTAGGACAGGAGCAGGGCTTTAGGAAAATGGTCGTGCTGCAAGTACACGTGGTTAACTTACCTATTTGTCTCGATATTTAATGTAATAACCTATATTAATACTTAAAAGATAAATATTGACATTCCTTGCAAATCCTGAATACATTTAGATGTTAGGGGTACTTTACTTGACTTTAACAACATTACATCAGTTCCGGATTATTATATTGTTATTGAATTGAAAAATTTACATGAAAGTTGACATTTTGATAAACGTTAATAAAACAGAGTAAAAGCTACAGAGTTTTTAAAATAGATTATGAAGCAAAATAGAATCAAAACAGTACATAACGAGAATTTAGTCGGTTAAAAATCTCATCAGAGCTAATGTTACTTGTAATTTGACTTTCCGACTCAATTAATAAATCTTATCTTAATATATCAAATGTTGGTGTTTGCCTGATGTGAAGTTTCTAAGTATGTGTGCCCGATAAATGAAACTGTTTGATTTCGTTTAAGCAAAATTGAATCAAAGCATATCAACGGGGCATTTGCGTCTTCTCCCGATGATTTTCATGTGTATAGTTCCTTTTCTTAACTCAAAACTGCACGGAAGTCGAAACAGCAGGATCTTGGGGTAGATACAGGTCTAGTTTCCAGTTTGGCGGACCCCACTGACTTCTACTGTTGTTGTAGCAGGGTCGGTTGTTTGTACAAACATTTTTAACAAGGTAGTGGAGTTTAAAGACAACAACCCTGAATTAAAGAGTAGGGTTGCAACATTTTTAATGTTTTGGTGTCACGATTACTTAAGTCGTGACATCAGTACATTTTATTTCTTAGGCTCGGCTAAACAAGAAGTTGATTTTGCAGAAATGTGTAGATTATACAACCCTTTCTCCAAAAATGTGTGAAAGTTGGTGTATTTGTGGGTGGTTCCAATATTCCGCTTTCATAGCCTTGGGTATTGTTTAATCACCCCTTGGATATGGTGCCTGCTTTTTATTTTGTCTTTTGACTGTTCCTGTGATACGCAGGCTCCATAACCTCAGATCCCCTTCCTAAATTCCAGTTTGTTTAGTTCTGCCATTGTTTTCTCGTTTGGGGCAAACCCTTTATTTTATCTGGGGACCAAACGCAGCTCTTCATGGAATTACACGCCTCAACACGTGTATCATGAAGGTTCCATGTTCATCATAGTTTGAATACATCTGCGGATGTCTCTAAATTGCTTTTTGTACTTTTAGCATGTGTAATGTTGAGTTCTGCTCAACCCGGGGCTAGAGGGCGTGGACGGTAGCATGCATTTCCACTACCATCCATGAACAGGCTCAATCAAAACCGAGCCTGCAACATTTTCGTTTTTGTTGTGTTGAACGACCTGTGGAGTTTCCACTATTTCTATTTTAATATGTGATATCGTGTTAAATTTTGGGGGAAAAAATAAGAAATTTTCTATCTACTCAATACTTTGAACACGTTACATAGAAATACTTTTTAAAGCATGTCTTCTTGCTTATAGACTGAGTTAAGAATAAGATTCTTATTTGTCAAAACATTATTCTATAAATCTGAAAATTGTGTTTTTGATTTGTGGAAGTCGACAAAATGACTCTTCTTAATAAGTAGCCTTATTTTTAATACAACGATTTGTCAAGAAAACATTAACTCAAACATTATATGTACAACAGACTTGTGAACATATAAAGTAGTATTGATTAGGTCAAAAATGTGATTATTTGTTGTTGCCTGCTGCCAACTGTATATTTGTTCTTTAGTTTTCAAAACGCTATAACATACTTTAATCCAAAGACCAGCACGCAGAGGTACATCCAAGATGGTATACATGTGTAGCTTTTGAATTCTTAACCTTTCTAGAACAGTTCTCACTTATATGCCAATCCTGCTAGAGCAAATCATAATTCTCGTTTAATTTATCTATTAAGCCTCACAATTTAGCAACTGTACCAAAAAAAACAAAAAAAAAACAACGTACAATGTAGTTCAAAACATCATATGACTTCACTTATATAACGGTTCTTTGATGTTTTCCTATAGTTTTGACAAGAAGTAGAATGATCTACTATTGGTAAACATCCAATGACCGCTTGTAGAGAAGTGCGACTCCATAGACGATATTACTATAAAAAATGACTTGCCGTCTTAGCGGACTTGCCGTCTTAGCATATTTTGGATTTTTAAAAAGGTTTTAAATAATCCTGCTACATTTTTGTCAATTAAGGCCTCCAACAGAGCCGGCATTAAATTCCTGTGAATCGGTAATACGTGCGACACCTCTGATGTGCACAATCATCCGTTTTTCTGTCAAAAAGGGCCCTTGCTTGCCGTCTTACCATGCTCATTTTCTCTAAACAAAACAGTTTTCCCGTTTTCATGCCAAAACTGTTCATCTGTTGAAAAAACCGTTTACTTGTGAGTGAAGTACTCACTTTTTTCCTTAGCCTGCGCTTTATTTGGTCATATTTGATCAAGAAATAAAGAACTTACGCCACTTTGAAGAATCAAATCGACGGAATTTGACTTGCCGTCTTAGCCATAAAATGACGTCAAAGTCACGTGGTATGGGCACACTGATATCTGTCTTTAGTAAACAGTATCAGTTTGGCTTGTCAATTCAAAGAAATATTTGATGTATTACAGGTTAAACTTTGATAGTTTATATAACAAATCAGCGATATTTGTACCTACACTGATTTGGGAAAACCCAATTCCAGACTACGACTATAACAACAATAAAGCAAGAAAGCCATGAAAGTTCTGAGTTGCTCACCTGTATGATAAGAATCCAACTTTACCAAGTGATTATTTCCGTCTCTCAGCTTTAATCATACTACTGGATAAACACCTCTCCCTTGGTTGCCAGGATTTATAATCAATCAAGTTGTCTTTAGAATGTACAAGGGTCATTTGGGGTTTTTTTTTATCACATTTCAACTACAGCTTGTTTCCTTGTATCTAATTCAAGACGGTCACACCCAGGCTCATTATCATTCATCTGGGCAATGAACCACTTTGTTTCTTAAGATTTGATAAACGCAAACAAAAGTCTAAGTACATTAACACCACACTAAATAGTTTATATGTTTCAAGTTTAATCATTCTAGTTTTAAACAAGAGCACCGCCTTGCGGGTGCTGACGCTCATCTGATTTTTTTTGTATAATAGAAATATTGTCCTACCCATGATTTTCTAAGTCTAAAAAGGGCCATCACTCTTGCAAAAAGCAGGATAGAGTTATGTTTCTTTATGTACAGTGTCCACTTATGATGGTGAAAAACTGTTGCAAGTTTTAAAGCAATAGCTTTGATAGTTTATGAGAAAAGTTGACTTAAACATAATATTCAACCAAGAAAATGATTTTTCTAAGTCCAAAAGGGGCAATAATTATTGCAAAAAGCAGGATAGAGTTATTTCTTGATGTACAGGGTCAGCTTATGATGGTGAACAAGAGTTGCAAGTTTTAAAGCAATAGCTTTGATAGTTAAGAGAAAAAGTTGACCTAAACATAAAACTTAACAAGAAATCTGATATTTTCTAAGTCCAAAAGGGGCCATATAATCTTGCAAAAAGCAGGATGGAGTTATGTTTCTTGCTGTACAGGGTCAGCTTATGATGGTGAACAGTGTTGCAGTTTTAAAGGAATAGCTTTGATAGTTTAGGATAAAAGCTGACCTAAACATAAAACTTAACCAAGAAAACTGATTTTCTAAGTCCAAAAGGGCAATTATTCTTGCAAAAAGCAAGATGGAGTTATGTTTCATGATGTACAGGGTCTGCTTATGATGGTGAACAAGTATTCCAAGTTTCAAAGCAAAAGCTTTGATAGTTTAGGAGAAAAGTTGACCTAAACATAAAACTTAACCAAGAAATCTGATATTTTCTAAGTACAAAAGGGGCCATAAATCTTGACAAAAAGCAAGATGGAGTTTTGTTTCTTGATATACAGGGGGTAGCTTTTGATGGTGATTCTAGGTAGCTTCCAATGTTTCAAAGCAATTAGCTTTTGTAGTGCCGGAGGAGGAAAAGCTTGACCTAATCATAAACCTTAACCAGGCAACGCCGACGCAGACGCCGACGCCGACGCCCGCTCAAGTGATGACAATAACTCATCATTTTTTTTCAAAAAATCAGATGAGCTAATAAATGTCAAATTGCCAAAGTCCATGTCATTTAAGATTGGCACTGAAACAGGATCACAAAACTTTGTGCAATAGACAGTATTCAAAAAAAGAAACTTAAATATTTGCCATTTAAGGAAAAAGTTTGGTCAAATTTCAAGGTCAATAAATGCTATAATTACACGACAATAAATTTAGATTTTACGCAAAAATATGTTTTGTTCTATTTCAAGTAGTCAGGCCCTTGGCAGTAACCTTGAGTACTGTCATACTTCTTGTGAGCTGAAGGTTTGAATCTTTTTACCATAACTTCAGTTTTTATGCAAATACTGGTTTTCTATTTTAGGTACCATTGACTCCAGTATACATCCAAATCCTACATCTCAATAGAAGCGGAGTTTCATTTCAAAACATCAAAACAAACCAAAGTTATTGAGTGGACACAGTTTTTTCTCACTGGTTGATTGTACAATCACTGCCTTGGTTTTGTTGTAAGCTCCTGGAGTCTTACCTGATTTGTTTAGTCATAACTCAATTTATTTTTGTTTGTGTTCTTCTTCTCAAGCAACTGTGATCTTCAGCTTGGCTCCACTTTTCAAATATACAATTCCAGCCTTGGTCTTAACATAATCTACCTATAGATCAAGTTTCATTGCAATATATCAGTTTGAAAAAGCCTGTTTGCCCATCTATCCAAGATTGTCACTTTTTTGAACAGCAGCAACCCCCGGGTATTGAAGTGGAATTACCGATGTCCCCTTTCTGGTGGAAATGTGTCTGTCCCTTGCGGGTTTGCTTCCCCCCCCCCCCCCGGCAAACAGTGTTACGCCCCTACACTCCCCCCAAACAACTAACTCGCCCCGCCCAAACCCCCCCCACCCCCCCCCCCCCCCCCCCCCCCCCCCCCCCCCCCTTAGTTTGCAGGCAAACCGGGCAGCTAAGACTCTTGTGGACGGGTCCTACCAAATATGCACTAAAGGTGTACAGCTCTTAATAGTCCACCATGTGGCAAGTTGGGCCAGAGAGGAACATTTTTTTGTATATATCAAAAAAATCCTTCAGTGCAATTAAAAGTTATGGGCAATATGTTTATACTTTATTATTATTATTATTATTATACCAGATTTATATAGCGCCCTTTTCATGATCAATTTCACGTTCAAAGGCACTTTTACATAGGCCGCCAATGCAGAACACACAGCGTGAGACATATTTCATTCCTCTTACTAGTAAAGGACACACCTACGCGATATGATCAGAGGGACAGAGTGAGACCCAAAAGCCCCCACGACAGACAGAGAGTTCAGGAAATTCAGTTACTGCTTGGTACGGTATAACTTATGCCTAGCTAATTGCGAATAGACAGCCTCTCCGGTCCCCATTACTTTATACGTGCCCTGTGTATAGCACTGTACAGGCAAGGATTGCCTGGGTTACTGACCAGGACACCTCGAGTCTGGCGTGGGGAACCAGGAAATAGCGCTTTTCTGATAAATTACCCGCTGTAGCCCTGCCACGGGGCCTCGCCAACCCCCCCGTCCTCCAGGCTTTGGATGGCCAGTCGCTGCCAAACCCACCTGAGGCTATCCGTTCACCAACTTCACATCTTCATTGGTAACTCTGACTTATGATTGATAGGATTTGGCACATTACAAGAATCTAAAGAACCTAATCATCTTGGTTATGGGGATCTTGGGTCGAGGTTGCTGTGTTTATATGTTGTATTGGGGATTTAGCAGCATATAGGACATCCATATAATCCGTGGGTCGGGAAGGGAATGATTTCTGTGATCACTCACGGGTCCGCGTGTCCTCATTCGCCTGGAGCCTCACAGGCCGGCCTGATCCCTCATCCTTGTCCATGCCCGTCTCACTCCAGCCGCCAAGCTCCTTCGCCGCCCCCCCCCCCCCTGTAGTGGGTCCACCAAAATCTTTCAACGGCAGTAACTCAACCCTCCCCACCCCCACCCATGTCATGGCATGGAAACATATTGTGTACTTTAACTCCTTATTCTGGGACAGTGACTTACACAGTGACTACATGTTTATAGCATGGTTCATGCATAATCTACTCTTTCTCGCCCTCTACTTCTCTTTCCATGGTTAGGTATCGATCCTAGAGCTTGAATACTTTGTGAGTAATTAAGGAGCCAGATTTTGCTGTCAGACAGGCGGGGAATCTCTTCACTCACACACCCCTTTACCTGAAGTGCCTCGACCCCCCACACCCACGGTAAAGTGAAAAAAAGGTGCACATTTGCATTGGCTCACCACCAGTAGTGTTTTAATGTCCGCCCCCCCCACATCTGTTCCCCCATCCATAGAACAGCTCTACTATCTCCACCCTGCAAGTAGTGTCCATTGTTGGTTTTTTGTATTACTCTCACTTCCTTGCCTCATGCCTACCCCCAGATCCAACCTCAAAAGCTTTTTTATTGCTTTTATAAACTGGGTCATTTTGAGGCTGTAGGTCATGAGGTGCAAGAGTCACCTCTATATAGGTCAGTTTGTAGGTCTTGCCACAAGGTTTTTATTGCTTTTACTAAACTGGGTCATTTTTGCAGGCTGTAGGTCATGAGGTTCAAGGTCACCTCTATATATATGTCAGTTTGTAGGTCTTGCCACAAGGTTTGTTGAGTGTATGAACAAGATCAGGGGTAGCATAAAAACGTTAAAAATACTTCTTAAGGGTATGCAAGTTTTGCCTTAATACTATTTTAGATGGCAATGTGGGGAATTCACATACACAACCACCATAACTACTATCTAGTTATTTTCACAATATCCCTTCTTGCATCATTGCGTGAGATTGTTGAATTATCCTGTTGCTTGTAATTACTGTGTGTTTAACATAAAAAATAATACACCACCACTTGGGCCAGAAGGAAAAAAGTCTGGTAGTATTTGGAAGTACAGAGTGATTTGGACTGCATATCATAAGCCAATTTTTGTAATTTGTATAAGTTCAGACATTCAAATAATTCTAATACTGTCCTGTATGGCTGTTCCATTCTATGACGTTTTGTTCTTGTCTCGGTCTATTTAATCATGATTGTGATTTCATGAAATGCCGTTTTTGAAATTGGTGTTAATAATTTTTTCTTCTTAACTGATTCAAGCTTTGAAGTTGCAAAACAGTTCTATGAAAATGACCCATTACAAATCAAAATCATTGTCCAAAGTTAAAATTTAATCTTGGCCAACCTTATTTAAATAATTGAACTTACTGCAATTTTGTGAAAGAGTATAGT
This sequence comes from Mercenaria mercenaria, assembly GCF_021730395.1. Lineage (NCBI taxonomy): Eukaryota > Metazoa > Mollusca > Bivalvia > Venerida > Veneridae > Mercenaria > Mercenaria mercenaria. Next base: position 82,884,722 of record NC_069364.1, on the reverse strand, counting down.
CTATGTTAGTTATTTGAGTAATAAGATTCAAAATTTAAACCACTAATTTAGTTCTTATTGAAAGACTTATCAATCTATTTTTCACAATCTTTTTGATTGATAGTGGTGATTCTAATACATGTCAAATTGGTAAACAATGTAATCGTAAAAGATGAAATTTTCCTGCACAAATTTGCATTGGAACACTACTTATTCATGTCATGCAGTATTTTGAAATAAAATTCCATTAAAATTAGACAAATATTTTGAAAATGTTGTCCAATGTTCAGAATTTAGAAGTTCCGGTATTTAGAAGTACGGGCCTAATAAAAAGACTTCGGAGTAATTAATTCGGAACCAAGAAATAAATGGTGTTTTCAGAAATTTCCTGATTTTTTTTTTTTTTTTCGGTAATTTTTGAAAGGCCTGGTATTAAAACAAGATCTATGGAGACACATTCTGTATACTGGGATCTAATACTAAGTACAGTCAAACCTGTCTATAAAGACCACCCTTGGAAGAGCCAAAATGTGGTCTTTTATTGGGAGGTAGTCTTTTTCAGAGGTTACAATACACGGTAAGTAAAATAGGAACTATAACATGTGGTCTTTAGAGCCAGTTGGTCTTCTCTGTTCAGAGGTGGTCTTTACATAGGTTTGATGTATAGGTTTTCTTTTGTTTATTAAAATTATAATTCAATCAGAATATACAAAAGTGAAATAATTTTACTGACCTTCTTTAAAGCATTATAAATGGGTATGGTGTTGTATATTGTTAAAACTTCATTGTTCTTAACTTTTGTTTTTCAATTATTTTTCTGCTCTAATACTGACCATATTCAGTACACTTGTGGTATTTTTGGGAAAAAAACTTTGGGGTCTACCTCTTCTCATAAACTGCAAGATAAAGGCCAAGTCTTAAATCCATGACAAGAGAGAGACTATCAAAGGGCTCTTTTACACATAACCCTTACTTTTAAAAGATTTTGGCTTTGGTTCATCACTATGTTTCTAATACATTGTTACTAGTGCTGTCAGGGACAAACAACCCTCTACTATAATAAACCTTGTCATAAAAAAGGTTTTAAAAACTATTGTACATTGAAACAGAGAGATAAAAGTATAGTACAACAAGAGCACCTGATATTGCTGGTCAGCAGTGCTGGTCTAACTTTGAAAAACAGTGGGACAGTCAGATTTTCTATGTACAGAAATGAAGCCATAATTCTGATTTAAAATGCATATCTGATGTAATGGGTCATACCCTATTATATGATATAATATACAATTCTGCAAAAGTATTTCAAAGTTATATTAGCTCTTATACTTTTTGAGAAAAGGTGACTTAATGTAAATTTTACCAAGAAATTCAAATTTTCTAGTACAAATAGGGCCATAATTCTGATACTAATGCTGGTCTGGTTATGGTTCTTGCGTCTTCATAATCCCCTACATGTTGTTAAACAAGTGTGACTAGTTTCAAAGCTGTAGACTCTTATAGATTTGGAGAAAAGGTGGACCTCCCTAAAACAAAAATTTTAACCAACGCAGATGTCGAGGATCTAGGACAACAATACATCACAGATTTTTTTTTAAAAATTAGACGAGCTAAACAGGCAGCAACAATTTTGAGTCCTAGATCTGTTCCCTCCTGTGATGCTTAATGAGGTAACAGATTACACCAAATAATGGCTGAAAATGTTGAGAAAGTGGCGTAACTTTGTGAAAAAGCAAAACATAAGCATGTCATATCATCACAGTGAACAAGTGTGTGAAGTTTCAAACTATACCTAGATTACAGCTCGCATACTAAACTTAACCAAGGGGCATAACTTTGTAAAAATGTATTCAGTCTAACTGAGTATAAAAGACTAATTATAATTAAAATTACATACAAAATAACCCAACTGAAAAATATTTAAGGGATTACCGAACAATAATTATTGTTGAGGCAAAAAATATGCCAAAATGCACCAGGCAAAAAAATCGGTCAAAACAAAAATAAAACAATTAACAAGAAAAGGACAATTTCCTTTTATCAGCTTTATTTAGACTGTAAAAAAAATTGTAAAAGATAATAAATTGCATCTGGTGATGCAGTCATACTTACCCCAGTTAATGACTTCTTTTTTGGCAGACAACTTACTACCATAAAGTCTTGTGTGCTGAACTCCACAATCAATTTAGGTCTGAATTCATTCAAAGGTTCACATATCATCAACTTCCAAAATAAGGACAGTTACTGCCCTAAGAAATAGCATGTACATTCATCATTGTTAATTACAGAATTTATGATGGTATGTTATTCAGAAGCATAATTATTAAACCACTAGGGTGGTTAAATAACCAGCGTATGAACATCAAACCAAAATAAAAGTAGAACTGTCACAGGAGTGACATCCATACCCCTCCATACGGTTCTTGTCACTGAAGAATGGCAAACCATAAGTAATCTTAAAAATTATTAGAATTAGATAAAAAATGTTCAAAAGGTTAATACTTAAATATAGAGTTACTCGTTCTGTGGAGGTACTTCATCCTGGGCTTCCACTTACCTAAGTAATAATAGTATAATTTTGTGCCCGGATGAGGTACAATTATAAATCTTAATATTAGGGATACACCTAAAAGTGTATAAAACAAGTGGACTGGGTTAGACACTAACTTATTTGAACAAGGTTCCCAAAGGATCTCGATCTTTTTAAATCTGGGGGTCCTCTCAAGGGCTTTGGGGATCCCTCAATAATTTGATATCTAAAGCAATCACAACATGTTGTCTGATGAGATGTTATCGGTCGTGACCAGTGGGATTGAACCCGACAACCCTCTGTATTGAGTGGCCGACACCTTACTCTCATACAGAAGAATTGTATTCCAAAACTGGTTTCAAATTTACCTTGTTGGCCAATGTCAAGACAAGGTTCTTGACTTTGGGTGGGACAATTGTATCTTATAGAATATAATCATTGTCAAGTTATTGGTGACATACACCTAAAAATTATAGTATACACTTGGACCCGTTATAACGCTGTCATTCGGGCTGTCCAAGGTTCGTGGACGCGGAATCTAGCGGGGTTTAATTGATAACGCGGGTTGATCGTAAGCAGCGGCGGGGTATATGCATTACCCACCCATCGGTAATGTATTTTGACTTATTTTTGGACGCTTGTTTTATGTTAATAAGAAATTAGAGCGTATAAACCAGGTCATTTATTTACCTTAAATGGTAACTACTGAAAATACATTAAAAGAATTATAACGCTGTGTCATCTTCTAATTTTGTCGTGATTCTAAAAGAAAAGTTGAAATTGTTTTCCTGGAAGTAAACTTGTATATCGCTTGTGTGTGGAGTGCGATGTCACTGAGATTAATACGCAATGCAATTGCACTGGGGGTTTATGTAACTAAAAGAGAAAAAACGTGGACAGTCTTTATTAATTTTTTATATAAAAATTTTTTTTTGGAATGCATGAAAAAGCGATAAAATAGATAGAAATTGTTAAATCGCCGTCGCTTATTATACGATTGAAAAGGAGAAGAAGAGTACATTCTCATTATGGCTTTCAAGTGCGTCGATATCTTCGCAAATTTCCGACGATTACGAGAATGATGATTTATGAAAAACGGCTGCCATTTTACTTAACAATCAACTGGGCCTGTTGTTCGATTTTTTTATTCACTCGAGTGTTATTGTCATCCACTTAAATGGTTTGCAAACTTAAAACGGTTTGAGAGTTGACTGAACGATCTTCCACGCTTGTTAATGCATACGTTTAATTTTGACTCGTACTGATTGGCCTAATTGTACAGTCTACATGTATTGGAAACTTTAAATAGTGCGATACGCAAGCAAACAAGTAAGCTAGCAGACGATATTGATTTTTGACACAGTTTTGTCTGGAAAGGTGTTAATGTACAAGTACATGATGTAGTTTTAACGCTGGTTATTATCTTATTAAAATAACATCCGCGATTTTTTTATTTTTTTTTTTTTTATTTCTGATTTTTTTTACCCTCTAATAAAATTTTGGGAAGCCAAGACGATTACAGCGTGTATTATACGATATACCGCGGTATATCGAGAAGCGGTTATTACGGGTTTCGAGTGTATCCAAAAAAAAATTCTTGGAATTCTGACTTTCTCTTTTTTATATTTTGATATTTAAATTCTTGCAATACTTCCTGGCATTTATATTTCCGATGATACAAATTTTATTGTAGTTTCTCTTTGAGGTTTGAAGTTATAAAGTGTGTAAAAGTAAGGGAATTTTATTTATTAGGCATCATATATTAATTTGTTTGGATTTTCTTTCACATTGTAATTTCATTATACAATTTCATTTTGATGTTTGAAGTTTGTTTTTTAGTTAATAGACTTATCTTCCGAATCGGATTGGAAGTATTTTTATAAAAAAAAAAACCATCAAAATGAATAATCACTACAAAAAAAAAACGGATCGTAAAATTTCTGAAAGTGCAAAAGATCGCTGAGATCGAAGACTCGTAAACCGACTTACAGTATTAAAATTAATATATTTTAGATAATATGAAGTAATATTTTGATGGATCAACGTCGGTACATCTCGGGTTACTTCCGACTGCAATGAAATCTTGGGAAGTTCATAAAGTTTTGGAAGCCGCGGAGTTCCTTCTGTTTTGATTAACACTTCCCATTACGTATGGCATAGAGTCTATAAAATTATATATATTTTATTCTTCTTTGTTCGAAAGGCCTAAATTCCAAGCACATCGGTAAACACAAAATTGTTGTTCAGGGGAAATCTGATGTATCACGCGTGAACCTTCATGACCTTAAACACATTTAAATGAATACTTAGATGTTAAATGGTTGTCAGTATTATAGAACGAGGAAAGGTCCCTCGAACCCGGCCGGTTGCAAGCGCAGTTTTCTCAGTAATTTTCCTTGACCGTAGCGATCGTGCACATGTAGGAATAAACCCCGCGTGTCTTTCTTTGAAAAGTACCTGATATATTTAATTGTAACCACATGATCTTGTACCTTAAATAATGATGAAGAAATCCCTTTATTTTGAGTTAGTAAACATCCGGAATTTGTTTCTTTAGGAAAAGAACGAAAATAAAGCGATTGATTATGAGAACACGGGAATAAAACGATTCTGTTCATATGGCCGTTAATCAGGTATTATACGTTTCTATCGTGGTAACGACAGACACGGGTCCAATTCAGTTTTCTGTTTGGTAATCGTTAGATACGGTGCTAAACGTTTCGATGTGGGAAACGGGTTTAAAAATATTTTTCATAAAAGGTATTTATCTTTTACTTTTTGGAATCAGTGACAAAATAAATATAGGTATCCAGCGGAATCCAGCTTTTGAAGTTGGTGGTGTTACTCCTCAAAATTTGGGAATACGCGGTCCCCAGGGGAACAACCGTTAGTGATCGAACCCTGAGGACCATGTAGGCCTGAAGCGTCACCTTTCCCACATGAACCAGTTGATAAAATTTCAGACCCACTTTCATACAGTATCCCATGAAAAAAATATGGCTTTAGAGAGGGTCACAACGGTTTTTTCATTATTTGAACCTACTACCTACTTTTGAAGGCATTGTGCCCACTTTCGAATTTGACCCTAGATATCTTCAAGATGAACATTTCTGACCAATTTCATGAAGATCCATTCAAAAATATGGCCTCTAGAGATGTCACAAGGTTTTTCTATTTTTAGACTACTGGACCTAGTTTTGACCGCCCCCCCCCCCCCTACATGACCCTGTTTCAAACTTGACCTTAGATATCATCAGATGAACATTTCAGACCAACTTTTTCATTACAGATCCCATGAAAAATATGGCCTTTTAGAGAGGTCACAAGGTTTTTTTATATTTATTTGACTTTTTTTTACTGTCCTAGTTTTTCAAGGACGAGACCCTCTTCGAATCTGACCTAGATATCATCAAGTTGAACATTCAGACCAACTTTCATACAGATCCCATGGCGAAAAATATAGCTCTAGAGAGGTCACATACCCAAGGTTTTTATATTTTTTGACTATGACCTAGTTTTTGATGGCACGTGACCCACTTTCAACTACACCTAGATATCTTCAGGCGATCATTCTGACCAATTTCATGATGATCTCATGAAATATATGGCCTCTAGAGAGGTCACATGGTTTTCTATTTTAGACCTACTGACCTAGTTTTAGACGGCACGTGACCCAGTTTCGAACTTCTCCTTAGATATCATCAAGATGAGAACATTCTGGACCAACTTTCATAACGATCCCACAAAAATTGTGACTATAGAGTGGGTCACAAGCAAAGTTTACGGAGAGGTGACACGGACGTCGGACGATGCTTATTACAAAAGCTCTCCTGTAACTATGTGACAGGTGAGCTAAAAAAGTTTGTCTACCGCCCATGTTTCACCGAGTAACAATGTATTTACTTTTTTACATATGTTGATAATAAACATGAGCGTACCAGTATGGGCCTGAAACGCTCTAACTGTTCCCACATACCCAGGCCCCCCCCCCCCCTAATTTCAGTTTATGATGTCGTTTTTTTTCTATTTATTTGACATTTGTGTCCTTGTTCTTGAGCTCATGTGACCCGTGTCTTTGATCTTGACTCTAGATATATCAAGATAAAAATTCTGACCAATTTTCTTGAAGAATCCATTGAAAAATATGGTTCTTTAGAGAGTTCACAAGGGCTTTTCTATTTTTGACTATTGACTAGTTTTCGAAGGTACGTGACCCTGTTTTGAAACTTTAATTGATATCATCAAGGTGTACATTCTCACTAATATTTTCATGAAGATTCATTGAAAATATATGGCGTACTAGAGAGGTCACGAGGGGTTTTCTATTTTTATATCTACTGGCCTAGTTGCTGACAGGCACGTGACCGTTCAGACAATGATCTAGATATCATCAAGGTGAATCATTCAGATCAATTTTCTTGATCATCCATTGAAAAATATGGCCTCTAGATAGGCCAATAGATTTTTCTAATTTTAGAGCTACTGGTAACTAGTTTGTGTCCGAAGTTGACCAGTTTACATAAAATTGAACATAGATAGAATCAAGATGAACATTTCAGACCAACTTTTATACTGATCCCATGAAATGTATGGCCTCTAGAGAGGTCACACAGGGTTTTTTTATTATGTGTTCCTTCTGACCTAGTTTTGTAAGGCACGTGTACCAGTTCAAACTTGACATAGATATATCAGGTGAACTTTCTGACCAATTTTCATGGAAGATCCGTCAAGGGTATGGCTTCTGGAGAGGTCACAAGTTTTTTTCTTTTTTTAAGACATACACTGAACCTTGTTTTTGATTGCGTGGACCTGTTCAAACCTGACTATATATCATCAAGATAAACATTCAGATACTTTTTATGGCCAGATCCATTCACACAGTATCCCGGCCTCTAGAGAGGTCACAAGGGTTTTATATTTTTGGACCTAATGACCTACGTCTTTCTGAACCGAACATGATCCCTGTTTCTTACTTGACCAGATATCAATCAATGTTGAATATTAGACCAAAATTATCATACAGAATCCAGATATAAATATGGCCTTTAGAGAGCGTCACAAGGTTTTTCTATTATTTGACCTAAGGACCCTAGTTTTTTGTGCGAGGGCACGTGACCCACTTTCGACTTGACATAGATATCATAAAGATGAACATTCAGACCAATTTTCATACAGGTTCCCATGTAAAATATGGCCTCAAAGAGGTCAAAAGGGTTTTCTTTTATTTGTCCTACAGGACTTGTGTTTGAGGCACGTGACCCACTTTCGAATCTGACCTAGAATCTTCAAGGTGAACATTCTGACCAATTGTCATGAAGATCTCATGATTTATATGGGCCCTCTAGAGAGGGTCACTAGGTTGTTCTTTTTTTTAGACCTACTGACCTACGTTTTTGACCAAAACGTGACACTGTTTCGAACTTGACAGTGATATCATCATGATGATAAATTCAGCAACTTTCATACAGATCCCATGAAAAATATGGCCTCTAGAGGGTCACAAGGGTTTTTCCTATTATTTGACCTACTGTCCTAGTTATTTATGGCTCGCGTGAACCAGTTTCTAACTGTGACCTACATATCATCAAGATGACCTTCAAACATATTTTCATTGAAGATCTTGTGAAATATATGGCCTCTAAGAGGTCTCAAGGTTTTTATATGATTTGACTTCTGACCTAGTTTTTGAAGGCCACGTGACCCACTTTCGGAACTTGACATAGATATCATAAAGGTGAACCAATTCTGTCAAATTTTCATGAAGATCTTTGTGAAATATATGGCCTCTAGAGAGGTCACAAGGTTTTTCTATTTTTAGACCTACTGACCTAGTTTTTGATGGCACGTGATCCAGTTTCGAACTTGACCTAGTTATCATCAAGATGAACATTCTGACCAACTTTCATAAAGATCCCACAAAAAATGTGACCTCTAGAGTGGTCACAAGGAAAAGTTTACGGACGGACTGACTGACGGATGCACGGACGACGGAGGCCGCGTGATCACAAAAGCTCACCTTGTCACTTTGTGACAGGTGAGCTAAAAAGTTAGAAAATTCCAAAAATATTGAAAATCTAAAAATAGACTAATTCCTGGAATTTAAGGGGAAGAAACTCAGTACAAAAGTTGAAACAAGAGGACCATGATGGTCCTGAATCGCTCACCTCTTCCCACATGACCCAGTTTTCAGTATGACGTCGTTTTTTCTATTATTTGACAATGTGACCTAGTTTTTGAGCTCATGTGACCCAGTTTTGAACTTGACCTAGATATTATCAAGATAACAATTCTGACCAATTTTCATGAAGATCCATAGAAAAATATGGTCTCTAGAGAGGTCACAAGGTTTTTGTATTATTTGACCTATTGACCAAGTTTTCGAAGGTACGTGACCCTGTTTTGAGCTTTACCTAGATATCATCAAGGTGAACATTCTCACTAATTTTCATGAAGATCTCATGAAAAATATGGCCTCTAGAGAGGTCACAAGGTTTTTCTATTTTTATATCTACTGGCCTAGTTTTTGACCGCATGTGACCCAGTTTCGAAACTGAACTAGATATCATCAAGGTGAACATTCAGATCAATTTTCATGAAGATCCATTGAAAAATATGGCCTCTAGAGAGGTCAAAAGATTTTAATAATTTTAGACCTACTGACCTAGTTTTTGACCGCAGTTGACCCAGTTTTAAACTTGACATAGATATCATCAAGATGAACATTCAGACCAACTTTCATACAGATCCCATGAAAAGTATGGCCTCTAGAGAGGTAATTATTTGACGTACTGACCTAGTTTTTTAAGGCACGTCCCCCAGTTTCAAACTTGACCTAGATATCATCAAGGGGAACATTCTGACTAATGTTCATGAAGATCCAACCAAGGGTATGGCCTCTAGAGAGGTCACAAGGTTTTTCTATTTCGAGACCTACTGACCTAGTTTTTGATCGCAGTTGACCCAGTTTCAAACTTGACCTATATATCATCAAGATAAACATTCAGACCAATTTTCATACAGATCCCATGAAAAATATGGCCTCTAGAGAGGTCACAACGTTTTTTCATTATTTGACCTACTGACCTACTTTTTGATGGCACGTGACCCACTTTCAAACTTGACCTAGATATCATCAAGATGAACATTCTGACCAATTTTTATGGAGATCCATTCACAAGTACGGCCTCTAGAGAGGTCACAAGGTTTTTCTATTTTTAAACCTACTGACCTAGTTTTTGACCGCACATGACCCTGTTTCGAACTTGACCTAGACATCATCAAGATGAACATTCAGACCAACTTTCATACAGATCCCATGAAAAGTATGGCCTCTAGAGAGGTCACAAGGTTTTTCTATTATTTGACCTACTGACCTAGTTTTTGATGGCACGTGACCCACTTTCGAACTTCACCTAGATATCATCAAGGTGAACATTCTGACCAATTTTCATGAAGATCTCATGAAATATATGGCCTCTAGAGAGGTCACAAAGTTTTTCTATTTTTAGACCTACTGACCTAGTTTTTGACTGCACATGACCTAGTTTCGAACTTGACCTAGATATCATCAAGATTAACATTCAGACCAACTTTCATACAGATCCCATGAAAAATATGGCCTTTAGAGAGGTCACAATATTTTTCTATTATTTGACCTACTGACCTAGTTTTTTACGGCACCTGACCCAGTTTCAAACTTGACCTAGATATCATCAAGGTGAACATTCTGACCAAATTTCATGAAGATCATGTGAAATATATGGCCAGTAGAGAGGTCACAAGGTTTTTCTATTTTTAGACCTACTGACCTAGTTTTTGACGACACGTGACCCAGTTTCGAACTTTCCTAGATATCATCAAGGTATACATTCTGACCAATTTTCATGAAGATCTTTTGAAATATATGGCCTCTAAAGAGGTCACAAGGTTTTTCTATTTTTAGACCTACTGACCTAGTTTTTGAAGGCACGTGACCCAGTTTCGAACTTGACCTAGATATCATCAAGATGAACATTCTGACCAACTTTCATAAAGATCCCACAAAAAATGTGACCTCTAGAGTGGTCACAAGCAAAAGTTTACGGACGGACGGACGCTGCGTGATCACAAAAGCTCACCTTGTCACTATGTGATAGGTGAGCTAAAAAGGTTACTTCCCTTTGGCTCTAAGCCAATCAGAATGAGATATAGTGAAAATACAACAAAATAAACGTTAAATTCTAAGTAAAAGGGGACATAATTCAAGAAAAATTGGTGTCAGAGTTATGCACCTTGTGTCACATGATGTGTTGGAGATGAGGTGGAACATCTATTTTAAGTTTAAATCAAATCCATTTAGTAGTAACTGTCAGATACAGTGAATATACGTCAAAATTAACCTTAAATTCTAAGTAAAAAGGGGCATTATTCATGAAAAATTGGTGTCAAGAGTTATGCACCTTGTGTCACATGATGTGGGTGATGAGGTGGAACATCTATTTTAAGTTTGAATCAAATCCATTTTGTAATAACTGAGATATAGTGAAAATACATCAAAATCAACCTTAGATTTAAAGTAAAAAGGGGACATAATTCATAAACAAGAGCTGTCCGTAAGACAGCCAAGCTCGACTATTCGAAATATTGTCCCAGAAGCAGGAAAATTTTACCCAAAAAGGTTAAATGTCAAAAGAGTTTTAAGTTCAAAAGGGGGAAAAGTTTGACCAAAATGCATATCAGTTATGGGACTTGCTGCTATCAACTAGTTTAATAACCCCGAAGGCACATGTGAAGTTTCAATTCAATATCTGCATTAGTTTTGGAGATAATAACTTGCATGTAAAACTTTAACCAGAATTTTCAAAGTCTAAAAGAGGGCATAATTTGCCCAAAATACATGCCAGAGTTATGGGACTTAATTCAGTGAGGTTAGTAATTGATCTAGAAAAAGAAAAAATAAGTTTCAAATCTATATGCCTTTTAGTAATAGCTGTATGTACTTGCATGCAAAACTTTAACCAGAATTTGCTAAGTCCAAAAGGGGGCATAATTTAGCCAAAATGAAGGTCAGAGTTATGGGACTTGCTGCTATCAACTAGTTTTATAACCCCGAAGACACATGTGAAGTTTCAAATCAATATCTGCATTAGTTTTGGAGATAATAACTTGCATGTAAAACTTTAACCCAAATTTTCTAAGTCTAAAAGGTGGCATAATTTGCTCAAAAAACATGTCACAGTTATGGGACTTGACCCAGTGAGGTTGGTAATTGATTTAGAAAAAGAAAAAATAAGTTTCAAATCTATATGCCTTTTAGAAATAGCTGTATGTACTTGCACGCAAAAGTTTAACCAGAATTTTCGAAGTCCAAAAGGGGGCATAATTTGGCCAAAATGAAGGTCAGAGTTATGGGACTTGCTGCTATCAACTAGTTTTATAACCCCGAAGAAACATGTGAAGTTTCAAATCAATATCTGCATTAGTTTTGGAGATAATAACTTGCATGTAAAACTTTAACCAAAATTTTCTAAGTCCAAAAGGGGGCTAATTTGCTCAAAATACATGTCAGAGTTATGGGACTTGACCCAGAGAGGTTGGTAATTGACCTAGAAAAAGAAAAAATAAGTTTCAAAGCTATATGCCTTTAATTGATGGCTGTATGTACTTGCATGCAAAAACTTAACCAAGGTGTGACGCCGACGCCGACACTGACGCCGAAGCCAGGGTGAGTAGAATAGCTAGACTATTCTTTGAATAGTCGAGCTAAAAATTGATGTCAGAGTTAAGAACCTTATGTCACATGATGTGGGTGATGAGGTGGAACAATTATTTTAAGTTTGAATCAAGTCCATTTAGTAATAACTGAGATACAGTGAAAATACAACAAAATAAACCTTAAATTCTAAGTAAAAGGGGACATAATTCATGAAAACTTGGTGTCAGAGTTATGTACCTTGTGTCACATGATGTGGGTGATAAGGTGGAACATCTATTTTAAGTCTGAATCAAATCCATTTAGTAATAACTGAGAAAATAGATTTCGGGACAGGACGGGACGGGAAGTGACAAAACTGACTCCTATATACCCCCCTCCAAACATGTTTGGTGGGAGTATAATTATAAACAATATAGTAGTTTTCAGTCTGTATGTAATACATGTACCACCTTTTGTTCCAAATACATTGCTTTCCAACAATTTCCAATAGGTCTGTCAGCAGTATTTTTAGCACTGTTGTTAATGCAGATCAAACTAGAGCTATCACTGAAGGTGATGAATGTACCCCCCACACACTGACACAGTACACAAGATAGCATAAATACGTGGACTGTATGTATATAGCATAGAAACAAAAAACAAAGTCCCATAAGTCTGCAAAATATTTTTCTGAAAGAACCTAACATGTACCATGCACAAATAAAGTTGGTACTGGTCACTTATGTGAAGTTAAACCGAGTGCAAGGCTTTAGGGATAAGGCGCAAGATTGCTTATGCAGACTGTATGTATACAGTTATTAACAAAAATAAAGTCCCATAACTTTTTTTCTGAAAGAACCTACAACTACATGGTGCATATCCATATCATGATCATGGATGGCAGCTAGATTTTTCGCCTCCCCTACCAACCTGGACATTTTTTATAGCAAAGAATAGCCGGCATCGACGCAAAGAAACCGCCGATATAGCAGATTTCACAAAGAGTCCGCCGATATGGATACGCACTGTAAACTAGGGTTATACTACTGATCGCAATCCATACCACAACTTGAATAACGTGCACCAGTGTTTAGTAACCTAACAAGTTAGGGAACATGTATTTTCTTATGTTATTTCAATAATAAGTTTAAATAAGCAACGTAAAATTGAATTTGCTTGCTGCTGATCTGAATTTATGTAATTTCTATATGTTGATAAACAGCTATCATTTTTATACTAAAATCTCGAAAATAACAAGTTCTGAACTCCAGTAAAAGTACAAGAAATTTCTACTGAAATAGCAGTGTATATCGCAGTAAGGACAAAAATATCACGATATACCACAATACAAATGTGAGGTTGCAATACCTAACTCTTGAACCCTCAGCATGTTTTACAATTCACTTACTGTCTGATACATATTTCATTAATTCTGCTTTCTTCCTCATGCTCATTATACAACCTTCTTTTTCCTTTCTGTTGGGTTTAACATCACATTTAAAGGTGACTCAAGCTTTTATGGTAGAGGAACACGCCTCCAGATGTTATTTCATTCTTGGACGGGCACCTCGGTAGAACCACCAACCTTCCAAAAGCCAGCTGGACTGGCTTCCCACAGTGGTAAGGGGCAAGTGACTTGAAGTCAAAGACCTTAACTACTAAGCATTGGAGGCCTCTGCGTGTGAGTCTCTGCTCAAAATTCGCTTAAATTCCTTCTCTATGCTTCGCTTTGCTGAGCAAAACAGCCATGCTGACCCTAAATTGCTCACTGCATAAAGTTGATGACAACCGTTTGAACAAATGTGAGCTAGGTCTATGTCAGGTTGCTACAGACTATGTTTGGAGAAGATCCAACAAGCAGTTCATGAGAAAATGTTGCTTTACATTTTTATTATTTTTAGCGAATTCAATCTCTTTGTGTATAGTATTTATAGGTCAATGCACAGATGTTTCAGACCAGTATGTGGTATAGATCCATGAAATAGCTATGAGAAAATGTCATTTAATTAAAAGATTTTTATCATTAGTGCTTGTTGCTGGAGTGCAGAGGAGCAGAACCAAATTGGTACTACAAAGTTGCTACAGACCAGGGCCGGCGAAATCTGATTTTGACTTGCTTGTCCGTTTTTGTCATTTGCTATTTTTTACTTGTCCGTATGATAGTTATATAGTAAATTCGTGTCAATTTTCACTTGTCCGTACAAGCTTTGGAACAACCTGGGCAACACGGACAATTGAATTTGCCGCCCCTGCAGACTAAGATTGGTGAAGATCCCTCTGGGAGTTCATGGCAAGAAGCTGTTTTCCAATCATAAGCTTTAAAATTTATATATGACAATACATTCAAATGTAACTGAGTTTCAGCAATGATGTTCATAAGAAATAGTTGCTTAACACTTAGCCTTCACATTCTGAGAACAAGTTTTCAAACAACACCAAATCATAAAACAAGAGGACCATGATGGTCCTGAATCACTCACCTATCTCCACATGACCCAGTGTTCAACTGAGTATGACATCGTTATTTCTATTATTTGACATAGTGACCTAGTTTTTGAGCACATGTGACCTAGATATCATCAAGATAAAAAATTCTGACCAATTTTCATGAAGATCCATTGAAAAATATGGCCTCTAAAAAGGTCACAAGGTTTTTCTATTATTTGACCTAATGACCTAGTTTTTGAAGGCACGTGACCCACTTTTAAACTTGACCTAGATATCATCAAGGTGAACATTCTCACCAATTTTCATGAAGATCTCGTGAAAAATATGGCCTCTAGAGAGGTCACAAGGTTTTTCTATTTTTCGACCTACTGACCTAGTTTTTGACCGCACATGACCCAGTTACGAACCTGACCTAGATATCATCAAGCTGAACATTCTCACCAATTTTCATGAAGATCCATTGAAAAATATGGCCTCTAGAGAGGTCACAAGGTTTTTCATTATTTATAGACCTACTGACCTAGTTTTTGACCCCACGTGACCAAGTTTCGAACCTGATCTAGATATCATCAAGATGAACATTCTGACCAATATTCATGAAGATCTCATGAAAAATATGGCCTCTAGAGAGGTTACAAGGTTTTTCTATTTTTAGATCTACTGACCTAGTTTTTAACCCCACGTGACCCAGTTTCGAACTTGACCTAGATATCTTCAAGGTAACATTCTGACCAATTTTCATGAAGATCCATTGAAAAATATCGCCTCTAGAGAGGTCACAAGGTTTTTCTATTTTTAGACCTACTGACCTAGTTTTTGACAGCACATGACCCAGTTTCGAACTTGACCTAGATATCATCAAGGTGAACATTCTGACCAATATTCATGAAGATCTCATGAAAAATATGGCCTCTAGAGAGGTCACAAGGTTTTTCTATTTTTAGATCTACTGACCTAGTTTTTAACCCCACATGACCCAGTTTCGAACTTGACCTAGATATCATCAAGATGAACATTCTGAACAATTTTCATGAAGATGCATTGAGAAATATGGCCTCTAGAGAGGTCACAAGGTTTTTCTATTTTTAGACCTACTGACCTAATTTTTGACCCCACGTGACCCAGTTTCGAACTTGACCTAGATATCATCAAGGTGAACATTCTGAACAATTTTCATGAAGATCTTGTGAAATATATGGCCTCTAGAGAGGTCACAAGGTTTTTCTATTTTTAGACCTACTGACCTAGATTTTGATGGCACGTGACCCAGTTTCGAACTTGACATAGATATCATCAAGATGAACATTCTGACCAACTTTCATAAAGATCCCATGAAAAATGTGACCTCTAGAGTGGTCACAAGCAAAAGTTTACGGACGCACGGACGGACGACGGACACCGCGCGATCACAAAAGCTCACCTTGTCACTTTGTGACAGGTGAGCTAAAATGGTTTGTTTCACATAAATTAAACAGCATAATATAAAACATGCATATTACTCCATAAAACAATTGTCAGTTTATTGATATATACTTTGAATTCCGGAAAAGGACTGCATAAAGGGGCCACATTTTCAGACAGTTCAACACCTTTAAAAACTCACCATTTTCAAAGAACTGTTACATATCTTGGTTTTGATGCATTTGCAATAATGTCCCAGTGCTGAAATTTCATATAACTATGCCGAACATAGTTTTCAGCAAGAAACGGCAAAACATGTAGATTGTTTGTAAAGACGTTTGTTTATCAAATATTTCTGTGTTTTGATGATATACTCCTAAACCTCATAATTTTATTATGTTTTTCTACATTTAGCTCAAAAACAACCACTGCTGGCCCATTCATGTAATATCTGTCTGGCAGTTTATAAATTGTTTAAAACTGGTGACACCAGCAGAGCAGAGCAATTTGTACATGTTTTGTCAAAGGTCAACGCCAGAATCATTTTCTGTTGTAGGAATAACATTTATTAATAAATGATTTCTATTTTAAGCTCTACACATCTCAGTTTGCAACAATGAAACTAACTGAAGTTTCAAGAATAATAGGTCAATAACAAGTCTTGTATCGAGCACAATATCAATTTTTACCACCTTGATCCTTTTCGTATAACCCACATTTCACTCTCTTTGCAACTTTGAAATACAGTCTAACCTGTCAACAGCTGTCGACTTAGGGACTGAACAAGAAACGCGGCAATGCCACAAAACCAGGTTTTCAACACTTTTCATAAGAATAAACAAGAGTGCCAGAATGTCACAATATACGTCCGTCACAGCAAATTTCTTTACTCTAGCACCTGTATTTGCAGATGTAATTTTAATTTTGTGGTTGTTTAGTAATCATTGTAATTCTTTTGTTTTTTAAGTCCACAAAAAAACTCCTTACCAGGTAGAGATACCTTAAAATACACCTAAAATTAGAAAGTAACAACTATATTGTACCACAGAAAAGTGGTCTTGGTTTTTCCCTACGGTCAATTATAAAAAAAGTTACAATATAAGTTATTTATAGTAACAACTAAGGGAAGTTAATCTTAAAAAAAAAAAAAAAAAAAAAAAAAAAAATTGTAAGTCCACACAGAAACCCTTACCAAGTAGAGATTGGTCAAAATACACCTCAAAATTGGATGTAACATGCATGTTGTACTACAGAAAAGTGGTCTCGATTTTTCCCTACGTCTAGTAATGAAAAAGTTACAATATAAGCTATAGTAACAACAAAGGGAAGTAATTCTAAAGAAGGGAACTGCGCAAGACACTTCGTCTCATGATGGTGTATAATTGTGCCAAGTTACATCAAAATCCCTCTATGCATGAAGAAGATATGCTCCGGACAAAGTTTTCATTCTTGTATCCTTTGACCTCTAAGTGTGACCTTGACCTTAGACCTAGGGACCTGGTTCTTGCGCATGACACTCCGACTCATGATGGAGAACAATTTTGCCAACTTTCATCAAAATCCCTCCATGCATGCAGAAGATATGCTAACCCTAACCCTAACCTAACCCTATTTTTAGTAACAATGACCTTGACCTTGACCCCAGAAACCCCAAAATCAATCCCAAGCTACAACTTTATATAAGTTTTCTATACACCAAGTTTCATCATGATAGCTCATTCCTAAGTTAAGTTATTGACCAGAAACCCTTTTTCTATTTTAAGTAACAGTGACCTTGACCTTGACCCCAGAAACCCCAAAATCAATCCCAGCCTTTGTCTTGATATAAGCTACATACATACCAAGTTTTATTCAAATATCTTTACCGAAACAAAAGTTATTGACCGGAAACCCTTTTTTTTTTTTTTTTTAAGTAACAGTGACCTTGACCTTGACCCCAGAAACCCCAAAATCAATCCCAGCCTTTGTCTTGATATAAGCTACATACATACCAAGTTTTATTCAAATAGCTTTACCGAAACAATAGTTATTGACCGGAAACACCAGTTTGACGCCACCCCGCCACCGCCGCCGCCGCCCACCCGCCCGACCGACATCTACCCCAATCTAATAACTCAGGTTTTCGTTGAAAACCTGGTTAATGAAAGTGACCATTATAGGCAGGTGACCACTATATCCAGGTTTTCATTTTCAGACTATTAGGTAAACAAAAATCAGAATAAAACTGAATTTTATTAATCCTTTTTGAACCAGGTACATTTTAGAAGTTTGAAACATATTCTATGCAAATTTTAATATTTAAACATTAAAATAAATATTTTTTAAAAATAAAGAAGCATTTTAAAAGTTTATGAATTATTCACTTTTACATGTTTAATATATTTATATAATTCACACGAGATGATATCTGCTGTCTGGCAGTGACCACTATATCGGAAATTTGGGTCATTTCTGCATGCCATTAACCGCATTAGAAAGGGTCACGCTTGATAAAGGTTCATTATATCAGGATTTTAATCCATCAGACTTAATTAAGGCTCGCCATTACAAACAGGGTCATGCTATATAAAGGTGTCCACTAATGCAGGTCAGACTTACCAGCAAAACAATCAAGCTATGTGACTGTCCACTTTTAATTTAACAACTTAACACTTCTAAAAGACTTCAACCATTGCTGTGTTTCGGTTTTTTTCAGGAGTTTAAAGTCACACTGATAATTTAGGTCATATGTTGCCTTTTCAAGCTTTAGAAAGTGGAGGAAGACCCCAGGTGCTCCTCTGGGGATTGATTCAAGCACGGGCAGGCACTCGAGTTGAACCACTGACATTCCACAAGCAAGTCTTATGGCTTCGAACCCATATCAGTGAGGCGAGTGATTCAAAGTCACAGACAACCATTCAGCCAAGAAGGCCCCTGCTGATTTAATACTTACATACAGGACTATCATATATCATTTCAAAACATCAATGTCTGTCAGGCTGTTATCTGAAAAGAAGCTTTACACAACAAAAGTCTTTCACAAAATTTTCACCAATCAAAATAATTAATAGCATGCAAGTAAAGTGACATTAATAAATCCTGGCACAGCCAGTTATGTGTCCACAGAACACTATAAGTCTTGTGTGTCTACAAAACATTTAATTTAGTGCCTTTACATTTATGTTACTTGTTGACAGCACAAGACTAATTACTGCAGTCAGGGAGCTTTAGTCCTCAGGGGAGAAGGGTATGAATACTACAAAACATCTTCAAGTTATCAAGAAATACAAGATAAAAGAAACTGAGTTTGTTTTGTTGGGAGGAGGGGGTGGGGGTGGGGGAGAGGGGAAGGGAAGGGCTAAATCCAAATAATACCACAGATGCGTAACTTCACATGCTGAATGAAATTTCTGTAGTTTCATGACTCCAGGTTACAAACTTTTCGAAACACATTCAACACAATTTTTAGGGCCTTTAATGCCTATTTTCAACAAGGTCAAGGGCTACAACTCTGATCTTGCAAAGTGAAATCCAAAACAAAACCTTAGGTGCACAACTTCACATGCTGAATAATATTTCATGACTCTAGGTTATACCCTTTTTAAGATAATGCAACACAACCTTTTAATGCCTCAATATGCATATTTTTGACTAAATCAATGGCAATATCTCTGGTCTGGCTGACAAAAATCCCAAGTAAGACCCCAGTGCACAACTTCATATTATGAACAACACTCCTATAATAATTCAACACTCTTGGTCAAACAGTTTTTGAGATATGTGTGACACAAACTTTTAGGTCCTTTATGCATATTTTTGACTGTCAAGGGCAATAACTCTGGTCTATCTTTGTGAAATCCCAAACAAAAAAACCATGGTCCCAACTTTACATGCTGAATAACAATCCTAAGAAGCTTTATCACTCAAGGTCAAATACTTTTAGAGTTATGCAGGACACAAATTTGGACAGACTGACATTCCTACCGTCAGAGAAGCCAGCAAATCCGACAGCACCCTCCATGAAAACTCCCAAAAAGGGGGGCATAAAAAAGTACAATTTACATCTATTTACACTGCATCTACATTCACAACAATAATAGTATGTGACCTATGTGTTTACAATTAAACTAACGAATTTCAGACAACTATGATAAAAGAATGCCACTGTTCCTGGAATGGCTGCCATTTCATAATATAATTATGTCCTTTTTGTCTGTGGTCCAGTTCATAATTTTTCTGCAAGCTTCAGTATTTCACCAAGCTTTTTCTAGTAAATTAATATTTCTTAATGTTGCATGAATTTTCCTTTTAAGCAACTGATAACAAGCTCTGTAATTATCTCACCATTAATTTTCTTGGCGGTAGTTCTTGACAACTGAAAGCCAATTAATCTATATCAGTTAGTCTTAAGTTAACAGTTAACACTGCAAGAAAGTTATTACATGGCCTGGTGGTAAGAAATTTTATAAAACTGATGTCACCATCCCCATACCCCATTTTCCCAGTAAGTGCATAACATCTAGATATTTTTCCTCCAGTAACAAAAATAAGCTCTGCCATGTAGGTATATCATAAAACTGTCATGTTCTTTCATGTTATATTTATTTATTTTGTTGAGTTTAACGTCGCACCGACACAATTATAGGTCATATAGCAACTTTCCAGCTTTGATCGTGGAGGAAGACCCCAGGTGCCCCTCCGTGCATTATTTCATCACGAGTGGGCACCTGGGTAGAACCACCGATCTTCCGTAAGTCAGCTGGATGGCTTCCTCACATGAAGAATTCAACACCCAGAGTGTGGCTCGAACCCACATCGATCAGGGGCAAGTAATCTGATGTCAGCGACCTTAACCACTCGGCCACGGAGGCCCCTGATGTTATAACATCTGCAGAATTTCAAGGGATTCCGGGTTCCTGCCCTGAAACCTTAACGGATGATTCTATTGACCTGTAAAGCTATGGTGAACATCTGATGTCCGCATCTAATCTTGCCTTGAGGTACTGTTGCTGTAAGCCATTAATCCATTTAGGTGTGTATCTTGGTCTATTTATGGCCACCAACAGTTTCCTAATATAGACAACTCCTTAAGTTCTGAACAGTTGGAGGGCAGTGTGAAGATATTACATACTACTAGAAATCAAAATAGATGTTAAAATAGACATACGGTAATAAATCCTGTAATGAACTGTAACATGTAACCATGTTCAAAGCCACAATGTACTAATCACATTTTGAATACCAAGTGATAGTTCACTTTATTATCCAGTAAATAAGCTAACTAGATGCCCAAGGGCAACATGTCTAGCCCGCCACCTGTCAAAAGGACTGGGAGTTGAACATGACACTCTGTCTCATCGAGGCAAACATTTATGCCAAATAAAAAAAAGATTGCAAAAAGTTACAATGTAAGTAATTTATAGTAACAACAAAGGGAAGTAAATCTTACCAAAAAAATTCTAAGTCCTCACAAAAATCCTTACCAGTAGAGATAGGTCAAAATACACCTCAAAATTGGATGTAACATGCATGTTGTACTACAAAAAAGTGGTCTTGATTTTTGCTTATGACCAGTAATAAAAAAGTTACAGTATAAGCTATTTATAGTAACAACAAAGGGAGGTAATTCTTGGTTCTTGTGCATAACACTCTGTCTCATGATGGTGAACAATTCATAACTTTATCATGACATCACAGTATATTAGGGGTTCTAACTGACCAATCAGAGAACTGCATTTTCGAGTACCTGCCAGTTTCCACTTGGGTATAACGAAGTATATTTACAATGTACATAATAGTGACTTAAGAAACAAGAGGACCATGATGGTCCTGAATCGCTCACCTCTTCCCACATGATCCAGTTTTGAGTATGACTTCGTTTTTTCTATTATTTGACATAGTGACCTAGTTTTTGAGCTCATGTGACCCAGTTTTGAACTTGACCTAGATATTATCAAGATAAAAATTCTGACCAATTTTCATGAAGATCCATTGAAAAATATGGTCTCTAGAGAGGTCACAAGGTTTTTCTATTATTTGACCTATTGACCTAGTTTTTTAAGGCACGTGACCCAGTTTCAAACTTGACCTAGATATCATCAAGGTGAACATTCTGACCAATTTTCATGAAGATCCATTCAAGGGTATGGCCTCTAGAGAGGTCACAAGGTTTTTCTATTTCAAGACCTACTGACCTAGTTTGTGATCGCAGTTGACCCAGTTTCAAACTTGACCTAGATATCATCAGATAAACATTCAGACAACTTTCATACAGATCCCATGAAAAATATGGCCTCTAGAGAGGTCACAAGGTTTTTTCATTATTTGACCTATGACCTACTTTTTGATGGCACGTGACCCACTTTCGAACTTGACCTAGATATCATCAATATGAACATTCTGACCAATTTTTATGGAGATCCATTCACAAGTATGGCCTCTAGAGAGGTCACAAGGTTTTTCTATTTTTAGACATACTGACCTAGTTTTTGAACGCACATGACCCTGTTTCGAACTTGACCTAGATATCATCAAGATGAACATTCAGACCAACTTTCATGAAGATCCATTGAAAAATATGGCCTTTAGAGAGGTCACAAGGTTTTTCTATCATTTGACCTACTGACCTAGTTTTTGATGGCATGTGACCCACTTTCGAACTTGACCTAGATATCATCAAGATGAACATTCAGACCAACTTTCATACAGATCCCATGGAAAATATGGCCTCTAGAGAGGTCACAAGGTTTTTCTATTATTTGACCTACTGACCTAGTTTTTGATGGCACACGACCCACTTTCGAACTTGACCTAGATATCATCAAGGTGAACATTCTGACCAATTTTCATGAAGATTTCATGAAATATATGGCCTCTAGAGAGGTCACAAGGTTTTTCTATTATTTGACCTACTGACCTAGTTTTTGATGGCACGTGACCCACTTTCGAACTTGACCTAGATATCATCAAGGTGAACATTCTGACCAATTTTCATGAAGATTTCATGAAATATATGGCCGCTAGAGAGGTCACAAGGTTTTTTTATTTAGACCTACTGACTAGTTTTTGACCGCACGTGACCCAGTTTCAAACTTGACCTAGATATCATCAAGGTGAACATTCTGACCAATTTTCATGAAGATCTTGTGAAATACATGGCCTCTAGAGAGGTCACAAGGTTTTTCTATTTTTAGACCTCCTGACCTAGTTTTTTAAGGCAAGTGACCAGTTTCAAAACTTGACCTAGATATCATCAAGGTGAACATTCTGACCAATTTTCATGAAGATCCATTCAAGGGTATGGCCTCTAGAGAGGTCACAAGGTTTTTCTATTTCAAGACCTACTGACCTAGTTTGATCGCAGTTGACCCAGTTTCAAACTTGACCTAGATATCATCAAGATAAACATTCAGACCAACTTTCATACAGATCCCATGAAAAATATGGCCTCTAGAGAGGTCACAACGTTTTTTCATTATTTGACCTACTGACCTACTTTTTGATGGCACGTGACCCACTTTCGAACTTGACCTAGATATCATCAATATGAACATTCTGACCAATTTTTATGGAGATCCATTCACAAGTATGGCCTCTAGAGAGGTCACAAGGTTTTTCTATTTTTAGACATACTGACCTAGTTTTTGAACGCACATGACCCTGTTTCGAACTTGACCTAGATATCATCAAGATGAACATTCAGACCAACTTTCATGAAGATCCATTGAAAAATATGGCCTTTAGAGAGGTCACAAGGTTTTTTCTATCATTTGACCTACTGACCTAGTTTTTGATGGCATGTGACCCCACTTTCGAACTTGACCTAGATATCATCAAGATGAACATTCAGACCAACTTTCATACAGATCCCATGGAAAATATGGCCTCTAGAGAGGTCACAAGGTTTTTCTATTATTTGACCTACTGACCTAGTTTTTGATGGCACACGACCCACTTTCGAACTTGACCTAGATATCATCAAGGTGAACATTCTGACCAATTTTCATGAAGATTTCATGAAATATATGGCCTCTAGAGAGGTCACAAGGTTTTTCTATTATTTGACCTACTGACCTAGTTTTTGATGGCACGTGACCCACTTTCGAACTTGACCTAGATATCATCAAGGTGAACATTCTGACCAATTTTCATGAAGATTTCATGAAATATATGGCCGCTAGAGAGGTCACAAGGTTTTTCTATTTAGACCTACTGACCTAGTTTTTGACCGCACGTGACCCAGTTTCAAACTTGACCTAGATATCATCAAGGTGAACATTCTGACCAATTTTCATGAAGATCTTGTGAAATACATGGCCTCTAGAGAGGTCACAAGGTTTTTCTATTTTTAGACCTCCTGACCTAGTTTTTTAAGGCAAGTGACCCAGTTTCAAACTTGACCTAGATATCATCAAGGTGAACATTCTGACCAATTTTCATGAAGATCCATTCAAGGGTATGGCCTCTAGAGAGGTCACAAGGTTTTTCTATTTCAAGACCTACTGACCTAGTTTGATCGCAGTTGACCCAGTTTCAAACTTGACCTAGATATCATCAAGATAAACATTCAGACCAACTTTCATACAGATCCCATGAAAAATATGGCCTCTAGAGAGGTCACAACGTTTTTTCATTATTTGACCTACTGACCTACTTTTTGATGGCACGTGACCCACTTTCGAACTTGACCTAGATATCATCAATATGAACATTCTGACCAAATTTTTATGGAATCCATTCACAAGTATGGCCTCTAGAGAGGTCACAAGGTTTTTCTATTTTTAGACATACTGACCTAGTTTTTGAACGCACATGACCCTGTTTCGAACTTGACCTAGATATCATCAAGATGAACATTCAGACCAACTTTCATGAAGATCCATTGAAAAATATGGCCTTTAGAGAGGTCACAAGGTTTTTCTATCATTTGACCTACTGACCTAGTTTTTGATGGCATGTGACCCACTTTCGAACTTGACCTAGATATCATCAAGATGAACATTCAGACCAACTTTCATACAGATCCCATGGAAAATATGGCCTCTAGAGAGGTCACAAGGTTTTTCTATTATTTGACCTACTGACCTAGTTTTTGATGGCACGTGACCCACTTTCGAACTTGACCTAGATATCATCAAGGTGAACATTCTGACCAATTTTCATGAAGATTTCATGAAATATATGGCCTCTAGAGAGGTCACAAGGTTTTTCTATTATTTGACCTACTGACCTAGTTTTTGATGGCACGTGACCCACTTTCGAACTTGACCTAGATATCATCAAGGTGAACATTCTGACCAATTTTCATGAAGATTTCATGAAATATATGGCCGCTAGAGAGGTCACAAGGTTTTTCTATTTAGACCTACTGACCTAGTTTTTGACCGCACGTGACCCAGTTTCAAACTTGACCTAGATATCATCAAGGTGAACATTCTGACCAATTTTCATGAAGATCTTGTGAAATACATGGCCTCTAGAGAGGTCACAAGGTTTTTCTATTTTTAGACCTCCTGACCTAGTTTTTGAAGGCACATGACCCGGTTTCGAACTTGACCTAGATATCATCGAGGTGAACATTCTGAGCAATTTTAATGAAGATTTTGTGAAATTTATGGCCTCTAGAGAGGTCACAAGGTTTTTCTATTTTTAGACCTACTGACC
The DNA here is from genome assembly GCF_021730395.1 of Mercenaria mercenaria. Lineage (NCBI taxonomy): Eukaryota > Metazoa > Mollusca > Bivalvia > Venerida > Veneridae > Mercenaria > Mercenaria mercenaria. The sequence continues at coordinate 82,859,052 of NC_069364.1, read as the reverse complement.
TAGTTTTTGACCGCACGTGACCCAGTTTCAAACTTGACCTAGATATCATCAAGGTGAACATTCTGACCAATTTTCATGAAGATCCATTGAAAATTATGGCCTCTAGAGAGGTCACAAGGTTTTTCTATTTTTAGACCTACTGACCTAGTTTTTGATGGCATGTGACCCAGTTTCGAACTTGACCTAGAATTTACCAAGATGAACATTCTGACCCATTTTCATAAAGATCCCATGAAAAATGTGACCTCTAGAGATGTCACAAGGAAAAGTTTACGCACGGACGGACGACGCGCGATCACAAAAGCTCACCTTGTCACTTTGTGACAGGTGAGCTAATAAAAAACCCACTATTATAGAAATCAAATTAAGATTTTTCACTGCATATGCCCCAGATGATGCTACAAACAACAAAACTTGGAAGTTTCATTGAAACATTATATCAATTTAATACTATTATTTTAGTTAAAAGTTTCAGATTTTACACAGGGAGGCTATGATAAAGTCCGCGTAAAATGTAATCAATACCCAAGTGAAATAAGTATCATTCCGCAATGTTTTGGACATGTTAAAATTATGAATTGTGCCAAGTTACATCATAATCCCTCTATGCATGAAAAAGAAATACTCAGGACAAAGTCATTCTTGTATCTCACCTTTGACCTCCCAAGTGTGACCTTGACCTTAGACCTAGGGATCTGGTTCTTGCGCACGACACTCTGTCTCATGGTGGTGAACATTTGTGCCAAGTTACATCAAAATCCCTCCATGCATGAAGAAGAAATGCTCCGGACAAAGTTGTCATTCTTGTATTCTTTGACTTCAAGCGTGACCTTGACCTTAGACCTAGGGACCTGGTTCTTGTGCATGACACTCTGTCTCATGTATAATTGTGTCAAGTTACATCAAAATCCCTCCATGCATAAAGAAGAAATGCTCCGACAGTCATTATTGAATTTGACATTTGACCTCTAAGTGTGACCTCAACCTTTGAGATAGGAACCTGGGGTTTGCGCACAACACTTTGTCTCAGTGAGGTTAATATTCATGCCAAATATAAACAAGATTGCTCCATGCATGTCAAAGTTATGGTCCGGACAAACAAATCTGGACACACGCACGCATGCACATACACCGAACAGCAATTTGGACAACTATGTCTTCGCTTCCGCAAGCTGGCTCAACAAAAAGTGTTAGTGATGCATATTTAATTCGTAATCAAACATATATATTCTTTGACAACCAAATCATTATAAAACAAAGCAATTTTCATTTTTGAACTTCTCGCTATGTACAAATAGATGCATTATCCACAGATGCATGTGTGAAATCTACCAAAGGCAATATAATAAAAATCTTACAGAACTTTCACACGATATAAATTTTTAAAGAAATTGTTGGCGACTTGAAAAAAGAAAACTATTTTCTCACTTTATGTAACTTTAAAAAATTTAGGGTTCTAACTTGAAGACAAACCAATCCCAGGAACATACCATTTGTAAAACAAACATCCCCCCCACCCCCATCACACCTCAACAATAATGGCAAGTCAGTGGCAAATATAATTTTGTATGCCAAGCACTTGAACTTTGACTTACTGACCTTAAAACCAAAAAAGGTCATCTACAGGCAGTTTTTAATCCTAAGTTCACTGTGACCTTTAACATACTTACCCAAACAAGAGGGCCAAGATGGCCCTAGGTCGCTCACCTAAGAAACACTCCATAACAGTGTAAAACATGTTTGACCTTGTGATTTCATGGAAACAAATATACTGACCAATTTTCATTAAGATTGGACCAAAACATTGGTCTCTTGCGATAAAACAAGCATTTTCTTAGATATGACCTAGTTTTTGACCCTAGATGACCCATGTTCAAACTCGACCTAGATTTTATCAAGGCAATCATTCTGACCAAAATTCATGAAGATCAACTGAAAAATACAGCCTCTATCACATACAGAAGTTTTTTCTTTGATTTGACCAAGTGACCTAGTTTTTGACCTCAGATGATCCATATTCAAATTCGACCTAGATTTCATTAAGGCAATCAACCTGACCAAATTTCATAAATATCAACTGAAAAAAACAGTCTCTATCGTATACACAAGATTTTTCTTTAATTTGACCTAGTGACCTAGTTTTTGACCTCAGATAACCCATATTCAAAACCGACCTAGTTTTCATCAAGGCAATCACTCTGACCAAATTTCATGAAGATCAATTGAAAAATACATCCTCTATTGCATACACAATGTTTTTCTTCGATTTGACCTAGTGACCTAGTTTTTGACCCCAGATGACCCATTTTCGAAATCAGCCTAGATTTTATCAAGGTAATCATTCTGGCTAAATTTCATGAAGATCAGTTGAAAAATACAGCCTCTATTGCATACACAAGGTTTTTCTTTGATTTGACCTAGTGACCTAGTTTTTGACCCCAGATGACCCATTTTCGAACTTGGTCTAAATTTCATCAAGGCAATCATTCTGACCAAAATTCATGAAGATCAATTGAAAAATACAGCCTCTATCGCATACACAAGGTTTTTACGTGATATGACCTAGTGACCTAGTTTTTGACCCCAGATGACCCATTTCGAACTCGGCCTAGATTTCATCAAGGTTATCATTCTGACCAAAATTCATGAAGATCAATTGAAAAATACTGCCTCTATCGCATACACAAGGTTTTTCTTTGATTTGACCTAGTGACCTAGTTTTTGACCGAGATGACCCATTTTCGAACTCGGCCTAGATTTCATCAAGGCAATCATTCTGACCAAAATTCATGAAGATCAATTGAAAAATACAGCCTCTATCGCATACACAAGGTTTTTCTTTGATTTGACCTAGTGACCTAGTTTTTGACCCGAGATGACCCATTTTCGAACTCGGCCTAGATTTCATCAAAGTTATCATTCTGACCAATATTCATGAAGAAGAATTGAAAAATACAGCCTCTATCGCATACACAAGGTTTTTTCTTTGATTTGACCTAGTGACCTAGTTTTTGACCCGAGATGACCCATTTTCGAACTCGGCTTAGATTTTATCAAGGTTATCATTCTGACCAATATTCATGAAGATTAATTGAAAAATACCACCTCTATCGCATACACAAGGTTTTTCTTTGATTTGACCTAGTGACCTAGTTTTTGACCCGAGATGACCCATTTTCGAACTCGGCCCAGATTTCATCAAAGTTATCATTCTGACCAATATTCATGAAGAAGAAATGAAAAATACAGTCTCTATCGCATTCACAAGGTTTTTCTTTGATTTGACCTAGTGACCTAGTTTTTGACCCGAGATGACCCATTTTCGAACTCGGCCTAGATTTCATCAAGGTTATCATTCTGACCAATATTCATGAAGATTAATTGAAAAATACAGCCTCTATCGCATACACAAGCTAAATGTTGACAGACGACGGACGACAGACGACAGACGACGGACGATGAGCGATCAGAAAAACTCACCTGAGCATTGCTCAGGTGAGCTAAAAATAAAAAGGGTCATCTCCTGACCAAAGGAAATCATCCACTGAAATTATGATGGCAACATTAGCCCAAGTGCTCCTTATACTGATCCTGATAATGGTCACTGTGATATCAAACTTTGACCATTTTTATGTTGACATCAGGCAATAATTTTATAAGTTCTATAGAAACATTCATTTTTTTCTCTAATTCATAATTTTGTATGCAGAGGACTCGACCTTTGACCTACTGACCCCAAAAACAATAGGTGTCACCTACTGACAGACAATCATCTAGTGAAGTTTGACCATAGTAAGCGCAGGAATTCTCTAGTTACTGATCAGAGACCAACACAATCTACTGACTATATATTATATACCTCACTTCTTGTAAAGGGAAGCATTATTATAAATGAATACCATAAAACTCACAGCCATTGGGACAACATTACCCTCTTAAAGTACTTAACTATCTAATATGACATAAAAAGTCCTACTTACCTTCATTCTCAGACCACAAACATGACTTCCTTATAAAGTGCAAACTCACTACAAGGAACACCATTGGAAAGACTTAAACATGTTTGTTATAGAGGGGCTGTTGCTCTGGAAATGTTCACTAAGAATTTTGTCAAAAATAAGAAATATCTATCTTTGTACAGGTTTTTGTTAGTCATGCGTCTCTTAGAAGTTTTATACAGTATTTAAACTAATGGGTGCATCAGGCAACTTAAATAAAGTAGGTGTTACCATTTAAGTGACAAGTATTAACTAGATGCCCACCGGCAACATGTTGAGCCCACCCTTTGACCACTATCTGTGACCTTGACCTTTGAAATAAGTCAGTCTTATTGAGTTAAACATTCATGCCAAATATAAACAAGATTGCTCAATGCATGTCTAAGTTATGGGTCGGACAAGATCTGACATTACTTTTGACCTCCAACTGTGACCTTGACCTTTGAGACTGGAACATGAGGTTTTGCATGACACTCCGTTTCACTGAGGTTAACATTCTTGTCAAATATAAACACCATTGCTCAAAGCATGTAAAAGTTATGGTCTGGACAAACAAATGAAGACTCACACATGGATGCACGCACATACACCAAACGGCCATTTGGGCAACTATGTCTTCGTTTCCGCAAGCAGGCTTGACAAAAATCAAACCAGAGTTCCTGTACAAAATTAAATAGGGTTAAAAACAAAATGTTTTATCTTTTGATAATACGTCAGGTGACTTTTTTTTTTTATACCATAAATACTTATTGCGATTCTTCGAAATGGCTTACTTCCATTACATGGCTTGAGAATTTTTGCAAGTTTCCTTCTTTAAGATTTTTGTTGGGTTTTTTTTCTTTGTTTTGTGTTTGTTTAACATCACAGGTACACAATTATAGGTCATATAGCCATTTTTCAGCTTTTGACGGTAAAGCCCGTGGGCATTATTTCATAACAGGCAGGCACCTGGGTTAGAACAATCAGCCTTTCTTAAGTCTGGCAGACTTTCTCATATGAAACAATTCAACACCCCAAGTGAGATTTTGAACCCACAGTTGAGAGACACTAGTGATTTAAGTCAGCAACAAACTAAGCCAACAAGAGCTGTCGGATGACAGCGCGCTTGACTATTCGAAGAATTGACTGAAGAATGGGGTCAAAATATTACCACAGATATTCAGACAAATGAAGATTAGACAAACAATGTTCCTGTATTTGTTGATTTCGATAAGTCTTGCACTAAATGGCAATGTGTGAACCAATTTCAAAGTCCAAAAGGGGCCATAATTCAGCCAAAATAGTTGTCAGAGTTATGTACTCTTGCCTACAGATTGAAATCATGATGATAAACAAGTGTTCAAAGTTTAAAAGCAATATGTCAAATAGTTTTGACAAAACGTGGACTTGTATGAAAACAGAACAAATTTCAAAGTCCAAAAAGGGCCATAATTCAGCCAAAATAGATGACAGAGTTATGTTCTCTTTCCTACAGATAGAGACTTTTATACTGAACAAGTGATAAAAGTTTCAAAGCTATATGTCAAACACTTTACATAAAATATTAACTGGTACGAAAAACTTAACCAAGATTTCTAAGTCAAAAGGGGCCATGTACTCTCGCCGTAATAACTGGACATGGTGATGGTGAACAGGAGTTGAAAGTTTCAAAGCTTTATCTCAAGACCTTGTCAAAATATGAACTGGTACAAAAAACTTAACCAAGATTTCTAAGTCAAAAAGGGCCACAATTCAGCCAAAATCCTTGATGGCATTACGTTCTCTTACCTATAACTGGACATGGTGATGGTAAACAAGTGTTGAAAGTTTCAAAGCTTTATCTCAAAAGACTTTGTCAAAATATGAACTGGTACGAAAAACTTAACCAAGATTTTTAAGTTGAAAGGGGCCATAATTCAGCCAAAATCCTTGATGGAGTTATGTACTTTTGCCTATAACTGGACATGGTGATGGTAAACAAGTGTTGAAAGTTTCAAAGCTTTATCTCAAAAGACTTTGTCAAAATATAAACTGGAACAAAAAACTTAACCATGATTTCTAAGTCAAAAGGGGCCATAATTCAGCCAAAATCCTTGATGGAGTTATGTGCTCTTGCCTATAACTGGTCATGGTGATGATAAACAAGTGTTGAAAGTTTCAAAGCTTTATCTCAAAAGACTTTGTCAAAATGTGGACTGGTACGAAAAACTTAACCAAGGTTATAATGACGCCGACGCTGTGGTGAGTAGGATAGCTCTACTTATTCTTCGAACAGTCGAGCTAAAAAGGGCACTTCTGAAAGTGTAAACCTGACTTTTGGTTTCCCCCAGATTTTCAACAGTATTTTAGTAATAAAACAGCAGCCAATCAACCTAACCAGTTTACTTGAATTATGGAACAGTTAACTGGCTTGTTTTCAGCAAATACTGACATCCAGAAAAAGGGATAATCTACATTGTACTCTGTCATATTGTCACTAGAAGCATTTGCATTGCTTGGGGATCAAATCTGTTACCTTTTGGTTGTCTTGTGTGAAAAACATCAAAAACTCTGTATAATGCAATGGTGCAAATTTTAACACAGAGAAATCAACCCAAAGCTTTCATGTAATTGAATGTCATGGTATGACAGCATATTATTTTAAAGATTGCAAATGTGTAACAGCACAATTCGTAAAATCAGGAAAACTCAAATCCCTGCTACACTTTGAAACAAGGCTTTTGGCACTTGACCTTCATGTAAGCTTGCTTTACAACAAGTTTGTCGGTATATGTTATTCAAAACTTAAATTATTCCCTATTTCCATTTCAAAGCAAGAACAATGACACATATATCCAAATGCAAAAGCCAGGATTTTCAAAATGAAATCCTGGTTAAATTTCTTTCTAATGAAGAAGAATAACTTCAAATATTTCAAACTGGAAATGCTGACAATATAAACCTATCAAGTCTTCATCTCTGAATCTGCTCCTATTGTTTCCTATCTACTGGCTAGACCTACTTATGTCATAGCAATGACTGTTGATGCCATGTAGGAAATGTCAAGGAAGCATAAATATGTTTAATATACATGAATACACTGAATTGTGCATTGAACAGACACATTTTGGTCTAGCAGACCTATTTCACAAGCTCTTTCCCACTTTGTAATTAAGACCTTGGCCTCAGTCCTACTAATACCTCGCATGGCAGCATTAATTCAAGTTTTCTCCAGTTTCAGGTCAGACAATCTGTTAGTCATATTGACCTTGAACCTTGAGAAGACTATATCAAACAGGTCGTCACCTCAACGCAACAAAGTCTTATCTCTATATAAATTTATAATAAGGTGTCAATGCAAAATTATACAAGAACAAAGCTATGCCATGAAACCAGGTTTTCAACAATTGACCTTGACCACAGCTGCCCCAAATACAACCCCAAGCTAGGTCTCCTTTGCCGACTAGGATTCAGTGTTGTTATTTTCTGGACCTAGACTCAACTAGGCCAATTGGCAATCCCTATCTTGGGCAACCAATAAGCCAAGTATCAATTTTTAATTTATCAATAAAGTTATTGATGATACAAGATGTTTGACTTTGCTGAAACAAGTCTTAGATGACTTGATAGAGTATTCTTCAGTTACTGCTTTGGTCTATCCACTGTGAGAATGCAAAAAGCATATATGAACAAGAGGGCCAAGATGGCCCTAGGTCGCTCACCTGAGAAACACACCATAACAGTGTAAACATGTTTGACATAGTGATTTCATGGAAACAAATATTCTGACCAATTTTCATTAAGATTGGACCAAAAATGTGGTATCTTGAAGTGTAAACAAGTATTTTCTTCAATGTGACCTAGTGACCTAGTTTTAACTTAAGGTAACCTACATTCAAACTTGACCTAGATTTGATCAAGGCAATCATTCTGACCAAATTTCATGAACCTCAATTGAAAAATACAGCGTCTATCGCATACAAAACATTTTTCTTTGGTTTGTCCTAGCGACCTAGTTTTTGACCTCAGATAACCCATTTTCGAACTTGGCCTTAATTTCATCAAGGCTATCATTCTGACCAAATTTAATGAGATCAATTGAAAAAATACAGTCTCTATTGCATACACAAGGTTTTTCTTTGTTTTGACCTAGTGACCTAGTTTTTAACCATAGATGAACCATATTCTAACTTGACCTAGATTTGATTAAGGCAATCATTCTGACTAAATTATATATATATCCAGTGTAAAATGCAGCCCCTGTTGCATACACAAAGTTTTTCTTTAATTTGACCGGGTGACCTAGTTTTTGACCTTAGATGACCCATATTCAAAATCAACCTAGATTTCATCCAGACAAACATTCTGATCAAATTTCATGAAGATCCGGTGTAAAATGCAGCCCCTATTGCATACACAAGGTTTTTCTTTGATTTAACCTAGTGACCTAATTTTTGACCCCAGATGACACATATTCGTAACTAGCCTAGCTTTCATCAAGGCAATCATTCTGACCGTAATTCATAAAGATCAGTTGAAAAATACAGCCTCTATCGCATACACAAGGTTTTAATTTGATTTGACCTAGTGACCTAGTTTCTGATCCCAGATGACCCATTTTCAAATTCGGCCTAGATTTCATCAACGTTAATATTCTTACAAAATTTCATGAAGATCAATTGAAAAATACAGCCTCTATCACATACACAAGGTTTTTCCTTGATTTGACCTAGTGACCTAGTTTTTGATCCCAGATAACCCATTTTTGAAATCGGCCTAAATTGTATCAAGGTAATTATTCTGACAAAATTTCAAGAAGATCAGTTGAAAAATACAGCCTCTATCGCATACACAAGGTTTTAATTTGATCTGACCTAGTGACCTAGTTTTTGACCCCAGATAACACATTTTCAAACTAAGCCTAGATTTTATGAAGATAATCATTCTGACAAAATTTTATGAAGATCAGTTGAAAAATACAGCCTTTATCACATACACAAAGTTTTTCTTTGATTTGACCTAGTAACCTAGTTTTTGACCCCAGATGACCCATTTTCGAACTCGGCCTAGATTTCATCAAGGTTACTTAATCATTCTGATAAAATTTCATGAAGATCAGTCGAAAAATACAGCCTCTATCGCATACACAAGCTAAATGTTGACAGACGACAGACAACAGACAGACAGACGACAGACACCGGACATCGAGCAATCACAATAACTCACCTGAGCATTGCTCAGATGAGCTAAAAATGTAAGAAAATTGTATAAAGTAACTGCATTTCTTATACTTACTTGTCTATCCAGTGCGAGCACAAATTGTAGATATTCAAAGTTAAAAATAAAGAAACTCAAAAAATTGTTTCTGACAATTTTATTTATAGCAATATCAGCATCTTCAGAGTTGGTACCAAGTTGTCCAGTAAGATGGTACATCCTTCTGTTGATAAGTTGAACAAAGCCTTCTTAGACCATTAAAACAAACAACTGTTTGTTAAACCCCTACGATGAACTGTACCACTTCAATCTTCAGGTCACTGTGACCTAAATCTTTGACTTACTGAACACTTAACAACAGGTTTCCTACTGACCACATGCAATCATCCTATGAAGTTTAGTAACACAGTTAATTATTCCGCTGAAACAGTTTTCAGTGTCAGTCATTGTGACTTTGGCCTTTAACCTACTGAACATCAAAACTGTATGGGTCATCTACTGACCACAGGGATTTGAAGTTACTTGGCAAAAAGGTTCTTTAGCTTCTAAGCAGATACCATTTTCAGTATCAAGGTCATCGTGATCTTTGTCTTTGACTAACTAACCCCCAAAACGGAACGACCTGTCCACTGACCACAGGCAATCACCCCAGAAAGTTTGAAGGTAGTAGGCTGAAGGGTTCTTTAACTGTTCTCAGTGTCAAGGTCATTGTGACTGTGCTGACACTGACCTTTGATGTACTAACCCCACAAAAATAGTGACAATCTACTGACCTCAACCATCATTCTAAGACGATTGTAACCAAAAAGTCTGCAAATCAGTGTATAGACTGACAAACAGGCAAAGAGGAAAATGATAAACTGTGCATAAATATACTACATGCAGGAGTTGCTGCTGTATCCTAGAAGCTAAAATAGAATATAAGCACATCCCAATGATTTATGTTACAAAGCTGCCCTGCCAAAAAACTAACTTGTACAATACCACTGTTTGTTTTTGTAGATTTTTTTATGTCAGCATCAAATAATAAAGTAACAAAATACAATTAAGCTTTACAAAAATTCTTTAAGACATACATTAATAACCCTTTATTGAGCACCATTGTGCACAAGTAAGATTATCTTTAAACTGAAATAAACTTTTATAGATCCTTCTTCTGACTTATTCTCATTTTTATGAGAAAAATTAAATTCGAAACTTGACGACTAACTTATCTTATACCAAGATCAATACTGTATCATCTGTGGTTCAGTAGAAATAAACTATTTTTTCCATGGTACTAACTTGATTTTAAAATATGTTTTCAATTCAGTCCACATCTTTCCAGGACCTGATGCCTGTGGCGTCAATCTCATGTTTTATTTAACTAAATTTAGGTCCCCTCGCAATAGATAAAACCCTCGTTTTCAAAATTTCAATATCAATTATGAAGTCAACAAATGACTCTTTGGGTCCCTTTTCTACATGGAAGCAATGCTGTTTTGGAAATCACCTACTTTTTTATTTCAAAATTGCAAAACAATCCTTTAGGACCATTTTCCTTGTATAAACCCACTCCACTGATGCATTAATTCCTTTCCTCCATGTTACCAATCTGGTGCTTCACAATTTCTTTTGAAGTTACCCAATGGCTCTTAAGGTATGCAAATCTCTATTCAAAAGAGCCTTCAGGTACATTCTCCAAATAGTGGCAATCCAATCACACCTTTGAATTAATGCCAAATTTGTTTTCAGCATCTTTTTGCACAAAGACTTTTTCATTCCTTGCCCCAAAGGTGCTAGAATTAACTTCCCAAACTATCTCCTACGTGCCCTTTCTTCTCAATGGTGCTGATGTAATATTTTCAATTTTTTCCCCTTTCCACCCATGATGCCAATCTTTTTTAAAATTTGTTTAATAGTTACACAACAGCCCTTTAAAAATTGTTTTAAAGTCACCAAACATGCCTTAAGATACCTCTTCTAATGTTTCCAAAATCAATGTCATTTTATGAACCTTAAGGTCACATAAGAATGTCAGGTCCTTTTTCCTTATTGTTTTCAAAACTAATTTAAAAGTCACTCAATTACTCTTCAGGTTCCATTTTCCATTAAAATTATGAAAGTCAATCAATAACCCACCAGTTACCTTTTCAATTAAAATCCTATGTATCAAAAATGTGTTTTAAAATTACTCAATTAACTTTAGTGCTGCCAATATAATTTTGGACATTTGTTTGACCCTTCTTGGTCTTCTTAAATCTTAATGAATCTGCAGCCACTCTATTTCCATGGCAACATAAAACTAATATTAAGGATTTGATCCATTTTAAAATATCTATTTTAACTATACTTCTTCCTTTTTGACAAATATTTTCTCACTTTCTCAAACCAGAATACAGAAAAATATCATTGCTAAATAAATATTTCAGCAGTGTGTAACTGATGCTACTTAAATCAAAATGGTTTCCCAAATTATTAGTCATTTTACTTTAATTTCAAACTGATATAACTTTTTCAATGGAGGTCCAAGTTTAAACATGATTTCAGCATTTTGTTTGTCTGGGAAACAGCTTTCATATAAAACCAGCTCCTGCCTAGGCATTCTTTCCCCTTCTTACTTAAGGTCTCACTCCTCATGGTGAAAAACTTTTTTCTCCAAAATCTGTTGTCAACTGCTGTCACTTTGTGTCTCTCTCCTCTTGGTGCCAAATCTAACATTGTTTCAAAATTTAAGTTATTAGCCTTATGTTTTCAAAACTTATCACAAGACCCTAAACAACTCTTGAAGTGCCTATCTTGTGTTTTAAATTGACTGTGGAACAATTTATATCAGTCTTACAAGTTTGCTTAAAGTCATTTAATGACTATGTTTTAAAATAATCTTTAGGTAACTCAATAAGCTTTAAGTCTTAATTCTCAAAGGTGCAAATCATTAATTTTGCTTTCAAATTATGTTTGACCTTTAAGCCCCTTTTGTCAAATCCAGGCTATCAAAAGACTTCACTTAATTTTTAATTCCATTCCACATTGGTGCAAATCTACTGTTTTCAAAATGTGTTTAAAAATTTTCAGTGACAATTTACAAGTCAAACTTTGTTTTTTAGTCAATCACTGTCTCTTCATCTTTTTATATATATACATGAATGATAGTCCATATTGCATTTTGTAAAGTTAAATAATACCACATTAAATACATTTAATATGCAAAACACACACCCAAGTTCAGAGCAAAAATGTCAGTACTGAAATAACCTACCAGAGGTAACTCTGCTGTAAATGAAAACAAGAGCTGTCTCCATAGGATGACACATGCCCCCGATGGCACTTTGAATGAATAGTTATGGCCGATGTTAGAGTTTAGGACCTTTGACCTACGGACCTGGGTCTTGCACGCGACACGTCGTCTTACTGTGGTACACATTCATGCCCAATAATTTTAAAATCCATGCATGAATGACAAAGATATGGACCGGACACGCCCATCAATGCACTATCATGAAAAATGACCTTTAACGTCTAAGTGTGACCTTGACCTTTGAGCTACGGACCTGGGTCTTGCGCGCTACACCTCTTACTGTGGTACACATTCATGCCAAGTTATTTGAAAATCCATCCATGGATGACAAAGATATGGACCGGACACGAATGCACTATCATGAAAAATGACCTTTAACGTCTAAGTGTGACCTTGACCTTTGAGCTACGGACCTGGGTTTTGCGCGCGACACGTCGTCTTACTGTGGTACACATTCATGCCAAGTTATTTGAAAATCCATCCATCGATGACAAAGATATGGACCGGACACGATTGCACTATCATGAAAAATGACCTTTAACGTCTAAGTGTGACCTTGACCTTTGAGCTATGGACCTGGGTCTTGCGCGCGACATGTCGTCTTACTGTGGTACACATTCATGCCAAGTTATTTGAAAATCCATCCATGGATGACAAAGATATGGACCGGACACGAAAATTGTGGACAGACTGACAGACCGACAGACTGACAGATGGACAGATGGTTCAAAAACTATATGCCTCCCTTCGGGGGCATAAAAACATAACTTAATTACGAGAAATATGACAGAAAATAATATAGGATCTACACTAGTAGAATTTCACTGATCTGTACTACTGGGTTTACTTAGTGTCTGATTGAGACAATATCCAGTAAACTTTGGTGAAGATCAATTCAGTGGTCTATAAGAAAAGTTGTTTAAAGGTATTCCTATTTCTATTTTAAGTTCTAGCCCCTACAAGGGGCCAAAGCAGTACCACTTGAACAAACTTCAGGGATGACCATACAGTAATGTTTCAGACCAAGTTTGGTGAAGATCCATTCAGTGTTTCTTTAGAAGAAGTTGTTTTAAAAGTTTTTTTTCTTTTTTTATAGCTCTTGCGGCCTCTGGGATGTGACCTAGTCTGTGTTCAGACCCTGTGTTTTGTTCACAGGAGATTCCTGAGGCTATTCAAATTTTGTATAATTATGTCCCTTTTCTTGTTCTTGAGGAAAAGCTGTCTAAGTTTTTTTCTATTTTTAACTCTGGTGGCCCCTTAAATGGACAAGGCAGAACCAAGTTTGCTGAAGGTCAATCAAGTTTTTCATTAAAGAAGTTGTTTAAAGGTTATCATATTTCTAGCTCTGGTTACCCCTAAAAGTGGCCAATATGAACTATCTGAACAATTTGGGAGAGGTCAATGCCAAGATGCTACAAACCATGTTTGGAGTATTCTGAACTGTAGTTTCAAAAGCGATCTTTAAGTAAAAATGTTTAAGCAGGATGGACACAAGACCATTCACCCATACTAACAGCTCCCTTTAATTAAGAAAGTGCAGGTGAACAATAAACAACATAAAACAGCTGTAACTGGGTGGGGTGTGAGCACCATGCTAGAGTTATCCGTGATATCAGCAATCAAACAGAGAATATAATTATGGAAAACTGCTAGGGACAACACAAATTGCATGATTCAGCCCTGGTGCTTAACCAGCAACCCTCCAGCAACCCTCAATGAGTGGTGCTTTACCATTTTTTCTCATGATGACAATCTTGTTTTCATTATCTGTTTAAAGGTCACCTAATACACCCAATTACACTTTAGGTCCCTTCCCTCCCCCACCCCCATGTACATTCTTAAAGATAAATAAGGCATCTTTTCCCCTTACAGTGACAATTAAGGTCCCTTTTTCCTACAGAGCCATCAAAGGCGACAATAAAATGTCACTAAAAACCCTTCAAGTCCCTTTTTCCAATAGTTTCAATTGCAATGATCAATAGGGACTCCCTTCTCATAAATTAACTAATTAAATGTCTAAATTCATTCCATAAAGCTTAAGGTCCATTGTCCCAATTGGTGGCAATCTCAATGACGATTTTAGGCCCAGTGATAATTAAATGAAAGCACTCAATATGCGATTATGTCCCATTTCTCTAATGTGCCAATCTTCTGTTTCATCATTTCTTTCTCATGGTGACTATCTTCTATTTTCAAAATACCTTGTAATGTCACTCAACCCATAATACCAATTTCAATGATGTATACAGCCTCTTTTCTCCCAAAGGTGGCAATTAACTCAATAACTCTTTAGACCACTTGTCCCAATAGTGCCAATCATATAGGCCATTTAAGGCATCTATTCTCCAAAAGGTGGCAATAAAATATCTAATCAAGTCAGTCCATAATAATACAGGTCTATCCCATATAGTGCCAATCCAAATGGCTATTTCAGGACTATAGTCTCACAAAAGTACCAGTTTAATGCCTAAGTCACTCAATAACCCTTTAGATCCATTTATTCCCATAGTGTCTATCTCGTATTTAAACATGTAACCTGATGAAAGCAATCTTGTTTTCAAGACAGTTTTTTAAGCTACACAGTAATACATGCACAATGGTTCTATTTCCCTCATGAAGAAAGTCACAATGACCTGTGAAAGGTGCTTATCAAAGACACTGAATAGCTCCATAGGGCCAGTGTCTCAATCACATTTACCATTACAGGATTCCTATCCCTCAAATGTGACCAAATATAATCCCTCAAAGGTGACAATATATAATGTCTGATCAAGTATTCGGTAACAATAAACGTATCCTTTCTTTGGCACCAATCAAATGTCTTAAGTCATTCAATATCCCTTAAGGTCTTTGTCCCCACTGAGCCAGTCTGAACTCTCAATGTTGCTGCTAACCAAATGTCTGAAGTTGCCCAATAACCTTAAACCCCCAACTGCCATATAAAAGCCACAAGATGGTGCTGGGGCAGGTTTTTATATAAATTATGCATGTTTCACATCAGAGAGCCCTTTTTCAAAATTTTAAATAAACCACTGAATAAAAAGTTATGAAAAATTGCATAAATACACATTGAAATATTCTTTATCAGTTGGTGTTTTTATTTTTTAAAACAAAAAATGTTGAAGTATAGTTTCAAAAAATTATTTAAACCTAACTGCCAAAAATTTGAATTTGCCGGGAGGAGCTAATGAGGTCATGAACCCTAGAGGAACAGAGAATGTAAACAATTCCCACGTGGTTAATTTTATCAACAAATCTAATCGTCAGAAGGCTTCACATGTATCAATGGAATTGCATTGCAAACTTTCTCCAGAAAGTGATTTTGAATTTTTAAACCAAATAGAATATCATAGTCATTTTTACAGTTATATTTTTATATGTCATATCATAAAAAATGTTTTAAAGAAATAGGGAACTACTTATTACAGACATACAGTGATAAATATAATTTCAAATAGCTTATCATTTTTATTAGTCCTTATCACAGCAGCACTTGCTAATTTGTGTGTATTGTTCTGCATCTCAGACTTAAAGTTTATTATTTCTACATTTATTGCTAGATTATCTCAATTAATGGACCAGCCAGCAATGACAGAATTTTAGTAAAAGAATGTTTGATTTTGAGTTTCATTGTTAAATTTACATAAACAAGATTAAAAATCAGGAATGCTAGTCTTGACTCAATTTTTCATAGGATTGATACTGATATGGATGCACAATATGGATAATAATAGTTTTTTACCATCAAAACATGCAAACTACTTCAAATTTCTTCTTCAACTGACCATTGTTTACATTTGCCTGTGAATCATTTAAAGTGAGCTATTTTTAGCAAACAGACAGCCTAGAGTAGCGTTGTTATTTGATAGGCTCCTCCTACAAAACTTACTGCCAGGGTAGTAAAAGTTGGGGCTTTAAGTTCCCTATCCAAGTCTAAAAATCATAGTCTAAGTCAGTCAACAACCACTTAGGTCACTTGTCCGTGATGGCCATTTTAGGCTTTCTTTCTCTCAAAGCGAATTAATCAATAACACTTTGGTATTACCAATCACAATGACCATTTATGACATCTCTACTTCCAATCAAATGTCTAGAGTAACTCAATTACCCTTTAGGTCCTTTGTACCGACAGAACAAACTCAATGGCCATTTAAGACCTTTCTCTAGAAGTTGCTTATTAAATGTCTAAAGTCACTCAATAACCCTTTAAGTCTCTGGTCCCAATGGTGCCAATCTCTCGTCTTTATGCCAATTGTGCTACACATTCAATAACCCTTCAGGTCCCTTTAACCAATGGTGCCAATCTCAATGCCAATTTTAAGCCTCCTTTCTCTCCTCAATATCCAATTAAGTCCCCAGTCCTAATTATACTAATTTTCTGTTTACATCACTAAAAACATATGTATTTTTTCAACAAATAATCTCTCAATGTCATATTAGATCCTTCCCCCCCCCACCATGCCAATTGTTTGTTTTCAAAATATTTTAAGTCACCCATTGACCCTCCATTTCTCATTTCCTCCATGGTACCTATCCTGTCTTTTCAAATGTCACCAAATGACTCAGTAAGTCCTCTTCCCTCTTTTTCAAAGGTGTTGAACACTACAGAACTTTCAATATTTTTGCTTCTTGATACAGTACATGAGACGGGCAATCTTTTTTCTCATCTGGCACTTTTTCTCTGTATAATGCCTACGGGAAATGTTCATATTTTGTTAATACCTTTTCAAAAATTTTCTTTCATCATAAGAATATGATGGAAAATTTTATATCAATGAAGTAATCATATATTCCAAATGGTGGTTTTCATTTTATTTGTAGCCACAAAAATGTGCATGATACAGTTGCGTTGCAGTATCAAAATCCCACAGAAATATCTTGAAGTAAGCTGCACAAAAAGACCATTTTCTAGAAGCGATAAAATCGCAAGCAGACAATGTTAATGATTTAATTGAATTATATCCATATGTAAGTATTTATTACTTTTCTGTAATAATTAAACTGAACTTGAATATGATACTTGGTTCACTCAACCTAGGATTTGCTTTATTTAAGACCATCAAAAACAAGCATTTCTGCCTTGCCTCAATCATATATCAAATTTAAATGTTTTTTAACAAAGTAATGATAAACACCTTTGTATTGTATCATTTTTATACAACTATTTATTTTAATCATTTACTTTGTCTGGCTGTGATCTTACTGCCCTGAGAAATCTGTCCAGGTTGTGCAATTTATTTCTTAATATTATAAGTAATTGGGTATATTAGCAAGTAAGTTAAACGCAGCTGTATAGTTATGCTGTTCTTTTCTTTATTGGCAATCTATTAACTTTAATCATTCTCCTTCATTAAAAGGTCCTCTACAAACCTCAATAAATCAAAACACTAAATTCCCATAGCTATCTGAAAACCTTTTTGTAGTATTACCAAACAAACTCTCCCACATATGCTATTCTTCGTCCATATTCAATCAAAACTGTAAAACGAAATATGTTGCTACAATATTTATTTAAAATTTAGACAACACAATGATAAATGTTCATAGGCAGTAAGACATATAATAATTATTTTCTCTTACATTGTTCAAATAATCTTTTTTATAAACTTCACTGTAAAGTTTGTTGTAAAAAAAAAAGTTCTAAAATTATGATACACAGAGGGGGGGAAAATCACACAAAATTACACCAGCATCAACATATTCTACTAATAAAATAATGTTTACTTCTTTCACTTGTTTTTGGTTGTGCAGAACCTACTCGCAACATAAGACAATATGCACCAACTTTTTCCTTCAATCCTAATATATATTTACATTATCAAATGACAATAATAAACAAGGGCAATAACAACACTTTTTTCATATAATACACATTATTTCTTAATGTTAAAAACAAACAAATTAAAAGAAGTTTAAAGTACAATGTTTTAATATTGTTCTCTTCTTATGTCAAATGGTTTCTTCGCTGTTTTATTCATAGGTTTCCTCTGATTTGTTAGTTGCCTTGGAAGCAAGTGACCACTTTTCAAATAAAATAATTACCTTTTAATATAAATAAATGCCTTAGGTAAAGCTTTCCTATTTATTGATAAAATAATCATTATCACTAGATGGCCTTTAACGTAGCATTGAAGCATTACATGATTTGGTATCTATGAAATTTGTACAGCGATGAAATTCGTACAAAAAAAAATTCAAGCATGATTTCCAATTACAAACTCACAAAATAAAACAGTATTGAAAATTTACTCAAACAGAAGAAACTTGTACAAGAAGTTCAAGGCCAAACTTGGCATTTAGAAAATATATGGCATAACGAAAATATATGGCAATCAGAAAATCTTCACTTTGTACACCAAATATGTTCGAGGATAAAGGATGTTGGATATTATATTTTGGTTGAATAAATGTACAGCAGAATTTTCATTATTTCACGGTTTACTCAATGATTTTGTAAAACTTCAAGATAAAACACTGACATACTGTATAAAGATCGCACTATATGCCACTCAGACCCATACCTTAACATTTTGGCTAATGTCACTTACTCATGGGAATAATTAACATGAAGATTTGGGGGGAAATATTATAAAATTCAGTTTAAAAACTCATCTTTTAATACAGATGAAGTAAGGAATAACTCCACAACCTTAGGGGAAGGCAAATAAAACAAGCCTCTACATGTTGATAAGCAGGTATGTGGTTCAATGAGGAAATAAATGATCTACCAATACCCATATTATCTCAGTTGCGTTCATTTTAAATCAAAATGCCTGATAGAATGTTCAGGAGATTCCAGAATGGACAGAAAATGTAGTATATATTTACAATGATATAGATGGATGATAACAAAGAAAATGGAACATGACAGACATAAATGAGTAATATACCATCTCCTACTGCTAAACACTATGTTTGTGGCTAGTAAATTCGAGTCAATCAAGACCGAAAATTATGCCATTAACTTCATAAAATCTGGTTTTCATGCATTACTATTAAACACCATACAAACAATAATATTAATATTAATTCTGTACAAGAAAATATGAATCACCTCCTACTCTCAAATCTGTTCTAGTAAGCTACAGCAAACTCAATGTAGCACATCATTTCTGTATCAAATATTTGAGGAGATAATAACTGAGAGTTTTCATGGAATTCAGCTTCAGCTCTGTGATAGCAACTCAACTGCATGTTGTCCAGTAAAGCTTCTATTATGTCTTCAGTGTAAATGACTAGCATTTGATGATTTAAATCATAGCATGATTCATTGGTCTTAAAACAAACTGTCTTAAAAGTAAATGTAAGTATAGTTCACAGTACACTTTTACGAAATCAGTTTTATCGTTTCAATACCGCCTCATTCTTTTATTATCAAAGTCTTCTCTTCTAACTGGATCTCTTCTATCATTGCCTCTCATATTCTGGCTACCTGGGGGTCCCCCAGGCCCCATATGTCCTGGTGGTCCAGACATTTTGGGAAACATGTTGCCCCCAGGGCCACCCATACCTCCTGGACCAGCACTGAAATTACCTGGTCCCCCAGGAGGGCCCCCTGGGCCTGGTGGCCCTTGGAATCGTCCTCCGGGCTGCTGTCCTTGAGGTCCTGGGCCGGGACGCTGCTGCAGGATCAAATAAGGAAAATATTACAAGACTTTGCTAAAAACTCTTTAAACAGGTAATGATCTACTTTATACCATTACCTTCCTTCACCACTGCTTCCACAATTGTGTCATTAAAGAGTAAGAAATTACAAGTGAAACACATGCAAAACATTTGTCGCACTACTGTACACAGTTCCAATTCTTTTTATTTTCAACCTATACAAGGAAGGAAATTGTTAAGAGTTCAGACATTCTGAAGGATGGGATGCTCTGAGAGCATTTAGCTAATTTTAAGAGAAGGATGCTGCTTCTCTGCTACTAATATCATTATGACTATCAAAACAGTGTGAAATAAAACTCAGCTGGAAACCAAATTATTTAATTTTAGAATTAATCATAGGTAGGTGCAAAAATATGCGACATGCAGCAGGATTAAAATGGCTGTTTAACCAGAGAGTTTGATCCATTATGAAGTAATGACCAGTGTTGGACTGCAAACATGCAATGAAATCTACATACTTCAATATTATGAATTGGAACTTGATATGTTTTACCACAGTTATCAATAAATCATAAATAATTCACATGGTATTCAATGTGACACAAACATAGTGTGGATTAACCTGCTGAATATTATCTCAAATCTGAAAATCAATGAAGAATTAATCATGAAACAATACAAGATCGTGTCCATATGTCACACAGGCTAATGACAACTCAATACATTACCCAACCCACAAGAGTTTACTTAAAGTTAGATCATGATTTTATAACTACATATTTTGTTCACCTTGATACAAGACATCAGTTTGTACACTAAATGGTATCTTTGAAGTTTATTGAGACATGTAATATGTCTGCAACTGTTTAATTCACAAAAACTGTCCACATGACAACCTGCACGTAACATGCATTTGACACAAAATATTGTCAAAATGAATGTTAGTCAGGATCCCAACTTTTTTCTTCCTTTGGCAATAGCATAGTCAATTACTAAATAGAAATCACAACTATATGGTGACAATATAAATAGATGGTATTCTTGACAAGTTTTTAAAATATTTCTGGTTTTATGTAAGATATGAATGGATGAAAATCCTGTCATTTTTATTTCCTTCAAAACTGCTTTTAACGAGACCTCTTCAACTTCTCTGCCATTTATCAACATGACCATACCCAACATACTATTCATCTCAAATCTGTTTCAAATTTAAGTAAAAATACATTTTTTCATTTTCTTTCAAATGTTACTTTAAATATAACTTAGTTGAATTATTCAAAGTGCTATGTAAAATGTAAAATTAATTCTCAAGGAACCTCATATTTATGAGAAAATTATGCACATTTTCATCTCTCATAAACATCTAAAGCGCAGATGGTACCAAAATACAGTAACAGCCAGTTTTGGTTACACATGCTATCATATATAGTTATAAACTAATAACTGCTATTCAAAGTAACATAATTTTACAAACACAACACTGTTCAAGTGGATCAGTATCTTCAAATCAGGCTAATATTTGTTCTGTTACAAGCGAAGGGCAATAATTCATTCATATTCACGTAGTAACGTTAGATAAGTTAACACTCTTATATAACTCTCAAATGATTACAGTTGAGACATACAACGCAAAAATTCGCTCGATTTCCTTTCTTGCCAAGAAAACTTTAGTGAACAGTGGACTACTTTTATACATATTTCTAACAATATTACCATAAGATGAAAATGCACTCCGAAAATGAAAACAAAACAAGACATATAAAACTGCAGCATTAACGGACAGGGTTCTTAGCAGTCCTAAATATATGCAGCGAAGATGTTTACCTTATCAAAACATAGCAACATCTTCATTTCAACTCAAGGTCTTATTCCATACAGTAAGTTTGTTGATTTTTTGTCAGCTCTTCATTTTTTCTTAAAAGAAACTTCCAGATTTGGTGGCAGTTAATGCCACAGTTAGGAAGACCTGACATTGCAATAGGAAGGAAGACCTGCCATTGCAAAGTAAGGAAGACCACATTTTTAATTGTCAAAAACTGCTATATCCCCCAATTATACCACTTCTACCCTGATACCACTTCAACCCAGTAAATCTGTCATTAGCCTGGTAAAAGTGACTGGACAATAAAATATAATATAAATGTAAAAATGTATGCCATTTTACAGAGTGCCAACAGGATGTCATAATTTTATGGTCATACTGCAATGACTTCTGTAATCAATCTCCAGAAGTACTTAGTAAAGCTAAGTTTTTTTACTTCCAGCATGCTATTAGAAGATATATGTTTAATATCCCATAAAAAGTACGGCAATGCATCATACTGCTTTTCAGTTACACTTAAATTTGATTAATAAGTTATAATTAGTTTCAAGTGTTTATAGAAAATAAAACTTTTATACTATAATCACGATATTATTCTCTCTGGTACTCTAAGTTACCAGTGGCATATAATCAGCATCCCTTAGGTCTTGTTGGTCAAATATTTGAATCTTTTACCAGTTACTTATTTATTTGCTCATTATTATTGTGTTTTAAAACCAAACTGAGTAAAACCAATTTTGCAGACTTCAGCACTATACAATCTAAACAATATGTCAACTATATGCTCAAAGCAAGCCAACAGTTCCAGACTTAATAAGTTTCCAGCTACATACAACAATCACTGATGTTATTTTAAAAACACTATGATGAGTCAGGCCAGAAAAAAAATGTAGTTAGGGTTACCTGAATTCCCACTCAACCCCAACCCTACCATCCCACAAAAGAGTAGATCGGGAGGCAATGACTTCTCTTCTACTTTTGTTTTAACTTTAATTTTAGCTAAAATTTATAGTTGGTTTGGATAACCCTGAATTCATTCATCAAGAAGAACATTAATTTTGTATTTGAAAAAAAAAATCAAGGATGGTCTACAACAATATTTAACAAGAAACAGAAAATGCAAAAAAACAAGAGCTGTCTCCATTGGATGACACATGCCCCCGATGGCACTTTGAATGAATAGTTATGGCCGATGTTAGAGTTTAGGACCTTTGACCTATGGAGCTGGGTCTTGCGCGCGGCACGTCTTCTTACTGTGTCACACATTCATGCGTAGTTATTTTAAAATCCATGCATGAATGACAAAGATATGGACCGGACACGCCCATCAATGCACTATCATGAAAAATGACCTTTAAGGTCTAAGTGTGACCTTGACCTTTGAGCTACGGACCTGGGTCTTGCGTGTGACACATCGTCTTACTGTGGTACACATTCATGCCAAGTTATTTGAAAATCCATCCATTGATGACAAAGATATGAACCGGACACGCCCATCAATGCACTATCCTTTAACGTCTAAGTGTGACCTTGACCTTTGAGCTACGGACCTGGGTCTTGCGCGCAACAAGTCGTCTTACTGTGGTACACATTCATGCCAAGTTATTTGAAAATCCATCCATCGATGACAAAGATATGGACCGGACACGCCCATCAATGCACTATCCTTTAACGTCTAATGTGACCTTGACCTTTGAGCAACGGACCTTGGTCTTGCGCGCGACACGTTGTCTTACTGTGGTACACATTCATGCCAAGTTATTTAAAAATCCATCCATCGATGACAAAGATATGGACCAGACACGCCCATCAATGCACTATCCTTTAATGTCTAAGTGTGACCTTGACCTTTGAGCTACGGACCTGGGTCTTGCGCACGACACGTCGTCTTACTGTGGTACACATTCATTCCAAGTTATTTGAAAATCCATCCATCGATGACAAAGATATAGACCGGACACGAAAATTGCGGACAGACCGACAGACGGTTCAAAAACTATATGCCTCCCAAGGGAGGCATAAAAATGTTCAGCTAATTGGCTTTTATAAGGAGTTTACGGTCAGTTTAGAGTATGTCAAACAATGTTGATATATGCCCGCTTTGATTAATGTACTGGTTTTCCACATGCTAAAACTAGAACTTTTTCACTTGGCAAAATAGAGACAGAACATTCAAGATGTACATCTAAACTAAACAATTTTCTAGCAGTTTTCTATTTGTTCCTTGTACAGTAAAACACTGACCACCAGAGGACGCCAAGGGGAGAGAAAAATACTCTAGTTATCTATTGTTTCAAGCAATTAAAGTACAGAAAATGAAAAACAAGCTGCTGCATTCATCCATGTGGCTAATGCACTATCTATAGAATCTTTAGAACAAAATACATCTCTTTTGTATCAAACCGTTACAGAAATAACAGAAAATTTTACAAGCTAATGGAACATTCCGCATCTTAAAATTTCTATATCACAAGGAATGTCCAGAAGTTATAGAATAACTACTTCATATTAGACATTTTGATAAAATTGTAGAGAATGTTCTAGGAAAAAACTTTATTAATATATACATATAATTATATGGAAATACTTTTCTGACCTGATTATCTCTTGTATTGGGTTGAAGTTCAAAGCTTTATAAATCAGAGTTGGTGAAGTTATTAGCTGATGGGCAGAGTTGAAGTTCAAAGCTTTATAAGTCCGAGCTGATGAAGCTATTACCAGAATACTGGATTTAATAGAATTATATTTCAACAAATTGTACCTAGTTTCAGGTGTTCTTCTTCAAAGATCATTCCCAATAATTTTATTGTTATAAAATTTGTTTCTTGTATTTCTTTGTTGTTATACACTAACTCAGCTTATCTAAATCAATATAAGGTCCATATTCTGAAAAATGCATGATTGGTGTCTTATGAAAAGAAGTTTAAAACCATATCTGGATGAAATTTTCTGTACTGCACCTCAACTCCACAATCTTGCCTAAGATTTTTAATTTAAGCATATTAAGTATACACATTCTGTCTACAGAATCACTTAAAATAGAAAACATTTACTTAATTTGTAACCCCAGCACTGCATACCCCCATCTGCCTGTGCATCCCATGTTTACATTAAATTACCTTCTTTCAGTGTTTGTGGTCAAATACCCAGATTTTGTATTTCATCTGAAAATATCATGAATTAAGAGTTTGCGACATAATAAGCCTCAAACCACGAATAAACCTAGATAAAGCCAATAATGCTTCAACCATTTGCTAATGACTTTTTCCAATTGCTTAACAAAACAAGTCTCAAAACATGAGAAACACCCTGTACTGTCCATTTTCAAAATTTTAAAAACACATTACCTCAAATTATATTTAAAAAATCATTCAACTGATTATATCCCGAAAACAGACCTAAAAATAAATTATTCTGACAGCCAAGTGCTAGCCTACAGAAACTTTTTAATAAAACCAAATGTAAATACTACACATGGTAAAGATTGCAGAAAAAAATCCTTGTACAGTCTTGATAATACTTTAGCCAAGCCAACCATCTTTAACAATATTCCCCTTTTATCATACTATATAATACTTCTGAAACTTTACCCAAGCCAACCCTATTGCCTTTATCTGTGATACCAAATTTTGTCTTATTTTGTGCATCTGGTTTACATTATATGATTTAATCCTTTGGCAACATCTGCTAGGCAATAAAAGATCAATATCTGTATCACAGCATATATATGTTTCTGCTCCTGTAAATATACTAGTCAACATAGTTAGGCATTTATCTACAACAATAAATAAATCACAACACAGTTAGGCATCTAAATAAAATATCATAAAATACTACAGCACAATCAAAAGGTATCAATTTTCTGGAGTGACACAAGTTTTTTGTTTCTAATTTCTTTCATGCTGACAAAATCAAGGTATACTTGTATATCAATACACCTTTTGTTTTACATTTCCGATTTCATTTTCCAGCTACTTCTCCCAAAATGAGAGAGTTTACAAATAAACACATATCACAATAATGTTTTTTAATTGTGATATACCAACCAACATTTTTCTTTTCATTTCTCTCCATGAAAGTTCCACATCAACAGATGATTTTGACCATGTGCTCAGTGTGTTTTGCTTTAAAAAAAAATAGTAACAGCATTCTTCAAATTCAATCTCTTCTAAATCATCATAAAAAGCAAGTCCATTTGTTGTTATAATAGCACTTAAGGTAAACTGCACATTATATTACCTGTTTACCAACAGTTTCATATACTTTGGCATAAGTTTCAAGTAAATTTAAAATTTTAGTTCATTATCAATTCAAACCCACATACATGTATATGTGAGTGAGTGAATTGGGTTTTACGGCGAATCGACACAAAATGGTCATATATGGCTGAAGTCGCCTTGTGACACAAATGTTCAAATTACATCTTAATTCAACAAGCTTTCTGTTCACAAGAACTTTCACTGTTATATGCAAGGAGATGTTTTACATATAGAAAAGACAGAAGCAGAAAAGAGAAAAACAACAGAAACAATGAGTGCTATGAAGATGAATAGTCACAAGAGTAATGTTAGTATGTTTTACAAACAAGTGTGTCCCTACAGTCATCAGTGTATATGGTTTTCGACAGTCACAGGGATAATACTCAACACATGTCATATTCAAATTGATACAATCATACCACTCTTGCTGTTTCAAGTGCTTTATTCAGTCATAAATTTGTCACTTCCAAACATATTTCAACATCCACTTCACAGGTCCACAAATTCATTAACACTTCAATACTAACTAGAATAGGAACTAATTTTTAGCATAATGTAGTCACAATCAAAATATCAAACCATAGAGGCATCTTTCCAGTGGTAAGGACTTCAATACATATTTTCCCTCTGATAACAGAACAAAGTGCATTTGGTTTATTTTATATCTCAATAATACCTAAACTTCATAAACTTAAAAAAGTTCTTTACTTATCAAAATGAAAAGAATATTTTTCATGGACAAAGACTTGTTTCATTTGGAAACTCAGTGGTACAAATTCAAACCATTTTGCAAGTGGGTTAATTAACCCTTACCCTGATAAATTTCTATAATGAACTTTTCCATCTTTAAATTTTGACAGTATCATTGACTGTTAAAAGGGGTGCTTATCAAAAAGATACCAACTGAATGGCAAACACAGCAGGTCATGATCAGACTGCATGGATGTGCAGGCTGATCATGATCTGCACTATTCGCATAGGCAGAATCAGTCATGTCCAGCATGATAAGGGTTAAGGATCTTACTATGTATATACTCAATTCTAGAAAAAAAAGGCATCACAAAAATGCTTCAAACACCAAAATCTTTAAGTGTACCAATATCTGAACAAATGAAAATTTAAGATGCTCCGGAACTAAAAGCTTCCAATCAATATACTGTGTATGTACGAGTGTAACTTTTGAGATGAACCAAGAAAATGTCTGAATTTTTTTTCTCATAATTTTCAGAAATGTTCCTTCATTTACAGCAGCAGTAATTAAACTGAATCTTCCAGAATTCTGAAGCTCTAAATTGCCGACTACTTCCACAGATGAAACTTCTGGCAGACAAATGGACATAATATCTTCTGCAAATAAACTGAAATTCTACTTCTGCAAGACTGAACAGAGACCTTAAAAATCTCTAGATTAACTTGTACACATCAGAACATTTTGTACTGTACTCACTACAGAGGAAGAATCCAACAGTCTGTGAACAGAATGATTTAAATTCTGCATAAATGCACAAAAGAACATACAATGACATGGTGAAACTAAACGTGCTCTCAATATAGGAGCTGAGAAACATTTTGTCTAGCAGAACTGAAACGAAATGTCCAGCCAACTTCCAACAAAAATAGAGCAACATCTGTGACAAAAACATTCCAGTTTTGTTTTCTATTCTACTCGTATTTCAGTTATCACGTTTACAGAGTACTGTAAAAGCAAAACACACTGAGACACAGTTTCCAGCACATTTCTCTCAAAAGTTCTTTAATCATTTTTGGCTTTTTTCTTTTTTGGATTTCACTTCTTCAAAATCATCTGTTTATGCTATCTCTATTCCATCAAATATTATCTACAGATGTAATGTATTCCCAGAAAAGCTGTGTCTCTGGGGAGTTCATCTCAAAATTTGCAAATCACAAAATATAAGACATTGCGCAAAGCATTAAACTTATTTTCTCTTGTTTGTTTGCATCATGTACACCAAAAATATATATCTTCCTGTGGCTGCAACACAGTTGCTCAACAACAGAACCATGGTTACACAAAACATATTGTGTAATTTCACACAATTCATCTTTATTCTCTGTCTTCTATATAATGGGGCAATCCCCATAATGCATATAACAGTTGAATCTTAGTTAGGCACAGTAGATCATTCGCATGTTAAATATCTAGTTGCTGGAAACATTCAACTTGTTACGCACTTTTCAGCATAAACATTTTTAATAATTAGCAGACTAGTCCATTTATGTCTTCAAACGTTAAATATAATATTATGTATTCAAATAGTTTTAAGAAATAGTTTTACTTTTTTTCATAGCTCTATCTCCTTTATGTGCAATTTCCAGCTGTACCTGGATTTCACACCAGTGCAACATTTTCTGCCACAAGTAACTTACAACTTTCTCAATAGACATTGTGGAAAAGTAGAAAAGATGCATTGCTATTAATAAAACTGGCATAAACTTTCATCTGGCCATTGTAGTTTGTATTAACTGACTAAATCTCTGGTCATACACTCGGATTTGTGAAACGCTATTTTAATGGTGGTGACATCAAATGTTTAAACTACAGAAAAAATCTATTCTTTTTTACTAATGTTTTTTTTTTCAAATACAGTATGATACTGCAACCTTGTTTTCTGTCAATATTTAAGCAGGCATTGCCATGTGCAATACACAAGTACGAGGGGTGTTCATTAAATAAATTAGATGCTTTTATTTCTTCAAAGTCATCAAGAATCAACTTTTATATTATGTAAATAAGGTAAGTTAAGCTGGTATATAAAAATCAGTTATTCTTTGGACAAATGAAAACTGACAGTCAATATCATAACATCATGATTGTGATGTCATCATCTTTTTTCTATTCTGCATTTGGTAAAACATTGTAATTTACATATTTTAAGCTTCATTTTCCAAAATCGGATGAAATTTAAGTGAAATGTAAGATATTACAGGCATCAAATTATAAATGGTTCATTAAATTGTTTGGCTGGTATATTATGCTAGTCTCAAGTTAGCAGAGTTATATTTAGATAAGCTATCGCATTGTGTTTGAATTTCAAAATCAATGAAACAGACAACTACAGGGTTTATAAAATATGGTATTCAATTAAGTAACTTTAGATATGTTTTAATCAATTGTATTTTTAGATTTCAGCAACATTGAATAACAATTTAAAATTAACCTGCACTGTTTTTACACCCCTCATACTTTCATAATCCTTATTTCTCTTATGCAAAATTATTTGTTGTGCAATCAGATTTTTTAAAATTGTATGGTACTTCAAAAACCTTATACAATTAATTCCTTTGAAGATCTGGTTATTTTTTTCAAAAGTAAGTCAAAGAGTTGCGCAACCTACAAAGGTCACAAAAATCAACCAATAACAGTGAACTTTTTGCTAGTTCAAATCCAATCAGCATAGATGACATTCACATCTTCTTAAAGAAAGACGTGTTAACAAGAAATTAGATGTCGCATTATGCAACATATCTCAAGCAAATTGAACTACGTACCATTGGTTCTCCTTTCATGTTGCCTGGCATACCCGGTGGCTGTCTGTCCATGTTCTGTTGGTCCATTCCAGGGCTCACACCCCCTTGTCCGTATCTGTCCATGTTTCCACCCTAACCAACAAAAGATCCCTCCAATGTTTAAAATTAGGTAATCACTATTTAACATTCACCCCTGCATATTTAAAAGCTGGCAAGAAAGACCACATTAGCTTATCTATTTTTGTAAGCTGTAAAGCATGTTAAATCTCTGTAGTTAACTACGATAATCATATTTTGTTACGAACAATTAAATTTTTAATGTTTCATCTCAATAAACATCTTTGAATTCAGAAAATCAATGGCTGTAAATTGCTTAACATGTAAACTCTATTTAAGTCTATTTGATAATTAATATGCACTTATTGAAACAGTTATCCAGTTAATAGTCAAAACTATTGCCTGAAGTTTGAGGGCCAATACTTCTACTATTGACTGTTGAGCCAATCATTGTTTCATTACAGGACATCAGAAATAAATTTTCTTAAATTCTGACTTAAGCCCAGCAAAATTTAGTGTTTAACTACAAACTAGCCAATAACACAAGTTATTGACCGGGAATTTATATAAGGATTCTTGTAATAATTCAAATTATTATTATTTATAAAGCATAATGACGAAAGTTTGAAAGTAAAAATAAGTTGAACTATCAGATAATTGCTACACTCATAGCTCTTTCTAGTCAGTAGTTTCATTGAAAATGTTTCAAGAAGCCATAAATTAGTCAGTTTCACTTTCACACTGTATATTTTAAACAGTTCAGAAGTATATTGAATTGTCTTTTTGAATACTATTTTTGCCTTTAATAGTAGCATAAAGATACTAAAATGTTAAGTGGTATAACAAAATTATCAAACTTCTAATACAGTGCTTAACTCAATGATTTGTGTTCCTTCTGAATGCTTATGGAGGATGCATTCTACGAGACTTTTGTTCTGTTGTTTCACTTGTTTGTTCTTTTCTCAAGTGACATTGATACAGTTCAAGTAATATGTCGACTGGCTTTTATGGTGGAGTCAAACCCCAGATGCCCCCGGGGATATTATTTTAGTCAAGGATTTGCAGATAGGTAGAACCATCAAAGTTCTGCCACCCAGCTAAGTGGCTTCCTCGCATGGCCACTCCAGCATGACTCAAACTCACAGAGATTAAGAGCAAGTGATTTGTAGTCAGCAACATTAACCACTTGCCCAGCATATTACAATACTATGTTTTTGTTTTGTTTCAAAATACAATATAATCTTCACCTTTGAACTAATCAATGAGCGCATCAGTCTCAAACCAATCTATTCAATTAGTATTCTATATGTTTTTAAGAAAAAGAAAATAGTGCGCCTTGAAATGTTGAAAATTAATGATGACCATATAATAAAAAAAATTCAAACTTTCTTCTACAGTTCACTTCGCTATTTATCATAGAATCAACCTTCTACTTAATATATATGAAGGTATGATGTGTATAGCAAACAAAGTGTTTTATATAACTTCCTTAACTACTGATACTATTTCATGTACATATAAAGTAAAGTACAGAGCATATTTTACAACTCTCACACAGTAATCAGTCATTTCATTCACTCGAATAAACAGCCACAGCTGACACATTTTCTAATGCCTCTTCACAAATATTTCTCAATCAACCTTTTGATATAATTTTGCATTTAACAAACATACAGTATAATTAAACAATTCTAATCGATACACATCAAGACCAAACCAAGTGCAATGTTTATAGATGTAGATGTTATTAGACACAATTACTTTTTTGAAGATGTCTACACCAAATCACACAAAGGACTTTCTTATTTAGAACAAATTTTTCTTATCTCATTTTAAAATAATTTTGTGAATAAAGTAAAGTAAAGTAAATGAATCATTAGAACAAAGAGACTGTTGTTTTATGACCATTATATATAAATACACATCTGCCTAATAACATGCCCCTTCTCTTACATAATGACATACACCTTAAAGTTCTCCCACAAGATTCAACATGTCTTGATTGTTAAATTCACTTAACACCTAAATACTGTATGTCTTTACAGACTAACAAAGTTCATTAACGAATAATCACTATATGTATTTTAATGAATCTTTTAACCAAGACAGGTTAGATCATTTTGGTATACACAGGTACTTACGCTAGTCCTGTTCTGGTCCATGTTCATACCAGGTGGTACTGGGGGTGGGGGCATGGGTGGTGTGCCAGGACCTCTCTGGTTACCTTGGTTATCTCTCATACCACCTGGCCCACCTTGACCTCCAGGCTGTAAGGACAAAAGAAGATGTTCTTAAAATTAACTTCATAAAAACTTCCAATCAAACTAACAGAATGTTATTCATTACTAACCCTACGTTATGAATGTCTTACTTGAACCATAAAACTCAATCTATGTACCTGTGTGACTTTGAAATAATGAGTTACCACAAAGAAATACTTTGTCTGTGAACAAAAACCTAAGCAGGCCTCTAAACCTGAAGTGTTACCCGCCTGCTTAGCTCAATAGGGAGAGGGCAGAGCTACGGATCTCGGGATCATGAGTTCGGTCTCAGTGCAGTTTGATAGAAGACATTGGGTCTGAAATCATTCGTCCTCCACCTCTAATTCATGTGGGGAAGTTGACAGTTACTTGTGGAGAAAAGGTTTGTATTGGTACAGAATCCAGGAACACTAGGTTAACTGCCCACCGCTACATAACTGAAATACTGTTGAAAGACGGTGTAAAACCAAAAACAAACAAACAATAAACTCAAAAGTGATGGGAAAGTGAATAGCTACCATAACCACTCTTTCAATGTGACCCATATTCAGTACAAACATGAACAAAATAATAAAAACAAGAGCTGTCACTAATGGTGACAAATGCCCCCGCAGCGCTTTGACCTTCGACCTGGTGACCTTGACCTGGTGACCCCAAAGTCAGTAGGGGTCGTGTACTCAATAAGTACTATCAGCATGTGAAGTTTGAAGGTCCTGGGTGCAGTGGTTCGCGAGTAAAGTGTCTTCATGCAAAAAGTTAACACTGGCCCCTGGTGACCTTGACCTTTGACCTGGTGACCCCAAAGTCAGTAGGGGTGGTGTACTCAATAAGTAATATCAGCATGTGAAGTTTGAAGGTCCTGGGTGCAGTGGTTCGCGAGTAAAGTGCCTTCATGCAAAAAGTTAACGTTGGCCCCTGTGACCTTGACCTTTGACCTGGTGATCCCAAAGTCAGTAGGGGTCGTGTACTCAATAAGTACTATCAGCATGTGAAGTTTGAAGGTCCTGGGTGCAGTGGTCGCGAGTAAAGTGTCTTCATGCAAAAAGTTAACGTTGGCCCCTGGTGACCTTGACCTTTGACCTGGTGACCCCAAAGTCAGTAGGGGTGGTGTAGTCAATAAGTACTCTCAGCATGTGAAGTTTGGTCCTGGGTGCAGTGGTTTGCGAGTAAAGTGCCTTCATGCAAAATGTTAACATTGGCCCCTGTGACCTTGACCTCTGACCTGGTGACCCCAAAGTCAGTAGGGGTGGTGTACTCAATAAGTACTATCAGCATGTGAAGTTTGAAGGTCCTGGGTGCAGTGGTCGCGAGTAAAGTGTCTTCATGCAAAAAGTTAACGTTGGCCCCTGGTGACCTTGACCTTTGACCTGGTGACCCCAAAGTCAGTAGGGGTGGTGTACTCAATAAGTAATATCAGCATGTGAAGTTTGGTCCTGGGTGCAGTGGTTTGTGAGTAAAGTGCCTTCATGCAAAATGTTAACATTGGCCCCTGTGACCTTGACCTCTGACCTGGTGACCCCAAAGTCAGTAGGGGTGGTGTACTCAATAAGTACTATCAGCATGTGAAGTTTGAAGGTCCTGGGTGCAGTAGTTCGCGAGTAAAGTGCCTTCATGCAAAAAGTTAATGTTGGCCCCTGTGACCTTGACCTTTGACCTGGTGACCCCAAAGTCAGTAGGGGTGGTGTACTCAGTAAGTACTATCAGTATGGGAATTTGAAGGTCCTGGGTGCAGTGGTTTGCGAGTAAAGTGCCTTCATGCAAAAAGTTAACGTTGTGACGAACTAACGAACGGACGGACAGTTGAAAACTAATATGCCTCCTTTCGGGGGCATAAAAACAAGAGTGCCAGACTGTCATAAAATACACCCTAACTGAACTTGGCCTAATTCAAGGGTGATAATCTAAGAGTGCCTGGGGCGATTTGGGTGGTTATTGTACTTGGCCGCGATATTATGCCCACAAACATGCTAAGTTTGGTGAAGATCGGATAGAGAGCGAACAAGGCTAAATTCGCAGTTTTTCGAGTAATTCAAGGGCCATAATCCAAGACTGCCTGGGGCAATTTGGCTGGTAATCGAAACTGGCCGAGATAGTATGCCCACAAACATTGTCAGCAAGTTTGGTGAAGATCGGATGAAAACTGTTCGACTTAGAGAGTGGACATGTTTTGGACGTTGACCGCCCGCCACGGGTGTTCACATAATACACTCGCTCTTTCAAAGACGGGCGTATAAAAACAGAAAAGTTTCTAAAATCTATTAACTTACCCCTCCTCTCATCATCATTTCATCTTGTCGACCACCAGGTCCTCTATTTTGTCCTGGGGGTCCCTGGCTCATGCCTCCTTCACGGTCTCTGCTCATTGCACTGGATGCACGCATCATCATCTCTCGTCTACGTTCTTCCTCCTGTCTCATTATATTGTCACCCATACCACCCTGCATTTGTTGCTCTCTTCTCCTGCAATGCAATAGGTAGGTGTAAATACAAAAAAAAATGTAAATGAAGTATGAATAAATAATAATCACCTCAGCAGACAGCTACACAGAAATATAGAAAGATTATCTAGTTGTTTTGCCGAGGTGACAAAATGTCTTTCAGTGTTAAGCACAATTCTGACAGTAGTCCAGATATGTAACCAGTCTGTTTTAAAACAAATTCTTAGTTCGTACATCCTAATACCAGCACCTACATGTTCTCTGCAAGGAACTTAATTTACATAAAGGAATAGATAGTTGTAAATATTAGGGCTGTAATGAGTACCTGAATATTTCGATATTCCCTATCCTCTGGCCAAAAATTGTGTTCGAATACTTATCTCGGACATTTTTGTAGAATTGTGACCCTTATGGTCATTTAGGAGATAAGAAATAAACTTATTAGAAATGTTATTGTTACAAAGGTCAGAAACTAACATTGTTAGTAAAAAAATTATAACCTATTTGCATTGATCCCCATTTCAACTTTGATATTTTTGCTATACAACTGGGAAAAAAAATCTAGGGTAGGTCTTTGCTATGTAGGGTCAGGGTTAACTTACCCTAAACAAGCAATACTTTTTAGCCCTAAGCATTGGTAGAGGTTCTGTTACCACCTCTCTCTTACCTCATGTCCATTTCTTGTCTACGTCTCATGTGCTCATTTTTCATTTCATCCAACCTCTTCAATTCTTCTTGCTGTCTCATCAAATCTGCAAAATCATTGTGCAACTTATAGCTTAAAATCAGGTAAGACTTTCTTTTCAATATCAATACCTTTGTGTACTGACAGTAAGCAACCTCGAGTTTCTGTTTTAGAACCAGTCAAACAACTACTTCTAAAAACAAATCAGAAATTGAACTATTCTAGTAGCTGACAACAAATGGAAGATTACCTCTGCAACAGAAAAATTAATGTTGACTTCAAATCTTTCTTTGTAATCAAATTTTCCGCCTTAGGAAAACCAATTACTTTAAATTTGAATTTATCACTTTTTGTTGCTGTTTGTTGTGCTCATGTGCATGATTACACCTGTAAATGTACCTTAAAGGCCATTTTTTCATCATTTTAGAAATGCCACCACACAGGCAGAACAGGGAAAACATCTATAAATTAAGGTAGTTCTGCATGTGTGACACACGGGAAGTAATGGTTTAACATTATTTATCCGGATAACATAGAATTAAGCCTGGACTTGGTACACGGAAATTAAAATCAACTGATTATTGACTGATTTTAAAACGACAAGATTCAATTAAGCCATATATGGCCAACAAAATTTGGAATATTGCGGAAATCACAGATTTTTGAGAAAAATGGGAATTTAAGTTCAGAACTGGGAAAAAATATTTCTTTGAAACTGCCTCCTTTTACCAGAGGGGTCTTTATAGGGAAAAGCCCAGATTGAACAGACACTTGTATAAATCAAAAATAATATATCAAGTCAAACAGTCAGTTTAAAAGCAAATATGCAAGTTCTATTCTCCAAAAGTGAGGTAATGAATTCGATAAGACAGTGAAAATTAATCTGGACAACCGACAGCATGAACAATGAATTCTCACGAGATGCGAATTTTACTTCTACAACACTGTCTTACCTTGTCTGATTTGATTGTGGTAATCTGGCTGTATCCCAACTAGCATGTCTCTTTCCGATTGTCTCGTTTTCCATTTCTTGTTTAATTCTCTCATTTCTCTCTTTTTCCATGTCATCAAT
Organism: Mercenaria mercenaria; assembly: GCF_021730395.1. Taxonomy (NCBI): domain Eukaryota; kingdom Metazoa; phylum Mollusca; class Bivalvia; order Venerida; family Veneridae; genus Mercenaria; species Mercenaria mercenaria. Next base: position 82,822,914 of record NC_069364.1, on the reverse strand, counting down.
CTGCCTATGTTTCATGCCAAATTCAAACTCGAATGATCCGGGCGGAGCAAACCTTGGTTCCTTTTCTCTGTCTTTCCTGAACCCATCATTTCTTTGAACAAATTTTTCAGTGAGACCGTCCTCCTCATCTCTTTGTTCAAGCATCTCAACACGTACTGGTCTTGGATATCTATAAAACAAAATCAACTTGAAATGAATACAAATAAATTAAAGGGATGTGCTTTGCAGGGCCTTTCCTACCTGTCCTAGTAAAGGGGTTACTATTTGGTCCAACTCCCTATGCCAATCAACATGTCTCGCCCAGCAGCTGTCAAAAGGACTGGGAGTTGCACGCGACACTGTCTCATTGGGGCAAACATTTATGCCAAATAAAAAAAGATTGTTTGCGTATGGCAAAGTTACAGCCTGGGCAAGCTCTTAACTGACCTCTGACCCCCAAGTGTGACCTTGACCCTTGAGATAAAGACCTGAGGTTTGCGCACAAGAAGTGAACAGTTATGCCAAAGAAAAACAAGATAGCTCCAATGTACTATTATTTGGTCTCCATGGTAATATAATGTCTTGTAAGCTGCTTGTTTAAAAGTATCAACTAGTTCAAAAAGATTTTCATGAATGTATAGATTTGAAAGTTTTTTTCAAGTTTTAAAACAACTTACACCCATTCTTATTCAAGTGAGATGCTGACTCTTAATATAAAACCCCTTCATCCTACCTTAATACAAGATATAGCACCAAAATGGTTAGAAGAAGGGTAAGACTTACATTACAGCGTAAGCTGGAATTTTTTAGAACATCTTTTTCAGAATTCTATATTAAACCAATAATCACTGCATGGGAAATGATGTAACTAAGAAAATGAATGGTCACAGCAATACATTTTATCTAGAATAACCAAGAAAATTATAGCCATTTTGGAATCACTAACAAGATTTAATGTTGGAGTAGAATAAAATACTGATGCAGTCTCCCCACATCTTACCATTTAAGTTAGCCCTAAATAAGTTACTTTTCCCAAAAAATTGAACCCAGCTTGAGCCCTGTACTATGTATGATACTTACGCTGACAACAAGAAAACACCCTCATTTATCCTTTTGAGAGCTGACTGTGCACCAGGTTTTCTGGCAAACTCCACTATTCCTTCCCCGCAGGATCTGCCTCGATCATCTACACATACAACTGCACGTTCTACTTCACCAAACTGAGAAAATGCTTGTTCTAGAAGTTCATTTGATACAAATGGAGACAGATTGAATACTTTCAGAGCAGCTCCATGTGTGGCAAATCTCACTCTGAGTACTCTGTTATTTCGCATCTGCCCATCCAATTCCATCTTTGCTCTCTCAGCATTTATTCTGAAATCCTGTTAAAAAATATACATGTATAATCATCAAAATACTAATTATTTCAATCATCTCAAATAAGTTGCCAGGAGGATCACTTGTTAATAAGGCTTTGCTTACGTACTTTTGCAAATATTTACTTATTAGACATAAAATTTCAAACACAAAACAATACCGATTAAACAGCTTTCAGTAATGACTCGTGTTGTCTTTTGCCTTCTATAAGGGACACACACTATCACAAGTTTAATGAATACAACTTGACAGTTGCACATAAAATGTAACCTACAGATATCTGGAGAAATCACACATGTGGGTCACTCACTGGTGATGATCATAATACAAATTATCAACTATCGTAAATAAACTCTTTATTTTTATTAAAAATGTATCAGCATCATACCCAAAATATGTTTAAAAATTTGGAGCACTTGCACTTTAGCGGCCCCTATAATAGTTTAAAAATATCTTAGAAATCAAAAGTTCATCATCATCATCATCATCTTTGATAATGGCAAGCAGTCCTGTTGGACTATAATGGCCATGCGTGGGGGTTAGTAAAGTGAAAGATTATCAAGCCTCCCAAGCTACTCAATCCACCCAGGAGGACATTGACAATGTGATAAAAAATAGTGCAAAAACCTACTCAAGCCCTTAAAGCCTATACATTGCATAATCTACTATGTACATGGTGAAGAAACAAGAGAGTTAGTACTGTTAAAAGATAAAAGCATATATGTACTGTCTAGGGGATGTGTGGTAACACAGTCAGTCCCGACTTAAACACAGCGTTTGAGTCAGCACTGACTAAGTGCACCGGCAGTGAGTTCCATTCAACTATTGTCCTAGGGAAAAATGAGTACTTTATGTAGTCAACTGATGAGTGTGGTATATGATATGCTAGTTGATGGTGATGTCTGGATGTTCTTAATAGTGGATCCATATATTGTAAAGGTATTATGTCAACAAGCCCATAATGTATTTTATGGAAGAGGCTAAGACGGATGTTCTGTCTTCTGCGCTCTAAGGACTCCCATTGTAATTGCTGTAGTAATTGTGTTACAGTACCCGGCGACTTTGAATAGTTGTTGGTAACAAACCTAGCGGCCCTCTTTTGTACATTTTCTAATTTCTGCTTGTCATTTAATTGATAAGGGTCCCAAACAGAAGCACAGTATTCCAAGGAAGGTCTGACTATTGATTTGTAGGCTGCTGCTTTAGTTTCAGGTTTGGTAGAATGTAGATTTCGTTTTAAGAACCCAAGATTTTGACTGGCCTTATTTGTTATTTTGCTAATGTGTGGAGACCAAGAGAGATTAGATGAAAGTTCCACACCGAGATAGGTAGCTTGTTTGACCTCAGACAAGGGTTGGCTGTGAAGAAAGTAGTCAGTCATGACTGGTTTAGATCTAGGTGGGGTAATGTGCATGATGTGGCATTTGTCTACGTTGAAGGCCATCCTCCACTTCCTCTCCCACCCTGCCAGTCTGTCCAGATCTGCTTGAAGGGTATGTGAGTCCACAGCTGAGCGTATTACTCTATAGATGATACAGTCATCAGCAAACAGTCTCACATCCGAACGAACACTGGCAGGGAGGTCGTTTATGTAGAGAAGAAATAGAAGAGGCCCTAAGACGGAACCCTGGGGGACACCAGAATCAACTGTGGCTACAGACGACATAGCACCATCAACAACTACTTTCTGCGTTCTATTACTGAGAAAGGCTTTTATCCAGTGATGAGCATTGCCTCTGATACCATAAAATTTAAGCTTGTGGAGGAGTCTTCTATGGTCTACTACATCAAAAGCTTTACTAAAATCCATTATAGCGACATCAACCTGGCCTTCCTTTACAGACTTGACAAGATCATGAACAAAGCCCACAAGTTGGGTCTCACATGATCTACGTGCTCGAAAGCCATGCTGATTGTCAACTATAATATCATTTGCATCCAGATGATCAAGGGTGTTACTAACTACAATGTGTTCAAGTATTTTGCATGCAATGCACGTCAGTGACACTGGCCTATAGTTGCTAGGTTTAAACTTCTCCCCCTTTTTAAAGACAGGGGTGACATTTGCCTGATTCCAATCAGATGGTACGAGTCCGGACTGTAATGACTTATTGAAAATGAGAGTGAAAATTGGTGCTATTTCATCAGCACACTCTTTAAGAATTCTAGTTAATTCTAGTTAAGTTATAAGGGGTAACTTTATTTTTAGATGAATATGTTTGGGGGCTGTTGCCCCAACACCCTCGCTTTACCCAACACACACCAACTTGCTACATATGCTCATTGTTAACTTCAGGGGAGTGCTAAAATGCATTGTTGCAAAAAATTTACCAAGCGGATGAATCCAAAGCCTCTTGCAGCATTTACAAACACTTCTGAAACTTCACCAAATGGTGTGAACATTTCTTTAAACTGTTCTTCAGTCACATCTGGTGTGATATTCCCCACAAACAGTCTGCACCTGCCAGTAAATTTTTTAGGCTCCTTTGGAGTTTCGTTCTGCTCGCCATAGAAATCCCCCATGGGCTCAAACGGATTTCCACTGTGACCGTCTCTAGAAGCATCTCTTTGTTGATTTGGACCTCGCTGATTGAATCTTTGGTTCTGATTCCTACCACCTCTGCGATTCTGAAACCTATTATCATTGTTCTGAAATCGATTTTCACGATTTTGATTTCTATTTCTGTTGTCTTGTTGTTGCGGCCCTTGATTTTTTTCGTTCTTTATCTCTTTCTCCTCAGATTTTCTTTCATTCTGATTCTGTTTATTTGGTGTTTCTTCTTTTACTTCTACTGGGGGTTTTGGTGGGGTTTTACCAACAGCTGAAGCCATTATTGAAAAAAAAACTATTCCTAATTATCTCTTTCTTTTTATGGAAGATGGCGCCTGAAATATCGATTTCCGGTGGCGTGCTTCGTAAGTTTCCGGTTTTGGAATACTTAAACACCAACAAGTATAAGAATTACCACAAAGAAAAATAATAAGATATATAGCGTGGTAATAGTAACTATATTTTTAATTTATCAAAATATCGCCAAGAAGAAGGTTCACTTTTGCACAAAAATGACTGTAAAGCTAAAAGTCTCTAAATTGAGTAAAGAGCAAATTATCTTTCATCCAGAAGTATTGTTTTCAAATTGTGTAGGTCATATAAGCCTAAGTGAACCTTGTCCACATTTTTGGTCTAAGAAAAAGGCAACAACAGCACAAAAAGGACGATTCTGACTGGGTATTTTTCATAGTTAATTTCACCCATTTTTGACACCAAACGTTTTAAATTTGTAATTTAGACTTTAGGTCTTGGTGGATTGTTATAAAACTTTCTATATAATGAGATCTAAGTTAGCATTAAAGCAGCATTTCCGTGACACAAACAATTGTAAAAAATTCTCACAAAAAATCAAAATGGTGTTTTTGCCAGATTTCCACAATGGGAAATTGCAATTTTGGTTACTTATTCATGATATTTCTAGTATTTAAAAGATCTTACCGCCACCCTCGGGGACCTTTAGAATGGTGTATACTTTGTATAATTTATGGTTATCTTGGTCTTGCAAAATATAGCCACAAGTCACACATAAACCTGTTACAATAGGTAGGATCAAACAATTATATTGCTAGTCCGTGGATTTAACCACACAGTGGATAAACTGATAAGACCGTTTAAAGTGAATCAGTATTAAAAACTCTCTAACCTGATTATTCAACCATATGGTATATGTTTCAAATAAGAAAAGAGAATTTAAATGATTGGAAACTTGCGATTTTGTTGTTTGAAGACATATATTCCTTCTTGATTTTAGAGTATTTTGATACATAAAACAAGTGATCTTTAGTCAAACATCAATGCGACGAAATTGGAGATAATTCCCAAGTTAGATAGGATGCAACGACAGTTGCATTTTAATTCAGAATCGGGACATAAAAACATGTATGCGTATATTCCCAGCCCTGCTGACAACCGTTTTTTTTTAAATCAGGCTTTGAAAAGTCAATGAATAAAGATAAACTGATTCAAAAATTCGTAGCGAAAAAATCTCAAATTATGGTACCAATTCTTATCTCTTCTTTTTTTTTAAAATTTGTGTATACCTTTTGTTATAAAGTGGCAAGTAACATATATTTAAGAACATTGTAGTGTTGAGTAACTACCATATTTGTAAAGTTAACGCTTACAGTCAAAGCTGGTGCGCCAAACATATATACTTCTCCATTTCTGACATCAGGAGGACAAATGTTGTACAAAGCCATGGGCGGATCAGATGAATATTCTATTGGTGTGTTGAGTCATGATTATTTCCCAGCTCTAACAAAAGACGTTTTACCTGTGAAATTTTATTTATTTCAGACGGAAATGTTTATACAAGATATTAAAGAATTAGGCCAACGTATCCGTGCAAATAGGTAACACATGTACACATTCTACGTTTATAGATCCTACTTGACAGGTGTTAAAGAAAATACAACCAAATATGTTGTCAGGGTTTTTTTGTCATGTGTGTAGAAATAGATATTTATAGCTTCAACTCTTTTATGTACCTTTTTTCTGCTACGATTCTTACAGGAAAGGTTTTATTTGCTGAGGAACTTGATATTTCTTTTAAATATTTAACATGACACAGTTCACCGCTCAAAGGGGTTTAATAGTCAACAACACCCCTCTGAAAATGTTCCCATGAAATTTGCTGTTTAGCAATTACACGTATGCTGACATTTTTTCAATGAATACAACTAAAGCCTGGAAATTCAGTACAAAAGTGGTCTAGATTATTTCTCAATAGAATGGTCACAACATATAGGTCTCAATGCAATAAGCAATAAAGCTAAAAAAAAGGTAATATGTAAGGGTAGATTTCTCGGAAGAACAGAAAACCACAAACACAGCCTCAGAGCCACGCATTTGCAAAGTAGACCCACAACAAAAAGAAGCTGTAACGGAAAAATATTATATATGGGTTGTTTCGAAAACCCAACAAGTACATTTTAATTTTATGCAAAATATAGACAGAGGGGGAGGAAGGGATAGAAAGGGGGGGGGGGGGGTGAAGGGAAAAGTAGAACAAGCCCAGCCAGCATGACTATATCGACCCGATATAGGTATAATGTCGGAATGTCGGCAAAATATGCCGATGTAGGGCCGTTGTAGTGCCGCAAAATATTGAAATCGGTAGATCGACATCAATCAGTGTAACATTTCGTACGTCGGATTGACATCGAGCCGATATTGGATTCTCTAATATAACTATATTTTTCAAAATATTACTGATAAGCGTGAAAAAATAATCTAATTGTTGATATGTGCTGAGTTATTAAGCAAATATGATGTATGACAGAATTAATCAAAATAGGTTCCAAACAAAATTTGTAGACGGTATTTATCAAAATTTTGTGTAATAAAGGGAGATAATAATTAAGATGCATTTTTATTTTTATGTAAAATGCCGCCATAGAAGTATTTATATTTACAAAAAGTTGAAAATATAAATATGTTTTAAATTCTAATCTAACAATTTTAATAGTGTTAAGAATATACAGAAAGCTTACGTAACTGTATAAAACATGCAGTATATAGTTGTGAAAAATAGCATATCAATAAAATCAAATAAGCATCATACACATGATGCGAGACACATTAGTTCTCGAGAAAATTACTCTGAGAATATATAATGTGTATATTTAGGTCACCCACTGCTATTAATTTTTCCATAGGCTTACATTGTAAGAAATGACTCTGTAGGACCCCCTCAGAACTTTTGTTGACACGTTATGTGCCATTTACCCTGTCAAATAGCCTTCCAGACACCAAAAAATAACATTTTTACATGGGCATGCGGGATCCATATTTTTTCTATTTTCATTCAAAGACAACCACCCTCAACTGTGCATAGAATTTAGTGGTGAACTCCAACAAGTACTTACTTCACTAAATTGCTAATTTCAGAGTTAATTATACTGAACAGCAAAAAAAAAAAACTATCCAGTTGTATAACTGGTATATTTTGAAATAAAAATTAATTTTTCAAATTTGAATTGTCTCTTCATACCAAAATTACACTTGAAGATCTTCACGTGATCAATTTTTAAAAATCAGTCAGCCGTGTGGTCAGTAGTCCCACAACAGCCGTTTGAAAGGCTATATCTTCTGCGCGTCAGTTGCATTGTAACATCCAAATTGGGCGCTCGCGCTAAATTTGATTCAGTCGTGCGGTGCAATCAACACTATATTTTAAACTTTATGCTGTTTTTCGAGTTAGCCAATTATCAATATTTCCAATGACAATAAAATTTCACAAAGAAAATTGTTAATTACAGGCGCACGTGAATTTCATGCAAAACGGCTATTGTGGGGTTACTGACTTCATGGTTGATTGATTTTGTAAAATTTTTACACGTGTAGTTCTTCAAGTGTAATGTGATATGAAAAACACAAGTGAGTTATAAATTAAAGTTTTAAATAAAAAATACCCCAGTTATAAAACTGGATAGTTTCTTTTGCTGTTCAGTATATATAGCCAGGCAGCTATAAAATACTTCAAAATGCACAGAAAACATTACATTTCCAGATTTAAGGATATTTTCATGATTCAAAGCAACACATTTTTAACCAATTAGCTGAAGTCTCATTGAATGCTACGTGTTTCCCTACACATTTTTCAACCAAATCGAAGCCGGCAAATAATAACAACGTTTGACCTTTAAAGAAAACTTTGATAAAGCACTGCGTGTCACACTATTTCGCGACCACGATATGATCTGCCAATATCGGACCGATATCATTTTGACGTTAGCCAAATATCGTTTGCCAATATCGGACCGATGTCATTATGATGTTGGCCCGATACCGCCTGCTGATGTCGGACCGACATCATTCCTATTTGCAGCCGAAATTGAAGCCGATATCGGGCCGTAATAGACAACGACGTCTGTTTGATATCGGGCCGATATAGAATGCTGGCTGGGAGGATGAATATACAAAGGGAATACAGTTACACTACAACGTAAACCACAGTAGCATAGACATTCATGTACCAAAGACAAACACACCCACACCCACACACAACTAACTAACATAGATAAGCAGACAAGTAAGATAAGATATAACAACACTTTAGGGAACCACCCAAGACACACAGAGGCACAAGCACACAAACGCACACATATAAGCAGGAAAGAAACAACAATCGGGCGCCGCCTTAGGATTCCGGCAGCCAAAATTAAGGTGGGCACGAAAATTTACTCATAGTAAAGGGGGAGAGGATGCCAAAACAAGGGAGCGCAAGGGAAAAGGATGGGGGCGATAGGGGGAGCGAGGAGAAAAAGGAAAGAAACGCTAACAACAGACACGAAAACATACGCAACACGAAATACAAGAAAGACAGAAAACTAGTTGAAAATAGGGGCACCGTCTTGGAACGGTCAGGAAACTGAGGGTTTAAATGCGTTTAGGGCATGCCAATCTCGCACTTACCCTATTTTCAACAAGTTACACAACACAATGTAAATAAAATCCCCGCTGAGAAGGCTCTAACATTAGCGAAAAAAACCCAGATCATATTAAGTAAAACATAAAATTAAGGCAAATCTAAGGCATAATTACACCAATGTACTCAACAACTTGTCTGAAGTCAGAGCACCAAGAGCCTAACATTTAAGGATACGACTAAGAAAGCTGCAAGACAAAATTCCACTCCCTCCGTCCGTTTTATGTAGGATTTAAGAGAAAAGCATCATGGAGTCAAAAATAGAACTACCACGCCCTTATATGCTTCATAATACCATATTCCGTCGACAACTTGGAACTACACTTTGGACTACTTTTTTCAGTGTTGGACTACAGTTTTGTTGTATTTTCTGGTCCTTTAGGATCATGGAGTCAATTCAACATATGTGTGAAAGTGTTCCACTTAAGCCGGTGCTAGGGGGCGCGAAAGGTGTGGCACATTTCATAACCTCTCATGAACAGACTCAATCAAACCGAGTCTGCTATTATTCTTCTTGGTTGCATTCTTTGCTTCCAAAGGATCTTTTTACAGATTTTATTCACCTGTAACACTGAGTAGTTACTTCCTATTTGTTGTAAACAGTCCATGTAGGGAAGAGCAGAACAATACACTCAATGACTTTTCTAACTCCACACCTGGATTTTTGTTTTATCTCTGCCAAATTTTGACAGATTTGAATGAAATTTGTACACAATTTTTAATGATTATTTTATCATAATAGAATATAACAACGATAAAAGTCTGAAGTAAACCCATTTAACCGTACGGGTAACAATAAGGTAACCCTTAAATCAATAGTCCTTGCTTGGTTGAGAAAATTATGTAAAAGTACTTCTTGATTCCACGTCATTCATTAATGTGGTGCCATTAGTGACGCCACAAACCTGATATGAAATTAACATGTTGATATTGAAAATATTGACGGATTTTCCATTTCAAGTTAACAGAGCAATTCAGTATATAATAATTTGAATTTCATCAAATTCATAGGTTCAAAGTGTATTGTTGTTATTTTGAATTTAGTAATTATAAGCACAATATGTATGATTTTATAAGTAAAAATGAATATGCAACAAAATGATGATAAGCTTTGCATCGAGAAATATGCACTCGTGTTTTCGTGGATTAATATTGCACCGCTGATGTAGTGCAAAATCTCAACTGCAGAACTCGTGCATATTTCTCAATACAAATCTGATAATCTATTAATGCACACTAGGAGAATAGTATCCTATGTCGAGATAAGATCATATTCTATCCCTGAAAGATTGTAATGTTGGCCGCAAAATTGTTTAATCTCACAAACGGCACTGCTTGCCGCATAGAGACAAGCACCAAGTTGCATTCATTTTGCGCCTTTTTGTGCCCCCCATGAGTGGTGGGGGCATATAGATTTGGTCTTGTCCGTGCGTGCGTGCGTCCGTCCGCCCGTCCGCCCGAAGTTCGTGACGCGCCTAGCTCGAAAAGTATTTGATACAAATTAACGAAATCTTGCATGAGTGTTTATCATGATATGAACTTGCGCATCTTCTATTTTTCGTCTGGCTCCGCCCCCTATTTTCAGAGTTATGGCCCCTGAAATAGTCAAAAATGCACATTTTCACCTTGTGACACGCCTAGCTCAAAAAGTATTCGATATAAATTGATGAAACCTTGCATGAGTCTTAATCATGATATGAACTTGCGCACCTCCTATTTTTCATCTGGCTCCGCTCCCTATTTTTAGAGTTATGGCCCCTGAAATAGTCAAAAATGCACATTTTCACCTTGTGACATGCCTAGCTCAAAAGTATTTGATATAGATACATGAAACCTTGCATGAGTCTTGATTATGATATGAACTTGCGCACCTCCTATTTTCATCTGGCTTTGCCCCCTATTTTCAGAGTTATGGCCCCTGAAATAGTCAAAAATGCGCATTTTCACCTTGTGACACGCCTAGCTAAAGAAGTGTTTGATATAGATTCATGAAACCTTGCATGAGTCTTAATCATGATATGAACTTGCGCACCTCCTATTTTTCATTTGGTTCGGCCCCCTATTTTCAGAGTTATGGCCCCTGAAATAGTCAAAAATGCACATTTTCACCTTGTGACATGCCTAGCTCAAAAAGTATTTGATATAGATTCATGAAAAACTTGCATGAGTCTTAATCATGATATTAACTTGCGCACCTCCTATTTTTCATTTGGGTCCGCCCCCTATTTTTAGAGTTATGGCCCCCGAAATAGTCAAAAATACACATTTTCACCTTATGATGCACCTAGCTCAAAAAGTATTTAATATAAATGGTTGAAAACTTGCATAAGTCTTTATCATTATATAAACTTGCATACCTCTAATTTTTTGGCTGGCTCCACCCCCTATGTTTAAAGTTATGGCCCCTGAAATAGTAAAAATATGCACGTTTTCCCCTAATTATGTGCCTAGTTCAAAAAGTATCAGATGTAAATCCAGGAAACCTTGCTGGAGTCTTTATCGTGATGTGAATTTGCACACTTAGCATTCCTCTTGAGAATCTTAGCTCTTATTACAGAGTTATGGCCCGTTAAATAACCAAAATAGTGGATTTTTTGTTTGTGATGCTCATAGCTCAAAAAGTAAAGGGCCTAGAATAATGAATCCTTTCAAAAAATGATTGTTGAGGCTATACCCCATTAAGACTGCAAACATTTGAATTATTGGCCCTCATTTATGACAAACATACCAGTGGGGAGCACACCCTGTGTCCTACAGACACATTCTAGTTATTTTATGGATACCGTACTGCAACTGTCATGGCTCAACGAATATACGTACAATTGATATCACTGTTATGCTTTATTTTACTGAACTGATCATTAAACAATGTGTCCAATTTTCATTCAAATATGTCATTTGGCAGAGATAGAAACAAAAAACCAGGTGTGGAGTTAGAAAAGTCTTTCAGTATATATATGATAAAAGAGCTTTTTCTCATACCGGTAAGATACCTTACTTGTTTGTTATTTTTGTTATCTTCATTTTACATTTATGCAGTGTGGATATCATTGTACTTTTACCTAAAGCAGCCATGCTTTTACACTACAGGAATGGCCGGGCATTTTTGATTGACTATATTCTGACCGCCTTTACAAGAAGCCCAGCTCCGAGTAGTTAATGTCGCTGACTTTGAATCACTGCTGGTTTACAACCTTGCTTCGAGTGTAGAGTTCTTTCATGCTAGAAAGCTGCTGGGAGTTCTGTGGTTCTTTTAATTCAAGTGCTCGCCCATGCATGAAATAATGCCAAAATCTAGAAAATCGCCATGTGACTGACTAAGTTTAATTCTACAGTATGGCGTTAAATATAACACAATCAAAACAAAGAGACATGTTAAAGAATTCGACCATCCCGAGGAAGAATTTAACCTCAAGACCGTGGGCAGATGGTCAAAGCCAGCGATTTAAAATAACAGGGCACGCTGGCATAAAAGACCATCTGTAGAGCTAAACAAAACAAAAATGTGATAAGCTCTATTCACTCATTTCATAAAGCAAACTGTTTCTTGTGAACTTTTATTTTGACTCAATAATTTGTTACATTCAAATTTCTTTATACTATAACAGTTAACAAGCAAACAATGCTATAATACGTAAAACGCTGTTATTATATGCAACAAAACCACAGTTCTTACGTCACAATTATTACGTCATAGCGTCTAACGTTATAGGGACTAAGCAAAACCACTCGCATTTATACATGCAGTATAAGATATTTATTAACCATTTATCAGAATATTTGAGTATGACTAAAACAAACAAGAAAACTTGAATCTACCAAAACATGACACAGACACACGCAAAGACAAAAAAACCCTAAATAAATGTATATATTTTATCGTATAGATCTAGATTCTAAGTTTATTAAGGATTTATAGATCTATTTGTATCTGTTTGCCTTGTTTGCACCATTATGCATGAGCATTTTTATATTAAATATACCAAAATTTATTGAATTAATGACTGCAGAAAATGTTAATATAAGAACTTTGCGATGTATGTACATAAAGCTTTTGACATTAGAAATCAATACTGTTATTATTTGAATTGATAGAAAACCTTTCTTTCCTCACGCTGTATACATTAAACATAATATATGAATTAATATGTATATAAATATTATATAGCAGTTCCTAATATTGATGTGCTATTGATATTACAACTTATTCTATTAACTGATGCTTGACATTGTAACTATTTGTAAATATATATTTATGTTTGCATGTATGCTCAGGGACCTATGGTCCATGCATAAATTAATAAACTCTTAAACGCTATATTCATGCGTAGTTCTAAGCAAATTTCTTATCGTTTGTATATTGAAGACGTGTATTCTGTAGAACATTTTTGAAATCGTATAGCGTCTAGTTTACATTTTTCTAACTAGATCTATTTCTAAAGGCGATTACAAACCCTCAGATGCCGCTTTGATACAGAGAATTTAAACCTTTGACATTCAAAAGTGACCTTGAACTAATGACCTCTTTTGTGCACTCTGCATGTCATTATGATGAGATTAACAGGTTATGCTTTTAGTAGTTTAGAAAATGTAGAACGGACACACAAATTTAAGCTACCTTATCTTCGACTATACGGGTGTCTCTAGCGGCTGGACTGCACACATTGCGTTTCCTCCGGACGAGGTTAACAACAGATGCCAATTCTATCAAATTCTGAATCCGGTCTTTGAATGTATCTTAGACACCTTAGTAAAATTTTGTTGGAAAATGAGTGCATGGTTCAGACGGAGCTTATCAGCTATGTCACACACTTTGAGAGAATTTATTTTTTGTACATACTAAACAAATCTTCGAAAGGACATTTATATGGTATTTATTTTGTTACAATGTTCCCATATTGCACGGACGTACGGAGGACCGAAGGACATGCGTGACACATATTAAAATTTTGTAACTTGAAGTATTATGATAATAAAAATAATGATGATGATAATATCAATAATAAATTTGCTATTTATATGCGCTGTGTATGGGTAAAGTGAGATTCAACATAATAACATTATGATATAGAGAGGCCTCCTTTTGTAAACAAGAGGGCCAAGATGGCCCTAGGCCGCAGTCCCATATTCAAACTTGACCTAAATGTAACAAGCGCAATCATTCTGAACATAATTTCTGAATTTCATAATTGGACAAATACAGGCCTCTATCGATAACATAGGTTTTTCTTTAGATTATGACCTAGTGACCTATTTTGACCCAGAGACCCATATTCAAACATTCTGACCTAGATTTCATGAACAAATATTCTGACCAAATTTCATGAAGACAATTGAAAATTCAGTCTCTATCGTTAACAAGTTTTTCTTAATTGACCTAGTGACCTAGTTTTGACCCCAGATGACCCATATTCAACTTGACTAGATTTTTCAGCAATCATTTGACAAAATTTCATGAAGATCAATTGAAAAATACAGTCTCTATCGCATACACAAGGTTTTTCTTTGATTTGACCTAGTGACCTCCTTTTTGACCCAGATAGACCCATATTTCGAACTTGGCCTAGATTTATTAAGGCAATCATTCTGACAAAATGTCATGAAGATCAGTTGAAAAATACCGATTCTATCGCATACACAAGGTTTTTCTTTGATTTTACCTAGTGACCTAGTTTTGACTCCAGATAGCCCATTTCGAAACTCCTAGATTTATCAAGGTAATATTCACAAAATTTCATGAAGATCAGTTGTAAATAGCCTCTATCGCATACACAAGCTATGTTGACTACGCGACACGACTTTGACACAGACATAACGAACTGGCGATTCACAAAACTCACCTGACATCAAATGTATAAAGGAATTGAAAATAGGTCAATCGCATCAAAATTTGTGATTCACCTTTGACCTAGAATGTTTATTATTGCTCTCAATTGAAATAAAAATTTTGCTCGAGCTCAAAAAAGTAAATAAAAGTGCCCTAACTCTTGGACTACATGTATTGCAATAATAACTACAAATTGACTTTGACAATTAGGAAGTACAAACAATGATTATTGTTATCGATAAGTATTCGGTAGCTGATAACATCGCGTATATAAGGAAAGGTCTTTAATGGTCCACATGTCAGTCCGATTTATATCTTAAATATAACTGTAATTAGTTAAATGTTTTCAAGAATGGAAAAAAGTATGTTAAACGTAATTGCAGATACAAATGTTAAACAGTATCAGGAATACGAAAGTGAACATTCCTTATTCAGTGTGAAAAGCGTTGACACAGTATTGTATGACTGTTTTGTAGTACTGTATACTGCATATGTTTGTATGGTTATAAAGTACATTTCCCTAAATAAGTGAAGTTAAAGACTATCGGAATGAGAACATCCAATGTACCTGTAGATATAATGAAACAACAAGAAACAGAGATTCCTTCGACGAGGTAGGTAGTTTTACAGTTTGCAAATTGGGCACAGATAAACACAATGTTTTTCAGACCTTTGTCTTATAATGGACATAAATTCAATTTACACATAAAGTTAGGTGGATAAGATTAATAATAAACAGTAACTTCTTTTTTTATGAGCTGACTTTACCGTAAACATGGGTTATTAAGGTCCTTAGTTTTGTATCGAGAAATATGCACGAGTTCTGCGCGGCTTAGGAGAGCAATATTATTCCACAAAAGTACGAGTGCATATTTCCCGATGCAAAGGTAATATA
Organism: Mercenaria mercenaria; assembly: GCF_021730395.1. NCBI lineage: Eukaryota > Metazoa > Mollusca > Bivalvia > Venerida > Veneridae > Mercenaria > Mercenaria mercenaria. Next base: position 82,807,355 of record NC_069364.1, on the reverse strand, counting down.
TTTTTTATTACATACGCATGTACACACATTGATACTATATAGACGTTATAAATTTGTTCAATAGATTAAATAAAACTGACATAGATAAATAATGTAAAATAAAGACACGATTTCGAAATTCAGACTTCAATATGGGAAAATACTGACGTTTCCGATGCCATTGTATCTAACGAGTATGTAAAAATAGCTGCTATTTTTCAGTCTATTATGAATACGAAGTGATAAACAAAGAGTCATAAACAACCGGTCATGCAGCTATTGGACAAAACGTTTTTTCCATTTATCTACAACTTTTCCAACACCGCTATCCCCGAAGAGCTTTTTTTTCCCGCCTTGAGAAAGCAGTTTATCAACAACATTTAAAAACATATCTATAACATTTGCTTTTCCTTTAAGCACTTCTTGAAAGAGACCTTCTAAAGAATTTACTTCTGTATCAACACCAAGCGTGTCAGCAATACATTCATCCTTTGACAGCCCGCGTTCATTGCACGAGTTTATCACATGGCGGAATGGTGAATGTTTTGCATGGTCGTGTTCGGTCTCGCACTGGTCCCCATCATATCCAATTTTGCAGTTACATGCAGTATTTTGACCATCAGGACCACTGTAGTCACAAGAGCTGGTTCCTGGCTTGAAACATGCATTACGACAAGGTCCATTATCTGAAAATACAGATAAAAAAGGGGTATGGAGTAAATGTCATCTAAACTCAAAATAATATTTGTTGGAACCTTTATACGTTAATTTACTGAAATTAATTATGCACAAATCTATCGGTTTTCTAGTAAGAAAAGTAAGTAAACATGACATTACCTAGATATAAGGAATGTAAAGCTACTATATTTCAATAAAACATTGCTGGTTTTGCGAATGATTCTACATATTTTTACTGAACCATTTCTTTGTGTATTTACCTTTCTCGCAGTTCTTTCCACTGTACCATTTGTAAGAACATTTACATGTATAGCCATCTTCGTCTCGGATACACTTGCCTTCATTTTTACATGGGTTAGGGTTGCAGTGGTCGAATTTTGCTGTAATATACAAATATACAAAACTATATATTTGTTGTGTTTGCAATAGTCAGCTCCCGTGTTTTAGAACTATCAATGAAAGTTTGGACAAACTGTGGACATCCTGCAGTGTCTTAATTATGACGTAATATTTTGTACGTTTGGCTTTCTGGCAGCTATACAAGCTCTGTATCGCAGTAACTACGACACCGTAACGGGACTAACAAAGTTAGGTTCTGCTTCTACATAACAACATTGAAATTATTATAATAACTTGCATTTCCCATAAATTATGTATAGAAATGTGAGTATATCAGAATAGGCTAAACTTACGAGTTTGTGTCTTTCCTTGTGTCGAAGTGTACGTGTCATCATCGGTGGAATCAACGGAAGTATCATCTTTTTTATTATTCAGAGCACCAGGTTCTTTTTCGTCGTTTTGATTACTGTCTTCCTGTTCGTTATCTGTTTCACTTTCTCCTGATAAACTATTCGAAAAATCATCTTCTGGTTTTCTGTTCTCATCGGCTTCTCGTTCAGTAGATGTGTGAATGTTACTTCTTTGGCCTATAACTGAATTGAAAATGTTATCAGCAGCAGTAAAACGTTGAAGCTTTTTATCTGTATTAATTGGCTAATGCTGCATTTTTGTTGGATATTAGTTGGTTTACGACGTTATACCGTTGTATCGTAATACCGACCCGTCGAGACGGGACGGGACCGAAGAAACAAAGTTATGGATAATTGAATATTGGTTATTCCTAACCCTTATCATGCTGAACACGATTATATTCTGCATTTGCGACCAGTGTAAACCATTATCAGCCTGCACATCCGTGCAGCACCCCCTTTGAACAGTTAATGGTACTGTCCAAATTGAAATTTAGCAGGCTAAGGGTTAAGTCCAAGTTTCAGATTTTAAACGTTGATGAGCACGGGCCAAGGTTTTAAAAATAGACCAACGGCAAATTATCATGCCGTGTATGATGGTCTTCAACAAGGTTTTATAGCATTGATACAGTGTGTACATACGTATTATCTTAGCAGAGAAAACTTACTCAATATGTATCGTTCCAAATAGCTTATTGTATTGGTGATAACGTGATAGAACATTTATACATCTATAATATCTAGACGTTATGACTCAGACATTGTATGTATTATATTACCATCAAACTGGTGGAATCTTAGTAGATTAAGGGCTTCATGCATCTGATGTCTCATAAAGAGGTTCTCAAGGTCCTGCAGAGTGTATCCACTCTCGTCCAAAATGTCCATAAATTCACAACCAGGTTTTGGCGTATTCTCTAAAAACATTGAAACATGTTTTAGATATTTCTTTTGAAACTGTAGACATTATCAATAAATACACAAACTGTGTTAGCTACTATCATTTCCAAACGAGGACCGTGCTACAACTGTAACATAAATTGTATCAGTGTGAACCAAACAACATCATTTAGGTCCTCAGTGTTTAACTGAGATATACTCATATTATCCTAAACTCACTACCGACAAGTCTGTGAGAAAAAAGAATAAATTATATGCTTAGAAATATAATTTGCATGCGCAGTTGAAACAAATATAGCTAAATGTCATGTACAAACAAAACTAAATACCTATATTTCTTTGCTGCCTCCTATTTATATCAAGGCCATTGTCATTTAGTATCAGATAATTCCACCATGGGTCAGATCCGTCATGTGTATTGCGGTTTTCCAAAACGCCACCAAGCTTCTGGTACACTCCAGCCCTCAAGTCCGATATGGGCACATCTTAGAATTTATTATTATACCTCACATAAATATCCAATGCAAATTTCCCATTAGTTTAACTTGAATAATATATCATATTCCCCAGTAATTTTATATCTCATGCGCAAAATCGTTATTTTCAGTTTCTGCACATGTGATATGATACATAATTTCATATCACCTGCGCAAAAGCGCTATTTTGTTTTTCTGCGCATGTGATATTATTTTTTCATATCTCCCGTTGAGTAATTGATACTTTTGCACTGAGTAAAAGACTGAGATGTTAACTTTTCAGAAGATGTGCTTTTATAATTTAGGATTAAATTTCTTTCATTTGTGAACCCGGCCGATTTTTCTTTTATTAATGATTTGTTCTACGTGCCAAAAATTTCGAAAACAACTTTTTATCAAATATTGAATCGAAACTATTTCCATGAGATTGGAAATGATCTAACTAAGAAAATAAGTGCTCACACATATATGTTTCGTTTAGAAATAATAAAGTTATCGCCGTTTTTCGAAAGTTACTGTTAGCGATTTCAGCAGCGTCACAATGTTTAAATGATAATGCGCATAATTTAACATAGGATTCAGCGATATGCAAACGTGTCGACTAAATCTACAAAAAATGTCTTATTACACAGAAGAGTTGCCATCCGAGTGCTAACAAGTAAGCACTCCTTAATTCAGTCTCCATTATTTGGTAATTCATTTTTAACGTTAGATAAATCATTTAAAACATTATGTTGATTTTACAGTAAATGTTTTGACCTTTAATGTCATTTCGGTATAATAAATATAATATTTGCATTCCTGAGAGGGTGATATGAAAAATGTTCACCCTCGAAATATGAATATAGACCTCGGCTGGCGCCTCGGTCGATATTCATATATCTCGTGGTGAACATTTTTCATATCGCCCTCTCAGGAATGCAATATTTATATAATGTTGCAATTTATATAACTCTTTTTTTCAGCAACCTCTATGGGTAATAGTTTTTCGGTTTAATAGGGCTGAGCTTTTAAGACGTGAAGAGATTACAGAGTAAGGTTATCAGAATAAAGGTACCCGAGTAAATATTTCGTTCTTTAGTTGATAAAACCACGAAAACTCACATCAAGTTCAATATTTTCAATTAAAAAATAATAACCATACTTAACAATGCTTATTCGAAAATATCACTTTAAATTGCTTAACCAGATCTAAAATTCAGTAGTAAAGGATGATGCAAATTCAAATATAACAGACATAATTGTTTCAGCATTAATACGTATGTACCTGCAACGCTTTGATCCAGCTGTGATAGTCCAATATCTTCGATAACGCAGGTGTCATCTGAATAAGAACGTAATAGTGAATGCTTATTTGAATTCTCTTGTAATATTTTTACAAATGATGATGGATTTTTTTTGTCAAAACATGAAGTGGATAGAACAATAGCTTTTGTTTATACCAGTAAACAGTTGTTTACAGGGATTTTGAGAATATTCGGGATGTTGTGCTAAACCACTTCATTTTCATTTGCAAGAATGTCATGTCTCCATATATTAGAATCTTAATTAAATTTGTAACATATTCCTATGTCTTACCCATGTCAGGCAACAATTCTTGTACAGAAGGTCCTGAATCTTCTAACGGATTGTTATCTTTTATTGCAGCTGTGTTGTCGGGTTCTTGAGAAGAACGGTCTTCTATCGATTCAACGAGTGTCTCCCCTTGTTCTTTATCATCTGTTAGGTCATTCACTGAATCACTTATATCTGCATTCGTGTCATCAGCTGACGTCCCTGTGGTAACGGAATGCGAAACAGGTTCGCCGGTATTGTTGTATCTTCTTGCAGAAACATCCGCAACAGAGCCTTCGCGTCCACACCTAGAATCTTCCGTGCAGAAACCTGTTGTATCATATGAGGTCGCATGCAGTGGGCTTTCATCACTGTCATTAGCTACAGGCAGTCTGTAGCCACTTACTGGAGGAGCAAATACCACTACAGGTTCTGTTGAGTTTTCGTTCTCAATGTCTATAGATTGTTCAGTATTCGGAACTTCTTTGAGACGTTTATCAGATGCATCTGCTAGAAGCAGCTGGCAAGCAAATATTAGGAGGAGGCGCGACATGGCTATAAAATGCACATCATTATAAGATAAAAACATGTTTTATATGTAAAAATTAGCAGTAAAAATCTCAGATATGGGTAATTAATTAATTATTAACATATTCTTAAGCATAAATATAGTGTACCTAATTGCACTGTAAAACCGTTTAACTTGATCGACAGCAATGGTTAATATATATATAAATTTTAGTACAAACAATGACGAAAACGAATTATCTGGTGGAACATTCATGCTCATTTCAGGATAATAATGCTGTGTCATATATTTTAATAGATCTCTATGCAATTTACTGAAATACTTTGAATGAATAGTAAATAATATCATTTCATCCTGACCTGAAAAACTTACAAACCCATTCATAATTCAAACCGAAAGTGGAATCTCTGAAGATACTCAGCTTTCTCGCTAATACACACCTGACGGAATATGTACAGACAAACGGACGAACATGCAAACTAGCGCCATTCCTATTCGAAGAAGTAACATGACCTTAAGGTGTATACTTTACCAAGAATTACATGTAATGACGTCTTAGGTGGCCTTTACAGTTAGACAATCTCTGTGTAACATTGAGTGGGTCTTGTCTGTGGAAAAAATATTACGTAATACTCCGTTGGGTTGAGATAAATGAAACAACGCAAGATAAACCTGAAAATGTTTCTCAAATGATTAATTTTATAATTGTAAAAATTGAATTGGTCTTACCTACCAGTTTTTAAAACCGAAAGTAGATTTTCCAGTGAGTCATAAGTATTTATAACAACTGGGCAATCGATGACGTTTAATTAATAATTGAAAACTGCTAGCTATTTTAATAAACATAAACTGTCTCCCAGATTAAACATGAAATATAGTGAAGTTGGCAGTAGTTTTAACTGTTCAGAAGTATATGTTGCATTGTTGTTTTAAAATTATGACGCAAATCAATAAATCGTGCCGATAACCCATAAAACGAATACATTTAGTTTGTTTTAGCATGGAACATGCATTTTACGGCGAAAAGGTCTTAATAATTTAAGAAAAATGACAAAAGAAATATGCATGACTTTCTTACATTAAAGAACCCTGCACCCGAACGAGCTTTCTGCTCAGGCATTTTATTTGCGGAGTGATGACCCTCAAATGACATTTTTAATTCAATTTGGATGGACCCATACCATTAGTGGCATTTAAATGAAACTGTATCGGAATGGTAAGTGCCATGTCTAGTTAGGAAAATATTACGTAATTTACGTGAAATGATTTTTCACTGAGTTATACTCCATTGATATTTTACATAAAGCGATTCTTAATGTTAATCTAGTTTATGTTAAACAACAAAGCCGTTTTAGCAAAAAGGTCAAACTCAAAGGATTGTTTTACAATTAAAGTAGCTGTTTAGCAATAGTGATGATGTTAACCATGTTCCTTTCATGCAGCAAGTATATCTGTATATGTTTGTTTGTTTTGGGTTTAACGCCGTTTTTCAACAGTATTTCAGTCATGTAACGGTGGAAAGTTAACCTAACCAGTCTTCCTGGATTCTGTACCAGTTCAAACATGTTCTCCGCAAGTAACTGCCAACTTCCCCACATGAATTATCAGAGGTGGAAGACGAATGATTTCAGACACAATTTCTTTTATCAAATCGTCACGGAGAACATACGCCCACCCGGGGATCGAACTCGCTACCACGTGCGCACGTGATAACTATCACGTTTTCTCATTGGTCTGCTAACACGTGCGAACGTGAAAGTTATCACGTGTGCACGTGTTAATTACCACGTTCTATCACGTTCGCACGTGTTAGCTGAGCAATGAGATAATGTGATAGTTTTTACGTGCGAATGTGATAGCTATCCCATGCGAACGTTGTAATTAACACGTACGAATGTGATAGCTATCACATGCGAACGCGATAGTCATCACGTGCGCACGTGTTAATTACCATGTTCGCACATGGAGCTAACACGCGCGCACGTGATGCTAACACGTGTGCACGTCATAAATAAAATATTTCCTATACCCACTCTATGCCACCGTAGAATTGATTTCTACAACTGAATTTAAAACTTATATTTAGGTATTAAGATATACTTTAAACGCTTTCGCCTGAATTGTGTTTAAGTTAAAGCGAATTGCATGCCATATTATGCAGTTATGTTTGTGTCAATTAAGATGTGAGATAGATATGTTTTTGCCAGAGAGGTACAGTAGATTTCGAAAAATGATGGAACCGCTGTGCATTTGTCCAATCTGGTATCACCTGGTACATACTTTTTCAGTCATTTGCCGCATCACTGACGAATAACTGTGTTTATTTACAGCCACCTGACGCGGTATCAATGTACACCAAATTTGCGTCTTTTTCTCACGGCTCGTCACATATGCTTTTAGGACTACATACACAATGACTTTTTAAAAGTCTTATTCTATCGAAATAGTTTATCAGACTAGTTTCCCAAATCCTCATATTACTGATAACAATCCATATCTGGGACTATAGAAAATATCAATATAACAGGGTAAAATTTCCTGCATTTTAATGTAATAATCAAGATAAAAACCATAAAACTAATTAAACTTGCATAACAGCTTATAAGCGGATACAGGTAAAATTTAAAACGAAAATATTTTCTTTCCATTAATCATAGGCAGCTATTTATTTTTATATAAAGAAATTTCATATAACTTGATACATGACATAAACTGAAAAAAACGCAAGATAAAAAATATTTCAACATAAAAGGTAGTGACGAATATTATATATTACTATGGTAACCTCTGCAAACAAGTCATGGTGACGCTTATTAAAGCTGTCACGTAGTGTCTGCGTTATATTCACATTCTGCCCGTCTGTTCCATTGGAAAATTATTCATTTTGTGTCGATCTTAAAAGAAAAAGTGCCAATAGGGTTATGATAACGCCATTTTGTGACAACATGCCGCTGCTTTGACCACACCCGCGTGTAGATCGCTCCTTGAATATCTGTCTTGCGAAGGACATGGCCAGTATACAGACTGGCAAATTATCATTAATCGTTAGTGCAATTCATGGGTTTGCCGATCATATTCTGCGATTCATTTCGCGTGAACTATGAAAAAAATATGAATGAAACCGTATATATATCTGGTCATTGTTTTGTTGGTACATGTATTAGCTTTATCTTCAAATCTATACTAAATAATATTACGTATTTTCTAAATATTTCTTTTGGACAATAACACCGTCAAAAAGAAATATCGGTCCATTTTCTACAGCTAAGTAAATATGATCTTGATCAAATAAATAAAGACGCCACAAGCAACAATATGCACTGGCATTATTAGGGAACGGTCAATCTTTCCTACTGAAAGGAGAAAAAGCACATAAGGGAGGAATCTACAATAAGATCGTATAAAAAGGATATACATGAACAAGTTTTGGGAACACTGGATATGAACTGCTAAAGTTTGAGACTGGACACCATCAATTTTTACTACTTTGTGTAATTCAAGGGCCATAACTCCATATAGGCTGCAGGAATCGGGAGGTTATCGAAATCACGAGATAGTATGCCAGTAAGTATTGTTTCTAAGTTTGGTGAATATTGGATACGAACTGCTCAAGTTAAAGACGACACCCGCCGCCACAGTTGTTTGTTTCACGGGCGGTTGAAAAGCAAAAGCTGATATAAACTTTAGGAAATGCTACTTACAATAAAAAGGGTATTTCAGAGTTTAAGCAAAAACAATGTCACAAAATATTTCACTGGAAACATTTGGAGATACCGGTCACATTAAAAAACTGAAAGACCCGTGGTGACATTTCAACTTCATTATTTCACGATTTCTGCTTCCTGTTTTCACGATTTCCACTTCATGAATTCACGATTTCACGATTTCCACTTCACGAATACACGATTTCCACTTCACGAATTCTCGATTTCACGATTTCCACTTCATGAATTCACGATTTCACGATTTCCACTTCATGAATTCACGATTTCACGAATTCACGATTTCACGAAAAAACTTCACGATTTCTTGATTTCATGATTTCACGATTTCTTGATTTCACGATTTCCACTTCATGAATTCACGATTTCACTATTTCTGCTTCCTGAATTCACGATTTCCACTTCACGAATTCACGATTTCCACTTCACGAATTCTCGATTTCACGATTTCCACTTCATGAATTCACGATTTCACGATTTCCACTTCATGAATTCACGATTTCACGAATTCACGATTTCACGAAAAAACTTCACGATTTCTTGATTTCATGATTTCACGATTTCTTGATTTCACGATTTCCACTTCATGAATTCACGATTTCACTATTTCTGCTTCCTGAATTCACGATTTCTACTTCATGAATTCACGATTTCACGATTTCCACTTCAAGAATTCACAATTCCCACTTCACGAATTCTCGATTTCACAATTTACACTTCATGAATTCACGATTTCACGATTTCCACTTCACGAAATCACGATTTCACAATGATGAAATCGTGAATTCATGAAGTTGAAATTGTGAAATCGTGAATTCGTGAAGTGGAAATCGTGAAATCGTGAAGTGGAAATCGTGAAATCGTGAATTCATGAAGTGGAAATTGTGAAATTGTGAATTCGTGAAGTGGAAATCGTGAATTCGTGAAGTGGAAATCGTGAAATCGTGAATTCATGAAGTGGAAATTGTGAAATCGAGAATTCGTGAAGTGGAAATCGTGAATTCATGAAGTGGAAATTGTGAAATCGGTATATTCGTGAAGTGGAAATCGTGAATTCATGAAGTGGAAATCGTGAAATTGTGAATTCGTGAAGTTGAAATCGTGAAATCAAGAAATCGTGAAATCATGAAATCGCGAAATCAAGAAATCGTGAAGTTTTTTCGTGAAATCGTGAATTCATGAAGTGGAAATCGTGAAATCGTGAATTCATGAAGTGGAAATCGTGAAATCAGGAAGCAGAAATCGTGAATTCGTGAATTCATGAAGTGGAAATCGTGAAATCAAGAAATCGTGAAATCATGAAACCGTGAAATCGTGAAGTTTTTTGTAAAATCGTGAATTCGTGAAATCGTGATTTCATGAAGTGGAAATCGTGAAATCGTGAATTCATGAAGTGGAAATCGTGAAATCATGAAGCAGAAATCGTGAAATAATGAAGTTGAAATGTCACCACGGGTCTTTCGTAAAAAACTCAATAATTGATTTCTTCAATAAAAAGAAAACTAGTAAAATTCTTACGCACGTGTTACATTCATAAAAACAAAGGTACACAGTGGAGCTCTGCATGTCATTGACAATCTGACTGGGGTTGATGAAACATTCTAATTTGAAAATTTCTGTGATCAGTTTGGTTAAAATCTCACGGCAATATTGATATCACTTCTACATATTTTTTGGCACCATACAGGCGGCGAGAAATCTTGATCTACTATTTTACATAAACTATATTTCAGAATCAAAATGAGATGACAGAACTGTGTTATACTTAATTCAGATGCACAGCTTAGGCGCGATTCCGAATTAGTATAACCTATTCATATTGTTTCGATATAGTAAACATATTACTAGTATTTCTTAAATAAAGGAAAATAGCTGGGTCTCGTAGCCGTGCTTGATGTAAGAATAAAGGAATGTGGGGCTCCGCAGTCACAAGTTGAGTTTCTGGCTCTGCCTGAAACAGCAATAAAGAAACCCGGTAGAGCTCCGCAGTGTGACTTTCTGGCTGTGCTTGATACAGTTATAAAAGAACTCGTTGGGGATATGCAGTGTGACTTTCTGGCTGTGCTTGATACAGTTATAAAAGAACTCGTTGGGGATCCGCAGTGTGACTTTCTGAATATGCTTGATCCAATAATAAAGGGACTCGTTGGGGCTCCGTAGTGTGACCGTCTGGCTGTGCATGTTACAGTAATAAAAGATCACTGTAGAGCTGTGGGTGAGACATTCTTATTTTGCTTGATGCAGCAAAAAAGGAACACAGTGGAACTCTCCATTGTGGCTTCCTGGTTGTACTTCATACAATATAAAAAAAAAACAGCGGAGCTCCTTATTATGACATTCTTACTGTGCTTGACGCAATGATAAAGGAACAGAGCAGGTTCCTCACTATGGCATTCTGACTGTGCTTGGTGCAATGATAAAGGAACAGAGCAAAATCCTCATTGTGGCATTCTGACTGTGTTTGGTGCAATGATAGAGGGACAGAGCAAGTTCCTCCTCTCACTGTGCTTGGCGCAATACTAAAGGAACAGAGCAAGTTCCTCATTGTGGCATTCTCACCGTGCTTGGTGCAATGATAAAGGAACAGAGCAAGTTCCTCATTGTGACATTCTCACCGTGCTTGGTGCAATGATAAAGGAACAGAGCAAGTTCGTCATTGTGGCATTCTGACCGTGCTTGGTGCAAACATAAAGGAACAGAGCAAGTTCCTCATTGTGACATTCTGACCGTGCTTGGTGTAATAATAAAGGAACAGAGCAAGTTCCTCATTGTGGCATTCTGACCGTGCTTGATGCAATAATAAAGGAACAGAGCAAGTTCCTCATTGTGACATTCTCTGACCAGTCTATTGGTCGCAGTAATAAAGGAACAGAGCAAGTTCCTCATTGTGGCATTCTGACCGTGCTTGACGCAATAATAAAGGAACAGAGCAAGTTCCTCATTGTGGCATTCTGACCGTGCTTGGCGCAGTAATAAAGGAACAGAGCAAGTTCCTCATTGTGGCATTCTGACCGTGCTTGGCGCAATAATAAAGGAACAGAGCAAGTTCCTCATTGTGGCATTCTGACCGTGCTTGGCGCAATAATAAAGGAACAGAGCAAGTTCCTCATTGTGGCATTCTGATTGTGCTTGGTCCAATAATAAAGGAACAGAGCATGTTCCTCATTGTGGCATTCTGACTGTGCTTGATGCACCAGTAAAGTAACACATAGAGTTTTCTTATTACGACCTATTGGCTGTGTTTGATGAAACAATAATGTTATACAATGGAGTTGCTCGTTGTGCCGTTCTATAAAAATTTGATGCAACAAAAAAGTAAAACTGTTGGATTCATCAATGATACCTCCTGGCTGTACTTGATGCAGAAATACAGGAACACAATGGAGTTACTCGTTGTGACGTTCTATCCATATTTGATGCTCAGTGGGTTCCTCATGCGACAGTTTGGCTGTGTTTGATGCAATATAGGAACACAGCGGGGATAACATAGAACAAACCCTGGACATAAGTACGGTCTATAGCTTGTGCTGTATTACCGGTCGCTACTTCCGTTGTTCAGCAAACTATACATGTACTACCGCACAGACCTTTGAAGACATGTATACATACGCCCACAAGCACACGAAGCGTATGCAAACGTTTATAGGATTTATATTGAAGCCGTCTGGAGCAATAGTTCTCTAATGAGGATAAATAGGCATACAGACACTAAATAGAAAAATGGCGCGAAAAAAAGGTAGTCGCATAATGGCGGACACAAATAGTCCTCAGTTTTTTTGCTCTGTAGAGCTATTTTCCTTATTTTCTTTGCAATTTTTTGGCTAAAATCACATGACAGATCTATGCTTGACATGTAGGTAGCATTTTCATAATGAAATAACAACATGACAACTTTTTTCATGGAAACTTAGATCATACACCACCAGTATAATTTGTAGTCTCATTTTTTAGCTGATTTTGCAATATTCTTCAAGAAAATGTAAGTTACAGAAATTTAAAATGGGTCCTGATGTGTGCTGCGGTCATTGGAAATTGGTCAGTTTTATATAGAATAAAGACTATTTAGTATGTTATAACTTATAAGATGACATTGGTAAAAAGTGAAATCTGGCCAGATGATGGTGGGTATGGGCTAGTTTGATTAGAATTTGATAGAAAATGACAAATTAATTGCAATTTTGTTGAAAATGAGGATAAAACCCAAAAATATCACATTTTCACTGTTTTGAGTGTATTTTTTCCAAAAACTGCATACTTATAGGCTACTGATTGCTATTTTCTGGCCATCAGAGGTAAAAGTGAACATATATAACAGTTTAAATGTGTAATTTGCATGCAGATCAGAGAAGAAAATGTCAAAACAGGGTAAAACAAGGCTGAATTTAGGGTAACTGCTTCAAAATAATGTCGCGACAGCTATATTTGACAAAATCTGACGCTTTGTCTTATGGTACTGAAAATGCTGTAAAAACTTGGAAACTGTTGATATCAAGCTAAAACCTTGTATTTCTTCATGCATTTGGGTTTCTTGTACATTTCAAATGAAACTGACACACTGTCAGAGAAAAAAGTTTTCTTATATAGTGATTTGCTAGGCAGAATAATGCTAACCATTGACCACTTAAAAGTTAGGTAATTGTCTACAGCAGATACAGATCATGTATACTCCCTAATGGCTATTCGTATTCAGGCGAGGGGACCATCTTCTTTCCGCAGTGCTTTACAAGAAGCACCCGATCACTATCTGTCGTGTTCCTTGTAGCACAAAGAAAATAGCAGTGTTGCTAAAGCCATGAAATTGGACGTGTTCTGCAACCGGTGCTCTCTTGAAGCTTTGAGTTCTACGGAGCAAGTTTCGTCCCATCGGCAAACTCTTTTTTGCATACCTGACATGAAATGAGATTAACAACAAAGCGAAATATTGCAGTTCATAAATCTTTAACTGATGTTTTGGACTGGTGGTCCATGAAGAGGTTTATTTGTCAGATACACGGTACGTTGTAAGTTTCGTTTTGAAGCGTTTTCGGACTTTACAATATTACAACTACATCAGTACCTCATATGAACCTTGATATCAGTCATCATCGTGGAGAGAACATGTACAAATCAGTGGGATTTTTATATCAGACTTATTTGAGTTTTTCCTTTCTTTGGACTTCATATTTTCATTCAATCAAGCATTTTAGGGTAGCGGAATGGGAGGGGTTGGGGAGCATGTGCCAGACAATGTTGATATCACTCTTGATTGTAGATGTTTAAATATTTTTCTTCGAGTTTTCATTGAATGTGTTTTTATCATAACATTCTTTTAATGTTTACACAGCGTTTGAGATGTTTTCCGTTTGAGATGGCAGCAACTTAGATTATGTTGACTGATGATTGTCAGTAGGATTTGAATACAAATGACAATCACTTCTGTTCCGCTCAATGTTTGAAAATGTCGAGAAATACATTATCTCTGCTTTCTTTGTAGATGAATTAAAGCTGTACAATGCTTACAAGTAATGATGTATTTTTTCAGCCATATCTATCAAAGGGCCATAACCATAACGGCTTTGTTTATTATATGGCTCTCTACATTTTGGTTATGAACAAGAAATATATTAATTTCTTGTTACTTCTGGTTTGTCTGTAATTGTTATCTCACATATCCGAATTTTCTTCAATTAACTGTTTTTATTACCTCCCTTTATGGCTCTGGCGCAACTTTTCTTATCGCTTAATAATGCAAATTCTTCTGCTTTATCTGACTATTACATACAATTAAAAGAATGTTGCTAATGTTGTCCATGCGCCTATTAGAAAGCACCATCAATTTTAAAAATCAAATTCCATCAGATATGAAATAGTTTATTAAAGCAGCATTGTCATTTATAAACGCATCAGTGAATATTAATTTGATTGTTTGTGTAATTGCGGTTTAACACCAGTCTATTACTACACGGTATCTATATTAGGTAGTGCGCATGTGCGAAAAATGGTTGCAAATTTTGAAAATTTCTGTGAAAAATTATAAAAACTTGGATTAAACGTGCTATTAGACTTCTTATTATAAGGATAATATGTTGCATGGATATATGTTAGTTTTGGTCAACTGTTCAAATGCCTAGAAAACGTAAAAAGACGAAAGAATCACCAAATAATGTTCAATCCGTATCAAAACGTTCAAACACAATGGCACAAAATGGCGGAATAATTCAACTAGGAAACCTAGGAACACCAAATATGAGCAACAACAATCAATTTCAGGCAAGTCAGAGCTATAGTTTACCACCTCAGTTACCATATCAGAACTATAATAATCAATATATGGCTATGAATTCAGCATCACCAGTTTTGTCACCGGGAAACGTCCCAACAAACCCTAATGTACAGGGTGATATGATGTCAATTATCATACAAAGGCTAGATTCAATGGACAAGAAATTAACCCATTTAGAAAGTATTCAGTCTAGTGTCAACTCGTTAACGGTAAAAACTGACACCATGAGCAAGCAGATTAACACTATAGAGTCCAAAATACAGGACATCGAAAATAGCCGTGCCTTTGACACCAGTCTATTGGACAGTATAAACAAAAGGCAAGATGAGCTTGATAAAATGATACAGTCGTTGAAAAAGGGTGAGAGCATGCAAAAAAGCACAGAAGATGACATGAAAGCCGAGATTATAGACTTAAAATGCAGAAGTATGAGAGACAATTTGATATTTTACAACCTAGGCGAAGAGAAGGATGAAAACTGTGAGAACAGAATATTATCATTTATTGAAGAAGAATTGAAAATTGAAGACGCAAAATCTAACATAAAGCTACACAGGGCGCATAGGCTAGGGAAATACAGCCAACATAAAACTCGACCAATTGTTGCGAAGTTTGCCTATTATCCAGATAGAGAGAGAGTGAGGAAATCTTCAAAGCAGTTAGGCGGCACAACATTCGGGATCAGTGAACAATTCCCCAGGGAAATCATGGAAACTAGAAAAAAGTTAATCCCAGTCATGAAAAAAGCACGGGAAAACGGAGATGAGGCGTTTTTGAAGGTAGACAAATTGTACATCAATAAGAGATTATATAACGGTAACGGTACAAAGTAGGCCGCACGTGAGAGTGTTCTTAACTGTTTATCATGGAATGTTGAAGGGTTTAGCGAGGCGAAACGATCTTCGTCCGAATTTTTAGATATACTGAAAGATTATGAGATAATTTGCTTATCTGAAACATGGACAAATAAAAAATCGAAAATTGACCTTAAGGGATACAGTAATCCGATTCACTCGTATAGGCGCTTTCAACATAGAAGAGCTAGGAGATCTAGCGGAGGGCTTATAGTTTATATAAAGGATAATTGCCGAAGGGGGATAAAAGTTGTTCAAAATGACATTGATTGTTTAATTTGGCTTAAACTTGATAAAGTGTACTTTCAAATAGAAAAAGACATATATCTTGCAATAACATATATAGCGCCAGAAAATTCTCCGATTCACGAGACATATGACGTGGATATTTTTAGAAAAATTGAATCTGATATTAACAAATATAGTTCTTTTGGAAAAGTCTTCTTATCAGGCGATTTGAACTCTAGGGTTGGTAAAAAACATGACTATATTGATAACGATCGAATAATAGGAAATGATGACGTATTTAACATCGATACACCACTCCCGCGCGCAACATGTGACGTGACGGCGAATAGATTTGGAGAACTATTAATCGATTTGTGTAAGTCAACCAATATACGTATTGTTAACGGCAGGTTACATAACGACAACGGTATCGGTAAACGGACCTGCATGACACACAATGGGGAAAGCTTAGTAGATTATGTTTTGACGGATGAGGTTAATTTCAAGGACATAGTCGACTTTAATGTCAATGATTTTAATATCTTTTCGAATCATGCACCGATCTCGTTCTCTCTGTGTATTAATACTGATTTGCCATATACATCTTCCGAAAAGCACATATTCTATAAGTGGAATAGTGAATATAAAAATGCTTTTATAGATGATGTCAAAGACGGTATAAGTGACTTAGAAAACAGCTTGCTGGATGATATTTCTCAGGCAGAAATACCCGATGTACTAGTAAATAAATTTACAGAGTTTTTACATAGTAAAGGAAAGAAGTATTTTGAGAAATGCTCGAAAGGAAAGGATGTGTATTTTGCCTATACAGATAAAAATAGGCAAAAATGGTATAACGAAGTATGCAAAGTGAAGCATGAATTGTATAAAAAAGCAGTGTATGAATATAATATTACGCCAAATGATGAAACAAGAATGAACGTGTATATGAAGAAAAAAGACTATAAATATTACTGCCGTCAATGTAAAAACAATTTTAATAAATCATTTGCCCAGTCCCTAAATACAATGAAACATAAATCGCCGCGTGAATTCTGGAAGACATTTAAACAGAAATCTTTTGCAAACCGAGGCGAGCAAATAACAGTTGACTCTTTTTACGAGCATTTTAAAGGTCTCTCCTCCGACCACGACCAACGTGAAACAAATGTTGAGTGTGATGACTTTGTTAAAACATTTTTAGCTTCGGAAAGCAACAGTGCATCATTTGAAGAACTTGATAGGCCTATATCTATTGAAGAGATTGTGCGGGCATCTAAATGTCTGGGTAGTAATAAAGCTTGTTCGGCTGATAATATTTTATATGAATATTTTAAAGCAAATATAAATGATATTGTAAATCCTTTGCAACTGCTATTTAATTACATTCTTGATAGTAGAACCTTTCCGAGATGTTGGTCGTCGGGGTTCATTATTCCATTACATAAAAAGGGTGATTCCTCAGATCCAAATAACTATAGGGGCATTACAATAACAAGTTGTTTTGCGAAGTTTTTCACTGTAATTATAAATGAAAGACTTAAGAAATGGTCTATGGAAAATGATAAGATTACGGATGCCCAGTTTGGGTTTAAAACAGATTATAGTTCTGTAGATGCTATTTTTATATTAAATTCTTTGATTGAAAAATTTATAAACGATAAGAAGAAACTTTTTTGCTGTTTTATCGACTTTAAAAAGGCATACGACCTAATTGACAGAAGCTGTCTGTGGTATAAATTAATAAAGTGTGGAATTGATGGTAAATTGTTTTCAGTGATTTATTCAATGTATGAAGAGGTTAAATTGTGTGTGAAACATGTAAATACGTTGTCAGAATTTTTCAGTAGTGAAATTGGTCTGTTTCAAGGGGAGATTACTTCTCCAATTATGTTTAGTCTGTTTTTGAATGATTTAGAAAATGCATTGCAAGAAAATTTATATGATGGTATAACATTAGATCAAATTTCGATTTACTTATTATTGTTTGCAGATGACGCAGTTATTTGCTCCGATTCTGCGCAAGGTTTACAAAACTCCTTAGATAGCTTAGAAACATATTGTACAAAATGGAACCTAACTGTAAATGTAGACAAGACTAAAATTGTTGTATTTAGAAAAGGTGGAGTTTTGAATAAAAGTTATAATTGGACCTATGCGGGATCTGATATAGAGGTTGTCAAAACTTTCAACTATTTAGGTATTGTTATGTCTAGTGGTGGATCATTCATGCCTGCGACAAACACATTGAAAGGTAAAGCACTGCGGGCAATGAGCTCATTGTTAAATGTAACCAAAGGGAAGCAAGTCCCAATTGATATCATGTTCAATTTATTTGATGCATATGTTCTATCAATTCTTAATTATGGTTGTGAGATATGGGGTAGTATGCAGGCGGACAATTTAGAAATCGTACAAAGAAAGTATTGTAAATGGTTACTTAATGTGAAAATGTCGACAAATACCTTATCATTGTACTCTGAAGTGGGCAGATTTCCACTATATATTACAAGACAAGTAAGAATTATTAAATATTTCATAAAGTTATACCAAAATAAAAGCAGTAATTGTATACTAGATTACATTGTTAAAGGCCAGAGATTGGAGATAGATTCTAAACCAAATGCTGTAAATTGGTTGTCCAAAGTAAAATCACTTTTGCAAAGTGCGGGATTTAACGAGGTATGGATGTATCCAGAATCTATAAACTTAAATGTATTTATACCAGTGCTACATAATCGTTTAAGAGATATATATATCACACATTGGAACTCTAGTGTAAGTCTTTGCTCTTCGTTACATTTGTATAAACATATTAAGACAGAATTTAGCAGGTCTGGATACCTTAAAATTGTAGATAGTATGAAATTAAGAAACACATTGGCTAAACTCAGATTATCGTCACATAATTTATCTATAGAAACAGGAAGACACAATAATATTGATAGAAGTGAACGAAAATGTTGTATCTGTAACAAAAATGACATCGAAGATGAATACCACTTTATATTGATTTGCTCTTTGTATGATACAATAAGAAAACAGTATATATCTAATTATTTTGTAAGACACCCTAGCGTGTATAAATTCATAGAATTGCTTAATTCAGAAAGGAAGTCAGTGTTAATCAAATTAGCTGTGTATTGTAATAAAGCCTTCAAAATGAGATCGAATGCATTGAATGCCGGGTAATATTTCTTACCATCCTAGTTTTCATGTATTAGCTATCATGTATATAGTTATATAGATTGTGTTACATGTGATGTATTGCACTCTCACAAATTTACTAGTATATGTTTATTATACTAGGTATTACCATTTTTTCGTATTCATGCATGTATATATTGTTGTATATGAAGATGAGCTGTATATGCTTAATTCAAATAAAATGTATGTTCTGTTCTATATTAACTTAAGATTAACATGTACTGTCTGTTGGTTTAAATTAGTGCACATCTAATACAGGTGTACAGCTAAGAGCAGTATAAATATTTATTATATACTTCTATAAATTCTGTCGAAAATACTGCTCGTATTTCACATGTAAATATGAAAAAAATCCGTATTGTACCTTTTGTATTGTATGTTGCCGGATTATTTTCATTAAATATTCATGGCCTGACACAGTTCTGTAAATAGCGCACACAAAAACATCGCTAAACAATAAAGATTTCGTTCGATAGCAAAACAACAAACAAAAAGACAGAGGTATATAGTAAAAGGGTCATTACAACAGTAGCTCGATCTGGGATTTTGTATTCAGCATCCAAGATCGAGCTAGTATTATAATAACCCCAAGTACTCTCACTAAAAAAACCTGGAACTTTTTCTTGACAAATGACTGCTCTACATGGCGTGTTATTTTTGTAGCTCTTCGGTTAGTTTATATACTTAGTTAAGTTAAATTTACTTGATTACGATTTTCCAACCTTTTAGTTCAGTTAGTATCGAAAAATAAATATTGAATTAATTGAACGAGTTGAATAAAATAATATAATGCAAGGCTTTATCGAGCACTTTATCAATTTTATTCAATGTGTTTAATAAATTCAATGTGGAAAGTCACAAATGTAATATTCTTTTTATCACATGTTAGCTGGTGAGTTTCTTTCTACATTTTACACATGTTAGAAATTTTTACTTCTGTCGACATTTCATGTCTTGAAACACGCAATTAATATTAGATATTAGACCTATATACTTTGTTACTTTTTTGTTTTACTTACCTTTTGTCAGTATCCTTATCACAATTGCAAAAAAAAAAGAAATCTACAAAAAGGGACATGATATGATCAGGAGTTACTACTCATAGGTTTTTTTTGTATTAGCCCTGAAGGGCACAAGGTGGAGTGATCGTGACTGTAACAAAAACGTCGTCGAGATCCCCAAAGATTACGAAATACGAAACTGACTGTACTTGCTTGCTTGAAATAAAACTTCATATTGTGTTTTGCAGTTGGGATATTCATTTTAAAATGCCGATGAAGATGTCCTCAGAATCGTTACTGTCTACATTTGTTTTGTTGTCTGTGCCTATTATTATATCAGGATATGA
The DNA here is from genome assembly GCF_021730395.1 of Mercenaria mercenaria. NCBI lineage: Eukaryota > Metazoa > Mollusca > Bivalvia > Venerida > Veneridae > Mercenaria > Mercenaria mercenaria. The sequence continues at coordinate 82,786,869 of NC_069364.1, read as the reverse complement.
ATTAACAATTTTGCATACGAATGACGTGCACGCGAGATTTGAACAATTTAATAAATACGGATCAAAATGTTCCGAAGGAGATGCTACGAACGGAAAATGCTTTGGAGGAGTAGCTAGGAGACATACAAAAATCCAGGAAATTCGAAGTAGTCATGACAACGTGCTACTATTGGATGCTGGGGACCAGTTTATGGGGACAACTTGGTTTACCGTTCATCGTGGCATGGCGGCGGCTTATTTCATGAAACAGCTAGGATACGATGCAATGGTAAAATATTACAGTAAACATTTTCTAGAAGTCATTCTCAATACATTTATATCATCATCATCTTCGTCGTCGTCGTCGTTTTTTTCCTCTTCATCTTCTTCTGCATTTCGAGCTCAATGCCATGTTCTTTCATTGAATCTCGTTAAATCTTTTTTTTATTTCAAGTGTACTGTTTTATTATGGAATCCTTTTATAATAAGTAATATTCAAATAATCATTCTTAGGACAAAATTAACTTGCATCACAAAAAAGAAAAATCTAATTACAATATTTCACAGCAAGTTAAAAGATCTCTTCTTTTTTTTCAATAAAAGTTTTTAAACAGATTACAACAAAGTCAGTTTCATTGCATGATTAATGTGGAAAAATCCCCTAAAATTGACATAATTGCACATTTGCAAACATTGTTAACGGGATGTAGTTCTTGTATTTTAACATCAATCATCCACTTAACTTCACATTCAGATTTCGTATTCTGATACAATACATTTATTTTCAAATAGGCGAAATCACGTCCCAAATATATCACTATTACAATAGTAATGATGTATAATTTTATGCAACAGCATAAATTGCATAAAATTAAGAATAAAATTGACATTTGTCCTACGATTTAGTATCCTAAAATTATTTTAAATCTTGCGATCATTTATGCAATGTTTTACTAAGATATTGTAGCTGAATAAAATTCAGAAAATCGCATGCAATGATTCGACTGCCGGGTAAAAAAGTAAAAAAGGAACCGACCCAAAAACAAACAAACAGCATGTAAGAGACATGTTACATACATAAGGGTTGAAAAAGATATAAATCACAGATTTATAGACATCAACATGCGAGGACCAACATCGGACTGATACTAGGTCAACTTTGCAACATTTATATCGGGCCGATATTGAAACCCACCTCGGTCCGATACAGGCCTGGTCGTGTAATATGCTTTTTAGGATGTGCAACATTTAACATTTCGGAACATAAAAACTAGAGAACAAATTATGTAAATCTGTATACATAGTAAAAAAAGAAATGGTAGTCGCATAATGGCGGATTCAAATAGTCCTCAGTTTTCTTGCTATGTAGATATGTTTTCCATACTTTCTTTGCAATTTTTTGCTAAAATCATATGAAAGATCTATACCTGACATTTAGGAAGTATTTTCAAAATGAAATGATAGCATGACAGAATTTGTGATGGAATCTTAGGTCATACACCACCAATACCATTTGGGAGTCTCATTTTAGCTAATTTTGCAGATTGTGTGTTTGACTGAAAATATTTTCTTGCATCAAACATGACCCCTCCTTTTCTTTCGATATTTACTCGGCACTATGTTCTTCAAGAAAATGTAAGTTACATACATTAAAAATTGGCCCTGAGATGTACTTCGGCCAGTTTCATATAGAATAAAGAACGCTAGCTTTTTAGTGTGTTCATACCTTATACTGCGATTCGGACCAACATCAATCATTTAGTAATAATTTTACAATGAATGTTGCACACGAGTCGATACATGTATATGTTTCCCGCATGTACACGTACCGTATTTTTTCAGGCGTCACGTTTCTTACCCAAACAATATCTCATTTTTGATTGGCAGTGTTTGGGAAACCACGAGTTTGATATTGGTGTGGATGGGCTTGAAAAATTTCTGGACAACGTCACGTTTCCGGTCGTAAGTGCAAACACTGACGTAACGAATGAACCTCGTCTACAGGGGAAATTTCTGAAGTCTTGGGACACGACTATTGGTGGGGAAAAGATTGGCATTGTGGGATATATTACGCCGGAAACTGTTCAGATTTCAAACGGAGGTAATGCAAACATAAGTAGTATCAAAATTCAAACTTTTTCTATAATAAGCTCGCCCGGTATATGCTGTAGGTAGGACCTGCACGACTTTAAATGAGAGGTAGCAAGTTCGATCCTCAGGCGATGTATATTTTCTCTGATTTGACACTAGATAGTGTGTCTGAAGTCATTCGTCATCATTTTATTATGTGAGAAAGTTGACAGTACGTTGCAGAGAACAAACAGTTCCGCCACTAAGTTCAGGAAAGTGGTTATTAGTTAACGGACCGCAGTAACAGTAACATAAATGAAATACTGTTGTAAAACAGATGATGGATTTTTGTCAGAACATGACAGATACATCCTAAAAATATATCAACAAGACATTTTTCTTACCTTGATTGTTAGATACTGTTGCGCTAGTAAGAAAAATCTGCACAGCTTTAATTTTGTCTGATTTATTTGCCTTCTTGTCTTATACTGAAAAGTAAATATCTTATTTGACTCGTTGTAATTAGATTATTCAGATTTTCATAGAAGGTTTCGATTATCCAATTTGATAACACAACTTCAAAGATAGTTATGCGCATATATTTAAAAAGCCAAAGAAAGCGTTTATTTAGGATTTGTCCTTAGAGGTAGAAATGTGTGTTCCTTTCGTGAATAGTTTGGGTGTAAATTACTTTGCAAATACTTAAGTCCTTGCAACTGTCAAAATTTTAATGACATATATGTATGATAAAAATTCTCATAACTTTTCAGGTTGCCTTTTATTTTATGATTTACGAGGCCGTATTTTCTTGATAGGCGGCGACATTGCTGGTTAAGGTTTTTTTTGTTTATGTCAGCTATTTTTTAAAAACTAAAAAATAATAGTTTAGAAACTTTGTACAATACTATATCAGTATTAAGCCAATAACTATAATTCTCACGAGCTTTTTAATAGAATTATTGAGGCTTTTTATACTTAGAAAATATGTACTTCTTGGTTAAAATTTATGTTTAGGTCCACTTTTCTTAGCTTTTACACTTAAGTATCATTAATTTATTAGTAAGTAAACCAAGACAGCATGGACTCTTGCTTGCATATTTTTCAGAATTTTGTTCTGTTTATGCTAAGAGAATAGGTATTCCTGCAGTTTTATTTCGGTTCATATTTCTTGCCTGTTGTAATAGCTATGGTTTTGTGATTTCTTACACTTGTTTATCCTCAGTTAATGAGTACGTAGATCAAGATCTTTTACCTTGCTTAGCGTCAACCTCTGGCACTCGTGGGCCCATTCTTATCCATCACAGTTTCGCCATAGTCCCTTTGGAAATATGTCCTTCCTTTGGTATGCGAGAATGCATGCCGAAGGTGACGCTCTTCTTAAGTTGATGGTGTTGAAAAAAGTAAATGGTAACAGAGATACATTTTGGCCAATGAATGCTGTGTTAAGCTTTTAATATTACAAATAAATAAATAAAATTATCACTGTTTTAGAATTAAAGCCACACTATTCTTTTCTTTCTGAGCACAGATAATATCCTATCATACTGCTTGGCAAGATAATACTGGATAAAAACTGTACTTTGCAATTAAATCAATTCAACATTTTCATTACATTCAAACTCTACAACTCTTGAAAATCTTGTAAGTATCAATAACTCATTTTTGTTGTAATACAAAAACAAATCGCTGTCAAAATATGCGGGGGAGCATATGCAAAAGCGACTGTCTTGCGATAGCCCGTCTTAAAAAATGCGCTTCCAACTTGACAAGTAATCACCCATTAACAATTGCAGTCATAATTTAAGTGACACCTAGGGTTTCAGTTGGCATCTATTTTATGCGGGTCAGTTATACAGTATGCCAGATCTCAGTAAATCACTTGAATTACATTGTTCAAATATACTTGAAACCACTGTAAATTATTAATGGATATTTTCTGATATTTTATGACGTAAAACGTTCAGGTACCGATCGGTGCGAAAATATGAATTTTATATACTTGTATCCTTTTCTGGGTCCCTTGAAAGAACTCGTCACATGTCTAAATCGAGTCTGTGGAAAAATACTGTGTTCCGTTAGAGCCATCGTTGTTTCGCGCCTTCATTCTAGGACTGGCAGGACCACGGTGCGATAGAACGAGAATCGATGCAGTAGCGCGATACCACGATCATCAGTTTCGTATTTTCGTACCGCGTTGTAACACAGTATTCACGTAACATCGTCACTCGATCAGATGTTGAAATTACGATATTACCATGCAAAAGTGCATTATTTACATCGCACTATCGTACTTCTCTATTATTGCCATTCAGTCGAATGGACGTAATGAGATACCACGATGTGAAAAACGCGAAACCACGATGCGAAAGATAGATGTTAACATTTCACTGTCGTAATCTTTTGTAGTTTTGCCATAGTCGAATGGATGATAGTGCGATAATGCGATGCTAAAACAAGATGCGAAAGTGCAATGTTTATATTGGGTCTTCGCCTTGTGTTATCGCGTTTTTGTATCGTATTATGGCGCCATCGCATCGTATCTTCGCATCTCCACATTGTGTTATCGCAACATCGCCCTTACCACTTTCAGGGCCAAGGGGCGATACAAAGATGGCCTAAAATACCGTAGAAAAGCGAGTTTGTTTTGACGTGCAAAAGCTGGCAAATATTTATCCCGTTTGGTGCAAAATCTGGGATTTAGAGTTTTTCACGCCAATTAGTATGAAGATGTATATGCAATATTCTACGATATTCGGTTGCTTTTTAAAAGACGCTAAGGCATGATCGTGAACTGGCAGAGCGACGCAGTGGTCCAGTGGTAACACTTTCTGACTACGAAACCAGGGATTATGAACTCGATCCTCGGGTGTTCTAAGATAAGTTACATTCGTACAAGAGTTCCGTGTATGAGTGCTTAACACCTTCCACACCAGGGAAGCTTCTTAAATTTAAGTGTCTACTGTATCTTGTACTTTATAACAACTAAAATTACCCGCAGTTTTCTGGAAGGGTTGCATGTACGGGTTACCGATGGAGACTACAAATAAGCTTAAAGACAAATATGCTGAGGCAAAGTTTTAATACCCTTTGCATCGAACTAGTTGTTTTGTCACTGGGTGAGAAAAATGTGCAGCTAGATCAGAATACCGCTCCGATTCTCTAACAAATTAGCTACTCAGCCGCCTACAAACTTTATCCCCTTTAAAATATTCTAGTCCCTCGACAAAATTTTGACTTTGACTTTGAGCGATGGCATTCCTAAACTGTATCCGAGCGGTGTTCTGTTGACGTAGAGTTAGGATAACTCCATTTAAAAGAAATATTTGATTCCAAAACAAACAAGCCTTTATTTTTCTAGGTCCAACAGTTAGTTTTACTGACGTAGTGACTGCAATTCGAGAGGAAGTATCCGTGCTACAAGATCGGGGGATTAATAAAATCATAGGCCTCGGACACGCCGGATTTAGTATGGACAAACAGGTGGCCGCCATTGATGGAATAGACCTTGCAGTCGGTGGCCATACAAATACATTCTTATACAACGGTAAGTTTCATTAAACTGGTCAACAATATATATATCATTCAGTTTTCAACTAAAGATTAAAGCCATTACAAAGTTTACCTCTCTGGTCTTCGTCTAAAATGTCTGTCAGTAGAGTTGAAAACAAAACCTCCCCCTTGGGTTTTTGATGGAGTGGGCAAAACGCAAAACGCGCCCCCAACTGTTTTAGGTATTTAACCCCCACTCCCCCGTTTTAAATTTCACTACAGACAAAACACCTCGTGGGCAAAAATCTAGTAATTTTATTATTATTATTAGATAGGGCGAAATTGTGTCACAAACTAGGAGAGATTTTGTCATTCCTGTTCAAAATAGCAGGATGGGTTTTGTCTGACTCCCCTCATATTATCATACTTTTTACAGGTGAGAAACCAGCAGGCGAGGAGATAGAAGGACCCTACCCTGTTGTTGTTCATCAGCCTGGAGGAGGTAAAGGACTCGTGGTTCAAGCCTACACTATGGGGAAATACCTTGGCTACCTGAAACTTACATTTGACTCCAATGGCGTTGTAAAGAACTATTCGGGAAACCCAATCCTCTTGGATAACACAGTGATAGAAGGTTGGATGAAGTAGATTTTTAGTTTATTTTTGAAACGTTAGTTGTAATACTTGATGAAAATATCAATGAGATGGCCATTTCCTTATTAAGAAATTTTAATATTTTACAAAGATCAAATATCTAGTCTAAACAAAACCATCAATTGAAAACACGAAGTAGTAACCCCAAACGCACGACAAAGATCGAAATTAAAGTTTCCAAACAAAATTACCATATAAAAGCACGACAAAGACTTTTTAAATAGCACGACAAAGATCGAAATAAATAGTTATGATATATATGCCAAACAAAACTATTATTTAAAGCATGCACATCTCTACAATACATTTAACTCTCCAAAATATGTTGTGTTTGTCATGGTTTGTCACATATATATTTTACAGATACGCAGATTTTGCAGTATGTCGCTGAATGGAAGAAGCCTGTAGATGCTCTGAGTGCACATGTTGTCGGCTACTCTAATGTTCTATTAGATGGAGAAAGGTCGTCGTGTAGACTAAAAGAATGCAGTTTAGGTAAATGAACATTTGTGAACAATTTTTCAGAACATTTATCGCGATTGAGTGTTACCTAGGATCTACGGTCAGTCAAGGGTCTGCATCAATTTTTACTGCTGTGCTTCTTATTGTTTGAATGGTACCCCTACTGTTTTGAGCTAAAGTTTACTTATTTGAACAATATAAGTCTTTAACAAGATTTGCGAATTACTTTATATGATTTGTGAACAAGTCATACAGCCAAATTGCAAATATTAGAAAATTTAAAGATATTTTCGTATGTAAATAAATAGCTCTACCCGAGTATTTATAAAGGTGGTATGTTTTAATTGATGATATGATAGGTTCTAATGCCGTGAAACACTAAGATGTCAAGAGAAATATATTTCGTCTTATTTTGCTGGCTCGCTTCAGCGAGACAGTATTACGTTAGAATTTTACTATGAAAAACTACCTAAAACGCCGAACATCTCCAATTCCTGGTTCCCAGCTCTTTCCTTCGATTACAAAGAGCAAGCCGGCAACCTAAAACTAATGGGTATTCGTTTATGAAAAGTGACCATTCGAAAGCTGGTTTTATACAAAAGCCATAGTGCCCTATAAAGCCGCGGACATCATTAATGAACGAAAAGGACCAATCTATCACAAGAAGAATCTTGCATCAATCGCTTCTCCATATGATTGCAAAAATGAGCTTAAAAGTCAGAAGAACTTTGGTTAAATAAGCCAGTTGAGTATGTAGAAGCTTGCATAGCTGGAACAAATGCCATTAGGCTCTTAACACTGGAAATATTTCAGGGAATGGATAAATGTTTATAATCATTTTTAGGCAGTAAGATTGCTTCTTTGGTGATAATAATGAGTGATGGCAAAATTTGCATCGGCACTATGTGGACACTTCTCTAGTATTGAGGTTGTACTATTCATAAACCCTTTTTCAATGGCATATCTCTTTGAGCTCCATCCCTGCCCTCCCATAACAAAAGCTAAGCGAGCCACTTTCTAGCTACTTGTTTTACCTGTGTATGTTGTTCATTGCAGGTAATCTAGTAACAGATGCTATAATTTACTACCACTTTAACTACTCCCATCCCGAATCAAACTGGGCACCGGCATATATCCATTTGGAACGGAGGCGGTATAAGATCATCCATTGACAAAGGTAATGTATAGCTGGGCATACAAGGGTCAATTAAAAAGTTCCATTGATGATCCATTTTAAAGTAATGTGTACATAAGCATATAATCATAAGTTTTCATTTGTCGAAAAGAAATCTGTAACGACGCTTGCGTTCTAAATATTTGACGAATGACTAAAACCAACCCTAATGTATAACTTTGCATAAAAGGGACAATTAAAAAGTTCCATTGATGATCCATTTTAAAGTAATGTGTACATAAGCATATAATCATAAGTTTTCATTTGTCGAAAAGAAATCTGTAACGACGCTTGCGTTCTAAATATTTGACGAATGACTAAAACCAAATCGTAACAGTATTCAGCATGATAGTATAATTGCAATTGCTTTCGTGTAAGTTCAAAGTCGTCGCAAATACTGACCAGGGAAACCAAGTGAGAACTGATACAGTGATACGTTTTTGTACATTAACGTCTACAGAAGATCAAAAAGGAGTGGTGGTGACCAAGGCGGACGGTTAAGGTGTTCAAGATGTCCATTTGCGCAAGAATAAATATTCGGCCCTGGCACAGCATTTGAATAGTTATAAAAATAAAAATAAAAATACGTGAATTGCTTTGTTTATATATGATATTTCTCCCGTAATTACATGTTCAAATAAGACGAAAAAATGTAGATTTTCATGATTTTATGCAAAGCGTATCTGTTAAGCTTTAAAACCTTTGCTGTTATGTATGCATATACCATTGTATTTTGAAAACAAATGTGAAAATATTTAAACTGTTCTAAACTAAAATTTAATGAACAATGATTTCTATAAATAGGTGATGTTGTCGCGGGAGAAGTGTACAGTGTGTTACCGTTTGGAACTGAGGTAGACCTTTTGACAGTATCTGGTAAAAACCTTCGAGAACAATTAGAAATCCCAGTCTCGAAGTACGATAGGACGGAACCGCCCGGTGGCTTTCTTCAAATGTCAGGTCCGTTGATTAAAAGAGATTGTAAATTGAATTCATATTAGGCCTAATCCGTTCTCCGATTTAACTACACCTGTAGTATGTGCTCGGTCCAACGGGTGTCATTTCCAACATACAAGTCCTATGATTAATCAGGAGGAATCTTTAAAACAGATATTCACGATGGGTTGTGATGTCTTGTTAATGTATGACAGAATCAAAACATAATTGTCCGAAAGGATTTATTTCTGAGGGGGGGGGGGGGGGGGGTGGGGGTTGTCAAGAAAACGCGAAGAAAGAGCGCTACTATATTTTTCTACTGTGTTAGATAAAGGGCATATTAGAATCGAAATAATTTAATCGTGTTATACTTAAATTAATACACTCAAAATCAGTTATACGTCGGCGGGCTACACCCTTGTGAAATTTTTCCGCGGACGTATGACCTCTTTTCGTGTATTAATAACGTTAAATCACGGTTTTTCTATACATTATTTCTCAAATGAACTGCAGTCTGGAAACTTTTTTGGTGGTTATTACCAGTAGCAAGTGTTTAAAATATTTCGGAAATTATAAAAGTGATTCCTTTCAATTTTATGTCGGATGCTGTAATTACACGTCCTTAACAACTTTTATTGATGTTAATGCACCTATTATAAAAAAGATACACATACTTGCTGAAGACATTTGGCCAAGGTTTGGTTGTTTTCAAAAGGCTTCCTAGTGATTAAAACTCACGTATAATGATCGTTTACGTATCTGTAGGTCTCCGAGTTGTGTACAATCTACAGAAGCCGGTCGGACAACGAGTCGTCTCGGTAGAAGCCAGATGTTTGCAGTGTGATATACCAACATTCTACCCTTTGAAGGACAGCGATGATTATAAAATTTTTATTTCAACGTTTTTGGTCAATGGCGGGGATGGGTATAAATTTGAACCTTCGAGACGACAGCGTTTCAGTAAGTACATATGAATGCATTCCCTTTTGTTTCTCTGGGTAAAATGTATACTTACTGATTTCTTCACAGGTACAGTCTTGTGTCACTTTTTTGAAATATCAAAATTCTTTTTTAAATTGAAAGATAGTCATAAAATATTAATTTATTCGATATCTTTTTCTTCTTATTTTTCTTCACATATTCACTGGGGTCCCATTCAAGCATACATTGGATGTCTTATATCTGTTCACAATTTGTGCCTTATTTCTCTCCACATATTTATTGTTTGTCTTATTTCTTCTCACAGACATATTGGATGGGTTGTTTCTTTTCACAGATACATTGTGTGTGACAACTCTGACAGAGTACTTCAAGAAACACAGTCCCGTGTTCTCACAGGTTGAAGGGAGGATTCGCTTCCATAGAGACACCATAACTTCAGCTGGCTCTTTACCTATGTCTACAATGTCCTTTATCACTTCAGTTCTTTTGTTTTCCTTTATCTAGCATCACAAAATATATCCAGAAATTGTTTATAAGTGTACCAACTAACTATCCATTTAATGCCTCCAGAAATATATAGTAATTTGTATAAATTTCTTTATTTTTTGCTTAAATCGTTTACTGCTCACTAATGCTTGTACATTATAAAATGTTGGTAATCAGATTTTCGTCAAGTAACGAATGCGTTAGAAAAATTACCATCTGATAGTTTACATTTATTGGTGCTCACTGAGTGCTTAAATACTGATTTTACTCTCCTGGTTGCTCAACGAGATAAAGTTTATTTCTGTGTACAATGTACATACTCATGGCAATATAAATAACAACAGATAACAATGAAAGTATGATTGTTAATAAAGCCATGTCGTATACATTATAACACAAAGGATGACACAAAAAAATGAGATAGAAATCATCTCTTAATTCCATTGTGGTCCTTGTGTAGTATGATATGGTATGACATGTGAAGACATATCGCAGAAAAAAACGAAAGGGTTAGGTTATCACAATTCATAGATATTAAATTATAAAAAAAAATTACTATCACAATACATGGATTAAAAATATGTATTTTATATTATCATCTAATATATCATTCTATATAACTGAAATTGCTAAATAAAATAAGGTAACAAATACACTGTCTGGGCCGTCCAAGCGCGCAGTATGTATACAGGCAATAAACATTATTTGCTTAAGTAATAATCATTACATTGTCAAAGATTTACATTTCACAGTTGTTTGTTTAGCCGAAGTTCATTAAAAATGCAAGTTTGTAAAATTACTTTTTTATTTTGTTTGCGAATCGAGACAGTGTTGAAACCAATGAATTCTGAAGCCCACAGGCAGTTTTAAAACTTACGTTTTGGTTCACATGGCAAATGATGAAATATCCTGATACCGATCAAAAGGAAACAAAAAGCTACAAACTATATTTGAATAAAAAGAAATAAACAGCTTTTAAATACATTAAAATTAAAGGGGGTAATAACAAGAAAATATTTTTTAAAAACGATGCATCCGTATCTAACAGGAGTCCACTAATACATGTATGTAGTTTAAATAAGTATTTGTGCCACAAATGTACCTCTAAAAGAATATGCGAAAGTGAAAAATGTCATAAAATGACGGTATGTAAATGTGACTGGCCAGTTTTAAGACTAACTTACGCCTGTTGCTGTTGTTGTATTATTGTACAAATATGAATGTAGAATACTGTACATAAAAAAATGACTAAAAAAACTGACACATTAGTGAAATAGAGTACATGTATCTGCATTTTCTTTACAAATTGTATGCTCTCGATCGGTTTCAGTTTCACTTCTTTATCTAACAGCATAATGTGTATTTCCTTCGTTTTTATTGGAAGGCTATTCCAGTCTCGAACATCTTCATAAAAAAAGAATGTGACATACAACTATGTACAAATGGTATATGAAAATTGCCAGCACTGACTATTTACTGAAATGAGTGCTATGTTTGGACCAGTTTAAAGTTATCATAAATATAAGTAGGATAATTATTACTACTAAGTAAAAAAAGTTGTGTCATGGTTTAGCCGCAGTTGTTCTACCCTGTATTCAACATTGAGTCAATTAAGATCACTGAAATATGAAACTTCAGAAGAAATTATACAATTATAACTACAAAAAATGTGCAACAGATGATTAATTACAAGTCAGTCTATACTACAGCAATCATTCAGAATTTACTTGTTAATTGCAAAAACTAATACATGTTGGTTTACTTCATTATTGAAATATCAAAGATAATATATTAACGTCTCTTGCAAATTGTACATATGTCCACCATTTATGTTGTCACTTCCGATTTGCATCGAGTAATCTCTATTCAAAGTCAGACCAAACAAATACTTTATTATACCCCCACTAAACATGTTGGGCAATCTGACTTAAGCACATCTCCTATTACGCTACGCTTAGGATCTGGAGACGAGCTATTGATAGCCTCGTTCTGACGACCCTTCCGCTAGCCAATCAAAAGGCTTACTTACAACATGCTGCAAGCTTAAGAATCTATATTTAGCCTTGGATTTTGAGATCTACAATTCTTATGTCGTAAGATGTCAGATAGCCGGTTAGCTCAGTCAGTAGGGCACTTGCTCTGTAAGCAAGGGATCCCGGGTTCCAGCCCTGGACTGACTGCACATTTTTCTTACTCTTTGACATTCGAACAAGTCGTCTGATTGGTTCAAATAAAAATAGAGTTGCGAAAATAAAAATAGCAATATTGGAAACCCAAAACATTCAGAAGACGAATGTGAATGGGTCATCGTCAGATCTTCGTTTAGAAGATCAAGTACTTTAGTCAGATGTCATGTTGGGGGAACTATATTGGAGTCAGTTTGGCATGTCTCGTCCCGTCGCGTCCCAAAATCTATATGCCTGTAAGGATTTAAATTTCACTTCAAATTATTATTCCTCAAAACAGGATGACGTGTTGAATACATCACCTATGCCTGATGGTCAAAGGTCAAGGTCTCAATTCAAGGTCAAAGGTTAGATTTTTGGTTTTTGCTCCATAACTTCTATGTAAGGGTTTTATTACTGAATGGATTTGTTTGATCCAAACTTAAAATAGTTGTTCAACATCATCACCCATATCTCATTACACAAGCGCTATAACTCTTGCACCAATATTCCATAATTCCCCTTTTTACTTAGAATTTCAGGTTAAAGTTTTGATACACTTTCACTCTGTCTCATTTATTACTAAATGGATTCGATTCAAACTTAAAATAGATGTTTCACCTTATCACCAACATCATGTGACACAATGTGCATAACTCTGACACCAATTTTACAAATTTACTTAGAATTTAAGGTTAATTTTGATGCATTTTTACTATATATCTCAGTTGCTACGACATGCATTTGACTCAAACTTGAAACAGTTGTTCCACAACATCACCCACATCATATGACACGAGGCGTATATCTGTTGCACCGATATTTTCTGTGACAGTTTGACAGTTCTGGTTTAACATAAATTTTACGTCTAAACTCACTTCAGTTGTGTATTTAATAGTATTCTGTATGTATATATAATATGATAAAATGTATTTTCTTATTATTTGCTTAGATATTAATCTCTGATCACCGCAATATATGTCTATAATGTCTCCATCTTTAATAGCTCATAAATTTTACTTAGAAAGCATTCTAGATTTTCTCAAATACTTTCAAGGTTCAAACTGTTGTTTTTTTCTTTTCAAAAGCATATTGAGCACGATGTCTGTTTACTTTTTTCTTGTTTTGGCACATTTTGGACATAGAAATTTCGGCGATTTGAAAGTTTGGTCTGACTTCGATCCAGATTTTAATTTGTTAGATTTTTGGTTTGATCCCTGGTAAGGCCCATTAACTGTTAAGTCCCATTAACAAAAATAAAAGTATATGAAACCGAAACGATGGCTTTGTTCTGAATTGTATTTAGAAATGAAAGAGTGAAATATACGCCGGCGGTGCACGACTTTCACTCTTGCCTCAGAGCCTCGTCTTATAGCACATACTTTTCTACAAAAGCACGTCCTTAGACCCTCTGAATCATTTTGACCAACGCATTCTACCTTAGACAGTAATAGTGAAGGGAAAAAATGTTGTCAATAGCGACCAAATGTCACTATGACTTGCTAGCAGATGTGTACTTTCACATAACTTAGTAAGGTTTGCTACCAATGGCATAAAATACAACGAATTTCTTAGTTTGTCTTGGAGAATCTTTGGAACAGAAAAAGTGGAAACTCAACAGGTCGCTCAACACGACAAAAACGAAAATGTTGCAGGCTCGGTACATGGACGATAGTGGAAATGGATGCTACTGACCTCAACATTTACCTGTACTCGTCCTTGACGATGTCTGATCTGTTTCTTACCAATAATTATTTCGATAGTTTTACTTTTATATTTTTATTACTATACAGATTTTATTTAATTCGTTTTGACATTATAAGTATATTGAAAAAAAAGACGACAATGTTCTAATTAATCAGTGTTTGATCACAGTAAATCACAATGTTTAATCAGAGAAAAATATCACAGAACAATAACGGAGATCTTTTCCTCCTTCACTTTACCTCGGACCCTTGCACTGCTTTGACGTCGAATCAGTTACCACTGAAATCAGATATTTATCCAGTATTAACAGACGACTTGATTAAGTATTATTCCATATATATTTTATTTTTAAACGTAGTTTATAAATACAGTTACTTCCAGTACAAGATTGACATTTCTGTAGCAGTATAAACACTACCAATTATTTATATGGCCCATTAAGTAATTGTTCAAGACACCTTTTGAAAACAAAAAACATACAAGACTTGAGTAACCACGAGTAGTGAAGTTTTATCTTGAATTTGGTTTTCTCTGCTAGCACGATGCTCGGTTATATGACAGTACCATCGTAGACTGATATTAGAAAGGAGAACTTATTGTTTTAACATGTGGTAGAAGTATTACCATGTCTTAGATACCTGTACTTAGGTACTAGTATTCATTTTGTAGAAAGTCATGTTATGCCTTTGCAATGCTAATCTCACTCTGATTTTTTTTGTTTACATTTTTTATCAATGAGAAAGATGGCGTTATTCTCGAGTTCAGATGACGGGGCGTTAAATTTTTACCTGTTTAAGCAAACCTGATGTGTTAGAAAGAAAAAGTAAGAAGTATAACATTATTTGTTACACTGATATTATAAAAAACCTGTTGTTTCCCTTGTACAAAATCTTAATAATTTTTGTTGGATGTACTTTCACAAATACTTCTGTTTTCTTATTACATTATTATTATTATTATTATTATTATTATTATTATACCAGATTTATATAGCGTCCTTTTCATGATCAATTTCACGTTCAAAGGCACTTTACATAGATCAAATGCAGCCACACAGGGCGCATAATTCATCCTCTACTAGTACAGACACAGAGCGATCTGACCAGAGGGACAGAGTGAGACAAAGCCCCCACGACAGAGAGATCAGAAATCAGATACAGGCTTGTCCGGCTAACTTAGCCTAGCTCGTTGCGAATAGACAGCCTGGTTCTTTAACGTGCCCAGTGTATAGCACTGATCCACGCAAGGATTGCCTGGGTTCCTGACCAGTACACCTCTATTTGGGTGGGAAACACTGAAAAGCGTTTCTGAAAATTCCCGAGTAGCTGCCGGGGATCGAACCACAGACTTCAGGATTGGAGGGCCATTGTACAAACCACTGAGCTATCCGTCCACCCATTCATAGTACCACATCCTTATTCACAAAGTACTGATTTTTACAGGTGTCCATGAGTATTATATCAATTTAGGAATATGCTTTTTTTATCTTCCCACCATCAATATCTTGAATATGCACCCCTTCCTCATTTCTGCATGAACTGTGAATGTAGCAATATGCGTCCCCTTAAACCATTTCTATGTGACATAAAAATTTACATATCAGATTATGTGTATGGGAGTTTTAAAGAATTTTCCATTATTTGTAAACGAAAGGTTTGACTGTGTTCAAATACTCAAGTCTACGGGATTGCGGTTTGTTTGTTCATTGCATATGGTAGTTAAAGGAAGTAGTATTCTCATCGTTTGAATATTAAATTACTTTTCAAAAACGTATACTTCAATTTCGGTTGAGCTTCGTAACCAAATTTGTGCGTATTGTTTATTGTTTCATGACCTGGATTGAATTGCAAATATTTACATGTGCCTAATAATTATTAATAAGGGGGAAAATCTATCAACCAGTCATCAGGTGAGTTATTTTCTACCTTTTAAACATGTTAGAATTGTTTACTTTTGTCGACATTTCATGTTTTGTCACTCGCAATGATAGATATTAGCCCTATATATTTTGTTACTTTTTTGTTTAACTTACCTCTTGTCAGTGTCCTTATCACAATTGCAAAAAAAGGAAACCTAAAAATATGGACATGATATGATCAGGAGTTACCCCTTGGGTTATTTTTGTATTAGTCCTGAAGGGCACAAGGTGAAGTTATCGTAACTGTAACAAAAAAAAAACGTCGTCGAGATCCCCAATGTTTACGAAATACGAAACTTAGTGTACCTGCTTGGTTGAAATAAATCTTCATATTGTGTTTTGCAGTTCAGATATACATACTAAAATGCCGATGAAGATATCCTCAGGATTGTTACCGGCCACATTCGTTCTACTATTTTTGCCTATTATTACATCGGGATATGAAATTACAATTTTGCATACGAACGATGTGCACGCTAGATTTGAACAATTTAATAAATACGGATCAAAATGTTCCAAAGGAGATGTTAAGGACGGTAAATGCTTTGGAGGAGTAGCTAGGAGACACACGAAAATCCAAGAAATTCGAAGTAGTCATGATAACGTGCTACTATTGGATGCTGGAGACCAGTTTATGGGGACAACTTGGTTTACCGTTCATCGTGGCATGGCGGCGGCTTATTTCATGAAACAGCTAGGATACGATGCAATGGTAAAATATTACAGCAAACATTTTCTAGAAGTCATTCTCAATACATTCATATCTTCATCATCATTATCATCATCATCATCATCATCATTATCGTCGCCGTTGTCGTTGTTGTTTTTTCCTCTTCATCTTCTTCCACATTTCGAGCTCAACGTCATGTTCTTTCATTGAACTTCGTTAAATATTTCTTTTTTTATATGTCAAGTGTACTATATTATTATGGAATCCGTTTATAATAAGTTATATTCGAATAATCATTCTTTGGACAAAATTAACTTGCTTCTCAAAACAAAATCTAGTTACAATATTTCACAGCAAGTTAAAAGAGCATTTTTTTAATAAAAATGGTTTTAATCAGATTACAATGACTAATTTGGCAAAATCCCCCTACAATTGACATAATTGCACATTTGCAAACATTGTTAACGGGATGTAGTTATCGTATTTTAACATTAATCATCCGCTTAACTTCACATTCAGATTTCGTATTCTGATACAATACATTTATTTTCAAATAGGCAAATCACGTCCCAAATATTCACGATTACATTAATAATGAATTTTATGCAACAGCAAAATTGTATAACAATTAAGAAAAAATTGACACTTGTCCTACGATTTAGTGTCCTAAAATAATTTTATATCTTGTGATCATTTGTGCAATGTTATGCTAAGATGTTGTAGCAGAATAAATTTCAGAAAATCGATTCAACTGCCGCGTAAAAAAGTTAAGACAGTATGTAAGAGACATGCTAAATTCATAAGGGTTGAGAAAGAAATCAATCCCTGCAAACTTTTCTATATTGTACCAATATTGGCAAACCATATCTGTTAATGGTATTGGTCCGACATCCATATCGGATTGATACTAGGTCAACTCTGAAACACAGTATATCGGACCGATATCGAAACCCACCTCGGTCCAATACAGGCCTGGTCGTGTAATATGCTTTTATGGGATATACAGTATTTATCATTTCTTTGTGGAACATAAAATCTAGAGAACGGATTATGAAAATCGGTATACAAATCGCAAAATGGCGGATTCAAAGAGTCCTCTGTGTTCTTGCTCTATAGATATATTTTCCATATTTTCTTTGTAAATTCTTGCTGAAATTACATGACAGATCTATCCTTGACATTTAGGAAGCTTTTTCAAAATGAAATGATAGCATGACAGAATATGTAATGGAATCTTAGGTCATACACCACCAATACAATTTGGGATCTCATTTTAACTGATTTTGCAATGTGTGTGTTTAACTGAAAATATTTTACTTGCATCAAACCTGACCCCAACTTTTCTTTCGATTTTTATTCGACACTCTGTCTATGTTCTTCGAGAAAATTCAAGTTACAGACATTTAAAATGGGTCCTGAGATGTACTGCAGCCATTGGAAATTTGTCAATTTTACATGGAATAAAGAAGGTCAACTATATAGTGTGTTCATGCCTTATACCGCGATCCGGACCAATAGAATAATGTGAGTCGAAGCCACAATTATGAAGGAACCCCGTCAAAATATTCTTCACCAAAGTCCCAGTAATAATTATGGCTTCTTATCAATTAGGTTTGTGTAGAGTTAAATTCCCCACGATTTTTACTCTTCGAATTCTGTTGGAATTCAGTCTTTTAGTATTCTATCAACTAGATACGCATCATAGTTTTTATTCTTTAGCCTGCTAAATTTCTAAAATGGAATGGACCATCATTCAATGTGGGCTGTATAATTTATTATTTGATTTCAAGGAAGGTGTGTTAACTCAAAATTTACTGAGTGAATAGCGAACAGTGCAGACCATGATCAAGCTGACCTTAGTCTGCACTGGTCGCAAAGGCAGAATCACTTGCCGCCAGCAGGCTTAAGTTATATAAGATATACCTCCGACTTTCACATAGGCCACTGTATACCAATATTTTTATACATATCATTTTACATGTTAATGGTACCCGATTAATGCGTTTTCTTTTAGCGTAATAATTTTTCAGAGAAAGTTGCACACGATATGTCTCCCGCAAATACATGTACCACCTTTTTTTCAGATGTCACGTTTATTACCCAAACAATATATCATTTTTAATTGTCAGTGTTTGGGGAACCACGAGTTTGATATTGGTGTGGATGGGCTTGAAAAATTTCTCGACAATGTCACGTTTCCGGTCATTAGTGCAAACACTGACGTAACGAATGAACCACGTTAAAGGGAAATTTCTGAAGTCTTGGAACACGACTATTGGTGGGGAAAAGATTGGCATTGTGGGTATATTACGCCGGAAACTGTTCAGATTTCAAGCGGAGGTAATGCAAATATATGTAGTATCAAAATTCAAACTTGTTCTATAATAAGCTCGCCCGGTATGTGCAGTAAGTAGGACCTGCACGACTTTGAATCGAGAAGAAGCAAGTTCGATCCTCAGGCGAGGTGTATGTTCTCTGAGACGATTAGATAGTGTGTCTGAAGTCATTCGTCATCATTTTATTATTTATGTGAGAATGTTGACAGTAGATTGCAGAGAATACAGCAGAAAAATCTGTACAGTATTTACCTTCGTGTATTATATTGAAAAGTAAATATTTTATTTGACTCGTTGTAATTAGATTATTCAGATTTTCATAGAAGGTTTCGATTATCCAATTTGATATCACAGTTTAAAAGATAGTTATGCGCATATGTTTAAAAAGCCAAAGAAAGCGTTTATTTGGGGTTTGTCCTTAGCGACAGAAATGTTTGTTCCTTTCGTGAATAGTTTGGGTGTAAATTACTTTGCAAATACTTAAGTCCTTGCAACTGTCAAAATTTTAATGACAAAGATGTAAAAAAAAATATTACTTTTTAGCTTGCCTTTTTGCTTTGATTTACGGATCCGTATTTTCTTGATAGGCGGAGACTGCGGGTTTTTTTGTTTATGTCAGCTATTTTTGAAAACTAAAAAAAAAAACAGTTTGGAAACTTTGTACACTACTATATCACTATTAAGCCGGAAGGTATTTTTTCAGGTCCAACAGTTAGTTTTACTGACGTAGTGACTGCAGTTCGAGAGGAAGTGTCTCGGCTACAAAATCGAGGGATTAATAAAATCATAGCTCTCGGACACGCCGGGTTTAGTATGGACAAAAAGGTGGCCGCCATTGATGGAATAGACCTTGCAGTCGGTGGCCATACAAATACGTTCCTGTACAACGGTAAGTTTCATTAAAATGGTCAACAATACATATACATCATTTAGTTTTCAACTGAAGATTAAAACGCATCCCCCCACCCTCCACCACACACACTCCCCACTGTTTTAAAGGCATCTCTCTCACCCACACCCACCTCACCTCGCTATTCTGAATTTCAGTATAGACAAAACACAAACACCTCCCGCTTAATTTAAGCGTGTACAAAAATCTAGTAAATTTATAAGATAGGGCGAAACTGTGTAACAACCTAGGAGAGATTTTCCAATTCCTGTTAAAAAAATAACAGGATGGGTTTTGTTCAACTCCCCTCACAGTATCATACTTTTTACAGGCGAGAAACCAGCAGGCGAGGAGATAGAAGGACCTTACCCTGTTGTTGTTCACCAGCCTGGAGGAGGTAAAGGACTTGTGGTTCAAGCCTACACTATGGGGAAATACCTCGGCTACCTGAAACTTACATTTGACTCCGATGGCGTTGTAAAGAACTTTTCAGGAAACCCAATCCTCTTGGATAACACAGTAATAGAAGGTTGGATGAAGTAGATTTCTAGTTTATTTTTGAAGAGTTAGTTGTAATACTTGATAATAATATTCCATGAGATTGCCATTTCCTCATTAAGAAATGTCAATATTTTACAAAGATCAAATATCTAGTCTAATCAAAATCAAAAAATTAATAGAAAACACGACTAACTCCAAACGCACGACAAAGATCGAAATCAAAAGCTACGATATATATAGTACAAACTGAACTAGCCCGCCCGCTTAGCTCAATAGGTAAGAGCGTTGGTCTACGGATCGCGATTTCGCGAGTTCGATCCTCGGGCGGGGCGTATGTTCTCCGTGACTATTTGATAAACGACATTGTGTCTGAAATCATTAGTCCTCCACCTCTGATTCATGTGGGGAAGTTGGCAGTTACTTGCGGAGAACAGGTTTGTACTGGTACTGAATCCAGGAACACTGGTTAGGTTAACTGCCTATATGACTGAAATACTGTTGAAAAACGGCGTTTAACCCAAAACAAAACAAAAAAAAACAACAAAAAAAACCTGAACTACAATTTTATAGCACGATAAGGACGAAAAAGGTGAAAAAGATCAAAATAATATAAAATTATGAACAAAATTACCATTTAAAAGCACGACAAATATCAAAATAAATAGTTTTGATTTATATGCCAAACAAAACTATTTAAAGCATGCAAATCTCTATAATACATCTTACTCTCCAAAATATTTTGGGTTTGTCACATGTATATTTTACAGATACGCAGATTTTGCGGTATGTTGATGAATGGAAGAAGCCTGTAGATGCTCTGAGTGCACATGTTGTCGGCTACTCTAATGTTCTTTTAGATGGAGAAAGGTCATCGTGTAGACTAAAAGAATGCAGCCTAGGTAAAGGAACAGTTGTAAACAATTTTTTAGAACATTTACCGCTGTCGAGTGTTAGCTAGGATCTACGGTCAGTAAAGGGTCTGCATCTATTTCTATTGCTGTGCTTCTTATTATTTGAATGGCACCCCTACTGTTTACTGCAATATTTGAACAATTGAAGTCTTTAACACTTAATTACTTTACATGATTTGTGAACAAGTCATACAGCCGAATGGCAAATATTTGAAAATTTAAACATATTTTCATATGTAAATATATATATATAGTCCGAGTGTTTATAAAGCTGGTATGTTTTAATTGATGATAGAATTGATTCTAATGTCGTGAAACACTGAGATGTCAAGATTTTATTTTGCTGGATCGCTTCGGCGAGACAGTATCACGATAGGATTTTACTAACCAGCGTGAAGTTAGCAGTAGAGCAGTGACAGCAATAACAACAGTATTACTGCTTTTCCTGCTGTAACGTTGCAGCAGTAATAGCAGTAATACTGCTGTTACTGCCGGAACGTTATAGCAGTAAAAGCAATATAACTGCTACTACTGCTGGAGGTTATAGCAGTAGCAGCAGTATAACTGCTATTATTGTTGTAAAGTTATAGCAGTAACAACAGTATAACTGCTGTTACTGTTGGCAGTTTTAGCAACAACAACAATATTACTGATGCTACTATTGGAAGTTATAGCAGTAATAATAGTAGTTGGAAGTTGCGCAAAATACAATATGAAATCATTTTTATCAATTTATGCATTATTGGCCATCAAAAACATTTCAAAGCTGTTCTTTTTACAAATGTATAATGTTTTTTTTTGTTGTTTTTTTTTATGTCTCAGGAAACTGGCTTCAAACCCTCTTGCTGCTGTTATTCACAACTTTTATGTAGGTTTTAGGATACATTTCACGATATCGATATATTGTTGGTATATTTGTTCAAAAATAACTGATGCTACTATTGGAGGTTATCAATAAAACCCGGCCCGGCCCGGCCCGGCCCAAACCACGGAAATAGCCGATTCCGATTGTACGGAAACCACCGGAAACTTACGGACGGAAGGCTAATATAATTACGAATGATATCGTGTCGATATCAACTTACATATTTAGAATTTAGTAAAAAAACACTGACCTTTATGATGCCAGCGAGGAATTTCTTTGATGAATAGGTTAAGACTGCGTGTTCTTTCTGGTTGCAAAAACGTCTTAATATATAATTTGTAAACTTGTACACAGGAAGTCGTTATACATAGCGTTGTTTTGACGAGGCTTCTAATTAGTTCCCGAAATTTTTGTATCGTTATCATTATATACTATTTTATAATCACGTTTTGTCCAAAAGTTGTTATAATTCCTCTCGGCCTCAAGAGTTTTTGTTTCACCTGTGCTTTCCCCAAGCCTAAATATTTCTTTGTGTCCGGTAACATGCCTAAAAACAGGTAGCAAATAGGCAGAGTTTTTTTTTTATACTTTTTTGTTCAATGAGACTTTACGGAAATTATTTTATGTAAAAAATGAATACGAATAATTTCTAATATCACTGAGAATTTTTAAAGAATAGAATGAGCAGTTCTTTAAAACTTTTTATTAAAACGTTTTTAAAAAATCTCAAAGACCATAAAACATTTAGGTCATGTAAAACATTTAGGATAGGTCGGGATACCGATTACGCACGAAGAATGCAGCGTTGAATATTGAAAGGTTTTACACACGGTACCCCATATTTTTTAAATATTCCTGTATAAATATATAAAAAACAAATACTGAATTAGGTTTGTTCACGCAGTATTCTGAGTATCTCTTGACTGAATTTGACGTACGATGAAAGTCACACATTGAATATATTGTGGTACATTGCAGTTTGTGGCATAGTCTTTGCACTTTCGATAATCGGTTTCATATTCGGCAGGTTGCTATGATGTTTTAACATCTTTTTTATTTATTTTTTTTTCCAAGTTTGCAAGTAATCTCTGAATAAACTGACTTACTTAAGTTATATTCAAATAAGTTAAAAACTATATAGAGTAGAATCGAGGTACAAATTTTACCTTTTTTTTCATTTTTGTACAGATGTCTCGTAATCCGGAGGTCACGGGGTTGAATCCTGTCAGCGGATTTTGACCGTGACTCCAATAGTCCCTTCTTTCGGTGCGAGTACTGGTTATTTTCCAGGAAGCAGTCATCGAGTGTATTTCACATTAGTTGGTGAACCAAAACTCGACGCGAAAAAGAAATCTTTTAAATGGGAACAAAATTACCATTTAACTGCACTCAATATATAGAACGATTCACACTGTTTCGTGAAAAAAGACCAAGTAAAAACTTGTTACGGTTCGTTTGGATATTTACCAATGCTCTACACTTTCAGAAATGCATTAAGATACTTCAAGATTAAACTTCAATGGTTTGACATATCTTGCAAAACTTTGCAATTTATTTAGGTTGATTTGATATATTATTGTATACAGAATGCCCTTTCAGTCAGTTTGCTAGTGCTCGGCATTTTTGATACATAACAACAGAAGAATCGTTTGAGCCCGCTAATCATAATTTACAAATAAGTCTGGAGAAAGCAAAATAAAACTTTGAATGGATGTGGTTTCTTCAAATCTCACAAATTTCTTCATTAAGATTTTTTTGTGTGTAAATTTATCAATATCACAGTGTAGTGCAGACGATTTACTCTAACATTGCTTACTGAATGGATGTGGTTTCTTCAAATCTCACAAATTTCTTCATTAAGATTTTCTCTGTGTGTAAATTTATCAATATCACAGTGTAGTGCAGACGATTTACTCTTACATTGCTTACTTTACTATGGTCACGTGACCACACCGGAAGTGAACTGTACTTGGACTTTTAATGCTGTCTCATTCTGAGACCCTACGTTTTGTAAGTTTTTCATTGGTAGAACCAAACCTATTGTAATTATGCAAATTAAACTGTTGCTCTTTTTTATATACAGAGTAATTGTACGATAGTGTGCAGCTTTTACGAAGGATCTGAGTGTAATTCTCCAGCTAAAATGGTTTGTTAAACTGCCTATGTGTGGCCAAATCCATAAAGCATCTCAGAAAAGTTTTAACCTTACATATTTTTTTCAACTTTACGATAAAGAAAGTGTAATGAGCGGGATTTTCCAAAACCAAGTTGCATCCTTCATAACTTGTTTAAATAATAGTAAAAGTTGATCTTCATCCGATATTACATTGTACTGAAAAGGTAAAATTCGTACTTCTTAACGCAATCGCGTCGAGAAGTCACATTTTAGCTCAACCTAAATAATTGTGACGTTTCTGTTTTTACGGAGATTAATTATTTTTTGGGTTGTCCATTATATCCAAAAAGTAATTATGTTTTATTTGGTATAACAGGCCCATTGAAACCTGTATGTTTTCAAATGGAATGACTAAGTAGTGTGTTATTTTTTTTCACAAATACAATTATGATAAAAAAAAAATTGAATTGTAATATGAGCAAAAAATAAACAGGGGTCTCCTTCTTCGTTTTCGCGGTATTCTTAATTTACTCCTACCCAATTTTCACGCGCAGCTATTGCACACTCAATTTTTACATACAAATGCTTGTATCTAAGGGAAAATTAATTTAAACTCTGCAATGAGAAACATCTTTTCTGAAAATGTTCCTGAAATGTTTTTGAATGAAATAAATTGTAAAATGACTACCAGGTTCATTTTCTTTACTGCGGGGCTAGGAAATTTTGACTGTGCATATCAAAGTCCCGACCAACTTAAAAGTCAGAATTAGCCGGGAAGAATTATTTCCTGTTGTGGTCTTTAGGATTTTAAGCCCATTTTCGTAAACATTTTATTATACATTTACATTTTAAATACTAAACTCTTTCTCTACAGTAACTAAAATTTGTCGCATTGAAAAATATAGTCACGGATAGAGTTATTTCGAGGGGTCACCCTCTCAGGAATACATTATTATTTTATTATACCGAAAAATTAATGAAATGATTTATTTAACATTAAAAAAAGTATTACTTGCCAAATAATGAAGACAGAATTAAGGAGGCTTTACTAGTAAGCACTTAGAAATTGTCGCGACTGTGCGTATAAAATACTTTTTGATAGGTATAGTCTTGAGGTTACATATCGCTGTATTTATGGGCATACTTCAACAAAATCAGCAGCAGTAACATTCGAAAAACGGCGATAACTACGGAACATATAATGAGAGCACCCATTTTCTTAGTAGTTAGTAGTTAGTTAATTTCCAATCTATGGTGATAGTTTCAGTTTAATATTTGATGAAAAATTGTTTTCAAAATGTTGCATGTAGAACAAATCATTCAAAAGCAGAAAAGAAAAATAGGCCGGTTCACACATGTATGAACACAAGATAAAGTAATTCAATCCTATGTATAAATAGCGCATCGTCTTTTAAATCAGTACGAAAGTATCGATCTCATAGGGAGACATGAAAATGTAATATCACATTTCGCAGAAAACAAATAGCGTTGTTGCGGATGTGATATGAAATTATTTTTTTTTATCATTAAATCTATATTTATAGTCCTTTCCATTGTTCTAGATGTAGTCACATGTTCAACGATAAAAAGTCGTATTTTCTCGAAGGCGGAGCCAAACATACATATTGAACTCCAGCTGTGACGTCCACACGTTATTACGTTAAAACATGCGACGTCGTATACAATTAACCACGAAGATGACCTAAGGCTGCAGACATCTGTATCTAATGTTTATACTTATAGTAGGCTGGATTTAGATAATAAAACAATTGTCGCCTTTTATGTGTGGTCGATATGTGGATTTAATCGACCTGTTAAAGCGATATCAAGTCGAAAAAATTCGCCCGAGGTTGATATTGCTTTTATCAGGCCGATAAATCTACATATGAGCCACCCATGAGAAAACCAACATTGTCTATTGCGATTACAGAAATCGTTAGCAAACAGCATGGATCCTGACCAGACTGCGCGGATGTTGGTTTTCTCATGGCGGCGGCTCATATCGACCTCACCCAAAAAGGGGATTAATTTTATAATATCACATGCGCAGAAATTGAAAATAACGATTTTGCGCACGAGATATAAAAACGCTTGTAAATATGATATATTATTCAAGTTAAACTAATGGGAAAATTGCACTGGACACTGTGTGGGGTATAATAATTTAACATCTAATTGCACACAATTTGTAATCCATGCTTTAAAATGTTCATTTTAAAAACAAAAAAATTAACATTAGTTGTATAAGCATAGGCTGAAATAGTTCGTAGTCCGACCAGACCGGCTTTTTTTAATTCTGTGTCAAAAGATATGCTAGTATTATTTCAATTATAAAAGAAAGAGTAATCAAAAATTAAATAATCATAAAAACAAAAATAACGTTAGCAGTAAATTGTTAAAACACGAAAGTTCATTGCTATCACTCCATCCCATTTATCCATATTAGATATTTACTGTTTCTTTATTGTTTTGTTTCAAACAGACTGAGCGGCATGTTCGGGGTGGGGTGGGGGTCCGGGTTCGAAACTTTGCGACCGATTTTTTCATATTTTATACTCCATTCATTCATTTCTACAACTTACTGTAACTCCGGGTATCATCTCCATACATATCACCCGGTTTTGTTTAAAGCTAAATCATATGATTATTCATTTTAGCAACATTTTATGATAATTTTTGTCAGTTTTCTTGTATTTCAGGAACAAAGACCTATTATCACATAGGTTATACCTCTTCTGGAAATGTTTACTTTTATATTTTTTATGAAATTTTGTAATTGCCTCCCTTTAATATAAAAAAAAAATGTAAAAAGTGGACTATTTTTTTTAGCTTTTGATATAATTTATAGTTTTATATTCAAATTTGAATACTTCAACAACCTGAAACAAATGGAAGGTATGAAACAGCGCATAGCTTCGAAGTTCGTCTATTTTTGATCTATCTTGGTTGCGCAACCGAGATAGGCAAAAGGGGTATAATAATAATTTCATAAACTTACATTTCTAGTTGATTTTCGCAAAATGTTGTACTTATCAATGCAATCTTTGACAATTTTATATAAGAGTGTTTATATTCAAAATGTTCCCTAAGGCAAGATATTTTTATTAAATTAATACTTAATATGCTAAAACGCTATCTTGGTCGGGCAACCAAATTTTATAAATACTTCCAGTGCACGGTACAGACCCCTTCGTCGTACTACACAACCTAGTGTCACATCGTTAGGTGTGAAATAACGACGTACCATTAGCTTGACCAGTTCTGTTGAAAGTATCCTGTAAACTGCTATCTCCTGTCTGTCCGGTACACAAAATGACAAATCGACTGCCGAACGTATTACTTCTTTGATTGAGTGTGATTCAAATATCTTGTTATTTAAAGTCTTTGCTTATGTCAAGTGCAATACTTCATCAAACATACGTATCATCAATATTAAATACTTTGCTTCTACTTTTGTAATAATGAAATAAAATACACATAAATTTGCCTTGATTAAGATGACGGTTTCACCATTCGTAATTATATTAGCCTTCCGTCCGTAAGTTTCCGGTGGTTTCCGTACAATCGGAATCGGCTATTTCCGTGGTTTGGGCCGGGCCGGGCCGGGCCGGGTTTTATTAATAACCCTATTGGAAGTTATAGCATTAACAATAGTAGTTGGAAGTTGCGCAAAATACAATATGAAATCATTTTTATCAATTTATGCATTATTGGCCATCGAAAAAAAACATTTCAAAGCTGTTCTTTTCACAAATGTATAATGTTTTTACCATAATGTTTCGACAAAGAACGGTGAAATGTCCGGAAAATCTGAATTTAAAGCATTTTATAGGCGTACGGAAATGAGCTCGAATCCTTGTTACTGCTGTTATTCTCAGCGTCCAGGAGGACTTGAAGATGAATCAAACCAGGTGGATATATTGCTGGTATGTATGTCCAAATAAAAGTATATATTTCATTGCCGAAGGATATTCATTATACCGACAGCATACGTCCAAAGAATACTACATCACGAAATTGGAACATGCTTTGGTGGTGCCGAAACGATGCCATTAAGACAATATTTGGTAATCGTAAGTCATCATCAGGGCCTTTATGAGATATAAAATGATTTTCGCTTAAGCAATTTATGCATAATGTGCTGACGTCGAACAGTGAAATGAGTTGAAAATCGTAATTTAAAGCATTTTTCAGGTGTCCAAAAAAATGGGCTTGAATCCTTATTACTGCTTTAAATCACGGCGCCAAGGTGGACTAGAGGATAAATAAATACATGTGGATATATTGCTGCTATGTATGTCCAAATGATATTATATATTTCATTGCCGACGGTGTTTCAAGTGCCGACGGCATACGTCCAAACATACATAAACGGCATACGTTGTATTCTGCGTCGAAACGAAGCTCTTAAGCCAATATTTGGGCAACTTAGGGCATCGTTGAGACTTTCATAATATATGAAGTAAATTGAGTTATAGCAATTTATCCAAAATGTGCCGACGAAGAACAGTGTGAAGTGTATTAAAAATTTTAATTTTTTAAGCAGTTTTAGGTGTCTGAAAATGTCCAAATAAACGTACTTATTGCATTGCCGACCGATTTTCAGGATGCAGACGGCATACGTCGAAAACAATGCCTCATCACAAAATTGAAACGTATTTTGGTGCTTAGATGCTGCTGTATTTTGCGCCGAAACGACACAATTTGGTCTCCTAAGGTCATTGATGAAGTCTCTATTATATACAAAATAAAATTAGATTTAGCATTTTATGCTTTATATTACTGTGAAGAACGGTAAAATCTGTTGAAAATCGTAATTTTAAGCATTTTTCGGACGTCCGAAAACGGGCTAGAATCCTTGTTACTGCTGTAATTCACAGCGCCCTGAAGGAATTGAGGATAAATAAAACCACGTGGGTATATTGCTTGTGCATGTGATCAAATGATAGTATATACAACATTGATGGCGGATTTTAAGAATGCCGACGGCATACGTCTAAAAAGGACCTCATCTGTAATCTGGAACATGTTTTGGTGGTCAGTTACTTCTGTATTTTGCGCAGAAACGATCCCCTCAAACCATTATTTAGTCGTCTAATGTCATTGTTGAGGTCTTTATGAGATATAAAAATGAATTTAGTTTTAGCAGTTTATGCTATATGTGCTGACGAAGGACAATGAAATGTGTTGAAAATCGTAATTTCAAGCATTTTTCAGGTGTCCGAAAATGGGCTCGAATCCTTGTTACTGCTGTAATTCACAGCGCCTTGAAAGACTTGAGGATAAATAAAACTATGTGGATATATTGCTTGTTCCTTGGTTCAAATGATGGTATATACAACATCGACGGCGGATTTGAAGAATGCCGGCGGCATACGTCTAAAGAGAACCTTATCAAAAAAAGACCTCATCTCGAAATCGGAACATTTTTTGATGGTCAGTTACTGCTGTATTCTGCGCCGAATTGATACCCTGAAACCAATTTTTGGTCATCTTAGGTCATTGAAGAGGCCTTTATGACATGTAAAATGAATTTAGCATTTTTAAAATGCATCATATGCCGAAAAAGAACATTGAAATGTATTAAAAATCTTGATTTTATGAAATTATTAGGTGTCCAAAAATGGGCTAGAATCCTTGTTACTGCTGTAATTCACAGCGTCCATGAGGACTTTAGGATGAATCAAACTATTTGGATATATTGCTGGTATATATATATATCCAAATAAAAAGTACATATTGCATTGCCGGCGGATTTTCATGATGCCGACGGCATACGTCAAAAAACGCCTCCTCACAAAATTGGAACATATTGTGGTGCTTAGATACTGCTGTATTCTGCGCCCAAAATATGCACATGAGCCAAGATTTGGTCTCCTTAGGTCATTGATGAAGTCTTTATTATATACGAAATAAGATTAGTTGTAGCATTTTATTTTTAATATTCCGGTGAAGAACGGATAAATAGCTAAAATTCGTAATCTAAAACATTTTTCAACTGTCTGCAAATGGGCTCGAATCCTTGTTACTGCTGTAATTCCCAGCGTCCTGAAGGACTTTAGGATAAATAAAACCATGTGTAATATTGCTTGTACTTATGTTCAAACAGTAATACATTTCACATTGCCGACGGTTCTGAAGAATGCGACAGCATACGTCCAAAGAAGACTTTATGTCTAAGCTGGAACTTGTTTTTGTGCTCAGTTACTTTTGTATTCTGCCCCAAAACGATGCCCTCAAACCAATATTTGGTCGTCTTATTTTTGAGGCCTTCATGAGATATAAAATGAATTTAATATGAACAATGTTTGCTTTATGTGCCGACGAAGAACGATGAAACGTGTTGAAAATCGTAATTTTATGCATTTTTCAGGTGTCCGAAGTGAGCTCGAATCCTTGTTACTGCTGTAATTCACAACTTCAAGGAGGAATAAATTAAGAATAATCAAGAAACAAGATCCTACTTTTCTTTATATTTATTTAGCTCTGAAATCTGAAATAAATATTCTTCATGAATCTGTAAAGCACAGACATTTAAAACGTGTCCTGTTGTGTACTTCCAATTTTATCAATGTCATGTAGAATTTTAGTCTATTCATCCCTTAAAACATATCAACAATACGACACGCACATCTGTCTCCTTTTTTCATGAATTTTAAAGTAATAGAATTTAATTAATTGATAAATTCGGATGTTTAAACCACACCCGAGTTAAAACGAAATGGAACCGGAAAGTTATGGCATGGAACGGATTTTACTGTTTTCCGACGTTCTGTCCTTTTTGCGCGATTAAATATAAATTGAAATAATTTGGCCCGTAGCCAGAGGTAAAAAAATAGGGAGGCATTTGGTAGGGGCCCCGGGGGCATGCCCCCCTGGATTTTTTTTTTCGATGGTGCCATTTCGTGCGTGTTTCTGCATTTCAAACATGTTTTTGTTACTTTTAAGATACCGGTTTCGGAAAAAGTAAATGACGTTAAAAAGATTCGCGTACATTTTAGTTAATATAGTTAATATAGATCTACAGAAAAGTAAGAGTTTTGACGTAGCCAACGTATTTGCGATTATTGTCACTCTAAAACGCTAATTTAAAAGCATATGTTCATGTTTGCTTGGTTCTTATATCTTCAGTTGAGTAAATGTATATATGTTCATGTATAAACTTTTTAGCATGGCTGACGTGAAACGAAAATTTGAAAGAAGCAACACATTTTATGCATATACAAATACAATACAGATATGTAATACAAAATTAATGTACTTAGTACATAATATATTTTGTCAATCTTTTTAAAATAATATTACATTTTTGAAATTCAGCACTTGTATTAATAGTGCGTATCATATGTCAGATCTAAAAGGTCAAATGTTGTCATAAAGTTATAATACCTATAAGTAAATCAAAATCTAAAATGTCACACATTTATATAAAAAAGTGTAAACGGGAAGATTCCATACTTACGAACAATTAATAAGTGTATCTGATATAAGTTCTTAACTTTTAAGTGACCATATATTTTTGAGAGAAATCTTATAACGAAGTTTTGAAATGCTGTACGTAGATCTTTAGATAGTCCTACCTATCAAGCTACTGATAATTATTGCGGGAATAACTTCTCTCAATGACGGAAAATTGTAAGATACATGCATGTTGTATGATATCAGAAAATGTTGTTAGTCTAATAATAAATTAAGATTCAATATTTAATCTGAAATTTAGATATGTTATTCGAACCATATCATATATCATATATAAAAATAAGAAAAACTATTCAATATTTACGATGAAAATTAACATTACATTGAAATGACTTTTCACTAAGCTGTGACATACAGATGTATGGATGAATGCAAGGTAGGATTATTATCTGAGTCATTGAGTATTGTGGTCTCTCAAGCAAGTTTGACTGTACTTAAAATTAAAAATCTAAATATAGCACTGAAGGCTATGTCAGTTGACATATTATGATATCATTTCATGATTCAGACTCGGAAGTAAAGAAAAGAAATTTTAATAATCTTGAAACGATTCACCAAATGTAATACTAAATCAAGTTTTGCAGTCAAAAAGTTAATCTTGCATCGTAATCTAAACACGCTAAATGAAATAATATACATAACTGAGGAAAAAAAAATAATCTTAAAATGTATGAATCGTAGTGAATGCCGCAAAGTAAGTTTTTATGCCTTTTTAGTTATTCGGATCCCATTACTTTTTAATATGGGTATAAGTTGCAGTGTCACTGAATTTGTGAAATAAAATAGGAATAAAAAGCATCTGATAACCCCGTTCGAATAATAGAAACAGACAGCAACCTCATACTGTAAATGAAATGATTTAATGGAAGATGTGAAATTCAAAAGATTACCTAAAGACAGCGTCTTGTAGAAATGGGAAATGCATTTGGCTGCTTTTATACCACGAAGAGTAGCGAAACAATTTTCCGATTTAAAATTTAAACCTCTTTCGGTTAGCGGTGTGAAGTCTAATTACACGCTTATACACTAACCATTGCTACATTACATACAATTGTCTACCTCTCGCATGTACATGTAATTACAGTGTTAAAACCAAGATGTTGTAAAAGTTGCCAATCGTTAGTTAAAAACTAATATAACTTACGACCTAAAATTACATTAATTTTATATTGTAGATTTGTATTTCAGAAGAAAATACAGGACCGTAGCAAGGTTGATTTTTTTGGTCTTAAACACCACATACCTCCACCTCCTCCCCTGAGGACTAATGATTTCATAAAAACTGTTACAAATTCATTGCGCAAAGTATTAGATGCATCTTTTTCGGTCTCCTACTTCGATGGCATGTTTGAAGAATTATCAGACCTCGACGTTCAGTGTCTCGTAGACGTCCACTTTAATGAATTTATAAGCAATGCAGTAGCGATAAAACACTTCTGTTGCATATGCATATCTGAAACTCTGGGATACGGTCAAAATAAATGTTTTATTTGCTTAATGCAGATTTTGGTATTCCTAGTCCTACAGCTTAGTAAATATTTCACAGCTGTAATTCATTTAATACTAGTAATTTCTACTGTAGACCTTTATTTCACTGTAAATGTTCATCTTGCTTAAGTGTAGATGATACCATACTGGTTAATACCAACAAAAGTTTTACCACTATTACAAGAAATGGATGTCAGGTTAACATGATTTTATATCCTTTCATGATCGTTTTATGATTCAGACACGCCAGTAAAAAAATTTTAGTAATCTTCAAAGATTTATAAGATATAATACTGAATCAAGTTACCGGTCAAAAAAATGTCTACTGTCTGTATCAAAATAACAGGGTATGTTATCAGATACAATTGCGTCATAATCTAAACGCCGCTAAATGCAAAAAAGGTATCTAAAATACTATGAAAAAAGTGGTGACATTGCTTTCAAATACACCCGTTAACCGGTTGCGAGCTAAACAGTTCGTGGCGGACAAAACAGTTCTCCGATAATTTTGCAGGCATCTATATTGTGGTAAGTATTTTCGATCAAAGAATCGGTTGGTGCAAAATATGTTAAAGATCTTTATTTCTGTAAGAAGTAGCATGAACAAAGAATATGCCATGTGATTCCCATTTAAAAGTAATGTTTACTGAGTAAGTTATACCGAGTTAAAAGTGTGATTTTGTTGAAAAAAATGCGAAAACGAAAGTTTATCGTGATATATTTAATTCACTTTTCAACTTAGGCTATACTATTAATGTCAATCTTTAAAATAATGTTTACTCTTAATTTTGTCCAACTTTTAACCGACAAAACGCAATATGCAACGAGTTACAGACATTCAAACATGACATGGTCGAAAAATGTGTGGCGGCATAGCACACATTTTTCCGAGCATGTCATATTTGGATGCCTATAACTCGTTGAATATTGCGTTTTGTCGGTTAAAAGTTGGACAATATTCAGAGCAAACATTATTTTAAAGGTTGACGTTAATAAAATAGCAGTACGTTGAAAAATGAATGAAATATATTACGATAAATT
Source organism: Mercenaria mercenaria (assembly GCF_021730395.1). Classification (NCBI taxonomy): domain Eukaryota; kingdom Metazoa; phylum Mollusca; class Bivalvia; order Venerida; family Veneridae; genus Mercenaria; species Mercenaria mercenaria. The sequence goes on along the minus strand of NC_069364.1, from coordinate 82,752,591 downwards.
TTCGTTTTCGCACCTTTTTTTCCCAACAAAATCACACTTTTAACACGCCATAACTTACTTAATATACATTACTTAAACGGGAAACACATGGCATATTCTTTGTTCATGCTACTTTTTTTATAGAAATAAAGATTTTTAACATAGCTTGCACCGACCAATTCTTAGATCGAAAATACTTACCCCAATATAGATGTAGGCAAAAATATCGGAGAACTGTTTTCTCCGCCACGAACTGTTTTGCTCGCAACCGGTTAATGGGTGTGCACAAGGTAAATCTTTTCTCCAGTTGCTTGGATCTCATTACTTGGTAATATGAGCATACGTTGCAGTGTCATTGCATTTGTAAAACAAAATGAGAAAAAAGCTCCTAATAACTGCGTTCGAATAATATAAACAGAAAGAAACCATAATACTGTAAATGTAAGGTAATTCAAAAATAGCAGGACAAAACAGTGTCTTATACCAATGAGAGACGTATTTGGCTACTTTTATTCAAACGAGCGTGACAGAATAAGTTTCCAGTCAAATTTGAATTTAAAAGATCAATAGCAAAACTCTTTCGGTCAGATGTGTTGAACCTAATGATAACTTCTTGTTACACGTTTACCCTTACCATTGCTTCAAAATTGTACTCGTGAGTATTTTATACGAATGAAAATATATATTTAGCATACTAGAAAAATTATATTCGTGTAGTACACTTTAAATCTTACAGCTTTAAATATATCCATAGTGCCTGTCTAAAACAAATTATGTCAAACATTGTAGATACTAGTTAAAACTTTGATATTCCCTATTCAGTTTCAAATAAGCTCCAGTATTATAGTATCAGCCGAAGTGTAGCCCATAAGTATATCAAAACAATGTCTTAGTATTTTTTATTCGGCACAATAGAATAGTCAGTTTGCGAAGTTTCTTGATTTGCTACTTAATGATTAATACCTGTAAGTGACCGCTAAGGCAATGGTGTAACATTCGGATCCCGAATTAATATTCGCATCCCTCCCATCGTCATTTCGTACTTGGGCACTTACAGCCGGAGCAATGATTTACAGAACCTCGGGATCGGGAGGTAGGGGCACTAGAGAAGTTTACATACCTACATTTTCTAGCTATTTTATGTCTAATTTCCTACTCCTTTTTTTCAAACCTAATTTATTTCAAAGTATGGTTAAGATTAAAAATAAATCGATGAATTTGTTGGTGCCAAAAACAAAATCATTTGAAACTTAATGATTTATCATTATAGTTTATATGAATTTCATTTTTATCAAAATATCATTGATGGAGAACGGCGCAGTTTATTTTCATTCATTTTGAAGAATATTTAGCGAGAAATTCCTGTTGAAGCAGATGATAGGAAGAACATGTGGTATCGTGAGCAACTGATGAAACTCCATTAATGCTGTTATCATTAATTAATATGGATTTGAAGGTTCTTTTCAACCTAATGAAGTTTTATTTTAATTTCACGCCGCAAACAATCTGTTAAAACGCATTTTGCTCTTGCCTCTGTGGCGAGTTATACTGATATCCAGTCTTTGTAGCAACAGCCTTGTCATTGTATGAAAGAATATTTTTTATAGAAAACTAATTCTTTTTCAGCATGAGAGTAACATTAGACGGAACTTTGAATTTAGGGAAAATTGTTTAAACATTTTTACATTTAATTTTACTCGTATGAGACAAAACAGCAGCTCCATCAAGAAGAATATTATAGACATACGCCTCCCAAAAAGTAAGCCCTGTGTTGCATCCGAGACCTCCATCGCAAGAGAGACATTACAAACGAACCATAAATCGGTATTAGTACCCGGGGTAGATCGCGGAGTGAAAGGGTAATTTTTCTCTTTAATATAAAAACAGCGCAACAAAGTGTGTGTTTCATATCATATATCTTATTTTTTGGGGAGTCCCCACAAACCCTCCTGTGGAGGAGGGTGGGACACAACCTTCCAAATTAATGCCTGTCGGGGCTTTGCCTTTACCATTCAAATCAACAACCACGAACAAACGCACATACATACTTCGAAGAACATTTCATTTTTCACTGTCATAGGTACGATACCTTACGCTCAGTTCTTTTCAACTATCTTGGTGGAATAGATTTATCAACTTTGCCAGAAAGTGATATGGTTAAAGCCCTTTTACCAACAGATAGAAATATTGTTAATGTTGGCAAGTATATAATAGATGCCTTAAAGCTAAGAACCACCTAGTTCACATTTTTTTAAAAAACATGTTATGTTCTCATTTCTGTTATATATATATACTATCATTCACCACAGTATACTTACTTTCTTTGTACTGTAAATTGTATAATGCATGATTTATCTACAATGTATTGAGTGACTGATAAGCCTTATTAGGCTGGGTATTGATCTGATCTAATTGTTATAAAAATTGTACTGTATCTGTTTATTTTGTACCTGTCACTATAATAAATAATAAATAATAATAATAAAAATAATCGTTTGCCTCGGTAAAATTTAGTCTCTCGCTACGGTCATGTAAAGTGTAATTATTCGTGAAAATGGCGGAAAATAGTGTAACAAATTAAAACGAAATAATAATGCCTCAGTTCGGTTATGCCTTTTAAGATGCTGACTCAAAACATATCCTTTTTTCGCATAATCTTGGCTCCCTGTGCCTCAGTGTAGCTACGGGCTTGAATATATGACCGATTTTCAGGTTAAATGCTTGAATTTCATCTATGTATTGTACTCAATATGATTGACTGATAAAAATATTATAATCTTATACGCAAACAAACTTTCTAAAAAAATGCATTGAACGAGAATGCCTTTATAAAAGATATCGTACTAGACCGCCGTCACTATATAAAGACAGTGGCTAGCGGTCCGGTAACCGGACCCGGAGTCTAGAGGTCCGGTAACCGATATACTTGTACTGTTATGTACTGTGCTATCAATGTATAAGATTATTGCCAGGGAAAGATATAATTTGTTGTCATGAAGTTGCCTTTAAATTCACTTCATATATTATGAAAGTCTCAACGATGCCCCAAGTTGCCCAAATATTGGCTTAAGCATCGTTTCGACGCAGAATACAGCAGCAACTGAGCACCAAAAGGTGTTTCGATTTCATGATGAAGTCTTCTTTACACGTATGCCATCGGCATCCTGAAACACCGTCGGCAATGAAATATATGTTGAGCGCAAATAACCAATCTGCGCTATTTACCAAACGCGCAGCGCATATAACAAATATTTGTACGTTGGTTATATGCGCAACGATTTACCAATCGTTGCGCAGGATAAATTTAACCTGCGCGATTTACAAAATGCGCAGCGCAAATAACAAATGTAACTTTATATATCTGAAATTTGCATTTCGTGTTTGATAAATCATGCAGTTGGTCAATTTATCAATAAATATTGATGTCAATGCTGAATATCTTGGTACTTAAATTATGTGTCATGAATTTGTTTCTACATCAGTAAATTCACGGCAGTCAGTCACCAGGTTTCCATACCTCCGATCTTATACACGATGCAATAAAACCCAAACATGCGTGAAGGTGTGATTTCCTCCAGCTTGCACAGGTCGTCCTCTGGTATGTTTTAGGCTATTTTTATAATTTTCTACTTCACCCGAGCACACACTTAGCAAAATATCGTTTTTATTATATTGAAATTTCTTGAAATTTCACAATAATATTCTTTTTACCAACGGGAGCATATCTCTCAACATGTCTAAGATAAAAGATGAAATAAAAAGTAACAGAATTAAAAGAAGAAAAAAAATCCTGATGAAGGCGTAAGCGCCGAAACGTTGATAAAACGTTGATAAAAGATAAATATTCACGTGTTGTTGTTGAATTTTACCATCGTACTGAATTAAAAGAAAATTCTTACAGATCTGATCTATATTATTATTATTATTTTATAGTACAAAATCGATTGAATAAAGAGTAGACCTAATTTTCATCAAAACGTGAACGAAATTTTATATTTTGTAGCTGCACAAGATATGTGTTCGGTGCCCTGCGCTAAATGAAAATCTGGAAATTACTCTGATAACTTGAATATCTTTTATAAATCATATTAACTTCTACTTAGATTTATGATAACAGACTAAAACTATAGTTTTTTTTTACAAATCTAAATAGATATATAATGTTACACCTGTAACTTGCGTGGGAGGTCGGTCTGCGCTAATAGCAAAGTTTGAAATTACACTGTATTTCAAATATATTTCATTCATAAAACATACTATTTATGTAACTTTCAAATGAATACTGTAAAAATATGATTAGAAAAAGAGTGTTTTATGTCATAACGAGAACGAAATATTACACTTTTTATCTGCGCAAGATGTGTGTCTTCGCTAATAATAAATCTGGAAATTACTCTGATAACTTGAGTATCTTTTATAAATCATATCAGCTTTTACTTTGATTTACAATTACAGACTAAAACTATAATTTTTCAAAATGAATCTATAATCTTACACCTGTAACTTGCTTGGGAGGTCGGTCCTGCGCTAATAGCAAAGTTTGAAATTACACTGTATTTCAAATATATTTCATTCATAAAACATACTATTTATGTAACTTTCAAATAAATACTGTAAAAAAGGAATAGACAAAGACTGATTTTTGTCATAACGAGATAGAAATATTACATTTTTATCTGCGCAAGATGTGTGTTTGCGCTAATAATAAATCTGGAAATTACTCTGTTAACTTGAATATCTTTTATAAATCATATCAGCTTTTACTTTGATTTACAATTACAGACTAAAACTATAATTTTTCAAAATGAATCTATAATCTTACACCTGTAACTTGCTTGGGAGGTCGGTCCTGCGCTAATAGCAAAGTTTGAAATTACACTGTATTTCAAATATATTTCATTCATAAAACATACTATTTATGTAACTTTCAAATAAATACTGTAAAAAAGGAATAGACAAAGACTGATTTTTGTCATAACGAGAACGAAATATTTCATTTTTTATCTGCACAAGATGTGTGTCTGCGCTAATAATAAATCTGGAAATTACTCTGTTAACTTGAATATCTTTTATAAATCATATTAACTTTTACTTAGATTTATGATAACAGACTAAAACTATAGCTTTTTTTACAAATCTAAATGGATCTATAATGTTACACCTGTAACTTGCTTGGGAGGTCGGTCCTGTGCTAATAGCAAAGTTTGAAATTACACTGCATTTAAAATATATTTCATTCATAAAACATACTACATGTATTTATGCAACTTTCAAATGAATACTGTAAAAAATGAATAGAAAAAGAGTGATTTCTGTCATAACGAGAACGAAATATTTCATTTTTTATCTGCACAAGATGTGTGTCTGCGCTAATAATAAATCTGGAAATTACTCTGATAACTTGAATATCTTTTATAAATCATATTAACTTTTACTTTGATTTACGATTACAGACTAAAACTGTAGTTTTTTTACAAATCTAAATGGATCTATAATGTTACAGCTGTAACTTGAGTGGGAGGTCGGTCCTGCGCTAATAGCAAAGTTTGAAATTACACTGTATTTCAAATATATTTCATTCATAAAACACACTATTTATGAAACTTTCAAATGAGTACTGTAAAAATGAATAGAAAAAGAGTGATTTCTGTCATAACGAGGACAAAATTTTACATTTGTTATCTGCGCAGATGTATGTCTATGCATGTTTATGCACGACGGGCGGTTATACGTCGGGCGTGATAATATCATGAGAGCGAATCCCGAGTGTTTTTTTTTTGTACGACGTATGAACGCCCGAGTGTATAAAGAGTGTTAAAACATGGTTTTGCTATAATTTATTTCGATTCCAATACCAGTATGCCCTTAATCTAAAACAGTAGATAAATATACAAGCGCTTTTTCTTTGTCGCAACAAAATCTTTGACGTCAACGCACGTTAACGTGACGTCATTCTATCGTGAGAGTTATATATTTGAAGTTTCGGCATCATTTCAGGATTTGCTATTAGCGCAGGACAGATATCCCGCGCCGATTACAGATGTATCAAGATATTCATTTTGGCAAAAGCTAGACTTTCAGCCCGTAAAACAATGATAAAATTTACATGGTTTATAAAAGGTATTCTAGTACACAGAGTAATTTTCAGATTTTTTATTAGAGCAGGACACACATTTTGCGCAGCTACAAAATGTAAATTTTGGTGCAAGTTTTGATGGAATTTACTCGTTATTCTATCTATTTTGCATTATAAAAGCATGAAAAAAAATAATATCAATTAGAATTGTAAAAAATGACATATATTTGGTATATTGTTGACATTTCAGGAATTGCGATTAGTGCAGGACCGTCATCCCGCGAATTATGTAGAAGTAACTTTATATTCTAGCTACAATTTTAGTCTGTAATTGTAATAACAAAATTAAAGTTGACATAGCGTATGAAATTATCGGAGTAATGTTAAAACTTTCTATTAGCGCAGGACATACGTCTTGCACAGAAACGACGGAAACCACTCTTGTTTCTATCTATTTCTACTACATTTTTAAAAGGTACATAAATGATATGTTTTATAAATTGAATATATTTAAATTCAGGATTTGCTATTAGCGCAGAACTGACATCCCGCGCAGGTTACAGAATTAAAATTACATTTGTCTTTGCAAAAGCTACAACTTCAGTCTGTTAACATAAAACAAAGTTAAATTTAGCATGGTTTATGAAAGATATTCAAGTAATCAGGATCATTTCCAGAATTTTTATTAGCGCAGGGCCGACATCCCGCGCAAGATACAGATGTAACAAAATATTCATTTGGCAAAAGCTACAATTACAGCCTGTAATCACAAAACAATAATAAAGTTAGCATGGTTGATGATAAATATCCAAGTTATCAAGATTATTTCCAGATTTTTTATTAGCGCAGGGCAAACACATCTTGCGCAGATAACAAATGTAATATTTCGTTCTCGTTATGACGGAAATCACGCTTCTTTCTATTTCTTTTCTACTCCGAAAACATTTTTTATGAAGTTATATAAATAGTATCTTTTAGAATTGAAATATGTTTGAAATATCGGCGTCAGTTCAGAATTTACTATTAGCGCAAGAACAACATCCCGCGCAGGCTACGGATGAAACATTATATTCAGATTTTCAAAAGCTACATTTTTAGACTGTAATCGAAAAACGAAGTAAAAGTTGAAATGGTTTATAAGAGATATTCAAGTTATTGGAGTTATTTTCACAGTTCTATTAAAGCAGGACACACATCTTGCGCACCTACAAAATGTAAAATTTCGTTTACATTTTGACGAAACTTATTAGTTATTCTATCTGTCTCACTATAAAACATTAAAAAATGATATAAGTATAAAAGATCTGTTAGAATCGTCTTTTAAGTCTGCTTATTTTTGTTTTATTTTTAATCTTGGCCATGTCAAGAGATATGCTCACGTTGGTAAAAAAGAATTGCGCTTTTTTAATATGATGAAAAAAAAGCGATATGGTGAATTGTGGTAAGTGTGTGGCAATTCAGTCTTTTATGTAAGTCTCCTTTATGTTCTATATCCGGTATAAAATGACTGCGTGTGATCGAATGAAGTAAAAATACTTTAGTTATAAAAAGAATAGAGAGGACGATGTGGCTATCCGAAGGAAATCACACCTTCACGCATGTTTGAGTTTTATTGCATATTGTATCATACTGCAGATATTGAAACCTGGTGACCGACTCCCATGAATTTACTGATGTTGAAATAAATTTATGACACATTTTTAAAACCAAGATTTGCAATATCAGTCTGTAATTGTTAAACAATGTAAAAGTTAGCATGGTTTATGGCAGTTATTCATATTATCAGAGTAATTTCCAGATTTTCTATTAGCGCAGGACACATCTTGTGCAGCAATAAAAATTCGTTCACGTTCTAGCGAAAATTACTCTTTTGTACTACAAAACATTAAAAAATAACAATACGATCTGTAAGAAATGATCAATATATATTTGAAATATCGGTGTCATTTCAGGATTTGATATTAGCGCTGGATCAACATCCCGCACAGGCTACGGCGTTTAAAAGTTAAAAAAAATAATAAAAAAGAAATAAAAAAACTTGTGTTATTAAATATTCTTTGGATATTTTGTATCATTTTAAAGTTTTTTAACACCTATGACAAATGACTCTAAATACCGTCGTCAACAGAAATGTTTAGTCCATAAACTACCAGGGACGTGAGCATCTCATTGAAATTACCGCATAAATACGCTCATTTACTTTAAAAAAATGTTCTTTACAAATTAAGCACAGTCAATTCACACCTTTCCGCGTGCCTGATCACCGTCAGTTTTAAAATTAAAACAGTTTTATGTAGGCCTACAAGTCTAACCCTCTAATGATATTCAATTTTATCGGGAGATATCATCCATATGTTAAAAGCGCAGACTCATTTACCAAACGCGCAAGACAGTTACCCTGCGCATATAAGAAATATATAAGGTTGCCCGATTTACAAATCGTTGCGCAGATAACAAATTGGTTATTTGCGCTGCGCGATTTACCAAATGCGCAGATTGGCTATATGCGCGTAACATATATACTATCATTTGAAAATACATAGCAGCAATATATCCACATGTATTTATTTATACTCAAGTCCACCTTGGCGCTGTGATTTACAGCAGTAATAAGGATTCGAGCCCATTTTTGGATACCTGAAAAATACTTTAAATTACGATTTTCAACACATTTCACTGTTCGACATCGGCACATTATTCATAAATTGCTAAAACAAAAATCATAAGGCGTTTTTTCGACGTATTGAGAAATTCCGCACATTTCACGTTCTTTGTTTGAAATTACGATATTCAACACATTTCATTGTTCTTCGTCGGCACATATTGCATAAATTGCTAAAACTAATTTCATTTTATATCTCAAAAAGGCCTCAACAATAACACGAGATGACAAAATAACGAGTTCAGGGCATCGTTTCGGCGCAGAATACAGCAGTAACTGACCAACAAAACATGTTCCAACTTCGACATGAGGTCTTATATGGACGTATGCTGTCGGCATTTTTCAAATCCGTCGACAATGTAATATATTCTATTATTTCGACATATGTACAAGCAATATATCCACATGGTTTTATTTATCCCCAAACCCTTCAGAACGCTGTGAATTACAGCAGTAACAAGGATTCGAGCCCATTTTTGAACATCTGAAAAATGCTTAAAATTACGATTTTAACAGAGATTTTACCTTTCTTCGCTGGAATACAAAGCATAAATTGCTAAAACTAATTTTATTTTGTATATAATAGAGACTTCAACGATGACCTAAGAAGACCAAATCGTGTCTCACGTGCATCGTTTCGGCGTAGAATACAGCAGCATCTAAGCACCAAAATATGTTTCAGTTTTGTGATGAGGCGTTTTTTCGACGTATGCCGTCGGCATCCTGAAAATCGGTCGGGAATGCAATAGGTACTTTTATTTGGACATACATACCAGCAATATATCCACATAGTTTGATTCATCCTCATGTCCTCCTGGACGCTGTGAATTACAGCAGTAACAAGGAATCAAGCCCATTTTCGGACACCTAAAAATTGCTTAAAGTCAAGATTTTCAATACATTTCACTGTTCTTCGACGGCACATTTTGCATAAATTGCTATAATTAAATTCACTTCATATATTATGAAAGTCTCAACGATGCCCTAAGTTGCTTAAATATTGGCTTAAGAGAATCGTTTCGACGCAGAATACAGCAGCAACTGAGCACCAAAAGGTGTTCCGATTTCGTGATGAAATCTTCTTTACACGTATGCCGTCGGCATCCTGAAACACCGTCGGCAATGAAATATATACTATCATTTGAAAACACATAGCAGCAATATATCCACATGTATTTATTTATCCTCAAGTCCACCTTTGCGCTGTGATTTACAGCATTAATAAGGATTCGAGCGCATTTTTGGACACCTTAAAAAAGCTTTAAATTACGATTTTCAACACATTTCACTGTTCGACGTCGGCACATTATTCATAAATTGCTAAAACGAAAATCATATTACATCTCAAAAAGGCCCTGATAATGATTTAACGTGACCAAATATAGTCTTAAGGGCATCGTTTCGGCACAGAAAACAGCAGTAACTGACCACCAAAGCATGTTGCAATTTCGTGATGTGGTATTCTTTGGACGTATGCCGTCGGTATAATGAATATCCGTCGGCAATGAAATATATACTTTTATTTGGACATACATACCAGCAATATATCTACCTGGTTAGATTGATCTTCAAGTCCTCCTGGACGCTGAGAATAACAGCAGTAACAAGGATTAGAGTCCATTTCCGTACGCCTATAAAATGCTTTAAATTCAGATTTTCCGGACATTTCACCGTTCTTTGTCGAAACATTATGCATAAAGTGCTGAAACTAATTTTATTTCGTATCTTATAAAGACCCCAACAATGATCTAAGATGACAAAATATTGGCTTAAGGGCATCGTTTCGGTGCAGAATAAAGCATTAACTGAGTATATAAACATGTTCTAATTTTGCGATGAAGCCTTCTTTGGACGTATGCCGTCGGCATCCTGAATATCCGTCGGCTATGTTATATGTTCTATTATTTTTACATACATACCAGCAATATATCCACATGTTTTATTTCATCTCAAAATCCCACTGGACGCTATGAATTACAGCAGTAATAAAGCTTTGAGTCCATTTCAGACATTAAAAAATCTTTAAAAAATAGGATGCCACTGGTATCCTGAACATCCGCCGACAATGTAATATGTAGTACTTTTTGAACAAACATACCAACAATATATCGATATCGTGAAATGTCCTAAAGACTACATAAAAATTGTGGATAACAGCAGCAAGAGGGCTTGAAGTCCGTTTCCTGAGACATAAAAAGACAAAAACATTATAAAAAGAACAGCTTTGAAAATTTTTCGATGGCCAATAATGCATAAATTGATAAAATTGATTTCATATCGTATTTTGCGCAACTTCCAACTACTATTGTTACTGCTATAACTTCCAATAGTAGCATCAGTAATATTGTTGTTGTTGCTAAAACTGCCAACAGTAGCAGTAGTAAAAATGTAGTTACTGCTATAACTTTACAACAGTAATAACAGTAATACTGAAGCTACTGCTATAACTTCCAGCAGTAGTAGCAATAATACTGCTGTTACTGCTACAACGTTAAAGCAGTAAAAGCAGTAATACTGCTGTCACTGCTGTTACTGCTCTACTGCTAACTTCACGCTTGTATTTTACTACCTAAAGCGCCGATCATCTTCAATTCCTGGTTCCCAGCTCTTTCCTTCCATTACAAAGAGCAAGCCGGCACTAAACAACAAATGGTGTTTCGTTTATGAAAAGTGACCAATCGAAAGCTTGCTTACAAAAGCTATAGTGCCCTATAAGGCTGTGCCCATCATTATTGAACGAAAAGAGCTCAATGACACGCGAAGGACCAGTCTATCGCAAGTAGAATATTGCATCAATCGCTTCTCCATACGCTTGTAGGAATGAGCTTAAAATCAGAGAAACTGTGGTTGAATAAGCCAATTGAGCACTTAGAAGCTTGCATAGTTGAAACAAGTGCCATTAGGATCTTAACACTGAAAATATTTCAGGGACTGGATAAATGTTTATATTCATTTTTAGTAAGATTGCTTCTTTGGTGGTAGTAATGAGTGATAGCAAAATTTACATCGGCACTATGACTTTTGTGGACACTTCTCTAATATTGAGGTAGTACTATTCATACACCTTTTTTCAATGGCATATCACTTTGAGCTCCGTCCCTGTCCTCTCATAACAAGGGCTAAGCGAGCCACCCTCTAGATACTTGTTTTACCTCTGTATGTTGTCCATTGCAGGTAATCTAGTAACAGATGCTATAATTTACTACCACATTAATTACTCCCATCCAGAATCAAACTGGGCACCGGCAGCTATAGCCATTTGGAACGGCGGCGGTATACGATCATCCATTGACAAAGGTAATATACCATTGAGCATACAAGCGACAATTAAAAGCTGCTCGTCCTCAGTTTGGTCGAAAATGTTCAATTTCATAAAAGCAACATTTTTATAACAAGAATGTAAAACGAAAATGCATGATCAACAAAATAAGCGAAAATCTATGTAACGTTCTGAGAAAATGTCTTATGAAACAGGTTTGCAACGCTTTACTTTTTCCTACATAACCATATAGTGCTGTGAATCCGTAAACCTTTCTGCGGGCGAGCAGCTTTAAAAAATTCCATTGATGATCCGTTTTAATGTAATGTGTACATAAACATATAATCATAAATTTTCATTTATCGGAAAGAAATCTGCAGTGACGCTTGCGTTCTGAATATCTGACGAATGACTAAAACCAAATCGTAACAGTAGCACGATAGTATAATTGCAATTGCTTTCGTGTAAGTTCAAAGTTGCCGCAAATACTGACTAGGGAAACCAAGTGAGAACTGATACAATGAAACTTTAAGAGTACGTGAATTGCCTTATTTATATATGATTTTTCTATCGTTATTGCATGTCCAAATAAGACAAAAGTGTACTTTTATTATACAAAGCGTATATGCCCGCCCGCTTAGCTCAGTAGGTAAGAGCGTTGGTCTACGGATCGCGGGGTCGCGAGTTCGATCCTCGGGCGGGGCGTATGTTCTCCGTGACTATTTGATAAACGACATTGTGTCTGAAATCATTAGTCCTCCACCTCTGATTCATGTGGGGAAGTTGGCAGTTACTTGCGGAGAACAGGTTTGTATTGGTACAGAATCCAGGAACACTGGTTAGGTTAACTGCCCGCCTTTATATGACTGCAATACTGTTGAAAAACGGCGTTAAACCCAAAACAAACAAACAAACAAAGCGTATATGTAAAGTTTTTAAACCGTTGCTGTTACGTATGCGTATACAACTGTATTTTGAAAACAAATGTGAAATATTTAGAACTGCTCTAAAATTTAATGAACATTGATTTCTATAAATAGGTGTTGTTGTCGCGGGGGAAGTGCACAGTGTACTACCGTTTGGAAATGAGGTAGACCTTTTGACAGTTTCTGGTAAAAACCTTCGAGAACAGTTAGAAATTTCAGTCTCGAAATACGATAGTACGGAACCGCCCGGTGGCTTTCTTCAAATGTCAGGTTTGTAAACTGCCTTCCATTGATTATTTAAAAGAGATTGTAACCTGAACTCATATTAGGCTAGCTAATTCGTTCTTTCACTGAACTACACCTGTAGTATGTGCTCTGTGTCATTTCAAACTGATTAATCAAAGGAATCTTAAAAACAGATATTCATAATGGGTTGTGATGTTTTGTTAATGTATGACAGAATATTTAAAAGTTTCACGGAACATATTTATTGCTGGGGCAAGGCGTTGTCAAGAAAACGCGAAGAAAGGGGCGCTACTATATTTTCTACTGGTTTATATAAAAGACATTTTAGAATCGAAATAATGTATAGAAAAATCGTGTTTTACTTAAATTAATACACTCAAAATCGGTTACACGTCGGCGGGTTACACCCTCGTGAAATTATTCCGCGGACGTATAACCTCTTTTCGTGTATAAATAACGTTAAAACACGGTATTCTAAACATTATTAGTTAAATGAACTGCAGTCTGGAAACTTCTTTTTTACCTGGAGAAAGTGTCTAAAATATTTCAGAAATTATAAAAGTGATTCCTTTCAATTTTATGTCGGATGGTGTAATTACACGCCCTTAACAACTTTTAGTGATGTTAATACACCTGTTATAAAAAAGGAACACATACTTGCTGAACACACTTGACCAAGGTTTAGCTGTTTTCAAAAGGATTCTAAATGACTAAAACTCACTTATAATGATCGTGTAGGGCTCCGAGTTGTGTACAATCTACAGAAGCCGGTCGGACAACGAGTCGTCTCGGTAGAAGCCAGATGTCTGCAGTGTGATATACCAAAATTCCACCCTTTGAAGGACAGCGATGATTATAAAATTTTTACTTCAACGTTTTTGGTCAATGGCGGGGAATGGTATAAATTTGAACCATCGGGACGACAGCGTTTCAGTAAGTACTTATGAATGCATTCCCTTTGGTTTCTCTGGTTAAAATTTATAATTACTGATTTCTTCACAGGTTAAGTCTTGTGCAACTTTTTGAAATGTCAAAAAACCTTTTAAAATTGTAAGGACTACTGTTAGAAAAATAGTCATAAGATATTGATTTATTCGATATCTTTTTGTCTTACTTACCTCCACAGATACATTTGATGTCTTATTTCTCTTCACAGATTCATTGGGGTCTCATTTCCCATCCAAGCATACATTGAATGTTATAAATCTGTTCACAGATGCATTTTGTGCCTTATTTCTCTCCACATTTTTATTGTTTGTCTTATTTCTTCTCACAGACATATTGGATGTGTTGTTTCTTTTCACAGATACTTTGGATGTGACAACCCTGACAGAGTACTTCAAGAAACACAGTCCCGTATTTGCACAGGTTGAGGGGAGGATTCGCTTTCATACAGACACCATAACTTCAGCTGGTTCTTTACCTATGTCTACAATGTTCTTTTTGACTTCAGTTCTTTTGTTTCCCTTCATCTAGCACCAAAAAATATGTCCAGAAATTGTTTATAAGCGTGCACACTAACTATCCATTTAACCATTTCATTATATAAAAGAAATATATGAGCCGTGCCATGGGAAAACCAACATAGTGGCTTTGCGACCAGCATGGATCCAGACCAGCCTGCGCATCCGCGCAGTCTGGTCAGGATCCATGCTGTTCGCTAATAGTTTCTCCAATTCCAATAGGCTTTAAAAGCGAACAGCATGGAGCCTGACCAGACTGCGCGGATGCGCAGGCTGGTCTGGATCCATGCTGGTCGCATACCCACTATGTTGGTTTTCTCATGGCACGGCTCATATAGTAATTTGTATATTTTTTACTTTTTGCTTAAATCATTTACTGCTCACTAATGCTTGTACATTATAAAAGGTTGGTATTCAGATTTTGATCAAGTAAAAAACGTATGTGTTAGAAAAAATACCATCAGATTGATTTATTGGTGCTCAGTACTGCACACTGTGTACTCTCCTGGTTGCTCAACGAGATAGAGTTTATTTCTGTGTACAATGTACATATTCATGGCAATATGAAATGACAACATACAGATAACAATAAACCGGTATGTATGTTAATAAAGCCATGCCAAATACATTTTAACACAAAGGATGACACAAAAAAGAGATAGAAATCATCTTTTATTTCCATTTTGGTCTTTGTGTAGTATAATATGGTATGACATGTGAAGACATATGACAGAAAAAAACCCGAAAGAGTTAGATTATCACAATTCATAGATATTAAATTATAAAAAAAGACTAACTATCACAATAAATGGATTAACAAATATGAATTATATTATAATCTAATATATCATTCTATATAACTGAAATTACTAAATAAAATAAGGTAACAAATACGCTGTCTGGGCCGTCTAAGCGCGCATTTCACAGTTGTTTGTTTAGCCGAAGTTCATTAAAAAAGTAAGTTTGTAAAATTATTTTTTTATCTTGTTTGCGAATCGAGACAGTGTTGAAACCAATGAATTCTGAAGCTCACAGGCAGTTTTAAAACTTGCGTTTTGGTTCACATTGCAAATGATGAAATATCCTGATACCGATCAGATGGAAACAAATGACTACAGACTATATTTAAATAAAAAGAAACAGCTTTTAAGTACATTAAATTAAAGAGAGTTATAACATGAGAATATTTTTAAAAAACGATGCATACATATCTCAACTAATACATGTATGTAGTTTAAATAATTATTTGTGCCATAAATGTACTTCTAAAAGAATATGCGAATAGTGAAAAATGTCATAAAATGACGGTATTTAAATGTGACTGGCCAGTTTTAAGACCAACTTACGCCTGTTGCTGTTGTATTATTGTATAAATATGAAGTAGAATACTAAAAAAGTGACTAAAAAACTGACAGATTAATAAAATAGAGTAAATGTATCTGCATTTTCTTTACAAATTGTATGCTTTCGACCGGTTTCAGTTTCACTTCTTTATTTAACAGCATATTGTTTATTTCCTTCGTTTTTATTGGAAGGCTTCTCCAGCCTCAAACATCTTGATAAAAGAAAGTTTGTGACATACAACTATGTACAAATGGTATATGAAAAATTGCCAGCACTGACTATTTACTGAAATGAGTGCTATGTTTGGACCAGTTTAAAGTTATCATAAATATAAGTAGGATAATTATTACTACTAAGTAAAAAAGGTTGTGTCATGGTTTAGCCGCAGTTGTTCTACCCTGTATTCAACATTGAGTCAATTAAGATTACTGAAATATGAAACTTCAGAAGAAATTATACAATCATAACTACAAAAAATGTGCAACAGATGTTTAATTACAAGTCAGTCTATACTACAGCAGTCATTCAGAATTTACTTGTTAATTGCAAAAACTAATACATGTTGGTTTACTTCATTATTGAAATATCAAAGATAATCTAGTAATGTCTCTTGTACATTGTATATATGTCCACCATTTATGTTGTCACTTCCGATTTGCATCGAGTAATCTCTATTCAAAGTCAGACCAAACAAATACTTTATTATACCTCCACTAAACATGTTGGGCAATCTGACTATAGTACATTTCCTATTACGCTACGCTTAGGATCTGGAGACGAGCTGTTGATAGCCTCGTTCTGACGACCCTTCCGCTAGCCAATCAAAAGGCTTACTTACAACATTCTGCAAGCTTAAAAATCTATATTTAGCCTTGGTTTTTGAGATCTACAATTCTTATGTTGTAAGATGTCAGATAGCCGGTTAGCTCAGTCGGTAGGGCACTTGCTTTGTAAGCAATGGGTCCCGGGTTCGAGCCCTGGACTGACTGCACATCTTTTGACATAAAAATTGTAGTTATCAAAAACCAAGGCTTTTTAAAGCTTGCAGAATGTTGTAAGTTAGCTCTTGATTGGCTAGCGAAAGGGTCGTCAGAACGAGGCTATCAATAGCTCGTCGTCAGATCCTATGCGTAGCGTAATAGGAGATGTACTTTAGTCAGATTGTGTTTGATCCAAACTTAAAATAGTTGTTCAACATCATCACCAATATCACATGACACAAACGCCATAACTCTTGTACCAGTATTCCATAATTATATTCCCCTTTTTACTTAGAATTTCAGGTTAAAGTTTTGGTACACTTTCACTCTATCTCAATTATTACTAAATGGATTCGATTCAAACTTAAAATAGATGTTTCACATTATCACCCACATCATGTGACATAATGTGCATAACATCAATTCAAGCTTAATTTTGATGCATTTTCACCATATATCTCAGTTATTACGACATGCATATGACTCAAACTTGAAGCAGTTGTTCCACAACATCACCCACAACATATGACACAAGGCGTATACCTGTTGCACCGATTTTTCTGAATTATGCCCCCTTTTTGCTTAGAATTATATTTACATAGTGTTTTGATACACTTTATCTGTACCTCTCTTATTATTTGATATTTTTAACACAGACTCAAGCTATTGTGCAATATTCATCCACCATTGGAGTCATTAAACACTCTAGTGACAGTTCTTGACAGATTTAAATGTTTTTGGTATACAGGTGTAACATCATAAAATACAATGTTGTTGCATTTTCACTATATCTCAGTTATTACGAAATGCATTTGATTCAAACTTGAAGTAGTTGTTCCATATCACCACCAACATCCTTTGACACTAGGTGTATAACTCTTGCGCCGATATTTCCTGAATTATGCCCCCTTTTGGCTAAGAATTATACTTATGTAGTATTTTGATACCCTTTATCTGTACCTCCCTTATTATTTCATATTTTTAACACAGACTCAAGCTATCGTGTAATATTCATCCACCATTGGAGTCATTAAACACTCCAGTGACAGTTCTTGACAGATTTAAATGTTTTTGGTACACAGGTGTAACATCATAAAATACAGGTCAATTTCGGTTTAAATGTGGCCATGTTTTTCTTATGGTTGCCATTCTTCTGTGACAAGACCGCATTATGGGGGTATTCGTCACTCCTGTGACAGTTTGACAGTTCTAGTTTAACATAAATTTTACGTCTGAACTCACTTCAGTTGTGTATTTAATAGTATTCTGTATATATATAATATGATAAAATATTTGCTTAGATATTAATCTCTGATCACCGCAATATATGTGTATAATGTGTCCTTCTTTAATAGCTCATAAATTTTACTTAGAAAGCCTTCTAGAATTTCTGAAATACTTTCAAGGTTCAAACTGTTTTTTTTTTTCTTTTCAAAAGCATATTGAGCACGATGTCTATTTACTTTTTTGTTGTTTTGGCACATTTTGGACGATTTCGGCGATTTGAAAGTTTGGTCTGACTTCGATCCAGATTTTAATTTGTTAGATTTTTGGCCTGATCCCTGTTAAGGCCCATTAACTGTTAAGTCCCATTAACAAAAATAAAAGTATATGAAATCGAAACGATTGGCTTTGTTCTGAATTGTAGTTAGAAATGAAAGAGTGAAATATACGCCGGTGGTGCACAACTTTCACTCTTGCTACAGAGCCTCGTCTTATAGCACATGCTTTTCTACAAAAGCACGTCCTTAGACCCTCTGATTCATTTTGAACAACGCATTCTACCTTAGACAGTAATAATGAAGGAAAAAATGTTGTCAATAGCGGCCAAATGTTACTATGACTTGCTAGCAGATGTGTACTTTCACACAACTTAGTAAGGTTTGCTACCAATGGCATAAAATACAACAGATACCTTACAGAATTTCTCAGTTTGTCTTGGAGAATCTTTGGAACAGAAAAAGTGGAAACTCAACAGGTCGCTCAACACGACAAAAACGAAAATGTTGCAGGCTCGGTACATGGACGATAGTGGAAATGGATGCTACTGAGCTCAACATTTACCTGTACTCGTCCTTGAGGATGTCTGATCTGTTTCTTACCAATAATTATTTTGGTAGTTTCACTTTTATATTTTTACTACTATACATATTTTATTTAATTCTTTCTGACATTATAAGTATATTGAAAAAAAAGACGACAATGTTCTAATTAATCAGGGTTTAATCACAGTAAATCACAATGTTTAATCACAGAAAAATATCACAGAACAATAACGGAGATCTTTTCCTCCTTCACTTTACCTCGGACCCTTGCACTGCTTTGACGTCGAATAAGTTACCACTGAAATCAGATATTTATCCAGTATTAACAGACGACTTGATTAAGTATTATTCCATATATATTTTATTTTTAAACGTAGTTTATAAATACAGTTACTTCCAGTACAAGATTGACATTTCTGTAACACTATAAACTCTACCAATTATTTATATGGCCCATTAAGTAATTGTTCAAGACACCTTTTGAAAACAAAAAATCACACAAGACTTGAGTAACATCTTTATTTAATGAAGGTAACATACAAAGTGTACATAACATGAAAATGAAACGTAAACTTATTTTCAGTATGGCCTTCAGTTAACAACAACAACAATACACATGTATACAAACATTTACGATAAATTTCACAAAATCATATATATATATCAAAGATCAATGTATTAAATACGATCAGAAGCTTCCCATTCGTACATCTGACAGACACTCACGTACTTATAAGACTATTAAAGAGAATAAACAAACAACAGCAAAACAAAATAATAATAAAATAACTGACATCATGATATGTAAAAACTGTAATAATATAATTATTTTAAGCACTGGACTGTAACATTAACAAATGTCGTTTGATATTATTTTTGAATGTTTGTAATATATTTGATTCCTTAATTTCAGCAGGTAATTTATTCCAAATATTAACACTGAAGTACGAGAATGAATCTTTAAGATAATTTGTACGATGTGTTATATGCAAAACAAGATCTTTGTGAGCTGTTGATCGTAGATTATGCAATTTACTATTTGAGACACTTAATATTTCAGTCATGTAGGTCGGTACCATATTATGCATAGATTTGTAAACCATCACATGGTACCGATCTAATACCCCAGTCACACATACGGCGCAGATAGCTACGTCTAGCAACGGACAGAAACGTAGTAATCCGTATCAATCCGTACCTGAGCCGTACCTCAGAGTAGTCATTCGTTTTAATCCGTACCAAAACGTGGTCAAATCGTATTCAAAACTTATTCCAAACTTGCAAGTTTCTCAAACTTTTGAACATGCACAAAGGTTTGAGCGAACCGTAGCCATTTGAGCGTGACTTTAGACCAACTTGGCTGAAACTTATTCATCCGTAGCTAAACGTACTTAAACGTAGTTATCCGTGCTGTTACGTACCTCGCCGTAGCTGAACGTAGTTATCCGAGGCTGCTCGTACTTAAGCATAGTTCCACGTAGTTTACCGCAGACCCGTCCGTGCGCTAGGCAAGTTGCAAGGCGCAGTAAAACGTAATTCAACGTAGTACCTCGTACCTGTACTTATCCGCGTCCTGTATTGTTTTGCGATGTAACTCATTGCAGACTTGGAGCGGTCTTCTGCGCATGCCCGAAAGTTTTCAATTATTATCAATGGTAGCTCGCGGCAAAAATATACATATATTTGCATGTCCGCATACATTTAGTGTACAGTATGCATGAAATACTGACTAAAGGTTAGGGTTAGTATCACCATGGTTACAAAATATATACATTTAAGATATTTTCGTTCAAATTTAGTTTATCCGGTATGTACTGGAGTCTGTAATTTATACCGGCGCTCCAGGTCACAATAGCCTAAATAGTTTTCCCTATATATTCTATATAAAACTGACCTTTTCCAAAGAGCTACCAAACATAGCTACACCCATTTCAGAGAACAAATCCTTACCTCATTTTAAAGAGTTATGATAAAACTGATATAAAATGAAGAGAAAAGTAGGGGTCATGTATCTTCTAAGAGAGATTTCTCTGGTCACATTTACTTACTGTAAACTGACATCAAAATCACACTGCTGTGACCTGGAAGTACTACTCATACTAAAATTGAGCTTGACTTCACCATATACAACCTGCTCTCCCATTTTTCCTACCAAAATGTCAACAATACATCCACAATGAAATTTAAACAAAAACTAGCCTCAATTTAGACCTCTGTTGCCATGCTAAGTGAAAAAATAGTGTTCAAATACCTGGCAGCCATTACGCGACTAGACCAGATGGCTCCCACGCTGGTTCCTTTAGTTTAGTTAGGCCTCCAAGTCTGCATTGAGGTTTGTAACACACTAAATAGTTGTTCTTTATTCTATATAAAATTGACCTAATTCCAATGACCGCAGCACACATCAGGACCCTTTTAAATTTCTGTAACCTACATTTTCTTGAAGAATATTGTCAGTACTAACTTAAAATCAAAAGAAAAGTGGGGGTCATGTTTGATGCAAGGAAAATAATTTCAGTCAAACACACAAACTGCAAAATCAGCTAAAAAATGAGACCCCAAATTATACTGGTGGTGTATGATCTACGTTTCCATGAAATATTTTGTAATGTTGTTATTTCATTGTGCAAATGCTACCTACATGTCAAGCATAGATCTGTCATGTGATTTTAGCAAAAAATTTGCAAAGAAAATAAGGAAAATAGCTCTACAGAGTAAAAAACTGAGGACTATTTGTATCCGCCATTATGCGACTACCATGTTTTTTCCGCGCCACTTTTCTTTTTAGTGTATGTATGCCTTGAGTCACAAGGTCAAGGGGAAATAACTAACAGGGCCTTTGATTGGTTGAAAAAGTATATGGTATTCCGAGACAAATATTTAAGATGTAAAGTGGTCTCTCATTGGAGAAATCTGTTGAATATGTTTGAAAACTGTTTTATTTCTCAAATGAAGTTCTAAGCCATGATTAATAGAGGAAAAAATATTTGAAGGTGTATTTTGTTTGAAAATTTTGCTTGTTTTAGTGATTTGGTATTTTCATGAAATGTAAACAAAAATTAACTGCCGGACTGGGGGTTACTGACTTGCGGGTGAAAAAAGTGCACAAAAATGATGGTCAACAAGTATATTTCTGGCTGTTTTCTTTTAGGTCTTGAATAGTTCTTTCACCCTGGGTAGGTGGCATCAAAACTTTAAATGTTAGGAAAGGGCTATAACCCCAAACATTATAATGTAAGTCTATGGGAAAACAGTTAGTTCCCTTCGACCAATCATTGTTTTGTTTGTTTTCTGTTTTTCCCGTACTAAGACGTACTGCTCTTAGTTATTCACCCACAGACTAATCCCATCCGCACCGTTCCTCAACGCACGGACATATCCGTATTTGTGACTGTAGCTTAAGTAGTAAAGTTTTACCTTGAATTTGGTTTTCTTTCCTAGCACGATGCTCGGTTATACGACAGTACCATGGTAGACTGAAATTAGAAAGGAGAACTTATTGTTTTAACATGTGATAGAAGTATTACCATGTCTTAAATACCTGTACTTAGGTACTAGTATTCATTTTGTAGAAAGTCATGTTATGCCTTTGCAATGCTAATCCCACTCTGGTGTTTTTATTTACATTTTTTATCAATGAGAAAGATGGCGTCAATCTCGAGTTGAGATGACGGGGCGTTAAACTTTTACCTGTTTAAGCAAACCTGATGCGTTAGAACGAAAAACTCAGAAGTATAACATTATTTGTTACACTGGTATTGTAAAAAGCCTGTTTTTTCCCTTGTACAAAATCTTAATATTTTTTGTTGGATGTACTTTCACGAAGACTTCATTTCCATTGTCCTCAGTGCTTCCGAGGGATCTACCTTCCGGATTATATTTACTTCACAACAGCGGGTGTTAAGTGCTGTGTGGCGGCCGTAAAAAGTCGCCCCGACTTCATCTCAGTGTTGTTATATTTTCTGGTCCTTCGGGATCATTGATTTCAACTCATTTAGATTTGAAAATTGAAAACTGCTTAAGCCGGTGCTAGGGGGCGTGGAAAGTGTTGCATTTTCCATTACTGCTCATGAACAGACTCAATCAAACCGAGTCTGCATTTTTCACTGTTTGCATTGTCCTCAGTGCTTCCGAGGGATCTACTTTCCGGATTATATTCTGTTTTCTTACGTAAGTTACATTCATAGTACCACATCCTTATCCACGAAGTACCGATTATTACAGGTGTGCATGAGTATTATATCAATTTAGGAATATGTTTTTTTTATCTTCCCACCATCAATATCTTAAACATGCACCCCTTCCTCATTTCTGCATGAACTGTGAATGTAGCAATATGCGTCCTCTTAAACCATTTCTATGTGACATAAAATTTTACATATCAGATTATGTGTATGGGAGTTTTAAAGAATTTTCCATTATTTGTAAACGAAAGGTTTGACAGTGTTCAATTACTCTCAAGAAGGACGTTTTGTTTGTTCAGTGCATATGGTAGTTAAAGAAAATATTATTTCTCATCGTTTGAATCGTAAATTACTTTTCGAAAGCGTATACTTTAATTTCGTTTGAGCTTCGTAACCACATTTGTGCGTACTGTTTAATGTTGAATGACCTTGATTGAATTGCGAATATTTACATGTGCCTAATAATAAGGGGGGAAATCTATTAACCAATCATCAGGTGAGTTACTTTCTACATTTTAAACATGTTAGATTTTTTTACTTCTGTCGACATTTCATGTTTTGACACACGCAATGATAGATATTAACCCTATATATTTTGTTACTTTTTTGTTTAACTTACCTCTTGTCAGTCCTTCACAATTGCGAAAAAGGAAACCTAAAAATATGGACATGATATGATCAGGAGTTACCCCTCGGGTTATTTTTGTATTAGCCCTGAAGGGCACAAGGTGAAGTGATCGTAACTGTAACAAAAAACGTCGTCGAGATCCCCAATGATTACGAAATACGAAACTGACTGTACTTGCTTGGTTGAAATAAAACTTCATATTGTGTTTTGCAGTTGAGATATACATTCTAAAATGCCGACGAAGATATCCTCAGGATTGTTACTGGCCACATTCGTTCCATTGTTTGTGCCTATTATTACATCGGGATATGAAATGACAATTTTGCATACGAACGACGTGCACGCTAGATTTGAACAATTTAATAAATACGGATCAAAATGTTCCGAAGGAGATATTACGGACGGAAAATGCTTTGGAGGAGTGGCTAGGAGACACACGAAAATCCAAGAAATTCGAAGTAGTCATGATAACGTGCTATTATTGGATGCTGGGGACCAGTTTATGGGGACAACTTGGTTTACCGTTCATCGTGGCATGGCGGCGGCTTATTTCATGAAACAGCTAGGATACGATGCAATGGTAAAATATTACAGCAAACATTTTCTAGAAGTCATTCTCAATACATTTATATCTTCTTCATCATCATTATCATCATCATCATCATCATCATCATCGTCGTCGCCGTCGTCGTTGTTGTTTTTTCCTCTTCATCTTCTTCCACATTTCGAGCTCAACGTCATGTTCTTTCATTGAACCTCGTTAAATATTTCTTTTTTTATATGTCAAGTGTACTATTTTATTATGGAATCCGTTTATAATAAGTTATATTCAAATAATCATTCTTTGGACAAAATTAACTTGCTTTGCAAAAAAAATCTAGTTACAATATTTCACAGCAAGTTAAAAGAGCTTTTTTTTCAAAAAAAAAGTTTTTAATCAGATTACAACAAAGTCCGTTTTATTGCATGATTAATGTGGCAAAATCCCCCTAAAACTGACTTAATTGCACATTTGCAAACATTGTTAACGGCATGTAGTTATCGTATTTTAACATTAATCATCCACTTAACTTCACATTCAGATTTCGTATTCTGATACAATACATTTATTTTCAAATAGGCGAAATCACGTCCCAAATATATCACGATTACAATTATAATGAATTTTATGCAACAGCATAAATTGTATAAAATTAAGAAAAAATTTGACACTTGTCCTACGATTAAGTGTCCTAAAATAATTTTATATCTTGTGATCATTTGTGCAATGTTATACTAAGATGTTGTAGCAGAATAAATTTCAGAAAATCGCGTTGATTCGACTGCCGCGTAAAAAACTACAGACAGTATGTAAAAGACATGTTAAATTCACAAGGGCTGAGAAAGAAATCAATCCCTGCAAACTTTTCTATATTGGACCAATATTGGCAAACCATATCTGTTAACGATATTGGTCCGACATCCATATCAGATTGATACTAGGTCAACTTTGAAACACAGTATATCGGACCGATATCGAAACCCACCTCGGTCCAATACAGGCCTGGTCGTGTAATATGCTTTTATGGGATATACAGTATTTACCATTTCTTTGTGGAACATAAAATCTAGAGAACAGATTATGAAAATCGGTATACAAATCGCAAAATGGCGGATTCAAAGAGTCCTCAGTGTTCTTGCTCTATAGATATATTTTCCATATTTTCTTTGTGAATGTTTTGCTGAAATTACATGACAGATCTATCCTTGACATTTATGAAGCATTTCCAAAATGAAATGATAAATTATGTCATGGAATCTTCGGTCATACACCACCAATACAATTTGGGATCTCATTTTAGCTGATTTTGCAATTTGTGTGTTTAACTGAAAATATTTTACTTGCATCAAACCTGACCCCAACTTTTCTTTTGATTTTTACTCGGCACCCGATGTTCTTCGAGAAAATGCAATTTACAGACATTTAAAATGGGTCCTGAGATGTACTGCAGCCATTGGAAATTTGTCAATTTTACATGGAATAAAGAAGGTCAACTATATAGTGTGTTCATGCCTTATACCGCGATCCGGACCAATAGAATAATGTGAGCCGAAGCCACAATTATGAAGGAACCTCGCCAAAATATTCTTCAGCAAAGTCCCAGTAATAAATATGGCTTCTTATCAATTAGTTTTGTATAGAGTTAAATTCCCCGCGAATTCTGTTGGAATTCAGACGGTTAGTATTCTACTGCTAGATACGCATCATGGTTTTTATTCTTTAGTCTGCTAAATTTCTAAAATGGAATGGTCCATCATTCAATGTGGGCTGTACCATTTATTATTTGATTTCAACGAAGGTGTTTTCACTCAAAATTTACAGAGTGAATAGCGAACAGTGCAGATCATGATCAAGCTGACCTTGGTCTGCACTGGTCGCAAAGGCAGAATCACTTGCCGCCAGCAGGCTAAAGTTATATAAGATATACCTCTGACTTTCACATAGGCCACTGTATACCAATATTTTTTATACATATCATTTTTACATGTAAATGGTACCCGATTAATGCGTTTTCTTTTAGCGTAATAATTTTACAATGGAAGTTGCACACGATATGTCTCCCGCATGTACCACCTTCTTTCAGACGTCACGTTTCTTACCCAAACAATATCTCATTTTTAAATGGCAGTGTTTGGGGAACCACGAATTTGATATTGGTGTGGATGGGCTTGAAAAATTTCTCGACAACGTCACGTTTCCGGTTGTTAGTGCAAACACTGACGTAACGAATGAACCACGTCTACAAGGGAAATTTCTGAAGTCTTGGGACACGACTATTGGTGGGGAAAAGATTGGCATTGTGGGATATATTACGCCGGAAACTGTTCAGATTTCAAACGGAGGTAATGCAAACATTAGTAGTATCAAAATTCAAACTTGTTCTACAATAAGCTAGTCCGGTATGTGCAGTAAGTAGGACCTGCACGACTTTGAATCGAGAAGTAGCAAGTTCGATCCTCAGGCGAGGTTTATGTTCTCTGAGACAATTAGATAGTGTGTCTGAAGTCATTCGACATAATTTTATTATTTATGTGAGACAGTTGACAGTAGTTTGCAGAGAATACAGCCGTTCCGCCACAAAGTTCAGGAAACTGGTTATTAGTTAACGGATCGCAGTTACATAACTGTCATACTGTTGTGAAACAAATGATGGATTTTAGTCAAAACATGACAGACCCATCCTCAAGATATATCAACAAGACATTTTTCTTACCGTAATTGTAAGATAAACACTGTTGCCCTAGTAAGAAAAATCTGCACAGCTTAATTTTGTCTGATTTATTTACTTTCGTGTATAATATTGAAAAGTAAATATTTTATTTGACTCGTTGTAATTAGATTATTCAGTTTTTCATAGAAGGTTTCGATTATCCAATTTGATAACACAATTTCAAAGATAGTTATGCGGATATGTTTACAAAGCCAAAGAAAACGTTTATTTGGGACTTGTCCTTGGCGGTTTGGGTGTAAATTACTTTGCAAATACTTAAGTCCTTGCAAATGTCAATATTTTAATGACATAGATGGATGATAAAAAATTGCATAACTTTTTAGCTTGCCTTTTATTTTTTATTTCTATTTATTTTTTTTTTATTTACGAATCCGTATTTTCTTGATAGGTGGCGACTGCGTTTTTTTTTATTTATGTCAGCTATTTTTGAAAACTAAAAAAATAGTTTGGAAACGGTGTACCTTACTATATCACTTTTAAGCCAAGAACTATTTTTTTTCAGGTCCAACAGTTCGTTTTACTGACGTAGTGACTGCAGTTCGAGAGGAAGTGTCCCTGCTACAAAATCGAGGGATTAATAAAATCATAGCTCTCGGACACGCCGGGTTTAGTATGGACAAAAAGGTGGCCGCCATTGATGGAATAGACCTTGTAGTCGGTGGCCATACAAATACGTTCCTATACAACGGTAAGTTTCATTAAACTGGTCAACAATACATATACATCATTTAGTTTTCAGCTGAAGATTAAAACGCCACCCACACCCCCTCCCCACTGTTTCAAAGGTATCTCTCTTACACCTCACCCCTCTATTTTGAATATCACTATAGACAAAACACAAAACACCTCCCGCTTAATTTAAGCGTGTGCAAAAATCTAGTAAATTTATAAGATATGGCGAAACTGTATCACAAACTAGGAGAGATTTTGTCATTCCTGTTAAACAAACACAGTATCATACTTTTTACAGGCGAGAAACCAGCAGGCGAGGAGATAGAAGGACCCTACCCTGTTGTTGTTCACCAGCCTGGAGGAGGTAAAGGACTCGTGGTTCAAGCCTACACTATGGGGAAATACCTCGGCTACCTGAAACTTACATTTGACTCCGATGGCGTTGTAAAGAACTATTCGGGAATTCCAATCCTCTTGGATAACACAATGATAGAAGGTTGGATAAAGTAGATTTTAGTTATTTTTGAAACGTTAGTTGTAATACTTGATAAAAAAAATCCATCAGATAGCCATTTCCTCATTAAGAAATGTCAATATTTTACAAAGATCAAATCTCTAGTCTAATCAAAACCATTAATTGAAAACAAAACACGACTAACCCCAAACGCACGACAAAGATCGAAATTAAAAGCTACGATCTTTAGTACAAACTAAACTACAATTTTATAGCACGATACGAACGAAAAAGGTGAAAAAAAGATCAAAATAATATACAGTTATGAACAAAATTACCATTTAAAGCCCTGCTCCGCGGCTGTTCAAATTCTATTGTGTGTATGCAACCCATGAATACAATAAGTAACAGTAAACGGTCACGCGCAACACTTTATCACGTAAAACCACAGGTATTTTATATAGAATTTTATATAAAATAGACTCTATTTTGACAGGCGTCACCGTTCATAGTCAGGATTTTCATGCTTTTAGTGACACTTAAAGGTTAAAAGGTAGGACTGAGCAGGTATTTAAAAGCACGACAAATATCAAAATAAATAGTTTTTATTTATATGCCAAACATAACTATTCAAAGCATGAAAAACTCTATAATACATTTAACTCTCCAAAATATTTTGGGTTTGTCACATGTATATTTTACAGATACGCAGATTTTGCAGTATGTTGATGAATGGAAGAAGCCTGTAGATGCTCTGAGTGCACATGTTGTCGGCTACTCTAATGTTCTTTTAGATGGAGAAAGGTCATCGTGTAGACTAAAAGAATGCAGCTTAGGTAAAGGAACATTTGTGAACAATTTTTCAGAACATTTACCGCTGTCGAGTGTTACCTAGGATCGATCTACGGTCAGTCAAGGGTCTGCATCTTTCTGTTGCTGTGCTTCTTATTATTTGAATGGCACCCTTACTGTTTACTGCAATATTTGAACAACAGAAGTCTTCAACACTTAATTACTTTATATGATTTGTGAACAAGTCATACAGCCAAATTGCAAATATTTGAAAATTTAAAGATATTTTCATTTGTAAATAAATAGATCTAGTCCGAGTATTTATAAAGGTGGTATGTTTTAATTGATGATAGGACTGGTTCTAATGTCGTGAACCACTGAGATGTCCAGATTTTTTTTTGCTGGGTTGTTTCAGCGAGGCAGTATTACAATTGGATTTTACTACCTAAAGCGCCGATCATCTCCAATTTCTGGTTCCCAGCTTTTTCCTTCCATTACAAAGAGCAAGTCGGCAACCTAAAACAAATGGTGTTTCGTTTATGAAAAGTGACCAATCGAAAGCTGGCTTACAAAAGCCATAGTGCCCTATAAGGATGTGCCCATCATTATTAAACGAAAAGAGCTCAATCACACGCAAAGGACCATCCTATTTCCAGTAGAATATTGCATCAATCGCTTCTCAATATGATTGTAGGAATGAGCTTAAAAATCAGAAAAACTTTGGTTGAATAAGCCAGTTGAGCACTTAGAAGCTTGCGTAGTTGAAACAAATGTCATAAGGATCTTAACACTGGAAATATTTCAGGGACTGGATAAATGTTTATATCCATTTTAGACAGTAAGATTGCTTCTTTGGTGATAGTAATGAATGATGGCAAAATTTGCATCGGCACTATGACTTTTGTGGACACTTCTCTAGTATTGAGGTAGTACTATTCATAAACCCTTTTTCAATGGCAAATCACTTTGTGCTACGTCCCTGTCCTCTCATAACAAGAGCTAAGCGTGCCATCCTCTAGCTACTTGTTTTACCTGTGTATGTTGTCCATTGCAGGTAATCTAGTAACAGATGCTATAATGTACTACCAGTTTAACTACTCCCACCCAGAATCAAACTGGGCACCGGCAGCTATAGCCATTTGGAACGGCGGCGGTATACGATCATCTATTGACAAAGGTGATGTATTATTATTATTATTATTATTATACCACATTTATATAGCACTCTTTTCACACGTTCAAACTAACAAATACGCATACAAAAATAATGCATTCCACATTAACAAAATTCATAAATGTAAAGCGTATACATGTAGATTAATCAAGATAAACATACATACATAATTAAAAGTATTTCAGTGACCCTAGGATAAAATACTGTTCTACGCTGTTTTATGAAGAAGAAGAAGAAAAAAGCATCAATGTATCGGTCAGTTAACAAAATATTGTGCAAAGAAGTGGGTTTTTAGCAGGCTTTTGAAAGCAGCTAGCGTGTCAGCTTCCCTGATCTTGACGAGAAGGGAGTTCCAAAGCTTTGGAGCAGTGCACTAAAAGCTACGATTGCCATATATCATGGTTTTAGTTTTTGGCATAACCAGTGACAGCGTGTCTTGTGATCTTAGGTTTGTGACCGGTTTAAACACTTCTGTCATATCCCTAATATAGGCAGGGGACCGATTGTGTAAAGCCTTAAAGGTGTGGGTAAGAACCTTGTACTGCACTCTGTATTTCACTTGCAACGAATGGAGCTCCTTCACAACCGGTGTTATATGATTGCGACGGGGTCACTGGCACCAGACTAGAAAGAAAATGCCTCTGTACATGTTATACACTACCCCTAGGTATTCTATAAGAACCATGGTCATGAACGGGAAAGTAAACTAACTCATTTCAATCGTACATTTCTCACCTAAAACGCGCAGTTCGGTTAATGGGTAACTAGTATATTGAACAAGCGATGATATATCTTCCATCGTGCACCAGTCACAGTGTCTCAATATTCCATATTGCAGAGATACTCCACATATGTTTTGCTTTCGTCAACGTTAAAGAAAAAACTTGCGTTGAACTTGCCTAATGAGCATCCGGTCTAGAGGTCACGGCAGTGTGCACATATTAGGCGAAATGTAAACAAACAGAAACAGAATGCAAAATGTTCACAGTTTTACAATAAACTCGAAATGATGAATGAAATTCATCTTAGATATATATTTGAATTTGAAGTCATACATTGGTATACATCTGTTCTCAGGTTTATTTAATTCATTTTGCACATTTATGCTGCATATACATATTTTAGCGTACACGTGTAGTAAAATGACGACTGACATACATTTTCACGTCAGCCAATCAGAATGGTTTTGTAATCTAGACCGGAACTTCACCAGGGAAGTTCAAGCAAGTTTTTGTGTAACGTTGAAAAAATCTATAAACTACGCGTTGTTTTTCTAAGATAAGAAGTATTGAAGAAATATGACCGGTACACATTGGAAGATAAATTAACTCTTGTTCAATATCCATAGTACAGATTTACCGAACTGCGTGTTTTAGGTATGAAATGCGCGATTGAAAGGGTTAGTATATTTTTCCGTTCATGACCATGGTTCTTATAGAATACCCAGGGGTAGGGTATAACATGTACAGAGGCATTTTCTTTATGGGCGTCTTAGTGATGACGCGAGCTGCCGTGTTCTGGACATGTTGTAACTTGGTAAGTGTGCTGTTTGGAATACCACTTAACAAGGCATTACAGTAGCGCATGTCCAGCCCGGCACACAGAGTTGACTTTTTGTTCTATATCCATATTGTTGTCAAGTACTACACCAAGATTCCTAACACATTTTGTGAATTTGTGAGTCACCGACTTTCACAGAGAAGTCATCAATGTACTTGGAGTTACGCTTCAAATGATGTGAATAGCATTACCTCCGTTTTATCAGCACTGATTTTCAGCATGTTGCAATGCATCCACGAGACAATTTCAGCCAGACAGCTCTCAATGTGGCGCAAAGCCTCACTTCTAGCATCAGCCTCTATCGGCTTAAAGGATAGGGATAAGTATAATTGAGAGTCATCGGCGTAGAAGTGATGAAGAAGTCTATGACGTCTGCATATGGCACCCACGGGTTTAGTGTACATGATATAGTTCTTTGGACCAAGCACTGATCCCTGGGGTACACTGTATTTCATCAACATAGGCGTCGACGACTCACCGTCAACGCACACAGTTTGATAGCGGTCACTAAGATAGGATTACATCCATGCAAGTGCTTTGTCTGTGACTCCAAAATGATGTTCGAGTCGGTGTAACAGTGTTTGGTTGTCAGTCGTGTCGAAAGCTGCAGACAGATCGAGTAGCACGAGGACTGTTACAGAATTTTGATCGAGAGATGCGAGGATGTCATTCTATACCATTATCAAAGCCGACTCAGTTGAATGAAACTTTCTGTAAACAGACTGCAGTCCCTGGTGTAGCTTATTTTCACTCAAGTGCCGCTCAATACGCGCATCTACTACATTTTCTAAGATTTTTTAAATAAAAGGGAGGTTAGACACAGGCCTGTAGTTTTTGAGAATGTTTGGTTGAAGACCTGGTTTCTTAAGCAGGGGTCCTAGCACTTTTAAACTCTTTTGGTACATAACCTAATTCCATTGATGTTTGTAGTCAACGGCAAGAGCTCATCATTTCTTCAAATGCCATGTTGGTAAAGAGTTAAGTTCACAGGATTTGTTTAGAGATTTTTGTATAATTTGTTTTACCTCCTCGACCGTTGTAGGAGTCAAATCAATAAGACAGTTTGGTCTACTGAATCACAATCTGTGCGAAATAATGTCATTCCTAATGTTTTCAATTTTCTCGATGAAACGGTCACTAAACTTCTGCGCAAATTCCCTTGATGATGAGTTAGAGGGACGAGAAGCATCATGGCTGTCTCCTAGTAGATTTTTGGTTATCTTGGACAACCTTTTGTGGTCAGTGCCACACGACTTCACCTTCTCAGAGAAGTAGTCGGTTCGGGCCTGAGTTAGGAGTTTATCCATGGTAGCACATTGGTCCCTATAAAGTTGATGGTCGATTGTTAGTTTAGATTTATGCCATTTTCGCTCAAGCTTGCGTTTCAAGTGTTTAGCCCCATAAAGTTCGTCTGTGAACCACGGACAGCTAGGTCGAAGAACGATAGTTTTTGTGCGTAAGGGAGCATGTTTATCTATCAGTAACGATAATCCTTTTGAATATGCATTTACTAGCTGATCAACGTCTGTGCCTTCTGAAAACGTATTTAGTTCAAGGTACGCTAAGATGTCTTGTTTGAAAGAACTTACGTCAGTAGGGCGTAATTTCCGAATAGAGCGTAATTTTCCAAAAAGAAACTGTCTTCTGTTTCGGAGCTGGTTTTGTGGCACAGGCGTTGAAGTGAATTGCATAGTGATCCTGTGACATATTACCGGTATTGTCACAAAGACCTAGATCGATCACCTCGACACATGATATTATTTTGCTGTCGTTCCTGGTTATTACAACATCTAACGGGCATGGGTTGGTCCGTTCACATGTTGATGCATACCACATGACTGAAGTAATCTTATAAATCTGACAGCATCTCGTTCTGATAGAATATCGGGATGGAAATTCATGTCTCCAACAATTATGATGTCTTTATCAACTGTAGCATACCTGCCCAGGAAAGTAGGCCATTCTTCGTCTAAAAACACACTAGTCTTTAAACCGTTTTGTTTTGTTGGTGGTGGTCTATATATCACTGCCACTCGTGCAGAAAATCCATTGATGCTCAAATTACAATCCATGTATTCAAATTGTTTAAAATCTTTGTCACAACTAGATGCAACAACACCAAGAGTAAATGCAGATTTATGTATAGAGCCACATCCCCTCCATGGCTGCCGCTGCACCGTGCAACATTTTTAATTGAATATCCATTCGGTACAAGTTCGCCAATACACGTTTTATCCAAGGTTGAGCATACAAGGGTCAATTAAAAAGTTCCTTTGATGATCCATTTTAAAGTAGTGTGTACATAAACATATAATCGTAAGTTTTCATTTATCGGAAAGAAATCTGCAATGACGCTTGCGTTCTAAATATTTGACGAATGACTAAAACCAAATCGTAACAGTACTCAGCATGATAGTATAATTGCAATTGATTTCGTGTAAGTTCAAAGTCGTCGCAAATACTGACCAGGGAAACCAACTGATACAATGATACTTTTTTGATACAATGATACTTTTTTGTACATTAACGTCTGCAGAAGCCCAAGGGATTGACAGTGACCAAAGCGGACGAATAAGATGTTCAAAATTTGCCATTTGTCCATTTGCCCAAGAATAAATATTTGGCCCTGGCACAGCATCTGAAAAACTATTAACAAAAACATTTTAAGAGTACGTAAATTGCCTTGTTTAGATATGATGTTTCTCCCGTTATTACATGTCCAAATAAGACAAAAATTTAGTTTTATTATGCAAAGCGTATATGTAAAGCTTTAAAACCGTTGCTGTTACGATTGTATTTTGAAAACAAATGTTAAATATTTAGAACTGTTCTAAACTAAAAATTAATGAACAATGATTTCTTTAAATAGGTGTTGTTGTCGCGGGTGAAGTGCACAGTGTATTACCGTTTGGAAATGAGATAGACCTTTTGACAGTATCTGGTAAAAACCTTCGAGAACAGTTAGAAATTCCAGTCTCGAACTACGATAGGACGGAACCGCCCGGTGGCTTTCTTCAAATGTCAGGTTTGTAAACTGCCTTCCATTGATTAAAAGAGATTGTAACTTGAACTCATATTAGGCTAGCTAATGCGTTCTTTCACTGAACTACACCTGTAGTATGTGCTTTGTGTCATGTCAAACTGATTAATCAAAGGAATCTTAAAAACAGATATTCATGATGGGCTGTGATGTTTTGTTGATGTATGACAGAATATTTAAAAGTTTCCGAACATATTTATTGCTGGGGCAAGGCGTTGTAAAGAAAACGCGAAGAAAGAGCGCTACTATATTTTTCTACTGTTTTAGATAAAGGACATTTTAGAATCGAAATAATGTATAGAAAAATCGTGTTTTACTTAAATTAATACACTCAAAATCGGTTACACGTCGGCGGGCTACACCCTCGTGAAATTATTCCGCGGACGTATAAACCTTTTTCGTGAATAATTAACGTTAAAACACGGTTTTCTATACATTATTTCTAAAGGCACTCGCTACAGTTTTTCCGGACGGGTCGATATTTATCCCGACACCGTGCCAATTTGGTTGTGTTTCTAATCGATGTAGCTCACTACAGAGTTGGAGCGGTTTTCTGCGCATGCCCGGAAGTGATTATCTAATGTCGCGTACGGCAAAAATTCGCAAATTATTGTATGTTCGCATGCATTTAATGTAAAATATGTATAATATACTGACTAAATGTTAGGGTAAGTATCACCATGGTTACAAAATATATACATTTAAAGTACATTTACCTCAAATTACTTCAATCCGACATATACTGGAGTCTGTAATTTAGGCTGATCACTACCAAATAGAATGTAAGCCTCCGCAGGTCTAGTCACAACTAGTCCAAATATAAATAGTACTAATCTTTTTTCCTTTCCTAGTGCATTTTCTCGGCAGCAACGTGCTTACTTTTACCCTACCGCGTTTCAGTATGTATCACTTTGCATTCTAATGAAATGGGCATGTTCCTATCGCATGCTAGATAAAAATGGCGGCGTAAGAATTTAATGTCACGAAAAGAGAAATTGAAAGAAGCGAAAAGTAGTAAATTCAGCGGGTTGTATTTAACGAACTGTAGTTTTCTTATATAAAAGTTAACACCCGCTTTTCTTTTTGTTTTTCTAAAGTAGCGATCTAGTTCTTTATGGGAATATAAGTCTCTGAAAATCTGATATGCTAGAAAATGTCGAAACACCGTTATGAAGTGAGTGGATTTTATATGAAATAAAGAACAGCTGGATTTAGTGGTGTTCAGCCTTATATACCAGCGCTCCAACTCTGCATTGAGTCACAGCTGTTTCTAATCCCGTACCGTACCCATACCGTACATCCGTATTCGTAAACTATAGGTTTTGTTCGGAGAAAGGCGGAAACTTTCATTGTTCTATGACATCAAAATGCTTCAGAAACACCTTAAAATCCGCTTATTAAGAAATCTGCCGTTTGATAACACTGAAAGCGTATTTCGTACCAACCTGCGTTGTATAAATGCCCGCCACATCCCACCTCGTTGTAATTTGATTTAAGCGAAATCTAATATAGTGACCTATCAATTTTCTTTTAGTTTTAGATTAGGTAGATATCACCAAAGGTATGTGCAGAGTTTGATTAAATTCTATGATGTGAAACTCGATAAAATAGCAGAAGTACCAACTTAAAATTAACAAAAATATGCAAAAATAGCCATTGGGTCTGCTGAACAAGTATTCCTTTCTTTACAAAATCATTTTCTTGTGATTTCTCTGAGCATGTTTCAAATAGATATATTGTTTTCCGTTATAAAAATGCTTAGATATCAAATTTGTGCTGATTATTATACTTTACTGAGATATATTTCAGGATTATAGAAATTTTGAAAAATGTTAAAAATAGCACCATATCTAGGGGCAAATTAAATTGAAACAAAGCTGGTTACCTAGTATTTTTATTTCATTTTTCAATACATCATAACATGATCTTTAAATACAAAACATTTCATCAAAATCTATTATTGAGAAAAAAATTACGAAACTGTAGCGAGCGTCCTTAAATGAACTGCAGTCTGGAAACTAATTTTTTGGTAATTATTACCATTAGCAAGTGTCTAAAATATTTCGGAAATTATAAAAAGGATTCCTTTCAATTTTTTGTCGGATGCTGTAATTACACGCAACTTTTAGTGATGTTAATGCACCTGTTATGAAAAAGGAACACATACTTGCTGAACACACTTGACCAAGGTTTGGCTGAAGAAAAAGAATTCTAAATGACTAAAACTCACTTATAATGATCGTTTACATATCTGTAGGGCTCCGAGTTGTATACAATCTACAGAAGCCGGTTGGACAACGAGTCGTCTCGGTAGAAGCCAGATGTTTGCAGTGTGATATACCAAAATTCTACCCTTTGAAGGACAGCGATGATTATAATATTTTTATTTCAACGTTTTTGGTCAATGGCGGGGATGGGTATAGATTTGAACCTTCGAGACGACAGCGTTTCAGTATGTACATATGAATACATTCCCCTTTGGTTTCTCTGGGTAAAATTTATAATTACTGATTTCTTCACAGGTATACTCTGATGCCACTTTTTGAAATATCGAAAAAACCTTTTTAAATTGTAAGAAAGATTGTTAGAAAGATAGTCATAAAATATTGATTTATTCGATATCTTTTTGTCTTACTTATCTCCACAGATACATTTGATGTCTTATTTCTCTTCACAGATTCATTGGGGTATCATTTCCCATCCAAGCATACGATGAATGTCTTATAACTGTCCACAGATACATTTTGTACCCTATTTCTCATCATATATTTATTGTTTGTCTTATTTCTTCTCACAGACATTGGATGTGTTGTTTCTTTTCACAGATACACTGGATGTGACAACCCTGATAGAGTACTTCAAGAAACACAGTCCCGTGTTTGCACAGGTTGAAGGGAGGATTCGCTTCCATACAGACACCATAACTTCAGCTGGCTCTTTACCTATATCTACAATGTCCTTTATGACTTCAGTTCTTTTTTTTTACTTCGTCTAGCATCACAAAATATATCCAGAAATTGTTTATAAGTGTGCCCACTAACTATCCATTTAATGCATCCATTATATAAAAGAAATATATAGTAATTTGTACAAATCTCTTTATTTTTGCTTAAGTCGTTTACTGCTAAATAATGCTTGTATATTATAAAAGGTTGTTAAACAGATTTTGTTCTAGTAATGAATTTGTTAGAAAAAATACCATTTATCGGTGCTGACTGAGCGCTTGTGCTCCCTGAGCGCTTAACTCTCCTGGTTGCTCAACGAGATAGAGTTATTTTATAGTACGTATAGAGGTTATAAACACTATTTGCTTAAGTAATGATAATAACATTTGTCAAAGATTTATATTTCACATTTGTTTGTCCAGCCAAAGTTCATTAAAAATGCAAGTTTGTAAAATTATTTTTTATCTTGTTTGCAAATCAAGACAGTTTTGAACCCCACAGGCAGTTTTAAAACGTTTTGGTTCACATTGTAAATGATGAAATACCCTGATTCCGATCAAATAGAAACAAAAAAAAAAAGACTACAAACTATATTTAAATAAAAAGAAACAAACAGCTTTCAAATACATTAAAATTAAAGGGGGTTAGTAACAAGAAAATATTTTAAAAAACGACGCATACATATCTAACAGGGGTCTACTGATACATGTATGTAGATTACATATTTATGCCATAAATGTACCTCTAAAAGAATATGCGAAGAGTGAAAAATGTCATAAAATGGTACTTAAATGTGACTGGCCAGTTTTAAGACTAACTTACGCATGTTGCTGTTG
This sequence comes from Mercenaria mercenaria, assembly GCF_021730395.1. Lineage (NCBI taxonomy): Eukaryota > Metazoa > Mollusca > Bivalvia > Venerida > Veneridae > Mercenaria > Mercenaria mercenaria. The sequence goes on along the minus strand of NC_069364.1, from coordinate 82,714,054 downwards.
TTGTTTATTGTACATAAATATAAATGTAGAATACTGTACAAACAAAAATGACTAAAAACTGACACATTAATAAAATATAGTACATGTATCTGCATTTTCTTCGTATTGTATGCTCTCGGTCGGTTTCAGTTTCACTTCTTTATTTAACAGCATATTGTTTATTTCCTTCGTTTTTATTGGAAGGCTATTCAAGCCTCAAACATCTTGATAAAAGAAAGTATGTGACATACAACAATGTACATGTGGTATATGAAAATTGCCAGCACTGACTATTTACTGAATGAGTGCAATGTTTAGACCAGTTTAGTTTGTTTGTTTTGGGTTTAATGCCGTTTTTCAACAGTATTCCAGTCATGTAACGGCGGGCAGTTAACCTAACCAGTGTTCCTGGATTCTGTACCAGTACAAACCGGTTCTCCGCAAGTAACTGCCAACTTCCCCACATGAATCAGAGGTAGAGGACTAATGATTTCAGACACAATGTCGTTTATCAAATAATCACAAAGAACATACGCCCAGCCCGAGGATCGAACTCACGACCCCGCGATCCGTAGACCGGTAGACCAACGCTCTACCTACTGAGCTAAGCGGGCGGGTTTAAAGTTATCATATACATTAGTAGGATAATTATTACTACTAAGTAAAAAAGGTTGTGTCATGGTTTAGCCTCAGTTGTTTTACCCTGTATTCAACATTGAGCCAACCAAGATTACTGAAATATGAAACTTCAGAAGAAGTTATACATTCATAACTACAATAAAAATATGCAACAGATATTTAATTACGTATCATTAGTCTATACTACAGCAATCATTCAGAATTTACTTGTTATTTACAGAAACTATTCCATGTTGGTTTACTTCATTATTGAAATATTAAAGATAATCTAGTAATGTCTCTTGTAAATTGCACACATGTCCACCATTTATGTTGTCATTTCCGGTTTGCATCGGTTAATCTCTATTCAAGGTCAGATCAAACAAATTCTTTATTTAACATAAATTTTACGTCTGAACTTCAGTTGTGTATTTAATAATTTTCTGTTTGTATATGTTATATGATAAAATGTATATTCTTATTCATCATTACTGTATTTGCTTAAATGTTAATCTCTGTTCTCACCTCATTTGCAATATTTGTGTAATCATTTGCTTACCATAATGTGCCCTTCTTCAATAGCTCATAAATTTTACTTAGAAATTTTTCTGCATTTTCTCGTTCAAGTTTTACTAAATACTTTTAATGTACAAACTAATTGTTTTTCAAAAGCATATTGAGAACGATATTTTTTCACTTTTTTGTTGTTTTTGGCCCATTTCGGACATAGAAATTTCGGCGATTTGAAAGTTTGGTCTAACTTCGATCCAGATTTTAATTTGTTAGATTTTTGGCCTGATCCCTGTTAAGGCCCATTAACAAAAATAAAAGTACATGAAACCGAAAAGATTACCTTTGTTCTTAATTGTATTTAGAAATGAAAGAGTGAAATATAGTCACAATGGTGCACACTTTGACACTTGCCTCAGAGCCTCCTCTTGTAGTACCTACTTTTCTACAAGAGCACGTCCTTAGTATTTGAACAACGCACAACGTTTTTATTAATTTTATTAACAAGGCATATTGATTTTCACTACTAAATTTGCCTGCGTTGTCCAGATTATGCAGGTCGCTAGGTCCAAACTGGTAAGCAGATTTAGCAAAAATACACCTTGAATTCTAGCTATGCTCATGGATATCCTCATTGTAGCAGAAAGGCATATATATGGTCAACAGCGACAAAAAAGAAATACCACATCATGGTAGTCCAGTGTAGTCATTGCAACGAACTTTGTACTTGGTGCACAAAATACACGGGAACACGTGACTTACCCAATTATTACTAGTGCTGCGGTATTCAATATACTGGGTGGGTTCGGCATACATATCGAGCTAATCCGAGTCACCCCGGGTATTACTCGAGTATAACTCGTTTAACCCGGACGATGGTAGTTGTGTCACCCGAATTATACCCACCTCCTGAAGCTGTGAAAGGCGAGTGATCGTATCCGAATGCATTACCACTTTAAACATGGCGTCGTTGGTAGACTGGTAAAGTTTTGGGTGCAATTACTATCAAGGCTTTATCTCAATAACCCCAGATGATATTGAACTGAAACTTCAAACAAGTCTTTCCACCCATCAGGCCTACCAAAATAACCAAGTTAGATAACTCTTGACCGAATCTAATGTGAATTATGGGTCTCATTTATAGACATATTGCTTTAAACCTATTTTTACTTTTTATGGTAATTAACTAACCGCAGATGATCAAGTCACATTACTCTAATACGTATTTTGACAAAATTATGCCCCTTTTGGACTTAGAAAATGCAGTTTTAAGTTTTACATGCAAGTTAGTACATGTATATCCAAACTAATGTAGATGTTTGGTTGTACCGATTATCACTTATGGTTCTGGTATATGCGCTGTTGAAGATTTCAGCTGTAATAATGCTATCCAACATAGAGCAGCTAGATATTTTCTGAATGTAGGCAAATATACACCAAATACTGCAGTAAATGGTGATATTGGGTGGCAACCAATGACTGGTAAGGTTAAGAAAACAGTTGTACAGTTATGGTTAAGATTAGTAAATATGTCAAGTAATTGAATGAACAGAAAAGTATATTCTTGTCTAATAGTGCTAGTAATAGAAACTGTAAAAACTGGTATTTCAAAGTTGTAAAATTGTTTTTAAAATATAACTTAAATGAACATGTACAGATTGACCAGTTTTCCTCCAAACATGAGATATGTGAAAAACTGATTCCCAGACTATTTAAAGACTATGTTAGTTCATAGCATGCAGAAGTTAACCGGGTAAATGCTCAAAGAGGAAACGGCAGAAATAAGGTAAGATTTATAGATCATTTAAAATATCTTTTCAAGTTTAGCCATATTGCATGTCAGTGTTGAATAGATCTCACAGAGGTGCGATTGCTAAGTTCCGTAGTGGTACTGCACCAATTAATATTGAAATTGGTAGATATAATAATGTTATGCCAGAGAACAGAAGGTGTACATATTGTCATAATATTGGAATTAATGTCGTTGAGGATGAGATGCACGTGTTAATGCATTGTCCGTTGTATATCGATATAAGACAGCGCATGATCCATAAAGCTTGTCAGCAGTTTGCTAGATTTGATTATTTACTAGATGATTTAGAACAGATAAATGTACTTTTATCAGAGGAGTCCATTGTAAATTGCAGTGCCAAAACCTGTTTTCAAATGCTGGAAAGGCGCCGAGATACTATATATGATTCACATGTATAAATATATATTTTTTAGGGTTTTAGATCAGAATAGTATGTTGTTTTGTGATTGGTCTTTCAATGTCATACTGAGAATGTTAAATTACATATCTTTTGGTTCAGTTGGGTGTATTACAAGCCCTCCTTCAATACATTTTGGTTCGATCGTGTCACCTAGTCGTCATTTTGGCATTCACGTAATCAGTTCAGATAATTGTACCAAATCAAGCTCCAATTTTGTACTTGTCCTTATCGCTCTAAAGGAACGTTAGATGTTTCAGTGTTTGTATAGAGTGTAATTTCATGTGGTAATTTAGATTTTAAGTGTTGTATGTTGTACATATATTTCATAAAACTTTGTTTAGAGTGGCGGCACTCATTGTATTATATAAATGTACATCTGTGTTGATGAGAATAAATAAATAAATAGAGAGTATTGTTGTTTCCTTCACCTGCTCCTTAGGAGAATAGCTTTTGAATACGCACCAATGAATATTTACTAAGCACTTCACTAATATTAACACCTTCAAGACTATATACAGTCACATACTGATCAACTGGTTTTTTCTGTTTTATTTTTGTTTTTGGTAGGACAAACAGTCAATGTTTGCAATCAGCCACCTCTCAAGAAAGACCATTGTTCTGATATTGCTAAAGGTAAGCCTGTAAGAAACCTACATTGAGATAATAGAACAAGGGTATTTTAAGATGCAAGTCACATTGGTTCAAAGACCAGTTTTTGTCTTATTGTTAGGTGACATTTGTAAAAAGTTTGACTATAATTATGCATATCAAACATTAAACACATAAATACTTAACTTTAAAAAAATAAAAATATAAAACTAAAAATATGAGACACTGTTTATTCCAGACGTACGTACTGTGTAATAAGTTTGTGGTTGATTACCAAAAGAGGAAAGGGCAATAGACATGCCTACATTAACATGACAGAGCTTGTACCTTGTGAGTTATTAACTTATTACATGGTGTACATAGTAAGAACACTACGATCTTTAACAAGCGCACAACTATCCTTAGCAAATGCTTATACAGAAGTAGTAGTACCGTATAATATAATAAATCTGTAAAAAGATAACACATCAACTGAATGGACTCCATGATCCCAAAGGACCAGAAAATATAACAACACTGAATCCAAGTACGGGGAGACTTTTTACAGACGCCACACGGCACTTAAATATTGCTGTTGTGCTAGCTAATAAAATCTGTAAAAAAGATCCTTTGGAAGCAAAGAATGCAACCAAGCAAAATAATAGCAGACTCGGTTTGATTGAGTCTGTTTATGAGAGGTAATGGAATATGCAACACCTATCACGCCCCCTAGCACCGGTTTAAGCTTACATATCAATTGAATGGACTCCATGATCCCAAAGGACCGGAAAATATAAAAACACTGAAAACTTATACATAATCCAATAAAAGTAACATAATAAAATCAGTTTAAAAATTAGCAGTGGGTCGGTGGTCTAGTGGTAACACGCTTGACTGTCAATCCAGAGGTCCGGGGTTCGAAGCACTGGAGATTTCTTAGATGCTCTTGAGTGTCTCCCACCTAACTTAGAGGCCTGTACTGGTTCTTCCCAGGAAAAACGGCTTCGCGTGTACCGGTGCTATACACCGGGCACGTTAAAGAACCATACTGTCTATTCGCAAAGAGCTAGGCTAAGTTAGCCGGACAAGTCTGTATCTAAAAAGGATTTCTCTCACCCTAACCCTAACCCCGCATCATATGAAATAAATGTGGCAATAATAAAGAAATTTATATATTTAAAAAAAGTAAAGGTAAACTTCTTTCTGGCGCATTCATCAAACTGAAAAGGAAAGAAATTTTCCACGTGATGTACGACACAAATTGCTTTCTTTTCTGCTCTTTGATTACTTTCCTGCTTCTTTTTCTCTAGTGAAATTTATTTTTCTCGTTTGTGTTGTTAAATCTGATGCCATTATTAGGGCCAGATTAGACATACAAAAGAAAAATTTGAAATTTTGCAAATCAAAAGGGGAAAAAATCGTCATTTACGACATACACTGCACCATGCACACACAAAAAGCCGTCACTAATACTCCGCGCCTGTGGACGCGGAGAATAAGGGCTATACAACAGCGCTTCCTTTGATATGAACAACGCTCATACTTTTTTTATGAGTAACATATATTCAATTTCACTACGAATTTGCCGATTTTACCCAAATTAAGCCAGTCGCTACGTTCTTTCAACTGAACCGATTGTGCAACAAACTCACCTATTGTTTTACAACAGAACGCTCTGTGGCCAGATCTGGATCAAATTCAACAGCGCCAAAATACATCCAACTTTTACATACCAGTCATATTCACTTGTGCGACAAATATGACGATGTTGTCTTAATAGCTAGTCTAAACTAAACGACACGATTTACTCAGATATCTATTTTTTCTGAACTGGCATTAAAAATATCATTTTATCTCGGGGAGGACCCCCGCTATCCAATCCTTAACTGTACACTAATCATACAGGCTAATATAGGGTGTACTTGTCAACCTGATTTGCTCAGACATTTTTTGTCTGAAATGAATTTATAAGCTTAAAAAGCTCAATTTGTCATGTAGAATTAAAAGTTTTCTCAAGGAAAACCCATAAACACCTACCACCACCTTTGTTTAATTACTGAGTCTACCAGGTTGTACTTGACAAACTTTATTTGCTCATATGTTCTTGTCTGAATAAAAGCACCATTTGTCATGTAGAATTTCACTGTCTCTCAAAGAGGGCCCATGAACTCCCATCCACGACATAATGATCCCTACATATACTCTTATTATTCAGGATAGTAAGCTGTACTTACCAACCAGATATAGTAAGGATAATTACGTTCGTGACGAGTTGGACTGGATATGAAACATTATGACTACATTCTTTAAATGTAAAAAAAAACTGTACATGAATTCATGTGGATGTGATAGCGTTTCCCGGCTTACCCTCGGGAAGGGATTTTAAAGCTCGAGGGTTCTAGGCAACTGCATTTTAAGATAACCTTCGTAAATGTCATAATTAACAAAAACATAGGTCCATCTACTACAGTTTTATCATTTATGATGTGTTTGCAACATTGGCAACGGACGTCGTGCAACCCATTTTAAGTCCAGTGCGTTTACCACCCGTGCAAAAGCATGGTTGCAAGATAGGCCCTATAGATTCTACATCAAGCGCTTAGTCCGACCTATATTTATTCAACTACTTCAGTCGCTGGATCCAACGGTTGGGCCTGTGCATATTTATAAGCGAGCAATCGTTTACGATTATGATTGGGAGGCGTGAAACTGAAAAAAAAACAGTGTGTTAGTTTACAATGGTGCAGAGTTGAAACAGTAAGGTTTAAAAGATAATAGAACAGTATAAAGTGTGCTAAAAGAAGGATAAAAACAAGGAGAGACTGAGCTCTACCGACGCCAGCCTGTCAGAGAAGACATTTAGGCTGGGGCTAGACTGAATATATCGACGCCTCAGCATTAGAAGGGCTTAAGTGGAAAATCATAGTTTTCGGCAAAACGAAAAAAAAACTGTCTTTGACAGATACGCCCTTTTAAGTGCAGATACGCCCGTCTATTACTATATGATTCTGAAAAATATTTTACTTACACCCTTTTATTATTGGTGAATTTGGTCAACACATGCAGCAGTTAGTAACAAAAATTTGTTTTAATAGGGTTATGCCCCTAGGTATGCAGTTTAAAACAAGAGGGCCAAGATGGCCCTAGGTCGCTCACCTGAGTAACACACCATAACAGTGTAAACACGTTTTACCTAGTGATTTCATGGAGACAAATATTCTGACCAATTTTCATTAAGATTGGACAAAAAATCGTGGCCTCTAGAGTGTAAACAAGCATTTTCTTTGATTTGACCTAGTGACCTAGTTTTTTTACCCCACATGACCCAGAGTTGAACTTGTCCAAAATTTCATGAAAACAAACATTCTGACAAACTTTCGGGAAGATTGGAGCAAAACGTGGCCTCTAGGGTGTATTAAATCTTTTCCTTTGATTTGACCTAGCGACCTAGTTTTCCAGATCTTAAATCATCCAAGACTTCATGATAACAAATATTCTGACTAAGTTTTATGAAGACAGAATCAAAAATGTGCCCCCTAGGGTGTAAACAGGCATATTCTTTGATTTGACCTGGTGACCTATTTTTTGACACCACATGACCCAGATAAAAATTCGTCTAATATTTCATGCAGACAAACATTCTGACCAAGTTTCATGCGCATCAAATGAACAAGATTGTTAACAAGCTTTTCCTTTGATTTGACCGGGTGACCTACTTATTGACCCCATATGACCCAGTTTCGAACTTGGCCTAGGAATCATCAAGATAAACATTCTGACCATGTTTCATGAAGATAGGATCATAAATGTGGCCTCAAGAGTGTTAACAAGCTTTTCCTTTGATTTGACCGGGTGACCTAGTTTTTGATCCCATATGACTCAGTTTTGAAGCTGGCCTAGAAATCATCAAAATAAACATTCTGACCAAGTTTCATGAAGATGTGGCATAAATGTGGCATCTAGGTTGTTAACAAGCTTTTCCTTTGATTTGACCTGATGACCTAGTTTTTGACCCGACATGACCCAGTTTCGATCCAGGCCTAACGATCATCAAGATAACCATTCTATGTAAGTTTGTATCAAATCAAAGCATAAATGAAACCTCTATATGGCTGAAAGGGCCAAAATAGAAAATTTTGCACTTTTCAGGGGCAGTAACTCTAGAACTCATAATAATGGAATCCAGCCGGTTTTCGAAAGGAACCGAGATCTTACTGTGACTGAAGTTGTATACATGTAAGTTTGATTAAAATCAAATATAAAATATCACTTCTATCTGTTCACAAGGTAAAAATTAACAAATTTTGGCTCTTTTAGGGGTCAGTCAGGGGCCGTAACTCCGGAACCATGATGGGATCTGACAGATTCATAATGGAATCCAAGAGTTATTGTTGTTAAAGATATTTTGTAATTCGTACCAAAGCAAACCATAAACGAAGTCTCTATACGGCAATAAAAGCCAAAATAGCAAAGTTTGGCCCTTTAAGGGGCCATAACTCTGGAACCCATAATGGGATCTGGCCAGTCGAAAGAAACGGAGATATTATGCCAATACAAGTTATGTGCAAGTTTGATTAAAATTGATTGCAAAATGTGGTCTCTATCGCGTTCACAAGAAATTGTGAACGGACGACCAGGAAGGTCTAATACGACAACGAAGTTACATTTGAGCCGTGCCATGGGAAAACCAACATAGTGGCTTTGCGACCAGCATGGATCCAGACCAGCCTGCGCATCCGCGCAGTCTGGTCAGGATCCATGCTGTTCGCTAACAGTTTCTCCAATTCCAATAGGCTTTAAAAGCGAACAGCATGGAGCCTGACCAGACTGCGCGGATGCGCAGGCTGGTCTGGATCCATGCTGGTCGCATACCCACTATGTTGGTTTTCCCATGGCACGGCTCATTTAGTATTCCGAACTTTTAGATAAAACTGCAGAAAATCATCTAGGTTTAACACGCATTTAAATGGTGAAGAACAAAGGAATATCATAAAGAAATGTTTTCAGGCAACAGTTTACAGTTTCGACTTGCTATATTCATTAAAATATGTCCTAATTTTATTGTTCTAAATACTCTGAATCAACAAGGCAAATATCGTGTAAAAAACGACATCTTTCTCTTTGGGTCAGACAAGCCTAGATTTAGCCATTTTCACAGAGCGAAAAGTAACACTAATGTAGATATTTTCCATTTAAAAACAGATGGAGGCAATAATTTCGTGGCAGAACTTTTGTTTTCAACAAAAAATTCAACAAATGCTTTCCCAGACTTTCACTGAAAGGACGAGTTAAACTGTGAGGCGTAAGTGTGTGAGTAATAGCAGAATAACCTACGACATACGCTTCGATTGGACGACAGCAAAAGATAAGATAAATGCCGCATTCCAGTCCCCGTATCAGTTGTTCCAGGGACGACGGACGGACGGTTGGACGACGGACAAAATACGATCACAAAAGTTCACCCTTTCACTATACGTGACGGTTGAGCTAAAAATGTATAATCCATAAAAGGGCGAAACTAACACTTACGCCCTTCTTATTCTGGGGCGTCGATATATGGGAAGAGCATTCTAGTATCTGATGATTCTAGGGAAGAAAGAATTTGAGTGACTGGGGTATGAGAAAATTTAGGTGATTAACAAAGGCAAAATTATAGATCTACTGGATTTTTAATTTATATGAAAAGACAAGAGAGTTTTGAATTCTACGATGCTCTAGAGATTTCCACTAGAGTTCTTGAATCATTTTGGTTACACTATCAGTAAAGTCGTAGTTGTTAGAGACATATCTAGCAGCAGCTCTCTGGACGCTCTCAATTTTACTTTCAAATATTGACCGCGAATGAAATATAAGAAAGATAACTCGATGTAAAAAGGGTACGGATAAATCTTGGAGTTACCTACCTGCAGTATTTTGATTCTATTTTTATCACAGGTGTTTTCCGATAAGACGTCACACACGATAACAAACAGTGCGTGCGCATGAGTGCACACGAGAAAATCCCACACGGTTCAATCAGTTATGTATAAGCGTGTGGATAGAAAACAACCTGATGGATTTGTACAATGATATCGGATATATTTTGTTTATTGTTCGTTCGATCGCTGGATTATCATGAGTGACAATATAGTTGAAAATTGGCTGAAATCTTTGGATTTAGCAAAATACACTCAGCAATTTCTAGACAATGGTTACGATGACTTGGAAATTTGTAAACAAGTCGGGGATCCGGATCTAGATGCCATTGGAGTAGAACCAAGTGATGACAGGCTGCGGTTACTGGATGCTGTCAAAACTTTGAAAGAAAAGGGAGGCACAGCGGTATATCTCACATTAGAGGATGAAGAAAAAAAGATTCCTAAATACGCCCCAGTGAGGCCCACTTTAGATAATTTAGTGACAGATGTACCCCCTCCCTCTCCTAGTCCAGCCGGAGGATTAGATGCTGAAGCTGACAGTCAGCTGCAAAGGTCCAGTGACCTTATCGTGTATCCCAAACTACAGCTCACTCTTGTTATCCGAGATAAACTTCAGGATGACAGGATAGATCTAGCCAGTCCACCATATACTGCACAGGTTAGTATACAGCAACTAAGTCATGCACGTGTTGCACGAGTCTTGTATGTGTGTCAACAGACAGATTGAAGGGGAAAAATGAATCATTTTAAACTCCTAAAATAGCACTGAGAATATTTATAATTAGGTGCAAAGACACAAATTTAAGCCACTCCACATAAATAGATATGATTACACATTATTTAGCGTTTAGCTGTACATTGTAGAGGTAATTTCAAGTGGACTTTTAATTGCTTTTTTCATTTTATCTGACAAGTATAAGGTAACATGTGTATTTTAGGACAGTTTCGACAAAAGCATGCTATGATAAACTTTGAGTCCAAGACTAAGTGTCGTTTTCATTCCATGAAAGTCAGTTTTGAGATCTTCCAGTTTTAGTGGAAAAATAATATATTTGTTTTGTAAATATATTAATAAAGAGAGATCAAAATTTATCTGACAGCCTAAAGCCAGAATACCCTATAAATGAGATAAAAAGAAAATTAATTAATGAAAAACCAATGGGTGGTCAGTAAGATAAATGATTATCAGATTTTATAAAGGTACAACTATCTGCAGGCTGTTTGTAATATGATAAATTATTATCATAACTTGGTAGAATTAGTATTTAAACTTCTTGGCTTGTCATGAAAAATGATTTCATGGCACTTTCAGAATGTCCAAATTTCTTTGTTAGTTTTTTTAATGCTTAACTTCTAAGCAAATAAATAAAAAAATCCAGCTCAGGATAAGATTTATAACAGGTGATTTACTATATGTATCATAAAATTTACAGATAGTTAATTTTTATTGCTTTAGTACTAGGCCAAGGCCTAGGTGCACATACTTTCCATGTAGGTAATATTGAAGTAGCTGCATTAAATTCAACAAACAAGGTATTTTTCCCCCATTAGTTTGGAGGAAAATGCGCCTACATGTGTGTGCATTCTCCTGGCGAATATTTCCAGCCTTCCGGCTCCTATCCCTCTTGCAGACTAGGTCTGCACATAGTATTCTAGTACTATTGATTCATGTCCACATGCATGCAATGTTGCATGGAACTTCAGATCTGTGTCATTCGATTTTCATCAAGTGATTTTAATAGATTAATACTGGTGCAGTTTTGTAATACCTGTTGTAAAGACCCCCAGCGAAGGAGGCTATAAACTTAAAATTCACAAAAAATGAGGCTTTTTATCTATGTGTACCCATTTATCTTGTTGTTTCATATTAAAAATTTGTAATATCCAAATGTTCCATTTGGCTTCAGTTCAAAAAAAGAATGTTCAGTAATTATGTTATTGTAACCAAAGGTGCAAATGTATTGATGTTTTTTAGTGCACTCATAAACTCTCATAAACTCTTGCTTATTATTAGTTTTTCAAGATTTAGAATTCCTTAGAATGTGTTTACTTTGAAATATAAATAAAGATGTTGGTTCCATTAACAGTTTTTCATAGATTATAAAGAAAACATTCTTTAATGACATTCTGTCCCGGAATAAAATTTGAGCCGCGCCATGAGAAAACCAACATAGTGGGTTTGCAATCAGCATGGATCCAGACCAGCCTGCGCATCTGCGCAGTCTGGTCAGTGTCCATGCTATTCGCTGACGGTTTCTCTAATTGCTATAGGCTTTGAAAGCGAACAGCATGGATCCTGGCCAGACTGCGCAGATGCGCAGGCTGGTCTGGATCCATGCTGGTCGCAAACCCACTATGTTGGTTTTCTCATGGTGCGGCTCAAATTAAGGACAAGAGTAAGTTTTGCTTAATCATTCTAAATTGGATCAACATTTTTCCAGGGACTATGGTTTTTAAGTCAGTTAAAGGTTTTAATTGTCATTAAAGTTAAAATTTTCCCTTTTAATTGCATTGTAAGTGGCCAAAGGATAAATCCTGCCATTAAACACTTGTACAAGATTGAAGTTATCTATGTCTTATATCACTCCTATTGTCCAATGGTGACATTAAGGGGAAAAGGTCATAATTTGGCAACATTTTATGGTTTGACGAAGGTCATTCAGGTAATTTACACCTGACAAAATGATTAAAACACTCCAGGTGAAATTAATGTGCTTTTCCAATTGTGCCTGTGCCCTGGTATTTATGGTACACAGTTTAACAAAATATGCTTTAAGAGCAGGTGAAGATGGTTCAAGTGTTATGTACCCCATCAGTCTCCCAGATTTTAACTTTCTTAAGATAGATCCTGATTTTTTTCAGTAGTACTAGTAGCAATGAAATTGGTAAAGACTTTGTTTTAGGATGGAATAAAATCTTAGAACTCTGACTCAAAAAGGATTAAAGTGCAGTCATGACCCCAACAGAGCTCAAACTTAAAACCTCTGGAATGAGTGACCAATATTATAGTTACTACACCATTACTCCCTACAAAATAGACTAGCTAGCTGTATGTCTGCTGAATGTGAAGACAACATTAAGGTAATTTGAATCAGTCAGTTAATTCTACATAATATATTGACAGTGAAAGGGATTAAAGTGCAGTCATGACCTCAACAGAGCTCAAACTTAAAATCTCTGGCTTGAGTGACCAATATTTTAGTTCCTACACCATCACTCCCTACAAAATGGACTAGCTACCTGTCTGTTAATAAGTTTATTACATTTTGTGTTGTAAGTAAACATTTACTTAGTAGGATGTTATCTGTTGAAAATCTGGATGTATCTTACACAAAAAGTAATTAATGGAAATTGATTAATTTGGAGTAAACAATTTATCCACAAGTCAAGAGGACCAGGACACAATTTGTGTATTAATAAGAAGCCTGTTATAATCCTAGATCACTCACCAGAAAACGGTCAGCAGAAAGAGAAGTTAACCTTGTTATAAATATGAACAGAAGGGAAGTAATTTAGCATAAATATGGGACGAGATTATGATTGGCAAAATTAATGTAGGTCTACCTACTAAAACTGGTACAGTTGAAAGTAAAGCAAAACTTCTGATTGAAAACATTGATCAGCACTGTTCTGGGGTAATTAATTCTGTTACATTAAAACTACAGCAAAGGAGGTCTAATGAAAGCTGCTAGAGCATAGAGTGAAATCAAAATTATTCACTAGCAAAAGATCATAAATTGGTTTGCTAAAATGGAAATCGATACAATAGAGTCATAGATTCTCCTTACAGAGAGAGACTACTGTCATGAATGTTCATGAAACTAGATAAAATAATTTCAAGATCAATATGTGTACAAGTTTGTATTGCTGATCAAAGAGGCAAGACTTAAGGTAAAATAGTAGATGAGATTGCAAACATTTACTCCCTCTTACAAGTTTAAAGGAGTGGTATTTGTAATTTAATGGTATAATGCACTGTTATTTTTTATCTTCCGTGACATTAATCTAGGACAGTAACGGAGTGGCTCAAAAGTCGTTGCAGTGCTTTCAAGATAAAGCATATTTTAAGATGTTTATAGCACTGACCATGAGTGGATCCAAGGCATGGGGAGTGGATGAATTGGAGGAGGGGCGGGTAGCAGGAGCGTCTAAAGTGGACCCCCATCTCCAGTCCCTTCCTAAAATCAGGGGAGCATACATTTTTGACAGCTAGCCTAAAATTGATATCAAGGCATCAGCCAGTGGTCGGACAGGAAAACAAAGCAACTTAGACAAGCTGTTTGAGGTACTTAACAAAAAAAATAATCTGAAGGGTCATGCCCCCAAGACCTATCTTGAAAATGTGCGCCTCCCCGCCAAACCGAAGTACAGTATCCATCCTTGCTGACACACTACCTTACTCAGATTTTAATATCATCAAGTTAATACATATGAAATGTAATTTACTCCATCATTGCAACCACAAACTTGCATGACCACAAAATTGTTTCAAATACCCTTGCTTATCGCATTGTGATTACATGTATTATTACTGACATTATATTTACTTCCCCTTAATTAATAATTATGCATTACAAGAATTCTAACCCATGATTTCCTCGAACAGGAGTTTTCTTTTCAAAATAAAAAAGAAATACTAAGGACTAGTAGCAATTCTTACTAACTATTAAACTTCGGTGGTTGCATTTTAGAGTAGGGCCTACACATACTGTATTGCGAGCACAACTTGTTTCGGCATGGCAATAGCACACTCTCAATCATTGGTTACTTTTAACTTCATTGAAAAACTGAAAAGTGAGTTTTGACTGACATTTGGTGAGGTTAATATGGACTTAATGTTTCTTTATATACTGCAAGTATTAGAAATTGATGCCTCACTTTGCGAAAGCTTGATTGTTTTATTTGTTTACTTATTGAATAGATATAATCTTGTCGCCTTCCATTACAATAAAACTTTCAACTTTAGCAACAAAATTAAGTTCATAATTTAACAGTAGTCAGCAATAAAACTTGCAGGTACTTGCATTGTTGACTCTGATTGTTTACTTTGGGGTTTGGCTTTACAAAGAAACAAACAAGAAGGTATAGTATTAAAGTTTTTTTCAAAGCCACCTAACCTTGTATTTGTTGTAAATACTTGAAAACGTTTACGTTTACTCTTGTAACAAGTGCCGATGACTTGCCAAAGTCTTTAGCCTGAAGGACCCTAAATTGCTACTTGTCTTCTTGATAAGGGGATGAGATGTTTGTCCAGTGGTCTAAGTTCTGCAATTGTTGATTTAGAAGATTGTCCAGCAGTTTATCCATTAAAGGGTTATCCATTGACCACATTGAGGTTGTGAAATGTTCTGTAATAGATTATCTTGTAACACTAGAGCACCTGACTGGTGGACAAGATAATTGGGGTACCTGCTGTGGATAAATTTACTTGTGGTACACCAAGGTGCCAGATTTCACAACAAATGTAATGAGGAAAGCTGTTTGTGTATTAAAGATACAGTGTTGGGTTCATTGACTGAATGTTATGAACTAAAAACCTAGGGTTGTTGTATTTTTGAAAGTAAAACCATTATAAAACATTGCTTTCTCGTAAAAAAGCTAATTAATCTTGCATGCCAGTCTATTTCAGAGCAGTCTTAAACCCCTAAGGTAAGTTCTTATTCACATCCATCACAGACTCAGCTTGAAGTTCCTGAAAGTACCAACCGAATGGCTCTGGGGGTGGGGGATTAATAGTACACCTGTTGAATGGGAGAATGGACCATATTGAAACCTGAATAAACCGAATGATCAGTTTACTTACTCACTGATCTGGTAGACAACACAAGTGAAAAAACTACAACTAATATTTTACCTATCACTAAAGCATTTAGTGTATTGTATCAGATAATTACTTTGCACCACATGTATAATTGTTTTGATAATTGATACACATGTTGTCCAATTAGGCATGTCTGTTACAGGAAGTCCCCTGGGGGGTTTCAAATCCAACTGGTCAAAGTGTATTTACAGTAAGGCTGATAATGTAGATAATGGGCTAAGATTGGAAGATACAGCAGATAAAGTTGCTAATGATTGAAGAAATCATGTTTCTAATGGTTTTACAGAGATAGCTTAGAGAGAACAGTCCAAAGGTGTTAGATTAAGAATATAGCTTCCCAAACCAAAATACAAGCATGCGGCTTAGAAATTAAGTTTGCGGAGAAGTCCTTCTTCGCAAGCTTGCAGCGAGCATCCTGCGATCTTAATACTATTTAAGGTTGCGACTAAGCTTGCGATAGAAATTAAGTTTGCGGATAAGTCTTGCTTTGCAAGCTTGCAGCGGGCATCCTGCGATCTTAAGACTATTTAAGATTGCAAGATTGTGACTAGCTTGCGATCCTGTAACCTTTTTAAAACTCTTTTAGTTCACTGATGAATATAAAAGGGAGGTAATATGTTAAACCATTAAAATTAAACTTAATTTTTATGTCAAAATAAGTTGTTTTAAAAAATATTGTCCCTGACTGTTAAATCTGCATTTACTGATCACTAAAAATATTATTTTATGAAATCGGAAAGTTTTACAAACTGTGCAGTTTGTCAAATTAAAGGAAGTATATAATTAAATTTTTAGACTTTTACATTATTAAAACTGTCTTACAAACCTAAGTAAGGTTTAGGAAGATAGTATAGTTGCAAGCTTGCGCAACCTTGTTATGATTACAAGGTTGCGCGAGACTAGCAAATGATTTTGTCTACACCCATATAAGTGTGTTTAAGCTTGCAAGATTGCGCAAGCTTGCAATCTTGTTATGATTGTGTAAGTTTGCGCAAGCTTGCAATCTTATTATGATTGTGCAAACTTGCAAGGTCGCAATTAAGATTGCTAGGGTTCCAGTCGCAAGCATGCGCAACCTTACAAGCTTGCAAGATCTTAAATAGGTTGCAGGAAGCACGCAAATTAGTTTGCGCAAGCTTAAATTATGGTTGCGATGGTTCCAATCGCAATCTTGCTGCATGCTTGTTAAGATCGCAACTGCAATCTTGCTGCGACCTTAATGCAAGCTTAATTAAGCTCGCCATTTTGGTTTGGGTTAGCTACCTGGCAAATGGATTAATTATCTTGTAGAATAAAACTATAGACTTTTACAATACTTTTTGATATAAAATTTAAAATTATAAGGAATTGTATAAAAATATCTACATGTTTTAAGGTACATTCCAAATTATTTGTTTTAAAACACAGTGTGTGAAAATTGAGTGCACAGTCCCCGGTTCAAATTCATGTTTGGCAACAACCCCACCTCCTTATGTCACACCAAAGTGACTTTGGAAAACATGTTTTCATCATTCAAATGATTTTTATAGATCCATGTCTCTCCTTTTACCCTTTATTACAGTTATATAGCAGATGAAAAATTCTCCACACATGTTTCCACATTTTGTTCTTCAGAATATTTCATGGTTATTGCCATGTTGGCTTTATCTGATAAGGATTAATTTTGATACATTGCACTAATCCTAAAATATTCAGCAGCAGCTGGTGTCAGACATTTATCAGGATTAGAGGGTAGCACACAGATCATGAAGAATTGACTGTAGCATTGAGAGTTATATTGGACACAGACTGACCATCCAAGAGATTTTGCTTTAAGTTCATGACGGTTGGGTGCGGAGGGGGGGTGGGGGGGGAGTTGTGGGGGTGCGTGTTAGGTATGAAATTTTTGGTACACACATAATTATGATGACTTTAATATTCATGTGTCACAACTTACCAAGAAATTTACTGCTTTATCAAGTTTGATCACAGCTAGCTAGGTTGATCAGAAACATTTGTATATGTTTGTATTTGCAAAAGTAAGACATCAAACATTATCGAGTTAGACTAAGTTTCTGTTGTAGTCAGTATTCTAAAGTGGCTGATTTCTGCCAACATCTTTCCGTCTTCTTTTCATGAACAGGTTTTTGTGTGGGTGAAACATTGACTGAACGAAAAGATAAAAAAAGTGAAAAAGATAAGTTGACAGAAATCAGCCACCATAATATTCCAGTGGTACTGAATTTGATAGAGTTGTGTTTACATGCTTCTCCTGTTTAACTATTTTCTTCAGAAATTTCCAGGACACTATTTTTTTGGTTATAATCTTTAGATGACAAGATAGTGTGTGCAACTTTAATTGACCTTGTTGAACAGGAAGTTTTCAAACCTCTTGGGAATCCTGGGAAATGATATTGCATTATGGGTGCTGATTAAAAATAATCTCTACAGAAAAGCGATTCCATACAGAAATAATTGCAACAGTCTTTTGCATGACTAGATATCCAAAAATATGAATTGATGAGTAGATTTTGTCTGAGATTTGTCAAATTCTCTCTGAAAATTTGTCTGTTTTGCCCATCTATAGAGAATTCAGTTGTCAAAAAGTAAATTATAAAGTATTGAATATTTTAGCCCTGCTGCTGAGTGATAACAAAGATGACAAAAGTTCTTTGGTGGAAAATGATAAACGGATGAGCTTACTTCCAGGAAAGCTTGTGGCACTCAGGCTCTGAAAATCTGAATTTTAATCTCAAACTTGCTTATCTATCAGATTCTGGCTATCTCGCAGACATTTTCAAGTCCCACCCTGAAAACTTATGCACAAAATATCACTTTAAGTCAAATTTCGGTTGTCTCAAAGCAAAAGGCACAATCCCATGGACTTGGAGATACCGAGTTTCATTTAACTTAATTTATATTGCAGTAAGAATATTTTCTTTATATTCAAGGATAACGTACTGTGTTATAATATTATTGAAATTTCTTATTTAAGCATCCTTGTGCTTGAAGATTATTTTAGAGGGCTCAGAGATTTAACAATGGCAGTTTCAAATTGTTTGGAGTTGTGCTCAGCAGAAAACTGGAATCAGCCAGTCATATAGAAAGTATTACCAGACTGTATGATGATCATAATGTTCTCAGCGGAATGCGAAGTCCAATGCGGCAAATATTGTGTCATGGAAAATAAGAGGACAGGCACGCATGTCAGCTTGAATAATTCAGTTGCGTTACAGTTAAACGAAAACATTGTGACCAACTTCTTTACTTTTGAAGTAGAGTCATCATTGACTTATGGAATACATTTGTTGAGTATACTACGAAATGTAATGTCAGCTTGTCTGTTAACTTACTATGTGTAGCAATTATAGACTGAAACAAAACGGCATTAAATTAAACAAAATGAAAAAGAGCAAGTAATTTCTAAAGAGCAGAATGAAATCTTTAGATTGCGACATTTCATTGTTGAATGACTGAGCGTGAAACATTGCATTTTAATGTTGTATGACTGGATAAAAGTAGTTTTTTTACATCTATCAAATTTTGGTAGTTTTTGTGCGAAGATGTGAATATCATCAAGATAAGATCCTGGTTTCTGACAAACTTTATTGTCGATGTAAAACCGCATTTTACTATTTTTTTTTTTACCAGAGTGTTTTAAGTTTATCAGTTTTACGCCACCAACAATTTTTTTTTAATTGCTCAGGAAATGAAGTGATTAATGGAGCAGCTTATAGTAAGTAGAAGTTACCACAGATTAGAATATTTTATAGCTTCTGTTCAGTTTTTTTTTGGCTGAGTGTACAGAGTGATTCAGATTGTGATTTTGAGGATTAAACGTTTTAATTTTTTTTTGAAGATTTTTACTTCTCATTGTATATTAACTCGAGACAGTGTTTTACAATTAATTTTGACAGAAAAGAATTTTATTAACATCAACAGCATCATTAATATGGACTATAATGATGTTTTTCAACAGTATTTAAATCAGTTTATGCAGTCTCTTTACAGAAGCAATACTCCTAGATACTGCAGTGATTATCAGGTGGTTTGAAGATGCTCACAGAGTGTGGGACAAATGATCCTATAGACATATTGAGAAGATAAAGCCTCATCTTGGATTTGAACCTTCAGCCTCATATATTAGGGGCCAGATTTAGGTCTTCTTCAACATAGGAATTTTCGTTCAAATCACAAAATCCACTAAAGTTGACTTTATATCAGGATTTACCCAGATACTGAGTTATTTTTCTCCAAAATAACAGGTGCTCCTTGTAAAAATAAAAAAAAACAGAGGCCATGAACCGCTTATAATAGAAGTATTTTTCAGACTTGAACGGTTATAAGAATTTTAATAGTGTACTCAGTTGTGTGTTAAGATTTTATTAAAACAATTTCAGGCATGTTGAAACCTCTATGAAGAGCATGGTTTATAAATTAAACATGTTCCATAGACTTTATGTCTAGCCAGCAGTACACCAACAGACACTGCTTCTTTCATAATCTTGTGATATTAATGCTTTGTGATGGTATCACATGAACAAGATTTTTTCCGCTGTAGTGTGTAGGCAAAACATTAGTCGACACCCCACTTTGTTAAGTTTAAAGTAATTTGTCTGCCTTTAATGATGATATACCTGTAGATTAAAGGATGAAACTATTATCAGATTTCAATCAAACTTGTTAATGGTTTAGTTTTTTTTATACAGTCTTAAAGGGAGTACTGTGTTGACTGATCCAGTAAAGGTTGGACTGACATACCCTGACCCTGGCACAGGGTACCATATTGTTTTAGGTGACTTTGTGTCTGCCTTATTAATTTGATATCAGACAATGGCATCAGAACAAGAATTGATTGAAGCACAAAATGTTTTATAGATCAAACCTTAATTGAATTTATATTTGATGATAATCCTAACTGATTTTTGATATGGAAAAACTATAACATAACAGAAGGGGTTTTATGATAGTTTATTGAAAAGGGTGCGAGTCTTTCAAAGAAAGTTGGAATTTCATTGGCAATATGGTACCTGTTTGATCTGCTGACTTTCAAAGAGGACTGGCCATGATGTGTGAATTTATAGCTGCATTTGTTGCCAGTTATTCCATATCAGTAACATCCATCTCATTTCAGAGAATTTTGAGTTATTTCCCTTGTTATCGTGCCAAACTGTCAATGGTACCATGCTGCCTTCTTACCTTCCCAGTCTCAAATGTTTAACAATATTGTTGTATCTCCTTGTTATTGTTGTATGTAAGCTTATTTATACTTGCCAGCAGTTACTGGGCAACTCCTGAAGACTGTTAAAAATGTTAGTGGGAGGATAGTGTGCTTCAATTCCAAAAGCTTGCCTGGTTCTTTAAGCTAAGTACGGCGCAGTACATCTTAGTACGGGAAAAATGGTGAGAAATGGGGAGCAAAAAAAAAAACAGGACGCGAATAAGTACAAATAGGTACTACGTTGAACTACGTTTTACTGGGCCAGGCAACTTGCGCATGGATGGGTCTGCGGTGAACTAAGCTTAAGTACGGGCAGCCTCGGATAAATGTGTTCAGCTACGGCAAGGTACGTTTTAGTATGGATAACTGCGTTTTAGGATGAATAAGTTCCAACCAAGTTGGACTAAAGTCACACTCAAATGGCTACGGATCGCTAAAACTTCTATGCATGTTCAAAAGTTGGAGATACATTTACTTGCAAGTTTGGGAAAAGTCTTGAATATGTTTTGACCAAGTGTTGGTACAGATTGATACGGATTACTACCTTGAGGTACGACTCAGGTACGGATCGATACAGATTACTATGTTTCTATCCGTGGCTACACGTAGCTATCCATGCCGTATGTGTGACTGGGGTTTTCTTGCATACCAGACGGGGATTTCCGGTATTTTTATTGGTGCTGGAAATAACGTTTTACAAACTACATAATATGTAGCAATTTACATTTTATTTCATAAAAATGGAATAAAAGTCCGATACCTTGACAGTTCCTCTTGTTTCCTTATAGTATATTTCTCAATTCAAAAAATGATTTTTTCAAAAATTCATAATGTTACGCTGCAACTGATAACACAAAACCAGAACTAAACATTGTTATTTGTCTTTGAAACGTCATGACGTCTTTCCTGTTTACGGACTTTGGTTTCCCGCGCTTTGTTTAAATATACTGCTAGAAGAAATAGTTCTAAAAAGAAAGCCGTTCGATTGATCTTATTTCTATTTTAATTTCTTTAATATGGTATGCAAGAAAAAGTTACTGTCACTGGTTGTAGGTGCAGATGGGAATATCTGGCTCTCGGGTAACTGTTTACGCGGTTTAACTCGGCTGAAGCCTTGTAACCGCCTAAACAGTTACCCTCGAGGCCGGAAATTCCCATCTGTACCTACAACCGGTGAAAGAATCTTATATTAGAGCGCCAGGTGTAAAGCACCTATACACTGGACTCTTATCCCAATGTTAGAATTTTGTGATAGTGTTAACACCTAAGACCACTGCTCTGCTCTATATGTATCTCCTTTACAAGATAATGAAGAGGGTCTTTTCCCCAGTATGTGTTTAATTGTCACCATTTGGAACCTTGCACCATGTTGCATCTGATTTTTTTTTGTTCGCCTTTTCCCACTGACACAATACAATGTATTATATATAATTTCATGTATACTGGTAATTATCTTTGATTTCCATTGTATTCTTTTGTACACAATGGTGGGAGTATCTGTCACACTGTAGCAATTTAATTTGTTGGTACTGTAGCCGCTGTTGTTGTCAGTTTTCCTTAAGTGCGGATAAAAAAGGTCACCAAAGTTGTTTTGACTTTGTTTAGTCAGCATGATACTAGAAAAGATGCAAAAACTAGTATTGTTTCCGTGATGGATTATTGTAAGCGCTTTTCAGTAGCTGCACCATTAGTTAATCTGACATCGGTCAGAATGTTTTGCCTTTTATCCTGAGTTTTATGCTATAATTGGTGGAAGGTCTAGGTTTAAAGATAAAATGTTCCTGTTCTTTCTTTTTCAGCAAGCCTAATAATAATAGTTGACCCGGGTGGTATAACGATTTTATGACATCCGTAGCTATTTTCAAAAGTTCTAGATTTAAGCTTATCTCTTAATTCCTAAAAAAGAGCAACCGGAATCAAGCCCTTTTAATGACCCTTAGACATAAAATCTTGATTTAATTCCTTTTTAGCTCAACTTTTATAAATAAGCAGAGCTATTTTGTCACCTTTTCTTTGGTGTCAGCATCCCCATCCGTGTCAGAAAGTTTTGCATGTAAGTTTTCTAAAACTACTATAGGCCTAATGCTTTCAAAGTTCACATATTTATTTAGCATTATGAGATGAACATATTGGACAAGTTACATAACTCTAGCTTCTATTTTGTCAATATTGTGCCCCTTTATAAAATAATTTCAGGTTAAAGTTTTGCATATAAGTATAGGTTTTCAAAAAACTACTAGATCTAGCTAGCTAGGCCAAATGCTTTCAAACTTCACAAATGACTAGCACAATGAGGTGACCTCATGTTGCAGGCTCAATAGCTCTAGCTTTTATTTTATCAAAATTATGCCCCTTTTAAACATAGAAATTCTGTTTCTCATTTTTTCATGTGAGCGTGTTTCTGGGGAATTACGTAACCAGATGTTTTCAGATTCTCCAGAAATTTTTAGAATCATGGTTAGACTTCACATGGCTTACCATTTAGCAAAATTATGCCCCTTTTTCTACATGAACAATTTTGCTGAAACTTTTGTTTGTAAGCTAATATTAGGATCGAGGAAGGGCATTGCCATGCTGTGATTAGATTGCTCAAGCTTATTCATATTAAACCACCAGATACCCAAGTACACAGGGGGTATATGCATGTCTGGCTGTTAGTCAGAGTCAGTTGGACTCTCATATTTTTTCAAAAGGTCAAGGAATTTTTATACACCCAAAGGGACGTATTATGTTGTGACGCCAATGCCCGTCTGTCTGTCCGTTAGCAATTTTGTGTTTGCTTTGTAACTCTTCAAACCCCTGAACAATTTCAATGAAACTTGACACAAATGTTCACCACATTGAGACGATGTGCAGAGTGCATGCATTTTGGATGGCTTGCTTCAAGGTCAAAGTCACACTAAAAGGCGTATGCTAGAATTCCCTGTATATGAGATGGGCGAAAATTTTCCCAATAACAGAATTTCTTTAAACTTTCGATATTGAAGGACAATCATCTAAGAAACAAAAAACTGCAATAAAAATCATAGGTCACCGGTATCGAAAAAGAGTTATCTGCCCTTGAAAACGGTATTTTTGGAGGAAATGCGTTTTCAAGGGCAGATAACTCTTTCGATACCGGTGACCTATGATTTTTATTGCAGTTTTTTGTTTCTTAGATGATTGTCCTTCAATATCGAAAGTTTAAAGAAATTCTGTTATTGGGAAAATTTTCGCACCAAATTCTAGCATACGTCCTTAAATGTCAAAGTTTCGGGTCCACTCTGTAACTCTTGAATCCCTGAAAGGATTTCGAAGAAAATTGACACAAATGTTCACCACATCGAGACAACATGCAGAGCACATGTTTCGGATGGCTCGCTTCAAGGTCAAGGTCACTTAGGGGTCAAAGGTCATATTACTTTGTTTTGTGTCCGCTCTGTAACTCTTGAACTGCTTGAAGTATTTTAAAGAAACTTGGCAGAAATGTTCATTACATTGAGACAACGAGTGCAAGTTTTTGATGGCTCGCTTCAAGGTCAAGGTCACAGTTAGGGTTCAAAGGTCATATGACTTTGTTTCATGTGTATTATTGCTCTGCATTGCGGTGCTGTTGTTTTTATTTGGCAGATCTCTTTTTGTTCCCTTACAATAGATGTATTGAATTACTTCCCTTTTATGTTACTATAAATAGCTTATTTTGTAACTTGTTTTATTATTGGCTGTAGGGAAAAGCCGAGACCACTTTTCTGGGTACAACATGGATGGTACCTCCAATTTTAAGGTGTATTTTGA
This sequence comes from Mercenaria mercenaria, assembly GCF_021730395.1. Taxonomy (NCBI): domain Eukaryota; kingdom Metazoa; phylum Mollusca; class Bivalvia; order Venerida; family Veneridae; genus Mercenaria; species Mercenaria mercenaria. The sequence continues at coordinate 82,689,433 of NC_069364.1, read as the reverse complement.
CATAACTGTACCTGGTAACAATTTTTATTGTGGACTTAGAATTTCTCCTGTGACATATCCCTTCGTATATTGCCCCGCTTGGCAGAGTTCTTGTTTTGTATGAAATCATCTCGTAATTTAGTTGTGGTCTCTTACCTAGACTGAATCTCTAGTTTAACATGCACAGTCATGTGACAGTGGCATATTATGTATCATGTGCTTGTCTGTTTGCAGGGACATGTTCTCCCCAGATCAGATCTTCACCACATGTTGCATGTTGCCCATTAAATGCGACTGGTAAAATTGAGGTGCACCCTGGACTTGTGCTTAAAATCATTTCATCAGTCCATTGTGCTGCCTTGTGTTCCAACTGTCAAGCCTGCTCAGGCATCCATCCATGTGACCTAACCTGTCATCAAAAGCTGTTTAAAACCTTAGGACAGCAGTATGTTTGAAGTATGCATACTATTTTCAGCATCATTAAATTTGCTTTTCACCGGCAATAATTCTGTATTAGTAATACTAGACAGAGCGAAATAATTACATTCTTTCCTTTTATCATGAAAATTTCACCTGTCCCTTTAATCCTATAAAATAAATATTTAACTTAAATTTTTAAAACAGCTGATTTTTCAGGTGTCAACAGCAGGTTTTTTTACAGGGTTAGAACATAGATGATAATTATTCACATAGTTAGAACTAGGTCAGAGCATTTGAAGAAAAGCCATAAGCATCCTGATGTGACTATATAAATCAGAATTTACCATTGGTTCAATGTATTATGCTGGGTTTATATTTCTTGGATGCCGTTTGTTCAAAATGATGTTTGAGGAATTGCCATTGGTTATGTATCTTGGATGCCGTTTGTTCAAAATGATGTTTGAGGATTTGCCATTGGTTATGTATCTTGGATGCAGTTTGTTCAAAAAGATGTTTCAGGAATTGCCATTGGTTATGTTTCTTTGATGCCGTTTGTTCAAAATGATGTTTGAGGAATTGCCATTTGTTATTGTTCAAATGATGTTTCAGCAATTGCCAATGGTTATGTATCTTTGATGCCGTTTGTTCAAAATGATGTTTGAGGAATTACCATTAGTTATTGTTTAAATGATGTTTTAGGAATTGCCAATGGTTATGTATCTAAATGGATGCCATTTGTCCAAAATGATGTTTCAGGAATTGCCAATGGTTATGTATCTTGGGTGCCGTTTGTCCAAAATGATGTTTCAGGAATTGCCATTAGTTATGTTTTTTGGATTAATTTTGTTCGAAATGATGTTTCAGGGATTGCTAATGGTTATGTTTCTTGGATGTCGTCTTTGTTCAAAATGATGTTTCAGGAATTGCCATTGGTTATGTATATCTTGGATGCCTTTTGTTCAAAATGATGTTTCAGGAATTGCCAATGGTCTATAATGTTTCTTGGATCCCGTTTGTTCAAAATGATGTTTCAGGAATTACCAATGGTGTCTGAGAAATTGCCATTGGTGTTTGAGAAATTGCCATTGGCTTCCAGTTGCTGAGATTAATTGTGTTTCAGGCATTTGTTAAAAATAGTGTTGCACAGAAATTTTATTGGAATATTTTGACTATAGGAAAAGAAACCAGAGGGAACTCATGATTTTTCTAAGAGATTCTTAGACACAGGACTCAACAGTTATGAAATCTTATATGTCAGGTGAAATTAAAACTGCTTTAGTCTTGACCACAGAACTTAGCAAGACGTTTAATTAGTGTTGAGCTTCACAGTAGCTTGTTTTATTGGCCTGAGTGTTCTGCATAAGACTGACAAAAAAGACAACACATTGTTCTCTCTCATAATAAATTGAAAGAGCACTTTTCAAAAAAAAATTACTGAGTCAAACTTAAATATTCATAGTTTTCCATCACATTGGGTGGTCCTTCCAGTCATTTTCAATAACATCCATTGTAAATATCCATTAATAAAGTATTTAGTGCACAGTTTTAAAAATCATATAAATTACAATATAGGGTTACAAGGGTTATAGAAAAAGAGTTAGTAGTAATTGAAAATTAAATCTAGAGGTCATGTGTCAAATATTTTTGAAAGGATAATTGAAATAATTAATACTCCCTGACTGAGCATAAAAGTGGGAAGAGACCAAATTAAGAACAGACAGAGTAACCTTATATTCCACTCAATGATATTTTTCATCATTTTTGTCTCATAAAAGTATGATGAATGTAATCACTGTCATCAGCAGCAACAATAGTCTAATGAAAAAGAGCAATGTGTGAAAAACACCCAGTTTAATTTTTTTCCAAAATTGTTCATGATTCTGCAGCAGAAGGAATCAAACTCTGAGCTTTTACAGTATTTATGCTAAGGACTAATTCAGCTAAATGTGCCAACCAGACAATGTAAAAAAGGTTGCGTGCAACATCCAAAACAGTTCTCGTTCAGACTCTGTCACTGACTCAGGTTTGGAGACATAAATGGAGAGAGAAAAAGGTTTCTAATTTGATTTATTATCTTTGAGATTTCGTTATTTCAAAGTTATTTGTGTCTAGATCATGTTTTTATCTGCACAAATGCTGTCCAATTTAAAACAGCAAAACAGAACAAAATATCTCGATACAGGAGGTCTAGAATGTTGCGACATTGCATGTGCGATTATTGACTTGTACAAGTAACTTCCCGACATAACATTTCCTTCATGCTGATCATTGTCTGTTACAATCAATATACCATGTAAAAGAACTCAATTGTTTCCTGGAATTACTTGGATCAATACGAGTGCCTTTGGGGTCATTTTTGTTCCTTCTTTGGCATTCATACAGGGTGTTATATTAAGAAATATCTTTAGCAGTGAATATCGATAGCAGCATTTGGGTACAATGTTCAATCAATGCAACAGGTTTTATTTGTGTTGATTGCAAAATAAATGAGAATCAGGGCTGATTTAAGAGCCTCAGGGCAGTATATAGTGATGCAATATTTCAAAACAGACTTATTATTATATATATTTATAGTATGCATTGCTGTTTCTGTGTTCCTGCAAATAACTCTGATATCCTTTAAAGTGGTGCAGATTTGAAGACATTTATCTTTAATGTCATGGTAGTCGAAAGAAATTTATAAAAGATCAAAAGCACATGCACACGCACACGCACACGCACACACACACACAACTCCCCAGAGATTGAACTTTAAGCATTCAGTATGCTCTGGACATTCTAATGGAATTGATGCAAAGTTCAAATACCTGAATTCAGTGGTAATTCAATAATAAATATATTTATAAGGTAAACAGGTTTTTTTTTTTTTTTTTTTAAAGCAACAAAATGTAGGTTTGGCATGTATATATATATCAGACTTTCTTATTTGTGTATAATTTACTACAGCTATCATCTGCTTTTAAACTGAACGCCTGGGGAGTTCAAAGATTCCAAACTCCAATTTGATCTCAGCTTCTGAATGAGCTTATCAAGGAAGCAACCATAGGTCTTAGTGTAAGATCAAACTTGACTCTCCATTGTTCTTTTTTTTTTTTGGAGAGAAAAAAGCTAAAAATTAAGCATCTTGTGTATGCGGAACTATTGACCTTTCCACATCAGAACAAAAAACTGACTGCAACAGATGCAAAACATAAATATTTAAAGGGGAAAACAGTAGCTTGATGCAGTTTGTGTTATTATCTGTTAGAGGATCTAGCCTGCCTGATGATAGATAATCTACAACTTTATTTTCAAGATGTTAGAAAATAATCCTGTAAAAATGTTTCACATACAATAAGGCATTTGTGCTTCTAGTTTGGTTAGTAATGAATGAACTTGAACCTTAAATTTGCTGCCAGTAATTATCAAAAAGACTTTGTTCCAATATATCTGTACATTATGTTTTAAAGTTTATAATGTTTTACCAAATTTTTTTTTCTAAACTTCTTGCTCTAAAAAAAATCTGTGGTGAAAAATATTGTAATTTGAAGAGGTTTCATTAAGAGGTCAAAACTTTTAGCCTTGTATCAGAAATATGTTATTATGTGTACCACAATAATTATTGTAGTGGGGGACACCTATTGATTTTGTACTGGCTGTCAGTGTCAGTCTGTATGTATGTCACAAAGTTTGTCCACTCAACTCCTCTAGCACCACTGGATGGATTCACGCCAAACTTCACAAGAGTTGTCATTGCCAAGCCTTAGTTGTGCATATCATCACCATTTTCTGGTTTGATGATTTTCAGCGGAGTTATGGCCCTTGATTCATCAAGCTCTATGTTTTGGCCACTTCTCTTATGTATTAGGCTGATTTCCACCAAACCTTACAGGAGTGATCAGTGCAAAGCCTCACTATGCATAATTGATTGCAGCATTTTCTGGTTCATTTTCAGTGTATTTTTTACGGCCTTTGATTTGTGGTATTTTATCTTGTGTGGGCATCAACTGCTCCAACACAACTAGAAGAAAATACTCCAAACTTCATAAAAGGGATCATTACTGTGCCTAATTGTGCAAAAATGTCATTGACATGTTCTGGATCCATGTTTTTCAGCAGAGTTATGGCCCTTGTTTTGTAAAATTTTATGATATTTTAGCCACTTCTCATATAATAATAGAGTGGACTTCCACCAAACCTTACAGGAGTGATCAGTGCCATTTTAGGCTGTGCACTATTAATTGTGACCCTTGATTTGTCAAATTCTTTTATCTGTGCTATTTCTCCTATACCACTGGTTGGAATTCCACCAAACTTCACAGGAGTTACCGCTGCTAAGCCTAGTTGTGTAAATTGGTGGAATGTTATGTTTCAGTGATTTTCCCTGGGGTTATGGTCCTTAATTTGTGGCATTTTGCAATTTCTGAGTGGTAGGTGATTGGAGACCTACATTTTTCATGAAAACAAATTCTAGTTTACAGTTTTCTTTAACTTTTGGAAACACTGATTTTGTAGTATTCACAAATGAATTAATTAGCAAATAATGTTGCTTTTTGTATAAATTTCTTAAATTTCAACTTCTGTCATGTAGTAAATAGGACACAAAATTACTTTATAAATTCATAATCGTTAACCAGATAGAACTCTCTAAACTGATGATAAATATGTGGCTCCAGTAAACAGCTGATAAGCCCTATTTCCATATGTATATTTTTTTGTATGATAAATTCTTGATTGGCACTCAGATGTATTAAAGGAAATAATGTAGATTTTTAATGATGTTTTAAGATAATTTTCATATCAGTAAGATAACATTTCAAGTAGCCGGCTGTGATGTAGAAGTCTCATCAACAAGTACAAAAAATATGAGAAATGTTCTGTTGAAATAGGAGTATTAATTTTGAAATATCCTGTAGGAAGTGCCATAATAGCAAAACATGAAATTCTGGCTTAACTGTTAGATCTGATCTCAAAATTGTGGGGTGGGGGCTGGGGGCAGTCAGTTTAACCTACCAGTATTTTCCCAGAAAAAAAATCCCCTTACTTAATCAGTACAGACTACATGCTCTCTTCAGTTGGATATAAAATTATAGCTGTTTTGAATAAAAAAAACCATGACGTTTTAATCCCAGTATTTTGTTTTGTCTTGGTTGTGAGTTTTTAGTGAACTGAGGTCCAGATGAGCCGGTTCCTGTTTCAAAAGTATGTCGTATCAGTTCTTCACATTACTGCACATGGGTAATTCTACTTACGACTTGGAGCCCACCCCCTATAATAGCTCAGTATGGAGAGCGCAGATCTACAGATAGCCTGCTGCGCTCAGCAGGGAGAGCGCAGATATATGGATCGCGGGTTCGTGAGTTTGATTCTTGGGCGAGGTGTATGTTCTCCATGGTGATTTGATAAAAGACATTGTGTCTGAAATCATTCGTTCTTCACCTCTGATTCCTGTGGGGAAGTTGGTAGTAATTGCGGAGAACATGTGCAGGTTTGTACTGGTACAGAATCCAGGAACACTGGTTAGGTTAACTGCCCACCATTCCATAACTGAAATACTGTTGAAATAAGGGTTAAACCCAAAACAAATACTCACAACTTAGACAGGTACCACTTTTGTAGTTATATCTTTTATATATTTTAACATTATGTAGAAAATTTCACATCAGGAGTGTTATATTCTTGCAGAATTTGGCACCCTGTTGGAGCAGTCTGACAGCTTTGGCAATCAAGTACGCCAGCGAACTGAGAACTTGTGTGGAAGATGTCCTTGACCGCTTGGAAGACCTCCGATGGTGGCAGATCACAGAGGACACAGTTTCAATATACACGGTATATATGACTGACATACTTTTTTCTACATCTCACATGTCAAACTTTTTGACACTTAAATATGAGTGTACCAGACTGGTAATGCAATACAAGCTTAAGACATACAAAAGACTGTTTTGTGACCACTACAGATGATTATATAACCACTAATTTAAGTTTAAAGATTGTGGCTCTACCCGGCTGCCATTAATATTTCAGTCTAGCCAAAATAATTTAGGACAAAATTATGTGGGGGAAGACTCCATTATTTCAGGCGGTGAGGGGCGACCTGCGTAGAACTTGTACAACCAGCTGCAAGCCAGCTGGATACCTTCCTCACATAAAATCTAGAGAGGATTCAAACCCACAGCTGGGGCACTGCTTGGTTACTAAGCCTCAAGGACTTGAGAAATAAAATGGTTGAATGAGTTAAATTAGATCAATGGGCAAGCAGAGATATAATTGGCTTATAAATATTAAAGGAATTCAAATATTTCAATTATTATAATCAAAGTATTGATCTTAGATCTGAATGAATTATTAGCTAATCATGAATCTATAAGTGTGTATTTTATTAAGACATTTCAATTTTTTAGCAAAACATTGATTTGAAGGAGGAAAACAGTTTATTCGAGTATTTAAATAATGTCTAAACTTATTAGATCGTTGGAATGTTTTATTTGTAAATCAGATATATTATATGCTTATGTTGTGTGAATCATCATTATTAAAGAGACATTATTCTGAAATCTTATCTTGATAAATTGGCTTTTAACTGTTGTAAAATTTGTAATGAAATTTGTCACTGTTTCACTGGAATGCAGATAGGATATTTTGATCATGGACAACAGTTGCTATCAAAATTATGTCATCACAGAAAGATTAGGGCCGACTCATTCAGTTTTTGTTCAAAAATCTGATTTTAGCTGATTCATTATCTGTTATAAGTAATATATGTAAATACTTTGATTGACCTAAATTATTATATTCAATTACATTTCTCTTTCAAAAATAATATACATGTATATTAATTTAATCATTGAACATAAATTTAGAGATTTCCTTCAGAGGGACATAAATGTATAGAAGATAAGATAAAAGAGGAAGTGTTAAAAATGTCATTAAAATGGTATGAATTTGTGCAATCACAAAATTGTTAAAATCGGAAAAAATTAGTCCCTTAAGGATATAAATAATTTAGCATTATTTGAGATTTATAAAAAAAGTATATGAAAAAACATGCAAATTTTTTAATTTTAACATTGTTTTTCAAGAAAATGAGTATTTGCCGAATGATCCATGGTAAATTGACAGAACACAAAGTATTTTCATTGTAATGCTGAAATGCTATAATTTTAGTAATAAAGTATCTGTCTTAAGTGAAGTAAAATCTAAACCAATTTACATGACCGAGCATACGTGTCATGGTATCAAATGACAAAAGTTTTTATACCTGTCGGTTATACAAATATACCATTATTGTAATGTGATACGTCAATGTATATCACTTTCTGATAAAAGTAATTTACACTAAATTATTGGTTACACAGGCGAGAGAAAGAATGGTTGCCTTGCGTAAAATAGAAAATAGACCGTCTTACAGAAGTTTAAAAAATAAGACGTTTCTAATTGCGTAAAATAGAAAATAGACCGTCTTACAGAAGTTTAAAAAATAAGACGTTTCTAAATTAAGATATGATTTATTACTATGATACAGTTTCACTTTATTAAAATTTAAAAAAAAATATGCACAAATAGCTAAATAATTCAGTAAATAGAATATATATTAATTTTGAACAATTTTCAAAAGCTGAACTTTTTCCAGTTACATGAAGAACCATTTTCATTTGGCAACATACATTTCAAGGAGTACTGGTATTGCTTATAATAGAATCAAATAGCAGGCACAGCTTCTTTCTTCATATGTGGATGGTCATATTCAGGAATAGGGAACACTCTACCAATTTATTAAAAACTGGGTACAAATTACAATGTCACAGTGGCTGAAAAGCCCCACTGTGCATATTGATTTTATAATACTGAACAAACATTTTTTTGCACCATGAAAAGACCAAGTGAACAGGGGTCATTTGTCAACGTCCGTTTCAACGAACATGAGTGACCTCATGTCAGGTTCGATTTAAGTTTCTGTATTGATTGATACATTTCAGACCCTTTCAAAATGCTGTATTTGCACATGCCTGTGATCGGGCCATTTTCATGTATGACCTGACCCACCCTTTCCCATACTTGTATTTCATCCATTGAGGATTTTCTTTCCTCACTTTTAGAGAGTCATTCATTAAACTTACAAAACGGAAAAGAGAAACTGTTGTTATTTGAACAGTTAAATTACTACTGTCTCCTGTTTAGTATCGGCTCAGGTTTCGGTAGGGACCCGATGATTGATTAATGACCACAGTCATAATGGGGCTGTTTCCTTGGGAAAATATTTCTTTTTTGTAGGTCGAGTGCATTAAACAGTAGCACTTTATTTAAATAAAGTGTGACAGGAAGCCTTGTTCTGTGTAGGATTATGATTGTGTTAATACAAATATAGGAGTCAATGTTTGTTTTGATCTCAGTATATATGAGCCGTGCCATGAGAAAATCAACATAGTGGGTTTGCGACCAGCATGGATCCAGACCAGCCTGCGCATCCGCGCAGTCTGGTCAGGATCCATGCTGTTCGCTAACAGTTTCTCTAATTGCAGTAGGTTTTAAAAGCGAACAGCATGGATCCTGACCAGACTGAGGGGATGCGCAGGCTGGTCTGGATCCATGCTGCTGGCAAACCCACTATGTTGGTTTTCTCATGGCACGGCTCATATTAGCTTCTCTGAAATATGAAATCTAATTCTAAATATAACATTCAGTGAGTAAGTAGACTATTTGAAAGAAAAATGAACATATTGATATCTAATATACTTTAGACTGGCACCAAAATTTTTTAGATTCCATTTCAGACTCTGTACCCTGTTTGTAAGCTTTATTCCCCATTCTGCACACAGTTTCCTGATTATAATGCTGTTTTCCATTTTGTTTACTGTTTTCTGTTTGTAATGTGGTTTTTCCATTTTACACTGTTTCCTGTTTTTGTTTGTAAATGCTGTTTTTCAATTTTGCATACTATTTCCTGTTTGTAATGCCTTCTCTCCATTTTGCACAATGTTTCCTATTTGTAATGTTTTTTTTCCTTTACAGCCTCCTTCAATGACATCCTCGACAATGGAAGATCCTTACTACCCATCATTGTATTCTTATTCTCCAAGAGGTGGGCCTCCACCCATACCCTCTATCCCACCAGTAAGTATATCTTCTTTCAGTAAGCTGTGCTGCCACCATTTCCTGGACCATCCTGCTAACTTGATATATAAAGAGAAATTGAAACTCAATCTAGAGATCAATTTTTTCAAGCAAATTGACTCTTTGTTTTGATTTCAAATTGTCTAAATCAGCCACCTACCTTAAGTGCTCCCATTGGTGGCTGCTAAATACAGGTTTGACTGTATAATTCATGTGGAGATGTTGTTAGTAAATACCTTGGGGAAAACACATGTTAGTAAGAATAGGAAAATTCAGTAAATTTGGGTTGATTAACTTGCTGAAATGCAGCCAAACCTGTGTCTGTGAATGAAGAGAACGTCTAGCCCTTAAGACTGCTTGATTCATTTTTGACATATTGACCAACTGCAAATAAAAGCCAGCTTATAGTTCTCACAAGCATCACATATGATATTTATATGGTATTTCTATACAGACGGTTTTATATGGACACTACCTAAGAAGGCAAACATTAACATTATATTCTTTATAATACATGTACCTAAAAATCATGCTTTCATTTATAATGAGACATCTTTCTTTCAGCCTGAGGCAAGTCATGTGGATGGGTATGGGCAACTTCAGAGCATACATACTAGGTAGGTTTAGATTTACTATTCTTCACTAAAGGTGTGGAACTGAAATTCCTCTGTTTTTGACAATCTGAGCATAATATGACCTCAAGTTTCATAAATTTTCTTGTCAGTAAGTTTAAGAAATGAAGGCTAAATACTTTGTTATAAATTTCTAAGTTTTGATAATGGGTCAATAGAAATTTATCCCAGGCAATAGAAATCTGTTCCAGAAACATCTTTCCCACAGTCTTTCACTGTTCCCATCCTTGTTTCAAGTTCTTTTGTCAGTGATCTGGCCCTTCATTACTGCTCTGATTCTTTATATTTATGTTTCCCCCCAACTCACACTTCATTTCCGATCAATAACTGGAGAATCATTTGACTTCAAACTTAATAGGGTGACAGGGCTTATGGAGTAGATGGCCCCTACTGTTTTTGGGGTCATTCCACCAAAGGTCAAGGTTACAGGGGCCTGAACATGGAAAACCATTTCCGATCAATAACTTGAGAATCACTTGACCCAGAATGTTGAAACTTTATAGGATGATCGGTCATGCAAAGTAGATGACCCCTATTGTTTTTGGGGTCACTCTGTTAAAGGTCAAGGTCACAGGGGCCTGAACATGGAAAACCATTTCCGATCAATAACTTGAGAATCACTTGACCCAGAATGTTGAAACTTTATAGGATGATTGGACATGCAGAGTAGATGACACATATTGATTTTGGGGTCACTATTAAAGGTCACAACGGACAGAACATGGAAATCCATTTCTAGTCAATAGCTTGAGAACCATTTGACCTAGAACCTTCAAACTTCATAGGGTGGTAGGACTTACAGAGTAGATGACCCCTAATGGTTTTGGGGTTACTCCCTCAAAGGTCAAGATCACAAGGGGGTGAACATGGAAAACTTTTTCCAGTCAATAACTTGAGAACTACTTGACCAAGAATGTTGAAACTTAATAGGATGGTTGGACATGCAGAGTAGATGACCCCTATTGATTTTGGAGTCACTCTGTTAAAGGTCAAGGTCACAGGGACCTGAACATTGAAAACCATTTCCGATCAGTTACTTGAGAACCACTTTACCCAGAATGTTGAAACTTCATAGGATGATTGGACATGCATAGTAGATGACCCCTATTGATTTTGGGGTCACTATTAAAGGTCAAAATCACAGTGGACAGAACATGGAAATCCATTTGCAGTCATTAACTTGAGAACCATTTGACCTAGAACCTTCAAACTTCATAGCATGATAGGATTACAGAGTAGATGACCCCTCTTGTTTTTGAGGTCATTCGATCAAAGGTCAAGGCCACAGAGGGCTGAACGTAGAAAACTCTTTCAAATCAATAACTTGAGAACCACTTGACCAAGAATGTTGAAACTTATTAGGATGATTGGACATGCTGAGTATAAGATGACCACTACTGATTTTGGGGTCACTCGATCAAAGGTCAAGGTCACAGGGGCCTGAACATGGAAAACCGTTTCCAATTCGTAACTTGAGAACCACTAGGCCCAAAATGTTGAAACTTAGTGGGATGATTGGACATGCCAAGTAGATGATCCCTATTGCAGCTAACCATCAGTGTCTCTTTGACTTTCGCTCCAGTCCCCCATTGACTTCTTGCCTATACTACTATGCATTGGGGGAGACATGCACTTTTCTACAAAAGCATCTTCTGGTTTCTTTCCTTCACAGTCAAAGTAAAATGACATGAGAAATTGGAAAAAATATTTCTGAAAGATGCATAATGGAATTAAATTGATATGTCTAACTGATTTGCCCAGACTGAAGCTATTGTTTTAAAAAGTATTTTCTGGAGACATCTGTGCAATCTTCTTTGGAAAAAATAACAACTAGTACTGGCATTCTTGTTTAATATTAGCCAACAGGGATTCTCTGATTGACAGTAGGAAAGACATAAATTCTATTTGCCAGTCTCGAACATTCTCCCTAAAGACGGCCATATTGGATTTTCCATGGCAAGCATTGTTTTAAGCAATTTGGTGAGGTGTTAAATTGACTTACTGCCTAACATATTAGATAAATTGCTGGAATTGTATTAAGAGATATTTATGAGATTGCTGTTTGAATAAGGTTTTTGGTCCATTGTTTTCTTGAATAAATATGTTGAAATGCAATAGATAGACCATAATTTGAAAACATTTAGAACTTTTTTCTTGGATAAATGTGTCAAAATGCAATAGACAGGCCATGATTTAAAAGCATTTACTTTTAGATTATTTCTCAAAGTTTGTGTAGTACTTGGTAAAACAGTGATGTTACAGCAGGATGTTATATGCATAATGGTGGGTCTTATTTTTTCTGAGACATGTTTTGCAATGGTGTAATGATACCTTTACTTTTAAACTGCAAAATTCCAGTTGAACATGGATCTGTATTTAAAGTGGAACTGAGTGCCCTGTTTTTTAGCCTTTATTTTATTTACTTTAAAGCTAAACAGCATGAAACAGAAATTCCATATCTTATTTTTAAATACAAGTTGTTCAGGATTCTAAACATTGCATTCGTAAATAAAAGCTGAGCTCCCGGATCTGGTCATAGAAAGAATGCTCAATGATAAAACCTGGTAGTACTGTTATTCAGGTATAATTTGTAGTGGTTTTATTTTCACTAATATTTGTGCACAGGATGACGTGTGAATTAAAGTATTGTTTACTGCCTATCCAGTTACTAAATAAACATGGCAAGAAAAACTCTCGATCTACAGTATCGCAAAATTGGGAAAGTGCGGTAAATGCTAAATGCATTTCTGATTGTTTGAACATGGAGCTGAATTGTTTAATTAAATAGTAAATTGTAGACATGTTGAAAATTTAATATATTATAGCATTATTACTATTGAAGACACTGCATATTTGATGATTTCATTAAAATTTGATAAAGATGAACACTAAATCATAGTGTTCAGCAGCACTGAGATGGAATTAGACATTGTCACATTCAATAGAATACCAGTTCTTTTGTTTTTTCTAAGTGGGGGTCTTATTGTCTTTTATGGTCTACAGAGTTGTGCATTTTATGGATAAGTTGGTTCATGAATAAATTATAAGCAATAGATTGAGTCATATTTTTCTAGACACCAGTCTAAAGCTTTGAGACAGTTCAATGGTACCAGTCTGGAAACATAAATATGCTATTTTGTAGACACAGTCTGCACAGACTGGTGTGCACATTATTTACAGGATTTAGTTCAAGATAGAGCAGCAGAATAGCAACACAAATATGCCATAATGACCATGCCTTTGGCAGTTCACTGATTTTTGCATTGTAATGTTCAGTCAGCAGCATTGTTTGTAGACTGAGTCTAGTTATAGTAAAATCAAGTATTTTCGAAAGGCTGATTTGGAATGCTTTCCAGTTGCATTTTTCAAAGATCAAGGTTGCACAACTAAAGGTCAAATGTTTGAGTCTTTGATTCCTGTCCAATTTCTATCTTTTTAATTGCTTGAAACTTTGGTTGAATGCTCCACACATCAAAACAATGTGCAGGATCCATGTTTGATTTGTTCAGACCCATTGTCAGGGTCAGAACTACGGGTTAATCATTTGAACCATGAGTTTCTGCCAGTTTCTTCTCTTTAAACCATTTGAAGTATATTAATGTTACCAGTACTTGGATGGAAGCTAGGTATGTAGAACCAATGTTCCAAATGCACTATATATTCCATCAAGGTCACAGCTGAAGGTCAAATGTAAAAGCCTTGGATCCCTGAAAGGTCCTTATATTCTTAACCCCTTGAAACTTGTATATTAAATTTGAGCTACATGTTCCACTCATAAAGATGATATGTAGACATGCTCCTACTGTGCCAGCCAAATTTAGGTCAAGGTTTTAACTGAAGGTCAAACTTTCAGCCCAGTATCTATGTTCTTAACTCATTAAATGATATTTATGAAACTTTGGTTTAATGTTTGTCTCATCAACGCAAAGTGCTGGACCCATGTTACAGTTGTGCTAGCCCAAGGTCAAGATCACCCCTGAAGTCCAGGCATGCTTTAAACTTGACTGACAATAGGGGGATACTAATTCCATGAATTTACTATTTTGTTGTTGAAGGATAGGTAACAGATTTTTTTTTTAAAAATGGTTTTAGATACAAACTTACATATATCTATATATGCAGCCTGGTTGTAATTTTGCTTTTGTTTCCTTAGACTTGCAGACTGGTTACAGTTTATGTTTCTTCTGCTGATAAGTTGTGTACCAGTCTGGGGTTCAACAACTTGCAGTAGGTGTTGGTTTATGTGTTTTCTGCAGATAATTGTGCCAGAACAAGTGTATTTCTTGTGATAAATAATTATGTTGATGGGAAATATGTCTGATCTTCAATGATAAGGCCTGCTATTGTTGCTGTAATTGTGATTTACTTATCATAGAAGCATGTTTTCTTGTTATTGATGTATAACAGGTTCGCATGCAAAAATGAAAAACAGTTAAAAAATCATGATAGCATTAGAATGGAATTTTTATTCACTTGTTTCTGGTTGGTGAAAAGTTTCATATATATGGGAGAGGCTGTTTTGGGGTAAACAAGTACAAATTTTCTTCAGACTTTAGATGCATCTGCTGCATTTTCCACCAAGGTTACAGTTAATTCAGCCATCATTCTTTGCTCTAATTTTACATTATTAATTATGAATACCTATGATTTTGAATTTTTGCGCTAAACTTTTAGCAGATAGATATTACACGTCCTGGAGTAATCTCCGGAATCATAACCTGTCAGTTTTATATGGAAATGCTTCTGTTGTGGTTTCTGGTTATGATGGATCTATAGTATCAAAACATAGATCTTACATATTTTTCATATATCACTGCAAATGAAAAATCTGCGAATGCTATTCAACACATGATTGAACAACGATTACAGACATACAAGATTTTCCATGCAGCGACCAACTTTTTGCTTGTTTGAAAACACTATAAGCAGAACGCAATAATGGTGGTACAGAACTGCCACTGAAATGTCATCAGGTATACAACTTCTTAAGTGAACAGGAAGCAAATAGTTGGTTGCTGCACGAAAAAATCATGTATGTCTATAATTGTTGTAATCATCATTCACTGTTTTTTCATTTGCAGTAATATAAGAAAAATACGTAAGATTTGCATACCTTTTTATACTAGATCCATCATAACCGTAAACCACAACAGGAGCAAATACTAGTACTCAGCATTTAATCTGTGACATTTAAAACAGGATTTTTACATTTGTCAAATGTTAAATTGTAAAAATATGTTGTTGTTTATTGTAAATGACATTAAAGAAATGAAATACCACATCATGGTTAACAGCCATCATGTAACTATGATAGCAGCTGAAACATCAGTTGCATTATTTTACAACCCAGAGAGGGTGATGTGACAGTGGGGCAGGTGGTAGTCATGGTGTTATCTCTCCCCCCACAATGCTTTGGAGACATTTTAAGGACAACTTGCAAACAAATTTTTAATAAAAATTTTCTCAAGCAAGGTACCTACTATCACTGACCTGTTTTCATTACCCTCCAATACTGGTTCCCAGGTATCACTGACCTGTTTTCATTACCCACCAATACTGGTTCCCAGGTATCACTGACCTGTTTTCATTACCCTCCAATACTGGTTCCCAGGAACCACAACAATACCATGTTTAATAGATTTCGTGTTTGCTGTGCATAATTTTGAAGAATGATATAAAAGCATTGACCTCATGTCTGACATTTAACGGACAGTAGCATATATTGGTATTAGTTTAGCTAGACAGGGAAGATTTATCAAATATTCCTACTTGTCTAATTAACTGCTGGTGTTGGTTGCTTGCTAATTTGATAACTTGATCAAATTTTTGTCAGTAATTGCCTTGTAATTGATTGCAGGCAAGGAACTGAAATGTTTTGCCAGAAAAAATAGTGAGTGATTGGCACAGTTTCCATGTTTGCTCAGGGAAAACTAATAATTTGTAAAGTAGGGGACTCCAACTAGGAGGTAGTTGGGTGGTTGGACTTCTGAGCTAAAGGTCTGGGTTTGATTCTCTGTTTTTATTGATATCCCAGCTAAAACAGTGTTCAGTGCTGGTTGTTGACTAAAATTGATACTGTATTAACATAAACTTGTTACTTGGAAGTAAATACGACAACTGCTATAGGCTTGACTGGGAATAAAATGTTCCATCCATTTCAAGGTGGGGACATTTGTCAGCTATCTGTATTAAATAAGAAACCTAAAGATACTTACACTTGGACATCTTGTGTCTATCTTATATCCAGCAACAATATTTTTCTTTAAATACCATAGTATAATTGTCATCAAGTATGAGACTATAGACAGGACCAATTTCATGTCAGACAAAATTTGATTTCTAGTGCATTGGCTACTTTTGCTTTTGTTTCAGCTTCTGATAGCCCAGTTGCCATGAAAATGCATATTTAGAAAGATTTGCCTCAGAATTTCTTACCTAAAATAACAGTATATCATTCTCTATAAGTACTTGTCCAGCTGTTGGTTTGTTACTACTTTTATGACCCCATTTGAGCCCTATGGAAACCCATATGTTGCCATTCTAAACAATATTGAACACAAAATATGGTATTTCATCCGGCTACTGATTCACAAACAATAAGAATAATGTTCACAGATATTTGGAGTTTATGAACATCTACTAACTCCTTTTCTGAGAAATGTAATGGATGCCAGAGTGGCTGTCAAGAAGTGAAAATTAATGCCCAAACTTACATCCTGATATATTTCATTCAGTCTATCTAAGGTGTAGTTTTCCAGGAGAAAAATCTGTCCATGTGCAAAAGTTGTATTTAAAAAAACAGTTGATTGGCTTTTAATGAGCAATTAGCTTCTCTTAAATTTTTAAGTACAGAGTGTAACAGGAGTCCTGTGCAATTTAAGGTAATAAATTTCATAATGAGACTAGGCAATTTCTGTGTGATTATGTATTCTCATGCAGATCAGTTCTCATTGGTCAATCCTTGGCTTTCCATAAAAATGGGAGAGTACCAAAGTTGCATATTGCTGATTATTATTGTGGTTCCGCTGAACTGAAAAAAGTGTTAATATGTTCCTACTGTCCATTCCTTTATGGACAGTGACAGTTTGATCATTATGAGATTTGCTATTCTTACTAAGGTTTATGTGTGGCAGTTGACAGTTATCCTGAAACTGATTTAAAATATACCAGTTTTTGCTTGTGAATGATGTTAAGTGAGGACAAGTGAACTCTGGCAATATTTATATCTTTATAGCTTCACATATGTTGGTGATGTGTTTATGATAATTTTGTTTGATTTATTTTTCAAAGAAATGTCTATCAGCTGTAATCTTTGTTCTGCTTCTGTTAATAATTTGTGTGCTTACCAGTTTATTCATTACGTCTGTAAACACTGAATGGACTATCAGCAATGCCACACAATCCTGTAGTGCATTTTATTTTTCTGTCAGATGGGATATTCTTACAAAAAGAAATTGATATTTCAATATCGAAACATGTAATAAGCATTAAAAGGGGGCTAAAACTTAAATAACTTTGCGTAAACATAGATTTTACAATTTTGTAAATTTTCAGAAATCAGTGTTACAAATACTGTAATAGCTATGTTTTTGTTACTTACCTCTCTAAGGTAGGCGTTATATTTCCCGCATTGAGTGTACGCACGCATTGTATGTACACTGTTAAACCTATGTTATATCTAACCCTAACCTTTAGTCAGAAGATAGTACATTCAATACATGCGTTCATCCAATAGGGGCGTTTTAATGTTGGCGCCTCTCTAACGTAAGTCAGTTAGTGCAATGGAGTGAAAAATACGTATATTGTGCAAGTGCCTTTAAATTGCTATTCAACACACTTAATCTTTCTAACTCAGATACTTTAATGAATATGTATACAAATTTTAATTCTAGTAGCATGCTAGAAACCAATTAATTTCTAATATACGAGCCGATATATTTTGTTTAAAATGCAAGAGATGTCGATTTAATTTCATTAAGCAATGGTCTGTTTTGTGGATCAATGTAAAATTCATGGCTTTGTCTGTTAAATTGCCATTCTATTCAGGTTTTGAATAATATCCATGGCTATGAAAAGATCTCTGTGTTTTACATGCAGTTTACATTCCTAGCTATATTAAATTAGTTTCATTTTGTTATAAACAGGCCTGATAAACTCTGAAATTTTGACTCTAAAACCAAAACTAATTCCCTACTTTCTTTTTGTTTTTCATATCCTGTCCACCTGTCATCCTTTTCATGGATTGTGCTGTGGGGGTGGGTCGGGGGAGGAAGGGGTGAAGTAGATGGAACAGATGACCACTTAAGGTAGTGTCCTGTAAATGACAGTCGGCAAATAGTATCCTCCATATACAATTTAGACATTCTCTGGTTTTTACAGAGCATAAAATCCTTGAACAGATCATTTGGAAGCATAGAAAGCAACCAGGCAACATGACAGCAGACTCAGTTGAATGAGTCTGTTTAAATAGAAGTACTGACATGGTGTCATTACATTACAGGTCCACCACCTTAATTCAGAAATATTAGGATGAACACATTTCGCTGTAGTTATTGCTATCATTTTCAACTTTTGTCATGTTAAAACATTTTTACTTCAGCCTTAAAGTTGTGAATGACTCAAATGAGCATCTAAGCTAAGAATCTTCACATTTGAAGTTAAAAAAAATTCACTTTTATTTCATATTTTCAGATATACAGATAGTCCAAGCCATGCTAACTATGTTGCCTTGGATACAGGTAATTATAAACTTTGGCAGAACAGAAATTGATTTCTGTTGAATAATTCCATTAAAATAGATACGTTATACTCTGAAAGTTGTGTAATTGAGTAGTTATTCTTTCTCTGCACTGTGCATGTAATGTCATACTCTAAGAATATAAAACATGCTATGAAAACACTGTAAAATATACTGAATATCAGGATGCTCGGAGACCTGTGCTTTATGACCACCTGTGCACAGAGTCTGTCTGTTTCTTAAGACATAAATTTTGTAAAGACCTCAGGTGATCTGCAGCTTTTTAGGTCCTTCAAGTGTAGTCTTAATATTGAGCCGTGCCATGAGAAAACCAACATAGTGGGTTTGCGACCAGCATGGATCCAGACCAGCCTGCGCATCTGCGCAGTCTGGTCAGGATCCATGCTGTTCGCTTTCAAAGCCTATTTGAATTAGAGATACTGTTAGCGAACAGCATGGATCCTGACCAGACTGGGCGGATGCGCAGGCTGGTCTGGATCCATGCTGGTCGCAAAGCCACTATGTTGGTTTTCTCATGGCGTGGCTCATGTACCTGTGGTTTCAGTGCATTTTTGTGCAGAATTCAGTTTTGCTTTTTAAAAGGTTTATCACTGACCATTTCTATGTTTACTGTTATAATTATTGAATTGTATATGTTCAACATAAAACCAATAATAGCATGTTATATATTCAGATTATACTTCTAAAGGGCAAAAATATCTGCAACATGCATATACTTTGGAATATGCATGCTGTATAACTAGAATAACACTTTTCTTTTTCATAGATATATATATAGCACTTAAATCACCAAAAAAAGAAGACTGGGTCCTGAAATTATAAAACTTAGTTTGGAGACCAGTCTTAGAAACAGCCAATCAGAAGATAGAGATTGGTTTCCTTCAAGCATATTTTTATAACCTTTGACCCAGATGTACAATATAGTCCCTTACTTCAGCAGTCTACATTGATCTTTCATGTACTTGTATTTTAAGCCAATTATATTTACACCTTCATGAAGTCATTTATACTGATTCTTTTTATGCCCCCAGGCATTATAGCGATTGGACTGTCTGTTTGTCTGTTAGTCAGTCCATCCATATGAACCAGATTGCCTATAGCCCACATTAATGATGTGTTTTTAGTTCATACTCGCATTCAACAACCGTTGTGGCAAGACCTACCAACTGACTTATATATATATGGCCTTGACCCTCATTATGACCTTCACCTTCAAACTTAAAACCTTAATGAACAACATTTTTGATCCTTCAGCTCTCATAAATGACCCAATTTAGTTCATACACACACTCAACAATCCTTGTCAGTTGTGGGAAGACCTACACACTGACCTATATATAGATGACCTTGACCCTCATGACCTACATCTTCAAACTTGAAACTGTAATAAACAACATTTTTGGTCCTACAGCCCACATAAATGGTACAATTTAGTTCATACTCACACTCAACAATCCTGGTTGCAAGACCAGCAAGCTGACCTTTATATAGATGACCTTGACCCTCATATGACCTTCACCTTCAAACTCAAAACTTAATGAACAACATTTTTGGTCCCAGCAGCCCTCATAAATGACCCAATTTAGTTCAAACACACTCAGCAACCTACAAACTGACCTGTATATATAGATGATCTTGACCTTCATATGATTTTCACCTTCAACTTAAAACCTCAAAATACAACATCTTTGGTCATACACCTGGGGGCATGTATTTGCATTTTAAGCAGAATACTTACATAACTATTCAGGAAATCATTGCAAATTTATTATTTTGATAGGTTACTCTGTCACATTTCTGCATTTCTATACTCAATTTGCATATTTCTTGTAAGTTTTTCTAGTTTTGTTTGATTCTGATTGTTTTCTTTAATATTGTGTTTGATATTTAGGCATGTGCTGTGTATTTCCAAGGAAAATTGTCAAAGGTAATTGCTGTTTTTGACAGTTCAAAGTTTTCTGTTTGATTGCTTAATGCTTTGCTTCACAAGCCTAAATTGTTAACGTGTTCAGTACTTTACCAGCCTAATAGTGTTTGCAGAAGAAATGGGACAGGACACTACATTATAAAGTGAAATATAGATACAGTCGAACTTTGTTCACTCAAGCTCGGATAATTTGAACCCCTCCCTTCCCTAGAACTCATTGTCAGGTCCCGGCAAAATCTCTCTGTATATATTGTAGAAATTTCAATGGCTCAAACTAACATTTACTTGAACAATTTTTGCGGGTCCCGTTCAGTTTGAGCAAACAAAGTTCAACGGTATGCTGAAAATTTTGATAAGTCTTCTGTGGCTCTGTGGTTAGTAGACGGACTTCAAAAGCAAAAGGTTGTTGTTTCAAACACCATTAAAGGCTAAACTCTTTAGATAAAAATAATAATATTCTTTTGGATGTGATTTTAAATTGAGGCCCTGTGTATGTGCTTTACACAGTCCTGGACTCCTGGTATGCTAAAGAACAAAAAGAACTTTTTGAAATTGGAGGATCTTCTGTATCTTGTAATATCATCCAAAACCCTGAAATGACTAACATTTGTATGTTAATTAAGGAGTCACGTTAATAGGCAACGAATGTTGGCTATTAATAAACTTAATCTAAGAGACCAGTTTTTTAGCTCACTGAAACATAGTGACAGGGTGAGCTTTTGTGATCGCCCTTGGTCCATCGTCCATCCTTCATCCGCCCGTCCGTCCACAATTTCTTGTGAACATGATAAAGACCGCATTTTGCAATCAATTTTACTCAAACTTGCACAAAACTTGTATTGGCATAATATCTCGGTTCCTTTCGAAAACTGGCCAGATCCCATTATGGGTTCCAGAGTTATGGCCCCTTAAAGGGCCAAAATTTGCTATTTTTGGCTTTTGCAGCCATATAGAGACTTCATTTGTGGTTTGATTTGATACAAACTTGCAAAATATCTTAAACAACAATAGATCTTGGATTTCATGATGAATCTGTCAGATCCATTCGTCTCTGATTGACCCCTGAAAGAGCCAAAATTTGTTAATTTTGCCTTGTGAACGCGATTGAAGTGACATTTTACATTCGATTTTAACCACACTTACACACAACTTAAGTCACAATAAGACCTCGGTTCCTTTCGAAAACCGGCTAGATTCCATCAATGGTTCTATAGTTACTAGAAAAAACTCAAAAACTAGGTCAAAGGAAAAGATTGTTAACACTCTTGAGGCCACCTTCATGAAACTTGGTCAGAGTGTTTATCTCGATGATTCCATTTTTACCAGGTGAGTGATACAGGGTCATCATGACCATCTTGTTAAATATTATAATGGTCCCTCTTTGGATTAGAGGATGAATATGGTATGACCTGCCGTATGTCAAAGAGATGCACATTTAAATGAAGCAAATTCTGTTAAGCCATTTCTCTGTAGAAGCAAGTACATTATAAATTGTAAAAAAATTAAGAAGTTCTTTTAATTGCTTATATTAATTTGCTTTTAAGCTTGCTTACAATTTTGGAAGTGGGTTTTGTTTCTGCAGCACTAAAAGTTTGAAAAGCCGTAAATTAATTTCTTGTAATAATTGCTATGTCTGCCTTTTTTGCTTCTTATGCAAAAAAAAATATTTTGTTTTTGCTTGCTTAAATACATGCTTCAGATTCATTATGTGTTTTCAAGCTCAAAGGTTTACATTTTGCATGCTGTTCTGTCACCCAAATTGAACTTAAGTAGAATGCATGCAAATAATAGATGCAGAATATGCATTGATATTATACACTACTAGAGAAGTCAATAAAAAATTACAAAGTATCAGCTTCTTATAACCCTTTAGCAAAGTCACAACTTTTAGCTCACCTGAGCACAAAGTTCTCAAAGGTGAGTTTTTGTGATCACCCTTTGTCCATCGTCCGTCCTCAACAATTTGACTGTTAACACTGAAGAGGTCAAAATTTTGGCCCAATCTTAATGAAACTTGGTCAGAATGTTACTCTAAATAAAATCTTGGACGAGTTCAATATTGAGTCATCCATCTGGGATCAAAAACTAGGTCACCAGGTCAAATCAAAGGAAAAGCATGTTAACACTCTAGAGGTCACAATTTTGACCCAATCTTAATGAAACTTGGTCAGAATGTTACCTTCAATAAAATCTTGGACGAGTTTAATATTGGGTCATCTCGGGTCAAAAACTAGGTCACCAGGTCAAATCAAAGGAAAAGCTTGTTAACACTCTAGAGGTCACAATTTTGGCCCAATCTTAATGAAACTTAGTCAGAATGTTACCCTCAATAAAATCTTGGATGAGTTTGATATTGGGTCATCTGGGATCAAAAACTAGGTCACCAGGTCAAGCTTGTTAACACTGTAGAGGCCACATTTATGACTGTATCTTCATGAACCTTGGTCAGAATGTTAATCTTGATGGTATCAAGGTCCAGTTTGAATCTGGATCATGTAGGATCAAAAACTAGGTCACCAGGTCAAATCAAAGGAAAAGCTAGTTAACACTGTAGAAGCCACATTTATGACCATATCTTAATGAAACTTGGTCAGAATGTTGACCTTGATGATCTAAAGGTCAAGTTCAGATCTGGGTCAGGTGGGTTCAAACACTAGCTCACTAGGTCAAATCAAATGAAAAGCTTGTTAACACTCTAGAGGCCACATTTATGACTGTATCTTCATGAAACTCAGAATGTTAATCTTGATGATCTTTAGGTCAAGTTCGAATCTGGGTCATGTGGGGTCAGAAACTAGGTAACCAGGTCAAATCAAAGGAAAAGCTAGTTAACACTTTAGAGACCACATTTATTACCATATCTTAATGAAACCTGGTCAGAATGTTAATCTTGATGATCTTTAGGTCAATAGGTCTGGTGAGCGATACAGGGCCTTCATGGCCCTCTTGATTTTAGACCACCATCTGATCTCTTGTTTTTTATTTGGCTGTTAATTCCAGTTTTTGCATTCATGGCTAAAATATTTTCTCAGGCCTGAAACTTTCGTCTTATGTTATCATCATGAAAAAATTGTTTGTACAAAAATCGGCTTTGTTATTACATAGGGTAGGTGTTTGTTTATAACACACCTTGGAAGTATTCATAACACATTCACTTCATTTTATCAGTTTTCATAACCAAAGTATATAGAGCTGGACAAAGTTTTTGAATATCTAAAAGGAATAAGACTTTTGAGTGGCAAAACTTTTGTAAGAAGTTTTTCGTTGTGAATGAAAAAAATTCAGAGACTTATTTAAGATGTTGGTAAGTTGTTCGTACTTTTTCGTTTTGACAAAGTAAATTTAACTAGCTATGAGTAATGGTTCTTCATTTAAGTAAGGAAATGTTTTGGGAAAGTTTCATTAATTTGACAATGTGATTATTAATTGATCCTGACTGAAAATAGGGTTTTTTTTAAACAAAGACTTTTTAGTTTGACTATTCCAAGTTGCACTCAGTTGTTAGTCCACGTCAAGAGTCCAGATTTGATTAAGTTTTTGTATAATGTAAGCTGGTATCTCAATAACAACAGAGGGAATGAACTTCACATGTTTGTTCATTGTGATAAACCGATATACACTGTACTGGTTCCATAATACTATTTTGTGTTTTCTTTAAACTGATACCCCATTTTCATCTTAGTATAGTGTTTGGTTGAAGTTTTGTATGTAAGCTGGTTTCTCAGTAACGGCTTGGGGGAATGGATTGAAACTTCACATGCTTAAAGTTTTTATTGAAATAAACCTATGTGCACTGCACAGGTTCCACAATATTTTGCTTTGTCATAAAATTATGCCCCTTTTTTAGTGCTTAGTTTTCATACATTTTATTGCTTTAGTGACAAGGCATTTTAAATAGGTAGTATGGTTCAACTGTGAAATGATCTGTAGAGATTAAAGATTTTGCTGTATGGTTTAAACAAAAATATAATATGTTAAAGGGTTACAGATAAAAGGATTTTATATATACATTGACATTCAAATGGTGTATAAGTAACAAAGGGGAGTAACTCAGACTATCAGAATCCCAAATGTCCATATAGAAAATAACCAATTTAACTTTGAGGAAAATAATATTCTGTTATCATTTTTTTGAGTTGATAGTATCAGTTATGGTATTAGCCATTTAAAAATGAATTGCTGGAGAAAACCCTTTTACAGGAAATGAGAAGCAAACATAAGCTTGTTTTGCTACCTGTTTAGATTAGAAATGGTTTCAGTAGAAATGGTACTAACAATAAGTATCCAATATTGTGAAATATATATTTGTCTGCTCAGCGTGAGATTGATTATACGTCAGTTTTTACAGGCTTCATTAATAATCAAACGAGAAATGACAGAGAAAGGAAATGGATAAACTTAAGCACTACGTTTAGAAGAAATTTACCAAAGAAAATGATCTATCATAGGGACTCATTCTGTCAATAAATGATCACGCCAGCCTCTCATGGTTGACGTTTACCGTCAGCGTGAGTAGTTAATGCTGCATATACCAAGAACAAATTGACACGCGATGTGGGGATTTTTTGATTTACATTGAAATGTTTGGTTTTTTGTAGATAATGATAAGATGGTTGAGGTGTATAGTACACTTTCTAATCGGCAATACGTTTGCCATTTTTAGGCTGTTATTTACTTAGATCATCAGTAAGATCGAGTGCTTTTCTTGGCCAATTGTCTGCCCTCTTGTCAAACTTTTTATTTAGGCAACAGTTCATGTCCAAAAAATCTTGTCAGTGCTATTAATTATTTGTTATCAGATTTACTATTTTCATAAGATAGTTTGGCTCCATCGGAACCTTATCTAAAGAGGAGGTAAGAAATCTGGATTGATTTTCATCAAACTTTGTTTTCTGTTTACTTAACAGTTCAGTCTAGATTGGAGAGCTGAACAAATTATTTACTATTTGTCATTAGGTAGTCCAAATATTTCAGTTCAAAGCTGAGATTTTTATATCAGAAGTACTTCATAGACTTTGGAAATAATTATACTAATTGTAGTTGTTACTGTATTCTTTGGTTATTTAACCTTTAGCATGCTAGATAAATTGTCGTCTGCAGGAAATGTCGTCTGCTAAAATTGTAAAGTTCATTCAATTTGCTCCAAAACTGGAAGAAATATTGTCAGAGTAGCAAACAGCTTGGAACCTGATCAGACGCCGATTTAATCGGCGTCTGATCTGGTTCCAAGCTGTTTGCAAAGGCTGTTAAATTCGCCTGCAGCAGGCTAAGGGTTAATTGAAATATAAGGTTTGCCAATGAAGAAATCAACTGAAAAAACTTGGCTTGTCTGATTTTCTTCCCTATGATAGCTTTGAGTATATTTATTCAGAAAAATGTAGTATAAAATTATATGTTACAAAAACAGTTGTCTCACCACTTAACTTGTCTGTCTATATAAAGTTGTCACTGTCATGGTCAAACACCATGAATTTTATTTTTTGAATTACTTCCCTTTATATTTCTGTGAAAATGCGATTCAGAAAAAAAAATATAATAAAGTGTTAAATTGTTTTTGTTATTCTCTGTCTCATTTAATTTCCAGTGGTACAGGGGGGCTGTAAATAACTATTTTTAAATAATTATTACATCCCTGAATTGATTTGCACCACAGGCATGCCTGAAAAAATAATCAGTTGTCGGAGTGAAGAACTGTTCTAGCACTTCATATGAGATATTCGGAACAAATTGAATAATTATTTCTGGTAATAACTACATTTTGTCTGTAATATAGAAAGGATTATAATGAATATTTGATGATGGAGATTTCATTATGGCAGTATCCTGTGGAGGCACTGTAAGGATTTGTTGCCTGCCCTCCGTTTTCTTAATTGTCTCGGACATTTTGTCACAGAAAATAGTTTTTTGTGGAATCGTAATAATACCTTCTTAGCACAGAAAGTGGTAAATTGTTTTTGCTCAACCTTTAGCCTGCTAGCAGCAAGTGATTCTGCCTTTGCGACCAGTGCAGACCAAGATGAGCCTGCACATCTGTGTAGGTTGATCATGGTCTCCACTGTTCGCTATTCACTCAGTAAATTTTCAAGAACACCCCTTCAAATAATAAATGGTATGGCCAAAATTGAAAGATGGACCAGTCCATTTTAGAAATTTAGCAAGCTAAAGGTTAAAGAAGCAGTTAATCTCTTTCTGCACTAAAGTGAAATGCATTTTTTGGGCATGTGGACATATAAAATCATGGTTTCAGCCCGATGGCAGACTGAATATCATGGAATTTGAGGTTGCAGTAATTAGAAATGTTAATTCTCAAGAAAATTGCCCTTTTATGAAATCCACACACTCATGTCCACACAAAATGGCTGACCATTAATTCATATGTGGCAAAATGCAGCTATTAACCAGGGTTCCCTCTCCTAGCATTCCTACAATATCTTTAATCATAAAGACTTGTTGACTTAGCCTTCCTTTGAAATCTTACTTTTATAAGACGTTTTATTGTAATTTGGAGTTAAAATGTCTTACGAAAATCTTTATATTACAGGAGAATCTGAGGCAATTACAGAGAAGAAGAAAACCTCAACTTTAGGGAGATTGTTCAGAAACATGGGCTTCCGAAGATCTAGTAGAAAACACAGCTACAAGAAACACCAAGGTATGTGTGGTGCTGCAACTTCTCTGCATCGCAGCTTCTGGGTGTGGAGTTGGAACTTCTCCACTTCACAGCATGTGTGAAGTCTTCCTTTCTCCATTTCAAAACTTAGATTTGGAGCTACACTGTCTCAGTTTCACAACTAATGTGTGGAGCAACTGTCTTCCTCCACTTCACAGCTTAGATGTGGAGCTTCACTTTCTCAATTTCAAAGCTTTTGTGTGGAGCTGCAACCTTCTGTGTGGAGCTCCACTTTCACCTCTTAACAGCTTCTGTGTAGATCTTCACTTTCTCCACTTCACAGCTTCTGTGTAGATCTTCACTTCTCCACTTCACAGCTTCTGTGTAGATCTTCACTTCTCCACTTCACAGCTTCTGTGTTGATCTTCACTTCTCCACTTCACAGCTTCTGTGTAGATCTTCACTTTCTCCACTTCACAGCTTCTGTGTAGATCTTCACTTTCTCCACTTCACAGCTTCTGTGTGGAGCTCACTTTTTCTGCTTCATAAGTTCTGTGTGAAGCTGCGTTTTTCTGCTTAACATCTTCTATGTGGTGCTCCACTTCCACTGTGGTGCAGCTAGGCCATGTGATTGACTGGCAGTACCACATATGACACATATAAGTAAGGGTTTTTCCATAAAAGTAGGGTTGAGAGTGATTCATTTAAGTCCCTCATTCCATATCACTTAAAAAAATAAAAATATAGTATCTGAACACTGAACTGAATCAGTGTTTAGTTTATACTTTAATATTTGATTTAGCTTGATTGTGATGAAAACACCTTTGACTCGCTATCCTGTCCGCTTCCTTGAAAAAAAAAAGGTCTGAAGAAGTATGTGATCATGATACTAGTGTGGTTTGAACCCACGACCTTCCTGTTTAGCAGCCAACACCTTAACCACTCTATCTCGGCTTCTGTTAACACTTAGAGTGAAATGCTTAAGGATTACCAGAAAATTGTTTACTGTTTTTTTAGTAGACAAAGATTGATCCATAAGTACTGGAAATTTTATCTATATAGATTCAGTTTACAAATTTCTGCTTGCCATCTTTGACATGCATTATTTTCATAGTGGGGTTTGTTTTAGTGTTTTCACTCATTCACTTCTACATTTATACTTCTGCCATGAGTTTTTCTTGGAGCAGTGTCAGATTTGTCTATTTTCTGAAAAGTGGCACCTGTTAATATGTTTAGAATGTTTTGTCTTAAGTTTATACACAATCCATAGCTTAAAAAACAGCTGTGAGGAAATATCAAGGCATTATTTCATGCAAGTTTCTCTTTAGAATTTTAGGGGCACGAAAATAAATCTTGAATGTGTTTATTATGTGAACGTGGCAACAGAGTACAAAAAAGTTCCTAAGATCCACCAGGCCTATTTGCAGAAGAACTGGTTGCTGTTTCGATCGATAAATGTCCTGTTTGGTACACATGGTCACATTTGAATGACAATGACTACTGAGAATGACTTTGTGCTGTTACTTTTTGATCTGTTTGGATGTAAAAGCACAATTAGTGAGCATGGTACAATGAATTAGAACTGTTGTATTTTGATTAACTTTATGCTGTTACTGTTCATAGGTGACCTGTTAGCGCATGAGATCACAATGGGTGACAATGACAGGATAGCCCTCATGCAGATGGTAAAAGAAGGAAAAATTTCCACAGAAACTGCACTGCAAGTGGTAAGTCATCAAGTCCTTTATAGGGAAACAGGGATTCAACTATAACTATAGGTGTACTGGTGTACTGGTCAGGAACCCAGGCAATCCTTGCGTGTATCAGTGCTATACACTGGGCACGTTAAAGAACTAGGCTGTCTATTCGCAACGAGCTAGGCTAAGTTAGCCGGACAAGCCTGTATCTGATTTCTGATCTCTCTGTCGTGGGGGCTTTGTCTCACTGTCCTTCTGGTCAGATCGCTCTGTGTCTGCACTAGTAGAGGATGAATTATGCGCCCTGTGTGGCTGCATTTGAACTATGTAAAGCACCTTTGAACGTGAAATTGATCATGAAAAGGGCGCTATATAAATCTGGTATAATAATAATAATATAATCATGTTAAAGGGGAACAGTTTTATGTCTGTAAAAGGGGAATTACTAAGTCTATTCATGGGGAATAACAGTAAGTTTATACAAGGGGAACTACTCAGTCTATACAAGGGACGTAACTGTTGATGAAACAGTGAGAAAAAGTGTTTACTTTACCCATGGTACCTCAGTGGTATGCTTATTCTGTTTCTAAATTTACCTAAGCTGGTTCTGTATTAACGGGAACTTTTTTGTACGAATAAAATTTGAAGATGCTGTGAAGAGTAAGGGTGTCTACAAATAACAAATAAACAAAATTCTATTACCATTTACCCTTTTCTTAACTGTCAGTCTGAGCAGGGGCAGCTGGAAATTGTCAATCTTTGTCTATATTGATTGTCTGGTGCAAATGGTGTTATCAAATGGCTACTCAGACAAATAATGGACAATTGACAATTACGTTTGTCTTGAAGTCTACCTCTTAGCTGTAGAACCGGCTGAGACACCTGCTATATAAGGATGTATTTTTGTTATAAACGGATATTTAAATATTCAGAGGTAAAAGTGTTTTATTTATCCAGAACTTTATTTGATAGCTCACCTGAACCGAGGGTTCAGGGTGAGTGGTTTGTAAACATGGATGGTCTTGTATTGGTCGTACAGTGGCAACAATTTGCTTAAACTTCTTCGAGATGTTCATTGTGATTACTTGTTAGACCTCTATCAGATTTGTTCAAATGGGTCCACTTGGCTGGATTTAGGGGCGGCCATGGCTAGATATGGTAAAACTTTAAAACAACTTCTTCTCATGTTGCATTTTATTGACTTTCACCAAATTTGGTCAATAGCATTCTATCAGGTGTATAAGGTGCTCTCTGATCTGGTAAGGATATTGCTTTGAACTGGGGTTAGTATCAACACTTTATGGCAAAATGTTGTGTTGTATCTGTTGCAAAATTAGGGATAAAATGAAATATTTATTGTTCTCATTTCAAGATATTCTACAAAAAGTAATAAATTTCAGATTGTCATATATGTTTGCAATGCCAATGAGCCACTTTCATGAAATGGGACTGTAGTCTGTGTTTTCAGAATTAGAGTACTTGCATTTCTAGATACATGACATAAGGCATTAACTGAATACAAAAGTGGTCTGCGATTAGAGACTTGCACAGTAATTGTGCACCTCTGTTTTACTGGGTGCAACTGTAGGCCAGCAGCCTGTAACACCCACTTGACGTGATATCAATATAAAAAGTTGTGATGGCATTGGAGGCCCTCCCTGTGCACTTCTAGACTTGCATACTATGAACTAACAAACTGCACCCATTCAACCAGAGACTAACCACAGTAAAATACCTTAATCTAGATTTTGTTTGTATTTCCATTGCCAATATTGTGCTTGCTAACAGACCTTTGGTGGCTTTCAGTTCCCGGCTACATCCCCGCATGATCAAACATTTCTAGGATCTGATCTTGAACATGACATTAGATGTTTCCAGTAAATGTTCAATGTCCTAACAAATATGTTCCTGACAAAAGGAAATCTAATTGATTTTCCTTTCTTGTACAAAGTAAATTTTTTCAAGGTGTTGATTAAATTGTTTGATCAGTATGTTACCATACCATTGTGTAGAAAAGTTTGTCTGATTAAAAACAATTAAGTGTTGACAACAGCTTTTAATTTTATTATTGCCCTGATATCTTTGTCATGCCCTAGAAAATAAGTCTTTAAGCTTTTGTCTTCTGTGTGCATTTGGGTCATTAAAGTTAAATAGCTGTTTGGAGGTTTTGAGTCTGTGAGAATCCTTGAAGACATAATATGAACTCCTATTATTATAAAACAGGCAAAAAATCTTATAATTAAATTCAGTAGACATGCCAGTACTCCAGTCTCATTTCTTAAATAACACTCATCAAAAGATTGATTCTCTTTGAAAATAAATATGAAAATTAACTCAATATTTTGTACCTTTTTTTTCCCAGAACATATCAATATAATTATAATATACTCTCTTCTAGTTCAAATTCTTTTTTTTTTTCATGAAGAATAATAAATGTTACCTTTATGCTATAAGATTACTGTCTTTCCTCTAATTGTTTTATTTTCTCTTGTATTTTCTTAAGCCGCCTCTTCCATTAGTTAACCAACCTTTTCTCATGGTAGACATCAGAACAAGCTATGTGAATACTATCAGTATGATTAGAAATGATGTTTTTCCGCCCAGCCTAACAGGTTCATTAGAACGCAATTAGGTATTTTCGTCAGAACCACTGTTAAAGGTCTGTAAATACAATTAACCTTCACATAACAACCAGCAGTAAATTCATTTAGAGACTCTGATGAAATAATGGATATTTCTTCAACTACTGTTTATATAATCATGTAAGATTTTGGTATTTTGTAGAATGGAAGAGGGAATTGTTTTGAATCCTGTAAAATTGTAGAAAAATTCATAGAAGAATTTGTATTTGTCACACCTGTGAAATGTGTTGTTTTCTATTGTAGCTGTAAGTACAGTCAAACCTGAGTTAAAGAAACATGTGAACACAGGCCATCTGGTGGAAAAGACAGTTAATTTCATTTCTGATTTGAACATTTTACAGTGTTTAATAAGCTCTGAAAAAAAAGCCCACCTCCAAATATAGACATGCATCTTGGTGCTAGACAGGTTTGACGGTACTGTAGGAGTTTTCTGCCCGTCATTCAGTCCATTACCTTTGTCATAAAACTTTCTGATCCATTCATCAGTTCTCTCCTAACATTTCCAGGCAATAAAAAACACTTACTTTTTATTTCCACTCCAATAAGAGCATGAAACATAATAATTGTAAAGAGGGAAAAATGTATGAGTTTGTTAGGTTTGGTGTTGGTTCATTAGCAGAAAAAATATGTTATGAGGGTAAAAGGTGCTTAGAAAACAATAAGTTCATTAAGTTAGTTGAGAAAATGGCAAAGTTGTCAAGGAAAATAATCAATTGGTGAATGACTTCCTTGTCTGGTCAAATGTATTTCTACTGACAAGGTTAAATATACAGTCTATTGTCCTTAGCTGTAGGTCATTATTATCTGCATGTTTAATAATCAGGGTCTCTACTCGCTTAGCTCAGTAGGTAGAGCGTTGGTCTACGGATCGCGGGGTCGTGAGTTCGATCCTCAAGCGGGGCGTATGTTCTCCGTGACTATTTGATAAACGACATTGTGTCTGAAATCATTAGTCCTCCACCTCTGATTCATGTGGGGAAGTTGGCAGTTACTTGCGGAGAACAGGTTAGTACTGGTACAGAATCCAGGACCACTGGTTAGGTTAACTGCCCGCCGTTACATGACTGAAATACTGTTGAAAAACGGCGTTAAACCCAAAAAAATAAACAAACAAACAAACTGTCCAGTACTCATATAGGTCCTTGTTCACTTCTAAATAAATTAAAGATATAAGGTTAAAAGCAGATTCTTTTTTTTTTCAATTTTATTTTGATTGTGACATTAAAATTTTTATAAACCAAGGAATACATATCGGCACTAGAAAGGTGTATGAATTCTGCAAATTTTCGTTAATATCTAGCATTTTTTCCACATTTTTTTTTCAGAAAGATGCTGATGTATAATTCTGTCTAAGTAAATGAATTTGACAGCTGGGAGGGCATGTATACCAAAGGTACCCATATGATAGTTGGATGGACACATTAGCTGTAGGTGATGGTACCTGTGGGAGGGGAATATTCTATATATGACAGATTTACAGAAGACAAGTCATTGAACTTTTACCTCTAATTCACATGGGCAAGTTGTCAGTTACTTGCTTAGAACAAAATAATACATGTTTTGGGATTCTGGTTATATAGGTTAACTGGCTACCATAAAATGACTGTATTTTTTAAAAAACAGAAAAAAAGGTGGTGAACCCATATCAAACAAAAAACAAATAAATAGACAAAAAGAAAAGAAATAAACAAAACAAAAAACAAAACAAAAATAGACATATGTTATACGCATTCATGGCACTCCAAGAATCTTAATTAATATAAAATCAGAAAGTCCTGTGGTTTGACTGTAATTCTTGTTCACATCTATAATTCTGTCTGACCTCCAGAATAGAGTAATGGAAAATGTGACTTCAGTACAGACTTACTGAGAACAGGCCATCCATTATGAGAAAACATTATTGTTTTTGTCTGTGGATGAAAAATCAGAGTTTGTGGTGAAAAGCTAGAGAGATATTAGATAGACATATCTGTATATAGTAAGGTCTGGTGCCATTACACTAAAATATATATCCATCAACATAATGGGTCAATTTTCTAAAAAAGATGATTATATACATAACTGTATATAGTCCTTCATTGCAGAAAAGCATTTAAGTGCCTACTTGAAAAGATTTCTTTGGTACCATTGTAGCAGCTTTCACAATTTGCATCATTTTGGAAACTTTAATTCATTAGGAATCATATTAAATTCAATTAAATGTTGTGTGAAAAAATGCTAACTATAAAAGCACAAATTTTAAATATGGAGGTGGTTTTTATGGCCTATCAAACTCCTACGCAGTGATCTCCCTAAATGCCGCTTCGCTCATTGATCACTGCCAACACAACTTTCACGTGACCATTGTTCATCATGTGATGATCGATGTAAAAATAAACTTGAATATTAATATCATATACCAAATTTTTGCTATACCCAACTGGTAGATTGACAATAACATCGTGGCCAACACGAAAATATTCAAAAGCCTCTATCTGTTTTGGCTTTCAAGGGTCAGTGGCAGCATTATAATCGTGAACGGCATCAAAGACTAACTTCGACATACTCGTTTGTTTACATTCAGTTTCGTTTCAGGAAATTAACCAGTCGTGTAAATAAATACCCAATTTTCATTCCGAATCGTTATTTTTTCTATTATGGAACATTCGCCTGTGTTAAAAGAAGGGTAAACTTCGAAAACATTGGGGAAAAAATAAATAAATAATTATATGAATAAAAAAAGTCCACATAGCTGAATTTAAGATAAAAAATTTGTGTTGGCAGTGATCAATGAGCGAAGCGGCAAGGGAGATCACTGTGTAGGAGTTTGATGACATATGAAAACATTTGTCATTAATGCCTCTTTTTTAAGTAGGATTAAATAGCTTCCAGATGTAAAGTTCATAATTATACTCAAATGAATACAATTTTTTCATATTTCTTTCTCTAATGAAGATACTCTGTTTTCATCTTTTGCAGAACTGGATTCAAACCCCATTAAAATCACATCTTTCACCCAGTTTCCTATCTCACCTTTTGTCATATTTTCTTCTAAGGGATAATATAAACCCAGACACTGAGCCAAAAATATCTAAAAATAACATCAAAAACAAACCCATATACAAACTTACTTAAGATTTGGTGCCTCCAAGCATAGCTGTACCATCAAAATAACACCTAATAGTGATTTTATAAAAAGTAACAGAGTGGAAACACTTCCGTCATTGAGAATCTTTTCTTATTCATTGTAATTAGTGATCAGTTCACTCTCCATGATTGTCAATGGAAGTGTAATTTGCTAAAACGAACATGGCAGAAGTTCACACGAGCATCAAATTAGAACCCGGGCTTCCGGAGTACTGATCAATAATTTCATTGGCCGGGGTCAGACTTTATTTGAAAGGGGGATTGTAAGTGAATTATGTGTTCCTCATTGTTTTGGTATTTTTGCCACTGACACGGAAGTAACTTAACACGCAAGGACATGGCCTGACATTTTGTGAAGTGTGTTCTGACTGATGCTACATTAAGTCAAATTTTGCAGCTTTGCTGATTTAGAAATATTTCAGATGCAACACGAAATAGATTTTTGTCGAGCCTGCTTGCAGATGCCAAGACATAGTTGTCCAAATGGCTGTTCGGTGTATGTGCGTTGTAAACAAAAATTTAAATATAAGAAATTAAATTATTTTTTTCAGAGTCATGCGAAATGAAAACAGGATATGATTAACGTAGCACAAGTCATAGATTGCCAATCATATTCTATTGTTTATTTTACATGAACTCTGCAAAAAAAATTAATTTCTTAAATATATAGCTATAGATCTACCAGCAAGTGATACAAAATTGTCAGATTATAACTGACAGTGAGAAACATTTCAGCATTGACAATCTTAGAACATTTATATGATTTCTGCTCTATTGATTTGAATATGTTCTGGATTTTTTCTTGCTGATGTTCAGTCTACAAGCCAAACCTGATACTTAGATTTCATTTATAAGGACAGCCGTACCTAAATCGCATGGTATTACAAATATCTAATCAAGCCTCATTCCAGATTTGAACTTCATTTATTTCATTTTCATTAAAACTGATTTATTGCTCTGTGGTACATTTGATCACAAAATTGTCCTATCTTTCCTTAGTACATGTTGTAATTGTTTGATCCACCTTTTCTGTGAGGAGGGTTTTCATTGATACCACCTGATTAGTAAATATAAGACAATATAGTACCATCAATATTATACATCAGTTTGAAGAACTCCAAAGATTGGTGATAGGAATTTTTTCAATTTTCAGAATTTCTTTATTATACGCCTAAAGGGAGCATATTATACGTTATGACGCCAGAGTCTGTCTGTCTGTCCGGCTGTTAGCAATTTTGTGTCTGCTCTATAACTCTTGGACCCCTTGAAGGATTTCAAAGAAACTTGACACAAATGTTCACCACATCGAAACAATATGCAGAGCGCATGTTTTTGATGGCTTTTGGGTTAAAAGTCATATGACTTTGTTTCGTGTCCACTCTGTAACTCTTGATCTGCTTGAAGGTTTTAAAGGAACTTGGCACAAATGTTCACCACATTGAGATGACATGCAGAGCGCATGTTTCAGATGGCTTGCTTCAAGATCAAGGTCACACTTAAGGGTCAAAGGTCATACCTTCTGGCGTATATTGCTATGCATTGCGGTGCTCTTGTTAGTTATTATCAAAAAAAAAAAAAAAAAAGAAAAAAGTTTTATGGGCCAGAATTTTACAGAGATTAAATATTACAAGTTTTGGCCATAAATACTTGACTTTGACCTTAAAATTGAGAAGCTCTCATTATATGATTCTTATAGAAAAGTGTATAACTTTCAGCTTGATCTTGCAAAATGAAGCCAAAACCTATAAAAAAAAAACCTCCTGCCATGGATTTGGCAGATCAAACAGTAATTTTATTCATGACTGTTAATAACAAACATGCTTCAGAACAATCCCTGCATCTATAAAACGGATTTTCTCAGAAAATAAGGAATTAAATGGAAATATTGTCATTTGCATGGCTATGCTGTATATCTTATGTTTGCATTCCATTTTATTGACTGAACACAAACAAATGAAGAAGACTTCTTATATTCAGCACTGGCTAAACCTGACTTTCAGTATATATTAAATGTCAATATTATTTTGGTATGTAGTTCAGAAGGAACAGTAATTCCTTTACTTTAAAGCTAAAATTCTTGCTCAGCTTATTAGTCCCCTACTGGTTGAAAACCAGTTTCGGGGACTATAGGAATGCACTTTTCCGTCATTCCGTCCGTCCGTCTGTCCGTCAGTCTGTCTGTCCGTCCGTCCGCAATTTCGTGTCCGGTCCATAACTCTGTCATCCATGAAGGGATTTTAATATTACTTGGCACAAATGTTCCCCATGATGAGACGACGTGTCATGCGCAAAACCCGGACCCCTAGCTCAAAGGTCAAGGTCACAATTGGAGGTCAAAGGTCAACAGGGCTTTTTTCCTGTCCGGTCCACAACTCTCCCATCCTTGAAGGGATTTTAGTATTACTTGGCACAAATGTTCCCCATGATGAGATGATGTGTCATGCGCAAATCCCGGACCCCTAGCGCAAAGGTCAAGGTCACAATTGGAGGTCAAAGGTCAACAGGGCTTTTTTCCTGTCCGGTCCATAACTCTCCCATCCATGAAGAGATTTTAATATTACTTGGCACAAATGTTCCCCATGAGGAGACGACGTGTCATGCGCAAAACCTGGACCCCTAGCTTAAAGATCAAGGTCACAATTGGAGGTCAAAGGTCAACAAGGCTTTTTTCCTGTCCGGTCCATAACTCTCCCATCTATGAAGGGATTTTAATATTACTTGGCAGAAATGTACCTCATAATTAGACGATGTGTCGTGCATAACTTTCAGACCCCTAGCTCAAAGGTCAAGGTCACACTAAACAGTCAAATGTTAACATAGCATGAACAGGGTCTGTTTCGTGTCTGGTCCATAACTCTGACATTCATTAAGGGATTTTAATATCACTTAGCACAAGTGTTCCCCATGATGAGACGACGTGTCATGCGCAAATCCCGGACCCTAGCTCAAAGGTCAAGGTCACAATTGGGGGTCAAAGGTCAACAGAGTTTTTTCCTGTCCCGTCCATAACTGTGCCATCCATGAAGGGATTTTAATATTACTTGACACAAATGTTTCCCATGATGAGACGACGTGTCATGCGCAACACCCAGTACCCTAGCTTAAAGGTCAAGGTCACACTTTGAGATCAAAGGTCAAGAGGATTTTTTTCCTGTCCGGTCTATAACTTTGTCATGCAAAGCAGGATTTAGATATCAGTTGGCACAAATATTCCCCTGGATGAGACAACATGTCATGCGCAAGAACCAGGTACCTAGGTCTAAGGTCAAGGTCATATTTAGAGGTCAAAGGTCAAATTCAAGAATGACTTTGTACGGAACATTTCTTCTTCATGCATGGAGAGATTTTGATGTAACTTGGAACAAATGTTCACCACCATGAGGCACCCTTGTTTTTAGAATTACGTCCCTTTGTTGTTACTATAAATAGATTTTATTGTAACTTTTTTATTACTGGCGGTAGAGAAAAATCGAGACCACTTTTCTGTGGTACAGCATGCATGTTACATCCAATTTTTAGGTGTATTTTGACCTATCTCTACCTGGTAAAGGGTTTCTTGTGGACTTATATAATATAGATTTTTTTTTTTTTTTTTTTTTTTTTTTTTTTAAAGATTAATTTCCCTTTGTTGTTACTATAAATAACTTACATGATAACATTTTTATAATCAG
This sequence comes from Mercenaria mercenaria, assembly GCF_021730395.1. NCBI lineage: Eukaryota > Metazoa > Mollusca > Bivalvia > Venerida > Veneridae > Mercenaria > Mercenaria mercenaria. The sequence goes on along the minus strand of NC_069364.1, from coordinate 82,650,878 downwards.
CCAAAAAAAATTCAATATGAAAACAACTGTGGGTTTTTATATATGCACATTTTAATCCAAGTGTGTTGTTATAACATATTGTATATGTAGTACAATATTGTTTATACATCATTGACAGATATCAGTTCATTATGTTATACTGCAGTAGAGAAAATTAGGTGCCTTCCAGTAGGGGACTTTGTATTGCATAGCAATACTTCATTCACTTGTTTTACATGTACCATGTGTCAGTAAGATTTTTATTTCAATGTAGGATGTCTGTCCCACAGCCCTTATATCTCACTTGCACAATTTCCTTTGAACTTACTTCCCTGTCTTCTGTTTGTCATGATTTAATCAAACTTTACACATTACGATATGCTGTGAGACGAATATCACTAGTTGATATAGGGGACTAGACTAATATGTTACTGCTTCTGGGAAAGTGTTCTGATTCTAAGTACCGTAGATACCCATGTATAATGCGCAGTTTTTTGACCCCCCGGGACCACCCCCGAATTGTGGGTGCGCATTATACACAATAAAATTTATTACCGGTGTCGATGTAAACTCTACTTTCGTTTTCCATCCACCTCAAAATTGACCAAAAATGTTTTTTTCCCAGGATTTTGGGACAAAATCTGGGGTGTGCATTATACATGGGTATCTACGGTACTTCATTTGGTAGACGGATTTAGAATGAATCTTTTGAATCTTTTAAAAACGTGGCTGCCATAGGGCTGGATCATTTCTGGTACATTAATATATACATAAAGAAATCTTTTCAGAAACAATTCAGAATTTGACTTAATTTCTTGAGATAATCATGTAAGCAACCATGTGTCAAAATAGTGAAATTATGAATGCAAACAAGGGCCATAGTCAGAAGCGCCAATTCATTCCAACACCCACTTATTCTAATTTGTCCCACCATTTTGAATTCCTGGAATATTTTGTGGCAGATGCAGGAAATATATATCCAGACAGAGCAATGTATAATGTTTTAATCTAAATATGTAAATGAATAGATGATATGTAGAGAGAGAAGTGCTGTCTTGTCTATGTCTCCTTGCATTGATCCAGTGTAGAATCTGTTTATATTCAGTTAAACCTTCCTTATGTCATATGATACCACAGCTATTGTTTCTTGACAATGACTTTAATAATTGAGCTGTGCCATGAGAAAACCAACATAGTGGGTTTGCGACCAGCATGGATCCAGACCAGCCTGCTCGGATACTGGTCGCAAACCCACTATGTTGGTTTTCTCAATCATTATAATCTGTTAACACAGACCAAATGGCTCTTAGTTTTAAATATCCTATTGAAACATTTGCAGTACACTTTAATATTTGAATGGATTCTTCAAGACCAAAACACAAAACTTTATTGTCTTAAAAAAAGAAATATGCTTCCGGCTATATAGGGATAGAACTGTCCGTCAAGTCTGTCCATCCATACAAACCAGATTGCCTACAGTACACTGCAGAAAGAAACTAACTTATAAATAGATGATCTTTACCTTCATATGATCTTCACCTCAGAAAAGACAATCTTTGGTCATATACCCAGGGTCATAATTTTGCGTTTGAAAAATGCAGCTCCTTGTTTTTTGCTAATTTTGAACACAGTACCAAAGACTGTCTGATTAGAAATCATTTTACCTGCACAACATCTCTTTGCCAACCAAACAGATGGGGCCTGAATTGTTACAAGGTATATGTATTTGTTACCAAGATAGACTGTGGTCTTCATCTATTTATTTTGTTCCCAGTTTGACATGTACACCTTGCTGGAAACATCTTGCAATGCATATGTTAACAAGAGTTTTTCGTTTGTTAGGCGTAAAAAAAAAATTGTTTGTTTCCTGTATCCCGAATTTTTCGTTTGTTAGGCGTAAAAAAAAATTGTTTGTTTCCTGTATCCCGACCTACCCTAATTTTTTGGCCCGACCCTAAATGTTTTTATGGCCTTGGAGAATATTTTTTTCAACTTTTTAACAAGAAGTTGCAAAACTGCACTTTTTTTGCTTTAAATATGGTCAGTTATGTTAGAAATCAACTTACAGATGCTCTATAAGGCATACTACCCCCTTATTTCCATTCATTTTTTGACACAAAAATAATTTCTGAAAAGTCTCACTTAATAAAAAAAAAATCCGACCTTAGTAGCCTACCTTAATTTTTTTGAGCATGTTACCGGAAACAAAGATTTTTTTTTAGGCCTTACCAGATTTGATAATGTAACTGTCTGTTGTTAGATAATGGCCATTAATGTCCTGGACTCACTATGTGGCTATACCAGAAAATCTTGTTATATTTATTTGACTTCTGTTAGATAATGACTGGTAATGTTCTGGACACACCCGCCTGGTTTGAGACCAACTCCGTCCTGGAAATATCTTGCTGTGTTTGTAACTCAAATTGATTTGACTGTTTGCTATTAGATTTGACCATTTGCATCCTGGACACACCGCCCTGGTTCGAGACCAACAGTGCTATAAACATCTCACTACAGTTGTTACCGAGATTGTTTGTGACCGTCTGCTGTTAGATAATTATCATTGATAATTCCTTAACACACTACATGTCCAGTTTTGATACCGTCTCCATGCTGGGAATATCTCACTATATATGTTACTGAGATTGTTTGTGACTGTCCGCTGTTAGATAATGACCATTAAAGATCTGGATGCACCATCTCCGTTGAGACCGACCATGCTGGAAACATCTCGCTGTATTTGTCACTGAGATTGTTTGTTATGGAGATTCATTATGACCGTCTGCTGTTAGATAACGATCATTTACGTGCTGGGCACACTGTGCCCATAATGGTTATATTGCTGTCCGTATATCTTATAGCGTGTGGTCTAATATATTGTTCTCCTGATATTTTTCCAAATATGGTATTGATGAGGAAAAGATAACCATCAGTGAATATGATTTAATACAAAATTTTCTCTTTTTTTCTCTCCCTGTGCTTGATTGCTGCAAGAAATGACAAAAACACACTGCTGTTAAATATACAGTATAACCTCTATTAACAGCACCTTTGAAGATTTTTCTTTTCCAGAGACAAAATTTGTAGTAAACTAATCTCTTTAGTACAACAACCTCCTTACAACATACATTTTTTTCTCTTTGATTCGCACAAGTTGCTCTGTATTCAAACTACCAAATCAAGAAAAAAAAAGGCCTATTTATTTCAAGGTAAAACAACCATTTCAAATGTAATGGTACTCAGTGAACTTTAATTTAGTAAACTTCGAATTTGTAATAATCCAAAATGTGCATTTTACTATATCGGCGTTAAATTCTTCAATTCTTCAATTTTTCTCAGTTTTGGTATCTTTGGAATACTTATAATGCCTTATTTGGTTGTGAAATCCACCTTTCTAAAAGTCGCAGCAACGTGTCACCAGCTTTTGGTTGTTCTGTATGACACTTTATAAAACATTGGATATGCTGAGGACTGCTTAACCTTTAGCCTGCTGGCGGCGAATATTTCAGCCTTTGCGATCAGTGCAGACCAAGATCAGCCTGCACATCCGTGCAGTCTGATCATGGTCTGCACTGTTCGCTATTCAGTCAGTAAATTTTCAGTGAACACCCCTTCAAATAATAAAATGGTATTGCCCAAATTAAATGATGGACCAGTCCATTTAGGAAATTTAGCAGGCTAAGGGTTAATATTAAGGTTCCTGAAAAACATATTCAGAAAATGTAAAATAGCAACAGCAGAAATACATCAATATTTTATTGCTCCAGGAACTGTGCTGGCAGCATGGCCAGAGAAAATAACCTTAATATAGCATAGAATAATGCCAGACATGTGGGAATCCCCCTGTGGCTTTCTTTAATACTTGGAGTTTTAGCAAATTTTTTCTCTCCAGTTGATATAGTATAGAAACCAAATTAGATTAGATATTGATAAATAATTAATGTTACACCAGACCAATCTAAAGCTTCTATTGACTGGAAGAGAAAAGAATAACTTATCTTTAAGGATTGATAATATTCTATACAGTGAAGTAAGATGTTAGACAGTATCAGCTCATAGGAGTTAATTATTGAAAAGTAAGCTAGTTGTATTTAGGTTTCATCTTGTATTCTATTTGTTCAGTTGCTTCCCAATTCATCCTCTTTGAGCTGATACCCTTACTACCTACTCTGTCTACTCCCATTCAAGGTTCAATGCCTGAAAGCTTTGTAATACTGTACTTTGTCCTTAGCAATATTATTGGACAATGGTTTTCACATATTTACTTCTCATCGTTATCAAATTTTGTTATTATTACTGAACAGTTGTTTTAACATTACTTTTGTCCTTAGCAAAATATAGTATTGAACAGTGGTTTTGACATAACGTTACTACCTTGTCCTTGATATTATTGAACAGTGGTTTTGGCATAACGTTACTACCTTGTCCTTGATATTATTGAACAGTGGTTTTGGCATAACTTTACTACCTTGTCCTTGATATTATTGAACAGTGGTTTTGACATAACTTTGCTACCTTATCCTTGATATTATTGAACACTGGTTTTGACATAACTTTACTACCTTGTCCTTAATATTATTGAATAGTGGTTTTGACATAACTTTACTACCTAATTGTCCTTAATTTTATTGAACAGTGGTTTTGACATAACTTTACTAACTTGTCCTTAGAAGAAATATTATTGAACAGTGGTTTTGACATAACTTTACTAACTTGTCCTTAGAAGAAATATTATTAAACAGTGGTTTTGACATCGCTTTACTTTTGACCTTAACAGAATTGTTTTTAACTAGTAGTTTTGACATATCTACTTAATTTTTCCATAGCAAAAAATGTATTTAACAGTAGTTTTGACATAAATTTACTTTTGTCCATAGCAGAAATGTTAACTGAAAATTTTTCTTTGAATGCCAGTAATTACAATATTTAAATAACTGTGCCTAATCTGCCATGCCAAAGATTATAATACTGCAAATGCAATAATTTACCTACTAACTTCAGCAGAAAAATGATGTGGGCCAAGAACAGTTGGAATGGACTGTAGTTACTTACAGTATACATATTTTATTGCTGTAAATGTTCTCCAATTTTTGCCAATTAATTCTTATTGATTTAAAAGATCCAGTAAGGCGGAAAGAGATACTGTTTGAAACAGTTAAGACTAGTTTAGGGAGAGATAAGTTACTGCTTTTATATTCCTTAGGGAGAAATAAAAATTCCTGCAAAATCAATAGCATCATTGCTGTATGAAGCAGTTCAGTGTCTGTAGACTTAGCTATTGTAGATTCAGAGATGTTCCCCTCAACTTCAGTCTGCATTAGTGCTATATGATAGCTGCTTTTCTTAATGTGTAGGTTCATGGATTCATAATATGTCAGTATTTTAAAATGTCAAACATTCTGAGGTCTTTTTACCTGAAATATTGTCATATTACCTTAGTTTCATGTTGTCCTTTGATCTAGCAAAGTGAAATATAGACTCAAGATTAAGTGTTGAACAAGATCTGAGGGTCGGTGGTCATAAAACTTGAACCAGTCTCAAACTTCCAGCATCTGATTGGTTAAATTTGAGCTCAGTCGCGAAATTGACCAATCAGAAGACTGCAGTCATTTTGGGACTGGTCTCCTTGTTAGTTTTGTTACCTTGGAGCTGTATGCTTTTCACAAGACTTTTTTTTGAATAATATTTGTATGTTTTATGTCTCTTATGTTTTCAGGTAAAGAAGTTTGAAGAAGAAAGGAAGAAAGATGATGTAAGTCATACAAATGTAAGTATAGAACACATTGACGCTATTGGATGGGGCTGTCTGCTTACCTCTAGACTGTTGTATTAGAAGGTTGAAAGTCAGTATGTTCCATTGTAGTGTGATAGAAGATAATATAACTTTTGTCCTTCACCTTAGCTTGATGAAGGAAATTTGTCATTCCAATGAGAACAAGCTAGTACTGGAACAGAATCAGTCAAATTACTGTTGGAATATATTGTCACCTTTAGTGCTAAAAGTGGCTAACTGCACTGACATAACAAACACTTACCACTTTTTTGCACTGAAATGACAGTTACTATGCCATAACAAACATGTCATGGGAAGATGATAGCAATGACTTATGCAAAATCTATGGGATAAATACAAGACTAGCAAACTTAATTTGACATTCAACAGGAGCATGATAATATTCTATGAATTAACATTAAACTGTATTTTGAAGTACAGACTTGCAACACATTCTGTTATTTTGAATATCAAAGAATGATAAAGAAATTTAAATATAATGATATGGCTGATAAATTAACAAATATATCGGTAATCAAAAGAACGTTTAGAGAATACACTCGAGATAAAAATCTCATTTATACAATCTTCAAAGCTGAAAACAGATTATTTCTTATAATGTAATATGAAATAATCTACATAAGTAATGAGGTCTTTCAGAAAATGAAGACTTTTGAAATATGTAAAGGCTTGAAATATTCAGATTATTTTGATAACATTTCTTTAGCATGTCATTTTCATATCGAGGAATGTTTCGTTATTAAAAATTAAGATTTTTATCATTTTTTCTTTTGCATCTGTATAATGCAGTGTCATAAAACTGTAGTAAGATCTACAAAATTGCGCATGACTCAAAGTAGATCTCCAAGGTGGGAAAAAAAAAATGATTTTGGAGATCTGAGTCAGATAAATGCAACATCTGATTGGTTGTTTCAGAGTACAGTTTTGAAATTGACCAATGACAAGAGTGCAGTCTGAGACTGGTCTATAACTTCTACATGCAGCTAGATTTTGGGTTCAAAATGTGTTATCTCATTATGATTCCAATTAAATTTTCACAAGTTGTAGGGGAGTCATTAGAACCACCTGTTGGTACTTATTATAATTGCATACTTTAATGATGATATGTAAAAGATACGTTTGAAGTAATAATAAGACTTTTTTCATATGGTTGTGCAGAAGTACGGAAAAGCATAATGTGAAATCAGTACCAGTTTTGTCATATATTGAAGTTGTATCATGATTGTTCTTTTGGCAGAGAGTTGAAGATGTTCTTTGTTGCAAAGTAGTTTAGTTACTTCAGATCACTTGCTTTTAACTGCTGTTGATGGGATAAAAACCTGAAGATTTTGGGAGATGGTATCCTATGTTGCATTAACGGTTACCAACTCCAACTTATTTGCCCTCTGTTGTAGGGAGGGAACCTCGATTTGATGTAGATTTACCTCATTTGGGAGATCTAAGGTTTACCTCATTAAAAAATGGGAGGTAGATTTACCTCAGTTGATATGTAGATTTCTTTCCCGTGCAGACTCATGGAAGGCTTGTTGTTCTATGTTCTACATAATTGGTATTTCTATGTGAAAGTCAGTAGTTCTGAATGTAAGATCCTTAGTTCTATGTGAGAGGACAGTGATCAATGTGGAAGAGCAATAATTTCACATGGAAGACTGGTAGTTTTATGTGGAAGAGCAGTAATTCTACAAGGAAGACTGGTAGTTCTGTGTGGAAAAGCAGTAATTCTACATAAAAGACTGGTAGTTCTGTGTGGAAGAGCAATAATTTCACATGGAAGACTGGTAGTTCTATGTGGAAGAGCAGTAATTCTACAAGGAAGACTGGTAGTTCTGTGTGGAAAAGCAGTAATTCTACATGGAAGACTGGTAGTTCTATGTGGAAAAGCAGTAATTCTACAAGGAAGACTGGTAGTTCTGTGTGGAAAAGCAGTAATTCTACAAGGAAGACTGGTGGTTCTGTGTGGAAGAGCAGTAGTTTCACATGGAAGACTGGTAGTTCTATGTGGAAGAGCAGTAATTCTACATAGAAGACTTGTAGTTCTATGTGGAAGAGCAATAATTTCACATGGAATACTGGTAGTTTTATGTGGAAGAGCAGTAATTCTACAAGGAAGACTGGTAGTTCTGTGTGGAAAAGCAGTAATTCTACAAGGAAGACTGGTAGTTCTATGTGAAAGAGCAGTAGTTTCACATGGAAGACTGGTAGTTCTATGTGGAAGAGCAGTAATTCTACATGGAAGACTGGTAGTTCTATGTGGAAGAGCAGTAATTCTACATGGAAGACTGGTAGTTCTATGTGGAAGAGCAGTAATTCTACTTAGAAGACTGGTAGTTCTATGTGGAAGAGCAATAATTTCACATGGAAGACTGGTAGTTCTATGTGGAAGAGCAGTAATTCTACAAGGAAGACTGGTAGTTCTGTGTGGAAAAGCAGTAATTCTACATAGAAGACTGGTAGTTCTGTGTGGAAGAGCAATAATTTCACATGGAAGACTGGTAGTTCTATGTGGAAGAGCAGTAATTCTACAAGGAAGACTGGTAGTTCTATGTGAAAGAGCAGTAGTTTCACATGGAAGACTGGTAGTTCTATGTGGAAGAGCAGTAATTCTACATGGAAGACTGGTAGTTCTATGTGGAAGAGCAGTAATCCTACATGGAAGACTGGTAGTTCTATGTGGAAGAGCAGTAATTCTACATGGAAGACTCGTAGTTCTGTGTGGAAGAGCAGTAATTCTACATGGAAGACTGGTTGTTCTATGTGGAAGATTGATAGTTCTATGTAGAAGGTTGGTAGTTCAGTTTGGATCAGTAGTTCAGTGTGGAAGGTTGGCAATTCTACATGAAAAGTCAGTAGTTATATGTTGAAGGTCATTAGTGCAATGTGGACGGTTTGTAGTTCTATGTGGAAGATCAGTAGTTCTGCATGGTGGATCTGACTGAATCAGCAGTTAATCATTGATGGGTAGTTCAATGTTGCAGTCAGAAGCTCTGTGTTGAAGGTTGGTAGTTCAAACTGGTTGGGTAGTTCAGTGTTGGGCATTGGTAGTTCTATACTGACGAGATAAAGAAACGCCTCATTGAAATTTGGCGTTATTTTTTCCCTAACACTTTTAATTGTTGTGAAATGTAGTAAATCTACATGTGCTCTGACCGACAAACACAGTGAACAAAAACTCGCGCGATTTCATTCAGCCATTTGTTCACTTCATGTACCTGGTCATGATTTCCTCGTGCAGTCCGTGCATGTAAACCATGTGGTTTGATTGAACGATTTTTGCACATGTACATGTGTAATACGACACACAACCATATTTTCAGCTATTCTCTGAAAAAAACATTAGTTTTCGTAATGCCGAGCTTGAATTCTGAAGAGAGGGCTCAGGTTTTGGCAATGCTTGAATGTGGGCGAACGCAGGAACAAGTTGCTAGACGTTTTAACGTCTCTCGTTCGACAATTGTGCGTCTTATTCGACGTGTTAGAGACACGGGAACGTCTATCGATAGACCACGTTCAGGTAGACCGCGTGTAACGTCAATACGACAGGATAATTATATACGTCAACGTCATTTACGTGACAGATTTGTGACGGCGCAATCTACGTCACGTATAGTTGTAGGTAACCGTGGACGTCCAATTAGTCGACATACAGTGAGAAATCGACTCAGAGAACGCGGAATTACCTGTCGTAGGCCCTACCGCGGTCTAATTCTAACGTTACGCCACCGTCAAAAACGTCTTATTTGGGCCCGCAACCATCGCGGCCAGCGTTGGCGGAACGTAGTGTTCAGTGACGAGTTGCGTTTCAACTTGTGGAACGCCGACGGACGTATCCGTGTCTATAGACGACGCCATGAACGCTACGCAAACAATTGCGTTTTGGAGCACAATCGTTACGGTGGAGGTGGAGTAATGGTGTGGGCAGCAATCAACCATAGGTTTAAGTCCCAACTCGTCGTTTGCCAAGGTAATCTCACAGCCAGGCGTTACATCGACCAGATATTACGTCATGTAGTTGTCCCTTTATTCCGTCAACGTCAAGGATTAGTCTATCAGCATGACAACGCGCGACCTCACGTTGCACGCGTCACCAGGGACTTTCTGCAGGCTAGAAACATTAATGTTTTACCTTGGCCAGCATGTCCACCGGACTGCAATCCGATTGAACACGCGTGGGATTATCTCGGACGGCGGTTACGCCAACGTCAACCCCAGCCAGCAAACGTCCGGGAACTGGTAGCAGCGCTGCACCAGGAGTGGGCCAGAATCCCACGGTATCTGTTACGCAACTGGTGCGGCTCTATGAGGCGTCGCCTTGCTGCTGTGGTTGCCAGCAGAGGTGGCCACACGCGCTACTGATTTTTCTAATGCAATTTCTCCAACCGGGCTATTAAAATTCAAGATTTAAGCATAATGCGACAATGAAATGATTTCTTATTGACCATAAATTCTTGTAAAGCATCTAATTTGCGAATGGAATTGTTCTTTTCTAATTTTGAATCACGGTTAACGAAAAATTGTATACCGAGTTTGAATGAGGCGTTTCTATATCTCGTCAGTGTATGTGGAAGGTCTACAGTTCTATTTGGAAGGTCGGTAGTTCTGTATGGAAAGTAGGTAGTTTTATATGGAAGTTCAGTAGTTCTATGTAGAAGATTGGTAGCTCTGTATACATCTTCCTCTTCTTGGAGTTCACGGTAAATCTGCATGGAAGGTTGGTAGATTTACGTTTCTGAAATACTTTCTGAAGGGGTCTGTACTTAAACCGTGTGAACAGCATACATAGGAATACCAGAAAATTATCCTGATTATAAAAGATGTTAGTTTTGTCTTACAGGTGAAAGAAAAAAAAAATCATTATAGCATGATTTTGTACTAAAGAATATGTTACTGTGGGTTAGAGATAGGAGCTTTACCTATATTAAACCTTAATTTTGAACAAACTTGAATGTTAGATATAAAATGGAATTGGCAAAATTGTAACTTATATATAAATTCATGTTGTAACCTACTCAGAATTCAAACAACTGCCTCTTAGTTATGGATTATAAAATTGAAGAGATTTTAAATTTCATGCCCAATCTGATACAGATTATAGTGAGTGGGTATATTTATAGCATCTTTATGTTTTCATGCCTTGTTAAATTTTCTACTTCAAACTTAATTACCAGCTCTAATGATGGACTGACTTGAGATACAATTTTGAAGATGAAGTCAAGAGGCATGCAGTATATATTGATTATACTCAGGAAATTTCATTGCTCTAATGTTCTTAATGCAGCATCCTGAAGAAAAAAAATCAAAAAGCCTCTGGTACTGTTTTGTTTAAAGAGGCATTTTTCAGAATTTGTACATCATACTATTGACAAGTATTTTGTAAATTATTAGATATTTTAATGTCTTGTTATTATAATAATACAGCTAAATTCCCTCCATTTATAATGATTTTTATATGTGTGACAACACTACATTAAGCTAAGTTTTTGTGCCCCCACTATGAGTGGTGGGGGCATATAGATTTGGTCTCGTCCGTGCGTGCCTCCGAAAAATGTTTGTGATGCACCTAGCTCAAAAAGTATTTGATATAAATTGATGAAACCTTGCATGTGTGGTAATCATGTTATGAACTTGCGAACCTTCTATTTTTCTTCTGGCTTCGCCCCTATTTTTAAAGTTATGGTCCTGAAATAGTCAAAAATGCACATTTTCACCTTATGATGTGCCTAGCTCAAAAAGTATTTGATATAAATTGATGAAAACCTGCATGAGTCTTTATCATGATATAAACTTGTGCACCTCCTATTTTTCATCTGGCTCCACCCCCTATTTCTAAAGTTATATGGCCCCTGAAATAGTCAAAAATGCACATTTTCACATAATGATGTGCTTAGCTCAAAAAGTATTTGATGTTAATTCATGAAACCTTGCATGAGTCTTTATCATGACGTGAACTTGCCCACTTGGCTTTCTTCTTGAGATTTTTATGCTAATTGCAGAGTTATGGCCCTTGAAATAGCCAGAATAGTGGATTTTTTGTTTGTGATGCTCATAGCTGAGAAAGTATATGGCATAGAATAATGAATCCTTTATATAAAATGTTTTTTGAGGCTATACCCCCTTAAGACTGCAAACAGTTGAATTATTGCCCCTTATTTGTGACAAATGTACCAGTGGGGGCACAGCCATGTCTGTAGGTGTCTTACAGACACATACTAGTTCTACAAACTACATTAGACCACTGTTGAGTCAATTGCCGAATGTGAAATAAATATTACTGAAAACAGATAACATGCAGCTAGAAAGATTTTAAAGTTTTAAAACACAAACAACATTGTGAATATTTTGTGTGTTTTTCTGACTTCATTCTTTAGTTCATTGGACATTTACAGTTGTTTTATTACTCCGTCTCACACTATATCTAGGCAGATGTAATTATCCGGAAATGTCTTTATTCCGTTAACAAGAAACCTAGGAATCGACAAGTAAATCACCACTGTAACAATCAATGTCACATTGTTAGGGCTGAAATCAGGCAGAAAGAAAAGATAAGTGCACAAGTCATAGAGCAAGAAGGTCTTTATAGTCGTGTTTTACCCACCTGGGTACCATTTTTTACTGAAAAATCCAAAGATTCCATTTAAACTTACAAGAAAGTTTAAATTGTGATTCAATTTTCTGTCAAATTTTAGCCAGTATAAGTCAAAAATTTGATGCTTGAAAGAACAGTTACTGTTGACTGGATTATATAGCATGAACAATAAAGTCCATAAGAAGATTGGCTGAAAGCAAAGTACCGTATTTTCCCGAATTAAGGCCCCCCCTCTAATTAACGCCCCCCACCCATTTTGGACGGAAAAAAAATCAACAAGAACGGGAAAAAATCACCTACCTCATTTTTATAAGTCCACATAATAAGTAATTTACAGTACTAAAGTCCAATGTATTAAAAATTAAACACACTTTTAAACAGTCCATGTACCGTAAGTCCAAAACATTTGTACTAAGTACGGTATGTAACAGAAAATTAAACGGTAAATACATTTTTGATTTGTTTTTACACCACTCGCGCGCACGCTTCCTGCCGACTTTAAACAATCTTGCAGCAATGTGTTTACGATATACCCTTTTCTTCGGCAGTTTTAAGAACCTTTAATTTAAAAGCAGGCACAGCAGCGTGTCAAACCATTGACATTGTGTATTGCGCAATTAGCTACCCGCATGTACTAAGGAAAATGTTATCGGAGTACACAGCTGTTTGGGTCATGACGTAATGTGTAGTGTCGCGAGCGTGTCAAAAAGCCAGACATGGAATACACGAGGTACCGTATTTAAGGTAGTTCTGCACGTTTGATAAACCGGAAGTAATGGCGTAACGTCATTTATCCGGAAAACGTAGAATAATGCCTGGATTCGGCGTACGGAAACGAAAGTCATTTTATGAATTAATGGCAACCAGTGAGTAAATTTATTAAAATGGCACTGTTACTATCTTTATAAAGTTAAAATATGATATTAAAACATCTGACACTTAAATAACTCAAAATAATGTCTTAAAATTAGCTTAAAATAGGCGGTTCACTTTAATCATAGCCAAATATCTCAAAAATAAGCACACGGACCTATACATTTTATTTCACTTTATTATAGGCCATATATTTATTTACAACTGTGAGAAGTTTCATTAAAATCTACATTGTAGAAAAATTTCTATTCGCGAAAATGTTATGAAAGTTGCGATTTTCCCATAGACTCCCATTACGAAAACTAGCATGAGGTCGGAATTTTTCAAATCTGTCTAGCAAAAAATCAAGCACACGACCCTATCTTTTTTATTTGCTGAATTTTCTTAGTATATTCCGAAGTTTTGAAAAATCAGAGTTTAATCAAATTCTACATTGTAGAAAAAATTTCGATCGTAACGTGCAGAACTACCTTAAATGCATAAAAGACACACTGCATTAAATTGGATGCCAAATAATTACGTTTTGGGGGGATTAAACAACACAGAAACACTTTACAGCTAGTTTGAACGATGTTTTTAAGTTTTGTAAAAATTTTCATTTTTTATTTTTTTACCTCAAATAAACGCCCCCTCTTTGGAAAATGTAACGCCCCCGGGGGCGTTAATACGGGAAAATACGGTACATAAAAAATAAGCCTAATTGTAGAAGACTCCGTTAGTATCTGTTCAGGAGTGGTAATTAAATGTGCTACACCCCAAACATTGTCCACAGACCTCCGTTATACATTATAGTACTTTGAATGGTCTCGATGATCCCAAAGAACCAGAAATATCACCGCCACCAAGAGGAAGCCTTTCCTTTTGATCAAGGCAACTTTTCTATTTTTGAGCCTATTCATCTTTGGAGCAAGATTGTTTTCATATTTATTAGTATAAAATAAAGCAGTACTGCTTTCTGGAGAAATAATTTATGGTTATTTTGCCAAATGCAAGAAAACCATACTGCATGCCAAGTTTTGCATTAGGATTGAGGTGTTGCCATATTGAACTCTCACGTATTACCAAACAATTTCCTTTTGACCAGAAACATGCCTTTTCCCTAGCTAAATGATAGAAGAAAGTGGCAAAATGGTCAGGCAAGGATAAAAAGCTGCTGATTAGAGTCTCATGTGAACAGAACTTTAAATGTGTTTGGTGATGGAAATTGGAAGCTGAAGCCACAGAATGCTGTTTATAATTATCGCGCTTCGTTTTGTATCCCATGTGAGGAAGCGATTCAACTGGTTAGTGAGTTAAGGGGCACCTGGTGTCTTACTCCTCAACCTTATTTGGCATTTCTATTCACCGTTTTCCAAGAAATTTGTGAGGAATCTTTCCTTTCTAGGCCTGTGTAAATTTTAGTGTTTCTTAGGAAGTACCTGCCTTTGTTGAAAAATACGCCTGCAGGATCACCCTAAAGACACCATATGACTGAAGTTCCCCTCCTCTTTGGCTCTATTCCCTTGCTCCAGCCCCTTAAAAAATGGTCATTTAGATAAAGATAATGACAGGATGTGTTTTAAGAACAGTTGTAATTGCAATAGGAAATGGGCCTGTGTTTCTGGAAATCTAAAAGATACACTTTATGGAACATGAAGATTTTATCTCAAAATGATTATGATATCCTGTTTTTTATGTCAGTAATGAAACTTTAGGTAGCTCAGGCTACCACTTGTAAGTTGATCATCTGATAACTGATACTGGAACTTCATATCAGATCATAATGTTTGTTCCCAGTGCTTTACCAGGGTCAAATTCAATATTTTCTTAGAAAAAAAAAGGCTTGACATGTACTGATTTGCTTAGGAGTCATTGCATCTGCTTTATATAGAGTAGTTAGCACTGTTCAGAAAATTCTTTTATAATTGGTAAAGTCTTTAGTTAGCGTGAAAATACTGTTGAAAAACATTTTACATACACATAACAGAATTCTGTATTTAACAAAAACAGATGTTGCTGATGTGATACACCACTCTAAGATTTTGCTATGTGCTATATTTGGGGTAGACATCACTCTTTTGCAATTCTGGTTGACTTAATGCTTGTATTAGTAACATAGACACCAGTCATTTTTATACGGCGAAAGGACGTATTTTGTTATACCACCGGTGTCCATCTGTCTGTCTGTCCGTTAGCAATTTCGTGCCCGCTCTGTAACTCTTGAACCCCTTGAAGGATTTCAAAGAAACATTACACAAATGTTCACCACATCGGGACGAAGTGCAGAGCGCATGTTCTGGATGGCTCACATCAAGGTCACACTTCGGGGTCAAACATCATATGAGTGTGTTTCGTGACCACTCTGTAACTCTTGACTCCCTTGAATGATCAAAGAAACTTGACACAAATGTTCACCACATGGAGTCGATGTGCAGAACACATGTTTTGGATGGCTCACTTCAAGGCTAAGGTCACACTTAGGGGTCAATAGTCTAATGAGTGTGTTTCATGTCCACTCTGTAACTCTTGAACTGCTTGAAGGATTGTAAAGAAACTTGGCACAAATGTTCACCACATCAAGACGACATGGAGAGCTAATGTTCTGGATGTCTCGCTTCAAGGCCAAGGTCACACTTAGGGATCAAAGGTCATTGCTCTGTAACTCTTGAACCCATTTAAGGATTTCGAAGAAACTTGACACAGATGTTCACCACATCGAGAGGATGTGCAAAGCACATGTTCTGGATGGCTAGCTGCAAGGTCAAGATCACACTTAGGGGTCAATGGTCATACCTTCAGGTATATATTGCTCCACATTGTGGTGCTCTTGTTATAACATGCATCTTTACATAAATCACCTCTCCATAGCTTGTGCTATTGACCTTAGCTGTCTGCAGTTCAGCTCTAAATTTTGTTGAGCTTAAGTAAAAAAAAACTTTGAAGAAGAAAAAAATCTAAAAATTTATTTCTTATGTCATGTAATAAACACTTATTGAATGGCTTGCCAGTCAAAACTATTGGCCCTTAGTCCATCAGACCTTTGGCAACAGTTTTGACTATTGACCAGCAAGCCATTCATTAAGTATATACTGTTGAGCCCCTGAAGCCCGGCTGTATAGAGTAAAACCACTGCCTGTCCGTTTATATATATTTGTCCATCCGAAACACTTTGTGCAATAACTTTTAAACCAATCAAAAGGTTTATATAAATGTTTATATAATGACATATTGACAAGATGTGTGACTTGCAAGAGTCAGGTCTTTACCTCAGAGGTCAAAATGGCAAAAAAGACCCACTAACTCCTAAGACAGAATCACTATACTCTGATCTTGGTCTGCGCTATTCTCTATTCAGTCAGCAAATTTTCAGTGAACACTCCTTTGTATAATAAGTGGTACTGCCCAAATTGAATGATGGACCAGTCCATTTTAGAAATTTAAAAGATAAACTGAATGGGAATTTTTTATGTTCATTGTGATTTAATATTATTGATTAAATTGCCACCACGAAATCCATGAAATTTAGTCCCCCACAAATCTTATTGATTTCGCAACTGGTAATTAATTCCACTGATAATATTTTGTGACTTTGTCTCATCATAGAAATTTATTTGACTTTTGATGATAGGTAAATTGTATAACACTACTTAAAGTGTTTATGAAATCACTAGATTAACAGACTGTTTTGTTTAATATGAAGTCTGGCTATCTCTGTCATTATTAAAGCTAAATCTTCATTATTTATTGATGTTTATGATGAAAATGATTATCTTAACAGGATTTTTCCATTAAGTCAGAAAATCTTCTCAAATTATCAATGGTAGGTGGAATAGTTATTGCTTTCCAGATTAATTATTGCCACCGATATATTTCTCTTAGTAAACACAGGAGATGATTAGTTTTTAGCTCACCTGTCACAAAGTGACAAGGTGAGCTTTTGTGATCGCGTGGCGTCCGTCGTCCGTGCGTGCATGCGTGCGTGCGTGGGTAAACTTTTGCTTGTGACCACTCTAGAGGTGACATTTTTCATGGGATCTTTATGAAAGTTGGTCAGAATGTTCATCTTGATGATATCTAGGTCAAGTTTGAAACTGGGTCACGTGCGGTCAAAAACTAGGTCAGTAGGTCTAAAAATAGAAAAACCTTATGACCTCTCTAGAGGCCATATTTTTCATGAGATCTTCATGAAAATTGGTCAGAATATTCACCTTGATGATATTTAGTTCAAGTTCGAAACTGGGTCTTGTGGGGTCAAAAACTAGGTCAGTAGGTCTAAAAATAGTGAAACCTTGTGACCTCTCTAGAGGCCATATTTCTCAATGGATCTTCATGAAAATTGGTCAGAATGTTCACCTTGAAGATATCTAGGTCAAGTGCGAAACTGGGTCACATGGGGTCAAAAACTAGGTCAGTAGGTCTAAAAATAGAAAAACCTTGTGACCTCTCTAGAGGCCATATTTCTCAATGGATCTTCATGAAAATTGGTCAGAATGTTCACCTTGAAGATATCTAGGTCAAGTTCGAAACTGGGTCACATGGGATCAAAAACTAGGTCAGTAGGTCTAAAAATAGAAAAACCTTGTGACCTCTCTAGAGGCCATATTTCTCAATGGATCTTCATGAAAATTGGTCAGAATGTTCACCTTGGTGGTATCTAGGTCAAGTTTGAAACTGGGTCACGTGGGGTTAAAAACTAGGTCAGTAGGTCTGAAAATAGAAAAACTTTGTGACCTCTGTAGGGGCCATATTTTTCATGGGATCTTTATAAAAATTAGTCAGAATGTTCAACTTGTTGATATCTAGGTCAAGATCGAAACTGGGTCACTTGTGGTCAATAACTAGGTCAGTAGATCTAAAAATAGAAAAACCTTGTGACCTCTCTAGAGGCCATATTTTTCACGAGATCTTCATGAAAATTGATCAGAATGTTCATCTTGATGATATCTAGATCAAGTTTGAAACTGGGTCACGTACGGTCAAAAACTAGGTCAGTAGGTCTAAAAATAGAAAAACCTTGTGACTTCTCCAGAGGCCATATTTCTCAATGGATCTTCATGAAAATTGGTGAGAGTGTTCAGCTTGATGATATCTAGGTCAAGTTTGAAACTTGGTCATGTGCGGTCAAAAACTAGGTCAGTAGGTCGAAAAATAGAAAAACCTTGTGACCTCTCTAGAGGTCATATTTTTCAATGGATCTTCATGAAAATTGGTCAGAATTTTTTATCTTGATGATATCTAGGTCACATGTGCTCAAAAACTAGGTCACTTTGTCATATAATAGAAATAACGACATCATACTCAGTTCGACACTGGGTCATGTGGGGATAGGTGAGCGATTCAGGACCATCATGGTCCTCTTGTCTTAAAGTAGATATAAAGATGATGTTTGAATTTTAGTACAACATAAGTTGCTTCCCTTGTTAAGTTATCATATTTACTGACTTTTAATTGTTGTGATCGGCTACTTACCATAAAGTATAGAAAAAGTTAGTTATAGGACTGAACAAGGCAATGGCCTTAGTATTTGTTGTTTTCAAACCAGTAAGAAAGCAGAAAAAAATTATGTTAGCTATATGAACTTTATATAAGTGTTTGGCATGACCATGACTTAAGGTCAAGGTCAGACTGAAAGGTTAATTTTTCATTGAGCAGTGGAACATTGACTAGGAAACCACTGGGATTGTGAGTTTGAGCCCGCACACTCCAACTAGAAACATTGGAATAAGAGTCCTGTGTATGGGTGCTTTTCACCTGACACTCTTAATGACCAGGGAAGCTTCTGGAATTAGAGCTTGTTCTGTATCTTGCACTGTCCTCTCACTTACATTGTTAGTAGTCTACAGTACAGGTAGTCACCAATAAAGATTACTGGCGGCAACTATAAATAAGCTTACGAACATTCTCATCTTTAAAATACAAAGCAAATATCTCTGAAAAGACTAACATTTACCAAAGTCTAATGAAATGGGAAAGAAAATCTTTGTCTTTGTAAAGAGAATTGCTCACTGTGTTGAAGGTTATAATAAGACTGCACTTGGCAAATATTCTAACATTCTTCGTGTTCCTTGACCTTTCACTTAATCTTCCGTGTGATTAATTAAACACAAAATATACAATGTATCTTAATATATTTTCAGGACCATGGTAAAGACAAGGACAAGAAGATTGGAGGCAAAACCAAGAAATCAAGCTCCCTGAAACCTACAAAATCTCCTTCTATATACTCAGGTCAGATATTGCTTCTTGCAAGCATTATAGCTTTTACATTAGTTCTGCACATTTGAAAAACTGGAAGTAATGGCATAACGTCATTTATCTGGATGATTTCGAATAAAACCTGGACTCAGCATACAGAAATGAAAATCATTTTATGAATTCCTGGCAACCCATGAGTAAATTTATTAAAGTGGCAATGTTACTGTACTTCTAAATAAAAAATTATATATTAAAAAAAAGAATTGCTGAGTTGTCTCAATATATTTTGAAGTTTTAAAAAAATTAGGTTTTAATCAAATTCCACGTGGAAATATTTTTTGGTCTGAATGTAGGGATAATACACATTTTTTTGTGTATTAACGTCTGCAGAAGCCCGCGGGATTGTTTGTGACCGAGACCGAAGGTTGAGGTCACAAACATATCCCAAGGGCTTCTGCAGGCGTTAATACACAAAACAAACGTGTATTGTCACTATTCTTGCATAAAAAATATTACACGACGACTAAATGCATTGTTTTCATATGTGATGACTTGACGATTCCGGTACATTTTTTATTTACCATTCTTGTTGTTCTTGGAAACGGTAAACATGTTTTGAATATCCATAACTGGGGCACACATAACAACAACACTACTAAAAGCGTGATTTGAAAGTTTTTGAGCATCTTATTTTTATTTTCAGTTATTACAAACGTTACATTACACATAATTTTGCATATAACTTAAAAATTTGATAAACAGGAACACAATTATTTTAAGAATAATAACTTTACATTCGAATTATTTTGAGTACGAACAAACAGAGTACGGATGAGTACGAAGCTAGTGACTAGCTTTCGATGTTTATTATATGAATTCTGCGAAAAATGAGGCAAAAACAAACCGACTAATACTAACAAAAATCATTAATATAATACCTAAAAAATGGAAATAGCACAAGTTACACGCGATACTTATTTATTATTTACAATAACTGAACAAACGCTTAATTTGTAAAGGGAGTAAACTCTAAGAGAAGCTAGTGCGTACATTGATGGGGGCGGTACGTTTGGGGTTGGAAACTGATACAGCTAAACATACTATGAATTACATTGTATCTATAATGCTACAAGAAGAGGTTATTATGGAAGAAACAAGATGCAAATGCCAAATATCAGTCTGCGCAGAAATACATACATACGTCCTTGGCAAAGCATTTCAAAAATAAAAATCATGTATTAACAGCACGTGAATTGCCTTGTTTGCACACGATTTTTCTCCCGTTTATACATGGGCGGATCCAGTGAAAAAAGTAGTTTTTATGCAAGAATGTGCAGAACTACCTTAAGGCACTCATCTATAATGACATAACCAGCATTTTCTGTTTGATTAAATATTCTCTTTCTTCCATTTCTTCTTTTCACAGCTGGTGCTGGTATGAGTTTTATTATTGCCTGAGGAATACTGAAATGGCATATAATACATAGTCGCTGTCATTAAGGGTTTACTGCCTTAAGGATCGTATATTGTTTAAAGGGTACAAATGCGCTGTTTAGGCTGTGAATATAAAGCTGTATTAACTTCTTATGAAATACCTTTACTGTTTGAATCCTGGCATTTGACAAAATCATAATTACTTCCCTTTCTTAAGGCCTTTGATTTTTCATAGCTTTTATTTACTGACTATGTAATACATGTTTCAGCTCATAGGAATATTAAACTTAAAGCATTAAGGGACAAGCCATAGTGGATCTAGTGCCATTTTGTTACTTGCACAGAATGATGTCTGGCTTTAAAATATACTAAATGTACTGTTATTTTTAGCTCGACTATTCGAAGAATAGGGGAGCTATCCTACTCGCCCCGGCGTCGGAGTGAGTGTTAGCGTTAGCGTGAGCGTGAGCGTCACACAAATGTTAAAGTTTGCGTACCACCCCAAATATTTTCAAAGTCCATTGAGGTATTGCTTTCATATTTTGCATACTTGTTTACCATCATGACTCCAGTCTGTAAAAAGGAGGAGGCAACTCTATCAAGCATTTTGACTGAATTATGGCCCCATTTCGACTTAGAATAAATGTTAAAGTTTGCATACCACCCCAAATATTTTCAAAGTCCATTGAGATATTGCTTTCATATTTTGCATACTTGTTTACCATCATGACCCCAGTCTGTTAAAAGGAGGAGGCAACTCTATCAAGTATTTTGACTGAATTATGGCCCCTTTTCGACTTAGAATAAATGTTAAAGTTTGCCTACCACCCCAAATATTTTCAAAGTCCATTGAGATATTGCTTTCATATTTATCATACTTGTTTACCATCATGACCCCGGTCTGTAAAAAGGAGGAGGCAACTTTATCAAGCATTTTGACTGAATTACGGCCCCTTTTCGACTTGGAATATGCTTATCGTAATGTTATAGTTTTACTCATAGCTTATATTATGCTATCAAGCACTGAGAATAGTCGAGCGTGCTGTCCACTGACAGCTCTTGTTAAGATTACTCCCCAATTTTGAATATTACTCCCCAAACAGACTTTGGTTGCAGTAATTGACAATCTCTGGCAAAGTCTAAAATTTTTGATATGCACATTGTTCAGCCTTTGATTTGTTGAAGACTTGCACTAACGAGTGATCTATTTTGTCGCTTTATACCCCTGAAGGGAGGCATTTGATAATTCTTCTGTCTGTATGTGTGTACTTTGACTGCTTCTCAAAGGTCAGAACAAGGAACCATATCTCAGCTGTATGTTTTAAACAATGCAAGAGATTTCATTGATACTTTAAGCATGATTAGAAGGTGTGTTTGGCACAAAAGACATGACTGTACCTTCAAGGTCAAGGTCACAGGACAAGAACCCTAACCCTGAGTGTCATATCTTACTTTTAAACAAATGTATTGTAATGAAACTATACAAATGTACAGCATGGTAAGAAGGTATGTAAGCCGTAAGACTCAGATATGTAATGTCAAGGTCACAGACAAGGACCTTAAACCCATAATCTGTGCCTCTTACCCATAGGCTAGGTTACTCAACTTTATTTGTCATTTACTAGTGACATGGCTTGGTTTTAAAAGCATTTCCATAAAGAATTGATCAATGAACAAGTTGCACTATGAACAATTTGATCTGTTCCTTCTCTTTCTCCAGACACTGGAGAGCAGAATCCTAAGTTGTGTTTTATCTGATAGAAAAGATATGAAAAAGTAATCTGTGGGAGTGTGCTGGAAGATTAATTTGTCTGCATTAAAATTTATGGTCAAATTATAAGAAAACAGAAAGAAAGAGGAAGCCTCTAATAATTATTTATTATAGCTATATATTGTTGGAGACAATTTGAAATATATCTTACTTTTGATGAGGACTGTTTAAATAGTTAGTAATTTCTATTTTCTTCAATGAATTTAGAAAAAAAAAACTTTTTTGAAGAGTATTCAGAATAAATAGACATTGAATTTTAATTTTGTTTGTGTTTTTAGCATACAAAAAATAATCCTTATTGTTGACGTACCATAACGAAAATCATTTGTATCAATTCTGGCCAAAATAAGATGAAAATGCTGATTTGTTTTTAGCTCACCTGTCACAAAGTGACAAGGTGAGCTTTTGTGATCGCGCAGCGTCCGTCGACTGTGCGTCCGTGCGTAAACTTTTGCTTGTGACCACTCTAGAGGTCACATTTTTCATGGAATCTTTATGAAAATTGGTCAGAATGTTCACCTTGATGACATTTAGGTCAAGTTTGAAACTGGGTCACGTGTGGTCCAAAACTAGGTCAGTAGGTCTAAAAATAGAAAAACCTTGTGACCTCTCTAGAGGCCATACTTTTCAATGGATCTTCATGAAAGTTAGTCAGAATGTTCAACTTGATGATATCTAGGTCAAGTTCGAAACTGGGTCACATGCCTTCAAAAACTAGGTCAGTAGGTCAAATAATAAAAAAACCTTGTGACCTCTCTAGAGGCCATATTTTTCATGGGATCTATATGCAAGTTAGTCTGAATATTCATCTTGATCATATCTAGGTCAGGTTCGAAACTGGGTCACTTGCGATCCAAAACTAAGTCAGTAGGTCTAAAATTAGAAAAACCTTGTGACCTCTCTAGAGGCCATACTTTTCAATGGATCTTCATGAAAGTTAGTCAGAATGTTCACCTTGATGATATCTAGATCAAGTTCGAAACTGGGTCATGTGCCTTCAAAAACTAGGTCGATAGGTCAAATAATAGAAAAACCTTGTGATCTCTCTAGAGGCCATATTTTTCATGGGATCTGTATGAAAGTTGGTCTGAATGTCCATCTTGATGATATCTAGGTAAGTTTGAAACTGGGTCAACTGCGGTCAAAAACTAGGTCAGTAGTTTTAAAAATAGAAAAACCTTGTGACCTTTCTAGAGGCCATACTTTTGAATGGATCTTCATGAAAATTGTTCAGAATGTTCAACTTGTTGATATCTAGGTCAAGATCGAAACTGGGTCACATTGCCTTAAAAACTAGGTCAGTAGGTCAAATAATAAAAAAACCTTGTGACCTCTCTAGAGGCCATATTTTTCATGGGATCTGTATGAAAGTTGGTCTGAATGTTCATCTTGATGATATCTAGGTCAAATTCAAAACTGGGTCAACTGCGGTCAAAAACTAGGTCAGTAGATCTAAAAATAGAAAAAAACCTTTTGATCTCTCTAGAGGCCATATTTTTCAATGGATCTTCATGAAAATTGGCCAGAATGTTCACCTTGATGATATCTAGTTAAAGTTCGAAACTGGGTCACATGCGGTCAAAAACTAGGTCATTAGGTCAAATAATAGAAAAACCTTGTGACCTCTCTAGAGGCCATATTTTTCATGAGATCTTCATGAAAATTGGTCAGAATTTTTATCTTGATAACTGGGTCACATGAGCTCAAAAACTAGGTCACTATGTCAAATAATAGAAAAAACGACGTCATACTCAGTTCAAAACTGGGTCACGTGGGGACAGGTGAGCGATTCAGGACCATCATGGTCCTCTTGTTTGATTTTTGGTGGCAGTAATCTTAGTTATTTTGAACACAATGCCCAGAAATTGTTATTTGTCACAATTCAGTCTAGTAAAATCATTTTACAGGCACATTAAATGTTAACAGAAGCATTCGTAGATTTTTGGGGGTGTTACTTTAGGATGTCAAAATTTGTAAACGGTGAAAAGTTCAGCATTATTTTTTTCATGATTCACAGCATATCACAGACACTAATGAATAGTACTGAAATACAGTACTGATAAAAAGTATAAACTAGGACTAGACCTTAGTGTAGATTCACTCTTTTAGTTTCAGAAGACTCTAGGATTGATTATTTTGTGTGATTTATTTGCCACTTTCCTTCATTCTGATTGTATACATTTTTTCAGAATCTCAGTGTGAAGTGTGCAATAACCTGTCAGTGAATAACTACCCTGTGACCTTTAGTGGAGGTCACCAGTGTCTCGATTTCCAGGACCAAGGATGTCGCCACCGACGTGTTCACAGTGTCAGCCATATCGCTTACCCGGAGCATCTCCGTTCGCCTGGGACTGCTCGTGCAATGTCATGCTCACCAATGCGATCACACTCCACTCAAAACTCTGCCGTTAATTCTCCAGTAGGTTCCGTAAACCAAGCCTCAAGAATCTATACACCAGTTATACCTCATGAACTGAAAATGTATTCGGGATCGAGGGGATTATATGGTGTACATGGTATAGACATGATCAGAGATCGACTCAATGTGATAAAAACATCTACCTGTGTTCATAAGACTCAGTCGAAAGCATCACTCATTTCATCCGAGTCAGACCATTCGATGGAATGTTTATCACACCTTGGTAACCAGGGAGAACCGCAGGCAGAAGAGCTGTATTTCCCAAGCAACAATTCCACAGTTTCTGTTGGATCCGATACATTGCCGGCAATGAACGGGAGACGGAAATGTGGGAGTGCAATGGAGAAAATACGTAATCATAAAGTGAGTAAATGGTCTTTTTATCATTTCAGTTTTATATATTGCTATGGTCTAAATTTTTCTCTAATGAAGATTTCAGAATGATTCGCATTGCACTGTCCCATTTTAACTACCGTGGATTTAGTTTCAATTGCTTATTCGTATAAGTGGTAAAGGTTGTAGAATTAAAGGGAATAGTGAGGTACATCTTGTTATCTCCCACACTGGTACAAAAAAAAATCGCTTTTAACTAGTATAAACAGCAAGTGATTATAAATTTGATCCCCAGATAAAAAATGTGTTCTGTGTTGATTTGAACAACAGCACATAGACAAAACAAGATCAAGGACTGGTATGAAGTCTAGGACTACAAAAATTATGAAAAATCCAGTGTAAACAAACAGAATGTTTGAAAACCAGGAAGTACTTTTTGTGCTAAGATTCGCCCTAAAAAAGATTCAAGACTTTGGAATTGAGTATTTGTGTGAAATATCCTGTAGAGCTGAACTTGATTGACAGCACGTATGTGAGAATTAGCTTTCCTGAACTTGTGAGCTGGAGCTTTTGTAATTTTTTGTTAAAAGTAGACAATTTTTTAATCAATCATGCCCCCAATGCCTCATTGTATGCCAATAATTAATAAGCCAATAATTAGGTAAAGAGCTGAATAATGTTCTGTTTTATGGACTAAGATTTTCTTTGCTGGGTAAAGTGCCAAGGAAAAAATGACTTTTTAAGTGAAGATTTTTTTTTTCAAATGAAATATATATTAGCAGTTTCACAATAAACAGAGTCAGACCTGGTTAAAGCTAGCGGTACTGTGTTACATATGCACCATGGATGTAGATCATGGTGGGTAAAAAGTACAGGAACGATTAATATAGTAATTATGTGCTTCATGCATGCCAATACCTAAATTGAACCATGTCATGTTTGTTCGATAAAAATATGTCTTCTGCTAGCTCTAACTGATGTTTTGGCTCCTAGCCTTCGATACTTTCTTTTAGTTAGTAATTTTGGAAGAAGCCTGGTACCAGAAGGTGATGTAATGTGCTAGTTAAGAAAGTTGATGAGAAACATACCCTGAAGGTTTTAATTTATTTTCGTTCAGATTAAATTTGGTAACCATTAAAATAATTATGGTACATATCTGGAGAAAAATGATGTGTTTCTTATTCAACATGTAATAACATTGATTGCATGTTCTTTTTAATTTGCATTCTTAAATACCCAAGGGGGTGATAGTCTTAATTCGCCAATTTAGAAAGATGTTAAATTTACATGTTATTTCAAGAAACAGACCTGAAAACTCAGCAAACATGTTTGTAACACATAATATACATTTTTGCACGTTTTAATAGAAAAGAAAAGAAAAAACTGTTACAGACAGAAATGGGTTGTTGAGAAAAATTAAACATGTTCCATTTTACTCTAGGATAATTTAATTTCCCTTTTCACCCTCCACCCGCTTTGAATGAAAGGGGGATATGTTGTTTTGATGTGGGGGTTAGTCGGTAGTCTGTTCATGTGTAGACTTACTTGGTTTAAAGTCAGTTACTACAGAACACTTGGGGTCTGCAGAGGACAAACTTCATTGAATAATTGTCTGAAGTAAGTTGATGACCCCCATTATTTAGGATTTAACTAGTCTCGATTGCAATCACCTTGAAACTGAAAATGATCTCCTGTCAACAACTTGACCTGCTTGACTGAGATAGATGATCCCTATAGTTACAGTTTCAGTTGGACAAAGGTCAAGGTTACAGTGAGTTAGGCACTGGAAAAATTATGGTTTATGATTTAAAGCTTTGTCCTTTGGCTGTCAAACTTCCTAAGATGATGTCATGTGGTCAGTATTGTGGACGCAACTTGACCCCGATGGTTGACCTTTGTATTATAATACATAATGAGGCACAACCTATTATTGAAAAGGAGTGCATTGTATACAAACTTACTGCATATAAAATACATGGATACCCAATGCACCCCTTATTCATACTAATGAAATAATCGATATGAATAATCAGCCTAAGGTCAACCATCGCGGTCAAGTTGCGACTACTATAGATGTCAGTCAGTCTGATGTCACAGTAGATATTTGGGATCAGTAGGTCAAAGGTCAAGTGCATAGTATGCTCGGAGACTGAAACTGTACAAGTTAGTTTTCTATGACATACCATCATTGGGGCATATCTTGGTGTGAATGTTTGCTGTTTAGACATGTAATCTGTCATTCATGACATTTTGTTACCATGCCGACTTGATTCTTTATCTGTAAACAGACATGTTTTTGTTGACATTGAAATGTAATAACATTTTCCTGTATTACAGAATGATTCATTTCATTGATTCATGAACTTGCTTCTCTCAGCTTTCAAGGCTGTTTGTTAGGCAAGTTTTACAATCTCGCAAAATTAACTGCTTGTAAAGAGGCCAAATATTGAATTGTCCTGTCTTTTAGCTCAATAGGAAGAGCCTTTTTGCAAACCAGAGGGTCAAGTTTTTGAGCTCTCTTATTTATGACATTGTGTAATAATATGACCAAAGTTGACCCTTCCCTTTTCTGCAGAAACAATGTTTGCAGTGGTATGAAACCAACACTTGTCAGACAGTCAGAAACATATACATTTTTATGCAGACCGATTGAGTTTTCAAGTTGTCAGATGGAATGAATAATAATCAGGATTCATTCTCATTTTCAACATCTCTGTATTTTCAGGGCATGAATTAAATTTCGTGGTTTTGGTCAAAACGACTATTTCATCCAGATCTGAATTTGTGGATTTAAAATTTTGCATATTAAATCAACTGGAATTTTACTTGTTGGGATTTACTCAACCACGAAAATTAGTACCCCATGAATTTTAACATTGTGTAGTTTTCAGATGAACAAATTTGTTATTCATAATTGCAGCACACTGTTTTTGCTTAATTAATATTGCATACTTCTGTTATATGAAGCATTATGCCATTTGGCATTTAAAATAACCAGAGTATCAAATTTAATACTGTGCTATGGAATTCACTGTCAGACTAGCTAACAATATGAGTTTGAAGTCTTCCAGACAATCATATTAAAAATTTAGATTAAAACTCTTGTACTTGTTTGGGTTATTGTAATTATCCTGAAACATCAGTTCCATTGTCACAATTGTTTTCAGTGGCAGCGGACGGGTAGCGTAAGCCAGGGTGAAGATGGCATGTCTACTGACACTGATGACCTGGATGATCCTGATCGTCTGCTGCTTGGTGGTGGTACATCGTCAAGCTCCCATATGATGGAGAAGTTCCGAGGAGTAAGGAATGAAATGAGGCGTCGGATATTACACACAAGAGACATTATCGGTGATGGAAAGGTCAGTACACTGAAACCTCCTACATGCTATTGCTTGCACCCGTGTTTCATGAACTTGATTCTGTTCTCAAAATCTTGAAACATTAACTCTGTAGTTTTTTCAACAACTTGAAAGTTAATCGTAATACAGTCTAAACTTATGCTAAAGACCACCTCCAAATACTGACCACTATTATAAAACCTGTTTAAAATGGTCACTGTTTTCATTTTCCATTTTACCCCAAGTAGTGTAAATTTACCTGTTTTGAGAGACCACCTGTCAGCAAAGACCACTTCTTTCATTTCGAATGGGTGGTCTTTGCAGACAGGTTTGACTGTATGTGAGTGATAACATTTATTCTGTGTGAACATCTGTTTTGCAAGTAGTACCATATGACGTCAGTATATGGCACCTGCCAATGATAGGGTATTATCTGGTATATAGTGGGTAAGCAGGATGTCTATTTTGTATTTATGCCTGTATTTCAAACAAGGGGAAACAATCATTGCAATTATTTTCTGTCTATTGAATTTGATAAGTTCCCTTATTACATTACGCAGCTGTTTGTCAGTTGTTCACAAAGAACCTAGTTATTACTGGTACTGGTACTGGTTAGGAATCAATGAACTTTTTTTTGTGTTAAGTGACTGCCAAACAACAGATTAAAGTACTGTTAAAAGGGCATTACACCTTACAACCAGTTTCTCTTGTTTTCATAGTCACAGCATCTGTGTTCAGCCTACCAGACTGCTCCTGGTATAAACCAGTCTGTCAGCTCTACCGACAGTTGTTCTAGTGGAATTGGTAGCCAGTCTGGGCAAATTTGGACTGACCTAGATGTTCAAGGTCAAATGCCAGGTCCTATACTTGGAGTAGCACGTGTAACATCAAACTACATACCATCACATGGAGAAAAAGATTTCCTCCACTTGAAGGTAGGTTTACTTGTCACTTAAAATAAAATCTCCACCTTCTGTGTAATTGGAATACAATGTTGTAAATAATTTAGAAGAAACATATTAGTTTGGGGCGGTAAATGTATTTGTCTTGTACCATTTAATCAGTAGTTTTATTATGTGTTAATTAAATAATATCTTTTTATATTACTCACATTATGTAACTTCTTGATATTATTTGTGTTTATCAGTATATTCCATTTTATTACATACACGTTTCTATTCCCCGTTAAGTTACACTGGTACCGGAAACGCCAATATTTTTCCATACACTGACGCCTGAATTTCATATCGGATGCGTGACGTAATTCAGTGTTTGTTCTTGCACTATTCTTTTCTATTTAGTTCAGTATTATCAATCCTATTCAGGCTGTTGAACAAGTTTATGATATTTACATTATATTTATATGTGTAGATGTGAATGTAATAAAAAGGTTATTATCTTTGCACTGGGAAATATGCACTCGTTCTTCAGCGGAAGAATATTGTGCTCCTAAAGTTGCGCAATATTTCCGCTGAGAACTCGTGCATATTTCCCGATACAAAGCTAATAACCTATAAATATTTCACATTTGAGTTCTGATGGCAGGTTGCAATGTTTTGAAAAAAAGTAACTTAAAGATATATATATATATGTTAGCTCAGCATGGAGAGCGCAGATCTATGGATCGAGGGGTCATGAGTTCGATCCCCGGGTGAAGCATATATTCTCCATGACAATTTGATTAAAGACATTGTGTCTTAATCATTCGTCCTCCACCTCCGATTGATGTGAGGAAGCTGACAGTTACTTGCAGAGAACAGGTTTGTACTGGTACAGAATCCAGGAACACTAGTTAGGTTAACTTCCTGCTGTTACATAACTGAAATACTGTTGAAAATTAGCATTAGACCCAGTACAAACAAACAAACAAAAAATATATGTTTCCTATACTTATAGAGAGGGGAAAGAGTTCATGTTTTAGAGGCATCAAGTGGAGGAATCTGGAAAGGTCAGATTGACAACAGAGTTGGCTACTTCCACTTTAACTTTGTTGATATGATAGCTGAAAATACACCAACAAATCACAGAAAAGACAAGGCACGGCGCCGAATGAACCGGCGGTCAAAACCACAAACAGTTGAAGAATTGCTACAGAGGATAGGTCTCGAGGTACAATTAATATGCTATTTCATTTTAATTGTGAATAAAGAATAACGAGTTGTTCATTGACAAATTTTGACAGTTCTTATGCATATGTAAACTTACTGGCATACCCAAGTTTCGAATAGGTTACATTATTGGTGCAAATATCAACACCAGTAGGTTGAAATAGCATGCTATACTTGACCGCTTTTAAGAAAATTGTTATCTGTAAAATTTTATTGCTACTAATATGTAATTCCATGAAATTGTCATTTTGGCCAAAACACAAAATGTTATGCCAAAACAATGATTTAAATGATTTTACCAAACAACAAACCTTTATATATGCTTCGTAAGTTGCCTTTCTTATACTGCAATGATTTTCTCTAAGGTTTTACTATGTTTTTACTAATGAACTATTTATATTTTAACAATTCAACATGCATTTATATTTCAGCATTTAGCACCAATATTTTTGATGAATGGCTACGACAATCTGGAAATATTTGCCGAGATAGATCATGAAGATTTGAACGCACTAAATATTCTCGACTCTGAATCAAGGACAAAGCTCATCACAGCAGCAGAACTTCTGACAGATTATAATGGTATGTACATCATGTACTGGAATACTAGCACTGCGTTTCTCTGGTTAAAAAGCTATCACACTGTTGAGATATACTATGATCTCTCATAGCTCTAAATTTAGCAGCATGAGACCCCAACATTATATGACTGGAGTTTGAAGATAGGTCACAGGGCACAACTTTGCAAGTGGTTAATTTAAGGTATTTTTTCTTCTCAGAAATGGAGATAGATCTCAGCACACATGGTTAATTTGCAATTTTTTTTTGTACTGAAACAACCAGTCAGATGTTGTAGATATGACTCTTGTCTCCTCACTTACCTTTGTATTCTTGGACCCTTAATGAAATTTTTGAGAATAAGTCCGAGTACACTTTAATATGTGTACTTTTGTAGTAAATAGACATCTAATCTTGTAATGTTAGCAATTTTTACAATAGTAAGATCTGAAGATGTAATAAATGGTATCTGTATATTCCAGATGGACCACCAGAGCCACCAATAAGGAGCAGCCGCTCAGCCTCGGCCACACCAACAAGTCAACAATATGCTGTGCCATGGACCAGCTTTTTCCCATCCAAACCCTCAACTGGCAGCCGAGATTCTGGTTGCTATGACAGTAACGAATTTATGAATCGTGAAAATGACCCATACGCAAGTGCTTGTAGAATGAGGGCAATTTCTGACAAAGAAAATTTAAAACCTAATGTGGGGAAGAAATTAATAGCTGGCCAGCAGGCTATTGCCGGAACTAATATAGAATTAAATTTAAATGGTGCTAAAATGCAAAATGGAACAAAAGAAGAGAAAATATATTCAGAAGAGGATCAAGAAGTGTGCCATATAACAGGATACCAAAGTAGTAAGGGAAGTAGGTCATCTCCACGGCAACCATCTCTAGTCAGTGGTCGCGATAGTGCTAGTAGTGATGTACATAGTAATTATAGGTCATTAAATATACCAGTATTAGGACCAGACTGGAAAGTTTTTTCCGATTCATATTCTCAAACATCTCCTTACGGATCATTGAGCGACAGTTTTCATACGTCTGCTGATGGAGATATTGGAGCTGCTAGCTCAGCAATGTCTTCTAGTGTTCATGGTGATATATTTTCTCCAAATATTTCCACACTTACTCGGAAAACGAAACCATATGCACGTAAGATTTCACCCAGTGTTCCAATGAAAGATGCTCAAGTTCAAGTTATGTGTCCTTTGGGGCTCTTTCCACTTCAGTCTCCTTGTAGTCCAACTTTAGTAAGTAAATCTGTATCACAGTCTACTAGTGAAACTATAACACAGTCTGCAGTATCACAGACTGGTACTCAACAAACTTTTAACCAGTTAATTTTTGGACAGTCTGGTTCACAGTTGATCTTAGAAACATCACCTTCTGCTAGAGTCTCATACACTTCCCAGAATTCTAGAGATGGCGATTCAGGAAGTGATGCAAGCACGGTAAAGTCTGATAAACTCAGTAGTGGCACTGAACAGGGCAGAAACACACCAGACTCCTTATATGGACCAATTCACAAAAGCTTCAAGTCAATTAAAAGATCCGTAATACCAAAGGTGACCTCTAAATTGGCTTCAGAAAACATAGACCTGGCTGGGGAACCATACTCCAATCCAGTAAGTATAGATATTGTGACATTATATAGATTTCAAATGTCTCAAAAATCTGGTTATTTTGAAGATATTTCCAGTCTCTATATTTATGTATGTTCACTCAGTACATAGCAGGACAGCCTCTCACCTTCAGCAGCTAGCTTTCCAAATATACTTTTTGTTCTAATGACTGGGTGCTTAATAATTGTTTAACTTTGCAGTCAAACTTACATTTGTGGTTACCTGTATCCTAGGCAGCCACATTTTTGTACTTCTATATTAAATTTACCCATATTAAGAAACAAGTTGCCTTAAAAGTCTACTTTTGCTCATTCTCTTGACTGGCTGCTTACCTCTGGGTTGACTGAATGTGCATGAAAGTCTTTGGCAATTTTTTTGTAAAAAACACCTTCACAAAGTACCAGTATCATTTTCAAGGTGAATTCTGGTTATCTCAAAGTTAAATGTTTTGTTCCTTGGAATACAAAGTAAGTTTAAACTGTAGTGGCTCCATGTAGGACAGTAGACAAATAGCTGCAGATATTTTTATCAATCAAATTAAGCCTCTCGTGCTTTTCTTGTAAAAGATATCTCTGCATTTTAAGACTTTGTAAACTTGAAAATGTTTCTGGAACTTTTTCAAATAAATAACAGTTAATGCTGTTTCAGTTTGTTTACATTTTTACAAAAGTTTGTAGTGTTAAACAGAAAAAAATGACTGAAATTGCTGTTTTTAAAGTACATATTGTTTTTAAACCTGTATAACTTTGCCTCAATTATATTACAGTTCAACTTGCTGCCTTGGCCCATTTTATTAAAGCTGCATGTTTCTTACACACAACCCCCCAATGCTTTAGTATTTCACTTTATAATTTCTTTGTTGTTCTGCACTTTCAGTAGCTTCATTAAGTGATCACTCACTTTACATGTATTTTATTTACTGTGTAACATTGACCTTTCACCTCCCTTTGTAGTCTGGTGCATGTGGTATACCCCCTCTTCTGGTACAGCGATATGCCGAGGAGCTTAAACAAGACGTGTTCAAGACAGCCGTCATCCTAGACCAAGTCCGCATGCATAAACTCAGCACACTTGGCCGACCAATGGTAGGTTTATCTGTACAGGACAAGAATTTCAGACAATGTATTATGTCAGTGAAAACAACATTTATCTAACATACTTTCTCCCTTTAGCTCGAGTCCCAAAACTTTATAGCTCATTTATGATTTTTACATTTTTCACAGGGTTTATTCTTCTTGGCAATTCCTAAAATTGTTAGTGATATACATTTTATTTATAATTTCCCCGCTTTTGTCTAGTTTTGCCCATTTCATAAACTTCTTTTTTTTTTCTATTATCTAAATAACACTTAAAAATTTCTTTCTGTCTAACCAACATTTATTTAGCTAACTTAAAATAAGAAATTAAAGGGACACTTATGTTCTTTAAAAGGTAAACTGTTTGCATTTTGCTATTTTCAGATTCCAGCTGAACAGCTGACGGAACAAAGTCTTGCTACATCTGAGCTAAAAATAGCAACAATCCAAGAATTCTTCATCTCGATTGGGCTGCCAATGTATGCTGAAGCATTCTGCATGAAAGGTTTTACATCAGTCGAAACTTTATCAAACTTACCTGTAAAAGAAATCCAGACTATATCAAAAGCAGATCGTAAACATTTGAAACGGATCATACATGCTCTAGAATGGGTGCAAAATCGACTAAAATCACCAAGTAGGAAGATCAAGTCATCACCAGTCAAGGACAAAGTTTGAAGAATAAACATTTATAGCATATTAGAATTAAGATTCAGACGTGACTGTCGCTTGACAACGAGAAAAAAGTTAGATACTTTTGAGGCGAAAAATTGAGGATTAAAGGAAATTAGTTCTGAAAAAATCTAACCTTCATGCAAGGGATCTTTGCATTGGAAGTCATTATTTTATCACTATGAATTTTGATTATGTATTAGCTGCCAAAATAATATTTCACAGGGGAATCTTAAAGCTTTAACCCACATTTACTTGTATATCACATATTTTTTTAAATCTCTAATTTTTTGTCAGTCATTTACTTCATCTTCTGTTTTCTTGATGAGGTTGCAAACTTCAAATCACTGTGATAGGATTGCCAACTTTTAATCAGCTTTTCCATAATTACTTTCAATAAATCCCACATTGCGTGTAGAATTTCTAACTGTGAGGAAACCAACAAGTTTACTTGCAGAGGGTGTCTGTCTGTGACTAAAATTATGTCCAGTGTGGCACCTGGGGTCTCCCACCATTAGAGCTAAAATGTTGGTGTATGACTCAAAAGTCTGACTATGTGAAAGCATCTTTATTTTGTACAGCATTTTAGATGCCTGCCCAGAGGGCTCAGTAGGGAAATAACAAAGACTTACAATAGAGGTCACAAGTTTGAACACTAGATTAGTCAAATGTTTTCTTGCCAACCAAGCCGAAAAATGGAGGTTATCTTGGTAGGAAATCACCTTAATAAGCTGCACATGGCATATTAACATCAGAATTTGACAGCATATTATGGTGTTTTTTTGTGTCAGCCATTTTTAATTAACAGTTTCTTTGAAAATATTGAAGTATGTAACTATATATTAATTGGAGGCAACAAATGATCTAATATGTCTGCCTGAATAAGTCAGGTATTTTCAATACCCCGATGACAGTCTGGATAAAAACCTCGCTAATGCTCAGTTTTCCTTTTTTTGTGTAGTCATATAAGATCCTTATATTCCTTTACAGTCGGGTAGAAGATAGTACATCTTAAAATAATTTGCCCTCAACCTAAGATACATGTGAAGTCGAGAGCAAGTTCTGGAACCACTGTTTCATAACTGAAATACTGTTGAAAAGTGGCTTCAAAACTTGCAAATAATACTTTTATTTATGCTCACTCTTTATTGCAAGCCTGTATTTCTAGTAAGAAGTGGGCTTGGGTTGGGAAATCAGCTGCTTACCATTGTTACTTCTCAAATATGTACTGGGATATAGTCATCTATGTCTCTACTTTGTAAAGTCCAGTCACTAAAGTTGAGTAAGTTGTAAGTGTGAATTACAAATGTTGACTATATTTGATAGGTGAAAAAAATATGATATAGGATGAATAAGCAGGTTACATTAGATAGATGAAAAAAATTGATTCATTGATAGGTAATTTTGTAATTGGCAATCAGAACTTCATGATTGTTGTACATTTTGAATTTTTTTATTATGCTCAGTGCAATAATTTCTTACCAGAAATGCCATGTTATTTTATTCTTTCTGAATTTGTTTGTTCCATTTCCATATTTTGTCCTTTTTTTATTTAAAAGTTATCAGCTTTAGTATAGTGGTCGAAAAAAATGTTTTCTTGTACACAGAAGGTGATATGAAATTCATTCTAACATTGAGAAGTAACAAGTGTATTGAATACTTTCCATGAAAGGTGTTGTTTTTCGGAAGTATCTCCATCATGTACTCCTGTTGTGTTATTGTTTTTGACAAGGGTGTATAGCAAATAGGTGCTGTCTTTGTACTAAGAAGACTGCATCTTTTTGCTTTACACCCTTAATGGATACTTCATGTCATGAACTTTTACTTAACCTTTACCCTGCCAAATTTCTAAAATGGACTTGTCCATCATTCAATTTGGGCAGTACCACATATTGTTCAAAGGGTGTTCACTGAAAATTTACTAACTGAATAGTGAACAGTGCAGATCATGATCAGCCTGTATGGATGTGCAGGCTGATCATGGTCTGCACTGGTCGCAAAGGCAAAATCACTTGCCACTAGCTGGCTAAAGGTTAAGGCCATTTTAATAAAATACCAGTTTTAGCAAAACTGTGAGCAAACCATTTTAATTATTAATCTATCACAGTTCTTTAATTTTAAGGTGTTTGTGATATTTTATCAAAAAACACCAAGGAAATCATTTTATTATATTTTGTTTAAACTTTAAGGTTTGTGATTTTTTACCAAAATTCTGCAAAGAAGTCATTTTATAATGAATTAATTGTTAATTTTTTCTGTTTAAACTTCAAAATTTGTTGTTTATTAAAATCATCGGCCAAGAATGTCAACAGTGGTTGTGAGGTTTTAAGCTTTAAAAATCTTTTTTATGTTTCCTATTAGAACTCGGTTTTACTTAAATAAAGCTGCTATTATTTTATTGTTTATATTTCACATTCATTAACTTTTTAATAAAATACTTTTATAGTACTGTAATTGTTGAAGACAAAATAGCAGCTACTGTGCAGCACCTTGAATTAAAAGGCTGAACAAGTCTTTTCTTACATTATTTGCTGGAACTTTTAGTTTGTCCTGCCATCATCTATAGGTTGTGATATTTTTACATTTATTTAAAGATATTGTTTTGATGGTTATCAGTTTTGTTTATATCTTTGTATTTATCACAAAAATCAGAACTTAAAACTGCTGTAGGTTTAAATGCATTTGTTTAATAACAAACAATTTGGGTTGAAGGTTATAAACTAAGATGGGAAGCAGTCACAGACAGCAGCTTTGTCATTGGTCAATTTCAAGACCAAGCTGAAAATCCACCAATCAGATGCTGGAGTCTCGAGGCTGGTTCCTCACTCAAGTTTTATAAACTTGAACTTGGTTCTCAGTCATTTTATTCTATTATTGTTCGCTGCAGGCACCAGGGACAGTTAATATGTACCAGGAGAAGAAAAACATGAAATTAAAATTATTAAGTACAAATGGTTCAGTTATGGATCAGCTCTTAAAAAAATAGATTTAGATTGTTATTTTCAAATGTGTAGTAAAAATAAATTCTTTTTACACTTTTCTGTATGCACAGTTTAGCATGTGAGATTCATGTTTGATCCATTTTTCTTTAGTTCTTGATAAATGAGGTATTGCACACTGGTTAGGTTTGGTGCTTTGATGTAAAGTTGTTTCAGTGACCAGATTTGACTGAAAACTAAAAAATAATTTGCAGTAGATTTTTTTTTCAAGGAGGTATTTTCTAGTGACAAAGATTTGCCACTAATGAGTTTTCAGCCAAATTTCAGTGGAAACTAGTAATTTACTATGTATAACAGTGATTTCTGCATCTATGTATACATTTTGTAATCTGAATCTCTGAAAAATTAAATCTGAATAAATTCATTATCCTTGATCAAATAAATGTAAAATTTTGAACCTCAGTTTGTTTAATTAAAATTACATAAACTACCAGAATAAACTGTTTTTGGGAGTATGTACAGGCAAACCAATTTGACAGAATACAAGACGCTTCCACCAGTTCTAGGTGCAGATGGGAATATGCAACTTACGGGTAACTGTTTAGGTGATAACTATGTTCTGCCAAGTTATCCCCTAAACACTGGAGTCGGATATTTCCTTTCGTACATACAACTAGTTTATAAATTCTTTTTCTTGCATACCATATTCTACAACCTATAGAAGAAATAATTACAGACAACACCATTTTACACTGTTAGATTCATCCTGCACCCGAGAGAGTACAACACTGGTGAAATATTGGAAACTTGTCTGGTATGCAAGAAAAGATTGTCTGGAATAAATGCTAGATGTTAATTTATTCAAATGTAGAGTATATAATATAGATAGAAACAGTTTTAATGTTGAAAAATGGACGTTATTCTGTTGTATATTATCCTAACTTACATTTTAAAGGGGCACAACTCCACATTTCTTTCACTTTGAAAAAATTGTTAAAAGAATACTTTGTGTGCTCCTTACTGTAAATAATGTAAATAAAACTGTAATTAGAAAAGAGTCAGTGTGTTCTAAATTGTATTTATTTATAAAACTGTTAAGTCTGTGAACTGTACAGAAACACTTGTACTGTGTTAATGACATAGTTAATATTTGATGTATAAATCAAAGGAATTTAGCTGTATACTTTGCATTGTTGTCTACGTTCAAACTTTCAAAATTCTACAATTGTGATATATATTGTGGAGGTGTGTCCCTTTAAACTTAAAGCAAGAAATGGTGATTTTGGCACCATCTTTATAAATTGTGTGTAATTATTTTTGTGTTCATGATGTAATTGTGTTTAAAATTGTTATTTATTTCCCTATATGTTTATGTTGTTACATTATACAGTCATTTTGTTGGTTGTAAGGTTGTTTGTGTGAAAGAAATAAAAGTATTACAATTAAAGTTGATATCTGCAGTTTTGTTGTTTTCTACTGTATATTAACCTTTACCCTGCTAAATTTCTGAAATGGACTGGTCTGTTATACAATTTGGGCAGTACCATTAATTATTTGAAGGGGTGTTCACTGAAAATTTACTGACCGAATAGCAAATCTTGGTCTGCTCTGGTCTCAAAGGCAAAATTACTTGCCGCCAAGCTAAAGGTTTAATTATCCGAAATTTCGTACTTGAGCAAAAGTTTATGCATTGTTCCATTACTGGTTTCTTAAATGTTGGGAACTTAGACATATTCATCAACAAAATGTTTATAAACTAATAGAACTAGTCCTAGGAGGCATGAGTGGTGTTGCACATTTCATTACCTCTCATGAACTGACTCGAACAAACCAAGGCTATGGTTATGATGTTGGCTATTAAACCCGATGGTTGTTGGTATGAGCCCTCACTGTTGTGTTTTTCCCAAAATATTTTTTATCCCCCCGCCAAAGGCGAAGGGGATATTAGAAATGCTCTCCGTCCGTCCGTCTGTGCGTCCGCAACGATCTTTGTCCGGAGCATAACTCCAAAAGTACTGGAGGGATTTTCTTGAAACTTCAAACACTGATAGAACACATTGGGAGGAAGTGCAGTGTGCAAGAACAATAACTCTACCTTGCCTATTTTTTGAGTTATTCCCCTTTATCTTATTTTCTTAAAAAAATTTGTCCGGAGCGTAACTCCAAAAGTACTGGAGGGATTTTCTTCAAACTTCATACACTGATAGAACACATTGGGAGGAAGTGCAGTGTGCAAGAACAATAACTCTACCTTGCCAATTTTTTGAGTTATTCCCCTTTATCTTATTTTCTTAAAAAATTTTGTCCGGAGCATAACTCCAAAAGTACTGGAGGGATTTTCTTCAAACTTCATACACTGATAGAACACATTGGGAGGAAGTGCAGTGTTCAAGAACAATAACTCTGCCTTGCCTTTTTTTTGAGTTATTCCCCTTTATCATATTTTCTTAAAATCATTTGTCCGGAGCATATCTTTTTCATGCATGGAGGGATTTTGATATATCTTGGCACAAATGTTCACCACCACGAGGCGGAGTGTCAAGCGCAAGAACCAGGTCCCTAGGTCTAAGGTCAAGGTCACACTTAGAGATCAAAGGATACAAAAATGAAAACCTTGTCCGGAGCATTTCTTCTTCATGCATAGAGGGATTTTGATATAACTTGGCACAAATGTTCACCACCACGAGACAGAGTGTCATGCGCAAGATCCAGGTCCCTAGGTCTAAAGTCAAGGTCACACTTAGAGGCCAAAGGTCAGATACAAGAATGACTTTGTCCGAAGCATTTCTTCTTCATGCATGGAGGGATTTTGATGTAACTTGGCACAATTATACACCATCATGAGACAAAGTGTCATGCGCAGTTCCCTTCTTTAGAATTACTTCCCTTTGTTGTTACTTTAAATAGCTTTTATTGTAACTTTTTCATTACTAGTCGTAGGGAAAAATCGAGACCACTTTTCTGTAGTACAACATGCATGCTACATCCAATTTTGAGGTGTATTTTGACCAATCTCTAACCTGGTAAAGATTTTTGGGTGGACTTTTTTTTTTTTTAAGATTAACTTCCCTTAGTTGTTACTATAAATAACTTATATTGTAACATTTTTATAATTGACCATAGGGAAAAAACAAGACTACTTTTCTGTGGTACAACATAGATGTTACTTTCCAATTTTAGGTGTATTTTAAGATATCTCTACCTGGTAAGGAGGTTTCTTGTGGACTTAGAAAAACAAAAGACTTACAATGATTACTAAACAACCACAAAATTAAAATTCCATTTGCAAATACAGCTGCTAGAGTAAAGAAATTTGCTATGACGGGCATATATTGTGACATTCTGGCACTCTTGTTCCCTGTTAGCTTTCCATTCCTTCTTTTTACAGTAGCCATATAGAAAAACATCATAGCTATACTGTTCATGAAAATTAATAAAATTTAGCAGTAAACCACCTCACTACTGACTTATTCTTTCTTCCACATCTTTAAAACCCCTGATGCGGACCACATCTGAACGGTTCTTCAAAGCTTTCCCCAAAATTAATACTTTCAGACACTAACTTGCCAGGAACTTTAGCCTTCAATTATAATATACCTGGCGGGGGGATTGGCCATATCTAACATGGCTCTTGTCTTAATTGTTTTGCAGTGTATGAAAGCTATATAATTATGTACCATTAATTATTTGAAGGGTAGTTCACTGAAAATTTACTGACCGAATAGCAAACAGTGCCGGCAGATCTTGGGTCTGCTGTGGTTGCAAAGGCAAAATTACTTGCCACCAGACTAAAGGTTAAATGATCTGAAATTGCATACTTGAGCATAAGTTAATGCATTTTTCCACTACTGGTTTCTTAAATGTCGGGGATCTAGACATCAACAAAATGTTTATGCTTAAAAAGGCTATCTGTAGTTGGACTAAGTGTTGTAATTTCTGGTCCTTTGAGATTACAGAGTCCATTCTATTTATGCCCCCCTTCGAAGAAGGCGGAGTATATTTTTTTGCAGATGTCGATCGGTAGGTCTGCCGGACGGTTGGTATGTAGACCAATCCGTTTCTGGATGATAACTCAAGAACGCTTGGGCCTAGGATCGTCGAAGTTGATAGGATGGTTGGTCATAACCAGCAGATCAGAAGGTCAAAGGTCAAGGGCACAGTGACCCAGAACAGTTAAACAGTTTCCGGATGATAGCTCAAGAACGCTTGGGCCTAAGATCATGAAAATTAATAGGGAGGTTGATCATGACCAGCAGATGACCCCTATTGATTTTGAGGTCGAAGGTCAAGGACACAGTGACCAGGAACAGTTTGACAGTTTCCGGATGATAATTCAAGAACGCTTGGGCCTAGGATCACGAAAGTT
This sequence comes from Mercenaria mercenaria, assembly GCF_021730395.1. NCBI lineage: Eukaryota > Metazoa > Mollusca > Bivalvia > Venerida > Veneridae > Mercenaria > Mercenaria mercenaria. The sequence continues at coordinate 82,608,828 of NC_069364.1, read as the reverse complement.
GATAGGGAGGTTGGTCATGACCAACAGACGATCCTTACTGACTTTGAGGTTAGTAGGCCAAAGGTCAAGGACACAGTGACCCGGAACAGTAAAATTGTTTCCTGACGGTAACTTGAGAATGCTTGGGCCTAGGATCACGAAACTTCATAAGGAGGTTGATCATGACCAGCAAATGACCCCTATCGATTTTGAGGTCAGTAGGTCAAAGGTCAGGGTCACAGTGACCTGGAACAGTTGAATTGTGTCCGGATGATAACTTGAGAATGCTTGGGCCTAAGATCACGAAACTTGATAGAGAGGTTTATCATCCCTATTGATTTTGAGGTCAATAGGTCAAAGGTCAAGGTCACTTTGACCAAGAATAGTAGAACTTTTGTCCACAGGGACCAAATAATTTCTGTTCCTTCTGCATTACTGAAAGCATCAAGGGGGGCATTTCATGTTCTACGAGCTCTTGTTTACTGTAATAGAACTAGTCCTTGGGGGCATGAGGGGTGTTGCACATTTCATTACCTCTCATAAACATACTCAAACAAACCAAGGCTATGGTTGTGATGTTGGCTATTAAAACAGATGATCGTTGGTATGAGCCTTACTGTTGTGTTTTCCCCCCAAATATTTTCTTAATTGTTTTGCAGTGTATGAAAGCTATATATGTTGGCCATCTTACATGACATTGCGTCCAATATTTAGACCAAAAATATGTCATATGCCTTACTGCATCATTAACCATAATTTTGTCATACCCCGCACAAAAAATCAGAGGTGAGCATGCTCATGGACCCCCCTAGAAACTACATCCCTTAACTAAAGCCTTGGATCTGCCACTGATAAAAACAAACAGATTTAAGAAATGTGTGGAAAATATTATGCAAGTAGAGCTCGAAACAACATCATCTTCAGAAGGGCTGACACCTTTACAGTTAAGCCTACCATTTTGCTCTTAAATATAAAACTGAAAGTTTAATTTTCATTTGTGTCCTATCTGTACAAATATCCTAATTAATAGCACTTTTCTTCTGTTCACTTATTAATACACAAGGTAGCTTTTCAAGAAATGTTTTGATCTTTACATGGACAACGTAATTATTTAAATAAGTCCAGTGCTTTCTTTAGATAACCATAGCCACGATTATTCCCATTGGAGATAGGGGCAGGTAATCCTGGCTAGCTCCAGGTGTGTAGAAAACAGTTACTATTTCTATGATCAGCCTGCACCAGGTCCTGGAAAGAAACATTCACTGTTACAAGAGGACATGCCAAGGGGAAGACAAAGACTCCTCCACCAAGTAGGTAAACACGGACAAAACCAACACAAGCAACAAGGATGTTTACAAATACTTTTATTCAACAGCTTTCCATATTTCAAACTTAAATACATTTAATTCAATGAACAGTAACTGTAAAAACAACAACACTGTAAAATCATATAATTTGGAGGGCATAAAATGTCATGTTTTTCACACAAAAATGGCTGTTTAGAGAAGGAAATGAATAAATTTCAATTTCTGAAGATAAAAAGAATGGTAAGTTTAATTGTTTTTGAAATGCAATTTATGGATTTGAGCCAACCACAAAATTCACAAAAATTAAGTTTCCCTACAAATATTGATTCCACAATATCTAAGGTGAATATTTTTTACAATCGGAATACTGATGAATATATTCAATTCTATTTACGATAAAAATTAAAGTTTCATATCAAAATACATAATATACATACACAGAATACTAATTAACTTATAGTTTGATTTAACAAACCTCAATATATCCTCAGTATCATAAAGGTCAATTCTAACATGGCCCGATTTGTTTTCCTATTAAACAAAGAAGGCTGAAAACTGTGTGTTATTATTCAACAATTCATTTTTCTGAATCATTATGTCATAGTGTTAGATAGCATAGCAGTGCCCTGGAAAAGAAATCAAGAGAAATCAGGCAAATATTTGATGGATATCGTCAAGGACGTACATAATAATCCTTGATAACGTGTTTGTCATGTTCGCTAGCGAGAGTCAGTACTGATCTTTCCGCTACTTAAACTTTCTTCTATTTTTGTATTTTTGGGTTTCCCTCTGTCTCATGTTTTGGCGCTGACGCGATGACGTAATTAACGATAAACTTTTCGTTTGCAGAATTTTACAGCTTTATAAAGGTTGCATGGTGTAAGTTTATGCAGTATTTTATAATAATACATATTAGTCCTTGTTTTGGCTGCAATAACTTGTAGTAGCATACTCTCCTAGCTGGTTTAATAGATTTTTGGATTCGTACTCAAGGTTGCTCGTACCTTTACTCATTCCCTTGTTTAAGCTTCAAACTACTATTTCACGAATTTGTATCTTTTATATATTTTTTAAAGCTCATCAAGGTTTTTTGGTCACTGTTGCAAAATTTAGTGATTTTTATAAGCCATTTTTTCTGAAGCATTATGTAAAACTAGTCATATTGTAATATATCGCTTCTTTCGTATATTTTCAGTATTTACCACACACATGTTACCATTGAGCTATTCCAAATAAACCACATAATGGGACTTTGTGCTTTGTTTTTCAATGGTAACTACTTGGTTATACTCGCTGGCCTTATCCTTGGTCTGGTACAGTAAATAACCACGAACAGATAAAGCTGAGAATCATTACATGGAAACAAGAAAATTGAGGAAACAGACACCTAAAGGCATGGAGCTGTATCACCAGCGTAGTAACGAGTTGTTCGAGAAATACAAAAAATGTGTCAGTGGTCTAGAAACATATATTTCATCAAACTATGGTTTATCTATCAGCAGTTCAATATCTAGTCTGAACAAGTGTAGAGACCAATGTAAAGTCTCAGCTACATCAAGACGTACAAACTGCACATGCAGAGTATATGAAGTATTTGTATGGTGTCAAAACAAAAGAGAGTGAAACTGAAATGACATGGTTGGACAATTCGTATGCAGAAGTTGAGAACAAAGTAAGTGAATACGAGGGGTGTTCCAAAAGTAATGTCATTTGTATTTTATTTCGCGGAAATCATGTCATGTGTACACAAAACCACCTCGTGTCGATAGAATGATCACTGAATCGTAACATAGGTAAATATCTCGCTCACACGTTTCCTTGGTACAATATACATTGCTTTATACGCTAATTCTCAATAAAATAGAACAATTGAGATTTTAAATTAACGAAAAATCAGCTGCTGTGATTTTCAATTAATTAGAGCATGTTTTGAAGCCGTGGGTGTGTAGAATCGAATACCAAAATGAATTCAACAATCTCTTTCTAATTTCATAATGAAAGCCGTTTGAGTAAAGGCACTGTAATTTTAGCAGTAACGTAAGTTTCATTACTACCAGTAATAATTATTGTAGTGTATAAATGTAACTTTTTATAGAATGACCCCTTGTGAAAATGCCTCTTGAAATGGTAGTCTTTTATACAGCTAAAGGTTGTTCACAAGAGCGATGACATTGATTATTAATTGTAGATGGCAAACTGAAAGTTAAGGGTTTTACAAAAGAAACACACAAAAATTCAAATACAATAACTTTATATTTTTTCAAAACGTGTACCTTCACGATGCTTTAATATACTACATCAAGTGTCTAACAATGAATTATTTAAACATCTAAACTAGAGAAAAAAAATGTTAAGTAGGTTAATCGTCTGCTACTTGCCATGAAATAAATCAAGAATAAAATGCCTCTGAACAGTAACGTAGGTTTCACAAACATTAACTATTTAATGAAAGCTATCAGGCATGAAATAGAAGGGGCGTATGCCTTTGTATTGCTTCAAAACCAGAAAGTGGAAGAATACCATGGTTTATACTAATATCAATGTGTATATAGTCGCAACATATTAGTTCCAACTTACTGTAATGTTAAAAACTGGTTAATGAAACATATATCGTAATGTTTTGCACAACTTTTGTCTACCAAACTGGTAAGTTGAACCCAGTAAAATAAGTTTAACTTTTGTTGGCTAATATTCAAACATAGTCAGACTGTGACGTGAGCTCATTTTAGATAATTAATAAAGTATTTGTTTTTAATATTATTGTAACGTATGTTTCATGTTACGTTAGGATACATTATTAGTGAAAGAACGTCAACATATTACTGAAGATTTAATCATATCAGACAACAATTTAGTGGAAAGTCTTTCAGATTCACAATTTAAAATTGTTAAAGTTAAACGAATATTTCATTTAACTATTAATGGATCTATTTCTTGGATAAAAAGATACACGGGTTTACCAGGATCATGCATACGTCGGTCACGTGAATGGTATAGTTTTATGTTTATATGTCTTTAAAATCAAAAATGCTGTGTCTCAGCGATTTATATAGCAAACATAATTTGTCATAATGAACGTATAACTGTGCCGTTGTGTAGTGTCTGCTCTCTGTAACGTATGTTACATTTCTATAGTTTCGCGTAACACCTCTCTATTTCAGCAATGTCCAACATAGATAATTTAAACATTCTCTTAGACTTTCCATGCGCGACCGGGCTGCCAATTTTACAAAATACATGTGACTTCTTTCTCCAGACAACATCTTCATTTCTGGGCCACTGGAACAGCGCTTTCTTTTTCTGCATGAAAGTAACCTTGTAATCGTAACCATCGGCGTCCGGATCTACTTCTACAATCCGACCAACATACCAGTCACCTTCATATACAGCAGCAATGTAGTCTCCTGTATCGTAACATGCACTCGATGAACTGGATTTCTTAGCTTTTGTGTTATCTGATTTCCCGGTGTCAAGTACTGTCCATGAGTCACATATACGGCCGCTGATACACTCTTCACAGTAGCATGACATATCACGTGTGCACAATTTTCCACCGCTGTTTAGCCTAACTGAGTGCAGCTGTAATGTACCTTTGACTGGTGCCAAATCTACCTGTTGCAATTTAAGTGCCATGGCCTCACAGTCGTCTTTCATGACAAAGAAGAACTTCACACCTTTCATGCTTGAAGTGGTTGCCCAATTCATAAAGTCATCTGCGTCTTGTATAGTGCACTTCCAGAGCGAACCGCTTCGTCCGCCAGACGCTTGACAGTACCACCTAGCCCGTCGCACACATTTTTCCCGTGCCCACTCTCATAATAGTTCCATGTGGCGTGACAACCATACATGGCCTCATGTTTGAGAATCGAATTGAAAATGTACCTATTCCGATATTGTGACGTTGGACTGTCTGTCCAGTAATGAACATACTGTATTTCGTCACAACCAGGCAAATTGATCTCTTTATCAAACAATTTCTGGAGTATAGCCAACACCGTACTCGAAGAATGAGACATGACATCAGAGACTGCCACATAACTTTTGTGCTCAAGACTTCCGTTTTCTCCTCGGAAATAAATCACCATTGGATGTAATGTAACCTGTGTTGCGTTCCAGTATGCTGACTGGATCTCGTCGGCAGTTTTACACGAGTAATTCTCTGCAAAGTCCATATGTATTACTATTTCATTTTCTGGTAAGGCTTCTTTAAGTATCCGGGTTTGCTTGTACTGTGTTTTCATAGTCTGATAATGCACCTTAAAGGTAGCTACCTCTTTCAACCATTCTTCATAGAATGTATCTCTGTCGACTGAATCACATACAATTTTCATTTTTTTCTTATTATTTTCTAGAGTAACTCGTTTCCATTTAGAACAAGAGCACCGCCTTGCGGGTGCTGACGCTCATCTGATTTTTTTTGTATAATAGAAATATTGTCCTACCCATGATTTTCTAAGTCTAAAAAGGGCCATCATTCTTGCAAAAAGCAGGATAGAGTTATGTTTCTTGATGTAAAGTGTCCACTTATGATTGTGAAAAACTGTTGCAATTTTTAAAGCAATAGCTTTGATAGTTTATGAGAAAAGTTGCCTTAAACATAATACTCAACCAAGAAAATGATTTTCTAAGTCCAAAAGGGGCAATAATTATTGCAAAAAGCAGGATGGAGTTATGTTGCTTGCTGTACAGGGTCAGCTTATGATGGTGAACAAGTGTTGCAAGTTTCAAAGCAATAGCTTTGATAGTTTAAGAGAAAAGGTTGACCTAAACATAAAACTTAACCAAGAAATCTGATATTTTCTAAGTCCAAAAGGGGCCATAAATCTTGCAAAAAGCAGGATGGAGTTATGTTTCTTGCTGTACAGGGTCAGCTTATGATGGTGAACAAGTGTTGCAAGTTTTAAAGCAATAGCTTTGATAGTTTAGGATAAAAGCTGACCTAAACATAAAACTTAACCAAGAAAACTGATTTTCTAAGTCCAAAAGGGGCAATAAATCTTGCAAAAAGCAAGATGGAGATATGTTTCTTGATGTACAGGGTCTGCTTATGATGGTGAACAAGTATTCCAAGTTTCAAAGCAATAGCTTTGATAGTTTAGGAGAAAAGTTGACCTAAACATAAAACTTAACCAAGAAATCTGATATTTTCTAAGTACAAAAGGGGCCATAAATCTTGCAAAAAGCAAGATGGAGTTATGTTTCTTGCTATACAGGGTCAGCTTATGATGGTGAACAAGTCTTCCAAGTTTCAAAGCAATAGCTTTGATAGTATAGGAGAAAAGCTGACCTAAACATAAAACTTAACCAGGCAACGCCGACGCAGACGCCGACGCCGACGCCGACAACCGCTCAAGTGATGACAATAACTCATCATTTTTTTTCAAAAAATCAGATGAGCTAATAAATGACAGTTTCTGGGAGTTGTGATTTATCAACTGTGACTTCGCTTTGAATGAAAGTTTCTGGATTTTGTGAAATTTCAATTCCCGATTTTCGCAACATTTGCAGTTTGAGTGCCAGATTCTGGTGTTTTGTGCAGAGACACACATTTCTGCTCAAGCAGCTTGTCAAATGAATATGTTTTGGTCTCATTCTGCAGAAGGTTGACACAGACAGTTTGTGTTCTGGATTTTCAGCCAGATACTTCTGATGAAGGTTTGCCAGGTAATCGGTGAGAATACGGGTTTAAACCTTCCCTTCTTCGCATTATGTTGCATCCCTTTTGCCTGGCTGAATCCTACAATTATCTTCCCTTTCAAAGAACTGCGTGACACTTTCTTTCAGTTTAAGCATTGTTCTATTTCTCCTGATTTTAGTAAAGTTAACTCCATTTTTAATGATTTTTGATAGTTTATGTTGTTAACTTCAAGTTCTTTAGCTACTTTCGAAAGGCATCGGTATTTTCTAATTACTTCACCAGCAACCGCAGTGTACCAACCATGACTGTGCTTTCTGTCGCTGTTCTTTGAACCGGTTTTCATGTGATGCAGTAGTACATTTCCAAACAGTAGCTGCTTTCTTACTTGTTCCTCTCTGATTCCGTAGGTCGGTTTTTTTCTTGGAGTCATATTTTCATTTTTTGATTTTGGTTTTGAAAGCCTTTGCAATTTTCTTTGTAATGATTTAACTTTCTTTTTTGTTTCAATATTTTCTCGGATAACCTTCCTAAGCTTTGCATTTGCCGTCTTGAGGGCTTTATTCAATCTTTTTCTGGGCCCATTTCTTCTGTTTGGAAACCTAACAATCAGGTGACTCGTATCGGATTCTTGAGTATTGTATCCACTTGTACTTTCATTCAACTGATCATCCGATTCAACGTTATTGTTTGCCTCTACCTTCTTGGAGCGACGGTGTTTCTGTACACGTACATTTATCTGTTCATTTCTCTTCTTTCTTTCTGAAACCGACAACTGTGATATAGGTGTGTAGTACTTCTTCTGCCTTCTGCGTTCCTTCTGCAGGAACATCTCACCCTCTAAGACCTTCTTACGCTCTCTGTAGCGCTTCTGAATCTCTGCTCTTGAAAGTGGCATTCTGAAACATACGTTACCAAAAGTGAATAAAGGTGGTTTTACATAAAATATTCAAATAGTGTTTCAGTTTGTAAAAAAAATTGCATGTAACTAATAAAATACTTCTATTCTAATTAAAAATGCTTTTCAGGACTTACCTACCATTTCTAAGAGATCTTTTTTCTTGCATTTACTCAAACATGTAAAATGTATATTAATCAGATTTTCCGTAACTAATAAATCTTAGCAACGAGTTTCCAGTACGGTATTTTTTGATAAAAAACATTTATATACAGGGCACTGTAGTAACAACTTTTAATATAAAAGAAATTCTAGACCCTTCATTGTTAAAATGGGAGATTTATTCGATGAAACATACGTTACCACAGGTAACGTTTGTTTCAGTACTTCTGACGACCTTATCTCTGTACGAAAAGCTTTGGGTACGAATTGACGCTGTCTGTTTACATCACAAATATTTCAACAGTTCGGAAAAAACATTTATCCGCATCAAATGATTGTTTCAGTAAAGAATGTAGACTAACCTTAGGGGCAGGTATTTCAGGATAATTCTGTAATTAGCGTGTATATTTCCCAGCCAAAAATCAAACTGATAGCGCCTTCAAAACATGGCTGCCATTTTCTTGATGACGTCAGTGTACAAATAAAACCCGTACCGCATCCGTACTGCAGTATACCGTTGGTTTTATGCATTCTTGGTAACATATGTTTCATAACGTATGTTTCATTTCAATTTTGCAATGTTGTAAAAAATGGCTGTATGGGTGTTATGTAAAGGCTTCACTCCATAGTAAAATATAAGCACTGAAATCTAATACCTGTTAATAGTGCATATGTAGCTTAAACGTTGACCTCTAAAACCAGGGTAACGTTTGTTTCATTGTTATATGCCCTTGTGATTTTTTTAGCGAAAATTCAAAATATTCGGAAAATGCATTTTGTTGATATGTTTCAGAGGGTGATTACATATACGTTGATATACTCATAGTTGATTGAGGCGAAATGGTTTTAAATATACCTTATTTTGACATCTGTACATTGATGATGAAAGAGGGAATCATTTTCTTCCTGCATTTTGGCGACATCAGATGATTTTATACAGCAAAAGCGTTTTATCATTGGGAAGACCAATGGGCACGCGCAAGTAATCAGTAAACATACTTTATTCACAACAATAGTAAGAAAATGCTATACTTTGCACGTTGACAATGTAGTAAAGACGGCAAGTTGAAAAATTGGAGTGGCGACAGTAACGTATGTTTCGTTTCTGGGGGCTGGAAGTGCTGGTGTGCCAGAATTACACTGCATATTAAGAAAATTGGCCATGTCTCCGTTTGCCGACATTGGCATCTACAATTAAAGTATGTTAATGGTGTACCAGATCTTTTCAATAAAGGGATATCCTTTGGAACATCAAATGGCACGTTTTATTGAGAATCAGCGTATAGCGTATTCATTACACTTTACACAAAATGACTGGGAAAAGAGCTGAAAATGTGCTTGAAATTAGGGCCTACATAAACGGTAGGTCGCAACTCGGCATGAAGCTTGTAGATATTCACCGTGAGGTGTGCAACATTTATGGGGAGGGGCAAATGTCTCACAGGACTATTTGTAGGTGGGTATCTAAATTTAGGACCGGACAGCAGCGACTCAAAGATGCTGCTCGCACAGATCGTCCTGCAACAACTACGTCGAAAGGTAACATCGAAAAAATCCTCAATTTGCTAAAAAAGGATGCCCGATTCACCGTAAGGCAATTGGCCCGAATGACAAACTTGTCGTTAGCACGAGTTCATGGAATTTTGAAGAAACACCTAAAACTTAGAAAAATAAATGCAAGATGGATACCCCATTTGTTAACAGATGAACAAAAGAGGACCCGTGTAACAATGGCAAAAAAACTGCTGAACATGTACCCAAAATACAGCAAAAAGGTTTTTGATAATATAGTTACTGGTGATGAAACCTGGGTTTATTATTATGTACCAAAGCGGAAGTATTCCAACCGAATTTGGGTCACCAAAAATGCGAGACGCCTAAGTATTGCCAAACGAATACGAACGGTGAGGAAGGTTTTGTATGTATTTTTTTCACTCACAAGAGTCCAATCATTCAAATTCCGGTACCAAAAGGCAGTACGGTCACAGGAAAAATCTATAAAAAAGTTGTACTAAGAAAATTGAAGAACTACTACAAAGTCGACGCCCCAAAACAGGATTTAAGTACCTCCGACTTTTGCATGATAATGCACCCGCTCACAAGGCACGCATTGTGACAGAGTTTTTGGAGTCAGAGAAGGTTACTGTCCTTCCACACCCTCCGTTTTCGCCAGACCTGGCCCCCTGCGACTATTTTCTGTTTCCCAAACTTAAATATCATCAGTCTGGAAAGAGATACAAATCGTGAAATGCCCTTGGATCTGCTGTTTATCAGTATCTGATGGGTGTTCCCATAGAAGAGTATGAACAATGCTTCCCAAAGAGGAATGACCGGCTCAAGAGGTGTATTCAGGCTGACGGAGAGTATTTTGAAGGGCAGAGCAAGTTAAAATGATCAGAACATTAAAAAATTTTGCAGTATTGGAGAACCAATGCAAGTGACATTACTTTTGGAACACCCCTCGTACTTGAAAACTATACAAAATATTAAATCCGAAAAAATTGACACAATATCACAGAGCTACAAGAGCAATATTTCATCGACTCAAAGCTTAGTCATGCTTAAACAGCAGAAGCCAAAGGTGCTAAAGTCCGAGTAGAATTTGCAGAAAAGGAGAATGAATTGAAGAAAAAGCAAGCAAATATCGATGCTGATCTGGAACTGTTAAAACACAAAAGAGAAGCAGCAGCTCTTGCTACAGAAGCTAATGAACTAGCTAATCTAGTGGGTGGTTCTCAACATGGTTCAGTGTTAGGGGACATTCAGTTAATTCATGAGGAAGATCAAACTTCAAAAGTGCAACATTATCTTAACAGTCAAATTGATAGTGATCCACACCATATGTTGAAGCAAGAAAAATTTCTCCATGATAAAAATAAGCACACAATCGTAAAAGAGTTGGAAGTATATACAATAAAACGTTTAAAATGTCAATTTTCTAATGATCCTGGTATAGAATTTCTCTTCTTTCTGGAAACTGTAATAATTCATTAATATTTTGTTTGTTTACAAAAATGTCTTCCTAGGTCACACACCACCAAAATCCAACAGTTAAAGGGTATAATGTATTGATCATGTTGGAGACTTGGACACATCTGAGGTTATGGCCACATTTCCACAATATAATTGAGCCACGCCATGAGAAAACCAACATAGTGCATTTGCGACCAGCATGTGTCCAGACCGGCCTGCGCATCCGCACAGTCTGGTCAGGATCCATGCTGTTCGCTTTCAAAGCCTTTTGCAACTAGAGAAACTGTTAGCGAACAGCATGGATCCTGACCAGATTGCACGTATGCACAGGCTGGTCTGGATTCATGCTGTTTGCAAATGCACTATGTTGGTTTTCTCATGGCACAGCTCATATACAGATATTGAGTTTATATAAAGGGATTAGTGTTGTTGTAGCAGGGGTTTCTCCCCTTTGATATTAAAATTAATACGGGGCAACCCTTACAGAAGAAAAAAGCCTGCTGTGTACTCTTGCTGTGTACATACAGCGTATATGATGCGTACATGATGTGTACTGAAATCAAGGGCTTTAAATAGTACGCAGGATATACACCGCACATACACCAATAGTACGTTTGTAGTACACTTTTGACATGCAAATGAGCTCTGCCGCGTACTACTTGCTGCGTACATGCTGTGGACTACATAGTACACAGGATGTAGGCTGGAGGAATTTAGTATGCGGGAAATAGTACGCAGCATGTACGCGGCACATACACTTTTTACATGCAAATGAGCCTGCGGTGTACTACCCCTGCGGCGTACATCATTTGGACAGAAAAAAAATACAGAAAAAAGATGTGACATGCATCAATAAGTATTTACCCATACCAAAATAATGTAGATTGATGTTATGAAATAAATTAGTTTGCTTTTCTTCATCCACTTTTCAATGAAATATATCAATTTTTGTAGCATGTAATTTGGTAAACATTTGAAGAAAATGGCGTAACTGCATCAAGGGGAAACAACTTTAATGCAACTAAATATAAGTGTTATGATTTATTATAAACGATGTGTGCGTAGTATGTATTTATTTTGATTAAAATCCATCTGAGAAAAATCTCGGACTGGAATTATATAAGCATTTATACACTTTTACGTCCGTAAAAAGTAGCGCACCAAAAAATTTTAGATTGATTTTTTCCAATGGTGCGGGCACAATTAGCCAAAAACGTTCTGAAATATATACGAGCGGCAAATCCGATGAACAATTAACTTCTTAATTTGGTGAGGCCTTAATGAGTTAACATAATGAGCATTAAAGCCTTTATAAAACATGATAGAATGGTGTTTTGCTTAAGAGTATTCAAATAACAGTGAGAGCTATTAATTCTTCTCATTTGGGCGCTGTTGAGACATTATCTTGGTAATTATTTCATGTATTACAAAATGTAATGCAACGAAGTTCAAATAAGGCTTTTCAATTATCCAAGTTAGAAAGCTCCAGGATTAATTCAAAATGAAAAAGAATATATTTTTACACTGCATGCAAGGTGCAGCTCAGAAATCACTAAGATGTAAACTTCACAAATGAACATTGCAAATAGTTTGGCAAATTTTCATTGTTCAGAATACCGGTAATCTGAACTATTCTATGCTATTAAGATAAAAGTTACTTCAGACTTTTACCTAAAAAAATTCAAAGTATAAACACCAAAAGAAAATGAACAAGTCCCTCCCGCGTTTATGAAGTTTACTTCAGACTTTAACTTATAAAAAAAAAACTAAGTATAAATGCCAAAAGAAATTGTACAAGTCTTTCCCGCGTATATGAAGTGTACTGCACAAATTTCAAAGTCCCTCCTGCGTATATGCAGTGTACTCCTTAAATTTTCAGAGTCTGTGCTGCGTATTTGAAGTGTACTAGTGACCTCCTGCATACATGCTGTGTACTCCTTGAAATAGTACGCGGCATGCGGTGTATGTAAAATGTACTCCTCTGGCGTACTACTGTGTTCGCGGCATATACATAGCAAATAAGCAGGATGTACGCCACAGAGGCTTGCTTCTGTAAGGGAATGTTTAATGCTGTTTTATAGTTATAAATATTACCATGTGGTATTTATACTATTTTGTATGCATTCAGGTTTAGTTTACAGTTAACATGGTTAATGGATCTATTCTCGGAGTATTTACTGCTTATATTTTTCTTCTGAGTCATGTGGTTTCAGACTCGCAATGGTTCAACCCACGACCTTGAAACGGCGTCATACTTTGAAAAACACAAATTTGATTAGTCTGGTAAAAATATTTAGAGATGCTAATGTAAGCAAGCAGTATGCAAGAGTGACTTCTACACAGCCTTTAGAGAATATGAGTGCTGTCAGGTAAAACTAGTATGTATACTTCTGTGAAACATTTCCTACTGTGGAAAATAATAATTATCTATCTTGGTAAGTAATTCTGATATATACCCAGAGAATAGTAATGCGGTTGTATACTGCTATTTTGTTTTATTATTGTTTTGTTTAATAATGTTAATAACTATAACAATAATAACTAGAGAATGATGCTTTTGAGAAAAGCGCATGTCTCCCACAGCTGCCCCTATAGATCCATAAATCAAAAGTGCCTGGGTGGATTTGGCTTGTTATCGAACTTGGCTAAGGTCTTATGCCGAAACACATTTTGTTCAAGTTTGGTGAAGATCGGATGAGAAATGTTCGACTTAGAGAGCGGACAAGAGTAAAAAGGCAAATTTTTCGGTAATTCAAGGGTCGTAACTACAAAATGCCTGGACCGATTTGGCTAGTTATCGAACTTGGTCGAGGACTCATGGTCAAACACATTTTGTCAAAGTTTGTTTGGTGAAGATTGGATGAGAAATGTTCGACTTAGAGTGCGGACAAACTTTGTGACAGACACACGGACAGACAGACTGGAGTAAATCAATATGTCTCCCACACCACTATGTGGTGGGAGACATAATAATAATATAATAATAATAATGATAGTAATATAATAATAATAATTATGGTAATAATGTAGATTCTGATCAATATGAGCCTGGCCTAATTATGAATGCATTAGTAGTGTGGGTACGTACATCATATTGCAGAACATTAAGTCGGCGTTCAAAGAACTGACTAGGGAGGAGCTGGAAGAAGTTCTCTCAATGGCAGATAGAGAGGAGACACAAGGCAAAGCTCGCTTAGCGCTGCACTGTGCAATTACACTTGCCAACGAGACTGGGGCGCCTAAAGGCCAACAGCTTACTGAGGAGCAGGTACTTTAGTTGATGAAATATCTATTGTCTTTGTATCATGTTTTGACAGCAGATTTTTTCGACTGATCTTCAGAGTAATTGAACGTTTCCCGTAAATGAACTTGATCGTTAATTCATTTCACTCCATGCATGTTAGGTGGATTTGTTATAATGTTAGTATTATAATAGTTTTAGTATGCATCTCATTGCCCTATCATGAGTACAAGGTTGCCTTTGGGTACAACTCTACCATTGTATAACTTATAGTGATTCATAACATTAGTGTTTTTGTACCTGCAGGATGGGCCTGCACCAGTGAAGAAGCAATAGACAAGAGGTCCTGACCTTGAAGAACGTATGGAAGATCTCAAAAATAAAGTAAGGCTAATGGCACTTCAAAAAAAGCCTTCAAAAGCGTTGATGCTGTTAACGTTAGAGGAACTGGCATCGGTTTCCCGCTGCTATTCACATTCCGACACTGAGACCTTTGAGGAATCATCATTTACCACATGCATTCTTCAAACATGTACGAATCTTTTATTATGTGAACTAAACATTCTTCTTCATAAGGTTGAATATTTGTTACTGGTTCAAATGAAATCATCACTTATATCTGTCTACTGTACTTCCTGGTAGTGTATTTGATGTAAATACCTGGGTGCATAATATAAGCTCATCTGTACTTTATGACTTTTACATTTTGTCTGAATTGTTCTTGTATTGAATATTACTTTGATTTGCTGTGTGTACTTCACATACATGTCCGATAATAAATGTGCTCATAATGTAATATATTGTTGTTTTATTTTTATCTTATTTATAAAATTAATAATGCTGAAATGAGTACAGGGATTATAAAGAGATGATGATACTGTAGTGCAAAAGTCCTGTCATGGGAATAATATTGAGGATAGAGAGATCTGGAGCATGGATGAAGGTTTCATGTCGTGTATTAGCCCAGTACTCAATACTCAGGAAACATTCATGAACTGCCCATTCTAGACACGAAACACTTGGGATATCCCCAGATCTTAGAAAATCTGATATAAAACTGTGTGAAACTTGCGGAGAAACATTCAAAAACTTATCAACATGGTGCAGACACCAGAACTCACAGAATGATAAAATAAAGAAATAAACATGCTCCTGGTGCAATAATTATACAGTCAGAAGGATGTACTGAAGAAACACTCTATGAAAATTCATGACTTTAAAGAAGAAAAATTCGAGGAAGTTATGATCAAGTAGGAGAGAAGAAAGTCAGTAATACAACAAATACCAAAGAACGTGACACCAAAATTCGTAGTTGTAACAGACAAATATGGACAGGCTCAACTAAAAAGAATGAGGAAGAGGAATACAAAACACAACATAAACAACAAACACAATGCAATACAATATGCAGAAATACACAAAGAGACGAAATGACCTTTAACGTCTCAGGGATGATAACACCAATACACAGCCCCCGAGTCAGCATAGGTGCCCAGCAGTAAAGAAACTGTCAGGACAAATATGGACAATTCCATGAACAAAATGAACTGATTTTAAGTGTACTCTACATCTATGGACTCGTACCATCAAGAAATGGCTCATAAATATAAAACAGTAATGCTTGGTTTGTGGCTCTATTCCAGAATTGATCTATTATTAGTAACACTTGTTACTAAACAGAGTAACTCATGTGATTTTTCAGAAAAGTTCCCATACAAAGATGCTACCCTTCAGTCATTGAGCTTTCTGAAACCAGACCTAAGGGATACTATTTCACCTGAAGAATGTTAGTATATAATTAAAGCTTTTAGATTTATTTTAAGCTGCAGAATATATCAAATAGTCTATCAACAGTTTCCCACAGAGATATTTCATTAAAGAGTGCGGCTACTTTTGATAAAGCAGCAACATTTTGTCACTTTCTGGAAGGGGATGCAATGAAGATGGAACAAATATTTTTATACATTATTTTAATTAATTATTCAATTTCTTTAACTGAAACATAAATGCTAAATATAGTCTTTCTGTTTGACTGGTTTGTCAATGATTCCTTGAATGACAGAAGATGCCTGGTTGATGAGTATGAATATTATCTTCTTACTCCTCAGACTGAACTGCCCAAACTAGATAATCTAGAGATATACTGGGTTTCTATCAGGGAAATGAAGCTCCACACTGGAAAGGAGAGGTTTCGTGAACTGAGTAAGACAGCTTTACTTCTCCTGTCACTACCACACAGCAATGCTGATTAGGAGTGGTCCTTCAGCATATTGAGGAAGATACAGGCTGACAGCAGGAGCAACTAGCTCTGGAAACCATTCACAACTTGATGTCTGTTAAAATGAACAATCACTCTATATGTTCAACATTCTCTCCATCTCATGAACTTATTTGGCAGGGAAAGTCAGCTTGTAATAAATACAATCATAAGTGAAGATAACTTAAATAATGTGATATCTGGATCAGAGGACATCAATTATGAAAAGTGATATTGATACAGGAAAGTGATATGTATTCAAAAAAGTGATATTGATATGTCATATATTGTGTTACTTGTTGTTAAAATAGAATAATTGTATTCTGTTAGTATTTTGAAGTGAATATACAATGTATGTAAAAGTACAATAAAAAATAATATAACATTTTGGATTTTGTCTCTAAAACTGTGCACTCGTGTGCTTAAATTATGTTGATAAAAACCCTCCAGTTTTGAAACCCAAACTCTAGCTGAAAAACAGCAAATCTCCAGTTTTGGGATTTTAAACCTATCACATGTATGTTTTTCTTATCCTCATTTTTAGTACTTTAGAGGTTGATTTTTTAATATATGTATCCTGATGAAGGTCTAACTGACCAAAACTGGCAAACCTGAAGAATGTTGCAAAGTCTACCCTCGATAATTGCCTTATATATACTCCTGATTTAGACCTCGGGGGCTAAACCAGGAGTATATAAAAGAGACTGAGAATATAAACATTTTGAAATAATTTAGGCATCATGGTCATGGTATCAATTCCATGGAATGAATGTGAATGTGTATCTAACTTTCATAAGAAGGTCATTTGCTAAGGTGACAATGTAATTCATTCTGCAGAGTTAATCCTCAGGAGTGCTAAAGCAGGACTGCTGATAAATCTATATTTCCCAACATTGTGGAAAATCTAAGCCTGTCATTGGAATTATAGTGTAAAAAGTCAGTTTAAATGAACAAGAGCTGACGTACAACACAAAATGCACCCCCCCCCCCCACACCCCTTGATGCATTCAGTAACTGCATACGGAATAAAAAATTATTTGATCATTGTGTGCTGTGGACATTTAACGTTACACTGACCTCCAATCAATTATTATGGGTCATTTACCAGTCATAAGGGACCTCCATATCAAATGTGATCTTAAACCCAAAGCATTCTCCAGTTATTTGGCAAAAAAAGTTCTACTGTTCTGGGTCAATGTGACCTTGACCTTCTGATCTCAAAATCAATACAGGTCATTTGCTCATGATCCTAGGACCAAGCGTTCTCAAGTTATCGTCCGGAAACAGTTCAATTGTTCTGGGGCACTGTGATCTTGACCTTTGACCTACTGATCTCAAAATCAACAGGAGTCATCTGCTGTCATGACCAACCTCCCTATTAACGTTCATGATCCTAGACTCAAGTGTTCTTGAGTTATCATCCGGAAAACGTTCAACTGTTCCGGGTCTCTGTGACCTTGACCTTTGACCTACTGACCTCGAAATCAATAGGGGTCATCTGCAGGTCATGACCAACCTCCCTATCAACTTTCATGATCCTAGGCCCAAGCGTACTTGTGTTACCATCTAGAAACCAGTTGGTCTACATACCTACCGACATACCGACCAACATCTGCAAAACAATATACCCCTCCTTTTTCGAAGGGGGCATAAAAATCAGAAGTGAACTGAACAAATTTTTTACCCCACCCAGTTAAAGACAAAAGCATAAATGGTTAGTGATGATTTTTTGTCTCAAATGGTGGAGGGAACTTTAAATAAAAAGCAATAATTTAATATATGGAAATAAGACAACGATCCAGATGCCTGCCATAAACCAACATATACCTCGAGATTATCTGAAACATAAACTGAACAGTGGGTTCGAGCCTCACTCGGGGCTTTGAATTCTTCATGTGAGGAAGCCATCCAGCTGGCTTACGGAAGGTCGGTGGTTCTACCCAGGTGCTCGCTCCTGATGAAATAATGCACGGAGGGGCACCTGGGGTCTTCCTCCACCATTAAAGCTGGAAAGTCGCCATATGACCTATCATGTGTCGGTGCGACGTTAAATCCAACCAAAAAAAAAAAAAAAAAAAAAATAAACTGAAAAATCTTTCATAAGTCCTATGCCACAATTTTCACAACCGAATGTTTATAGGAAAATGAACAATTATTTTTCCCGGTTACATAGTGAGATTCTCATGTAGTGAGATTCCTGCAAGACTTTGAAGCGCATCAGTCTGGTCCTCATGAATATTGGGAAAGAATTTGAAAAATTGGCTGCTGCTTTTCAATTACAGTTAAAAAGCCCAGCATTGATTTGGTTCTACAACTTGTTAGCCGCTCAAAGAGCAAACTATTTGTTTATAAAAGACTGTTTCCAAGCAGAATATAGTTCAAATGACAGCCTGGCTTTAGTTGCGGAGGAAGCAGTGTTCAATGGACTTGCCTTTACAAACACTCAGCAGATTGAGGGGTTTCATGCCATCATTATGGACAAAGGCCATCAACTAAATAAGTCTGATACAGACATGCTGCATTGATTTATATCTGGACTACCATCCAAGTTAGCTTTTTTCATAAGGGCTGGATGTGTCAGCACCTTGCAGGAACCTAAATTACATGTTGCTGAAATTGGGGAAGCACATGGATACCGTAACACTGACATCCCCACTATGGCTGCAGTTCAAACAACATCATCTGGTCGTAAACAATCTCAAGGAAACAATCTAGCCCTAGAACATGTTTTAAATGCAAGGAACCATTTCATCTGAAGTAACAATGCAACTGGACCGAACAAGGTCCAAGTAACCCCGACATTAGGTGTCAACTATGTCAACAATTTGAGCACAATGCCCAAATATAGCCTTAGAACATGTTTTAAATGCAAGGAACCATTTCATCTGAAGTAATTAACAATACAACTGGACTGAACAAGGTCCAAGTAACCCCGACATTAGGTGTCAACTATGTCAACAATTTGGGCACAATGCCCAAATATAGCCCTAGAACATGTTTTAAATGCAAGGAACCATTTCATCTGAAGTAACAATACAACTGGACCGAACAAGGTCCAAGTAACCCAGACATTAGTTGTCAACTAAGTCAACAATTTGGCCACAATGCCCAAATCTAGCCCTAGAACATGTTTTAAATGCATGGAACCATTTCATCTGAAGTACCAATGAAATTGGACCTGAGACAGATGCGTAACTCCCAGGTCAGCCTGACCCAACTTCTGGAAGACAAAAACATATATTGCAATAAAATGATAGATGTATCATAATTATAATTATATCTATCATTAATAGTAACCCTTATATATAACTATCATTAATAATAACCCTTATATAACTAAAATAAGCTGCTGACTGAAAAAAAATGCTCAATGAATTCTATTGTATAGCCGTTGTATAGGAACGATTATTGTGTAAACGTGTTTGAAACTAGAGATGCTTTTGAGAAAAGCGCATGTCTCCCACAACTGCCCCTATGAAAAATGTCTAGTTTGTTGAGATGGTTTAGACGATTTGATCCAATTAGATGGTCTGGATGAGTGGATCCAATCAGTAATTCAAACCCCTCGTTCTCTTAGCGTTTTCACAATGTTCTCCAAGTTTTTCACTATTTCTTCTACTCTGCATCCATCAATTATGTCATTTCCTCCTAGCCTAAGCTGGACGTGATATCGTGACATGACATCGTTTAATTGACTGTTAAAAAAGTAATAATTAGAGAAAGACCCAAAACTGTGTATAAATTGTATGTATTTACCTTGGTCTGTCCCTTAGCATTTCTTCAAATTTGTTACGGAATTTTCATGTTGTTGACATTCCTGAGACTCCATATGAGGACACCCTAGATACACAGGTATCACGAATCCGTGAAATCATTATACAAAACAATCAGAACAGTGGGGGAAAGAAATTCATTCAGTACTTTGAAAACAAATTGATGCCATTACTTAAGGAACACATCACTGAACCGTCAGTTCGGGGGAAAATCTCATCAGACTGGACTAATAACAATAGTGAAAGCGCGAATCACTTTCTGAAGTCCGCTTCAAATTGGAAATTAGGTGACTTGCCAACGTTTATAGACAAACTGGAGGAAATTGTTGTCAGCGAACAAACTGAACGGACTCGTGCCATTAGGAATAAGGGTAATTTCAAATTGCATTCATCCTATGCACACCATTTTATCGACGTTGACAGCTGGACTAATTTGACACAGGAACAACGCGACAGGCGCGAGAAAAAAATCTTAGATGAAAAAGGAAAGGAAAGCAATGTTGTTGTTTCAACAAATGGGTTAAGAACTGTTTCGCGAACACCAAATGCGGGTAAAAAACCTAACCAGTTGAAAAGAAAATGCGCTGAACGTTCCAGGACGCCAAATTCTAAGAGAAGAATCATTGAACAGTAGTCGGATAGGCAATCTTTTCTGATTGACCCTCGCGTTCAATACGCACCGACAAGAAACTTAGTCGGATAGGCGATCTTCCATGAGAAGATTGACCCTCGCGTTCAATACACACCGACACCTTCATGTATAGCTCTATTTTTGTGAATATATACATAGTTAAACGCACATGTATGTTTGATAGTACGTTTTGAGATTAAATATCCTAATGCTACGATTGTTCCAAGTTGTATTATCGCCTTTCTTAGATATACAAGTACAAATTATTCTGAAAAATGTTAACACATTATAAATAAAGTGTCATATAGGTTTATTGAGCAGTGTGTAAATATCATATTTTTTGTTTATATGTACCATACTATTGTTGTTAAACATATCATTTTATATTTCTTATCTTATCTGTCTAAAAATATTATATAAGATCTACATTTTTTTCCTTTTAAATATGATACTTCCATTTTACAATTGATATTAAACTATTAGACTTTTAGCATGTTGTAATAATGATTGTCAAATGTATTAAATTTGCATGTTTGTATGTTTAACATATAATTTATTACCTTTTTGGGGTTTCTGGAAAGTTGTTTAGAGAAATAAAACTATCTATTCATGTAGTATTGTATAATACCATAGGTGAAATAAAGTTATCTGTATGTCTGTCTGTCTGTCTGTCTATAATTTTTTCAAAATGTTAAATTATGAATACGCATCGAATCTATCTAGAATCAAATGTTTGTGTATATTGTTCTAACATAATTCATTTATTTAAATTCAGTTGTTTGTTGTACTTCAGGAAATATTGATATAGAAAAATTCTTTTATTATTTGTTATTAAGTTTAAAAAAGACTTAGAGCCGCGCATATATGTTTAAAAATGTATGAAATCTAAATGTTTTTGCTATGTTTTCATCGCATCGTTTCTTTTACATATATTACTTCTTTT
Source organism: Mercenaria mercenaria (assembly GCF_021730395.1). NCBI lineage: Eukaryota > Metazoa > Mollusca > Bivalvia > Venerida > Veneridae > Mercenaria > Mercenaria mercenaria. The sequence goes on along the minus strand of NC_069364.1, from coordinate 82,587,029 downwards.
TAAGAAAAATTTGAAATTAAACTGCATTTACAATTTGCGGCATGTTGTAAATGATTACTTTCAAATGTATTAAATTCATATGTTTGTATATTTTTAACATCATATATATCATTCAAATACGTTTAAACTTAGTATAAATACATAAAAATAAAATGTAATAATATAAAATTATTTGATGTTTGTGTTTCCTTTTTAATTATTATTTTTCAATTACCCTTCCAATGACATTTCCTTTAAAAATATAATCATTCCTAAAAAAACTGACTCCATTGCGCACTTTCCCCATTTCTCACTATTGCGCACTATAGGCATACCCCAAAACGAGGCCAGTTGTAGTTCCGCAGTAAACAATATGGCTGCGCCCATGGACATAGCGCATCAGCTGCAAACAATGCAAAAAATGTGCAGAGACCAACAGAATAGCTTGAATACTTTGACAGAGGCGGTCAAAAGCCTTCGGGAGGATATGGCAAAGAGGAGGAAATCCGAAACATACGATCGGAAAAGAACAGCCGCTACGATCTCTTCTTCCGAGTCAGATTCGCAGTCTGAGGGGGAGCTGTCAGATTCGTTCCAAAAAAACAGTGACATTCAGGAGAGTACTTCTAAAGACAGGATTGAGGAAGATGCAAAAATTAAAGTCTATGAAAGAATCATTTGTAAAGGAAACAGCATATGCACCTCCAGTGGCAACCCAACTGGCAGAAACCGTAAATGAAGGTCTCCGAAACCCAGACACTTGGGGGGTCAGAACCTGTCCCCCCTCCTAATCCGCCCCTGCCAACCTTCAACCAATATATTTTCGCTTTTTAAATGAAACTGAGCACATGTCTCGATCATACAACAACTTCTGTTACCATTTCAATATGTTTAAAAAATCTCCTATATACTATCAATGCTCAGAAAAACTACTTTAGTTTTTTTTGAGCATTGACAGAGTATGGGAATTTTTCAAACATGTTGAAATGGTAACAGAAGTCGTTGGATGATCAAGACATGTGCTCAGTTTGTTTTAAAAAACAAAACTGTATTGACAGAGGGTTGTCAGGCACGGCATGGAGGGGGAGGGGTGCTGACTGCCAAGTGTCTGTGGGTAGAACACAAAAGTGAACAGGTGAAAAATTTGATGAGTAAATATGTTCGTCCGGAGAATTGTGAATTTTTGTCAGTGCCAGAAGTTGAAAAATCATTATGGACTAGTAAACATACTAACAAGGAGATATAATGCAAAGATTAACTCTTTAAACATGGTATCAGCTGTAAATGGCCTTAATACATGCTTATGAGACAATGCTAAGTTAATCATTCGATTCAGAGGACTACTATTACTTATCTCAGCAGTGAATTAAGTAATTAACCATGAGTGCTAATGAGGAAGCTGCAGATGCACCGTCTCATAGTTCTATGACTGGGCCTTCACTGATACCCTTTCCACAGAAACTGGATATGGACGGTAATGTTGTTACTAATTGGAAAAAGTTCAAGCGCTCTTGGACCAATGTTGAGAAAGCAGCCGGACTTATACATAAATCAAAGGACTTAAGAACAACTACATTTCTTACGTGCATAGAACCAGAAGCGATGGATGTCTCTATTTTGCAGACGACTCACAAAAGGATGATACTGATATTGTTTTGAATAAGTTCGAAACCTTATGTGTCGGAAAAACAAATGAAATAAAATGTGACATATGAGCGATATGTTTTTCACACCTGTTCTCAAAGTGAGTCAGAAACTTTTAACAGTTATTTGATAAAGGTGAGGAAGTTACCTAACATGTAATTACTGAGCGTTAGAAAATGAATTGATCAAGGACAGATTAGTTTTGGGTATACAAGACAATGAACTGCGTAAATGCCTCTTACAAGAAGATAAATTAATGTTGGAAAAATGTATAGACATGTGCCGAGCTTCGGAAGCGTCGTCTAAGAAAATACAGACATTGAACAAAGGTGCATCTTTTCAGGAAGATGTTCAGGTCGTAAAACCTAAACAGAAACCTACAGCTGATCATAAGAAATCTTCATCGATGAAATAAGAATGTAAATATTGTGGGAAATTTTGTGCGGCAGGAAATTGTCCTGCCTATGGGATCAGAATGATGTCAAAAATGTGGAAAATTTAATCACTATGCTACGGAGTGTCGTTCAATAACAAAATTTCAAAAGTCGCATGTGAAACAGTTTGACATACAGTCAGAGTCTGAAAGTGATGAAGCAATTCCAGCGGAAAAGTTCAGTCTATATTTGCAAACATGATGCTCATTAATCAACAGAAAACTGTCAAGTTTCAATTAGATAGTGACGCAACAGCAAATATTATTTCTAGATCGTATGTACCGGATGAACTATTAGAACATACGCAGACAACTTTATCTATTTACAATAAATCAAAAATGAAATCCTGCAGAACGTGTGTATTACTGCTAAAAAATCCAAAGACTAGCAAATGCTACAAGGTGAAGTTTGTCATAATTGAGAATGACAGCACACCGTTGTTAGGTTCACAAGCAAATCAGAAAATGAATTTAATTAAGATACAATATCACAACATTTGTCCCATCGACTTTGAGAAAACGTCACCTCAATTAACCATGGAGGAAATTAAAACAAAATTTGCGTCAGTACTTGAGGGTGAAGGTCAGTTTGAAAACCACTTACATTTGGAAATAGATGATACAGCCAAACCTGTGAAAATGCCTGCACGCAGAGTATCAGTAGCTATGAAGGAAAAATTGAAACGAGAGCTAAATCAACTTGAAAAAAGGGGAATAACTGCGAAAGTCAATACACCAACAGACTGGGTTTCAAGTTTAGTAGTGTCAAGAAAGCCAATGGGAAACTCAGCATCTACTTAGACCCTAAACCACTGAATACAGCCTTAAAGAGAAGTCACTATTTGTTACCTGTGGTAGAAGATCTGTTACCAGAGCTAAGTAACGCAAAAGTTTTCAGCAAGTGTGATGTCAAAAATGCATTTTGGCACGTGGTGCTCGATGAGAAATCTAGTTATCTTACAACATTTGAAACGCCATTTGCACGATATCGTTGGTTCAAAATGCCATTTGGAATATCTCCAGCGCAGAATACTTTCAGAAATTTCTTGAACAAAACTTAACAGGTCTTTCAGGTATTAAAGTGATCACTGATGACATTATAATTTATGGCAAAGGTGACCCCTACGAAGAGGCTTTGCGCAATCATGACAACAACATGCAGAAACTACCTGAAAGGTGTCAAGAACGAGGCATTAAGCTAAACAGAGACAAATTTCAGCTTCATAGAACTGAAATGCAATTTGCAGGACATTTACTCGCGGATAAAGGAGTACACTCAACAAAATTCCTAATCGGTCAGTTTATATTGTATCACTATTAAATTTTGTTAATAATGCATGTATTCACATGAAATTTCACATACCGACATTTGAATAGGTACTGCAGCTAATTACTGATTTATTTTGTTGGCCAAATTACGGCCTAAGTAACTGCATTAGGCATTTTGACCAACATTGCATATTTTGCACTTGCAGGGCTGATGATATGCACTAACATGCACATGTTCGTTTACACTTTTGGCATTATTGATGAAAGTCCTACTAGAAAAACACATATCATGGTGAAATTGACATAACAGCAACGTGATCGAGCTGTCGGAATGTTGCTAGCCGGGACACACTGAAAACGACACGTGGGTAAATTGTTTTGCAATTTTAAAAGAATTTTGATATAATTTGTTTGTAGCTGTTACTTTGATGGTTATTTCCATTTTTAACCTTATTTCCATTTACAAGAACCTTCAATTGGTGACTATCTACCATCCAAGCTCTTCTGATAAAATTTAACCAAAGTACAATCATTGAAGTGACCGATTTGGAATTTTGTTGTAAAATACCGACGGCTCGGGCGCGTTGCCCTTGTGTCAATTTCACCATGATATATGTTTTTCTAACAGGACATTCGTCAGTAATGCCAAGTGTTTATAAACACATGCATATTGGTGCACATGCCCTGCACATGCAAAATATGCTATATTGGTCAAAACACCTAATGCGATTACTTTGGCCATGAGTCGGCCAAAAATAAATCAGTAATTAGCTGCAGTAACTATTCAAATGTCAGTATGTGAAATTTCGTGTGAATATACGCATTATGAATTTTGTTGAGTGTACAAGCAGATCCGTCGAAAATTATGAAATTGCCAAAGCCAACAGACAAAAAAGCTGTCCAACAGTTATTACGTCTTGTCATTTATTTATTTATTTGGGTTTTAGGAAAGTTCAAATCATTTTCAACGAAATGGGATTTCATGCATGTGACTTCATCTGCAAGGTATCCACAATCAAATGGAAAAGCTGAAAATGCAGTTAACACAGCGAAACGTATTATGAAAAAAGCAAAACATTCGCATACAGACCCGATGCTAGCACTTTTAAATTTTAGGAACACACCTCAACAGGCCACAAGTTACAGTCCAGCTCAGCAGCTGATGAAGGAGATACAAACACAAATCGGAAGGCTCAAATATTTTACCCCAAGTTTTGACCTTGACCTTAAGCCGACATGGCTGACTCTTGAGTTCTGCACATCCTCTTGATGACGTGATCATCTTACCCAAGTTTCTTGAAATTCCTTCAAGGGGTTTAAGAGATACAGTCAGCGGACAAGAAATGGAAGGCTCAAACATTTGACCCAGAGTTGTGACCTTGACCGTGAGCCAATCTTGGCTGACTCATGAGTTTTGCACATCGTCTTGATGAGGTGATCATCTTACCCAAGTTTCATGAAAATCCTCCAAGGGGTTTATGAGATACAGAGTGGACACGAAATGGAAGGCTCAAACCTTTGACCTTGAGTTGTGTCCTTGACCTTGAGCTGACATGGCTGACTCATGGGTTCTGCACTTCGTTTGGATGAGGTGATCATTTGACCCCGGTTGAAGTTTCATGAAATTCCTTCAAGGGGTTTAGAAGATACAGGGCGGACACAAAATGTGACGGATGGACAGACAGAAAGATGGAAGGACAGATGGACGGAGATCATTCCTATAACCCTATTAAACAAGAGGGCCAAGATGGCCCTAGGTCTCTCACCTGAGAAACTAACCATAACACACCATAACAGTGTTGTAAACATGTTTGACCTAGTGATTTCATGGAAATAAATATTCTGACCAATTATCATTAAAATTGGAGCAAAAATCTTGAGTATAAATAAGTATTTTCTTTGATTCGACCTGTGACCTAATTTTTGACCCCAGAGCACGAGACCCATATTCGAACTTGACCTAGATTTCATCAAGACTATCATTCTGACCAAATTTCATGAAGATCAATTGAAAAATACAGCCTCTATCGCATACACAAGGTTTTTCTTTGATTTGACCTAGTGACCTACTTTTTGACCCAAGATGATCCATTTTCAAACTCGGCCTAGATTTCATTAAGGTTATCATTTTGGATTTAATTTCAGGAAGATCAATTGAAAAATACCGCCTCTATCGCATATACAAGCTTTTCCTTTGATTTGACCTAGTGACCTACTTTTTGACCCCAGAGGACCCATATTCGAACTTGACCTAGATTTCATCAAGGCAATCATTCTGACCAAAATTCATCAAGATTTATTGAAAAATACAGCTTCTATTGCATACACAAGGTTTTTCTTTGATTTGACCTAGTGACCTAGTTTTTGACACCAGATGACCCGTTTTCGTACTCGGCCTAGATGTCATCAAGGTTATCATTCTGACCAAAATTCATGAAGATTAATGGAAAAATACAGCCTCTATCGCATACATAAGGTTTTTCTTTGATTTGACCTAGTGACCTAGTATTTGACCCAGATGACCCATTTTCGAACTCAGCCTAAATTTCATCAACGTAATCATTCTGACCAAAATACATGAAGATTAATTGAAAAATACAGCCTCTATCGCATACATAAGGTTTTTCTTTGATCTGACATAGTGACCTAGTTTTTGACCCCAGATGACCCATTTTCGAACTCGGCCTAGATTTCATCAAGGTAATCATTCCGACCAAAATTCATTAAGATTAATTGAAAAATACAGCCTCTAGCGCATACACAAGTTTTTTCTTTGATTTGACCTAGTGACCTAGTTTTTGACCCCAGATTACCCATTTTCGAACTCGGCCTACATTTCGTCAAGGTAATCATTCTGACCAAAATTTATGAAGATTAATTGAAAAATACAGCCTCTATTGCATACACAAGGTTTTTCTTTGATTTGACCTAGTGATCTAGTTTTTGACACCAGATGACCCACTTTCAAATTCGGCCTAGATTTCATCAAGGTAATCATTCTGACCAATTTTCATGAAGATCATTTCAAAAATACAGCCTCTATCGCATACACAAGCTAAATGTTGACAGACAGACGACAGACGACGAACGCCGGACATTGAGCGTTCAGAAAAACTCACCTGAGCATTGCTCAGGTGAGCTAAAAACACAAACATTAGTACCAGAGAGATCAAATCAGTTTCAGCCTAGCATACCGTCAAATGTTAAGGCTAAACTTCAGAAAAGCAAAGACAGACAAGCCTACTATTATAACAGGAATGCAAAGCCATTACACTGTTTGCGAGGTGGTGATATGGTGAGAATACAGCCGAATGAAAGGAATAAAACTTGGGAAAAAGGAACTGTTGTCAAAAAACCGCAAACGCACTCTTATAACATTCTTAGAGAAAATGGCACAGTAGTGAACCGAAATAGAAAACATCTCTGAAGAATGAGTGAACTTTTCAATGAACAAAGGGAGGAGACTGTAGACATGGATCCGAAAGTAAACGATCAAGAGTTGTTACCCCAGACAGATTCTCGAACTGAAACGGAATTGAAACTGCAAACAATTGGTCAGTCAGTGAATTCAGAAACACTTGCAACACTGGTAATGCATACAAGATCTGGTCGTATTGTGCGAATGCCATTGAGGTATAAGGACTATGTCACATGATGTCTGTAAGCATTAAACTGATAATCGATGAATTCTTAATATTAACACAGTATAGGCTAAACGTATGCATGTGTGATTGTTACTGACTGCCAATGTTAATGTAGAAATTATTTAGCAAAAAAATAACTAATGACTTTAACTTTAACCAGAAATACTTACTTGATTAAGCTATTCAATTCAGTATTATCTTCTTTTCTGTAAAAGATACAAGATGTAACAGTACTTGGTAACCTTCCCATGATGCTTTGTATGTCACACGTAATATATTAAGCATGCCATTTGAGTCAGTCTAGTGTATGTGAGCGGCTTGAGTAAAACCTATTTTCATATATACAATGTTTGTTGTTAATCGTATATAATGTGAAGATTAACTCTTTAAACAGGAAAGTCAAAGGTTACAGCTGTCAATGCAGTGTATCTCTACAGAGGGCAGTTCCAGTACTAAGTAATTCGACATATGGACTTCTATTCAGCCAAGGTGTATGTTGTTCATACAGGCTGGACTTGTAGTTTGCCTAAGTAAGATATCCAAGAAACGAGCTGTCTCCATATGATGACACATGTCCCCGATGGCACATGAATAGTTATGGCCAATGTTAGCGTTTAGGACCTTTGACCTACGGAGCTGGGTCTTGCGCGCGACACGTCGTCTTACTGTGTCACACATTCATGCATAGTTATTTTAAAATCCATGCATGAATGACAAAGATATGAACCGGACACGGCCATTAATGCACTATCATGAAAAATGACCTTTAACGTCTAAGTGTGACCTTGACCTTTGAGCTACGGAACTGGGTCTTGCGCATGACATGTCGTCTTACTGTGGTACACATTCATGCCAAGTTATTTGAAAATCCATCCATGGATGACAAAGATATGGACTGGACACGGCCATCAATGCACTATCCTTTAATGTCTAAGTGTGACCTTGACCTTTGAGCTACGGACCTGGGTCTTGCGTGCTACACGTCGTCTTACTGTGGTATACATTCATGCCAAGTTATTTGAAAATCCATTCATCGATGACAAAGATATGGACCGGACACACCCATCAATGCACTATCCTTTAATGTCCAAGTGTGACCTTGACCTTTGAGCTACAGACCTGGGTCTTGCGTGCGACAAGTCGTCTTACTGTGGTACACATTCATGCCAAGTTATTTGAAAATCCATCCATCAATGAAGATATGGACTGGACACGCCCATCAATGTACTATCCTTTAATGTCTAAGAGTGACCTTGACCTTTGAGCTACGGACCTGGGTCTTGCGCGCGACATGTCGTCTTACTGTGGTACACATTCATGCCAAGTTATTTGAAAATCCATCCATCGATGACAAAGATATGGACCGGACACGCCCATCAATGCACTATCCTTTAATGTCTGTGACCTTGACCTTTGAGCTACGGACCTGGGTCTTGCGCACGACATGTCGTCTTACTGTGGTACACATTCATGCCAAGTTATTTGAAAATCCATCCATCGATGACAAAGATACGGACCGGACACGAAAATTGCAGACAGACCGACAGACGGTTCAAAAACTATATGCCTCCCTTCGGGGGCATAAAAATTGTGACTTCTAATCCAAAATATTATGGGCATTCCAGATAATAATGATTCAACTTTTAGTCCATTATACAGTCCAGTTCCAGTCTAGTCAAAAGACTATAATAATTAGTCATTTACAGCTTTCAGACAGCTTCTAGTTTACAACAGGCTAATAAACCTGTGATGACTTTTAATAATCACTAATTTATTACTCACAACTTTTCTCCATCACTGGTCTGTGGTTATCAATATACAGTTGGAGAGAGTGTTAATTTTGTGGCATGATACCTTTACTTCTGGGACTCGACTGGCAGAAATATTGATTTGTGAAAAATCAGACATCACTCCTACACCACATAGAACAAACCAGTCTTTCATATCTCTATGGGTAAGTCCGAAGCCTCTCTCTGACCAACATTGTATTGACTGTAAAATCGACACTTGAAATGTGTCAACAGGAAACAGATGCCTCCCCTATATGATGTTAGGATACATTGAAAAGAAAATCACTGCATAAGATATATTCAATGAATGGATTCTGAAGAAAATCATAGACTGAGATACACTACTTCAATTCTAACACTAGATCACTATCTACATCCAACAAATATTTGCCTGTATTGTGTTGGCTTCTTTTTCAGCTTGGTGCAATAAACTTTGAAACAATAACTGTGGTTCACAGTGATTTCATAACGTAACAACTTCACACTTTCAGTCTTCTTTGTTTCACAGGAAATAAGATTGAGTTGTGTTAGCATGTTTCATAATATTGTCACTAGACCAGAACACAACAGTTAAGGGTAAATGGGACAGTTGCCTATATGTATACATATGTATAGGGCGAAAATTTTCCTACGGGCAGAATTTCTTTAAACTTTGTGTACTGACTGAGAATCAAGTTTAAAACGGAAATATATATAAAAATCATAGGTACCCAGGCTTGATCTTGAATTGTAACTGCACTTGAAAGTAGATTTTTTCAGTATTTTCTGACTTTCAAGGGCAGATAATTCATGATCAAGGTTGGGTTCCTATGGTTTGTTTTATTTCATATTTCTATTTTTGATTTGATTCTTTGTCAGTAAAAAAAGTTTTAAGAAGAAATTCCTTCTGTCGAAAATTTTTGCTCCGTGTCAATATAGAGACTGTTGCAAATGTCCATTACTATGAACATGACAAAATGATACCGCAAAGTCCTAGTTTTTCCCATGGACCAAATTTCTTTAAACTTTATATACTGACTGCAAATGAAGTCTGAAACAGAAATAAAAATTAAAATACACACAGTTCTCTTGCCTTGATCTTGAATTATCTGCCTTTGAAAATTGGATTTTTCAGTATTTTCTGATTTTCAAGGGCAGATAATTCAAGGTCAAGCCTGGGTACCTATGATTTTTTAATATATATTTCTGTTTTAAACTTGATTCTCAGTCAGTACACAACGTTTAAAGAAATTCTGCCCTTAGGAAAATTTTCGCCTATATACATATAGGCAACTGTCCCATTTCCCCTTAAACATAACTGTGTCACTGCTACTGCATATATTAAAGAAACAGCTTCATTAATTTTCTGCCACTAGAAGCTTTTGATAATATTTAACACTGCTCTTTACAGCAGTTAACATTTCTACCATGTTTACCAGGGTTTGTTTACATTGTATGTTTGCCTGAAGAAGTATTTTAATATGAAACGCGTTGCAAACTTGAGTTGTCTTCTTTCTTTAACCATATTACCATGTTTCATTGAAATCCTACTAACCAATTCTGAGATATGACTTGAAATGAACACTATATATGTACTATATATACTAGTAATTGCAAAGGGCCATAAACCTTGTCTTCCTAAACCAATTCAAATGAATCTTGCAGAGCCTCATTACCCTATAGCATGTCACATTCCTACCATGTTTTATTGAAATCAATTCACCAGTGTCTGAGATATGACTCCAGACAGACAGGAAATGGAACAAAACATTATATGTAACAAAAATATACAAATGTACAAATCTTGTCTTACTTATGTAATCTGACCAAAACTTGTAGGGTGGTATTTCCCTACAGCAGTTAACATTTCCGCCATGTTTTATTTAAATGCTCCACTCCATGTCATAGATATAGTTTCGGATGGACGGACGGATGGACAAAGCCAAAACTATATCCCTCCACCTTCAGCGGGGGATAATTAACTCTGCCAACATTACTGTCCATAATTATACAGTAAACATGTTCAACAACAGCTAACATAAACTCTACCACTACCACTCCCATTTGTTTTATAGCAGTTAAAAAAAATTCTCAACTGCAATTAAAGTTGTTTTTTTATTTTAACAGATGAACTCAACTCTGCCACTCTTACACTTCAATTTGCTAAAAGAGAAAAAAACCTTGATAACAGGTAAACATATATTTAAACTCTGTCAATACCAAGGCTACTATAAGTGTTACATATACATTTGTAGGAGAAAATTCAACAAAAGTAATACAGTATTAACACTTATCATGCTGGACACGACTTTTTCTGCCATTCGACCAGTGTGGATCATGATCAGCCTGCACATCTGTGCAGTCTGATCATGATCTGCACTGTTCACCATTCAGTCAGTATCTTTTGGTAAGCACTCCTTTTAACAGTTAATGGTACTGCCCAAATTGAAAGATGGACAATTTCATTATAGAAGTTTAGCAGGGTAAGGGTTAATGTGAGAGTAAACACAAAGCTTTTCAAGGCAGTGGACCCATAACGACAAATGGCAAATTACAGTCGAGACTGCCTTAACGACCCCCTGAATTTAGCGACTCCCTGTCATATGCGACCCTATTTTATGCTCCGGACGCAATTTACTATTAAAAGAGTCTGAATTAAGCAACCCCCTGCCTTACGCGACAAGCGACTGTGAAATCAGGCTCCCGAATCGATATTTAGACCGTTTTCAGCGACTTTGAGATGCTCCCTCGCAAGATTTTACACGATAGAGTTACCGTTCTTTATCTCGCGTGAAGTTGTTTGAGACGAGAACTTATTTGTTTACAAAAAATGGTTGAAGAAAAACATAAAAAAGAACTGTCATTAAGGCACTTGAATTGCTCGATTAGGGAAAACCAGCGTATAAGGTCGCTGAAGAATTCGGAGTTGGTGCATAAATTAACTTTATTCCTGGTGAAACAAAAATATGGCGGTATTTAACAGGAAACGACGAAGTAAACACAGATTAAAGATGCAGTCAATAATCGAATAAATTAAAATGAACAATTAGTACATAAAATATAAATATCATAAACCTCAGTGTAGTTCAAATGGAACATTTATATTTTACTGCTCCCCTTTATTTTCTTGCCAGATCATGAGCTTAAATTAAATTTTGTTTTATCAACATCATATGAATGATGCAAATTATTTGAAATTTATATTTTATCAATATGCAATTAAAGAAATAGTATTTTATCATTTTCCACTCCTACCTTAAAAGAGGCCAATATATAAGTATCCGATATTCATGTACTTTAATTGGAAACATATTATGAAACCAGCGTCATCCTGTTAAGTGAGACTGTTTTAAGAGACTCCCTGTCATATGTGACCTTTTTCGCTGCTTCCCAAAGACGGTCTCTTAAAACAGTCTCGACTGTATATATTTTCTGTATACTTTTTCACCATGCTGCATGCTGAGCTATATTTATGTCCAAAGAATGCCAAATGTCTGAGGAGAATACATAATCAAACGGAAATGTACGAGTGTCATTACAGATCCACTGCCTTAAATTCAGTGAGTAACAACAGTTTTGCAATTGACCCTCAAAATAAAGTTCTCCAACTACAGCAGTAACAATATGCTATAACTGGTAACTAATTGAATTCAAAATTTCAACCAGAGATATGTTTTTTTATATATATTCGTGACACTCACAGAGTGCAGTATTAATGTAGTGAAATCATTGCTTGCTTGAGCAAAGGCCGACTCATTGTCCCATTCTTATATATTTCCTATGAGAAAAAGGGATGTGTGGTCCCATTCTTATATATTCTATGTTTGAAACACTCCATATCCTGTATATATCTATAGTTTATCCAGCTCCTTGAAACTCTGAGTCCTAACTGTTTAACTGGTTAATACTAGATACTTTGATATACATGAAAACAATCTTTTTCTTTACCACGCTAGCCTGCATCCAATTTATTCAAGTACAATGACAATTAACCAGTGGATCTGTTACAATGCAAGTATATGTGATCCTAACATAGGCATTTCAAAGGTAACATAATTCAAATTGTTAAAAGCAATAAATATTAAAGCAGTAATATTGTCATTTAAATAAATATAATATAATTTTTAATATCAGTACCTAATATTGCAATCAGGGTAGTAACAATATGTATAACAATAATTATCATATATACCTGCTACAGTTTTTTTTCGTGAGAGTTCCATTATCTCTATTTTCAAGAGTACTGCAAATCTGCAGAAAATAAAAGTTCCTTAGATTTGTTTTTCTGGAAAATGGTCATTCAGATTTCTTTTTTTATTAATTAAACCTGTTCTCATTAATAAAGTTATTTTAAAATACAGCAAAACAAATTTGTGAATTTCAAAATTGCTAAATATTGCTTCCAGCTGAAATCGTGAAAACTAGCTCTCATGAAAAAAACCTGTAATACTAAAATAAGATTTAACAAATATTCACATAAATATATAAAAATACAATATTATCTTAAAAGATTTTTATACAGCTTTTGTGCAGACAAGACACAGTTAAAAATATATACCTAACCAATTTATTTTGGCATTAAATTTCTATTTCATTTCAACATAAAACTTATATAGCTATTAAAATTTGTCATCTAAAATTATTCATCCGATATAAATATTTACTTTGATAAAAGCACTCCCTTTTGTATATGATATGACGTTTGTAGCAAGTGACACACTGCAGTGCCTCAGTTAGGATCTGTAACAAGATGGGCATAAAATTCAAAACTGAACTGAACAGAAGGTGACAGCTTTTTCATTTCAAGTGCCACATAAGGAAGGGAAAAGGCTAATATATCATCTAATTATAAGTAAAACTGACAGCCTTACATGCACCTGACAGCCTAACATGCACACTGCCTAACTTTATGCCATAATAAAAATGGTATAATGCCTTTAGAACTGAAGCTCTGCAGTATTGTTATTATGTAAAGAGACTGTGGTATCATACAAGTACAGAGCCTGTATTCATCAACATTTGCAGTATGAAATTTAAGTTTAGAGTTAGCAATGGCAAACTGAATCTTAGCATGTCTATACTGCTGAAATTGTGCTGAACTAATATGACCAGCAGATTGATTGTTTCTTTTTGTTGGTTTAAACATTGCGCCGACTCATTTATAGGTCATATGGCTACTTTCCAACTTGGTGGTGGAGCAAGTCCCTAAGGAGCCCTCCGTGCATTCATCTGGACACCTTGGTAGAACCACGGACCTTCCTTAAGCCAGCAGGATGGCTTCCCCACATGAAGAATTGAATGCTGGAGTGAGGCTTAAACCCACTTCAATGCAGGGCAAGTCAGTGACCATAACCACTTGGCCATGGAGGTCCATTAACTGCAAGATGGAGACCCCTGCCAAGTTTCGTTGCAATCTATGCATGTTTGACAATGACAGAGCAACATGAAAATTAAGCATTTTTAAATCTAAGTTCAGACTTTAAAGTGGCATTGTGTGCATCTTACTGCACATAGTGTGTTTTTGGTGAATGTTTTATAAAAGCAATTTTTAGGTTGCTGTGTATTTAAATGTATTAAATTAATGATAATGCTGCATAAGTATTTGAAGTTGATGCTTTAGAAATAAAGAAATTGGACAAATAAAATAATAGTTCTTCCTTCAATCTTCTACACAGTCCTTAGGTGGCAGGGGAGCGGTTTCGTAGTTTGGCCCCAGTCGATTTTCTGTATAAACAGGACAGGGTAGATATAAAGGCATATCTATCTTACTGGTTATTTATCGTTATTAATTCTTTAATATATCTGGGGAATGAGGAACGGTTAATTATTCTACATGGCGGGTGTTTTAAAATTCCTAGCTTCGTACTAAAATATAAACATCAGAACAAAAAGTCGGCCAAACGCTCGGCTGTCATCCATCCACTTTTTTTTCAAGTGAAAATTAGGGAAATAAAGTGGTGGTTGGGAGACACATTCCACACCACCTGGGTATGCATCTATGTTCGCACTATACATATATGCTACGAAATTAGATTTAAAAATATAAAATGGATGAATGGCAGAGTTCAAAGTGAGGCCCGGTTAGGCTAATTTTGGTCTATAAAATTTGGGTGATTTGGCAAATTTTCACTACATCTGGCATGGAAAGCGCCAGGTGCATAGGACCGGAGAGTCGTCTTTATGTAGTCTATAGTATCTGCAATGGTCCATAGTAGTTTCAAAGAAAAATAAGCAAAAACGAGATTTCTATGGATATTTCAACACTGGTACCCACACGTCAATGTGGAATTCGCAAATCTGCACTCCCCTGCCACCTTACCTGTAGGTAAAGATTTCTGAAGATGAAGGGAAGCAACTCTTGCATGCAATTTGACTTTTCTTAAAAAGACCGCCCCAGTCAAAATAAGAAAAGTCATATTTGGAAACTTATTATTTCGAACTGGTAACATGAAGAGTTTAGTATATTGGGTTAAAAGCTATAATTTCCTTCACCCTTTTTACACATACATCTATTTCAGCTGAATGTTTAGTTGGAAAATGCGCATAATTCCACTTTAAACATTGATGAATACTGGTAGAGTACACAGTTCATTCTTTATTTCACTGAACTGAGGTGTCAAAATAAGGAACATTGCATTTTCACACAATTTAACTGAAATGTACTTGTAAAACCTAAGTAACAGTTTCAAATGTTTATATGTACAAGTTGTGAGCAACTTTACTATATGTTCTGGACAATTTTGAAGTATGTATAGAATATTAATGTATTTATTATAAATATTAATTATAATTATGTATTAATTATTTATATAATTATGTATATATATATTTTTTTACACCTGAACATGTATATGTGTTTAAATCTCTTTTAACCTTTATCTTAAAATTCTTAACCTAATGAGCATGTGGTATGCCAATATTCTCAGATACTCTGTGTGTGTGTTAAAACAAATACTGTCCAAGATACAGACTCCAAAATATATTTTTGTCCAAGAACTAATTTTTCTTCATGCACAACATTGATTATCACAC
The DNA here is from genome assembly GCF_021730395.1 of Mercenaria mercenaria. Lineage (NCBI taxonomy): Eukaryota > Metazoa > Mollusca > Bivalvia > Venerida > Veneridae > Mercenaria > Mercenaria mercenaria. The sequence continues at coordinate 82,571,259 of NC_069364.1, read as the reverse complement.
TTTTTATTGTAATATTACGAAATCTTTACATAGACATTGCCATCTTCAAAACCTTTTGTTTCACAGGTTATTTAAACATAATAAATACTAGATTGACAATTTCTAACAATGTTTCTGTATTTTTTCACTTAGAGAAAACATTTTAAAAGAATCTTTCTTCCGTTGAAAGTGTGGATGGAAATATCTGGCTCCAGGGTAACTGTTAAGGTGTCAACTAGGCTTTGCTGAGAAACCGCAAAAAAGTTACCTGATATTTCCCTCCCCACCTTCAACTAGGAACAGATTCTTTTTCTTGCATACCATATTCTTCAATTGTTCATTTAATAGGAGAAGTAAAATAAAATGATTTTCTTTCAAGCACAATTTTTTAATTTTCGCAGCATATGAATTTAGGCTCTCATTAATAAATTACGAGAGTCATCTTACACCCCCTGGTGTAGGACAAATTTTTCCAGCAATGTCACAGTAAAATCCTGTCTGGCATGCAAGAAATAATTTTGTATAATTAAGTATGTGGTATAATAACTGTAATGAGAATAATAATGGTATGGATTCTTTCTTTAAAAATTACACAACTCCTAAATTATGTAAAAAGGTAAAATAACATGGTACAGCATTGTATACATAATGAACATATAATGAAACTGCAAGATCAATTGTTGTGAGGACCCTGCCTGTACCCTCAGATTTTTATATCTTAAAATTTATTCTTATGTCCTGAAAATCTTTGTCAGGTAAGACATGCCAAAATATTTTTAAAAATTTTGCATAAAAGTCTAAGTGAAAACCATATTTGGCACAATGCAAACAGGTCCGCTTTCAACAGGCCATGACATGTAAAGCAGAACCCTATACAAAAAAATCTATAAATAGTTTGACCTGTCAAAAATCTAGCAATTACACTACATGTACACTATCTTATTGCTTCTGAACAATTCAAGAGTTAAACACATGCTAAAATTTGTACATGTTATCACAAGCTGCTTATCTCAGAGACAGCCAAGTCTATATATTTCATCGAAGGTCAGATGAAGGTCAAAGGTCATTCAAATGTCATCCAAGGAAAGCATGAGTGATGTTTTTATGGCCAAGTTCTTCAGCAAATCTGGAAAAAAAAAGAAAGAGGAAAATATATACATTATCAAAATGTCATGTTCTAGTTGGAAAAAATCTCAAATGAATATTACGGTTGGTCTGTTCATTCTTTTTTGTTGATACAAACTTTGTGCGCTCAAACTTGGATAATTCGTACACCACCCTTTGCTCCAACTCATCGTCAGGTTCTGGCAATATCCCTGTTTACTGAATTTTGTTCGATGGTCCGAACTAGGATAACTCGAACAAATTTTGCAGGTCCCATCGAGTTTGAGCGTCAACTGTATATACATTGCAAACTATTCTTAAATCAATTTAGCAAAGATTATTGAGAAAAACAGACATATTTTACATTTTTTAAAGCCTTTCAAAAAAAAATATAGCATGATAAAAGTTTAAATCTCAGCAACTGCTAAATGGACACAAATTTTAAATATAGTTTTAAATGTTTAGATTTGAATGTAGTAAACAACCAAATATTAAATTTTTTGACAATTTTCTGGAGATGCTTACAAGCCTGTAGCTCAGCATACCTATGCAATAACTTCCAATGTTCCATGTGCCAAAAAAGTTAACCATTTATTATTAGAGTGTTCAGTCTTATTTGTCTAAAATTATGGTCAATGTCGGCAAAGATAACACAAGAAATAGGCCAAGGTATATAATAATAGGGTCAGTAAACAGTACATTGACCTGCAATGAGACATTCAGCCCACATGGATTTTTCCAGGCTGGATCATACCCAGTACAAGAGCCATGTGTTACCTGATACAGCAAAGATGGATAACTCTAAGCACAAGGATCATGTGTGATTCAGGTATGGCAAAATCTGCTTACATCAAAACTCTGTAGATTTAGGTGAGGTTGCAATAACCCTAATATATATATATCTTGTAAGGCAACCTCTCTAAATACAAACATTTATATGTGGTAGAAACTGACATACTGTATCACAGATTTGGTGAAGGGGGTTGGCCCACATACACACATTAGCATCTTATCATTCTCTCCTATACTTGGGATGAATTCCGCCATCATCTCTTTATTAACTCTTCCTCGAAGTCCTGTCCAAGCCTCGTCAGCCTCAGATAAACAGTTTGTATAAGTAAACCTGAAATGAATTAACAAACTTAAACAAATGTTCAAACATCAAACAAAAGCCATCATGGAAAAAAAGTCTGATAACCAATTTTATATTTTTAAAGAAAGTTATAAACAATAGTCAAAACTGTTAATATCTAGTCTCTGTAGAAAGGGTAATATCGTAATATTTATTTATGCTTATACAGTCAAACCTGTGTTAAGAAACCAGTCAAGAGAAAAGGCCAAATTGGCTGCTTAAGACAGGTGACCACTTAACGCAGGTCTTTTTCGGGAGTGCATACCATTTTCTTATGTAGTCATTATACCAGAAGTATCATGTACTCTTGTATATTTGAATGGAAGCTGCTATTAGTAATAGGAGACATATACAAACAAAAGCATAAACAGAATACAGTTTTCATGCATTTTTAATACTGTATTTTAAACATTTAAGTGAATGATCAACAGTGTGATACTCAAGAAATATATCCCAAAGTACAGGCAAGTACTAAGCCCAAAATCCTTCATAATTTTAGTTTGCCTATTGACTACCAAGTCAGCAAATAAAAGTGACAGCGTAAAATCTTTGCATTAACAATTTTTAGCTCTAGGGACTCTTCAATACATGGCACCATTTGAACAAATCTAGAAAAGTTTAATGTAAGGATGCCACAGACCAAGTTTCAGAGGAGGTATTTAGGTGCAAATGTTGACACTGGACAATGTATCATCCATCTATACAAATACACTAAATATTACGCAAGAGGGTACTGAAATGTATACTTCAATTACCTTATATTTGAGTCTGCTAAAGCACTAAGCTGATCCTGCCACAGTATATCCGCCTCTGTTTTGTTGAAAAACAGTAACTTCACCTGTCTGATAAAATAGTAAATAAAACTTTAATACTCACAAAGTCATGTTTCTTGATATAGTAGTTACAGTTTTTCTAGAGCTAACTTCTCTAAATTACTAACCAATTCTCAACATGAGAGATTGGCTCTCCGTTCTGAAGTCAAATCATCACAGACATACTGCCTGCTTTAGGATTGTTCTCAACCTGTTTATTCCCTGTCAAATCCTTGATTTGGTCAGTCGGGCAGAGATAGGATGTTTTATGTAGAGACATTGGTGTAGGAGTGATCTCAAAGTTGTTGGTGGTGGGGGGCGTTCTTCCCCTTACTGACAACAGATATCACATCAAATCCTTATTACATCAAAATACTGTCTCAGATTAGCTCTTTTCCCTCTATCTACTGTTAATTCTGAGAAAAATCAGTTTTTGGGGTTTGGGGAGACAGATCCCTGCTGTCCCCACCCCACCCCACCCCACCCCACCCACCTACTATGCCTACTGAATAACACTATGGTAGTAGCAGCAGTGTTGATATATAATGGGTAAACTTCTGAATATTGACTCTATTGTAGGTTCTTACATGTATACTCTTTATTCTACTTTGGGGTACTAAGTGCGCCTCTTTAAAAACTACCACTAGTTTTCTTATTGTAGAAAACAACTTATAGAGACTCAATAAGCTTATGGCTTTTATCACACTTAAATTTATTACATTTGAAACCCTTTATAACGCTATTTGATATACCGCAGTATTCAGTATAACGCGGTACGCTCTTGGCTCCCGAATTTTCAAAAAAAGAAAGAAAAAAAACAAGTCTGCGGATGTTATTTAATTTGATCATAACCAGCGTTAAAACTGCATGTACTTGTGCACCTTTGCCATGAGAACTATGACAAAAAATCAATAACCGTCTGCCAGCTTACTTGTTTGCGTAACGCCTTTGTTAAATTTTGAATAACAACATGTAACAATTAGGCAATCAAGACCATGTCAAAATTAGATAGCTTGCATTGATAACAAGCGTGTAACATTGGTCAGTCAACTATCAAACTGTTTAAGTTTGCATCAATTAAGCGGACGACATGAAAATTTGAGTGAATAAAAAAATCAAACAACATGCCCAGTTTTGTAATAAAATGCAGCCGTTTTTCGTAATCATTGAATTTTCACTTTTTATTATCGTAGATCTAGTTTATTTTACCATTTTCTGTCTTATTTTATCCATTTTGTAAAACTGTCCTTGTTTTTTCTCTCTCTTAGATCTACATTTTTATTCATTTTCCATGTGTTTAAAAACCCCGTGCTAATGTAATTTTCATGACCGCACGTTTCTTACACAGCTTATATGTCTATTTCCAGGATTCAGAATTTCAACTTTCTTTTAGAATTACGACAAAATGGGAAGATGACACAGCGTTATAATTTTTTAAAATTTTCGTGGCCTCAAGGCGAAACTAGTCTATCTGCATCTATTTCTATATACACATAGACTAGTTTCGTGTTGAGGCCACGAAATGTATTTTCGAGTAGCATATAAGGTAAAAAAATGTCCCATTTATACACTTAGAATTTCTTATTTAACATGAAGCAGCATTCAAAATATGTCTAATGCATTACGGGTGGGTGGGGTATTGCGTAAACGGCATATACGGCCAACCTGCTTTATAAATTTAACCCCGCTAGACCCGCGGGTCTTGAACCTTGGATCCTAACAACAGCGTTATAAAGGGGTCCCGTGTACTTGATTTTAGATAAAGTATACTGTGAAATATTTACAAGATCTGTTTGTGAAATATGTATGCCCTTCATGATGGGTTGTCCCATTTTCAGTCCCATGATCTTAATCACCTTGACCTTTCACCTACTAATGCCCTAAACAATATGGGTCGTCTACTTTGTAAGCCCAATCATGCTATCAACATTAAGGTCAAGTGGTCTCTAGTCATTGAGCAGAAATGGTTTTCAAGGTTCAGGCCCCTCTGACCTTGACCTTTGACTTACTGACCCCAAAAACAATAGGGGTCATTTACTTCATAAGCCCAATCATGCTATAAGTCTGAATGTTCTGGGTCAAGTGGTTCTCAAGTTATTGAGCGGAAGCAGTTTTCAAGTTTAAGGCCCCCGTGAACTTGACTTTTGACAAAACTAACCCCAAAAACCACAGGGGTCATCTACTTTATAAGCCGAATCATGATATCAGTGGAAACCGTTTTCAAAGTTCAGGCCCCTGTGACTTTGACCTTTGACCTATTAATTCCCGAAAAAAATAGGGGTCGATCCAAATTTGGAAGTTCTGGGTCAAGTGGGTCTCAAGTTATTGAGTAAAACAGTTTGCTCTACTAACATATGCAAAACAAAATACCCCAGCTTATTCGAGGGGAGTGAGTGGTGGGGAGGGCATAAATATTCCTGGGTAGAATAGCTGGCAAACCTTCATGGATTTCATGAATGCATTAATTCATGAAATATAACTTCAATGAACAAATAAAATTCAAATTCATTTTATCTCCAACAGTTAAAATCCACAAATACATATCTTGCAAAAAATACCTTTCGGTCAAAACCATATAATTTCATGTAAACTATGAATTATTATAAATTAGTCACTGAAAATACCAACCTTTCTGACTCAGCGTCCTGCACTAGGGATTTATAAATGAGCTTCACCATAGGTGTAAATCCTGTACCGGCTGCAAACATGACTAGATGGGTACATGAATTAAGACGTGATTCGTTGAAATTTCCTTCATAGCTGCTCATAGAGATATGGTCACCTGAAACATATTTAATACAAAGTAATATAACTTGTATTGTAAACTCCCTAGGCAACATCTACATGTACGTGTGTCTTTTTACTTTTTATACAGATCAATAGCTTCCCAATGAAGTTAGTTTGGAAGGGCGCTATTTCTTATCATAGACAATGTACTGTAAAACTGTTATTGTAGATTATGTTGTGTGTGTGTGGGGGGGGGGGGGGGGGGAGAACTAATTTCTGTGGATATTTCATTCAATCCACCACATCAAATCTGTATGCCATCTATTCCACATCTAAAATATAAAATCCATGAATGCATGATAGCCAAAGACATAAAACCTTATGCCGAAATTCCCATGAAGATCAAAGATTTCATGATATGACTTCAATATGAATACAAATCCTGTTTTATCATTAATTTTGTGGCTTTTTGCTGATTATCTGATAGATTTTTTGTTGGTTGTTTTTTTATTGTAAACAAAACAACATTGTATGTAAAACAAGAGGACCATGATGGTCCTGAATCGCTCACCTCTTCCCACATGACCCAGTTTTGAGTATGACATCGTTTTTTCTATTATTTGACATAGAGACCTAGTTTTTGAGCTCATGTGACCCAGTTTTGAACTTGACCTAGATATTATCAAGATAAAAATTCTGACCAATTTTCATGAAGATCTATTGAAAAATATGGTTTCTAGAGAGGTCACAAGGTTTTTCTATTATTTGACCTATTGACCTAGTTTTCGAAGGTACGTGACCCTGTTTTGAACTTGACCTAGATATCATCAAGGTGAACATTCTCCCTAATTTTCATTAAGATCTCATGAAAAATATGGCCTCTAGAGAGATCACAAGGTTTTTCTATTTTTATACCTACTGGCCTAGTTTTTGACCGCACGTGACCCAGTTTCGAAACTGACCTAGATATCATCAAGGTGAACATTCAGATCAATTTTCATGAAGATCCATTGAAAAATATGGCCTCTAGAGAGGTCAAAAGATTTTAATAATTTTAGACCTACTGACCTAGTTTTTGACCGCAGTTGACCCAGTTTCGAACTTGACCTAGATATCATCAAGATGAACATTCAGACTAACTTTCATACAGATCCCATAAAAAGTATGGCCTCTAGAGAGGTCACAAGGTTTTTTTATTATTTGACCTATCGACCTAGTTTTTTAAGGCATGTGACCCAGTTTCGAATCTGACCTAGAAATCATCAAGGTGAACATTCTGACCAATTTTTATGGAGATCCATTCACAAGTATGGCCTCTAGAGAGGTCACAAGGTTTTTCTATTTTTAGACCTACTGACCTAGTTTTTGACCACACATGGCCCTGTTTCGAACTTGACCTAGATATCATCAAGATGAACATTCAGACCAATTTTCATACAGATCCCATGAAAAATATGGCCTCTAGAGAGGTCACAAGGTTTTTCTATTATTTGACCTACTGACCTAGTTTTTGATGGCACGTGACCCACTTTCAAACTTGACCTAGATATCATCAAGGTGAACATTCTGACCAATTTTCATGGAGATCTCATGAAATATATGGCCTCTAGAGAGGTCACAAGGTTTTTCTATTTTTAGACCTATCAACCTAGTTTTTGACCGCACATGACCCAGTTTCAAACAGGACCTAGATATCATCAAGATGAACATTCTGACCAACTTTCATAAATATCCCATGAAAAATGTGACCTCTAGAGTGGTCACAAGCAAAAGTTTACGGACGCACGCACGGACGACGGACACCACACGATCACAAAAAGTTAATACATCTATATAAAATGTCTTTGCTTTTAACATGATGACATGTAGTGACATGTAGCATTGTTGGTGTGTAAAATGCTGATTCCTTTCCAAAATATATTCTGTAAAATCATTTATTTTCATTGCAGACTTATTTTTTCAAGATTTGCAAAAATTAAATCAACATAAAAAAAAATCCCATTTATTTCATTTTCAGTTCTTATCCCCATGTATTTTAGCCCAAACAATCAAAATTCGCCCCCACAAAAAAATTAAAAAGATTCCACACTTCGTAAAGCTTTAATCTACATTAATTTCATCAACTACTCATGTTAAGTAGTGAAGACTAGAGCATTTTTTTCTTAAACTTACTTATCAAAGATGAACATATAAGTACCTACCTGGTTTCAAAGTGGAAAGCCAAGGTGTAAATGCTCCGTCTTTATATATTTTGATCATGAGGTATATAACTGTTCCCTGCTTGAGTCTGTCGTCTTGATTCTCTGATGTTAGAGATGGTAACACTGAGGTATAGCTTCTAACTACTTCCATACCTGAAAATAAATCATATATGTTAGAGATGGTAACACAGAGGTATAGTTTCTAACTACTTCCATACCTGAAAATAAATCATATATGTTAGAGATGGTAACACAGAGGTATAGTTTCTAACTACTTCCATACCTGAAAATAAATCATATATGTTAGAGATGGTAACACAGAGGTATAGCTTCTAACTACTTCCATACCTGAAAATAAATCATATATGTTAGAGATGGTAACACAGAGGTATAGCTTCTAACTACTTCCATACCTGAAAATAAATCATACACATGGGGGATGGTAACACAGAGGTAAAGCTTTTTACTATCTTCGTACCTGAAAATAAATCACATACATGAAAGATGGACTACTGGAGACAGACTGCTTTGAAAAATGGATAAGCAAAATCTGGGCATAACACAACAAGAGCTGTCACTAATGGTGAAAAATGCCTTGACCTTGACCTTTGACCTGGTGACCTTGACCTTTGACCTGGTGACCCCAAAGTCAGTAGGGGTGGTGTACTCAACAAGTACTATCAGCATGTGAAGTTTGAAGGTCCTGGGTGAAGTGGTTCGCGAGTAAAGTGCCTTCATGCAGAAAGTTAACGTTGGCCCCTGTGACCGTTACCTTTGGCCTGGTGACCCCAAAGTCAGTAGGGGTGGTGTACTCAATAAGTACTATCAGCATGTGAAGTTGAAGATCCTGGGTGAAGTGGTTCGCGAGTAAAGTGCCTTCGTGCAAAAAGTTAACGTTGGCCCCTGTGACCTTGACCTTTGACCTGGTGACCCCAAAGTCAGTAGGGGTGGTGCACTCATTAAGTACTATCAGTATGTGAAGTCTGAAGGTCCTGGGTGAAGTGGTTTGCGGGTAAAGTGCCTTCATGCAAAAAATTAACGTTGGCCCCTGTGACCTTGACCTTTGACCTGGTGACTTCAAAGTCAGTAGGGGTGGTGTACTCAATAAGTACTATCAGCAAGTGAAGTTTGAAGGTCCTGGGTGCAGTGGTTCGCGAGTAAAGTGCCTTTATGCAAAAAGTTAACATTGGCCCCTGTGACCTTGACCTTTGACCTGGTGACCCCAAAGTCAGTAGGGGTGGTGTACTCAATAAGTACTATCAGCAGGTGAAGTTTGAAGGTCCTGGGTGCAGTGGTTCACGAGAAAAGTGCCTTCATGTAAAAAGTTAACGTTGGCCCCTGTGACCTTGACCTTTGACCTGGTGACCCCAAAGTCAGTATGGGTGGTGTACTCAATAAGTACTATCAGCATGTGAAGTCTGAAGGTCCTGGGTGCAGTGGTTCGCAAGTAAAGTGCCTTTATGCAAAAAATTAACGTTGTGACGAACGAACTAACAAACGGACAGACAGTTGAAAACTAATATGCCTCCCTTTGGGGGCATAAAAAGCTCAAGCATAAACGTTGTGAAATATGGTATTTTTGTTAAATCAGTGCACATAACTCTGGCCTGCCTACTCTGATCTGGCCTATTATAAAACTAAATAAAGTCTGGTTGAAATCCCATCAGTAGTTTCAGAGAAGTAATCCTGACAAACTTTCATGGCAGATGGCCAGACAGACAGACTGACTGATAAATACTACATCTGCGATTCTACATTCCATTAATAGTATGCTGAATGTATCTGTGAAAATCTTCATTCTCAATTTCTGCAGTTTTACAAATGCTATGATCTACATTACTCCAGTCATAAGGAAGCTGACATTATCAATAACATTTCTAGATAAATTGTAGATTCCTGACCACCACGATATTTGTTAATTGTAAAACATGCATGGCCCCCCATGATAGGTTGTCCCATTTTCAGTCCCATTATCACTATGACCTTGACATTTGACCTACTAACTCCCAAAATAACAGGAGTCATCAACTTCATAAGCCCAAACAAGCTACCAAGTTTGAAGGTTCTGGGTTGAGTGGAACCAGTTTTCAAGGTTCAGGCCCCTGTTACATTGACTTTTGAACAACTGACCCCAAATATATTAGGAGTCATCTACTTCATAAGCCCAACCATGCTATCAATCATGAAGGTTCTGGGCAAGTTGTTCTCAAGTTACTGGGCAGAAACTGTTTTAAGGTTCAGGCCACTGTGACCTTTATCTTTGACCTACTCACCCTCCCAAAAAATAGGGGTAATCAAGTTCATTAGCCCAATCAAGCTACCAAGTTTGAAGGTCCTGGCTCGAGTTGTCCTCAAGTTAATGAGTGGTAACGGTTTCCAAGCTCATGACCTTGACCTTTGTCCTTCTGATCTCAAAAACAATAGGGGTCATCTACTCCAAAACTCAATCAAGCTACAAAGTTTGAAGGTCCTGGGTCAAGTGGTTCTCCAGTTATTGTGTGAAAAACGTTTCCAAGGTTCGGCCCCCTGCGACCTTGACCTTTGACCTACTGACCCCAAAAACTATGTGCTTCATCAACTCTATAAGCCCAATCATACTTCTGAGTTTGAAGGTCCTGGATCAAGTTGTTATTGGGCCGGAACTATTCTACAGACTGACCAACAGATGAGACTGACAGGTGCAAAGCAATATACTCCAGCTTCTTTGATGGGAGGCATAATATGGGTTCCATATGACCAAGTATTTGGCTATAACTTTGCTATATCCTTTGATTTAAATAGCAAATTAAAGAACTGAACTTAGAATGACAACTAAACTTTGAATGAAAACATGTTCCTAATATCCAAGTTTTTGCTTTACCTGAGTTTAACTGTAAACAGCTTTACCTTCTATAGTATGTTTTATATGAACATGCCACCCAGTGGGTACTTTCATTCGACATCCTCTAGGTAGACAGAGGCAGTAGAGATTGGTATCTTGTGTAATGGCTTCTATCTTCTCTATAGTACAGTCTCTGAATGCAGGATCTAAAAATATACAGGTGAGGCTAAAAATATTGCAATAGATAGGATTTTTTTATTTCTTCAAATTTCTTATCCAGCACATTCTCAAAACAAATTTATAACTACAGTAAAACTGCTTGTGGTTGCAGGGGGATGAGTAAAACACTACAGTTATTAAGTGTTTCGGACAACTAAAACATAAGATATAAGGAAAACTCCAAGATAAAGTTGAATATCAAGAATGTATTTTATTACAATACCTGCAGTACAGAACTTCCCTAAGTTACCAACCACATGATTTCAACATGAATACTTTCAATACCGTTACAAGGATTTAACCAGGTACTTCCTCAGCTTAATACACAAGCTTTCAAATATCTTCAGGACAGACACAGGTATCTGGGTAGGATGTGTGACTGAGAGGATGAGTGTTCAAATCTCGGTGAGAGGGGAATTTTGACTGCAGTCTCCACAATCCCTTACCAAAAGCACAAAGTACCAGTAAAAAAAACACCAGGAAGTAGGCAGTAAGCATTGTTTATATATGTAGTTATGAGATCTTTCTCTAGAATCAATGGAAAATAAATAGATTAACAAGAGCTCGTCGAACACGAAATGCCCCCCTTGATACATTCAGTAATTGCACAAGGAACAGAAATTATTTGCTCACTGTAAACAAAAGGTTCTGTTCAATGTGACATTGATCTTTGACCTACTGACCTCAAAATTAACAGTGGTCATGATCAACCTCCATATCAAGTTTAGTGATCCTAGGCCCAAGCGTTCTCAATGTATTGTCCGGAAAGGGTTTAACTGTTCCGAGTCAATGTGACCTTGACCTTTAGCCTACAGACCTCAAAATCTATAGGGGTCATCTACAGGTCATGACCAACCTCCCTATCAAGTTTCATGATCCTAGGTCCAAGCATTCTCAAGCAATTGTCTGGAAACGGTTTAAATGTTCCGGGTCACTGTAACCTTGACCTTTGACCTACTGACCTTTAAATCAATAGGGGTCATTGCTGGTCATGATGAACCTCTCTATCATCTTTAATGACCCTTGGCTCAAGTGTTCTCAAGTTATCATCCAGAAACCGTTTAACTGTTCCTGGCCAATCTGACCTTGAACTTTGACCAAATGACCTCAAAATCAATAGGGGTCATCTGCTGGTCATGATTAATCACCCTATCAATTTTCCTGATCCTTCTTGTGTTATCAACCGGAAACCGTTTAACTGTTCAGGGTCACTGTGACCTTGACCTTTGACATACAGATCCCAAAATCAATAGGGGTCATCTGCAGGTGATGACCAACACTCCTATCAACTTTCATGATCCTAGGCCCAAGCATTCTTGAGTTATCATCCGGAAACGGATTGGTCTACATACAGACCGACTGACCGACAGACATCTCCAAAACAATATACCCCTCCTTCTTTGAAGGGGGGCATAAAAATATAGCTATCTAACCATGTCCTGTCAGTCTCTTTCCAAAATACAAGCAGACTGTCCTTAAGAACCACAGAACAGTAACCAAGAAAAATAATTCTAGCAAATGATCTGTTTGAACGAGTCTGTTCACAAGAAAAAAATCTGACATGGAATGAGCAGCTCCTCTCATGTCTGCTAGCACAGGCTTAAACATAATACTATAATGATGGACTCCATGATCCTAGATATAACAGTCTTACTTACTGTAATTTTTATCTGGTATATACAGATTATGTTTGTCGAGATGTTTTCCTATACTGGACCACTGCACATCTGGCTGTGCTTTCTCCAGAACTATCTCCACTTTCCCACTATCTTCAGATATATTCACTGAAATAAAGCAAGATGCAGCAGCTTTGAAAACAAAAGATTATAAACTTGTCTTTGGAAAACAGTCTTAGAATGCAGCCTTGCTTTTGGCCAATTTGAAAACAGAATCAACCAATCAGATGCTAAAGCTTTGAGACTGGCCTCTAATCTCACTTCTAGAACCTTAAACAAGAGAAATGATGTCTATAACACATTTTTTGAGGGAGTTAACTTTTAACAATTTTTCAAAAGGTGAACATTCAATTAACTTCCAAAAGCATTTTACAGACACTAACCTAATACAGTGAAACACTGAATGTTCAAAGCTGCAAATGGACAAGCAACAATGCTATCCATGGTCTCGAGCATTCTAAATGTATAAAATATAAGGGAAACAAACAGGCACCACATTTGCTCAAATAAGCCCTTTTACTCAAGACACTAATGCTCGAGTGAGTAGTGTTTGACTGTACTTAAAATATTACTCTAATCTGTATTATTCTTAATACTTTAAATTACGAAAGTAATATACAAGTCAGATTTAAATTCTTCACCATAAATTAAGGAACTAATGAGTCAAGTACTACAGCATTTACTTTTTGAACAAACTATTGACATACATGTATTTATATAGGCAAACTTCACTTAATTGACTGTCAACAGCAGCAATTACTCCCTACAGATATATAACTTACCATGGTAACTGTCTGTTACATCTTTCTCTAGATCTGTTAGTAAAAACAGAAATATACATGTATTTATTTTGAACAGGTACATATTATACATGAAAACTTACTGACACATTTGCCTTGAAGAATCAATTATCTACATACAGCTGGGACTTGCCATCTAGAACTTGCTTTTCTTGAATTCCAGCCATTCAAAGAAATTTTCATCCTGTCCTGAACACGTGCATAAAGTATTTTTTTATAGACAAATTTCTGTTATCTTGAAGTAAAATGCTCAGTCTTGTTGAATTCAAGATACTAAGTTTCAACTACATATTAATTGACATACAATTACAGTATGTCTATAACTAAAGCATAAACCACCGATTCCATAGAAAACTGCAGATGTTATAACATGAAACAAACATGCCTTAATATATGACTGAAAATTTTACCACAATATTACTTGGTTTGTCACCGTATCATGGAAAAGAGCTTACCTAAATGTATGTAGAAGACCGATTGTTTTATATGCATTGTGACTAGAAGCGACCTCTCCTCCCAATCTATAATCACGTTCTCATCTTTCATCTCCGTCCATTTTGTGTACGCTACCACTGATACTGTCTTATTGCTCTGGTACCAGTCAAACCTATAATACACCAGACCGAGTCAAGCCTTCTACCTTTATTGAAAACATCAGAATTTTCTCTTTTGTTTAATCTATTTATTTTACACTGACTTATAAGTTCTAACAACTTATGTTAACTATTTGTAGAAATTAATTCATGGAATTTTGACCGGTACTCATGCTCAAAAATGGTAAAGGATTGTAGTTAAATTCTACTCATACATGGGTTGAAGTCTGATGTGTTACTCCTGTACCACTATAATAAAATTTATAAAATAGATCTATTTTGAATATACCCAATTCTTTCAGGATCACATTAACACTCATGGAATGAAAAATCTCTGACACAGAAACTCAAGCAACATTTTTAAAATTCCCAGTGGGGCCAAGTCATTGTTTATTTCATAAATTAAGCCTTTTTTGAATTTATGGCCATTATAGAAGATATTCTGAACTCAATTTGAGGTCATGAAAATCTTTAAAACTAAGTAATGCATTGTGATACATGATGTCAAAGGTACAACCCAGTTTTTTCAAATTTGCAGAAGGACCAGTAATTTCTCCTTTTTTTTTTAATACTTGTTACAGAGGTTTGAGCATACATTACTTCTAAAGGCACTCAACTTCTATATAGGTCAAGCTACAATAAACTAGTTTGTTTTGTAGGGTTTTACATCGCATGAGCACAGCACAGGTCTTACAGTAAATTTTCAGGTTTAATGGCAGAGGAGGACCCTACTGTTGGATCAACCTAATCAATAACAAGGTTTTTTTGCAAATTGCGGCTTTTTTTTGCAAGATCTAGATACAGTTGTATAAGCCATACATCATTCTAAAGGTCTTCAAAGGGTAGTAGTAGGATCATTTTTTTAAAAATATCTTTAGGAATGTATTTTTCCTACTGTAAATTGTTTTCTGAAATTTTACAAAATTTTGCATGAAAATGTTGCTAATATGCAAACTAAGATATCCTGAAAGTTTTATAACAATCCATCAACCAAGTGTTAAAACAGCCAAAATTTCAGACAAAAAATACCCCTTCAAAATAATTTTGTGATGGCAAATTCAGATTCAATCAAGATATCTTAAAAATTTAAAAAGATTCTATAACTTGTACCACCCTAAGATTTCTTTATAACTAGAGCTACTTTTGAGAAAAGCGCATGTCTCCCACAACTGCCTAATCATCTAAACACTAAGTCAGTGTTTTTATACTGTTTAGTCACAACAAATATACCTTTGAAGAGTAAAATGCCTGATTTTCAGTAATTCAAGGGCCATAATTCTGAAATGCCTATACCAATTTTGCTAGTTATCGAACCTGGGAGAGGAATTATGGTCATACACATTTTGTTTAAGTTTGGTGAAGATCGGATAAAAAATGTTTGACTTGGAATGCGGACAAGATGAATGGTTTTTGGTGCATGTTTGAGAATGAAGACTTCAGCATTTCTATGAGTTTAGGTGAATCATTAGTTATTGTCAAGGGCCATAATTCCGAAGTGTCTTAACCGATTTGGCTAGTTATCGAACTTGGCCAAGGTCTTATTAGCAAACACATTTTGTTCGAGTTTGGTGAAGATCGGATACGAAATGTTTGACTTAGAGTGCAGACAAGATGAATGGTTTTTGGTGCATGTTTGAGAATGAAGACTTCAGCATTTTTATGAGTCTAGGTGATTCATTAGTTATTGTCAAGGGCCATAATTCCGAAGTGTCTTAACCGATTTGGCTAGTTATCGAACTTGGCCAAGGTCTTATTTGCAAACACATTTTGTTCGAGTTTGGTGAAGATCGGATATGAAATGTTTGACTTAAGAGTGCGGACAAGATGAATGGTTTTTGGTGCATGTTTGAGAATGAAGACTTCAGCATTTTTATGCATCCAGGTGATTCATAAATTATTGTCAAGGGCCATAATTCCGAAGTGTTTTGGCCGATTTAGCTAGTTATCAAACTTGGCTGAGGCCTTATGGTCAAACACATTTCGTTCAAGTTTGGTGAAGATCGGATGAGAAATGTTCGACTTAGAGTGCAGACAAGATGAATGGTTTTTGGTGCATGTTTGAGAATGAAGACTTCAGCATATTTATGCATCTAGGCGATTCATAAATTATTGTCATGGGCCATAATTCCGAAGTGTTTTGGCCGATTTAGCTAGTTATCGAACTTGGTTGAGGTCTTATGGTCAAACACATTTTGTTTAAGTTTGGTGAAGATCAGATGAGAAATGTTCGACTTAGAGTGCAGACAAGATGAATGGTTTTTGGTGCATGTTTGAGAATGAAGACTTCAGCATATTTATGCATCTAGGTGATTCATAAATTATTGTCAAGGGCCATAATTCCGAAGTGTCTTGGCCGATTTAGCTAGTTATCGAACTTGGTTGAGGTCTTATGGTCAAACACATTTTGTTTAAGTTTGGTGAAAATCGGATGAGAAATGTTCGACTTAGAGTGCGGACAAGCTTTGTGACAGACAGACACATAGACAGACTGGAGTAAATCAATATGTCTCCCACACCACTGTGTGGTGGGAGACATAATGATGTATAACAATAATGGTATTGCATTATATTCAACCTTTACCCTGCTTAATTTCTTAAATGAACTGATCCATCGTTCAATTTGGGCAGTTCCATTTATTATTGAAAGGTGTGTTCACTGAAAATTTACTGACTGTATAGCAAACAGTGCAGACCATGATCAGCTTGCACGGATATGCAGGTTGATCTTGGTCTGCCCTGGTTGCAAAGGCAAATTCACTTGCCGCCAACAGGTTAAAGGTTAAAGACAAATCAGGGATAAACCTTATGGAAAAGTGAGACAAGCTGTTAGAGCCACTCTAAGTATCAGTCAACCTTCTGCAAGCCAGCTAGAGGGCTGGGTATTAAAATTAAAGCGATTCAAAGTCAGTGACCTTAACCACTGGGGCCACTAAGGCCCCCGCAAATAAAACTTGTCAGAAAACTAGGAATACATTATGTTTCTTGATTACACCAGTATAGACTAGAGCTGCCACAGGAGTGACGAATTACATGAATTATACCCCCATAATACGGACCTTGACCTTTGACCTACTGACCTAAAAATCAATAGTCATCTGCTGGTCATGACCAACCTTCCTATCAACTTTCATGATCCTAGGCCCAAGCATTCTCAAGTTATCCTCTGGAAACGGTTTAACTGTTCCTGGTCACTGTGACCTTGACCTTTGACCTACTGACCTCAAAATCGAACTTAACCTGTATTTTATGATGTTACACCTGTGTACCAAAGTTTTTGATCCTAGGCCCAAGCATTCTCAAGTTACCTTCCAGAAACCGTTTAACAGTTCCAGGCATTGTAAACTTGACCTTTGACCTCAAAGTCCAACTTGACCTGTATTTAATGATGTTACACCTGTGTACCAAAAATTATTTAAATCTGTCAAGCCTTTCATGAGTTATAGTCCGGAAACCATGAAAACCAACCGACCTATATACCCCCTATAATGAAACACCACTTACAAAATTTAATGGGAAAATGACTAGCACAAGCAAGCAAGACATTTACCTTGGTTTCTGCTCAGGTGGTGTAGGTGGAGTCAAGAAAGTTGGTGCAGCTATCCCACCTGAAACATGGGGAATTTCATGAAACAAAATGATTTACTTAGATATATCTGCATTCTGTTTCAGACTTTGATAAAGATAGTTTAGCAGCTGAAACAATCTGAAATAGTGATGTATTTGTTAACATTTAAACCATTTCGACATTTTGAAATACTGCCAATCTTTGATTGAAAGAAAATAAAATGGGTGGGAATTGTAGATATTTGTTGCAATCTAATTCATTGATTAAAGCAACCAAGACTAAGAACTGATAAAGCATATAAAGTATAATAAGTATATGGTTGTTAAATACAAGGGCTCATCATCATAACCAAAATGAAGTAGTATGTAGTTCCAGCTACAACAACTTAACTGGCACTATGCATTATTTTCTGACAGTCATGTCCACTAATTTATACACTAAACAGTATGACATTGCAACATTTGCACTGATTCTCAGGAGAAAACTGATCACCTGAAGCTTTGTGTGTAAACAAACACATTTCATTTACTTTCCCATTATACATATAAACATCTAATGTTTTAGTTTGGCATATGTATTTAGTGTACTACCACCAAGTATGTCCCAATCGATTTTTTAAAGGGGTAACATGCCTGTGAACCTCTGGATTGCTCTAGATCAAGTTTCAAACCAGAGACGCTTTGTAATTACTACAAATATTAATAAATTAGGCCAGGAAAAACAAGAGGACCATGATGGTCCTGAATCGCTCACCTGTCCCCACATGACCCAGTTTTGAACTGAGTATGACGTCGTTTTTTCTATTATTTGACATAGTGACCTAGTTTTTGAGCTCATGTGACCAAGGTTTGAACCTGACCTAGATATCATCAAGATAAAAGTTCTGACCACTTTTCATGAAGATCCATTGAAAAATATGGCCTCTAGAGAGGTCACAAGATTATCTGACCTACTGACCTAGTTATTGATGGCACGTGACCCAGTTTCAAATTTGACCTAGATATCATCAAGGTGAACATTCTGACCAATTTTCATCAAGATCCATTCAAAAGTATGGCCTCTAGAGAGGTCACAAGGTTTTTCTATTTTTAGACCTACTGACCTAGTTTTGGACCACAGTTGACCCAGTTTCAAACTGGACCTAGATATCATCAAGATGAACATTCAGACCAACTTTCATACAGATCCCATAAAAAATATGGCCTCTAGAAAGGTCACAAGGTTTTTCTATTATTTGATCTACTGACCTAGTTATTGAAGGTACATGACCCAGTTTCGAACATGACCTAGATATTATCAAAGTGAACATTCTGACCAATTTTCATGAAGATCCATTCATAAGTATGGCCTCTAGAGAGATCACAAGGTTCTTCTATTTTTAGACCTACTGACCTAGTTTTTGACTGCATGTGACTCAGTTTCATACTTGACCTAGATATCATCAAGATGAACATTCAGACCAATTTTCATACAGATCCCATTGAAAATATGGCCTCTAGAGAGGTCACAAGGTTTTTCTATTATTTGACCTACTGACCTAGTTTTTGAAGGCACTTGACCCAGTTTCAAACTTGACCTAGATATCATCAAGGTAAACATTCTGACCAATTTTCATGAAGATCTTGTGAAAAATATGGCCTCTAGAGAGGTCACAATGTTTTTCTCTTTTTAGACCTACTGACCTAGTTTTTGACTGCACGTGACCCAGTTTCGAACTTCACCTAGATATCATCAAGGTGAACATTCTGACTAATTTTCATAAAGACCCCATGAAAAATGTGACCTTAGAGTGGTCACAAGCAAAAGTTTACGCATGCACGGATGCACAGACGATGGACGCTGCGTGATCACAAAAGCTAACCTTGTCACTTTGTGACAGGCGAGCTAAAAATATGTATATAGGGATACCTTTCAAGTCAAGTAACCCTAAACACATACATTTGTATATTTTTTAATCTGACCCTGTGTTTAAAGCGGCAGTAAGCCTAAAAACCTCTGAATGGCCTCTAAACCATTGACCAGCCTTTGTAGTAATAACCAGCAGCAATAAATATTTGTGATCCCAGAATTAGAAACAAGAGGTCATCTCATGATGTTGAATGTGTATGAAGTTTGAAAACATTAGCCTTAGCAGTTTAACAGAAACTGCTTACATGTGAAATTTCTGTGACTCAGAAGCCAATGAGACAGTGACAACAAAAGCTCTACTATTTGAAAATTTTCAAATAATTTCTAATAGTCGAGCTAAACAATAATGAAATTTTATGAGGATTTTGTCCACTTATTCAAAATTCAGCAGGAGAGGTTACTGTAAGTGTATTAATATTAGCGGAGTACTAATTTTCGTGCTATTAGCGGGATCGGGCATGCGCTAATTCATGTCTAGCGCTAATATTAGACTGAAATGAAAGGCTTTCCTAATAAAAAGTTACATTTATCGTATTGAGAAAAATGTATTGTGTAAATATGACAATAACTGTATTCCTAACTAATATTCTGCTGAAAGTTTTGCTGTTTAAACATCAGTACAAAAGTCATCTATTTTTGTAAATTAAGTTGCATTTTTCATCAAGTTTCAAGTTCCTTCAGAGTAGATCGTCGTTTGTCTGGTGGCGCTAATTACGAGTGTCACCATAACATTTTACTGCTTTGAAAACCAAGTGTGAATTTGAAAACAAACAATTATCACCATTCTGCACTGTAAACATGTACAAATGTACAGTATACAGAGTAACATGATCTAAGAATTTAGATTTTATGTCATACTGTAGACCTATGCATGTTTATTTGCAGGCCGTGTCAATTTTATTACGAATACCAGTCAGCCGCCGGCCATTTAGTATTGTCGAAATTCTGATGGGCAGTATAAGCCAATTCGCGTGAATAGGCTTCATTCTTGAATGTTTCGGGCTATTCTGTATTTCATCGGAAATTGGTGTTTCAGATACCGCCAAATGGTTATTTTAGCGCTGCTGATACTGCGCTAATACAAGTACGCGCTAATAATAAAAATTATTTTTCTTTTAAAATAATTTGATTTATTTTTAGAGAAATCAAATGTCACGTCCGTTGCTATGAAACCGATACGCCCTCGCGCTTATCGTTATAAATTGGTACCCGAGCTTATACAAGCCTGTAGCTAGTTAAATTTGATATCGGTAAACAGTCTGTTAAACTTGCATAAAAAGCTGAGAATTCTCGTGCAGCTCTCTGTCTGTTTTTGTACGTTGGCTGAGCGAGTACATGTAAAGTTGACAATTTTGAGTTGACAATTTTATAAAGAATTTAATTCTCTACGCTTGCCGAGAGGTTGTAATAAGAGAAGCGGGCTGGTCTGACAACAACCGTCAATGAAGAGAACAGGCGTAATACGAGAGGTCCGTCGTAAATGAAAAGCCGACGAGTGTAACCTTGAAAGCAGGCCTGCTGGCGAACTTGTGGCACCTGAAGGTCGAACAGTCAACACTGGTGACATTGACGATAGAGGAAACAGACTACTACAGGATTATTCTGGTGGGTCAATTGTTATTGATTTTGAACAAATTCTTTCAAATTCTGATGTAGTTCTTTCTAATAACTGTATAAGTAGCAATATTCCATGTGCTAATAATAATTCTCAAAGTGGGTGTGGCGGCATAATGGTATAAAAATCCTCTTTTTGCAAGTAAATTCCTTCAAACATCGCGGTCACAAAGATGTTTTTCAGTTCGGATAATTAACTCGGCCAAATCACCAGCTAATATAAACGCTTTGAAACGATATGCACGTGATAACGGTAAAGTAGATGGGTGGTTTTAACCAAGAGTTTCCTATTCTCGATTGCTTTGAATTCAAAAAATCTTTGCTCGGTTGCACTGAATTCTTGTATAATACAGAAAGAAATAAGGAAGATGAAGCAGGAAGGGTTGCGGGCCCATTTGTATCGCCTATTAGTATCGTCCCGTAGAAACTGAATCATTACATTGACCTAGTTTTATGGTAAGGTTAGTTCAAAATCTAGGATGAACGGGTTTCGGACGGCAAAAGTACATACTGGTTGGTGCACGGTCCGGGACAACTGGGTATGAAAGAGGTAGTCATCATAGGAAAATTTAGCAGTGAATATTAGAAAAATGTAGTAGTGAAGATGTATAAGTAAATAAACAGTAAAGAAACTAGTAATTAGTTATTTAAACGGCTCACGCGAAATTTGGGCGTCACGTTCATAAAAAACGTGTGTAAAGTTCATTATTTAATATTATGGCCTCAAACTTACAGCACCGCTAGAGAATAAATATAGCTGGAATTCTATAGCATTTTTGATAAATTATTGACAGAAAGTTCAACAAAATTACATAAAAACAGCTGATTTTATACAGGATTACATGTGAGATTTTATATGGCACTATCATAAATAACTACTAAGTTTTTATAGTAAATACATGTAAAACACTTTATGCACATAATTCAAACTTTTGGCCGGAAAACACAAAAAACAGTATAGAAAAATATTTAATGATGAATAAGTGGCAGCAATTTAAAAACATAGAGTAAACGGTTACATGTCAAGCATTCTACTTTATCGACATGGCATATTCAACGAGGCGTGTAGCTTATATTGAACAGGTGTGTGCGTGACCTATATATCGGCCGTGTACGTACAGAATAAATATGTCGTTTTAAAATAAACATTAGATTTACTGTTATCATCCTAAAAGTAGCGTATTGACAGTTCATTGCCACAACAGTTGCCATTTAGATGTTTTTGTAAGTCATGAAGAGAACCGCGGGTCTTTGTGGATAATTTTGCTAATAAACAACTACAACATTAGAAGACAGCATTTGAACAGAAAATAACATCTTATATTATTAGAAAACAAAACAAAAATAATTAAAATAAATATATTAATAAATGAATTAATAAGTAAATAAATGAAAAAAATAAATTAGAGAAAGAAAGATTCTGTCTGCTAAAAGACATCATAAGGTAAATACAATCTTTGCTGCAGGGCTGGGCTATCGCATTTGGCAACTGTGTTTAAAAGATTATATTTCTAAGAACATGGCTTCCAATCGATAAGAATTTTGGGGGATAAATTTCTGAAAATTTATTGTGGCGGGAAAATTCTATCGACTGGAAAGTGACCGGGCGTTAGATTCGTTAATCGGTATCAGTTTAAACGTTTTTTGACTTAACACTATTGTAAGCCCGATTGATCTAGCTCGCGCGTTGTCATAATAGACGCAAACGTGAACCGCAATTAGTATTTAACCTTAGTTTGTTTAAGTTGCTGCATTGCGTTGCAATTACAGATTTTCCGTTAAGGTATGATTTTTGATTATTCGGACTGACTGGCATGTCACGCTTGGTCTCCTTCCCGTCGAGTGAATTTTTCATCAACTTGGTCGGAGCCCTCGCGCTTACCCTATCAAGTTTAATTAGAGCGGCCGTTACAACCCATCTTATTATAATACTATCCCATCTTTTTATAATATTATCTTCAAACCAACTTGACAGGAGCTTCTGTGCCTACCCTGTCTCGTTGAAAATGTTACTGCGTATTTAAGATTGAATTAGGTTTTAATTACTTAACGGATAACTTTATTTTTGTCATATTTAATTTTTGTTGTTGAGTATGTTCAGAATTGTTGGCAAGGCAGTTAAGTTCATTAACCTTCATCAGCTGGGCAGGAGCCTCGGGCGTACCCGGTCCCGTTGAGGAGGTTACTTATTTTTGACATAAAAAGTTATTAATTATTTAACTTATGATCACTTTATTTTGTTACATTTGTTGTTATGATAGAATTGTTTGCAAGGTAATTATTAAACATATAGAGGAGGCAATGTGTGTTTATTTTTATTTCGAGTAATTTCAAATAATAAAAATTATTTTTCTTTTAAAATAATTTGATTTATTTTTAGAGAAATCAAATGTCACGTCCGTTGCTATGAAACCGATACGCCCTCGCGCTTATCGTTATAAATTGGTACCCGAGCTTATACAAGCCTGTAGCTAGTTAAATTTGATATCGGTAAACAGTCTGTTAAACTTGCATAAAAAGCTGAGAATTCTCGTGCAGCTCTCTGTCTGTTTTTGTACGTTGGCTGAGCGAGTACATGTAAAGTTGACAATTTTGCCCACCCGCCACACCCCATAATGAGATTACAAAGGCGCCGCTTGCAATGCTCTGTTTTATAAAATGCCTTTCCGTCCAGTTTCAATATGACAATGATAATGACGCAGTTTATTTGATGTAGCGGCCACCGGCCCAAAATTAAAATATGCATGTATATACAATTAGCAGTATACATTTATGGAATACGGGACGTAAATTAAAATCTTATTCATAATATAAACCTATTAACTTGTATACTTTAGTTTCATGTATATAGTACATATTATTATATTTAAAGCAAACGTTTACGTTCTATGAAATCATAGTATGCGTACATGGCAACATTTTTATTGCTACTGCTTATAAGGATAATAAATGAGTAGACATAAATTGATACAATATTTCCTGGAATATGCTTTGCTCTTAATTTCTGTAAACAAGGACATAGCAAAAGGAAGTGCATTTAATTTTCTTTACCAGTTCCACATAATTTACATATATGTTCATTTTGTCAACATTGTTATATTATCCTCTCTCTATCTCGAGCTGTTTCAGTAGGAGAGTTGAGACAGATTTTCTGCTCTAGTCATATATTTCAGATCGTTACTTGACGAGGATGAGTGTACAAATAAATCAAAAGGTTTCCAAAGACGATTTCACACATATTTGCTCGAAGTATTGGACTGCTGAAGACAATGATTAGATGTGGAACACGGATAATATGCCATTCAGCAAGTGTGGAGATAAACAGTAACATAAGATGTGTTATCAATTTTAATGTGTGTTATTTAATTATGTGCGTTTAAATGCCAAGTGTTTGTATACTCTGGATTCTCAATCAGATAACGTTCATTATAAATATATTGTTTTAAAGCTTGTTATGGAACTTGCTTTTAAAGGGATAAAATTATTTATTTTATGCTTTTATGGTAGCCTACGACACAATAATTTAATTGTCGCTCTACGTTATCATGATATATTACTGGAGAATTCAAGTTGGCAGGGGGAGACTGCGTGATATCTATATTAAATGCATTTAGTAAGCGTTTATAATTATATCTAATCTAGAGCATCTTTGTTAGACATTCAGCTATCATTTCTCGTCGGTCGTTTCCAATTCGTACCCGAGGGGACATGACAGCTTCAATAATGTAGTTAGCTGGTTGCATCGCAATTGCCACATACGTTCTTGCAAACCGTTGCTTGTACGAGTTTAATCGCTGTTGTGTAGTTTGCTTTGCCTAAGACTACAATACATAATAGCATAATGTTTTAGGTGTTATGACACGAAGTTGCTTTGGGTTACTAAGTCCGGGTCTTATGGTACAGTAGAACCTAGATTGCCTGGCGTTGCATGAAAGGCATCAGTATATAGTAAACACTTTGCAGTAAATATTTAGTTATCTACGATTGCAGTAAAATACCACAGTTTTGATACTGTTTTCTAATAAAATGTTATGACTCGAAGTTGCTTTGGATCACTCAGTCCGGTTCTTATTACGGTAGGACATTGACTGCTTTGTGTTGTATAAAAGGCATCAGTAAATAGTATAAAGATTTTTTCAGTGAAAATTTATTTATGTAGTATTTATATGATTGCAGTAGAATACCACAATTTTGATGCCATTCTCTAATTAAGTGTTATAACTCGAAGTTGCTTTGGGTCACTAGGTCCGGCACTCGTAGTACAGTAGGATCTAAACTGCTTTGCATTGCAAAAAAGGCATCTGTAAATAGTATAAAGATTTTGCAGTAAGTATTTAGTTAAGATTGCAGTAGAAGACCAAAGGTTTGATGCCATTCTCTGATAATTTGTTTTGACTCGAAGTTGCTTTGGGTCACTAGGTATATCTGTTATAGCTAGGTAGGACTTAGATTACTTTACAAAGACTACAGTGACATTTCACAGGCTGGATGCCATATTTTAATAAAGTGTTATGACTCGAAGTTGCTTTGGGTCACTAGGTCCGGCTCTTATAGTACGGTAGGACCTAGATTGCGTTGCATTGCGTGTAAGGCATCAGTAAATATTTTGCCAAGTTTGCTGCAGTAAATATTTAGTTAAGATTGCAGTGGAATGTCACGGGTTTGATGCCAATCTATAATAAAGTGTTATGACTCGAAGTTGCTTTGGGTCACTAGGTCCGGCTCTTATAGTACGGTAGGACCTAGATTGCGTTGCATTGCGTAAAAGGCATCAGTAAACAGTACAAAGTTTTCTGTAGGAAGTATTTAGTTAAGTGTGCAGTGGAATATTATAGATTTGACGCCATTCTTTAATAAAATGTTATGACTCGAAGTTGCTTTGGGTCACTAGGTCCGGGTCTTATAGTGCGGTAGACCCAGATTGCGTTGCATTGCGTAAAAGGCATCAGTATGTAGTACAAAGTTTTCTGTAGGAAGTATTTAGTTTAGATTGCAGTGGAATATTACAGGTCTGATACCATTCTTTAATAAACTGTTGTGACTCGAAGTTGCCTTGGGTCAACAGGTCCGGTTTTTATTGTACGGCAAGACTCAAATTGCGTTGAGTTGCGTAAAGGGCATCAGTAAATAGTACAAAGTTTTCGGCAGTAAATAATTAGTTTAGATTGCAATAGAATACTACAGGTTTGATGCCATTCTTTAATAAAGTCGTATGACTCGAAGTTGCTTTGGATCACTTTGTTCGGCTCTTATAGTCCTGTAGGACCTAGACTGCTTTGCGTTGCGTAAAAAGGCATCGTTAAATAAAATAAAGATTTTTACAGTAAATATTTAGTAATGTAGTGTAAGATTGTAGTAGAATACCACAGTTTTGATGCCGTTCCCTAGTTAAGTATTATGACCGATTCTTATAGTGTGGTAGGACCTATATTGCTCGGGGTTGTGTAACAGGCATTAATAAACAGTAAAACACTGTAGTAAATAATTGGATTTAGGTAATGTAAGGTTGCTTATCTTTCTCTTTGATGATTTGTTTTTCGTCGTCAACAACGTGAGTACAAAGACTATGAGCTTGAATGGAGCCTCGCTTGTTTATAGTCCCAAACTTCTCTCAAGTAACGTGAACCGCAATTAGTATTTAACCTTAGTTTGTTTAAGTTGCTGCATTGCGTTGCAATTACAGATTTTCCGTTAAGGTATGATTTTTGATTATTCGGACTGACTGGCATGTCACGCTTGGTCTCCTTCCCGTCGAGTGAATTTTTCATCAACTTGGTCGGAGCCCTCGCGCTTACCCTATCAAGTTTAATTAGAGCGGCCGTTACAACCCATCTTATTATAATACTATCCCATCTTTTTATAATATTATCTTCAAACCAACTTGACAGGAGCTTCTGTGCCTACCCTGTCTCGTTGAAAATGTTACTGCGTATTTAAGATTGAATTAGGTTTTAATTACTTAACGGATAACTTTATTTTTGTCATATTTAATTTTTGTTGTTGAGTATGTTCAGAATTGTTGGCAAGGCAGTTAAGTTCATTAACCTTCATCAGCTGGGCAGGAGCCTCGGGCGTACCCGGTCCCGTTGAGGAGGTTACTTATTTTTGACATAAAAAGTTATTAATTATTTAACTTATGATCACTTTATTTTGTTACATTTGTTGTTATGATAGAATTGTTTGCAAGGTAATTATTAAACATATAGAGGAGGCAATGTGTGTTTATTTTTATTTCGAGTAATTTCAAATAAGTCGAAACTACTCAATTTAAGGCATTTGCGCTAAAATTTAGCTGCGCTAATATAAGTACACTTACAGTATGACCAGGAGGGGCTTTGTCCTACTGTTAGTTCTGTTAGATTGTTTTTATCTGTTTTGTTTACTTATCTAATTAACATGTCAATACTCATATTTTATGGTATTATTTGGAAGAAACATGCGACTTTAGTTTAAGATATCGCACATGAAAAAATTTGTAAACATTTCCACATAGCAAAAGTACTGATGTTAAGCAATATATATGTATGTTTAAAGGTATTTGATCCATTTTTTAAAAATATACAAACCATTTGGTACAGCTTCTAGACTGCTTTTCGAACCTGCAAATAACATAAAAATTTCTTCATCATTTCAATAATATTAAAACTAAGCTTTAAATTAAACAATATTTTACTATTTCAGCTTCAAACTGAACTCTTTCTCTGGTCTGTTTCCTTGACACAAAAAATTAAGAAAACTTTTATCATTCAACAAATAATTCACAACAACTCAACATTTATTTAAGAAATAATTTATAGCAAAACCGTGTTTTAACACTATTTATACATGATGGACAGTTATATGTTGAGTGTAATAATTTCACCAAGGCGTAGCCCGAGAAAAATTATTCGTACAACATATAGCTGCTAGAGTGTATAAATGAGCCGTGCCATGAGAAAATCAACATAGTGGGTTTGCGACCAGCAAGGATCCAGACCAGCCTGCGCATCCGCGCAGTCTGGTCAGGATCCATGCTGTTCGCTATCAAAGCCTATTGCAATTAGAGAAACTGTTAGTGAACAGCATGGATCCTGACCAGACTGCGCGGATGCGCAGGCTGGTCTGGATCCTTGCAGGTCGCAAACCCACTATGTTGATTTTCTCATGGCACGGCTCAAATAATGTTTAAACAAGGTTCTGCTATAAATTATTTCGATTCTACTATGTTTTTTACTGTAAAATTTAGATAACATATAACAGAACTGTTTCTTCATGCATGTATTGCGTCAAATGGTGTCATCACGCTCCTTTGTTTATACATGCCTTGACCGGAAATGGTAATACGTGTTGCGGAATAGTTCCATTAGAGCGCAATTGATGTCGAATTATTCTGCACAGTGAACACCCACCTGAATGTGTGTGTAAATTAATCAAGACAGTTGCACTATGTGACATTTCGTTTTAAACATATATTTCAAGTAAAATATTTGATCAAATTTGAACGCCCTATTTCTCGATCCATATATGGCACTAAATATCACATCGACATGTCAACATAGTATCGTTGTGATGATTTAAGCATTGCTAGTCATATTAGAATTGTATTTTAAAAATATAGAAAAATCATGTCAAAATGAAGATCTTACTTTTTCTTAGTAAAGCATTTCTTAACATCGGATTTTCAACCTTCAGTTTTCCTACCAGACACTTCTCCAACATAGATTCAGCATTTACCCATTTATGAATCTGAAATCATTTACACATGTTTTTAATAATCACATATCATCTTACCCACAATGTGGTAAGGCACATCAAGAACAACACTATAAATAAAATGGGAGGAGCAGAAAAGTAATGGTGGTTGGAGCTAAATTTGACAATTTATACAGATCATAATATTATGTAGAATTTTTTACTTATAGGTGGAGCTGTAATCAAAAAGTCTGAAAGGGTTTGAACATTTTTATGACAACTGGGTGATGAGGTAGTTAAATTGAAAATTCTGAAAAAAAAAATTTTGATACCAGTGCAAGATAAATCATAAAAATATATTTCCAGAAATATGACAAGAATGTAAGAGCAAATGTTTGATGTACACATAGCACTTCATCTTGTGGCATGTTTAGCTACAAATTCAGTTTATGTCATGAAAATGAAATAAATTATCAGGCATCTGGGCCAAAAAATGAATCCAACCCTTGCATTTCACAAAAAGCTGCAATGTTACATCCACATCATTCTGCCACACACCCCATTCTTTTTATAAATTTCTTTTAATATTGTCTTATCAAGCCATATGACCTGTTATGCCAAGGCACTTAAATGACAATTTGTCAAAGCCATTTCAATCTTGAAAACTGTAATCTTGCTGGTTTCTTGTCTACATTCCAATAAAGTGCCAATTTTCTAAATTCCTGAATTACTTTTATAGCAAATCTTCACTTCACAAACTGAGCTGATCTGGTAACACCTGATAAAACAATGAGCTAAAAGGAGA
This sequence comes from Mercenaria mercenaria, assembly GCF_021730395.1. Taxonomy (NCBI): domain Eukaryota; kingdom Metazoa; phylum Mollusca; class Bivalvia; order Venerida; family Veneridae; genus Mercenaria; species Mercenaria mercenaria. Next base: position 82,541,632 of record NC_069364.1, on the reverse strand, counting down.
ATGGGAGAAGCGGCCAGGGGCGAGGGTGAAATGGGCATGGGTGTGGAAGTTGGGGTATGAGAGATACCAGTTCTAAGATACAATAGGGTTATTATAACAGTAGCTTGATCTGGGATGCAGTATTCAGCTCGAGTGGATTTTGCCAGATCGGATCTCACGAGGCGCGCAAGGGCAGTGTGATCTGACCTGGGAAAATCCACGAGAGCCAAATACAAAGTCCCAGATCAAGCTACTGTTATAATGACCCTTTTATTATATACCTTTACCATTTTGATTCTTGTTTTCTTCTTGAACGAAATCCTCAATGTTTATCGATATTAAATGGAACTTACTGAAGTTTTTATGTGCGCTATTTATAGAAATGTGTCGGGTCATGCATATTAATGAAAATAGTCCGGCAGCATACAATACGGAAGGTACAATACAGAATTTAAAAGGTACAATATGGAATTTTTGTCTGTCTGTTCATATTTAATTGTGAAATACAAGCCGATTTTTTACAGAATTTATATAGGTATATAATAAAGTCTAAGATTAAGTGATATTAAGAAGCATGCCATTAAGTTAAACACTATTACAAGATCTTACCAAAGTGACCTTGACCTTTGAGGTACCTGACCTTATACCAAAAGTTGTCTGTCCCCCTGGGCCACTAAGATCAATCCTTATATGAGGTTTGATGCGTTAATTAAAGATCTTGAAATTGAGAATCTTGCCATAAAACTTGCAATATTCAACTCCAGTGACCTTGACCTGTAGGATAACTGAGCCTAAACTATCATCTGCCTTTTACCATTCTGAAGTTTGCTGATATCCAGTTAGCAGTAGATAAGAAGATAAAGTAAAATGGACAAGGCAGTCTGAACGACAGCTAAATCCCCCGCCACTGCTATGGATAGTGAAAGGGTAAACCTTTGATTTTAGCTGTGACCTTGACCTTGAACTGACATGGCTGACTCATGAATTCTGCACAACGTCTTGATGAGGTGATCATTTGACCCAAGTTTCATGAAAATCCTTCAAGGGGTTTAGGAGATACTGAGCTGAAACCTTTGACCTTCAGTTGTGACCTTGACCTTGAGTTGACATGGCTGACTCATGAGTTCTTGATGAGGTGATCATCTGACCCAAGTTTGATGAAAATCCTTCAAGGGGTTTAGGAGATACAGAGTGGACACCAAATGGAAGGCTCAAACCTTCTACCCTTAGTTGTGACCTTGACCTTGAGCTGGCATGGTTGACTCATAATTGCTGCATATCGTTCTGATGAGGTAATCATTTGACCCAAGTTTTATAAAATTCCTTCAAGGGGTTTAGGAGATATAGAGTGGACAGGAAATGGAAGGCTCAAACCTTTGACCTTCAGTTGTGACCTTGACCTTGAGCCAATATGGCTGACTCATAAGTTCTGCACATCGCCTTGATGAGGTGATTGTTTGACCCAAGTTTGATAAAAATCCTTCAAGGGGTTTACGAGATATAGAGCGGACACAAAATGGAAGGCTCAAACCTTTGACCCTAAGTTATGACCTTGACCTTGAGCCGGCATGACTGACTCATGGGTTCTGCACATCGTCTTGATGAGGTGATCATTTGACTCAAGTTTTATAAAATTCCTTCAAGGGGTTTAAGAGATATAGAGCAGACACAAAATGGAAGGCTAAAACCTTTGACCCTGAGTTGTGACCTTGACCTTGAGCTGGCATGGCTGACTCATGGGTTCTGCACATTATCTTGGTGAGGTGATCATTTGACCCAAGTTTTATAAAATTCCTTCAAGGGGTTTAGGAGATATAGAGCGGACACAAAATGGCAGGCTCAAAACTTTGACCTTGAGTTGTGACCTTGACCTTGAACCGACAAGGCTGACTCATGGGTTCTGCACATCGTCTTGATGAGGTGATCATTTGACCCAAGTTTGATGAAAATCCTTCAAGGGGTTCAGGAGATATGGAGCGGACACGAAAGTGTTACGGATGGAAGGACAGACGGAAGGACGGACGGACGGACGGACGGAAGGACGGACGCAGACCATTCCTATAATCCCTCCGCCACGGCGGGGGATTAAAAAACTTGCGAAAATTTACCTAGGTGCAAAGGCAATGCCAAGGCCGATTAAGCTCTCCTAACTTTTTAAATAGTCTAGTTAAATGCATACAGCCATGTTATCTAAGTTGATTTAATGCACATTTACACATCTATATTTTTTCTAACTTAACTGAAATCAATTTTTTAATGTGTGGCTAACAACAGTATATATCTTTTATACCTCTGGGTAAAACCACCGACCTACCAAAACCCAGCTGTATGACTTCCAAGTTTTAAATGGCATAGGAAGACCCTGCACAGTTTCAAGCACTGGCAGGAGCCTGGATTGAACCACAAACCTGTTAGCCAGAGGGATTGCTCATTTCCACACAAATTCTACACCCCATACAGTGCTTCAAACCAAGAGCAGTGAGGGACCAGGGAAATGAAATTCAAGCTCTATGTCGATAATGATAAGCTCTCCTAAGTGTGACAAATCTACTTACTTCATCAAACAGAGCTGTAGCATCTTTCCCTGCCCCTCTCATCAGTTCATCTATACCACCAGGGTGAAAATCAAGGTAAGATGTCACATTGTACACTTTTCCTGAAACCAGAGAAGACAAAAACAAATCTTCAAACTAATTGTTTTAAGTTCAAATTTGATTATGGGTTTATTGTACATTTTGGTGGTCCCCTTGGATTAACTAGAATTGTGTCCATTGGACACTGATTCCCACACATACTGCGCCATCATCTAATTAGCAAAGTTTTAGTAGAGACCATCTTCGTATGAAGGATGTTCACTAAATGTTTGAAGATAAGGTTGTGCATCTGAGCAACTTTAAATTCATTCCTTCAAAAAGTGTATGAGGAGTTGAACACCAAATTTCTTCACTATTACCTATTTTGTAAAATTAAGGTAGGGCCATAATTCTACAAAACAAGGGGGCCATGATGGCCCTATATTGCTCACCAGAGTTGATCTGGCCAACTGACCTAGTTTTTGATCCCATATGATCCAGTTTCAAACATGACCTAGAGATCATCAAGACAAACATTCTGACCAAGTTTCATGAAGATAGGATCATAAATCTGGCCTCAAGAGTGTTAACACGCTTTTCATTTGACTTGAGTTTTTGATCCCACATGATCAAGATTCGAACTTGATCTAGGGATCATCAAGATAAACATTCTGACCAAGTTTCATGAAGATAGGGCCATAAATGTGGCCTCTAGAATGTAAACAAGCTTTTCATTTGATTTGAGCGGGTGACCTAGTTTTTGATCCCACATGACCCAGATTCGGACTTGATCTAGGGATCATCAAGATAAACATTCTGACCAAGTTTCATGAAGATAGGGTCATAAATGTGGCATCAAGAGTGTTAACAAGCTTTTCCTTTGAACTGGCCTAGTGACCTAGTTTTTCAACCCACATGACTCAGTTTTAAGCTTGGCCTAGAGATCATTTAGATAAACATTCTGACCAAGTTTCATGAAGATAGGATCATAAATGTGGCCTCTAGTGTTAACAAACTTTTCCTTTGGTTTGATTAGGTGTCCTAGTTTTTGACCCCAAATGATCACGATACAAAACTGATCTAAAGGTCATCAGGACAACATTCTGACCAAGTTTCATGAAGATAGGGTCATAAATGTGACCTCTAGAGTGTTAACAAGCATTTCCTTTGATTTGATTGAATGACCTAGATTTTGACCCCACATGACCCAGTTTCGAATTTTATCTAGTGATCATCAAAACAAACATTCTGAACAAGTTTCATGAAGACAGGGTCATAAATGTGGCCTCCAGAGTGTTAACAAGCTTTTCCTTTGATTTGACAGGGTGACCTAGTTTTTGACCCACATGACCCAGATTTGAACCTGACCTAGAGGTCATCAAGGCAAACATTCTGACCAATTCCCATGAGTTTCATACTTAAACTGTGGATTCTAGAGTGTTAACAAGATTTTTCTTTGATCCAGCCTAGTGACCTAGTTTTTGACCCCACATGACCCAGTTTCATGAAGATAGGGTCATAAATGTGGCCTCTAGAGCGTAAACAAACCTTTCCTTAGATTCCACCAGGTGACCTAGTTTTTGACCCAACATGACCCAGATTCGAACTTGACCTAGAGATATCAAGACAAACATTCTGACCAAGTTTCATAAAGATTTGGTCACAAATGTGGCCTCTAGAGTGTTAACAAAGCAAATGTTGACAGACGACGCATGACGGACGAGCACACCGTCGGACAATGACTGGTCATAATAGCTCACCTGGTGAGCTAAAAATAGCCACAGAAAAAAGTCCATTATTAAGGATCATTCAAGGTCTTCATCTGTGAAACTTTCAAGCATATCTTTTCAATAGTGTTTGGAGAGTTGGAGACATAAGATTTTTCTCAATATTCTATATAGCAAAACTATAACAAGAGGGCCATGATGGCCCTATATCGCTCACCTGTTATCATTGCACTTGAGGACAAGAAGGTCCTCAGAAAAAATATCTAAGTCCAAAGGACAGGAACAACAAAGGAAAGAATTTTAACCAAAAAGAAAAACAAAATTCTTACGAGGTACAGATATGTCAAAATACACCTAAAAATTGGAGGTACCATCCATGTTGTACCACAGAAAAGTGGTCTCGGTTTTTCCCTACGGCCAATAATAAAAAAGTTACTAAAAATAGGCTATTTATAGTAACGTAAAAGGGAAGTATTTCAAAAGAAAATTATTGTAAGTTAACAAAAGAAGGATCTGCCGAATAAATCTGTTGACATAAATGAAATTTCAGATCAGTATCTTCATTAGTTACGGAGATATACCCATTTTAATTTGAAATAAAGGGAGGTAATTTGACATAAAATCAGTCCATAGTTATCTACCCTCATTGGCTCGGTCCAACTAATGACAATAATGAAATTTCAAATAAGTCCTGTAAGTACTTACTGATATAAATCCATTTTGATTACAATCAGGGGACGTAATCAGATATAAAATAACTCTGGAAACTACGATTGGATCTGATTTGTCATGGAATCCAAGATTTATTGTTGTTGAAGATATTTTGGAAGTTTGTATCAAATAAAACCATAAATGAAGTCTCTGTATGGCTGCAAAAGCCAAAATAGCCAATTTTGGACATTTAAGGGGCCATAACTCTGGAACCCATGATGGAATCTGGCCAGTGTAAAAAAAGAACCAAGATCTTGTGGTGATACAAGTTGTGTGCAAGTTTGGTTAAAATCAAATCATAAATGAAGTTGCTATTGTGCAGACAAGGTCAAAATAGATAATTTTGGCCCTTTCAGGGGCCATAACTCTTGAACCCATTAGGGGATCTGGCCGGTTCAACAAAGGAACTGAGATCTTATGGCAACACAAGTTTTGTGCAAGTTTGATTAAATTCAAATCATAAATGAAGCTGCTATTGTGCAGACAAGGGCAAAATAGCTAATTCTGGTCCTTTCAGGGGCCATAACTCTGGAACCCATAATGGAATCTGGCCAGTTCAAAAAAGGAACCAAGATCTTATAGTGATACAAGTTGTGTGCCAGTTTGGTAAAAATCAAATCATAAATAAAGCTGCTATTGTGCAGACAAGGTCAAAATAGCTGATTTTGGCCCTTTCAGGGGCCATAACTCTGAAACCCATTATGGGATCTGGCCAGTTCAAGAAAGGAACCAAGATCTTATGGTGATACAAGTTGTGTGCAAGTTTGGTTAAAATAAAATCATAAATGAAACCACTATTGTGCAGACAAGAAATTGTTGACGGATGCACGGACGGACGGACACATGACGGACAAAGGGTGATCACAAAAGCTCACCTTGTCACTATGTGACAGGTGAGCTAAAAAGGGCCATAACTGCAGTAAAAATAGTCACAGCAAAAGTTCCTTTCTATATGATCATCTGCACATTATGCTTGTTCATTTGTGAAAGTTTGAAACAAATCAGGCATAAAGTGTAGAAGGAATTGGACACACAAGATTTTTCTTTATATTCTTTATAGCAAAACTATCAAAAGGCAATAACTGAGGTAAAAATAGTCACTACAAATGTTCCTTCCTTAGTGGTCATCTGCACATCAAGCTTGTTCACCTGTGAAAGTTTGAAATAAGTCAGACTAATAGTGTTGGAAGAGTTGGACACATAAGTTTTTTCTCTATATTCTATATAGCAAAATATCAAAGGGTCATAACTGTGGTAAAAATAGTCACAGCAAAAGTTCCTTCCTTTAAGGTCATCTGCACATCAAGTATGTCCATTTGCTAAAATTTGAAACAAATCAGCTAATACTGTGGGAGGAAAATTAATGGACACACAAGATTTCGAGACATACAAAGGACATACGGACATCAGCAACATCATTGCTCCGCACCATTAAGTTTTCACATGTGGCTTTGCCACTCCTATTATGGTGCTAATCCATGATTCAATATAACAGACAAAATGTCCTCTATATATATCCACATCTGGAACTGATTAATCAATAAAAAGGTCAATTTCTACAAATAAAACAGATTTATGGGCAACAGCATTTACAGGAAAGAGTTTATGTTTAGTTCCTTCAAAAACTCTGAATAAAATCAAAAGTATACAAACACAAACTGACCTACAAGGGAGGTAAATATATCAAAAGTCTTATCGATAATTGTAATTAAAAGTAATACATAACACATTTTTAGTGTAATCAAAAGCACTCAATACTTCTGAAAATTCCGATTACAAGTAAATGCAACTGTTATTAATAATATTGATCATATGAAAGAATTCTAACCCTGGGTGGGCACAAACATACATTAATGAAGGTACCCTAAGAAAGGGATCTTTACTATTCAGCAAGGAAGGCAACCTTCCCTTCAAATGATAATCTTGTTATAGCATACCTCTCAATGCAATCCAGCAATCCTTCCCTGTGTTGTGTTTCTTCAGTTCTTCAGGCGTAACTTCTATTTTACGGCCACCAACTCCAGTCAAATCTTTACCACTTCTACCCAGCCTGATCCAATCCATTAAAGAATGACCAGGTTTCAGCTGAACCTATACAAATATATGATACAGATATAAATCCAAATGTCACCTAGCCTCAAGTTGTCTTGGGACAAACCACTAGGAGAAATCTGAGGAAATCAGTGTGTACGTATGCCACCCGAGTAGCCTTAGTGGTGAAGACTGTTAATATAGTGAGAGGATAGTGCAGCATACAGAAGTCGCTCCAATTCCAGAAGCTTCCCTGGTTCTTTAGCAAGCCAGATGTAAAGAACCCATATATGGAACCCAAATGTTAGTAATTTTCATGGGAGGAGCGGGGAGTCAGACTAACAATTCTTGGTTTTGTAGTCTGACAGTGTCACCACTAGACCACTTCCTCTGCTCCTTGAGGAAATGACAAAATATCATCAGCCTTTAATAAACCTTCTTTCTTTACATCTAGGTTGAAAAATTTCTACACCTTAATTTACACAAAATATAATCTTAATTTCGAGAGAAAAATGAAAGAAGTGAAAACCAGAAACAAATATTTTGTAAAATCCTGTGTGTTCATTATCATTAAATTCAATGGGCATGAAATTTCATGATTTCTGCCAAAACAGCAATTGCATGGGGATAAGAATGATCAGATTTCAACTCCTGAACAGAGATGAACTGGAATTTCACTTGTTGATTTGGATTAAATTTTGCCGATTGACTCAAATATGAAATTCACAAAATAACTCCCTAATTCTCCCTGATAATTTATGATTTCACAGTATTTCATCGGAGTCTCAGATGCTATACTCCTTTCAAAACAATTTTTTTTTTCAGTTTTGGCGAGCTAAAAAAGGAAACAAAACTGAGAAAACAAAGCGAAAGTGTATGAACATTGACTAATTTAGTTTATATTAGCAACATAACAAACTGTCAGAAACATCAATACTGTTGACAGAAATTTCCTCATTCTATCATTGTTTTGCAAAGAAAAATCTTTAATGCCTTTGACAGACCATATCTGACTAAAAGAAGTCATTAACTGTTACAACATTTACTGAATATTGCTGTGAATCTCAGAAACATGTTATTTAAGTTCAAAAACTTATAACTAATGACTGAATAAACAAGAGAATGAGAAAATTCCAAGGAAACCAGGTACGTTTTTCGTACTGAAAACTACATTTAACGATCTCTTGAAGCTGTAAAGGAATGGGCAAAGTGTTGAAGTTATCCAAGGTTTTGAACGATCCAAGTATCGTTAATATAAGTAAAATGGTCGAGGACCACATGAATTGCCACAGTCAGTCCTGATGCTTTAGCCATCAATGTTCAAGCAAGGGCTGTTTCATTGTATTCCAAAAATATAACATTTGAGGCACTTTTCTGATTAAGCAGAGACCTTTTTCGAATTATTTTTAGAAATAGTTACCTTCTGCACTGTTGCCTGAAAGCCTAATACCAAATCCTATCATTGGTCTGAAACCTACAGCAAAAGTTTCATTTGATTAAGGGGACACTGGTTTTTCTATTTTTAGTAATAATGGCCCTGACTCTGACCCCCTCATGCTCTCATACAGTCCTAACCTTGTTGATGATATGAGTTTCCTAGAGCCTATCTTTGATCTGATTCATTTAATCCTAACATAGTAAATGAGCAAATTGTTTTTATGTGTTCTTAGTAATGGTGACCTTGACTGTGAGCCCACTGGGGGGAGGGGATGTGACCAAGGCAAGGTGGTGACCAGGTGTGGGTACACAACTTCAAATGTTTATTATAAATGTTCATGGAAAAGAATGAAAGAAGTTTAATGAAATTCTACCAATTGGTTGGTTAATTTAAGGGCAATAACTCTAAGGAAAATTGACCAATAAAAAAAAAAATGACGGGCATCATCGAAGTATGTTGGTTCAAATTTATTTCAAGTTTCATGAAATTCTACCAGCTTGTTACTGAGAAATGCCTGCAGATGCGGATTTTTCATTAAATCAAGGACAATATCTCTAAGGGAAATTGACCAATCAAAATAATAAAAACTTGATGGGCATCATCGGAGTATGTTGGTTCATATTTGCTTCAAGTTTCATGAAATTCTACCTGCTAGTTACTGAGAAATGGCTGCGGACGGACAGATGGACAACGCCATTTCAATACCCGCCTCCCGATTTCATCAGCGGGGGATAACAAGAGCACCGCAATGCGGAGCAATTTATGCCCGAAGGTATGACCTTTGACCCCTAAGTGTGACCTTGACCTTGAAGCAAGCACCCAGAACATGCGCTCTGCGAGTTTTCTCAATGTGGTAAACACTCGTGTCAAGTTTCTTCAAAATCCTTCATGGGGTTCAAGTATGACCTTTGACCCCTAAATGTGACCTTGACCTTAAAGCAAGCCACCCGAAACATGCACTTTGCAGGTTGTCTTAATATAGTGAACATTTGTGCCAAGTTTCTTTAAAATCTTTCAAGCAGTTCAAGAGTTACAGAGTGGACACAAAACAAAGTCATATGCCCTTTGACCCCTAAGTGCGACCTTGACCTTGAAGCGAGCCATCCAGAACATATGCTCTGCACATTGTCTCGATGCGGTGAATATTTGTGTCAAGTTTCTTTGAAATCCTTCAAGGGGTTCAAGAGTTACAGAGCAGACACAAAATTGCTAACAGATGGATGGACAGACAGACAGATGGACAATGGGGGTATAACATAATATGTTCCTTTGGGCATATAAAAAGCCTATACTTGACACCAAAGCAACAATTTCATCAAAAGAGCAGAAAATCTGAGCGCCTGTGTAGCCACTTCACCCAAAACTAAACAGTATACTCTAAACACCAAAGTATAACCATACCATCTAAAAGAGCAGAAAATCAGCATCAAAGTAACCATTTCATCCAAAATAACAAATAATCAGAGCTAAAGTAACATGAATTCATCTAAAAGAACAGTAAATAGACATGAAAGAAACCATGTTGAACAAAAGGCTTATTACATTATCTTGGACAGATATACAGATATATTAGGTAGATATATAAAGGCAGCTTTATCTCCAATTCAATAATATCACATGCAAAAAACAGATAACTTCTTTCTCAGAGTCAACTTCTCAGATAATCAATGTCACAGTGACAACAGGGAAGTAAACATTGTTTCCTATATCACAATACCTGATCTTACAGCAAACTGAGCAATCAATAGCTCAATTTTGTCTCTGTTTTTAACAACATTTTTCTGCTAGCAATGACAAATCTTGTCATCATTAGGACAAACTGCAATAACAGTTCTATGTACCTACTGACAAAAAAGACACTCAATAACGAAAAGTACAGTGACTGTGAATTAATTCATATAAAACAAGCAAACCAGCTGTTACCATTGCAGCAGCCCATTTCGTTTCCCCCTTATAAATCTGACAGATTGTGTTTTTTTTTTCTTCTGAGCTCAGTCATATTCCACCTACCACTAATTCTCTGGACATGAAATACGACAGAGAGGATTGACATTTGAAGTCAATTTGCAACCTTGACCTTTGACCTACTGACCCCATTTTTGCACTCCTATTCCTCTCCTCCAACCACTGATTCTCTGGACTTGGAGGTTTGACATTTGCGGTCCATTTGATTCCTCGACTTTTGACCTACTGACCCCATTTTTTGCACCTTTACATATTGGTTAATTGCTGCCTACTTATATGCAAAGTTTAAAGTCAATAACATGAATGGCATTTAAGTTTTGCTCCGGACACAAATTATGACTGACAGACTGACGTGCCATCACATAATAAATCACAAAATTTACACAACTGGCATGTAAGAAGTATTGTTTTCAATAGTATTTCACTCTTTTAAAGCTAATAAATATTCTGATTTTAATATCAGCACAGTAGTACACTTTTGGAGAGAAAATTAGATACAGTACAGGTACAACTCAGGGGGAAAATCAACTAAGAGGGGAAAAAAATCAATTAGTCTGATAAGCCCCTCCCTGCCCCACACCAAACTGGAGGAAAATAGTAAACAGTTGGCTTCTTTCCACCACATTGGCAATTATAATGTCAAAATGTTGTTTTATGTAAGGATGGCATTTGCAGGAATGCCTGAAGGTCAGTAAATCCTCAAATCCTAAAGTTAAGAGGTCTTAAATTTTGTTTTGTTTTGCAGGGTCTTAACTTGCACCAAAACAATTTATGTCATATGGCCACTTTCAACATTTTAATAGTGGAGCAGGGGTTTCAATAAGTGCTGAGGGCTGGGGATATCCCCTCTGCTTTAGTGGTCTGAAGCCTGTCTACTTTTCCTGTAGCAAATAAAACTCTGAAATGGAGACACCCCAACATCCCTATACTCAGGAACGTCCACCTTCTTCTCCAGTAATTAATGGCAGCCCTGGTGGAGGAAGACCAAAAGTGCCACTCTGTGCCTTAATACATTTCTGGTACTGGCAAGCAACATGTAGAACCATAGAACTTCCTCACCTGCTCATTTGACCTACCACCTGAACACACAAAGGTGAGGGGCAAGTGCTACAGATCCTAGAACTTGAAGTAGGAGGTCATAATATATGAATTAGCAACAAAACACCACTGTTTCCAAATTATACATGGCAAATTGGTTATAAAATTAAATGGAGGTCTTTTGTATATTAACACAATTACTTAAGTTGAACGCTATTCTACACTCTAAATGTGTTTTAACAACAGCAAAATGGGAAAGAATATATCATCAATATCTGAAATGGCAAGATCAGGAAATTGCCTGCACAATTTTCTTCCGTCAATGACATCATGTGACAGCTGAATGTCATCTTTGCACTAATCAAGCCAGTTTCATTCCATCACAGATTGGAACTTGTGCCATCAATCTGAATACAGAAACCTAATTAAGGTTATCACAAACTAACTGTGTTTGCTGGATTTCGATTCAACAGCATTTCACTCATTTGTTCTTTCGGCTGAAGATAAACTAGAGCTATCACTAAAGGTGATGAATGTACCCCACCGCATGCACTGACACAGTACATTGCAATTTGACGCACACAAGACTGCATAATTATGTGGACTGTTTGTATATATAGACTGTATGTATACAGTAAAGTAACAAAAAACAAAGTCCCATAACTATGCAGAATATTTATCTAAAAGAATGTAACATGCACCATGCACAACTAGGGTTGGTACTGATCACTTGTGTGAAGTTTAATTAAATTGTGTGCAAGGGTTTGGTAGATTAGGCAGGCACAAAATTGCATATGCAGACTGTATGTACATAGTATGTTAACAAGAAACAAAGTCCCATAACTCTGCAATTTTTGTCGCTGAAAGAACCTAACATGCCCCATGCACAACTACTGTTGTTACTGATCACTTGTGTGAAGTTTCATTAAATTGTGTCAAGAGGATGAGGAGAGATGGTGCGCACAGGATTGTGTCTATGTATATAGTATAGTAACAAAAAAACAAAGTCCAATAACTCTGCAAATTTTTTTTCTGAAAGAACCTAACATGCCCCATGCACAACTACTGTTGTTACTGATCACTTGTGTGAAGTTTCATTAAATTGTGTCAAGAGGATGAGGAGAGATGGTGCGCACAAGATTGTGTCTATGTATATAGTATAGTAACAAAAAAACAAAGTCCCATAACTCTGCAAATTTTTTTTCTGAAAGAACCTAACATGCCCCATGCACAACTACTGTTGTTACTGATCACTTGTGTGAAGTTTCATTAAATTGTGTCAAGGGGATGAGGAGAGATGGTGCGCACAAGATTGTGTCTATGTATATAGTATAGTAACAAAAAAACAAAGTCCCACAACTCTGCAAATTTTTTTTCTAAAAGAACCTAACATGCCCCATGCACAACTACTGTTGGTACTGATCACTTGTGTGAAGTTTCATTAAATTCTGTCAAGGGGATAAGGAGAGATGGTGCGCACAAGATTGCGTCTACGGACAGACGGACAGACAGACAGACAACCTGAAACCAGTATACCCCCCCCCCCCTTACAACTTTGTTGTCGGGGGGTACAATAAGTAAACACAAAAAAAAAATCTGAAAATTTTCAATGGTTGCTTTATAAAAGAAATTAGAGTAACATGCTTAATTTCAGACAAAAATGCTGAAGAATCTAGGACTTTTGTTGGTTTTAACGTCACACTGATACAATTATAGCTTATATGGCGACTTTCCATCTTTAGACAGTGAAGGAAGACCCCAGGTTCCCTCAGTGCATTATTTCATCACAAGCTGGCACCTGAGTAGAACTACTGACATTTTGTAAGCCAGCTGGAAGGCTTCCTCACATGAATATTTCAATGCCAAGGGCTTAAACCCGAATCTGTGACGGGCAAGTGATTTGAAGTATCTGGGACTTGAAGTCACCACACATTTACCATAAAATATCATAGCAAGAATATTGTAGAGATTTCAGTAGTTCAAGACAGAAGTCCCATAACTTTGAAATGTTCAAAAGGGAGCCAGACATAGGCTAATCTGGTACTGCAAAAAGAATTGGATTATGGTAATCAAATGAAAGTCTTTGGTACAATATCATATAACCCATACTGCATATGTATTTTCAATATCAGTATACTTTCAATAGAACCTGATACATCAATATTTTTTATATTGACATGCTGATTTCATATCATGTATGTGATGTCATTTGAGACATAATGTTTGTGCTGTTGCATTAAAAATTTTATAAATGGCAATATTTTCACTGTCACCCTGGCTCAATAAAGAATTTTTTTACATACTAGTCTTTCTATTCCCTGTTGAGTTACATTGGTACCAGAAACGTCAAATTTTTCCATACACTGACGCCTGAATTTCATATCGAGTGTGTGACGTAATCTGATGACTGTGTCGTTGCATTCACTCTTTTTATTTAGTTCAGTATTGTCAATCTTATTCAGGCTATTGAACAAAGGACCTCGGACATTTTCCTATTCAATAGTTGAAGACCATTTCTTGATAAATGCGACTTCATTTTACAAGTTTATGAACAAAAAAGAAGACTTTGTAGACATTTCTCATTCTCTTTTCTACTGAAATATGAACATAAATCATTTTTACGTTTTAAACATCTTTCCCCCCAGTGACGCAACAAAATAGTTCACATGCCTTTGTAAATAATTATTATATACGTATGCTGCAAAAATGGCACTTGGTCACAGGTGGGAAAGTGTTTAAAATTGAAAAAAGCTATGTACAGGGTGTCAGCAAATAAATTTCTACATAAATATTTGACACTTATTGCATGTGTTTCCTAAACCTTACATATCTACAGCTTTATTTATTTTTGTAAATATTTCAAGCACAGGAAACAATAAACTAAATAAATAGGGGACATAGAAAGTGAAGCTAGAAAGCAGACAGATCCTTATAAGTATATCTTATGAATTTTTCAATCAGATCTGTTACCTCTTGACAGTCTAAGTCCGTCGATTGAGTGTTATCAGGACTGAGACAACTGCAACTGCCGTAAGTCAAGAACCAAGCAAGTGGCTTCGACATATTACATATGTGTCTTCAACGAAAACATGACAAAGAAATACAGACGAACTTCTTTGGGAATAGTGCCACTTATGTTCAATATTTTTACCTTTTGTAGGACACTTGACATTTGAAGCGAGTCTAGAATGCATTTTAAGAGCAACATTTGCTTTTATTCGATCCTATACCCTAACAGAACTACACCAGACACCATCTCATTAACTAACCTAGTTGCTTCCAGAACTTACACTGACACCCATAGAACTAATACTGAATCGCCCATAACTAACACTGACACCCCCAGAATTAACATCAGTTCGCCCACACGTCTGAAACTTATTTCGATGCCAACCGAAATACTAGTAAGGACCTCAAAGAACTAACACAGACACCCCAAGAATATCTATATAAATGTTGATACTAGCTAGTGAAGTTCTGTTCCACTGATATAAAATGCTAAAAGTAAGGCATCCCTGAACCCGCAGTGGAATAGGCAGTCTCCAGCACCCCTCTGTTTCAACTGAAAAAGGCCAACTACGCCAATGTATGGCCAGCTACACCACTGCATGTACTAGTATTCAATAATAATCCTCCACATAATGCCCGGTCAGTATTGTACTATCCGACCAGTGATACCTGACAGTGACGTCATATTGTGTTTACTTTCCAATGTTTACCTTATATTATACTGGATTATCATTATGTTTCTTTACCTATAGCCCGCATGGATACGTAGCCCAGGGGATAACGGCATTGTCGTAGTAACCGAAAGGTACCGAGTTCGAATCCGGTCGGCGGAACTTTTTTTCCGCACGGTATTTTCTTATTCAACTATATAGTTATCTTGATTGTCTAGTGCTTCATGAATTATGCGTACAGAATTGTGTAGAAAACGTCCGCCATTTCACTCCACATAAAATAACTAAAATGGCTATGAACACGTTTTTAACTCTTACGAGCCTTTGGAGAATAAGGACAAAAGCAATATCTATTCTAACACAATGGACTGACTGTGAGACAGGCATATGTTGCATTAACATTTGGTATACTTCATAATAAAATAAATGATTGGCGATTTTAAAAATAAAACTAACAAGGAAAACATATAAAAACAACAATTTTCCAAATTAAGCAAAGCAAATGTAACTGGTCTTTTAAACAATATATGTTTTTGCTACAAAAATACATAAAATATACCTCGTCTACCACTGGTCTCGAACTTACATCACCTGCGTGAGAAGTAGCCAACGCATCCATTGGGCCGTACTTCACTTAGAGTTTCTCATATGATAAGGACATTTTTCTATCTATTATAAGAATACATCTGTTTGGGGATATACCTTGGGTATTTATAGTTTGTTGACAAGATGACGTCACTGTCAAAAATTGTCGGTGGATTAGTACATGTGTATAAATACAGTATAGCAATAGATGTATAGAAAACAAACAATAGGATATGATCAATGCATCAGTGTTATCATGGGCACTCGGGTGGAAATAACTGAAGTACAGTTAGGGACCAAAGGTTTTGTTCCACTTTTATTTTTTCTGTTTCGTTTATTTTCAAAAATGTCAATAAAACTGATAATCTGCATGATATCAGTTTATTTATTGTGTTAAAATATTTCATAGTAGACATACCTTAAATATCAATGCTTATTTTAACTAAAAATACACATTTTAAATTTTTCAAAAATATGACCCTTAGTTACAAACTGTTCGAATTTCAAGAAAACGAGTATAAAATAAAACTATTTTTTGTGACAGTTCGATTGGAATATAACTCATTTATCAGTATTTGAAGCTGTTATATGAAACTATCAGCTACTGAAGTCAAGAAATAGCATTGAACTTAGGGCAAAATCCCTAGCATAATGTCCGATGTCCTTCATAATGTTTACATTACATTTATACCTGTTAAAACATATGTAATAAAAAGGTTATTATCTTTGCATCGGGAAATATGCACTCGTTATTTAGCAGAAGAAAGTCGCGCAATATATCCGCTGCAGAACTCATTCATATTTCCTGATACAAAGCTAATAATCTTTAAATATTCTACTGATAACAGTGCAATGTAGATGTGTGCTGTGAAATCATGGAGTTCCGTTGGCGTAAAATTTTGAGGTTTTGGAATAGGAACTTCTCTGCTCCACTTGGCATTAACTTTTATGGATTGACTCAACTGCAAAATCCTAGAAAATCAGTCAGTCCCCCGCAAAAATTAATGAATTCACAGTAAGTGATGCAAAGATATTAGTAAAGTTCATTCGAAGAATAATATTGCACTCCTTAATTATTAACATTTCAGCTCCATAACTCTAGTATACTTCTCAATACAAAGCCAGAACAATATAACTGTCAGAGGGCTGTAACGCCCAACTATTCAACAGGCTTGTCACTAAAGTCAGTTATTGGTACAAAGTACTTGACCAAGGTGTGACGCTGACGCCGACACCGATGCAGTGGCGAGTAGGATAGCTCTCCTTATTCTTCAAATAGTCGAGCTAAAAAATACCTACCTACCTACCATATTATTTGGATGTCAAGTAACCGAGTTAAACAAACACACTTTTCTTTCTGGCAACTATAATCCCAGACATACCTTATTACGACCTCCCTGAGATTCTGTTGATATTCTCTGCTGTGACCCTGGGGCTGGAAACGACGCCATGCCTGGTGTAAGATTTTGACTACTCATGTCTTCTTTTATTTGTTGTTCCGGAACCCACTTCTTTGGACTGGAACTGTAAAAAGTTTACAACCAATGAAAATAAAACATTTTTTTTTCAATAAGCAGATGCTATATGGTCCATCATTCAACTTGGACAGTACCTCTTATTATTCAAAGGGGTGTTCACTGAAAATTTACTGACTGAATAGCAAACAGTGCTGACTAAGATCAGCCTGTACAGGCTGCTCTTGGTCTGCACTGGTTGCAAAGGCAAAATAACTTGCCACTAGCAGACTAAAGGTTAATTGTACATCTTTTACGAAAACATATCCCCAGACAAGTACCAAAATAAATTATTAATGCAATAATTTACAAAGTTATGACACTGTGCAGAGTTTTATGACAAATTAAAACTCTTGAGACCTTTTTATGAAGGCAGTGTCTCACTGCCTTCTTCAGCTCTTCAGCACTGACTGACCGGTGTTATGGTAGGTCACGTGACGTAGGAAGGTCACGTGATCGGAGGAGAGGTCCGTAGACCGGGGGGCGGGGGGAGCTCCAGGCCCTCGTCTCGGTTGAGCGATGGTCTCCGCTGTTTTATCTCTAAAACTAGAGGGGTCTATGAACCTCTCCTCCGATCACGTGACCTTTCTATGTCACATGACCTACCATAACACCGGTCAGTCAGTGCTGAAGAAGGCAGTGAGACACTGCCGAAAATTACACTAGGTAAAAGTTTGCTCTGAGTATGGAATTTCTTCATCAAAATGTTAAATCCAGAGCATGGGAACATTATCAGTTGTCCGAGACCTTTGTATGAATAAAATTATTAAGCTAGATGATATAAAATGCTGCACTCAAAGTGTGTAAATAAAACCTGGCACCACTAATAAAATTATTATTAAAGTCTGTTATGATCTGAATTTCTAAACTTCTAAAAGTTTATGCTTTGTTTGTTTTGGGTTTAACACCATTTAATTCTCAACAGTATTTTAGTTATGTAACAGCAGGCAGTTAACCTAAACAGCGTTCCTGGATTCTATACCAGTACAAACCTGTTTTCCATAATTAAATAAGTGCCAACTTCCCCACATGAGTCAGAGGTGGAGGAAGAATGATTTCTGACACAATGTCTTTTATCAAATAGTTACTGAGATCATACACCCCGCCTAAGGATCAAATTCTTGACCCAGCAATCCTTAGATCTGCGCTCTCCCTTACTGAGCTAAGCAGGCGAGTTATATTACATTCAGCATCACTTCCTCTATCAACAGAACTGATGTATGCTCCTCAAGTGAAGTACCCGATGACCTTCATATTGAAAAGTACAATGAAAACACTATTGTGAAACAAGATATTCTCAAGATACAACCTTAATTGTAACTTCAAGCATTGAGACATAACAAACAAGAGGACCATGATGGTCCTGAATCGCTCACCTATCCCCACATGACCCAGTGTTCAACTGAGTATGACGTCGTTATTTCTATTATTTGACATAGTGACCTAGTTTTTGAGCACATGTGACCTAGATATCATCAAGATAAAAAATTCTGACCAATTTTCATGAAGATCTATTGAAAAATATGGCCTCTAGAGAGGTCACAACGTTTTTCTATTATTTGACCTAATGACCTAGTTTTTGAAGGCACGTGACCCACTTTTAAACTTGACCTAGATATCATCAAGGTGAACATTCTCACCAATTTTCATGAAGATCTCGTGAAAAATATGGCCTCTAGAGAGGTCACAAGGTTTTTCTATTTTTCGACCTACTGACCTAGTTTTTGACCGCACATGACCCAGTTACGAACCTGACCTAGATATCATCAAGCTGAACATTCTCACCAATTTTCATGAAGATCCATTGAGAAATATGGCCTCTAGAGAGGTCACAAGGTTTTTTCTATTTTTAGACCTACTGACCTAGTTTTTGACCCCACGTGACCCAGTTTCGAACTTGAATTAGATATCATCAAGATGAACATTCTGACCAATATTCATGAAGATCTCATGAAATATATGGCCTCTAGAGAGGTCACAAGGTTTTTCTATTTTTAGATCTACTGACCTAGTTTTAAAACCCACGTGACCCAGTTTCGAACTTGACCTAGATATCTTCAAGGTAAACATTCTGACCAATTTTCATGAAGATCCATTGAAAAATATCGCCTCTAGAGAGGTCACAAGGTTTTCCTATTTTTAGACCTACTGACCTAGTTTTTGACCGCACGTGACCCAGTTTCGAATTTGACCTAGATATCATCAAGATGAACATTCTGACCAATTTTCATGAAAATCCATTGAGAAATATGGCCTCTAGAGAGGTCACAAGGTTTTTCTATTTTTAGATCTACTGACCTAGTTTTTGACCCCACATGACCCAGTTTCGAACCTGACCTAGATATCATCAAGGTGAACATTCTGACCAATATTCATGAAGATCTCATGAAAAATATGGCCTCTAGAGAGGTCACAAGGTTTTTCTATTTTTAGATCTACTGACCTAGTTTTTAACCCCACGTGACCCAGTTTCGAACTTCATCTAGATATCATCAAGATGAACATTCTGACCAATTTTCATGAAGATCCATTGAGAAATATGGTCTCTAGAGAGGTCACAAGGTTTTTCTATTTTTAGACCTAATGACCTAGTTTTTGACCCTACGTGACCCAGTTTCGAACTTGACCTAGATATCATCAAGATAAACATTCTCACCAAAATTCATGAAGATCTCATGAAAAATATGGCCTCTAGAGAGGTCACAAGGTTTTTCTATTTTTAGACCTACTGACCTAGTTTTTGACCCCACGTGACCCAGTTTCGAACTTGACCTAGATATTATCAAGGTGAACATTCTGACCAATTTTCATGAAGATCTTTTGAAATATATGGCCTCTAGAGAGGTCACAAGGTTTTTCTATTTTTAGACCTACTGACCTAGTTTTTGATGGCACGTGACCCAGTTTCGAACTTGACCTAGATATCATCAAGATGAACATTCTGACCAACTTTCATAAAGATCCCATGAAAAATGTGACCTCTAGAGTGGTCACAAGCAAAAGTTTACGGACGCACGGACGCACGGACGCACTGACGCACGGACGGACGACGGACGACGGACACCGCGCGATCACAAAAGCTCACCTTGTCACTTTGTGACAGGTGAGCTAAAAACATTTACTATACAATCGTACACACTGTCGGTGACATGGCACAAATGTGCCAACATCAACTCATGTTTTTTGTTGCTAATAGTGGGCAAGTACTTCCTTGTATTTTAGCAATATATACAAAATGTAATTATGTGGTCAAATTTAAAGGCATTGACCTCCAGATTTTGGCTTAAAAATGGTATTTTTAAAAACTGAAGTTTGATCATATTATAAACATCAGAACATGATCGAGTCTTTGTTTCTAAACTATCTTAATCATGCCAAATCAAGAAAAAAAAACATGCCCGAGTCAGCAATCAAACCCGGGTTGCTGTGGCAATACACATTTTCCTGCAGTCTTGACCAATACACCTGGGTGGAATACATACTTACTGGTCGATAGATTTAAAGCTTTATAATTATGGCAGTTTAACCAGTTACAAACACTTTTCAATTTTGAATGGAAAAATTAGTACAAAGAACTAAGTTTCATTATACCTTCTTATGAAATATAGTGGTATAGGAACAATTTTTTGATGTCTAAAAAATTTCTTTCTGACAGTGCCTTTAAAACTGGCAATACTTTTTACATTCTAAATCCCAAGATCAAGCTGTTTGAAAGCAAGGATTATTTGAAGTTGATCTAAGGGATTCAAAATTATAATTTTACTTGTTTACTTGTTTGTGGATGTTTTAAATTTCTGTCTTTCATAGATATCTTTGCCAATTTTCAGGCTTTTTAAAAAAGAAATTGTTGAAGAGCTAGGGCTGGGTAAAAGATATATGGTAGGAAATTCTCGCACCCAAACAAAACCGTAGACTGAAGAATTGAAAAAAAAAAAAATAAAAAAAATGAAACACAAAACATATAGCATGCTACATATGACATAAAACATGCTGACATGGCAAAACAAGTATAAGTTACTAAGGGATGGCTATTGTGACATTAAATTTTGCACCCTGGTAATTATCTTGACATTTTGATCTGTATATACCCATATGTATGGTAATATTTTTCAGATCACAATTTTAAGGTTTGCCAACTCAATTTTAAAAATGATCTTGCTCTGTTTTCAACAAAATAACATTGTCTATCACATTTATCAAATTCCTTTTGAAACAACGTTACTCCTGTCGTTTTTCTAAGCATGCAATTACATATGTCCTAGCATAGCCAGATATGATATATCTTAAAATAACATAAACCACTACTGTATGAACCACTATCAACACCAGTATACAAAAAAATACTGTGCATTCCTATAATTATATAAACTACATTTAAATTTCAAGCACTGTGACGTACAATTAACTATATATTGTAAAATCAGACATTTTTGCATGACCAACATTTCGTGAAATTAATCATTGACAAGAACTGTCGCTTTAAGCAACATAATATTATATCCAAAAAGCAGGCCTGATAGTATGAGAGTGATAAAAATCCAAACATACATAGTTTGAATGGTGCCATATGAATTATCAATGATTATGTAGAAAACAAGAGCACCACCTTGCGGGTGCAGATGCTCATCTGATTTTTTTTTATCTCTGTGTAATAGAAATATTGACCTATCCATGATTTTCTAAGTCCAAAAGGGGCCATAATTCTTGCAAAAAGCAATGCAGAGTATACCGTACTTGCTGTGCAGTGTCAGCTTTTAATGGTGACTAAATGCTCCAAGTTTTAAAGCAATAGCTTTGACCGTAAAGGAGAAAAGTTGACCTAAACGCAAAACTTAACAAAGAAATCCGACATTTTCTAAGTCCAAAAGGGGCCATAATGGGCTCTTCTTCCAATCATGACCAATCGGCCTACCAAATTCTAGGTTCTTTTGCTAAAATGTTCTTCAGTTATCAGTTAGAAACAGATTTTTAACTCAAGGTCACCATGATCTTGATCTTTAAGCAATCAACCTCAAAACTGACCAGTGTAACCAGCCACCCACAATCAACCAAAGTTTGAAGTTCCAGCTCTGAAACTTTCTTCAGTTATTGATAGGAAACCAATTTTCAGCTCAAGGGCACTGCAACCTTAACCTCTGTGCGACCGATCTAAAATGGATATGGGTCATCTGCTTGTCAGAAAAAAACCTGCCTACCATGTTTGATGCTTCTTTGCAGGAGCTTTCTTCAGAAACTGAGGGGAAAGGCAGACAGACAGACAGACAGACAGACAGATGATCCAATAACTTTATCTAAATGCCCCGCTTCAAATAGTGCAAGGTTAAATCAAACTTTTGACATAAAGGTAACAAAATTGAGTTTTCACACAGAAATTTTTCACGAAATAAATATAAAATGTCTAAGTAGTTGTATCAATCCCTTTAAAAATATTTCTTATTTTACAATACCCAAAAGAAATCCTCAGTACTAGCTAAATGCCAGATTCAAACTAAACAAAACTTCTTACAGGGTATATTAGAACGTACTACGAAGAACATGGATTTACAACACTTTTTATGCATAAAAATATTTTTCAGTCATACAGTTACCTTGCACATCCCATAGTATGATGGAGCACTGTAAAAATATATTTAAATCGTATTTCATATAATTTCTATCATAACATAATTGCTGACTTAAAATCCATTACTAAGGCAACAAATATTCAGTTTTATAGACTGATTTTGTCATAAAAAACCCTTCTTCAAATATCAGGTAAACTATAAATACTACCATTCCTGACTTATCTACTTGATATTTTCACAAAATGATATCTACTGAAGTATGTCTTAGAACTTACATTACAAATAATATTTCACATCTGAAAACTAATTAACAAATTATCACAGGTTCAAACAAATTCATCCCCCACCCCAAAACATCAAGAAGAACTAAGAAACAAGAGTGCCAAAATGGCCCTAGATCATTCACCTGACATTCATAGCTGGACTGAGTAATTTTGGAATAATGCTGTGAAATTATCATTAATTCAAGCCAGCAATTTCAGAGTACAGGGCTTTTTCTAGGCCGGGTTTTTGGGAAAAAGGCCCCTAGTCATATTGGGAATTTTATACACAGTAAATTGTCAAAATTGTGAAAATAGATCGACAAATCAAGTGAGTTTTTAATTAATATATTTTAGTTTAAATCTTCACTTTCAAATTTTACTGGTAGACAGTATCCCCTTGTGAAATTCTGAGAATTTATTTTTTCAGGATTGTTTTCCAATATTGCCAAAATATACAATAACTCTTCATTTGTTATGTTTAAACTTTTGTTTACAGTTTATTTTCACCAAAATTATAACTGAAATTTTCCAAATAGTAGAGTGGCAAAGTGCGTGTATGTTCGAGTGAAAAACCTGGGTCGCAAAAATATGTGACAATTGATTTTAATGGTATAAGAACTACCTGTCAACACGTTTTGGGTACTTATTCAATTAATATTGATGTTTTTATGCATTTTGAGACATCTTTGCATACAAATCATACATTTCTTCAGCAAAATCTTGTATTTAATTTTTGCCGAGGTTGCAGACGGTCATGTTACTAAAAATAGAAATGAGTTGGTTTTTCCAACATTTTGTTTGATTTCCTTGTCAAACAAAACTTGCTGTGCAAGAATTATCTTTGAATAAGAGAAAGCAATTGATTTCGGTTGGGAAATTTTTCATTGGATTGGGAATTTTTTGCTCCAGATTGGAAAAAAATGGACCATATTTGGCACTGGGAATGGGTCCGAATATTGGCCCCGTGAGACAGGTTGAAAAAGCCCTGGAGTAGAATATTTCAGGGTTTTCCAAATAGTCAAAATGGGAAAACTAGCTCCAACCCCTGTGGTCAAGTTTTTTTTAACGAAAAAAAAAAAATGTTCAAAGGAATCTAGTACAGTGTCCACCAAGAAACATAGCTATAGGATTATTTTCAAATCGTCAGCCAGCAGTTAATTTCTGGAGAAAATTTTCACAGTTTACCATATAAAAAGAAAGGGAAAACTAGAGATGCTTTTGAGAAAAGCGCATGTCTCCCACAACTGCCCCTATGAAAAATGTTAGTTTCTCTAGATGTTTTAGATGAGTGGATCCAATTAGATGGTCTGGATGAGTGAATCCAATCAGTAATTCAAGGGCCATAAATCAAAAGTGGCTAGTTATCGAACTTGGGTAAGGTCTTATGGCCAAACACATTTTGTTCAAGTTTGGTCAAGATCGGATGAGAAATGTTCGACTTAGAGAGCGGACAAGAGTAAACAGACGGATTTTTTCAGTAATTCAAGGGCCGTAACTCTAAAATGCCTGGACCGATTTGGCTAGTTATCGAACTTGGCCGAGGTCTCATGGTCAAACACATTTTATTCAAGTTTGGTGAAGATCGGACGAGAAATGTTCGACTTAGAGTGCGGACAAGAGTAAAAAGGCCGATTTTTCAATAATTCAAGGGCCGTAACTCCAAAATGCCTGGACCAATTTGGCTATTTATCGTCATGGTCAAACACATTTTGTTCAAGTTTGGTGAAGATCGGATGAGAAATGTCTGATTAAGAGTGTGGACATGTGTAAAAAGGCCAATTTTTCAATAATTCAAGGGCCGTAACTCTAAAATGCCTGGACCGATTTGGCTAGTTATCAAACTTGGCCGAGGTCTCATGGTCAAACACATTTTGTTCAAGTTTGGTGAAGATCGGATGAGAAATGTTCGACTTAGAGTGCGGACATGAGTAAAAAGGCTGATTTTTCGATAATTCAAGGGCCATAACTCCAAAATGCCTGGACTGATTCGGCTATTTATCGAACTTGGCCGAGGTCTCATGGTCAAACACATTTTGTTCAAGTTTGGTGAAGATCGGATGAGAAATGTTTGATTAAGAGTGCAGACACGAGTAAAAAGGCCAATTTTTCGATAATTCAAGGGCTGTAACTCCAAAATGCCTGGACCGATTTGGCTAGTTATCAAATTTGGCAGAGGTCTCATGGTCAAACACATTTTGTTTAAGTTTGGTGAAGATTGGATGAGAAATATTCGAATTAGAGTGCGGACAAGAGTAAAAAGACCGATTTTTGGTAATTCAAGGTCCATAACACCAAGACGCCTGGACCGATTTGGCTAGTTATCGAACTTGGCCGAGGTCTTATGGTCAAACACATTTTGTTCAGGTTTGGTGAAAATCGGATGAGAAATGTTCGACTTAGAGTGCGGACAAGCTTTGTGACAGACACACAGACACACACAGACACACACACAGATTGGAGTAAATCAATATGTCTCCCACACCACTATGTGGTGGGAGACATAACTAGCCCACCCTAGGTAGTCATATATTTTAACAAATCAACATGGCTTGAAGGAGTTTGGTAGAGGGTCACCAAAGGAGCATTAGTGTCAATTATTTTGAAATTGGGCTAGCAGTTTGAGGGAATGTTGCCCATTGGCAGCCATGGTTTTCGAAACAATGATTTGAAGGAATAAAGAAGAGGGTCACCTCAGTAACATTGCAATGGAACTATTTTGAAATCAAGCTAGCAGTTTCAGTTAAGATTTTCAAAATTTTCCATATAGCCATATTGAGAAAACTAGTCCTGTCCCCTGGTGGCCATGTTTTTTTTCAACAAATCAGCACAGCTTGAAGGGATTTATACATGGACATGCAATGAACATTGCTGTAAAATTATTTTGAAATAAGGCCAGCAGTTTCAGAGAAGATTTTCAAAGTTTCCCATATAGCAATATTGGGAAAATTAGACTGGCCCTATTTTTTAACGAAACAGACTGATTTCAAGGAATTTGGTAGATGATCACCCAAAAAACATTTCTGTGAAATCATTTCAAAATCAACCAGTGGTTTCAAGGAGATTTTTTTAAAGTTTTTCATTTTGGTTTAATTGGCAACCAGAATTCAGCTTGGGTGACCTAGATTTGAAGGAATCCAAAAGGGGACCACACAAGAGAAAAAGTTTCTTTTTGTTTTTTGTTGGGTTAAAGTCACACCAACACAATTACAAGTCATATGGCGACTTTGCAGCTTTGATGGTGGAGGAAGACCCCAGATACCCCTCCGTGCATTATTTCATCACAGGCAGGCACCTAGGTAGAACCATCCTCTTTCTTTAAGCCAGCTGGATTCCTCACATGAAGAATTCAGCGCCACGAGTGAGGCTCAAAACCACATCGGTGAGAGGCAAGTGAATTGAAGTCAGAGACCTTAACCACTCTGCCACAGAGGCTGCAAAAAAAAAGTCTGGCTGAAATTGGCATAATGATTTAGCAGGAGATATTTCTTGAAGGAATTGAGGCCAATGGATAGATGGACAACAGACAGATGGAATGACAGACTACAGACATCCAACGATCCTAAAACCTCACTTTGAGCTCAGGTGAGCTAAAAATTTGACTACGGCAATGAGAAATATTTTTCACTGCTGTTGCTAAAAAAAAGCATAAAACTACAGTAGTAAGTAGATTTTTCAAAGTAATATATAAACAACACAGACCAATCAGGAGAAAAA
Source organism: Mercenaria mercenaria (assembly GCF_021730395.1). NCBI lineage: Eukaryota > Metazoa > Mollusca > Bivalvia > Venerida > Veneridae > Mercenaria > Mercenaria mercenaria. The sequence continues at coordinate 82,514,850 of NC_069364.1, read as the reverse complement.
GAAGTTTCAGTAGAAGTAGTTTCAGTGTTACTAATCAATACACAAAGACCAGTCAAGAGAAGAAGTTGTTTCAATGTTACTAATCAATACACAAAGACCAGTCAAGAGAAGAAGTTGTTTCAATGTTACTGATCAATACACAAAGACCAATCTAGAGAAGAAGTTGTTTCAATGTTACTGATCAATACACAAAGACCAACCAAGAGAAGTTGTTTCAATGTTACTGATCAATACACAAAGACCAATCAAGAGAAGTTGTTTCAATGTTACTGATCAATACACAAAGACCAATCTAGAGAAGAAGTTGTTTCAATGTTACTGATCAATACACAAAGACTAGCCAAGAGAGGAAGTTGTTTCAATGTTACTGATCAATACACAAAGACCAATCAAGAGAAGTTGTTTCAATGTTACTGATCAATACACAAAGACCAATCTAGAGAAGAAGTTGTTTCAATGTTACTGATCAATACACAAAGACTAGCCAAGAGAGAAAGTTGTTTCAATGTTACTGATCAATACACAAATACCAATCACGAAAAGAAGTTGCTTCAATGTTACTGATAAATACACAAAGTCCAATCAAAAGAAGAAGTTGTTTCAATGTTACTGATCAATAAGCAAAGATCAATCAGGAGAAGAAGTATACCTTCAACGTTACTAATCAAAACACAAAGACCAATCAAGAGAAGAAGTTGTTTCAATGTTACTGATCAATATACATATACTAAGGCCTGGCAGTCATGAGAAGAAGTTGTATCAATGTTACTAATGCACCTAAGCCAATACAGAGAAAAAGCTGCTTCAATATTCTTCAGTCTAAGCTAATACGACCAGGGTTTGAACACGCAACCACCTGAACTCAGAATGGATGCTCTGCCACTAGGCTACAAATTCACAATCAGTAATCAAGGAAATCAATAATGTGCCACAGAAATATACCATTTGTCTGTGAGTATCATAGAATTGTTGGCATTAAACTGATCATATCTACAAAACATGTCTCTGCTACAATGTCTTGAGCAATATAAAGCGAGAAGTTGACATCTGTAAGCTAATTTAGTCATGTTAAGCCATTCTTTCAGGGACATTCTGTCTGCATCATTGTCGAAAGATTTGTTCCGAGACCTAACTTTAGTACATGGTGATGGAAAAGGCTTTTTTATTTTATTTTTACTTTTTTTTTTTGTTTGATTTAACGTCACACCGACACATAATAGGTCATATGGCAACTTTCCAGCTTTAATGGTGGAGGAAGATCCCAGGTGCCCCTCCGTGCATTATTTCATCACGAGCAGCACCTGGGTAGAACCACCGACTTTCCGTAAGCCAGCTGGATGGCTTCCTCACATGAACAATTCAACGCCCCGATTGAGGCTTGAACCCACATCGATAAGGGGCAAATGATTTGAAGTCAGCGACCTTAACCACTCGGCCACAGAGGCCAATTCAACGCCCCGATTGAGGCTTGAACCCACATCGATAAGGGGCAAATGATTTGAAGTCAGCGACCTTAACCACTCGGCCACAGAGGCCCCTCCAACTTTTTTAATCGTTTGTTATAATTTGTTTAAAACAAGTGAACTCTGAAGGTTCTGTACTGCTCACCTCACATTGATCTTACCACAGATAACCTTGTATCTAAAAGACAATATGTAAAGTATGAAGTCAATACCTTAAAAAGCATTCAAGTTTTGCCCAAAAAAAGGGAGATAATTTAAAAATTGGGACCACCTACAGTTCTGGTTCCTTATCACTGCACTTCCTCACCCTGAACTCTATCAATAGTACTTACAGTATCAAGTCAAAACCTTACAAAGTATTCAAGTTATGCCCCAGACAAGGTTTTCGACAAAAAGGAGATAATTAAAAATTGGGTCCACCTAGAGTTATGGTTCCTTGTCATTGCACTTCCTCTCAATGAGCTCTGTCATTGTATAAAGTTACAACTTGGTATCTTCAATACTTTTTTAGTTATCCTCTGTACAAGAAGTGTGATGGATGGATAGACGTACGGGCAGACGGACAGACAGACGGACAAGTTGGTGACTATATGCAGCCCTTTTCGGCGAGTATAAAAATAGCTCACCAAAAAAATCTTTGATGCCATGTTCATGATGTTGCAATAAAGTTTTCCTTCCAATAAATCATTTAAAATGCAAATGCTTCTACACAACAGAAGCAATGATCATATTATAGATGCTGTTCAACTTTATGAAAACCTGGCAAGTAGCAATTATTTCACAAGACTATAATTTTAACTGTGTAAACAAATCAATTCTCTCAGATAGTATATAAATATCATTACAACCTACCTGTCAGACTTTTACTGTCTTATTAAGTCTGTGAAAATAAAATCCAGTTGGCAATTTTCCCTTGATTAATGTTTACTTTATATAACATCCAAGTTAGAATTTTACTCTGACTAGTGATTCCTTTACATAATAATCCAGTCTGAAATTTTTCCCATTTAGTGAAGGAGTTCTTTCTAAATAAAGATTCTTTTATATCAAATCCAGTTGGGAATTTTTCACAATGGTTCTTTTATCAGTAGAGATATCACTGTTTTCAGACATTCATTTATCAATGTCAATATACATGAGAATAAAGCCAAAATCCTATTTTCCTATTTCCAGACAATACCAAAAAATTCCAATACCAACACACAATCAAGAATCTTGCTGTCTTATCTGGATATGACACGATTTCTTAGCAGGGCTTTTTATCTCAGGACAAATTTCTTTTTTAGCCTCATGAATAACAAGAACCTTGGATAAATATATATCATATTATATAATATCAGATTCTGTGTTCAGAGTATTTCCAGAGCTAAACTCAGGAATCTGTTGTAAAGTAATGACAGTCTTTTGTTCAACCCTCTACTTCAACACTAATTTCAAAATTGCAATATCTAATTTTTTGCAATTTGTATCTCACTAAATAGCAAAGTTACTTAAAATTCTCACTAAGCGCCACATCCTTCATCTATTGGAAAATTCTCGCTAATTGTTAACAGCTTCTAATATTCGAGGAGAATCTCAACTGAGAGAAAAAGCTTTCTGACTACTTTTACATCATGAGTGGGTGGAGATTAAAGAGCTATTCCATCAAAATACTGGCCTTTTCCAGAAATAAAAATACTTCCAACTAAGCTAAGTTTCAGAGGAATTCAAGATTACCTTTATTATAAGGAATCTTTTGCAAAGTGTCAAAAAGATTTTTAATGATGCAGCTGATTTTGTCATATAAAACTTTAAGGTCCATTTTAAATGTGTATGGCTAAACGGGTGAAAATACAACTGTTTTGATCTTGCATTGAATGATTATGCTGTGCAGACCTTCTCAATTTAAGGAGAATCTGGTGTTTTTTACTGCAGAAATGAAATTTATAAGAAATTAACAAAGCCTTTATCACAATTTATAATCAATGAAACGCCATTATTTTTTGTATATTTGATAACGTTTCCAAGAAGAGTTTCAGTACTCCTGAAAACAGAATCTCAAGGTATGAATTTCCATTAGCCAAGAACAATGCATGTTTGATCAATACCATGAAATCATTAATATTCGAGGGGACTATTTTTTTTAATTTCTTAGTTGAGTCAATCTGTGAATTTAAATCCCAAAGAGAAAGAAAATTAATTCCCATTCATTTTATCTGGATGAATGGAAATCCATGTCTTATATCCTCACAAAATTCTTGGCAGACCATGAAATTTACTTCCATGAGATAAATCGATTCACAGAGGTTCATTTTAAGTGTCATTCTGAAAACCAGACAAAGTTCTTTGCATCAGCTAAGCCTATCACTAATCTAATTTCCTCTAATGTAAAAGAGCATGTCTCAGCTCACACAAGATTTCCTGCCTAACATGGTAGTTAAAATTATGATTTTATCCTGTTTTTAATTCTCACTTTATGCAAAATCAAGTTTAATAATTGATTCATTTACTGTTACCATAATTGGAATATTGTCCCAGTGGTAATACCAAGTTAAGCACAATGAACGCTTCATTACAATCTGCAATTTCCACTTGATTATATTTTCTCCATTAGATATTTCCACAGTTCCCTGCTGGCATGGAAGGTTGTGTGCTTGCATTGGTTACAATCGCCATGGAATGCCAACACAGCAAATAATAATACATAATCAAACGGAAATTACAGATTTTTGTTTCAGGTCAACCACCTTAAGATGAAAATCCTTATACAAGATAAAAATCAACACTATTTCACGATGAAATTCCATGCACAACTTTATAATTGAACTGTATTTTAAATCATGGTGCCTGTTGCTATTAGAATTTCTGCTCAGCACAAAATCCCAATATCTGCTGGAATCAGCATCAGATACCGAGGAATTGATATCAAGGTTATTTAAAATTTCCATGAAAAAGAAAGATTTAATCATAACACCTTGTTCTTTTGTGTTGGGGTCTCTATGGAAGCCTGAAGTCAATACATGGTGGGGCAACATCAAAAGCTGGAAAGTCACCATATGGCCAATAAACATGCCTGTGAGAGTTTAACCCAACAAAATTTCTGAAATATAGGTGTTCTAAACTTTATATATATTGGTCTTATTTACACTTACTCTTCCAGACACTTCTACTTTTGGTATTTTATCTGGAAATTCTTGACAATATATCTCTAGTTATTCAAATCTAATTAAATGAGAAGACCTATGTTTCTTGCAGGAGGACATGTGGTTTGGTAGGGTCTCAAGCTACAGAGCAGACACAACAATGATGCAATTTGTCAGCCAATCAACATACCTACGGTACTTTTATTATTACCCATTTTTTGAGGGATTATGCTTACAATTCGAACATTTCAAATTCCTTTTGGAAACCAAATTCATTCTTTCAATTTTTTTCTGTAAAATGTAAATTGGGTTTCACAACTTTTTTTAAGAATTTGATGAAACCAAAATATTTCTGTACATAGCAAAAGACAATTATATGCAGGAATAAATTGCTTTTTATGAAAATAATTCCTGCATTCTAACACACTAGAAACATGAATTTAGATCTGGACAATTCTGTCACAACCAGAATAATGAATTAATCAAAGATTTTTATGTCTAGATGAAAAGGAAATTTATACACCAGACAAATCTAGTTAGTATCTCATTCCAAACTACAACCTGTACTCCCTGACTTTATCCATTGATATTCCGACATTATCTTAGGTTTAGGATTCACTGAATGTGTGTTTTTACATCCCAAGACAGAATTTCCAACCTACAGAGATGAAAGATTCAAAGACAGTGATCATAATAACTCAATCAAGGAGGCCCCTTTATTTTAGGTACCTTTTACCACAGGAAATTATTATCTCCAGATGCTGTTCTGATACAGGGAAAGTAAAATACTGTGATCATGACCTTTGACCTTTAAGTGTGACCTTTACCTTGGACATAGTGATCTGGGTTGTGCCCTTTGGATCTTGATGTGGTAAAAAAATTGACGCTAGCTTTATGAAAATCCTTTCATTGGTAAAGAAGATGTGGAGCAGAAAATAACAGAAGCTATTTGATCTTTGACCTCAAAATGTGACCATGACTTGGACTTAATGATCTTTGATGTAAAATCTTCATGTCATTCATTCATTCTAGAGGAAATCTTGGATCTCTTAGTGACCTTAACCTTGGACTTAAGTGACCAGCTCTGTGCACTCTGCCAACCTGACCCTTACATATTAGGTGCAAAGATATAAAATTAAGAAATAAGCAGAAACATAAAGACCAAACAGAAGTACACAAAATCGAGCATCCACAAAGCTAAAGCAAAGTTTTGCAGAAAAGCATTTAACATCATGCAAGAATATGTCATTTGATGGCCATAATCTTTGAATTTAGCCTCCTGTATTTCTCCTATACTGTAAAATTTACTGAAGTTTATCTGGCAAACATAGCAGCCTATCTAAATCAAAAATACTCCAGCTAACATAATCACATCAATTATTTAAATGCTATACATTGTTTGAATTTAATGTCTCAACAATAAATGAAATATCTCGGCTTGAAGCTATAAATAAATCTATCCCAGACAACAGATATTCCGTAAGTTAGATCAAAACCTCCAAGGTTTTGTTTAAAATTTGCAGAAAAATAAGACATGCAAATTTTTTAAGAGAGACTGTAAATATAAATTGTATAAAATTCTATGTACTTAAAAGCATAATAAATACCATGTTTTTGTGTGTGTGTTTTTACTTTTGCAAAGGGTTTCTTGGAAAACTGCAATGATTTTGAAATTTAACTGGTCTATCAACTTTCTTCAAAATTTCCTTTTGTTCTAAAGCTACTCACCCACAGTTTGGGTGAAATGTTTCAATATGGTCATGATTTCCAACAAGTTTGGCATAGAATGAATATATGACACAGAAAAATGATAAAGTGGGTGAAAATAAAAGTTAGATTTTGCTAAACATCAAGAACAATGTAAATTTTCTGCATTATTTCAAAAGCGTTGCAACGTTTTACTACCTTCTGCACAACATTTTTGGCTATTTATAAAAATACCTTGCAAAAATCTTACGTCAATACCACTAGTCACTTTCAGAGTACTCACTTTTTACTGATTCTAGAGAAAAATTATTTTTGCCCAAAAACCATGCAACCTTCCCCTCTCAGTGAAAAAAAAAACGCCCTGACAGAAGCTAGCACAATCTTGTGTCTGCTGAATCAATGTACTAACCATTTAGGACAACATGCCAGCTGAGTGGATCAATATACACAATCATGTTTATATTTTATATCTGATATGAGTAAAGAAAAACTTGGATATTGCTGTCAGTAAATAAAATGTAAAATATATATTCTTCGTTCATAATCAAGATAACTGGTCCATATGAAATAATAAACATTTTGTAAATACACCAATACAAAGGATGCAAATGACACAATCATGCCACATTATCTTGAGCAAGTAATAAGACATGGCCATGGTTTGAACATAAACCAGAATTGAGTTGCTCAATATTAGTACCTGCAGTTGTCCACTTAATCTAACAAAATAAATGTTACTAGATCTGTTACTAATAGCACTAAATCTATAAATTATCTATCGATACAATCAGCATTTTGTGCATTTCCATCAATATAATTATATTTATGACAGATTATCTACATCAAAAAGTTTTGAACAATTAAGCCCATAGTCCAATTTATAAAAAATTAGGTTTAAGCCCATCCCAGAATTCCCACACCTGATTGGTTGACTCTGAACTCAATCATGATTTTGACCCATGGCAAAGCTGCAACACAAGACAGACCTCAAAACAACAACAACCTTAATAAATCTCAAACAACGAACAGTATGTGTCTGATTCTTTTTAAATTTATGTTTTAAAACTATCAAATGACTTAAATGTTTATTTTACAAGCATATTATGAAGAAGACTTACCTGAAAAATTATAACATGCTGAACTTTCTGACTCTCAAATGTCTTCGCTCTGTGTATGATCTGAAAATAAAAAGTGTTTAAAATATCCAGTAGATGATTTCTTTTGGTCGGGTCTGACATGACATCACACATGCACAGCTATACATAATCTGACTTCTGATGGTGGAAGAACACCTGAGGTCAGGGGCTCCCCAACCCGCCCCAGCCCGGCATCATTTCAGATTCAGGCAGGCACTAAGCAGAACCACCAACCCATCTGCCAACTGGATGACCCAATCTGAAGAAGTTAAATATTGTTGTAAGTTTAATTCTGATCAAATAGATCCAATCCACAATATCATTATGTGCCAATCAAAAAAACTCGGCACATATCAGTGACCAAATGTTACAAACTATGATATTGAAAAATAAAATGCACAAAAATTATTGCATAGATTTGTAATTCAATGACGCAAAATATCCAGCTTCAAATACTTTAATTTTTCCTTCTTTTGAAACACAGTCTACTTCCTTAGCAGTTAATATTATCATAAATCATAAAACCGTTGGTAACAATCCAAGTGATATTATAGATTTTTGAGCACCATTTAATGAAATTCCTAATACGGTACTTGTTAGAGCTGTCAAAGGAGTGCCGAGTTCAAACACAAAGGTCATTGGTATTAATTAACAGACTCTGGATATAACTGGATTAGTTTAGCTGCCTTGTGTAAGGTCAGACAACATAATTATTATCATCATACACCTACATGTACACCGACAAGATATGAAAATGCAACAAACATATGCCTGAATATATATTTTCACTACAAAAAGCATCACCTTCAAATGTTCAACACATACACATCTCGATACTCTATATTGGGTAATTTGGGTTCAAATTTAATCAGCACAACAGACTGTAAAATTAACACAGTGGGTATAGAGTATCGAGATGTGTATCTGTTGAACATTTTGAGGTGATGCTTTTTGTAGTAAAAAATACATTCAGGCGTTATGTTTGTTGCGTTTTCATATCTTGTCAGTGTATGTACCAACAAGAGCTGTCGGAGGACAGCAACGCTCGACTATTCAACAGCCTTGTCGACTGAATGAATAAGAAAGTCGAAAAAGGGGCCTAATTTAGTAAAACAAGCAAAATAGGGTTATGCAACCTGCATAGTGCTTATCAGCTCATGACAGCACTTGGACAAGTGTGTGAAGTTTCAATCCATTCCCATAAGTGGGTACTGAGATACCAGCTTACATATAAGAATTTAACCAAAAACTGCTAAGTTGAAAAAGGGGCATAATTTTATAAAAATGCAAAGTAGAGTTATTAAATTAAACTCAATCCTTTCCCATTAGTTGATACTGAGATACCAGCTTAACCAAAAACTGCCAAGTCGAAAAAGGGGCATAGTTTTGACAAAATGCAAAGTAGAGTTATGGGAGCTACTTTGAGCACGTCAGATCATGACAGTGAACAAGTGTGTGAAGTTTCAATCCATTCTCATTAGTGAGTACTGAGATACCAGCTTACATACAAAACATTAACCAAAAATTTCTAAGTCGTAAAAGGGGCATAATTTTGTAAAAAAGAAAAAACAGAGTTAAGTTTCATTCAGTTGGGATAAGTAATACCGAGATATGAGCTTGCAGAAGGGTTACTCCAGTCTCTTTTTCAGGTCAATATGGATCAAGAGTATTTACAGCGGGAATTACTATTTTCTGCCCATTTCTGGTTCTGAGAAGGGTTACCTGTCTTATTCATTCAATACACCTCTCCCGATTAAACTCGTAGGCACTGCCACCAAAAACGTTATGGATGTTGCCACGCAAAATTCATCAATTTATTGGATGTTACTACGAAAATAGCTCAGATTCTCACGTTTCACGATTTGAAATACAGACAGTAAACAAAAATCCTGAACTCTGAGCACTAAAATGAATTTATTGCTGAAGCACTCTGTATTATATTTTGGCGGGAAAACAATACACGTGCGTGTCGTAAGTTTTCTGTTAATTAAATGTGTGCGTAATTTCCTCGTAACATACATGTATGCAAAATTGAAATAGATTTCAACATTTAGAGGCTTATGTAAATTACTTTAAGTAAAGTTTCAGAAATGTAGATTGTCTTAGCACACAGTATTTACGGAAGTAAATTTTTAGATTGATGTCTGGAGATTGGGAGTGTGACTTTTTTCGGTGTATCCTTTTAAACTCCATTACCATGGCTCCGTAGCCTCATCAGATATCACACTCTCTCCCCATACAATAAGTTTGTCTGTTAAAAACACACATTAACAAAATTAAATTATCAAAAAAAAAAAAAAAATCAACCCTACAAAATGAAATACGTTTTACACCACTACACATCCTACCCAGACTCTTCCAAATAAAATGATAACTTAGAATTTCAGTCATTGTTGTAAAAGAGCAGAAAGAAATTTAATTGTATCTTTTAAATTTCTTTTTTTTTAAATATTCGCAAAAGTATCAGCAAATTAGATATAAAACGACATAAGGTATGTTTTCATATTTTATTCATTATTCATGAGAAATATAAAATAATTAGTTATAAGTAGCACTGGAATAAAAAAAATAATTTGCCTACCTACCTACCCAACTTCACAGAGTAGACTCGAGAGACAGCAAACAAAGACCAGGGGCGGCAAATTCAATTGTCTGTATTGCCCAGGTTGTCCCAAAGCTTGTACAGACAAGTGAAATTTTACCAGAATTTACTATATAACTTTCATATGGACAAGCACAAAACAGCAATTGACAAAAACGGACAAGCAAGTTCCCTAGTGATTTTTTAGGAACATAGTAGAAGATAATTATCATATTTTCGATAACAATGTCCTTGTTTCTTATATCTTTCTAGTAGATAATTGCCAATTGCCAAATTAACAAGTCTGAGTTTTAAAAACATTGCACAAATTAAACAAGAGCACCGCCTTGCGGGTGCTGACGCTCATCTGATTTTTTTTTTTGTGTAATAGAAATATTGTCCTACCCATGATTTTCTAAGTCTAAAAAGGGGCATCATTCTTGCAAAAAGCAGGTTAGAGTTATGTTTCTTGATGTTCAGTGTCCACTTATGATGGTGAAAAACTGTTGCAAGTTTTAAAGCAATAGCTTTGATAGTTTATGAGAAAAGTTGACTTAAACATAATACTCAACCAAGAAAATGATTTTCTAAGTCCAAAAGGGGCAATAATTATTGCAAAAAGCAGGATGGAGTTATGTTGCTTGTTGTACAGGGTCAGCTTATGATGGTGAACAAGTGTTGCAAGTTTCAAAGCAATAGCTTTGATAGTTTAAGAGAAAAAGTTGACCTAAACATAAAACTTAACCAAGAAATCTGATATTTTCTAAGTCCAAAAGGGGCCATCAATCTTGCAAAAAGCAGGATGGAGTTATGTTTCTTGCTTTACAGGGTCAACTTATGATGGTGAACAAGTGTTGCAAGTTTTAAAGCAATAGCTTTGACAGTTTAGGAGAAAAGCTGACCTAAACATAAAACTTAACCAAGAAAACTGATTTTCTAAGTCCAAAAGGGGCAATAATTCTTGCAAAAAGCAAGATGGAGTTATGTTTCTTGATGTACAGGGTCTGCTTATGATGGTGAACAAGTATTCCAAGTTTCAAAGCAATAGCTTTGATAGTTTAGGAGAAAAGTTGACCTAAACATAAAACTTAACCAAGAAATCTGATATTTTCTAAGTACAAAAGGGGCCATAAATCTTGCAAAAAGCAAGATGGAGTTATGTTTCTTGCTATACAGAGTCAGCTTATGATGGTGAACAAGTATTCCAAGTTTCAAAGCAATAGCTTTGATAGTTTAGGAGAAAAGCTGACCTAAACATAAAACTTAACCAGGCAACGCCGACGCAGACGCCGACGCCGACACCGACGCCGACGCCAACAACCGCTCAAGTGATGACAATAACTCATCATTTTTTTTCAAAAAATCAGATGAGCTAAAAATGATGACATTGTTATGAGCACTTTTATAACTAAATAATAGGCTATTATTTACCTTAACACCTGAATGTTATTAACATATTCATCAAATTTTTATAAATGAAATAGTTGTTTTTTTACTGAAAATTGCCTTTTAGAGTAATTTTGATAATAAAACACAGTATATCTACTGGCACATAGGACAAAAATATGGGGGGGGGGGGGGGGGGGGGGGGGCAAATGTCCACTCTAAAAATAAGAAGTTGGGGGCAAATGTCCTATCTGCCATTTCAACTGGGGGGGGGGGGCAAATGTCCAGTAGTACATTTTCATTGGGGGGCAAATGTCCTGGGGGGCAAATGTCCTACAATCCAAAATCAGATTTCGCCGGCCCTGGAGACTTTTTTAAATGTGGCCTAATCAAGTTAGAGAGCTTACAACTTTACTAGATGCCGCCCTCCTGGAGTCCTGTCCATCACAGTTAGTCACATAAATAAGCTATGCACAAGATTATACCAGAAAATCTTAGCCATTTCACTCTAAATTGACAATTATATTTTCCTAAAATTAAGACAAATAGCCAATCAAAATGTTTCTCCATGTTACTAACTAGTTGGGCACGAACTGGTAGAAAACTAAAAGGGGGCACCTGGGGAGATGGAGACTAGCAGCTGTAGGTATACTTTATAGCAAGACCTCTTCTAAAAGCCTTGTTGTTGTGTTGTCAAAAGCCTTTAGAGTGGGCAGACCAATGCTCGGCGTAAAAACTACATATTTTAAATCTAAAAACTGATTTTACATAAACTTACCGTACTTTTTTACCGTCAGTTTGTAGAACAATCTGTGAGTATTCAACCATATTGTTTACATATTTCTAGTCACACTGTGACGTAATAGACGGGAGCTAAAAATAGTACCAGTAAAACCCGTGCGGTTCATGCGGAAGTATACCAACGCTCGGCGTACGGCATATTAATCTGCAGGTTGTAATTTTGAACTATTTATGCATTAAAGTGAAGTATAAGAAATATCTAACACAAGACATAGGTTGTATTGATTAACCGATTATTTTAAGTACATAAACATGTACGTGAATTACCCCTCTCTCTATTCTGCATATATAAATTGAATAAACACATTTTATATCAACACTTATCTGAAGGAATTCATTTGAAGATAATTTATCACAATTCTGTGAGTCTAACTTCAAGAAATCAATAACTTCTGATATTTGATGATTTATTTCCATTATTTTTGGAAATCTTTTCAAAAGTGTCATTAGTCCACATAGTATATCAATTACTTGAACAGCATAAGCTACAGAAAAGTGGAGTACAATTGGTCCGTATAAAATGCCATGATAAGGGTTTATAGTTTATTCAAGTATAAAAAATAAAATAATTAAAAAGAAAAATGCTTTTTTCTCCATAATTCCGCCTGCAATCTACTTTTTTAATACATGTTTTACCAGAAAATCTGTTTTAATGAGAGTAGACCACAAAACTGAACGGCTTTTAGCCTTGCATCGTCTGCTTTACTGTAACCACGTGACCATACCGGAAATGAATCGCACTTGGATAAAATTACGTGTGATGTAAACAAACGAAAAGGGACTGACAAGAGCTGATATTTTAAATATATATTAAGAAATTCCCAGAGAAACGTGATATACGCCGAGTGTTGGTATGCGCCGAGCATTGGTCTGCCCACTCTAGGGATGTGGCTGTGTGACCACCCATCTAGTCTTTCTTGTTTGGATCATTGGCTTATTCTATTATCCGAAGAACAGCAGCCAGTAAAAATTGTAACATGCAAGATGAGAGGCCCTGGTAGGATTTTATACTCGCTCTCAACCAGGGGTTCCATTTGACCCGGGACCCCGGGTCCGGACCCGGGAGATTTTCAAAAGACGCTCAAAGGACCCGGCAGAATACTTGCCTGTGCGTCCTTCGGGACCCGGGGGCATTTTCCTTTGATAATCCTTTCTCTTATCATTAATTTCCTTCAGTAAAACTATTTCCACGATAGACACGTGTATTCAAAATAAACACTCGCGGTCATGCTCTCCTGCCTTTGATCTCTGCTAAATCCCGCCCTTTCTCCTGTAGACATGCCTCGCTGATTTTTTATCAGCAAGTTACGTCACGGCGAGTGAACATAGGTAACAAGAAATCAATGAAGTGTTGAAATTAATTGATAAAGCGAATCCTGTGTACTGTCAAAAAAGGCGCCAATTAAATTATCGTAAGCAGCTGATTACCGAGCATGTGAAAAGTGCCCTGCAAGATTTTTTTCATGCCAACTTTAAATTAGACCATTGTTTAGTGATCATATCGTAATTTCAACAAGAAACTTCACAAATTTTGATGAATTTCGAAAGCAAAAATAAGATTAGAATGTCCGTTCACGGGTCTAAATTACACCCGATGTCATATGCATATTTCCAAAATTCCTATAAAAAACCTGACTTTCAATGCAGTTTTTTATGATAAGTAGCATCATTATTTGAGGAACTATCGCTGATTTAGCTTAGTTTGCCAAATAACTGAGCAAAAACTACTTTCCGATGACATTCTGAAAGTGTAACAGTATTCGGATAGTACATTTTGGATACATTTTTCTAGAGTGTTATAGCACTGTTCTGTTATTAAAAATGAAATGAAATATTGAAGGAAAAACATAATCAAAATAACATGAATTTTGATAAATATTAGTTTACAATATGAGACTATATGACCTGAGACTGACATTTTTATTATGCTGTAACATGATCTTGGGTTTATTGTTTTCTTAGGTAAAGATCTACGTATTACTGAATAAAAAATATAGTCAATTATATTGACGTGTTGGGAGAGGACTCCTGTATTTTGGAAAAGGACCCTTCAAAATTTGGGCCCAAGGGTCCTGGGACTCTTGGGTTTTCGGGTCTAGTGGAACCCCTGCTCTCAACAGGGACCTTACGTTTTTTTAGCAAAGTTTTACCTAGCTCTCACATCATTTTAAATCTGCTGTGTCGCACTGAAACAACTTATTTAGCTCCTCTTACTTTTAGTTAGCTAAAAATATTTAGCACAGTGATATTGTTATACTGTTATGCATTCTTGCATCAATCATTAAAAAAAAAGGCAGTGGCTACGATTACGGTACCGTAATCCTAGCCTCCGATTCTAGGATTACGGAAGTTCCGATTTCTAGACAACCCTATGAGGATAGGCTAGGATTACGGAAGTATTTAAGAGGCATCAAATGTATGTTAGGACATGTATAAATGTTATTGTAAACTTACTTATTTCACTTAAAATAGCGTTTATTTCTTGCCTGTCCTGTTATCTCGTGTTATCGATCAGCCATTTTGGGTTAGTATAATCTTAAAGAAACAGGCGAAATCGACACCCGTAGACATACGTTTTTCTTTCCAAAACCATACTAAATATTTTATTTTTTTATCTTTCTTTTTTTTTTTTTTTAAAAAAAACTGGCAGACAAACGAAGAATTATATTCTGAATAATAGCTCAAAAGGATTATAAAAAATATCTATATATATGCTTTAAATTTCATGATTTGATTAAATTGCCTGTCTTTTAAATTTAGATTTCCGCGCATCAGAATCGGATGAAATCAACACCCTAATACGTTTTGTTTAAATGAAATAAGTAAGTTTACAACATCATGTATGCATGTCTTAACATTTATTTGATGCCTCTTAAATACTTCCGTAATTCCTAGCCTATTCTCAAAGGGTTGTCTACGAATACGGAACTTCCGTAATCCTAGAATTGGAGGCTAGGATTACGGTACCGTAATCGTAGCCACTGCCAAAAAAAAAAAGCGACATTTAAAGTTATGGTAGCCAGAACTAACTTTTAGTTTGAATTTTGATACCCAGATACTTTTTAAAATAATTTTTAGATTTATAACTGAAAATTGCTTTGACATTAGAAAAAAAAAATCTATAAAAATGGTTCAAAACGAATGAATAAATCTAGTTCTAGGATGACTATTCTCAACTCATAATACTGCATAATTAATTTGGTACGAAAAAGTCAGGGTACGAAATCAAAACGTAAAAAAAAATATCTGGAAAATAACTAACAATACTATTAAATGACCAGTTGAAAACAAAGGAAGAAAACATCTTTTTAAAAATCATCTGTCCGAAAATAATACTTAATTCACTCTGTTTACCTGATTTGTTTATTTTAGATAATTCCGTCCCAAAATTCGAACCGTGAAATTTACAATTCATTAAAATTACAATACAGTGGTATTACACCACAATATTTCAAGTATTATAGGTTACAACACACTAATTAGTTGTTCTTCTTTTATAATATTCTATATAAAATTGTTTTGTTTGTTTTGGGTTTAACGCCATTTTTCAACAGTATTTTCATGTAACGGCGGGCAGTTAACCTAACCAGTGTTCCTGGATTCTGTTCCAGAACATTCCTGTTCTCCGCAAGTAACTGCCAACTTCCCCACATGAATCAGAGGTGGAGGACTAACGATTTCAGACACAATGTCGTTTATCAAATAGTCACAGAGAACATACGCCCCGCCCGAGGATCGAACTCACGACCCCGCGATCCGTAGACCGATGCTCTACCTACTGAGCTAAGCAGGCGGGTCTAAATTATAAAATTGACAAAAGAGCTATAAAAATAAAGTATTTTATACTTCTTTGAATTGACATAATTCCAATGGATGCAGCACACCAGGACCCATTTTAAATGTCTGTTACTTATATTTTCTTGAAGAATATTGTCAGTGCTGAATAAAAATCTAAAGAAAAGTGGGGGGTCATGTTTGATGCAAGAAAAATATTTTCAAATTTACACACAAACTGCAAAATAAGGCGTAAAAAAAATGTTTGTTTCTGGTATCCCGTCCTACCCTAAATTTTTGGCCCAACCCTAAATGCTTTTATGACCTTGGAGAATAATTGTTTCAACTTTTTAACAAAAAGTTGCAAAACTGCAATTTCTATGCTTTAAACATGGTCAGTGATGTTAGAAATCAACTTACGGATGCTCTAAAGGCATAACCCCCTTATTTGTATTAATTTTTTGACACAAAAATAATTTCCGAAAAGTCTTCCTTGATAAAAAGAATTCCACCCCCCCCCCCCCCCGCCAAAAAAAAAATTTCCAACCTACCTACCCTAAATTTTTTGAGCATGTTACCAGAAACAAAGAATTTTTTTAGGCCTAAGCTAAAACATATGAGACCCCAAATTGTAGTGGTGGTGTATGATCTAAGTTTCCATGAAAATTCAGTCATGTTGTTATTTCATTACGAAATGCTGCCTCCATGTTGAAGCATAGATCTGACATGTGATTTTAGCAAAAACATGCAAAGAAAATAAGGAATATAGCTCTACCGAGCAAAAAAAACTGAGGACAATTTGTACCCGCCATTATGCGCCTACCATTTTTTTCACGCCATTTTCCTATTTAGTGTCTGTATGCATATAAGACAAACTTTTTTCTCTGACATTGTGCCAGTTTCATTTGAAATCTACAAGCAACCTAAATGCATGAAAAAAATACAAGGTTTTTAGCTTGATATCAACAGTTTCTAAGCTAGGTTTTATGGCATTTTCAGTAACATAAGACAACACATCAGATTTTGCCAAAAATAGCTGTCGCGACATAATTTTCAAGCAGTTATCCTAACTGTAGTCTTTTTTGCCCTATTTTGTCATTTTCTACTCTGATCTGCATACAAATTACACATTTAAAACTGTTAAATATGTTCATGTTTACCTCTGATTGCCAGAAATTAGCAAGCTTTAGGCAATAAATATGCAGTTTTTGAATAAAAATACACCCAAGACAGTGAAAATGTGATATTTTGGGGTTTTGTCCTCATTAATACAAGAAAATTGCAATGCATTTGTCATTTTCTATCAAATTCTATTTCCCACAGGATTTTTTGAAGTATCCTAACTGCCATATCACTGAACATGTGACTTTTTTGTTACAAGTCTAATAGTAAAAGAGGTGAGGTCTAATGGGGGAGGGGCTTGAAATGTAGATTGTTGCAGTCTGCACATCATCTCATCACCACCTGCCAATATTCCAAGTTTCAATTTTAATTCTTTTTTTAGTTATATGCTCTGGACACAAAATATAAAGGGCAGATTTGACCTTGACCTTTGACCTACCACCCTAATGCATGCACTCTGCACATCACCTAACTACATCCTAAGTTTGAAGTCAATACCTTAAATGGTTAATAAGTTATGTTCCGGACATGAAATATGATGGACAGATTTGAACCCTCTGAGCTCTTTTTGACCTTGACCTTTGACCTACATCAGCTTATCACCACCTACTTACATGCAAAGTTTAAGGTCAATACCTTGCATGGCTATATAGTTATGCTCCGGACACAAAATACGATGGTTAGTTTTAACCTTTTAGCTCAATTTGTGACCTTGATCTTTGACCTACAGAGCCGGTTCAAGTGCTCTGCACATCATCTCATCGCCATCTACCTGTATGTCAAGTTTGAAGTCAATACCTTTAATGGTTATAAAGTTATACTCCGGACACAGATTATGACAGTTATGCTCTGGACACAAATTATGACAGATGGACAGACAGACGGATGCACACACCATCACACATCAAAACAGTAAAGGTAGGCTTTCTTTAAAGTTGACAACTTCGGCTATAAAGCTCTAGTGCAACCAGCATGATATCCAGTAATAGATACTTATGTACTATATTAAAGATATTAAAATAACAATCTTAACCTATTAGTAAAGATTTCTTACTACAAGAGGACCATGATGGCCCAAGATCGTTCACCTGAGTAAACAATTATGGCAGAGGGTCACATATAGTGAGGATCATGTAGAAACAAAAATATTAGGTTTTTCTATCATTAAATATAGTGACATAGCTTTTGACCTCAGATGCCTCACTTTTCAACTTGTCATAGGAAGTATACAAGAGATCACAGAGTGATCTTGGCGCCCACCAATGTGCCATTTTTGAGTGTTCCAAATTTCAAGACTTACTGACTAGCTCAAGGTCAAATTTCATTTCCGTACACAACACAAATCTATGCATGTGGTCCAAATTTGAAGCCTGTACCTTCAAAAATGTGAAAGTAGGTCACTAGGTCAATGTCAAGGTCAAAGTTTGTTTCGGTACACAAAACTATGCATGTGGTCCTAAATTTGAAGCCTGTAGCTACAGAAATGTGAAAGTAGGTCACTAGGTCAATCTTAAGGTCAAAGTTCATTTCGGTACACAAAACTATGCAAGTGGTCCAAATTTGAAGGCTGTAGCTTGAGAAATGTAAAAGTAGGTCACTAGGTCAAAATCCAGGTCAAATTTTACTTCGGAATACAAAACTATGCATGTGGTCCAAATTTGAAGCCTGTACCTTCAAAAATGTGAAAGTAGGTCACTAGGTCAATGTAAAGGTCAAAGTTTGTTTCGGTACACAAAACTATGCATGTGGTCCAAATTTGAAGGCTGTAGCTTGAGAAATGTAAAAGTA
The DNA here is from genome assembly GCF_021730395.1 of Mercenaria mercenaria. NCBI lineage: Eukaryota > Metazoa > Mollusca > Bivalvia > Venerida > Veneridae > Mercenaria > Mercenaria mercenaria. Next base: position 82,495,970 of record NC_069364.1, on the reverse strand, counting down.
GGTCACTAGGTCAAAATCAAGGTCAAATTTTTTTCGGTATACAAAACTATGCATGTGGTCCAAATTTGAAGCCTGTACCTTAAAAATGTGAAAGTAGGTCACTAGGTCAATGTAAAGGTCAAAGGTCATTTCAGTACACAAAACTATGCAAGTGGTCCAAATTTGAAGGCTGTAGCTTGAGAAATGTAAAAGTAGGTCACTAGGTCAAAATCAAGGTCAAATTTTATTTCAGAATACAAAACTATGCATGTGGTCCAAATTTGAAGCCTGTACCTTCAAAAATGTGAAAGTAGGTCACTAGGTCAATGTCAAGGTCAAAGTTTTTTTCGGTACACAAAACTATGCATGTAGTCCAAATTTGAAGGCTGTAGCTTGAGAAATGTGAAAGTAGGTCACTAGGTCAAAATCAATGTCAAATTTCGTTTTGAAACATGAAACTATGCATATGGTCCAAATTTGATGCCTGTACCTTCAAAAATGTGAAAGTAGGTCACTAGGTCAAAATAAAGGTCAAAGTTTTTTCCAGTGCACAAAATTATACATGTGGTCCAAATTTGAAGGCTGTAGCTACAGAAATGTGAAAGTAGGTCACTAGGTCAAAATCAAGGTCAACTCGTGTCAAGGTTCATCTTGCCACTCAAAAATATACATGTGGTCCAAGTTTGAATGTTGTAGTTACTGACAAGAACATTTTAAAAGCTTTTCGCTATATAAGTCTATATGAACCATGTGACCCCCGGGGCGAGGCCATATTTAACCCTAGGAGGATAATTTGAACAAACTTGGCAGAGAACCACTAGATGATGCTACATTACAAGTATCAAAGCCCTAGGCTTTGTGGTTTGGACAAGAAGATTTTCAAAGTTTTTCCCTATATAAGTCTATGTAAACCATATGACCCCCAGGGCGGGGCCATATTTGATCCTAGGGGTATAATTTGAATAATCTTAGTTGAAGACCACTAGATGATGTCACATACAAAATATCAAAGCCCTAGGCCCTGTGGTTTTGGACAAGAGGTTATTCAAAGTTTTTCCCTATATATGTCTATATAAACCATGTGACCCCCAGGGCGGGGCCATATTTAACCCCAGAGAAATAATTTGAATCATCTTGGTAGAGGACCACTAGATGATGCTTCATACCAAATATCAAAGCCCTAGGCTCTGTGGTTTTGGACAAGAAGGTTTTCAAAGTTTTTCCCTATATAAATCTATATAAATTATAGAAATAAACAAAGGGCCATAACTCACTCATAAATTGTTGAACCAGTCTGATTTTCAGGGGGACACAACTAGGGTACCAATACATCATTCTGACAAGGTTTGGTCAAAATCCCCCCCGTAGTTTCTGAGGAGATGCGATAACGAGAGATTGTTAACGGACGGACGGACGGACGGACGGACGGAATGACGGACGGACGGACCACGGACGCAGAGTGATTTTAATAGCCCACCATCTGATGATGGTGGGCTAAAAATGTGGCTTTTAGAATGTAAAGAAGAGTGCAAGACTGTCACAAAGTATGCCCGTCTAAATATTCAGTTACTTATCATGAGATATTATGCCCTCAAACATTGTCACCAAGTTTGGTGAAGATCGGATGAAAACTGTTCGACTTAGATGGTGAACAAGGCTAAATTCGCAGGTTTCGAGTAATTCAAGGGCCACAATGCAAAAGTGCCTGGGGCGATTTGGGTGTTAATCAAACTTGGCCGAGATATTATGCCCACAAACATTGTCAGCAAGTTTGGTGAAGATCGGATGAAAATTGTTCAACTTACAGAGCGGACAAGCTTTTGGATGCTGCCTGCCCATCCACCCGCCATGCGTGTTCACATAATACGCCCGCTCTTTCAGAGACAGGCGTATAAAAAGGCTTTTTCTATGATCTGACCTAATGACCTAGTTTAAGATAATCCACTTTTGAACATGACCTAAATCTCATAGAGACAAACATTCAAGCAAAGCTTTATGGAGATCAAGCAGAACATGTGGCCTCTAGAGTGTTAACAAGGTTCTCCTATGATTTGTCCTAGTGACCTTGTTTTAGACCTCGGGTAACCTAGATTTGAGCTTGACCTACCTTTCATAGAGACAAACATTCTGACAAGATTTTATGATGATCAAGTAGAAAATGTAGTTAAAGACCTCAGGTAACTCACTAGCTTTCACATAGACAAACATCCTGGCAATTTTGTATAAAGATTAAATGGAAAATTTGGCCTCAAGCTTGTTTACAAATTTTTCTATGATCTGACCCAGTGACATACTTCTTGACCTCAGGTTATCCATTTTGGTTCTTGAGAAAAATTTATGAAGATCAAATAGAAAATGTGACCTCTAGAGTGTTAACAAGGTTTTTCTATGCTTTGACTCATTGACCTACTTTTTTACCTCAGGTTAAATAATTTTAATCTTGTCCAGACAAACATTCTGACCAATATTTATGATAATGAAGTAGAAAATGTGGCTTCTAGACTGTTAACATTTTTTTTTATTATTTGACCTAGTTTCAGGTAACCCAGTTTCAAGCTTGACCTAGATTTCATAGAGACAAATATTCTGAAGATTAGGTAGAAAATGTGGCCTATAGTGTTAACAAGGTTTTCCTACTAATTGACCTTGTGACCTAGTTTTTGAGCCCAGATGACCTAGTAGCAAACTTGTACGAGATGTTGTTGAGGGTAACACTCTGACTAAGTTTTATCAAGATTGGGCCAAAATTGTGACCTCTAGAGTGTTGACAATCAAATTGTTGACGACGCATGATGATGGATGACAGACACAGGGTGATCACAATCGCTCACCTTCAGTACTTTGTACTCAGGAGAGCTAATAATATGAAAATGTCAGGTGTCTATAATTCTACAGACTATCCTAAGTGAAATAGTATTCAAAGTATATGAGTTTTTTTCCTTTAATTATAACATTACACATGGTCATATTTATCAAATAATGAAAATGAGGTGTCTTAAGACAATAAGACTGAATGCTTTTCCTCATCCCTGTATTGAGGACTGGTATTAACTACCAGAAGATCTAGTCATTAGTTAATACTTTTAAAAATAAGATAGACAGACTGTGGATTAATGAATGTTATAAGTTAGACAAAATATGTTAACATCTAGAAGTAAACCACAAGACCAATCTTTCATCAGCCTTGAATACATGGCGTGGCATGGCACAGTCTGCTTAAAAGCTAAAAAAAATCACAACAAGGCAAAAGAATCTGTCTCCCATATAAAAAGTTTTAAATATCCTACTGGATATTTTAAAGTCATAATAAAAACAGTACTGCAAATCATATTTTATTTACATAATATAATTAAATACTATATTCTATATATATATCACAGAAAGAATGAATTCATGAGACAAAAAATCATGAACATAGGATAACATACAATGAAATCATTAATATTCGTGTTTGTTTGTTTTGTTTGGTTTAACATTGCACCAGCACAATTACAGGTCATATAGCGACATTCCAGCTTTGATGATGGAGGCAGACCCCATGTGCCCATCCGTGTATTACTTCATCACGAACGGGCCCCTGGGTAGAACCGCTGACCTTCCGTAAGCCAGCTGGATAGCTTCCTCATATGAAGAATTGAACATCCCGAGTCAGGCTAAAACCCACATCGTTGAGGGGCAAGTGATTTAAAGTCAGTGACCTAACCACTCGGCCATGGAGGCCACTAATATTCTTGGGTGACTGTTTCTGTGGATATCCTGGTTGGGTAAATCCAAGAATTTTAATCCAAACAAAAAACAAATTTTCGTTCAAAAATTGAAATCCGCATTTATATCCCCATGACATAGCAATTTTCGTCAAAACCATGGAATTAAATGATTTCAACAAGGAACCCCCTAAGACTTTCAAAGACTTCTTAGCCCCCCAATATCTGTGTGATTACATCAGGAATATAGATTGGTTAAACTTGATGTGGCTCAAGAACATGCTCTTTAGAAAATGTTTGTTCATTCACTCAGTTTTGCTTTATTTTGATACAGATGAGTAGGCATGTTGTTCAGGCTAATTAACCTTTACCCTGCTAAATTTCTAAAATAGACTGGTCTATCATTAAATTTGGGCAATACCAATTATTATTCAAAGGGGTGTTTACTGAAAATTTACTGACTGAATAACGAACAGTGCAGACCATGATCAGCCTGCACAAATGTGAAGGCTGATCTTGGTCTGCACTGGTCACAAAGGCAGAATCACTTGCCGCCAGGCCTAGTTTTATAAACCCGAAGAAATGTTTGAAGTTTCAATTCAGTATTTGCATTATTTTTTGAGACAGTAACTTGCATGCAAAACTTTAACCAGGATTTTCTAAGTCCAAAGGGGGCATAATTTGGCCAAAATGCATGTCAGAGTTATGGGACTTGATGCTATCACCTAGTTTTATAACCCCGAAGACACATATTATAAATATATAGCAAATACATGTATAGGACCATTTGTTCCAATCTGTGGAATGTTCTTATTGAATAGAAATGATCATTTACTTTACAATTTATTAAAGAATGTGTAGAAAAAAAAATATATTCAAGACCTTTACTTGTTGATAACAGCAATTAATGCATAGGATAAATATGCATTGTAAATAACTTGATATTGTTAAATATATGTATGCATGTTTCTCTACTACATGCTACTTTTACCATCATATATTCTATAGTGTTTCTTGGCTTATAGTTTGCAAGTGTGGATGAAGTTACACTGTCTGACTATGAAATAAGGGGTTGTGAGTTAGAGCCCCAGCTGCGCAAACTAAAATTACTAACATTGGGATGTGTCCAGTGTATGGGTGCTAAAGAACCAGGGAAACTTCTGGAAATAGGTTTAAAATAGTACACACTGTATACATGTATAAACCAGTATAAATGTGTACTACCACTAAAAAAGCTTGTTTTTTTTTTAACAATCACCTAGGCCCAAGCATTCTCGAGTTGTCATCAGGAAACCGTTTAACTGTTCCTGGTCACTGTGACCTTGACCTTTGACCTACTGACCTCAAAATCAATAGGGATTATCTGCTGGTCATGATCAACCTCTTATCTATGCCTCTAATTTGACTAAATAACTGGATACTTTTAACAAATAGCTATTACTAGATATGACATTTGTGACTGCAGCTCTATAAACACATTTAGTTTACATATTAGGCAAATTGTAATACATGTATATATCTGATGAGGATTTTCTAGACTTAAGTAATAAATCTGTTGATAAAATATCTTAGTGAAAGATCAGTATAGTACATCTTAAATAAAACTGATCATGTACATTCTGTATCATTCTAGAAAAATATTCTGCTTTGTAAGACCGAAGTAATTTTTTAATGTAAACAGAAGGAACTTAGCTGGTTACTTAACATTGTCCTGTACAATACAGCAATCTGTTTGGACAAGAACCCATTTCAAAATAAACAAGAGCTGTCCGTAAGACAGCCAAGCTCGACTATTCGAAATATTGTCCAAGAAGCAGGAAAATATTACCCAAAAAGGTTAAATATCAAAAGAGTTTTAAGTTCAAAAGGGGGAATAATTTGACCAAAATACATATCAGTTATGGGACTTGCTGCTATCAACTAGTTTTATAACCCCGAAGGCACATGTGAAGTTTCAATTCAATATCTGCATTAGTTTTGGAGATAGTAACTTGCATGTAAAACTTTAACCAAAATTTTCTAAGTCTAAAAGGGGGCATAATTTGCTCAAAAAACATGTCAGAGTTATGGGTCTTGACCCAGTGAGGTTAGTAATTGATCTTGCACACAAAACTGTAACCAGAATTTGCCAAGTCCAAAAGGGGGCGTAATTTGGCCAAAATGAAGGTCAGAGTTATGGGTCTTGACCCAGTGAGGTTGGTAATTGATCTTGCACACAAAACTGTAACCAGAATTTGCCAAGTCCAAAAGGGGGCGTAATTTGGCCAAAATGAAGGTCAGAGTTATGGGACTTGCTGCTATCAACTAGTTTTATAACCCCGAAGACACATGTGAAGTTTCAAATCAATATCTGCATTAGTTTTGGAGATAATAACTTGCATATAAAACTTTAACCAAAATTTTCTAAGTCTAAAAGGGGGCATAATTTGCTCAAAAAACATGTCAGAGTTATGGGTCTTGACCCAGTGAGGTTGGTAATTGATCTAGAAAAAGATTTATGATTCTTTTTATTATATTAACATTTTTTCAATTTTGATATTCTGATGTCATATCCCTTTATTATTGATAATTGTCCAGCACCATGGGTATCAGTAAACAAAACTTCAGCAGAATAAAAATTAATGAAAGTTAAGGTATTAGAGCACTAATAGTAATGTTTACAAAATGGCCTTTGCTTGGTATATTCTTAGAGGTAACCGTGTTTTGCACTATTTTGCAATTTTTAAACAACTTTTACCGTGCCGTTTTTTATAAATTTTGAATAACTTATGGTATCTCCTCATGCTCAAGTAGAGACAAATTTCAAAGTGATAGCCACTATCCAAAACGTTTGCAGAGAACTCATTTTACCATTAATTTTAATAAAAGAAACATCACACTATTGGTAAACAATTATAAAACACAAAATAAAAATGTACATATCATTTTTTCTATGATGCCTCAAGTAAGCGGATTTAATGAGACAGAATTTATACTTCAACATTGAAAATATAAGGTCGAATGCTGTGTTTCTGTTTTGAATTTTGCTTACGCCATTTAAAAACAAGAGATCACAGAGTGATCTTGGCGCCCACCAATGTGCCATTTTTGAGTGTTCCAAATTTCAAGACTTACTGACTAGCTCAAGGTCAAATTTCATTTCCGTACACAACACTGTGTATGTGGTCCAAATTCGAAAGCTGTAGCTTGAGAAATGTGAAAGTAGGTCACTAGATCAATTTCAAGGACGAAATGTGAAAGTAGGTCACTAGGTCAAAATCAAGGTCAAATTACACTTCAGAACACAAATTTATGCATGTGGTCCAAATTTAAAGCCTGTACCTTCAAAAATGTGAAAGTAGGTCACTAAGTCAATGTCAAGGTCAAAGTTTGTTTCGGTACACAATCCTATGCATGTGGTCTAAATTTGAAGCCTGTAGCTACAGAAATGAGAAAGTAGGTCACTAGGTCAATCTTAAGGTCAAAGTTCATTTCGGAACACAGAACTATGTATGTGTTCCAAATTTGAAGCCTGTACCTTCAAAAATGTGAAAGTAGGTCACTAGGTCAATGTAAAGGTCAAAGTTTGTTTCGGTACACAAAACTATGCATGTGGTCCAAATTTGAAGGCTGTAGCTTGAGAAATGTGAAAGTAGGTCAGTAGGTCAAAACCAAGGTCAAATTCCAGTTCGGAACACAAAACTATGCATGTGGTCCAAATTTGAAGCCTGTACCTTCAAAAATGTGAAAGTAGGTCACTAGGTCAAAGTCAAGGTCAAAGTTTTTTTCAGTGCACAAAACTATGCAAGTGGTCCAAATTTGAAGGCTGTAGCTACAGAAATGTGAAAGTAGGTCACTAGGTCAAAATCAAGGTCAACTCATGTCAAGGTTCATCTTGCCACTCAAAACCATACATGTGGTCCAAATTTGAATGTTGTAGGTTATTGACAAGAAGATTTTAAAATCTTTTCCCTATATAAGTCTATATGAACCATGTGACCCCCCAGGGCGGGGCCATATTTGACTCTAGGGGGATAATTTGAACAAACTTGGTAGAGAACCACTAGATGATGCTACATTACAAATGCCAAAGCCCTAGGCTTTGTGGTTTGGACAAGAAAATTTTCAACGTTTTTCCCTATGTAAGTCTATGTAAACCATGTGACCCCCGGGGCGGAGCCATATTTGACTCTAGGGGGATAATTTGAACAATCTTAGTAGAAGACCACTAGATGATGTCATATACAAAATATCGAAGCCCTAGGCCGTGTGGTTTTGAACAAGAGGTTTTTCAAAGTTTTTCCCTATATAAGTCTATATAAACCATGTGACCCCCGGGGCGGGGCCATATTAGACCCCAAGGAAATATTTTGAATCATCTTGGTAGAGGACCACTAGATGATGCTTCATACCAAATATCAAAGCCCTAGTCTCTGTGGTTTTGGACAAGAAGATTTTCAAAGTTTTTCCCTATATAAATCTATGTAAATTATAGAAATAAACAAAGGGCCATAACTTACTAAAAAATTGTTGAACCAGTCTGATTTTCAGGGGGACACAACTAGGGTACCAATACATCATTCTGACAAAGTTTGGTCAAAATCCCCCAGGTAGTTTCTGAGGAGATGCGATAACGAGAAATTGTTAACGGATGGAAGGACGGACGGACGGACGGACGGAAGGACGACGGACCACGGACGCAGTGATTTGAATAGCCCACCATCTGATGATGGTGGGCTAATAACCTTAGGGCAGACGTAAAACCTACCTAAATTTCTTCCACAATATATAATCTAAGAGTGAAAGCAAAATAGAGAACTTTCACCGTGTGTAACTCAATATTTTTAAAGATGTGCAACTCTACCCCTTCTGTTTAAGTAGTAAATTCACTTTGAACACCAAGAAATCGATTATAAGATTCATCTTTTTCAATTTTTGTACAAGAAATCAATAATAAGTCTTGAAAGAAGTAAAAACTTACTAGAAAAAAAAGGAAAATAAGGAAAAAAAATTTGGTCCCAGTAGGGCTTGAACCTACGCACCCCTAAGAATTGCAGTAAAAGTAGGTTTATAGTAGGAATTGAATACTCTTCAGAAAGGAGGTTCTCTATTAGTGATCTAATACCTTAAGGTAAGTTGGTTTCAGGCCTAACATTTCAAGACTTTTAACTTAATATTACTCAGGTCCACAATGTTCCGTTCCATCCATTTACTGAAAACAAAGTTGACATAAATGTTATGTTTTATGTGTTGAAATATATTTCTATATGAAGAAGTACACCTTATTCCAGAAATAGTTCATGAATATACAAGATTTCTATCAGTATGAAAATAATAACTGAATTTAGCCATACAAACTGTCATTTAAAGTGTCTATCAAAACAATACAATATCATATTAACTTTCATGATGCTGACTTATTTTTAACTTTTGGCTTCAGTTCAAAAGTCACATTAACTCTACAGGACACTGTCACTGTGGCTTGTGAAATTCTTTGCTGTACTGTTGGGTGTGTTTCAACCTCAGCTACACCCTCTATTTGACCCTCCCACTCCTTTGACTCCTCCTCCTGTATGCAGATAGGTTTACCAACTGCCTGGTGGACAAACTTTGCCATTTCCTGAGCTTTTTGTTTAGCATTATGGACAGCCAGAAGACTGGCTTGTTGTCTGTAACACATAAGTATGCACATAATTAAAAACATTTTACAAACACCAGTATGATATCTTTGTTCTGAAAAAAAAAAAACAGCAAGTGCAAAATTTCGTTCAACAGCAACCCATTCAGCATGACTTTTCATTATTTAATACAGGCTGATATCAACTAAATACATTTTATAATTATTACAACACAAGATATGGACAGACAGCCTCCAGATAGCTAAAAAAACAATAGCTGTCACAGGAGACAGCGCGCTCGACTATTTCGATGCTGGATAGTGAAACTGGGCACATCTGAGGAAACTAGAGCTGTCACTGGTGTGTTTAATGACTCCAATTGTGGATGAAGATATTGCACAATAGCCTGAGTCTATGTCAAAAATATCAACTTAAAGTAATAAGAGAGGTAAAGATAAAATGTATCAAAACACTATATAATTATATTCTAAGCAAAAAGGGGCATAATTCATTAAATACTGGTGCCAGAGTTATGCACCTTGTGTCATATGGTGTGGGTGATGATGTTGAACAAGAATTTTAAGTTTGAATCAAATCCATTCAGTAATTAATAACAGAGACGGAGTGAAAGTGCATCAAAACTTTAACCTAAAATTCTAAGTAAAAAGGGGGAATAATTAATGAAAAGTTGGGGCCAGAGTTATGCACCTTGTGTTATATGGTGTGGGTGATGATGTTGATCAACTATTTTAAGTTTGAATCAAATCCATTCAGTAATAACAGAGACAGAGTGAAAGTGCATCAAAACTTTAACATAAAATTCTAAGTAAAAAGGGGAAATAATTCATGAAAAATTGGTCCCAGAGTTATGCACCTTGTGTCATATGATAAGGGTAATGATGTTGAACAATTGTTTAAGTTTGAATCAGATCCATTCAGTAATAACAGAGACAGAGTGAAAGTGCATAAAACTTTAACCTGAAATTCTAAGTAAAAAGGGGAATAATTCATGAAAAATTGTGCCAGAGTTATGCATCTTGTGTCATATGATGTGGGTGATGATGCTGAACAACTGTTTTAAGTTTGAATCAAATCCGTTCAGTAATAACAGAGGTAGAGTGAAAGTGCACCAAAACTTTACCTTTGAAATTCTAAGTAAAAAGGGGGAATAATTCATGAAAAAATGGTACCAGAGTTATGCACCTTGTGTCATATGATGTGGGTGATGATGTTGAACAACTATTTTAAGTTTGAATCAAATCCATTCAGTAATAACAGAGATAGAGTGAAAGTACATCAAAACTTTAACCTGAAAATCTAAGTGAAAAGGGGGGATAATTCATGAAATATTGGTGCCAGAGTTATGGCCTTTATGTCAGATGATGTGGATGATGATGAGGAATAAGTATTTCAAGTTTGAATCAAATCCATCAAATAATTACAGAGATAAGTTGAAAAAAGTGTAAAAAAACTTTAACCAAGGTGGGGACGCGGAAAGACGCCGACGCCGGGTCGAGTAGGATAGCTCTCCTTATACCTCATATAGTCGAGCTAAACACTGTCTATCTGCAAGCTGCAAGATAATTATGGATAACCTAACATCAATTTCACACAATGAATTTTATAATTAAAAGAATGCATAAAACATTTCCAAACTTTAAAAACATAATCTTTACCTAAGAGTTTCTAGAGTTGTTCCTGCATGATAAAACTCTGGCATTCCCACACTGACAGTTTCGTCTAACTTTTCTACCAGCAGGTTACATGCAGTCTGACACTTGTGGAAATCAAGAAACACAACAATTATTTCTGTTGTCATATCATACATACTCTCTGATCTTCTCATCGACTTGTGAACCTGAATATCACTTTCCTGAAAAAAAAAGAATAGAATATTAACACCGATTAAAATACAAATACACTAATTGTATACAGCCAATTGTATAACAGATACCAACTGGCGGAAAGGCACAGAAGTGTCCTGGAAAGAAAATGTAACTCATAACTTAAAGGAAACAGGTTAAACAAGTATACAAAGTTTCAAAGCTATAGCTCTTTAAGTATTTGTGAAAAGTGGACCTAAACAGACTGAGACACTTTACAGAGCTCCAGATAAGCGGCGTATTTACGCAATTAAAATTGCAGAAAACCCAACTGAATTCATACAGGTGCATACTGAAACGCAAGTTAAATTCCTAATACCCAATTCGTAAAAAATCACTTGGGTATCGCATTTTCCTTATTACTAGAACGGGTACAAGACTTTAACGCTAGATTTAACTGACTGGTTAATGTGGTTATACGTTAATGCAGAACAGGTTGCAATTTATCGGAAAAATCACAGGACCATTCAATCAGCCGATCAGTGTTATTTGGACGCTTTGTAAACAATTTTACTCCCATAAAATGTAAAAGAGGTCCCAGAAAAAAACATTGTTGCAGCACAAACAAACAAATTAGTGGGGTATTTTGCTGTTAAACAAAGACAGTTATCTGTTTGTGACAATGTTGGGCGGTTAAAACCGCCCCCGGTTTTAACCAGCGGTTTTAACCGGTTAAAACCGCCCCGGTCAATACTCCCTGAAGTGGTCAATACCGGTCAATACTGGTCGATTGGTCAATACTGACTGTTAAGATATTTTGCAAAGTTTATAAACAATTAAATAATGATTGTTTAAGAGCATTTAGGGCTTGATTAAGGAGAATGCAGGCATTATTATTTAGTTAAAGCAACCTAATCAGTACTCCAAAAATGGTCAGAAGTGGTTGACAAGTCAATAGACTATACTGGTTGATTTTTTTTAACATTTTCTGTAAAGATATATCATTTTTCTACAAAAATGTCACAATAAGTGGAAAAACTGCTACTTTAATTAACTGAACTTTAATTTGTAGAAAGTATTTCATAAACTGTAGCAGTAAGTGTTTGATTCCCAAGTAATAATCTATTTTTACTGGTATAAATAATTAAATGAAAAATTGCTGTGAACACCTGGACCCTTTCATGGAAGTGGTTTGTGTTTTGAGAGCAGTTGTCACATTGCCTAATTGACACCATGTCTTACAATATACAATAGGTATGTTGCTGGCCTGTTTATCTAGTCACTAATAAGCTGTCATGATCAATAATCCCGCTGTATTAATCTCAATGCTTGAACATGGTTCTTTTTTTTTTAAATAAATAATGCAATCAATTGACCAGTATTGACCACTACATATTCTTATTAGGTATATTGCATAGGACCAAAATTTGAATTGACCAGTACTGCCCATTTCACAGAGTGTAATTTATAGTAATAAAATCAATCAAGGCTAACTATAAGAAGATAATTTAAGCATTGTATAAACTAGTATTAACCAGTCTAGGTATATTGTCCAAAATGGAGCCTGACCAACAAACATTGCCAAAGACCAAAACTGAATCGACCAGTATTGACCACTATACTTTTTATTGAACAAAACTTTATATTATTCTAATTGCTTTATTATTTTTATATTACTATTACAGCCTGTGCTAATCTGTGAATGTACATTATATAAGTGTTGAATAAACCAGTATTGACCAACCAAGAATAACCCTAGTATTGAATCGACCAGTATTGACCGGTATTGACCAGTATTGACCGGTTTTAACCAGTATTGACCACCGGCCCGGTCAATACTCATATTGACCGGCTTTTTGGTTTGTGATGATGTAGTGTCAGCAATACTGGTTGACATCTTTTTGGTGAATGCATATTGTGGTGACAACATCGTTCGGGTTACTGTGGCTGAACAGATCTCCGACTGCATTAAAAGTGAAAAAGAAAACAACACTATGGAACATTCATTACAGTTTTAAATACATTTTTGTATTAAACATTGAAGGGCACCATTAAAGTACTTAGGTACTCAGTCAATCCTGTTTAATGATATATACCATGTATACTGTAAGGAAAAATACTCAATTGTCAGTGCGAGATTGGTAAAGTACCCAATTGGTTTTAGCAAATACCCAATTACTTCTGAAAAGGCTGGGTAATGATATTATTTTTACCCAATTCAAATTTCCAATAACCAATTCAGACAAAATGTGATGGGTAAATACCCAACTGCACCAAAAGCTTATCTGGAGCTCTGACTTTAACTGAGAAACTCCTACTTTGTAAGTACATAGTGGGCCATAATTCTGAACAAAATGCAAATTTTACACAGTGATGGTTCTTGGTCACAAGTTGGTGTACTAATTAATCTCATGATGCAGGACAACCTAACAGAAAATTCCACTTGTCCTCACGCCATTTTTAGTCTTCAATGTGAGTGGATAAGTGGATTTTTTGTCCCATGGCCAGTGATTTGATAGTACCTATTTACAGCTGGGTCCAGAGGCAGCTGTGGTAAATTCTAGAGACTAGTGCTTAATGCAGTATGACGCATTAGTGGGGTAACCAGAATTCTAACCAGGGGCCTTCACTCCATATGAAAGCTTCTAAGCCCTATAATAGGCTATTGACTAATGCAGCCAACTAGATTCTTATGTGTATACGACAGCATGTAAGCAGTTTTACTAAATCATTTACCTTGACACCATGGTTTTGTAATGTTTGAAGAACATAGTCAAGGCGCCTCTGTATGCTGTTTTTTACATCTTGGACATTGTCCTTAATGCTGTGAATTTTAGTAGTTACTCTACATCTGTCTGGTGGTAAAGAAACCTCTCCTACAGCTGTCACTTTTATCAGTCTATCTGTTTTGTCTATCCCTTTACTTGGAAAGTTTTCAGGCACATTTAACATGCTAGAAAACATGTTATCTCTTTGTGGTGGAAATATCCCTTGCGTTTTTGGCAGCTGCTGGTTATCTCTAGTGCTTATTGATGCAAATACTTGAGATGGAACATAATTTGTCATTATTTTAGACTTTGCGCGTTAGAATAATGAATTCCCACTTCTAAAATTTATTTGTTGATACTTGTTACATCAAATAATTCAGACGCTTGCCGTCAGAAGGAAATCGCTTAGATAAACAACAATTAAAAATGAAATAATTTTAATAAACTTATCATTTTGTTTTGGTCTGCTTGAGAATTTCCAGCTAAGTGTGAAAATTGTTTTCAATTTGTATTAAAAATTAAACATATTTCATTATATGACTACACGACAAAATTAATTATATGTATGATGTAAGCTGCTTTGCATACGAGGACAAGTTTGTTTAATGCATATTTTCGAACTTATTTCGTCTACTCAGCTTAGTTATGTCGAACTATGGAAAACGGCCAGCTGGGACAGATGGCAGTGATCACTGGCATAGAGAAAGCGTCGCATGGCAGTACAAAATCAGGTAATTACCATATAAGGCATGCATTGCGAAACCATATGAAAGACTCGTGCACGGTTAATTTCGTAACCAAATAATTGTTTTCAATTTTAGTCCGTTTAAACATAACGGGAAACACTACTTTCTATAGTTTTGTCGGCCATAGTCCAGGCTTTGCACCACTAAAGTTATGACTCTAAAATACTGACTAGAGGTTAGGGTTAGGTCGACTATGGCCACAGTGGTTCGTCTGCCCTATGGAAAATAGCCTTACCCAAACATAACAGGTAAACGTCATGTATTTGCTGCATATTTGAATATACTTGACAGTGTGCGACATTAATGGTAGCCTGATCGCCAATGGCTACGAAAAATCGGCTCGGGTGACAGAAAATCGGCAGACCTTAGCCCGTTGGGCTATGAAAAATTCTGAGGAATAAATTTACCAAAAAGATCATTGCAAACGTGGGAGCAAAAAAGTTGCTTTGAAGCTGCAAACTTCGCTCAAATCTAATCTCAAAGTGAATTCAAGTTGCCCAGTTTTTTTGGATGCGCACTCGCTAATCTTTTGACAATTTGCACCATGTCATAATGTGCGTTGAATACACATACACACATGCCGATAGCATTATTTAAGCTCTGCCTACTTCAGGTTCTTGTGAGATTTTCGCGAGAAGTGTGAAAGCGAATCAAATTATCAGTTTCACCAGAGGCAATTGTAATAGGCTAGTCAGTGCCGCAGTTACGTCTTTGACACTTAGCATTTAATTGTCGACACGTGCGAGTCGTTTTCTAAAGAAATTGTCGATTACATATGCGATTAATTGGAATTATAGACACAATTATTTGGTAGCCATGGTAAAAGAACGACATGTAAAGTATTAACTTCGGAAAACTGTCTTTCAATGTGCCCAATCACGTGATCGCGCTACGTCATTTTGTTCCCGCTACAAGCTCGAAAGTGAAAGTGAAAAGGTAAACAAAAATTATAAATCAGGGCTTAAGTTTGTTATTCAATATATTGTATAAATATCATGCACATGATTCGAAACCTATTTGAAAGTGCTACCCCCAGTACTACCATTTCCCCACCAAACCAACCTCGTTTTAATGCTATTCCTGTTCAACCACTTTCGATATGTGTGCTCTGAAGTGTTCCCACTACAAGACTTTTTTAGTCAATTGCAAAAAATACAGAAAAAGCACTTTCTTGTGGATAAAATTCACAGCATAGGTCATCGCTATAAACCATTGATTGCTTTAAGACCATGATTCAGGGATCAAATTTAACTTTTTTTCCAACTAGCAAATTTTTGCTAGTGCCATTTTTTTCCACTAGCAAAATGATGGGTTCAACTAGCAATTATTTAAAAGCTGTTTACGTGCTAAATTCATGTTGTTTTGTTGTTGTTTGGTTTCATATAAAAGTTCACGGTCCGGACAGGCTTGGGACTTTCTGGTTTTGTAAGTACGATACAAACCAAAGTACTCAATGATTCTTTGGACTTTTGGCTTGACGTTGATCTTTTAAGTTTTTCTCAGGTCACTGTTGGTAGTGTTGCTAACATTTTCGAGCTCCGCGGGCTTTTTTGCACCAAGAAACATGTTATTTCCTCTCCATTTTCAGGCCTAACTTAACTAAAGGAACCAGCGTGGGAGCCATCTGGTCTAGTCGCGTAATGGCTGCCAGGTATTTGAACACTAATTTTTCACTTGGCATGGCAACAGAGGTCTAAATTAAGGCTAGTTTTTGTTTAAATTTCATTGTGGATGTATTGTTGACATTTTGGTAGGAAAAATGGGAGAGCAGGTTGTATTTGGTGAAGTCAAGCTCAATTTTAGTATGAGTAGTACTTCCAGGTCACAGCAGTGTGATTTTAATGTCAGTTTACAGTAAGTAAATGTGACCAGAGAAATCTCTCTTAGAAGATACATGACCCCTACTTTTCTCTTCATTTTATATCAGTTTTATCATAACTCTTTAAAATGAGGTAAGGATTTGTTCTCTGAAATGGGTCTAGCTATGTTTGGTAGCTCTTTGAAAAAGGTCAGTTTTATATAGAATATATAGGGAAAACTATTTAGGCTATTGTGACCTATAAGAAAATGTGGGCAAAAATTGAGATTTGTCCAGATATTGATATAAATGAACTAGTCTGGTCAGATTTTGGTAAAAAATGAGCATTTCATTGAAATTTTGCTGCAAAACTTGATAAAAACCCAAAAAATCACATTTTCACTGTTTTGGGGGTATTTTTTTAAAAAAATGCAAATTTGCACTCTAAATTATGCCCATCTATATCTTTCAGAGGGGACATTTGGTATATTTCAAAGTGTTAGTGTGTAATTTGCTTGCAAATTATGGTGAAAATTTATGAAATAGGGCAAAAACCAGCTCTGGCTAGAAGAACTGGTTAAAAATTATGTCGCAACATCAGTTTTGAAGGAAAATTGGCGCAGGGACCGCGTTACTGAAAATGCCATAAAACCTGAAAAACTGATTTAATCAAGCTGAAACTTGGTATTTTTCATGCAGATGTGTTACTGGTACTATACAAATGAAATTGAGACTATCACAGAAAAACAGTTTTTTCTTATAGGCCTAACTAAACTAAAGGAACCAGCGTGGGAGCCATCTGGTCTAGTCGCG
This sequence comes from Mercenaria mercenaria, assembly GCF_021730395.1. NCBI lineage: Eukaryota > Metazoa > Mollusca > Bivalvia > Venerida > Veneridae > Mercenaria > Mercenaria mercenaria. The sequence continues at coordinate 82,478,742 of NC_069364.1, read as the reverse complement.
TAATGGCTGCCAGGTATTTGAACACTAATTTTTCACTTGGCATGGCAACAGAGGTCTAAATTGAGGCTAGTTTTTGTTTAAATTTCATTGTGGATGTATTGTTGACATTTTGGTAGGAAAAATGGGAGAGCAGGTTGTATTTGGTGAAGTCAAGCTCAATTTTAGTATGAGTAGTACTTCCAGGTCACAGCAGTGTGATTTTAATGTCAGTTTACAGTAAGTAAATGTGACCAGAGAAATCTCTCTTAGAAGATACATGACCCCTACTTTTCTCTTCATTTTATATCAGTTTTATCATAACTCTTTAAAATGAGGTAAGGATTTGTTCTCTGAAATGGGTCTAGCTATGTTTGGTAGCTCTTTGAAAAAGGTCAGTTTTATATAGAATATATAGGGAAAACTATTTAGGCTATTGTGACCTTCACAGAACTTTGCAAATTACAGACGTCCAAAATGAAAACAAATATTGCCTAGACGCTTACTTACATATCCGATAATTACTTTTGTATAAAGTGACAAGCGTCTAGAAGCACTCACGTGATTATCGGTAAATTAACTGCCCGAAAGGAGTTTTTAAAGAGAAAAGGACAGTTTGAGCGAATTCCCCGATTTTCGAACGTGATCGCAAAAATATTCGAGTGCCATGATTTTCTACTCGCATTTTTTTATTCTTACTCGAATTTTGCGAGTTAGCGACCGTTAAATTCGATCCCTGTGATTAGCTCGGATATTTACTCGTAGTCGCTTATTGGACAGAAAATGCCATTTTTAGCTCGACTATTCAAAGAATAGTCTAGCTATTCTACTCACCCTGGCGTGGGCGTGGGCGTCACACCTTGGTTAAGTTTTTGCATGCAAGTACATACAGCCATCAATTAAAGGCATGTAGATTTGAAACTTATTTTTTCTTTTTCTAGGTCAATTACCAACCTCTCTGAGTCAAGTCCCATAACTCTGACATGTATTTTGAGCAAATTATGCCCCCTTTTGGACTTAGAAAATTTTGGTTAAAGTTTTACATGCAAGTTACTATCTCCAAAACTAATGCAGATATTGATTTGAAACTTCACATGTGTCTTCGGGGTTATAAAACTAGTTTATAGCAACAAGTCCCACAACTCTTGACTTTCATTTTGGCCAAATTATGCCCCCTTTTGGACTTAGAAAATTCTGGTTAAAGTTTTGCGTGCAAGTACATACAGCTATTTCTAAAAGGCATATAGATTTGAAACTTACTTTTTCTTTTTCTAGATCAATTACCAACCTCACTGGGTCAAGACCCATAACTCTGACATGTATTTTGAGCAAATTATGCCCCCTTTTAGACTTAGAAAATTTTGGTTAAAGTTTTACATGCAAGTTACTATCTCCAAAACTAATGCAGATATTGATTTGAAACTTCACATGACTGTGTCTTCGGGGTTATAAATCTAGTTGATAGCAGCAAGTCCCATATCTCTGCCCTTATTTTGGCCAAATTATGCCCCCTTTTGGACTTGGAAAATTCTGGTTAAAGTTTTGTGTGCAAGTACATACAGCTATTTCTAAAAGGCATATAGATTTGAAACTTATTTTTTCTTTTTCTAGATCAATTACCAACCTCACTGGGTCAAGTCCCATAACTCTGACATGTTTTTTGAGCAAATTATGCCCCCTTTTAGACTTAGAAAATTTTGGTTAAAGTTTTACGTGCAAGTTACTATCTCCAAAACTAATGCAGATATTGACTTGAAACTTCACATGTGTCTTCGGGGTTATAAAACTAGTTGATAGCAGCAAGTCCCATAACTCTGACCTTCATTTTGGCCAAATTATGTCCCCTTTTGGACTTAGCAAATTCTGGTTAAAGTTTTGCGTGCAAGTACATACAGCTATTACTAAAAGGCATTATAGATTTGAAACTTATTTTTTCTTTTTCTAGATCAATTACCAACCTCACTGGGTCAAGTCCCATAACTCTGGCATGTATTTTGGGCAAATTATGCCCCCTTTTGGACTTTGAAAATTCTGGTTAAAGTTTTACATGCAAGTTTCTATCTTCAAAACTAATGCAGATATTGAATTGAAACTTCACATGTGCCTTCGGGGTTATAAAACTAGTTGATAGCAGCAAGTCCCATAACTGATATACATTTTGGTCAAATTATTCCCCCTTTTGAACTTAAAACTCTTTTGGTATTTAACCTTTTTGGGTAATATTTTCCTGCTTCTGGGACAATATTTCGAATAGTCGAGCTTGGCTGTCTTACGGACAGCTCTTGTATGGAATGTTCCCACAACAAGTACATCGCAGACCATGTTCTCACAGAAAGCAACTTTTTGTTTTTCATTTGTAATCTAGGTGCTAGCGGCGAGTACGTATGTGCACAATGCGGAAAAGCTTTCGCCACCTCTACAGAGAGGAAACAACACCAGCTAAGAAAGACATGTACACGTTTGACTTGTGATACGTGTGGCAAAAAGGGAAAACCTACGCACACACAATGACATTAGGACATGCATAGTTTCATAGAATATCCAAACTGTCCATCTACATATAAACACAGGTCGGCTCTAAACCGTCACATCAGGATGGCACACAAGAAAGACTGATATGATGTTTCTCTTTGAACGTTTCATTTTTACAGCGATTTTACACTACTATGTTCATTCTTACAAAACGAAGCCCCTGGTGAAACAAATCTTTCTAATACATAAAAATCACAAACTGTTGTTCTAGTCCTCTAGTATTAAAATCTCAGTGGAGTAGCTTTAAAAATTTCGAAACTAGTTTGAATCATTTTCGAAAATTTAAACCTTTTTAAGGTCTTTGCCATATTATTTGAGTAAAATTACAAACTTTGTTTAAATTACTGTTCCAGAATGAGTGGTAGTATTAAGCTGTTCTCTCTTGATCTACGTAAGATGTGGGTTTATATCATACTGTATACCATTCAAGTGTTTGGGTGATACTTTGTCCCTTTGTTAAACTGACGCTGATACAAAATGAGCCACGAAAGTTTACATTCCTTTTCATGGACATTTTTTGTGCCTAAAATTGATTATTTTAGGTTACTAACACATAAGCATTTTCATAGGATAGACCACTAGGTTCGATCGAGTTAAAGTAGAGCCGTCTGGCGACAGCGTCGGTACACATAAGGTTATATGCGCCCCCTAACGATTTTCAGCGGATTGTTATGAAAGTTTTGCCAAATGAAAGTTGATAATATTTTCGATTGACATTTATGCTGCGACGAAGATGTATTTTAACTTTGTAATGTCTAGATTTTAAAGTGTTCCAAGGTCTTCGATATAAGCCAAACTTGTAATTCGTTCGAACCCAGTGAGACATTGGTTTATTGAACTTATTTCTGATCACTCAGATACGGTACTAATTCATCATTCTTTTGACAGAATATTTCAACTGAGAGAAACGCAACCAGCTTCATTGGGTGATATGATTTTAGAAATTCAATCATAACCATGTTAGGATCTTTAACCCTCTATTAACACGTGATGGAATATCTCATTAAAAGTCTCATTAGATAGCGCACTTTCTCAGGTCAGCTATCGAGGATCATCTGTGATGACCCTCTTGCTTTATCAACATAATTTATTTGTATTTTACATGCGCCACATGTTTTATTTGAAAATAAGAATTGTAAGAAAGAAATGATATACTTCATGCTTCTTCACAAAACCAAGATTTCATACAAAAAGTAAAATGCATCTAGATAAGCATATCCTCGTTCAGTTTAGTATCATTTTATACGTCAAGACCCATCTCCAGAGTAGGTAGAATTATTTAATCATTTCTGCGTGCACAACCGTCATATCTAACTCACATGACACACTTCTTAAATGAATTTTGTTCACGTTATGGCTGAGTGAGTTGGGTTTTACGGCGAATTGATACAAAATGGTCATATATCGCCTAGGGTTCACGCTTTATTGAGGTCACTTTCATTTTCTGAGTCCAGCGTGCCCTCTCAGCAAAATCATACTTATAATCACTGAATTACATAAACTTACGAATTATTTAGCAAAAAAAAAATGGCTTACTCATCAATTCTACTATTATATGCAAATTGTATCCTTACAATGTATATATCAAGTTCTTATATTTAACATAGAGTGCATGTTAAGAAAAACAAAAACACGCTCTTTAAGCTACATCATTCTACCGTCTTTAAGACCTATATAACACAAAAAAAACCACCCTTCAAATTATAGAAGTCGAAAAGACTTTTTGAAGCCGCATCATATTTTTTAAAAGATTTAATCTTTATACCTGCATTGTATTACAATGTTTCTTTCTGTGAGAACATGGTCTGCGATGGACTTGTTGTGGGAACATTCCATAAAATGGCATTTTCTGTCCAATATGCGACTACGAGTAAGTATCCGAGCTAATCATGGTCTTAAAGGTCCAATACTAAGGAAAGTGAACATTTTAATTTCTTTTAAAAAGCACAGAAACTATTTCATTTTATTGGAAAATGAAAGTTGGTTTGTAGAAATTCGAAATAAATCGCAGTATATGTACAATTATTTTTCTATGAAGTATGAAGGAAGTTAAAAAGACCTGGGGGTCATTCTGTCGATTCATTGAAATTTCAACATAATACACGTACATTTCTTTGAGTTCCAAAGACCTTCTGTAAATTTTGACCTGCCAATCTTCATTATTTAGTGTCTTGCAGAAGTCTATGCACTGGCTATGAAAAAAATTGCCTACTCACTTTCCCTTAGTAATGGACCTTTAAAGTAATCAATGGTTTATAGCGATGACCTATGCTGTGAATTTTATCCACAAGAAAGTGCTTTTTTGTATTTTTTTTGCAATTGACTTGCAGTGGGAACACCTCAGAGCACACATATCGAAAGTGGTTGAACAGGAATAGCATTAAAATGGGAAGGGTTTGGTGTGGAAATGGTAGTACCGGGGGTAGCACTTTCAAATAGGTTTCGAATCATGTGCATGATATTTATACAATATATTGAATAACAAACTTAAGCCCTGATTTATAATTTTTGTTTACCTTTTCACTTTCACTTTCGAGATTGTAGCAGGAACAAAATGACGTAGCGTGATCACATGATTGGGCACATTTTCTTTGATGGATGAATTGATTTGTATTGTATTTCTAGGTTTGACACAGTTTACATTCAGTTTTATTCCAATGAGAAACTGTTCACACAAGTAGTGACCCGGTATTAATAATAAACCCCTTTTCATCCTGTATTCATATATTACACGATATAGCACCAAAAAAAATCAGCATGTTAGATTCAGTACCATCTTGAACAGAAAACAATTATTTTTTTTTCAGAATTTTGTATTGAATCACTGTGTATGGAAAAATGATGTAACTAAGTAAATGAATGGTCATCGAATCAATTCACAGCTTCGAGGTAGAAATATAAAAATTGATGGAGTCTTCCAACTTCTCCCTAAAGTCTCCCCACTTCTCCCTAAATCAGTCTGAGGGAGAATTGACTTCTCACCAAAAAAATGATGGGCCTAGCGAGACCCCTGGTCAGTCTACTGCCAAGCTATTTCTTGTCTACAAAGCCGTTTAGATCTTGTTTCATGACTCTGTGTCTTTGACTTTCTGCACAATTTTGTGAACACTGTTTCAGATTTCAAAATCAATTCTGAAAAACTCATATAAATTTCTGAAATATATCAATATTCACCAACCTACAGCAGTATATTGAAAGAAATTAAATAAAATGTTACTAGAATGATAGTCTTGTTCATTCTTGAGCGAAAAATTGGTGGGGCTACGAAAAATTCTGTTGGGCTACAAAAAATTGGAAGTCTGTAAAAAAGTTAATGTCACACACTGCTTGATGTCTTGTTTCATCTTTCTTAACAGGCTGGTCACATTGCCCGATCTGGCTTAAAAGCCTGTAGTGATTCGAGGCTTCTGGTTAACTAGGAGCCCGGTTAGCTCAGTTGGTAGAGCACCTTAACAGGCTGGTCACATCGCTCGATCTGGCTTAAAAGCCCAATGGCCAATCAAGCTATTGTTGCCAATCTGGATTAAATTTATGAAAAGAAGTGTGAAATTATGGTCATATCACATACAATGACTTGACGGCAATTCTTTAAAAAGTCCTATTCTAGTCTCAGTTTTTTGGACTGCAAGACAGTATATCTGCCTCTATATCTCAAGTAGTTAGGATCGTAACTGTGGTGGAAATCGGCGCAATTTAAAGGGTTGTGTAGGAGTACGGATCCGAACCTCTAGAACCAGATTCTAGAGGTATGGATCTGTATTCCTAGACACTTTAATGTTTTATGAATACACATGAATACCTCAATATTTTTATGTAATATTGCGGAAAAGTATAAATTTGCACAAAATGAAGATGAAAAAACATGTTATTGGCATTTTGGTGAGTAATGATGAATTGGATTGTGTATCAGTCTCAGAAAATCTATGAAATATCCCGACATGCTTAAAATTGGAAAACCAGTCTACTGAATACAAAATAAAGATGAAAAAAACATGTTATCGGCAGACTATGAATGAAATGCGCCAATAGTGACGTAATAAAGCTGTGACGTCACCAGTAGACCGACAGACATTTGTGATCACAATTCTTCACCCAAATATTGTTCAGGTGAGATAAGAAGGTAAAGGTAAAATAGGTAAAGTGTATACTGGAATATTTATCTGTCAATATTTACATTCATACTTAACAATGTTCATTCTTTTTTCTTTCAGTTCTATAAACAAGAGTCGATTGAAGTCCTCGCTGATACTACAAATTTTATTGGGACTTGTTGTCATAGTACGCCTTCTGCCTGGTCTAACTGCTTTAATAGGATTGCCAATTTACCGCCGACTTCAACATTGGGATTTTCCAGCTCCAAAAGCCTGGGAATATGCTTGGATTGTCAGCCTATTAGCAGCACTGCTGGGTTTGAAATCCTTGCCTAGAAATGACTCACTTGTCTTGAAGCAGTTCCTGATAGGGACAGTCGTTTTTGGTATTTTGCCAGTGCTGTATGGAATGATTGAACTTTTTGATGAGTTAGTTCTCTTTTATAATGAAAGGAAATATAATGCTCAAATTGTAGGATATCCAGCTGTTCTTGTGTGGTATTTTGGACTTGTAGTCTGTTTACAAATTCACGTCTTCTCCATGTACTTTGGGGTGAATTTATTGAAAGCATGGAAGCCAAGGGACAAGAAAACAAAGTGACATTAGAGAATTAATATTTAACATTTACCAAATTGTGCCGGTTGAAGCATTTATGCTGAAAGAGAAAGAAGTTAAGAAAGATACCTATTCAGAAAACCATATCAAGCCTTTGACCTCAGCCTTATTTGGTTTAGTTTCCATTCCATATGCTTGACTGCTGTTTAGTAAGCCTAGCTCATTCAGTTTTAATGTTTTAGAGGTGGAAAGGAAGTTGAATATTATGTAATATATTTGTATAGAGTGCCATAGAAAGAGCTACATATCAAAATTGAATAAAATCAGAGAAATAAATAAGTATCGATTTAGTGAGTAGGAAAAGAGTGTTTTTAAAATTCTGAAGTAAAGCAGGTTTCACTGAGATACCACTTACAAGAAGGAGCTCTTCAAATAAATGACACCGACAGTATCACATCATATGCTGATGAAAAAAGTATTGAAGACAAATTTTATCATTGAGAAAACATTTTGAAGTTGTTATACTTCTATTTGTGCAATATACCAATAATATTTATCATGTTATGAAAAAATCAGATGTTTGAATTGTTTACCATTAGAAATTTATATAAAAGGAAGATGGGTACATTTAATTTTTATGTACATGTCTACCAGAAGTAGAGTAATTTTAATAATTGAATTGACTAGTATTTAAGCATATGCTTTGTATTTTCCCCAGACAGTTGTTTGACCTTAATCATAGTTTTATGTTGATATTGAAAATAAAAAATGTGGAGCTGGTAAAAAGTGATTTACAATGTAGAAATACATTTTGGAAAGAATTTAGATATAGAATTTTACAAGAACAAATTAATGCTTTTCCACCAAGAAAGTAAAAGTGAAAACTTAATTTCTTATTTACAATGTTGTTAAAAAGATGTCAAGTTGTGGCCTAATAATAAAGCTGCATTCCTCCGCATTTATCACAAGTTTTTTTTTGTAAAGTTATAAAATTTGCTCATTATTTAGTAAGTACAATAGAAAGACATTATAAAGTGGTTTTTTATGTTTTAGGAAAATTTTATATCATACACTGAAATATCTACTTAAATAATACTGGTGCAATGTATGTAATAGCAATAGATATCTGCTTAAAAACAATTGAAATTTAGATGTTCTTTGGGAGGCCCTTTAATTGTTTTCTAGGTAACTAAGTAGACATATAGATATATTCAGTTAGTACCTAGTGATTTTGTGAAGTAAATTGAACACTGTGGTTGTATACCCCAGTATGCTGACTGTGTGCAGGGATTGTTTTTGTTTTGTTGTTGTTTTTAACTTCCTTTTCAACTGATACATTACATTACATATAGCTTTTGTATTCAAACAAGTGCTTGACAGTTTTCGTGTTAATTCCTGAATGTGTACATTATCCTACTTTCCTGAAGGACACTTGTTTTGCTTAGGGGCATAGCTCCAGGTGAAATGTTTCAAGTTGATAATAGAACAGTACTTAAAGTACATTGGTATTTTTATCTTGTAATTTGCAGAAAGATGTTTCAAATTGAGGCACCTGTTATGGAGAGCTTTTGCAATTGAATACATTTAAAAAGCAAAAAAGAGCAACGTCAATCAATGCTTATCATGACGTACAGTAGCTTCGCAAAAGTGTGTGCCATATTAAAGTTTTAAATTATGTGGAAGAGGAGTGCTGAATATTTAAAGATTATTACAGGAACATAATTGTTACGCTTTGTTGAATTGAATCATAACGTGTTATGCTGTGTTTGATTAAATTAATATTTTACACAAGTTTCATGATATGTACACATATTTAATATGTGTAGTTGTTCTCAGTGTAGGCTTTGTTTTGTGAATCTTTGATTAAACAACATTGTTATTTTTTCATTTATTGAACACCTTTCAAATTTTTATGCAACTCTAGCACAGGCGTTATCTTTGTATTTATAGGTAAAGATTCTTTTGTTAATTTCAGTGCAAACATAAATATACTGAGTCCTAATTGTGAATAATTAAAACTTAAGTACCCAGTGAAGGGTAGAATTCAATAAGGATGCAGAGAGAAACAAATTTTTAGCATATTCACTGAAAGTAAAGAAGCACTTAATTTATATTTTCTTTCTGAAAGGGGCATACCTCCAGATTTATGCCCACTTTTGAAAAATTTAAAAAGTACTTTCTTTTGTTAGTGATGTGGAGGCAACATGATTTATTGAGAACTAGGCTGCATTTATGTATATAAATACTTGCATGGCCTGTAAAATATGTAGAAAAACTTCCCGCTGTATAAGACACACAGTAAAATTTTTATGACATACTAAAGCTGTCGTGTTAACATACTCTCGAAATATTAATTTAAATTGTACTGAGTTATGGAATTTTATACGTTTTTTCACATTTACATTAAGCTATGGGTATTGGTATATTATTAATTTGTTATGACATTATTTAGTCTGGAGATGTGTACCTTTTAGCTAAAAAACCGTGCCTTTTTGAGAACTGTATCTGGAGTTTAAATCCAGAATTGTAATCCTAACTTTTTTTGCATCTTTGGTGTCTTGCAACTATAATACAGTACCATATTTTGTCAGAATTTTAATTTTTTTTTTTTTTTGAAAAGAGATATACATAGTTTTACTGAAATTTAGAAAGAAAATGCAATTTTAACCCTTATCATGCTGGACACGATTGATTCTGCCTTTGCAACCAGTGCAGTCTGATCATGATCTGCACTGTTGGCTATTCAGTCAGTATCTTTTTGGTAAGCACCTTTCTAACAGTTAATGGTACTGTCCAAATTGAAAGATGGACACGTTCATTGTAGAAATTTAGCAGGGTAAGTGTTAAAGTAACAAACAGAAAAGTTCATCAACATGACCTTAATGATTTTGATATATGAAGGAATTGTACAAAATAAAATTGTTTGTTTTCTCTTCTTTGTTAAAGCTGAAGTCATTATGTTTGTGAAAATGATATAAGATGGCAATAAGAAGTACTTCTATATTTGTTATATTTTCTGTCATACTTTAACATCTCCAAATAAAGATTTATCAAGTTTTAATGTCTTCAGTGTTTTATCTAGGGTGAAAAAAAATGGGTGATATTTGTTAGCTAAGTGCAGGGTGAGCTGTTAGTAAAAGTTGATAGTCCAGTGTCTGTCCTCGGCTAGCAATAATTTTACTTGACCATCTTCTCCTCTAAGACTACTGGTCGTTAAACACTTTTAATGACTTTTCTCACCAATAATTTGATTGATGTTTACAAACTTGGTCAGAAGAATATTTGCATGGACCTGTAAATGGTTTTTGAACTGCACTAAGTGGCGGTCCCAGCAATGCAGCATGCCTCCACTGTAATTATACACCATGAATTTGAAGATGATTAATTTGTTACTTTGTTCCGAGAAATGAGTCTTTTCCAAAAAAAAATAACTTAAAAAAGTAAATCTACATCCCCCATAATTAATCTTCAATTTGCAGTACCTAGCCGATAAACAGGTTGAGCAAACTGTAGACCCTATAAATTCAACATTTATACTTTAAGAAATGTTTGCATAATAGTGAATCGAAAAACATTTGTCTTGTTTGTGGTGCTCTGTGCTTCCGAGAAATCTACACTTGCCTATTATCTTTTGTGGTGAAGGAATGATGTACATACTTGCTAACTTAGCATACCATATCTTCATGAAATTTGGTCAAATTATTTATCTTTTTGATGATCTTTAGTCCAGTTTCGAATCTGGGTCATCTGGGGTCAAAAACTAGGTCACCTGTTAAAATAAAAGAAAACCTTGTGTATGCAATAGGAGCTGCATTTTTCATTTGAAGTGCATGAAACTTTGTTAGAATGTTTGTCTGTATAAAATCGCAGATGAAGATTTATCCAGGTCATATAGGGTTAAAAACTAGGTCACCAGGTCAAATCAAATAATAAGCTTGTTTGCACTCGAGCCGCCACATTTTTTTATTCTATCTTCATAAAACTTGGTCAGAATGTTTTTAGCTCACCTGAGCACAAAGTGCTCAAAGGTGAGCTTTAGTGATCGTCCTGTGTCCGTCGTCTGTCGTCAGCAATTTGACTGTTAACACTCTAGAGGTCACAATTTTGGCCCAATATTAATGAAACTTGGTCAGAATGTTACCCTCAATAAAATTTTGGAAGAGTTCGATACCGGGTCATCTGGGGTCAAAAACTAGGTCACCAGGTCAGATCAAAGGAAAAGCTTGTTAACACCCTAGAGGTCACATTTTTGGCCCAATCTTAATTAAACTTGGTCAGAATGTTACCTCAATAAAATCTTCGATGAGTTCGATATTGGGTCATCTGGGGTAAAAAACTAGGTCACCAGGTCAGATCAAAGGAAAAGCTTGTTAACATTCTAGAGGTCACATTTTTGGCCCAATCTTAATGAAACTTGGTCAGAATGTTACCCTCAATAAAATCTTGGACGAGTTCGATATTGGGTCATCTGGGATCAAAAACTAGGTCACCAGGTCAGGTCAAAGGAAAAGCTTGTTAACACTCGAGAGGTCACATTTTTGGCCCAGTCTTAATGAAACTTGGTCAGAATGTTACCCTCAATAAAATCTTGGATGAGTTTGATATTGGGTTATCTGGGGTCAAAAACTAGGTCACCAGGTCAAATCAAAGGAAAAACTTGTTAACACTCTTAGAGGTCACAATTTGGGCCCAATCTTAATGAAACTTGGTCAGAATGTTACTCTTAATAAAGTCTTAGATGAGTTTGATATGGGGTTAAAAACTGGGTCACGAGGTCAAATCAAAGAAAAAGCTTGTTAACACTGTAGAGGCCACATTTTTGACTGTATCTTCATGAAACTTGGTCAGAATGTTAATCTTAATGACCTCAAGGTCCAGTTTGAATCTGGGTCAAGTAGGATTAAAAACTAGGTCACCAGGTCAAATCAAAGGAAAAGCTAATTTACACTCTAGAGGCCACATTTATGACCATATCTTAATGAAACTTAGTCAGAATGTTAATCTTAATGATCTATAGGTCAGGTTCAAATCTGGGTCAGGTGTGGTCAAAACCTAGGTCAATAGGTCAAATCAAAGGAAAAGCTTGTTAACATTCTAGAGGCCACATTTATGACTATATCTTTATGAAACTTAGTCAGAATGTTAATCTTGATGATCTTTAGGTCAAGTTCGAATCTGGGTCATGTCGGGTCAAAAACTAGGTCACCGGGTCAAATCAAAAGAAAAGCTATTCAACACTTTTGAGGCCACATTTATGACCATATCTTGAAACTTGGTCAGAATGTTGATCTTGGTGATCTTTAGGTCAGTAGGTCAGGTGAGCGATACAGGGCCTTCATGGCCCTCTTGTTTATCATAAAGTCTTAGATTAGTTCGAATATGGGTTACATGGGGCCAAAAACTAGGTCACTAGGCCAGATCAAAGGAAAAGCTTGTATACACTCCAGAGGCCACCTTTTTGCTCTAATCTTCCCGAAACTTTGTCAGAATGTTTGTTCTTTGGAATCTTAAAAAGCACGAATGTGGGGTCAAAAAGTAGGTCACTAGGTCAAATAAAAAATACTTGTTTACAATCAAGAGGCCACATTCTTTTGGTCCAATCTTAATGAAACTTGGTCTGAATACTTGTCTCCATGAAATCACTAGGTCAAACATGTTTACACCGTTATGGTGTGTTTCTTAGGTGAGCGACCTAGGGCCATCTTGGCCCTCTTGTTTATTAAATTTAGTTATCCTTGGTATATCGCGAAGACTGCCGAAGGAAATTTATTTGAAATATATTTAATGATGAAGAACATTAAGGGGAAGTACCAACAATTTACATTGCTCCCCTTTTCAATTACCTTTGTCTTTATCTTTAGTATACTTGTTCTCTAGAAATGTTAGAGGTTCAGACATTAATAGGCTGTGCTTTGTCCAAGCATATAACTCTACATTGCCCTAGTTTTAATTACACCACATTATTATGCTTGTCCTTACTGTAAATGGATTTAGCTGACATTTTACCTAATGCTGGAAGACATTGAGAGGAAAATTTACTGCAATGTGCACGAATCAGGACTATTTTGTCAGTTTTTACGAAATTCTTCTTTTTTGGTCCGACATGACTATTTTTGATTATGAACTTTCTTGTACATGCAATATCTTTCAACTGCAGTAGGCTTCTAGACAACACACGAGACAATCGTGAAACATCGGGTATTTCCTCATCCTCCATATAAAGTTAGTCACTATACCAGTTACGTTTTGTAAATCAATACGATAGCCAACTTCCAATTAAACCAATTCGTGAGTGGGTGAACTTTCAACTAAATCATTTACAATGTATATTTTATTTTATTTGAGACTCATCTATTTACACGAATCAATTTACATAAACATATAAAATACTGCACATAAAATATAATGTAAATGGCCACTCTAGTAAGAGTTACAAGAGACTTTATACAAATACTACACCATTTTGGTATATCATACATCACGTTTTTATATTCCACTTGCAATTAAGTATATATACATTATAAGGATTAGGAAGTGTTCGCTAATCATGCACTGAAGTGCATAAAAGAGCCTTAAAAGATGATCAATAAATTTTGACGATGCACTATATCAGACCTATGTGGAAATGATTAAATAGACTATATGTTCTCAATTTATTACGGGCAGTGCCATTTACACTGTGTATTCTTTCTAAATCAGCCCTCCATTGAGCAATGTGATCATTCATTATAATTTCAGACATATCAGTCAGTAGCTGCCGTCGTGAGAAAGGCAATTGCAAGTAAGAATTTAGCCCAAGTGACTGTAGCTTACTGTTCGCAATGTAAACCCAGTTTTTACACCTATTGTTGCCTTTGTGCCATGTCCAGTCAAATATTTTCTTATTAACTCTCGACCTGTCATAATTCAGGCAACGGCTCCAATGATTACAGACAGATTTCAATTGTTCAACCAAAATTGTAAGGCAAACATTGTAAGGCAAACCACCACTATTTTTGAATTTTACAATAAGACGACCAAGAGCACGGCCAGCACTCTGTGCTGCGTTTTTTGCAGTTACATTAAAGTCAAGGTGTTCAGACAACAAGATACCCAAATACAAGTATTAATCTGCATATTCTATTACTGACTGACCACAAGTGAATATATAATCAGATCTCTGCACTCTTACTGGTCTGAACTGGATAATATTACTTTTACTACAATTTACAGACATAAAGTTGGAAATACATAATCGTTTAAAGATGTTAACATGATTTGTAAATCAGTTTCGCTTTCGGCCAGCACAAAGTCATCTGCATACATAAGTATACAAATTGCTAATTCCTTTGCCTAGACTTTTAACAACATTGCAAGATCATTAATATAGATGTTGAACAACACAGCATTTTAGGCGAGATACAAATATCGGCTAATTTTTGCCATAGCAAGTTCCTCTTTACAGAATCAAACGCCTTACGCCACTTGGTCTTCTCCTTAAACATTTTCCTTTTCTGGCATGATTTCCCCGTACATCGCCGGTGCTAGAAAAACTTGTCTTACATACGCCCGAGTGTTTCCGGCGACAACCAGTGGTCAACATTTGCAGGAACGGACGGACGCAGTCTGACTACAAAACCAGGGATCGTGAGTTCGATCTCCTGTCTTCAATTATTAAAATTACTAACTTTAGGGTAAGAGTCCTCCTTTATGAATGTTTACAGCCGGTGTAATGAAATATTTCGACCCCCATAGAATAATGACCCCCCGGTCATTATTCTATAGAAAAAGTGACCCCCCGGTCATAGTATTATGACCTCCAGATCATAGTACTATGACTCCCCCACGTGAAGTAAACTGAACCTCACGAAGAATATTGACTCCCATAAAAAAACGACCCCCGGTCATTTGGTCAAATTTAGTGATAACTCGTGTATCTAAGGCCTAATTGCTGCATTTTATGCCCCCACTCGGGGAGGGGGGCATATAGATTTGCCCTTGTCCGTCCGTCCGTCCGTCCGTTTGACCATTAGCCCCAGATACCATCACTTGACACAGAAATCAGAGCATTCCGCAACGGGAAAAGGGATTCTATTTCTAGACGCTGTATCTTGGTGTATACATTTTTTTCAGGAGAATAACAATTCACAATACGTTCACGAAACACACCAGTGTCAATAATCCCTGCAAACTTCGGTATGACGTAATTCTTCAGTAGAAAACTGCTAGCATAGAACTTAGTATTAATAGAAGTTGCAATACTTAGCAGTGGCAGTAAAGTACGGTAGCGGCAACAGTAGAAAGAAGTAGTAATAGTAGTAGTAGTAGTAGTAGTAGTGGCAGTGGTAGCGGCAGCGGCAGTAGCAGCAGCAGCAGCAGCAGCAGCAGCAGAGGAATAAGTGACAGCAACAACAGCAGCGGGAGAAGAAGAGGTAGATGTACAAGACGTATTAGTGGAAGCAGGTATAGCAGTATCAGTAGTAGCAGTTGTAGTAGTAGTAGAAGTAGAAGTAGTAGTAGTAGAAGAAGAAGAAGTACATGTAGTAATAGCAATAGAAGTAGCGGCACCAGTAGTAGTAGTACAATCAAAATGTTATTGGCAATGGAGGGTATTAGAGTTGTAGATCTAGTAAAATTGTCCGTTAGGTTTGGTGGGGATCACTTTTTAATAGATATTATCGTCGAAAGTCTTTTTAGAAGCCGGTGTTTTACACGGAAAGAGTAACTTTTTTAAATAGAATAATGTCCAGGAACCGATATTGTATGAGAGTTCGAATATAGTAATTTCGGCAGTGAGTATTTTACATGGAAGGAGTCACTTTTTCTATAGAATAATAACCGGGGTCGTTATTCTATGAGATTCGAAGGGAGTCATCTTTAGGGAGTCAGTATTTTACTTGGAGAGGTCAGTTTTTCTATAGAATAATGACCGGGGGTCGTTATTCTATAGAGTTTCCAAAGGGAGTCAGTTTTTTATAAGGGGAGTCAATATTTTATAGGAAAGGAGTCACATTTTCTATAGAATAATGACCGGGGGGGTCGAAATACTTCATTACACCGGCATGCTGAATCAGGGCACTCCTAGAAGTTGAGTGTCGTCTATATCTTGCACTGTTCTCCAACTTAAATAACTAACTTGCTTCTAAAGAAGTTGCCGACATGAGTTACCGGTGACGACTATAAATAAAACACGGAATCTTTTGCATAAAAGAGAAAAGCTGAAGCAGCACACGCACACGCACGCACCTACGCAAATAAACACAGCAAGTACGCAAACTTACTGTAAAGGTTGGAAGGTTTGACGCAAAGTTAATGTGCATACAACCTGAAGTTACACAGTTCATAATAGATGTATGCTAAAGCTATAGCACATTTCAACGGGTTTTATGTGTCCCGATTTCTTGGCCTCTGACGGTTTAGTTACAGACCATACCATTGAAGATCCAAGAGGGGCGTAAAAGTCTCTTCTTACAGGTACCATCCGACCACTTCTTACTATGTACGAAGGAGTCAGAATCCTTGCAATTTTAAGGCCTTTAAATTTGTCAATGTAATTATAGATGCTGAGCCAAGATGGGAAAAACAGTCGAGATGATCCGTTGACTTCATACCTATACGGCAATTCAGAGTACAATTTTGTGACTGGGAAACAATAGTCGCATGCCCCGTCCAGTGTCAAATTTGCACACTGCGTGTTGTATCGGTCTTCTAAATACTTCTTCTTCAGCTCTATCGGACAGAAACGAGCGTATGGCGGTTGAAATAGTGACCTATCACTGTATGATCCTATATAAAATCCATTGCAAGTGATGTTATTATCAAGAGCAACCCTCATTCTGCCGGAGTTCTCCCACTGAAATAAAATCTGTGCATATGATTCAGTCATCATGATTGGACCGTAACCTTCACCCTCAAAATTGACTTCAAAGGGCTGGTGTCTTTCGAAGTCTTCAGACGTAAAATTATCACCGCCTACCGTGCATAAATAACTGCAATCCTTTTCAAGATCAAAACGGCACCTATGATCAGCTTTGTCTACTCTCAGACCCCATTTGCAGACTTCACGGCTTTTTGATTCGGTGTAACACTTCGGCATTGGGTCGGTATCTCTAAATACAAGAAAACATATTCCAAGCACAATCGCCGTAATTACTATGAAAAGTATTGCAGATATGGCCCCTCTTTTGACAGTGATCTTTGCACATTGTGTGTTATATCTTACCGTACTTCTTATGTTAGATGGACTTACACAAGTATCACTCTTATTCAAATTCGCTACTGCCTCTTCGTGGCAGACCAACACAATACGGTCATCATTCAAATCATCCATCCTAAATTAGAAGATTCCTTATTGCGCCTGTATAACTACTTCGTTATTACCTTGTATACCTGGGAAAGTTAGTTGGATCCTCACTTGGGCGGCTCTATTGTTGTGATATAGTTCTCTGTATAAACCATAGATACAATTGAGACTAATGTCTACAATATTAGAATGTATTGTCTATCATCTAGTACGTCATAAATCAGCTGTCTTGTATACAGTTCAACAACTCCAATCACAGTACACTGAAATGACATAAGCGATACTGTGTGTTATGACATGTATACAATTAAGAAATGTATGTATTTAATGTATAATTGTACCTACAGGGATTCGAACGAGGAACATGTCCCTTGCGGACAGAGAATGGCGGATTTTAATTAAATTCAAACTTTTGATCTATATTTATTTAGTAATCACATTCATTGATTTTTTTTATAAAAGTACCAAGAGCTGGAAATGATCAGGTGTCTATACAACTCTCGGTTTTTAAGCTAGCGAGTTTCACCGGACTATTTTACCCCGCCTCGTAGATCGCTACGACCAAAAATGCTCCTGAAAGTAAGAACATGCGCATCTAAAGAGAGTTCATCTAACTTAGTAACTGCTATATTCTATGTAGATGTAAAGGTCCTGGTCAATATTAGGTACGTTATGTAGCCCTTGAGTAGTCCTGGCAAAGTTCACTTTTAAGATATTACTATTTAAACCAAGTTTTAAGTGTTCGACCAAGTTTGAGCCCATACGGCATATGGGCGCCATCACGGCTTTTGGAGTGTCGCAAAGAGATTTTTAAGATAAATGGTGGCCATTCCCATACACACCTTGTATGTCATGGGGGGAACACAAAAACACAGAAAAAAAACTCATTTTTGAGATATTCGCAAGTTGGGTCCTGACTATTGTGATACCTTGATTAGATGACTCGCGCGCTGGTTTCTTGAGTACAAAAGAAATGTATGTTGTTAAATAACATTGACCACCTATATGTCACCTTTTTGTTAAACGACGGCTTTGCTTTTACAATTTGTTTATCCAGTAGTCATATCCAGAGTTACTAAACCAATTTTTATTTTTTGAATCATTTTTAACATGTTTGTAAGTCTGCATCTGTTTGTTGTTCATGCTCATCTGTTGATGTTATTTTCTGCATTGTATTTTAATCTTGATGCCCATATGGGTCAAGTTTGATAATAAAAACTTTCAACATGTGAAGAATGCTCTGTCTGTATGGTAAAAGATAAAACGCATATAGACTCTTAATAAATAATTGTTATTACAGCAGTAAGAAAAATAATAGACATACCTTTTTTAATGTTAGTTAGGATTATTCTTTTCCTACGCAGGAGAGCATTCCTTGTCCACACTGCCTGCGAGTTAAACACAATTTATGACTTACAGCAGAGGCCACTTGTAATGTCAATCAGGGAAATTATAAGTATACGGATTTCTGGGAACGCGTCCGGGTTACGCAAAATTTCAACTTCAGCATCATGATGATACTCATCAACATTCGCTCGGGACTATTTTCGGAATAGCGAAACGGAAGTAAGTACTTAATTAGTTTACGTAAGCTTGGGTATATTGACACAGGTTCGTCTGCCCACTAATATTTTTTTCATTTCAAAACTTATATTTACTTAATTTAATAGTCGCTGTATTTAGGAATGTTGACACGGATTTCGTTGAACAAGCAGCCCCTAAAATGACATTTAGATATCATTTTTTTTTCATTCGTATTTACGAAATATTTACGTAAACTTATATTACTTTGTGAATAAGAAATGTGTTTCGTTTTTACGAAATGATATTTAATTTTTTACCAAATAAAAATTTGTTTTTACTAAAGAGAATTTTGTATTCATGAAATATATATTTCGACGGTACTTGTGAAATAAGAGTTCGTTTTTATGAAATAACATTTTCTACTCACGAAATGATATTTCGTTTTTAGCTCGACTATTCGAAGAATAAGTAGAGCTATCCTACTCACCACGGCGTCGGCGTCGGCGTCGGCGTCACACCTTGGGTAAAGTTTTTCGTACCAGTCCACATTTTGACAAAGTCTTTTGAGATAAAGCTTTGAAACTTTCAACACTTGTTTACCATCATCATTGCCAGTTATAGGCAAGAGCACATAACTCCATCAAGGATTTTGGCTGAATTATGGCCCCTTTTGACTTAGAAATCATGGTTAAGTTTTTCGTACCAGTTCATATTTTGACAAAGTCTTTTGAGATAAAGCTTTGAAACTTTCAACACTTGTTAACCATCACCATGTCCAGTTATAGGCAAGAGCACATAACTCCATCAAGGATTTTGGCTGAATTATGGCCCTTTTTGACTTAGAAATCTGGGTTAATATTTCGTACCAGTTCATATTTTGACAAAGTCTTTTGAGATAAAGCTTTGAAACTTTCAACACCTGTTTACCATCACCATGTCCAGTTATAGGCAAGAGTACATAACTCCATCAAGGATTTTGGCTGAATTATGGCCCCTTTTGACTTAGAAATCTTGGTTAAGTTTTTCGTACCAGTTCATATTTTTTGTAAAGTGTTTGACATATGGCTTTGAAACTTTTATCACTTGTTTAGTTTAATAGTCTCTATCTGTAGGAAAGAGAACATAACTCTGTCATCTATTTTGGCTGAATTATGGCCCTTTTTGGACTTTGAAATTGGTTCTGTTTTCATACAAGTCCATGTTTTGTCAAAACTATTTGACCTATGGCTTTTAAACTTTGAAAACTTGTTTATCATTATGATTTCCATCTGTAGGCAAGAGTACATAACTATTTTGACTGAATTATGGCCCTTTTTGGACTTTGAAATTGGCTCATATATTGCCATTTAGTGCAAGACTTATCGAAATCAAAGTAATACAGGAACATTGTTTGTTTAATCTATTTATTTCTTTTGTCTGAATATCTGTGGAAATATTTTGACCCCATTCTTCAATCAGTTCTTCGAATAGTCGAGCGCGCTGTCATCAGACAGCTCTTGTTAATTTCGTATTTACAAAATATGTTTAGTAAAGAAGAAATATTTCTTGGTAAGAAACGAAATATTACTTCATAATATAGATCTCATAATTACGACTGAATAACATATCTTAAAAACGAAATATTATTTCGAAAGAGAATGTGATAACCAAAATAAAAGTTTCGGATGTAACTTGAGAGGCTCCATATCTATGCGTATTCGATCACACCGATTAGATTCTATCAGTTTTAATGGTTTATGAAATAATATTTTTCAACACACTTAAACTCGATATCTAGAGTTTTAACAAATACATTGACTTGTGAAAATCATTGAATTTTATACATTCTTAATACTTATGATGCTTTTATCCTTTGAGATTTCAGTATATTTTCTGAGTATTATCCCTGTATTAAATCTCTGGATTCGTGTCCTTTTAAGCCAGAACAAATCCTTATTACGCGAATCCTTATTTATCATTCTGTTACGTCTTAAACTTTAGTATTTTTAGCAGTTGAACATGAACGATAAAAAATCTTTTCAAAAAACTGCTCTGTAGGACCTCCAAATGTAAAAATGGTAACAAACGTAAAAATGTTTTATCGTATATGTAAACATTTTCTACAAATGTAAAACTGAGTTGTTACAAATATAAAAACGTTGCTGGTGACATATGTAATAAAAAAAGCGTCACAAATATAGAAACAAAATTTTGGTCACATATGTAAAATCAATTTCCTACAAATGTAAAACACAATTTTCGCAGTCACCCTGTGATTTCATCTGTATGAAATACATGTAGTTACGCCTTCATAGCCAGTGATACGTGTTCTCGGAGCGTGTGGGGTATATACGAGTAAAAACTATATATTATATATATGCGCGCGTGTGTGTGTAGTAATGGGATTGTCTGTCCCTCAGTTTGTCTGTTCCTTCTGCATAAGAGAAACTATAGAAGGCTGAGTACAGGCAAATTGCTTTGGGGGAGGGGAGTAAAGTATACATTTGTATTTGGTTCAGACTGGAATCTTGAATCATCGAATATATAGACAAGTATTAGAATAATTGGCCTGCGGAAGATCACTTACAATCAGTTTAATATGTGTTATGTAGGCTTGCTCCTTTCAAGTTGACAGTTTTGACGGGATAGAGTCGCAGATGTACATAATTTTTTAGAAATACCTAGCAAGTCTCAAATATCGTAGTTACACATATACATTTATTTGTAAAAAGATGAAAAAACTTGATGTTTAATGACGTAGCTTATCCGTTCCTGTATGGAATCACTCAAGAAAAAAAATGTAAGCATTGAACTATTTTCAAATCACCAAGTCTGTAACGGTATGGTTTTGTAAATACGGAAATTTCATGTGTGTAACCTGGTGTTACTAGCAGTATCTGTCTGACATTATTAAAAGACCTGGTTGGCTCATTTCGCATGACAATGGAACATTTTCGCAAAATGGTAGCATACCGTTCGGTCTAACGTACATGTAAGCTAATCACAGGTTTCTCAATCGTTTTTATGTGTTAACGGTATCTATCTATTTCTGGATACAGTGAGGTGTTGAACAGTGGTCTTAGTGTTTTGCATCTAAATATACAGAGCTTGAAACCCAAGATCGAGATCCTTGAAGTCGAGTCTCAATCATATGACATTTTAGTTTTCACGGAGACTTGGCTGAATATGTCTGTTGTATATGATGACCTACTCTTGCCAAACTTTCAACCACCCTTTCGATGTGATAGAATGAACCGTATTGGTGGTGGTGTCGCCATTTATGTCCGAGAGGGTATCATTGCTTCAGACTGAAAGAGTAGATCTTGCTATTACTGATCTTGAGGCGCTTTGGTTAGAACTTATTGTTAACAAACGTAAAATTATCTTGGGAGGTATCTATCGACCACCTGACTCAAACAATAACCATTGGCTTCTCTTAGAACAAAGCATAGGTCAAGCTTTCAACCAGTCGTGTGATAACATACTTGTTACAGGAGACTTTAACATCAATGTTCTTAACACCACTTGAAATAAAATAACAAACCTAATGACATCGTTCAATGCAGAACAACTCATAACACTCCCTACCCACTTCACTGAACACTCTAATGTTCTAATTGACCTTATGTTTGTGAAGAACACGAACCAAGTCATTTCTAGCTTTGTTGCTGACCCTTTTATTCCAAACCTCACTCGTTTTCACTGTCCAGTCGTTGCTGTTCTAAAATTAGACAAACCTAAACATACTTCATTTAAGCGCAAGATTTGGCTGTACGACAGAGGTAACTATGATGACTACAGAGAAAAACTCCAAGCAACTAATTGGGAGACTCTGATGGACAGTAATGACCACGAAAAGGTTACTCAAGACATTACCGAGAGTATCTTATCAGCTGCATCAGAATCTATACCAAATAAAGTAGTAACCATCCGATCAAATACCATCCCATGGCTAAACACTAAATTACGTAAACTCATTAGAAAACGCAATAAGATACATAAAAGGGCAAAAAAGTCTAACACAGTTGAATCATGGGCTATATTTAGGCAAGTATGTAACGAGGTCACAGATCAGATACACAAAGCAAAACTAGATTATCAAAACAAATTAATTGAAAAAGTTAACTCATCCAATATTTCAGCCAAATTGTGGTTCAAAACAGCAAAACAACTTACACACAAACAAACATCCAAAACTATCCCAACCTTATATGAAGGCAACATGGAAGCGTCAACAGATCAGGGAAAAGTAGAACTTCTTAACCAGTATTTCTGCTCACAATCTACCACTGACGACCAAGATCGTCCCTTACCACATATCCAAATGTTAACCAACTCATCTTTATCTAATATTACTGTCACTCCCCAGGATGTAACAGATGCTCTTACTCTTATAGACCCACCAAAAGCCAGTGGTCCAGACCTTGTCAGTCCAAAACTTCTCCGCGAAGGCGCATCAGTACTATCCGAACCACTTTCCAAATCTTTTAACAAACTATTGATGGAATCTTACTTTCCAAATTCTTGGAAACTTGCAAATGTCACACCGTTATTCAAAAGGTCAGATCCGTCAAAACCATCTAACTACCGTCCAATATCCCTACTCAGCTGTCTTGGCAAGCTCATGGAGCGCCGTGTCCATAAATACCTTTACAACTCCTTGTCAACAACAACCTCCTCACAACTTAAATCTGGTTTTATTAAGGGCGACTCCACCATCAACCAGCTTACATTTATCTACAATGATATTTGCCGAGCCCTTGATGAAGAAAAGGAAGTACGTGCAGTATTCTGCGATATTTCCAAAGCCTTTGACCGGGTGTGGCATCGTGGACTTTTACAGAAACTGTCTTCACTGGGTGTAAAGGGTTCACTTATTACGTGGATTTCTTCCTATCTGTCGTCCCGTAAACAACGTGTCGTATGCAAACGCATCTTCTAGTTGGTCTCAGATTAATGCTGGCGTTCCTCAAGTGTCCATGCTCGGACCTTTTCTGTTTTTGACCTATATCAACGACATTGTCTCTATTACCAACTCTTACATTCGTCTTTTTGCTGACGACACCAGTCTGTACAAAGTAGTTGAAAATCCCAATCAGGCATCAACTGCTTTAAATTCAGATCTCCAAAGTATTCATTCTTGGTCTGAGTCCTGGTTAGTATTTTTCAATCCATCAAAGACTGAATCAATGGTCTTCTCACGCAAACACTCCAAACCACATCATCCAATGTTATCTATGAACAATGCAGCAATCAAAGAGGTATCTACTCATAAACATCTTGGACTAACATTCTCAAACGACCTGAAGTGGTCAACCCATATTTTCATTATACTGAAAAAGGCATGGCAGAGGATTGGAATAATGAGGTCGCTGAAATTTGTGCTTAACCGCTCTAGCCTTGAACGAATGTATTTTTCATTCATTCGCCCTCTTCTTGAATACTCAGATGTTGTCTGGGACAACTGTAGTGAAGCTCTGAAAAATTATATTGAAGCAGTTCATAACGAAGCAGCTCGTATAGTAACCGGTGCAACAAAAATTATGCAATATCCAGAAGCTATTACATGATTTGAAGTGAGAGACCCTCGCAATGCGGAGGAAAAAACATCGTCTCATCTTATTCTACAAAATGCTTTATGGTCTATCTCCATCTTACATGACTGATCTCATTTCAGGTCGTGATCAAATTAACGATGAAGGCTACCAGCTAAGAAACATAAGAAATGTAAACTCCAGAAAACAGTCTTACAATTCTTCATTTCTGCCCAAAACAATCCGGGACTGGAATGCATTACCACAAACGACAAAGGAAGCAGCTACCCTAACAGCTTTCAAATCAGCACTAAACAAAATCTTCTCCTCTGTTGAACTGCGGCTCTAGAAAGGGGCAAATTCTACATACTCGATTGCGTCTTGGGTGCAGTTCTCTGAATTATGACATCCAAAGAAGATCTTTAACTGAATCCGCTCTTTGCACCTGTGGAAACACTGAGACTGTCGATCACTACCTGCTTCGTTGTCGTAAATATCAAACAATTCGTGAAAGGCTTTTCTCAAGTACTCCATGTCCTTTGTCAGTAAACAATCTTCTCAATGGCAAGGATAGGCTTTCTTTCGAGGTAAAACGTCGTCTTGGCGTTCTGTCGTTCTGGTGCCAGAACGACTGAACGGGACAACGACAAATGTGAAAACGTCGTTCTTTCGTTATGGTGCGGGCTTCTTTTATACTTCATTCATTCAGATGTGTTTACTAACACAGCGTATTCTCTACGCCAGAACGCCAAAACGATATTTTCACCTTTGCCGTTGTTTCGTTCCGTCGTTCTGGCGGGGGCACCAGAACGATAGAACGCCAAGACGACGTTTTTGTGCGCCAACGACACGTTAGTTTAAACATATTTTATTGCTTATATATACATGTATATATACAGAGACAAGACATTTACGATATATTGAAAAGCAAAAGGGTTGGGCCCAAGTTCTTACAACATTAGCGATCGACCCTTCCCTACATAGAAAGTAAACATATATTGTTATTTAGTAATGGCATAATTTTAATCTATTTGTAACATGCATACATATTAAGCAAAAAAGAAAAAGACATAAAACGTTGAGATAGAAACATAATTTGTCAGTACCTTATACAAGTACATATATATAACTTTTGATAAGGCTTTAGGATCCAGCCAAGAAGTATCCCACCCATGATCATTGGATTCGTTTCTGCCAACATATACATTTGCAAATTAGTGGCAGCAGGGCGTATACACATAGTAAACAAAGTCAAGCGTTGTGAAAACGTTCCGTAGTTTTAATGAATTTTTGAACAGCTGTAAATACTTTTTGATTATTTTCAACGTCTAACAAATCACTGCCGAAAAGTAATAGATTAACATTAAGTGGATGAAAGATTCTAGTTTCTTCAAAGAGTATAATTCTTTGAGGTTTAAATATGGGACAGTGAAATAGGTAATGATCAGCATCTTCAAACGAGTATCCACAATTACATGTCGCAGTTTCCCTCAAAAAGTTCCTGAACAGATCACCATGCAAATTACTACAGTTATTTCTAATGCGCGCATGTAGAACAGAAAAAAAGTCTGTTTCCAAACAAAAAATGCTTAGGTACTTGGGGCGCTTTAAACATCTCTTTCATTCTTGATTTAAATATATTTAATGAATTTGAATCGCGAACAGCAGTATCAAGTGTATTCCATAATTCGGTAGCAGAAGGTATAAATGATTTATTGTATGTCTCTGTACGTCGATTTACTGTTGTATAATTATTGCTATTCCTTAGTGGATAATTTGTCGTTTCTGAAATTAAAGAAGGGAAAATATTTTCTACGTATTGTGGAAGAAGACCATTTTTTGCTTTATAGACCGTAACCAACTTCTGAATTTTTCGCCTGTCTGAAAGGGAAACCCAACCTACTTCCTTAATCAGAGAGTTGATTGAAACCGACCGCGTTAAACCTGTTACTATGCCAGCGGCTTCATGCTGTAACTGTTCGAAAGATTGCTTTTCATATAATGTGCATCCGTCCCACACAATCGAAGCGTACTCTAATATGGGGCGCATGTAAGAGATGTAGATTTTATTTAATGTTGATCGTTTTAATTTAAATTTCAATGACCGCATTGTACTTAGCACTTTGGAGGCTGATAAGGTTATATTTTCAATGTGTTTGTGCCATTTTAAATTTGTCGATAGTGTTAAGCCTAAATGTTTATGATGATCTACAAAATCAAGAGAGTTGTCATTAAACACAAGTGTTGGCTTATTATCTATATTTGTTGAGAAAAACATGACTTCAGTTTTACTAGGATTTAAATTTACTAGCCATTGTTTTGACCACTCATCGATGGTTTGGAGGTCACGATTTAAAGTCGTTTCGATATAATGTGAGTCACTAGATGAAACAGCTAAAGAACTGTCATCTGCGAAGAGGCGTGTTACACTTAGTAGATTTTCGGCAATGTCATTAACGTAGACGAGAAATAGAAGAGGCCCAAGGGGAACACCAGCAGAGATATCAAGTATTTCAGATAATTCAGAACCTACAAACACAGACTGTTTTCTTTCAGAGAGGTAGTCATTGGTCCAATTTAAGAGTTCGTCATTAATACCGTATTGTCTGAGTTTAAAAAGGAGACCACGGTGCCATACTCTATCAAAAGCTTTAGAGATGTCGCAGAAAATAATACATGTTGACTGTTTTTTATCGAATGATTCACATATTTGATGATATATGTCAATCAGTTGATAAACAGTGGAATGACCTGGAAGAAACCCTGACTGTAATGGATAGATTAAGTTATTTGAATGTAAGTGATTGTAATTATGTTTGAATATTACCCTTTCCATTACTTTTCCTACACAACTTATTAGTGAGATCGGTCGATAGTTTGAAGGAGAATTTTTATTGCCCTTTTTGAAAAGTGGCATACCCTTTGCAAATTTCCAGATATTTGGATAAATACCTACATGAAGAGACCTATTAAACAAAATAGTTAAAGGACAACTTATACTGAATCGAGTTTCTTTTAATAATTTATGACTGATTTCATCTGGTCCGACAGCTTTATTTAGTGGTAGTGATGAAAGTATATCTATTATCTCTTGACTGTTTATAATGAAATCTGTCAAAACATTATTTGATTTATTGATAAATGTCGGAAGTTGAGTTCCTGAAGAGTCAATTTTTGATATTGATGTAAAATATTCATTTAAACAATTAGCTTTTTCGTTATCAGTAGTATAATATTTTTCATTGTTATCTTCGTCAACGACTAATGTTGGTATTGAGTTGAAGGCATTAGAGTTTTCCTTTATAAGTAATTTTACAGTCTTCCAGTACTGTTTTGGATTATTCACGTTTGATTCTTCTAATGAAAATTCTAAATTATTGAAAAATTGTTCTTTAGCATGTGTTTTTAAGTTATTTACTTTATTTCGCAGTCGTTTAAAGGCATTCCAATCCGATGTCAAATTAGTTCTTATAGCTTTTTTCTTTGTTCGATCTCGTTGTCTTGATGTTCTACGAATTTCTGAATCATACCAAGGTTTGTCTTTAGGTCGGATAGTGACTAAACGCGTAGGAATGCATTTTTCAGCCAAGTTCAGAAGTATTGATGTAAAAGAGTTACACGCTTCATGAACGGAATTTAAAGTTAGACACGACTAGTCTGTATTCTGTATAAGATTATTCAATTCCTGAAAATTTCCGCGCTCGTAAATCCATACGCGTATTTTATATATTTTACACGATTCTTGTATATATATAATATATACGTAAGTTCCGTAATGATCACTTATATCACGCGGTGTATTAAATATTCCTGAATGATAAACTTGAATATTGTCAGTAACTGCTATAAAGTCTATTAATGTTGAAGAGTTTTCGGTAACTCGAGTCGGTTCTTTCATATTTCGAAAATCATTAAGTAATAAAATACATTTCAATTTGTGATTATTCAAATTTAATTGGTCTTCGTTTACATCTCCTACTAACATAACTTTATCACAATATTCAAGACTTTTTTCTAAACAAATATTCAATTTATTCCAAAATTCAACGGGCGCGTTTGGCTGCCTGTATACGGTACAGATAAGATATTTAGTATGTTTGTTTCTTAACTCAATCCAAACTGATTCTTGCAGATAGACTTCGAACTCTAATTTGCGCTTTGAAGTAAATTGATCAGAAACATAAACTAAAATTCCGCCTGAATGACAGGTAACGTCTTTGCGATAGACAGTAGAAAAAGATTCAATAGAAACAGATTCGTTTGATACCGTATTGTCAAGATGTGTCTCTGTGAAACAGAGCAAGTTGTAATCAAGCCAGTTATCTTTTATAAAATTAATCTTATTTCTAATACTTCTTATATTTTGACTATAAATAGATAAACAATTTTCATCTGTCTCAACTGGACCTGGATTTTTCTCAATATCGCCGCTTAACAAAAGTATTATCTCAAAAATGTATAAAGTTCCCAGATTAAAATATAACTATCAAGGTCTGATGCATTTCCCATACTACAGCACTCAAAGATATTATTTGCGACGCAAGTGACAACAACAGTTGAAAAACAAACATTATTAACACTTAAGAATAATAATGTAAACATGTGATTTACCCCGTGTATTAAAAGTAATAGAAATATCGTAAGTTTCCTACACAAGCGTGTGAACGGATAACTATGGAAAATGTACGTTGTTTACGGGACGACAGATAGGAAGAAATCCACGTAATAAGTGAACCCTTCAGCTGTTTGTCATGGGGACTGACAGCATATAAACAACCAAATCGTAAGTTAGTCAAGTAAACTACATTCTGTTAGTGCGCTTTTAAAACCAAGAGGCACAATCAATTGATATGTTACAGATAGATAATTCGTTATAGAATTTGCCGTTCCCGAGGAGTTCGCTTCTGTATAGGTGAATTTTATTGTTTTTCAATTAAATGTGATGCCTAACGGCAAAATCTGGGTGCTTAAGGCAGGTGAAAATTAGCACAAAAAATCAGTTTGGGAAATTAGTGGACTGGCTGCTTAAGCTAGGTAACTGTTTAATACAGTGGCACCTAAGGCGGGATCAACTCTAATATACAGACCAGTACGAAGACAATACGAAAAAAATGAGACTTAACTGTTGATTGTAGGCCTATATGATAAGAAAAAAAATGTATCAAAGCTTTGTTTTCTCAAAGTTAATTTCTAATAAATTTCAATTAACGAACACAGCAGTTATGAAAATTGTTGAACAGCATGACATTATGTTTTCATCAACAGGAACGGGAAATAACTGTCGTACAATTCGTTTGGCACAAGTATGATATTGAGGAGTTTCGATATTTAATCAGAATCAAATGCTCACCAGTTAATTTCGTAGTCATTCTTTTGAAGTTCAGACCGGCATACCCCAATGAAAATATTAGGCATTTTCCTTGATAATTTCCTACCATCGTACAATCATCATTTACACGAAATTATAATATGAGCCGTGCCATGAGAAAACCAACATAGTGGGTGTGCGACCAGCATGGATCCAGACCAGCCTGCGCATCCGCGCAGTCTGGTCAGGATCCATGCTGTTCGCTTTTGAAGCCTACTGCAATTAGAGAAACCATTAGCGAACAGCATGGATCCTGACCAGACTGCGCAGATGCGCAGGCTGGTCTGGATCCATGCTGGTCGCAAACCCACTATGTTGGTTTTCTCATGGCACGGCTCATACATATGTTTTATTGTGCTGGGTTGCATACTATGCTACCAAAGGATCTTTTCACAAATTTTATTATACATCTTCCCCAGCTACAAATATGCAAGTGCAAAATCAAAGAGTATTTCAATTCAAAGGATATTAAAGGTAAATCATATATATATATATATACGTTTACGAAACTACATCTATTCTATACACCATTTTGGTGTTAATGTACTCTAATATATCATACATGTGCATGAGTATTTATACATTGCTATTCTATTTGAATGAGTGATGTACTATTCCGCATCATAAAGTTCAAGACACCACCAGTCGTTCAGACTTTCAGTTATGCCTCCGGTTGCTATGACGTCTTTTCCTTCTGTCTTTTTTGCCCTTTTTCCGTCTATCCCGTCTTCCTGGTCTGTTCTTCTTGCCAGTTCTTCCTTTGTTCCTATTTCTTTTAGCACATTTTAATCTTTTCTTTTCAGTTTTCTTCCTTAGACAACCTGTAACATAAGTACAGTGTATCTAGTACAGTCTGCACAAGATCTTAAGGCAAACTGCAGCTTCTCAAACAAATAAACAAAACAGTGTACAGAGCTAACATAAGTATGTAGTTTTTACATTTCATTTACTGTTACTAATGAAACAATAAAATATGGTATAGATATGGAAACAAGTAATTTTAAAATGGTAAATTTGAATTTGAGTTATCTATTTTTATTACAGCTGTCTGAACTATTATCAATACTTCTACGTTCTTAATGGTCACTGCGTGCGAATCAGCGAACAAGAGCATAGAATTTTATAATAATGGATCCTAGGCATCTGGGATATAACGTGGCAGTTGCGAACAAAAGAACGTTTATTAGCAATTTTATAACTTGATAACTTTTAAATGTTTTAAACAAAAACATGCCAATAAATTAATCTCAGTTGCCTCGAAGAACCTATGTAGTGGCGCAGTAAAAATTACTTGTAAAATGTTAAATGCGACCGGAAAGTACGAGCATGGCTAAGTCATTACTGACAATCTGCAAAATGGTATAATAATGGCGTCTGTTAGTTAATAAAAGACAAGTGACTGCATACCGTTTTCTTGTCTTTCCCGCTTTATGAGAAAAAAGTGTCTGTATGATCGATGGAACTGGTATGTACCAGTGTAAATACACTGACTGTACATGATTGGTGGAGCCGGTATGTACCAGTGTAAATACACTGATTGTACATGAAATGTTAATCTATCCCAGCTGACACCATTCTTAAAATACATATTGTCATGAAAATAAAAGTCAATTCTGTCGCATCGGAGTTAAACAATATAGTCTATAGTAATAAAAACATTACGTTTTGGTATTGGTAGAGTGGTGGTGATTTCAGGTGTGGTTATCGTGGACGTGGTCGTCGTTGCTAGGTGGAATGGAGGAGAACCTTGATCGTCTGGTTCTACATTGTTTACTATACCAGCCGTCATAATACTCTCACAAGCATCATCCTTGACAGTTTTATCCACATCAGATATAACTGCAAACAAGAGCATACTTGTAAACAATACATAATGTACTCTATAATGACATGTTGGCGGTAATTAAATAAGACAGCTACAGTTACATGTACTTAGTAGAATTAGTTTTCAATCTCAAAGTCATACTAACTTTGAAACAAACAACCGAAAGTAATATTTATTCGCTGACCATGATCAATTTTCCTATTGACTTGTTTGCTGTTTTCTTGTTATTGACCAAAAACTGTTTTTCATTTTCGAGATTTCTTTCACATGTACCTTTAACATACTTATACCCAAGGAAGATCCATGCATTCTCTAGGTATTGTGATCTACTGACAACAGCAAAACGCGACTCACTCGTGTACACACAGACGATGCATTAGCTATTTGTACTTGCTACTCTCTGCTTGGACAGGTAAACATATTGCATATATGTTTAATAAAGATGTTTCAGGGGCTAGGGGCTAGGGGGTCTTAAATCACAATCGGTCAAGGGAGAATATTAAGCAACTGAACGTACAGATCGCATCAGCTGCTAACCAGGGACTCTTTATTCATTTCAGGTAGAATAAAAGTATTCAACATAAATTAGTTTTACCGTGCCTATTAGGTTCTTTTTAATTTAAGGTTTAGAGACACACCTTCACAGTCAAAGTCATACGGCGATTTTCAAGCTTTTGATAGTGTTTCACACATGCGCATGCGGTTTTAATTGGTTTGAATAGTAGGAGTCGGCCGTCAATAATTAATTAATTATAGTTTAGAATATATGTGGTGTTAATAATATCTATAAGAAGATTTGGAAGTATAGAAGGAAGCTAACTGAGTCTGTTCATGAGAGGTAATGAAATGTGCAATAGCCCTTACACCCCTAGCACCGACATAAAAGCAAACCCTTTGTACAGATTCGATGATCTGACTCCATTATCGTAAAGAACCATAAATATACACTGATTAGGAAAAACTGCATTTCACTGTTATTTGTTAGTTGTGCTTTTCCTATGTAGAATGTATAGTTTTTTTCCAGCAAAAACCAAGAGGTGTATGATGGCATGGGTTTACTTACATCTGAAGCAAAGAAGAAAGCCTTTTCCACTGTTTGACTGCCATCCAACACTGAAGACGAAGGATGTTACGGTTCCGTCAGAGAAAATAAATGTTCTTTCAGAGGTGACATTGACTGCCTCTCGTTTTTCGTTCCTAATAGTTAGTGAGTCGTTCTCGCTTAGGTCTATGCCCTTAACGGTAACCACCAGCTTTTGTTTTTGCTTTGAACGCCAGTATATATTTACTGAACATGTTCTACGCGAATTCGAATAGTCCCAAGGATATAGTTTATGGCTTCGGATGATACCGGCCATTTTCGAATCCCCTGTCCTTTTGTAAACAGATTCTTCTACATCATCGCTGCACATATCGATAAGAAGTTTTTTAGGTTGAACATCTGTAAAAAATAGTAATGACTAAAAAGTGTTCTTTGCCTAAAAATCAGGGAAAAATATATGGATGCTCATGAACCATTATATGGCATACGGACTTACGTCAGAAAGGGTGGGATCTTTCCACACAATTCCCCTTGTAAATTGTTGTTCGTCCTAAATGGGCCTTACATAATGGTTTAGGTTTGTGATTTTGACATATTTCTACAATATGAGTTACACTTTGACACACAATCAATTGAATAATCTGATCATATACATATATAACCCGCAACAAAATTTAATGCTGATGTGTTTCAACATTTTCCGCCATTTTGTTTTGATAAATACATGCAATTGTTTAGAGGAACTTGTCTTTAAAAACATGAGAAAAGAACGGCTACTCATTTTATACGAGAAGCAATAAAAGATATTATATTAGTAAATTCATCCGCGCAGTCTAGTCAGGATCCATGCTGTTCGCTAATGGTTCCTCTAATTGCAATATGCTTTGAAACCGAACAGCATGGATCCTGACCAGACTGGTTTTCTGATGGTGCGGCTCAAATGCTATTTCATTTGGATTTTTAAAACAATGTTAAAACAAGACATTTAAAAAAATAACATTTAAAAAATCGTTCATTAAGCATATACTTATGAGAAACATTTACATTTAATCAATATAACCTCTTCTGCAAAACATTGTGTTTTGTAGTTAAAGATAACCTTTAGACACTCAAATATAATTATATATTTCATAGCTACCATTGACAAAACCATTTTCCTCCTGGTTATCAGTCGGTTTGAAACATTTGTAGCTGATACTCATGAAAGTAGGTACTCTTCCCATACAAGTCCTGTCAGTTTCCGTGTAGATAATTGGGTCTCGTGGCCACTTAATTAGACAGTCACTATTCCAGTAGCAATTCATGCTGTCAACCATCACAGTTGGTGTCATACCCAAACATCTGCCTTCAAAACAATAGCACGCTACTGAATAAATATTCTTCAAATTTTTATTTGAAGGGTCATGTCTCCAGTATCCTAGTATTATTGAGTGCGTGTAACTTTCGGTGAAAATAGTCCCAATATATATATATAAATTGAATGTCAAAGAAAGAAGCAAGGCGACACTTCAGGATATTAAAACTACATCCTTAACAATCCATTAAGGTTTAGCAGTGCATCACAAAACAACAGATATTATTAGTAAACGAACCACATCTTGACAAACAAACTTATCCAATACATTTTTACTGTTCTGTTCCATAGAATTGGATACTTAAAACATTCTAAAGGAATTGTCCCCCTTAAAAGAAAAATATAATTTGTAAAGAAATAAATGTAAATAATTGTCAAAAACGATGGTTTACCTATGTTATGTTAAGTTTAAACACTGGTACATTGTTGCAAATGCATCAAAACGATGACTTTTTAAAAGCGCTGAACTGTCAAGAAGTGTGGCCCCTTCATGAAGTCCCTTTCCAGAATTCAATACATATTAGTAAATTGACAATGATCTTGTAGAATAATGTACACATGTTTTATATGCTGTTTTATTCTTCATGTGAAACAATGCATGCTTTCTTTCTATGATTTAGTGATGTTCATACTTTTTTCTCCGAAACATGAAC
The DNA here is from genome assembly GCF_021730395.1 of Mercenaria mercenaria. NCBI lineage: Eukaryota > Metazoa > Mollusca > Bivalvia > Venerida > Veneridae > Mercenaria > Mercenaria mercenaria. Next base: position 82,444,026 of record NC_069364.1, on the reverse strand, counting down.
CTAACTCTTAATGTAAAGATATACCTCCCCAAATTACCTCGGTGTGATTTTTTTGGGCCAAAGATGAGCTTTACTCTTCCAAAAAATTAAAGACTCTAAAATTTTAAAATTCTTGACCCGAACTCGCACCTCCTTAAAACAGGTTTTTTTCCAAGAAAAAATAACTATTGTTAACTAAAATAGATATTTTGCAGGAGTTGTTAAAAATTGGTCACATAAGTGTAAATAGTATTCCCTTTATAAAACTGACAATTTTTAAAGAGCTGCCAAACATATCTGGACCCATTTCAGATAAAAAAAATCCTTATCTCATTTTAAAGAATTATGATAAAAGCGACATAAAATGAAGAAAAAGGTAGGGATCATATATCTTTAATAGAGATTTCTCTTGTCACATAAACTTACTGTGAAATCCCATATAAAATCACACTGCTGTAACATGGTAGTCCGACTCGTACTAAAATTGACTTTCACTTCACCAAATACAACATTCTCTTCCATTTTATTTCTACCAAAATGTCAAAAATACATCCTAAAACAATGAAATTTTAACAGAAACCAACTTAAATTTAGACCTCTGCGGCCGTGCCAAGTGAAAAAATAGTGTACAAAAAACCTACCATTAAACCAGATAGCTCCCACGCTTTCTCCTACTACAATGCTTTTCAGGGCGATTAAGGTATTTACAAAGGGGCAATTTTGAAGAATTAGACAGAGACGTAAGTCTGCGAGCGTTTCCCTTAATGAAACACATGATACCTGCAACATTGAGCGTGCCAGCAAATGACGCACAGCGTGCGGCAAAATTATCCAGGAAAGCTCTGTTTCTTTACATAATAGTTAAGTATATATAAAAAAATGAATGGAGAACGGTTTTGTTAAATATAAGATTATGTCTTTATCAAAATCCAACCAGCAGATCGATGTATTATCATATGAAGTGACGATGGATGCGCATTGAACAACTATACTTATACCTATTATTATCAGGAAGGTCTAATACGTATCAGTTGTTCCAGCTATTATTGTTATTGTTTTTAGTCACATTCAAACCAATGGATTAGAAAAATATGCCGACAATGTTTCATGATTAGAAAATATCAAACGGCAACAATTCCATGAAAAAAGTCACCCAAAACAAAGATAGTGTTCGCAAAACACTTCAGTTCTTTTAAGTGTTAAGGAAACTTTCAAGGTTATAAAATGATTGGGAAATAACTTCGTGAAAGATCGTCAAGCCGTAACATAAGGATTATATCATAAAAACCATTCCAGTTATTTCTATTAAAAGCTAATTAGCGGCTAAAGAGGGAAATCGTGACTCTCAGACGGATGGACTGGTAAATGGACAAGGAAAGTCCTATATGATTGACTAGATTCGAACGCCGTACTTCGTGCCTAACTCTTACTTTAAATGACTATGTCTCCTATTTGAAGCAACTATAGGGTGAAAACTGTGGCGCTATGAAAATCCAAAAGAGAAAAAATGGAAAAATAATGTAATATTTAAAACCTTACCCGCGTCATTCAGACACCTTCCCAGGCCGGAAGTGACGCTGACGTCAGAGATGATTCCGTCGGTACAATCCAGCTGCGTGGACTTCTTTCTATGACTGGTCTCCACGCATGTCTCAGTAAAATATTGTGCTCCAACTAACACTGTAAAATATAAAAATGAAGACTACTTACTTGTGACAAAGTTTTACTTATACTTTCATAAAAGTCCACTAATTATTCTATGTTCAATTTACATATTTTATAACTACATGTTTTGTATTTAGAATTATCCTAAAGGAAGAAACAAAATCGACCAGCCCTAAATTTTATTAGAAAAATGCTGATTTAATTATCACGTTATTTACAATTACCTTTTTTTATGGAAAAATCGTTCTGCATGCTGCTATTATAGTCTCATGGATATTGTAAAAATGTATATAAAAAGCTGAAGCTGTGTTCCTTTTGAATTTTGCATTTAGATATATAGGTCACGGACTTCGTTTCCATGGTAACATCAATTTGATTCAAGAAACCACAATTTCTACCGAAATTTGAACACTTTTAGAGCTTAGTTTTAGTATATAAGTAACAAATTATCAACGGAAACTGAAAAATATGTATTACAAATCAAACTGCCCTACTTTTATTTGAAAATGGCCGTAATATGTAACCTTTTATCCAACTATATTCCCAATAACAAAAATCCCCAAAATATTGACCATTATTCAGAGCGAAAGACTCATAAATAATATTTCAGCAAATAATGTCTGTTTAAAAATATTTCATATAAAGAAAATGGACAGAATTACGTACTGTCAAAATAAAAGCTATTCATTTTGCGCGGTAACTGGCACGTAACGTCGTAACGTCAATAACGTCATTTAAAATGTTTTGAAGCGTTCCTGTAGCCATTAATTCATTATTTCGGAATTATTAAACCACGAAGCATCAGATTGGGGACAGGTTCATGATTTGTTTTCAGAAGAATGGGTATACAAACACATTTAGTTTGCCGTAAACGTCGTCGTAAAAAGACCGCTTATTTGTGCGGATATATGAATTCGTGAGCTTCATGATCTGAATAAGAGTTTTACTTTTGTTCGTTGGAACTTCATTTCGAGGATTTACTCAATCTGAAATCCTCTACAGATAGTCGCTTAGAAAATGGATGATTTCATACTTGTAAAGTGCAAAAGCAATGTACCGAAGTATTCATGAACTTGTGACCATTTCCAGACGCTAGTAGATCTATACCTGCTGGCGGCAAGTGATTCTGCTATTGCGACTAATGCAGACCATGATCAGCCAGGACGTCCGTGCATGCAGGTCATGCTCTGCACTGTTCGCTATTCAGTCAGTTATTTTTTAGTGAACACCCTTTGAAATAATGAATGATAATGCCCAAATTAAATGATGGCCCAATCCATTTTAGAAATTTAGCGGGCTGAAGGTTAAATGAATGTTTCAAGCACACTAATGAAGCGATTAAAAAGTCATACCTAAAATATTTTCCACTGGGTTTCAATGGACTGCGATCGTGCAATATTTTTCCGGCTGTGACTAAATACAGAGTTGGTGCACCTGTGATATATTACAAACTCCGGTATATACCGGATTAACTAAATTTGAAAGAAAATATCTTAAATGTATATATTTTGTAACCATGGTGATACTAACCCTAACCTCTAGTCAGTATATTATGCATTTGTTACTCTAAATGCGTGCGGACATGCAAAAAAATGAGTAATTTTGCCGTGCGCTCCAATGGATAATAATTCCGCGCAGGCGCAGAACGGCTGCACCAACTCTGCAATGAGAAACATTCTATTTTTCCATATCATGACGTGGAACGCTTTCATATCGGGCGTGGAATGTTTTATTAACGTTGTAATGGAAAGAATCGCGTGACGTCCATGGCGTTCACGCTAAGGTTGCGACAACAAGTTGACGTCAATTTCACGGAATTTGTTAATGCGCGTCAGTTTGATTTGTTTATTGCATTTTCGGAGAAACTATTTTCGTATTTTTCCTGTCTATAGTTGCAGAATAATAAATTTAGATATAAACTTATCATTTGAAAGTGGGTATGTAATAAAAAGGTTATCAGCTTTGTATGTGGATATATGCACTCGTTCTTTCGCGGATAATATTGCGCTCCTAATTTTATTGCCAATATATACATATATAAACAGATAACTACGTCAATTGTACATATAGTAGGCAAAAGGGTCGACCCACAAGTTCTCGCAACATTAGTAACGGGTCTTCCCTAATGAAAATATTTACATAGGCCTATTTAGTTTACAACAATGCGACTAATCAATAACATGTGTGGTAAATAATAAATACAATATTACAGTTACAAAAAAAAAAAGAAAAAAAAAAAAGAGTTGAAATATGTATAAGGTACAAGTACATGTGTACTTATAAACAAACACATTTGTGACTAGTGGCAATGTATAGATAGATGTAAGACTAAAAATGATGCAATTACAACATGTACTACATTTGGGGAAAAAAACTTGAAAAAGAGAAACGAGTACATGTGTACTTATATAGACAAGCATATTTGTGAATAATCAGTGTACAGACAGATGTAAGAGTATAAAAAAGATGCAATTAAATTGCATTAACATGTACTACATTTTGGAAAAAGAACAAAAGAAAAAGAAACAACTGGGGTCTTGTCAATAATAAACTTGTAAATAAATTGAATAATACTGCCTGCTAAATATGGTGAGTCTCAAAAGCGTTTGGCTGATTTTATATAATGCTGGACTGAACAGAATATTTTACAGTTGTCTTCATATGACGATTCGGAATTACCAACTAAAAGAAGTTGGGTATTTAAATGTTGAAATTGCCTAAAATCGTGGAAAAGTTTAATCCTTTGATTTGTATATTTCGTACAAATAAAAAGAAAATATTTAACGTCTTCAAGGTCTTCTCCGCACAAGAACAGCTTGAGTTCTGAGACAGATGGTTGCAAAATAAATGGAAATTCAAATTACTGCACGCGTTTCTAAGCCTTGCATGAATTATAGAAAATTTTCTTTCTCCTACAAGATACCATTTTGGAGTTTCTGTAGTTGGAAAAAAAAACGGTTGTTTTTAACAATCTTTTAAAACATGACAAAGTGTTTGTGGCTCTTATTTTACGACTCAAATTGTTCCATATATCAGTAGCAGAAGGCACAAAGGAATGAGAAAATATTTGAGTTCTCCGACTGAGGATTATATAATTTTCAGCGTTTCTTAATTAAGTTGTAATGTGTAGAATTGTTGACAATGTTTGGAAAAATATTATTCAAATACTCGGGCGCATCACCGTTACGAATTCTAAATGCGATTAAAAGTTTTTGATATAATCGTCTGTCAGATAGTGAGAGCCAGTTAATTTGCTGATATAAATTTTGAATTGAGCAACCTACACGAACTTTTACTATATAAAAATAAGTTCTTACCTAAAAGTTGCGCATTAGCAAAAAGTGGTATAAATATCCTGTAAAACATCGCTACAGTCAGATAAGCAACTAGAAAATCTGCGATACCAGGCCAAGATTTGGTTAGCAGGTAATTTGCCAATCTTGTAAATTAAATCAAGGCTAACATGCAGGTGGAAACCTGAGATAAAATAAAATAAATTGCGCAAGACCTAGTTCTGTAACATAAATACAGCATTTGCAGAAAGAGATCATAACACATTTAAACAAACGGATTGGCCGAAATCGATGGTCGGTTGAATTTATATGAAATCATTTTATGACGACCATAGCGATTGGTTTTTAAGCTTATTTACGTTTACTGCGTTCCTTCTTCCCTTTTCCTGGTTGAGAAAATCATGTAAGAATATATTTAAACTTGTTATCATTTTATTTACTTTTCATATCTAGGTTATAAATATAGGCCGCTCTAAATTAAGTTTAAGATTTAAAATTCTTTTTTCTAGCATATCAGTGGTATACCGCGAATTCCAGGTTCGCCATACGGTCAGAAGCTTTACAACCACTTCTTATAAAATGTAATGTGCGCATGCGTTCAAAATATAATACAGACGAACGCACCCTCACACTCACACACGCACGAGCAGTACTCCTATCCGCAAGAATATTAGCAATTTTAGTTCCTTTGTTTGTAAGGCCGTTTTACCACTTGATTAATAATTGAGCATGTGAAATAAACTGGCAAGATACAATATCACTGAAACGAACAGAAACCAAGAAATTTTGTTCTAGCCTAATACATTATCGACGTAATGTGATAAAACATCTACAAAGTATATTTAAACATTCGATTCAGGAAGTTTAGAGGCAATGTATTCATTTTAAACCCCCCTACGTATTTACTTTATCTTGATTAAATTGAAAACTATTTTCAAATACTTAAGAGTGTAAAAAAGATGTTAGCTGATAAGGTCCCAATCCTCTCCTATAAGTGTGCAAGCATTTATGTGTTATTTTCATTGGTATTTGAAAATGTATTGTCACGGTTGGTCTTTTGATATCTATATTATCTTTTAGCAAGGAAGCAAAATTTATCAACTTGATCATATGATCACAAAAAGGTGCAGTCATCCCTTTTTAGCTCTGATCGCTCGATGTCCGGCGTCCGTCGTCTGTCTGTCTGTCTGTCTGTCTGTCAACATTTGGCTTGTGTATGCGATAGGGGCTGTATTTTTCAATTACTCTTCATGAATTTTGGTCAGAATGATAACCTTGATGAAATCTAGGCCGAGTTTGAAAATGGGTTATCTCGGGTCAAAAACTAGGTCACTAGGTCAAATCAAAGAAAAACCTTGTGTATGCGATAGAGGCTGTATTTTTCAATTAATCTTCATGAATATTGGCTACAATAATAACCTTGATAAAATCTAGGGCGAGGTAGAAAATGGGCCATCTCGGTTCAAAAACTAGGTCACTAGGTCAACTCAAAGAAAACCTTGTGTATGCGATATTGGCTGTATTTTTCAATTGATTTTCACGAATTTTGGTCAGAATGATTGCCTTGATGAAATCTAGGCCAAGTTTGAAAATGGTTTATCTCAGATCAAAAACTAGGTCACTAGGTCAACTCAAAGAAAAACCTTGTGTATGCGATAGAGGCGGTATTTTTCAATTGATCTTCATGAATTTTGGTCAGAATGATAGCCTTGATAAAGTCTAGGCCAAGTTTGAAAATACTTTATCTCGGGTCAAAAACTAGGTCACTAGGTCAAATAAAAAAAATGTGTATGCGATAGGGGCTGTATTTTTCAATTGATCTTCATGAATATTGGTCAGAATGATAGCCTTGATGAAATCTAGGCCAAGTTTGAAAATGGGCCATCTCGGATCAAAAACTAGGTCACTAGGTCAAATCAAAGAAAAACCTTGTGTATGCGATAGAGGCAAAATTTTTTCAACTGATCTTCATGAAATTTTGTCTGAATGGTTGCCTTGATGAAATCTAGGTGAAATTTGAATATGGGTAGTCTGTGGGCAAAAACTAGGTCACTAGGTCAAATCAAAGAAAAACCTTGTGTATGCGATAGAGGCTGTATTTTTCAACTAAACTTCATGAATATTGGTCAGAATGATAACCTTGATCAAATCTAGGCCAAGTTTGAAAATGGGTTATCTCGGATCAAAAACTAGGTCACTAGATCAAATCATAGAAAAACCTTGTGTATGCGATGATAGAGGCTATACTTTTCTATTGATCTTCATGAATATTGGTCAGAATGATAGCCTTGATAAAATCTAGGCCAAGTTTGAAAATGGTTTATCTCGAGTCAAAAACTAGGTCACTAGGTCAAATCAAAGAAAAACCTTGTGTATGCGACAGAGGCTGTATTTTTCAATTGATCTTCATGAATATTGGTCAGAATGATAGCCTTGTTAAAATCTAGGTGAAGTTTGAATATGGATCATCTGGGGTCAAAAACTAGGTCACTAGGTCAAATCTAAGAAAAACATTGTGTATGCGATAGAGGCTGTTTTTTTCAATTGATCTTCATGAAATTTGGTCAGAATGATAGCCTTGATGAAGTCTAGGTCAAGTTCGAATATGGGTCATCTGTGGTCAAAAACTAGGTCACTAGGTCAAATTAAAGAAAATACTTATTTATACTCAATATGTTTGCTCCAATTTTAATGATAATTGGTCAGAATATATTTTTCCATGAAATCACTAGGTCAAACATGTTTACACTGTTATAGTGTGTTATAGTGTGTTTCTCAGGTGAGCGACCTAGGGCCATCTTGGCTCTCTTGTTATGAAGAAAGGACAAGGTATCTATAGTGTAACCGTTAGTTTAAAAAGTGCATTTCCACTTTAATATCATACTGTCACCTAAAGAAACATAGCCAAAGTTTTTGACATAAAACTGTTCTGTTCTGTTATGTAAACTTGTTATTACCTTTTTAATGTTTGAATCCCATTAACAACATCAAAGTTAAGAGATATAGAAAACTGATCACCTGTTGACCGCAGACAAGGTGTATAAACAACAGCAATTATGTTAGCTATACCCACCGTCTGACCTGCACACATAAGGAATTCACTTTCTTCTTACATCAAAAACTTCATAATAATAATATAACTGCGTTCAAGCATGATTTAAAGAATTTTCTCTTGTTACAATAGTTTTTAGCAATTTATTACTTGTAATAACAAGAATTTTGTTGAATTAATGTTACTGTATTATAATTGTTTTATCTTATTATTCAAATCTAGAACATGTTTATTATTTTATGGGACATACTTTCTTTTCCTGTATATCTTTAGTGTCATTAATAATCTTTGTGACGCATGATAATTCTTTTAAAACATATTGTTTTATTATGTTCATTTAAAACTTCTTTAATTTGAGAGGTGTTTGTCGAAAAAAAAAGAGTAATTCTGATACTTAGTATGTGTATTTTTGTATAAAAGTTTAATTATAAATTGACCGTATGATTGTGTATATGTGTGAATGTATATTAATTGAAGGCTATACTGGAAATAAGTTGTATGATATTTGTATTTGTACACTTAGAATGTAACCTTTAGAAAATAAAATTATTATTATTATTATTACCTCATTTCATATTAGATTCTGTCCACGTCTACGAAGGTCGCCGACATCGCGTTGCAACAATAGAAAACAAAGAACAAAATAATTAAAAAAAATACAACAACAATGACGACGGCGACAACAGCAACAAGAAAGCAGCATGTAGTGATTGTATTCGCTAACTGCTGGACTATTTGCAGGACAAAGGTAGTGAACCTAATATGTTTGTTTAAAAAGATACTGATTCTAATATGGCTACATCATTTTTTCTTGTAGCCACAGAAATACGTAAACCACTTTTATACGAGAAGAAAAGCTCATTTACATTAATTTCTTTACAAGAAATATACAAAAATGCATAAACTAAAGTTGTGATATAGACTTTTCCTTTTGCCTAATTCACATTTGACCCGGGCGTTCTGCGATAAATTAGTCTACGATTTTTCTTGCGGTTTTGGGTGCATCGAGGCGGCGTATGTGTTCACATTATATGCGAGAATCGTGCCATTTTTGTATAGGCTCTCGGAAGAGGGACGGGAGAAATCCGTACGGACGCTGCGCGGAGATAATACGGAAATCATTCAATTTTAGTGCAGTTGTCGTGCAGTATCCGCAAGTTTCCATGGAAATCGTGCGACGTCCGTATGGCTTCCGCGCTGACGATGGCCAATAGTATATGTATCCATCTGAAAAATGTTTTGCCCATATCAAGGCGTCCGCACGACAATGGTGCGGCCGCTGTACGGTTGCCGCGCGATGATTCATCAATATCTGTGCGATTTCACGGGTGCTACACGGGTAGCGATCGGCAACTGTGCGAGTCTCGTGCGAAGGTCCATTGAGTCTTCTATCTTCGTACGTTTTCTTTTGAACACCATGTCCACGGAAGATCATGCGTTGACTGCACGTTCAGCGCGCAACCTCCAAACGATGCCGTGTGGGGATTGTGAAATGCTAGCTGCGACATGTCTACGGGATACGGGCTTACGTTTTATTTTAAATTTGTATAACTTTTCGAGAGGCTGTGGAGCATGTGAATCAGTACGAAAATCGCACTGCCTCCTTCTTTGTCAGCACGGATGTCATACCGAAAGGAGAATACGGGCAGTCTACGGACTCCGCAGACGCATCGCAGGCCAAATGTAGGCATTACTCATACGGTTTAGGTTAATCGCTGTTTTTCAACAATATTTCGGTTATATAACGGCGGGCAGTTATTATAACGAGTGTTCCTGGATATTGTGTCGATGTTTCTAGGAATGAATCAAAAGTGAAGGACGAATGATTTTGTATCAAATCGTTACGGATAACATATGCCTTACTGCAATCATATATCAGCGCTCCGGTACCTGTTGAGCTAAGCAGACGATTTAGGATGAGACTAAATTTAGATATATACGTTGTTACAGTAACATAAGTAACTTAAACACAAGTATCTACACTTTTCAGTAAAATATTCAGTGGAATAAGTCCGAGAAGAAAATCACGTGTTTCACCTTAAGCTGACGGATTTGTCTAAAAGAATACAACGGCGGCTTTGTTGTCAGATACTGTTTTAAAGCCTGTATTAAATAGAAAATCATATTTTCATATAACAAAGTCAGCTTATGTCAGACGCGTGTACACAACGAATTCTAAAACATGTCAAAGTCTTCTTCAACATTTCGACATTGACGTCGTTGACGTAAGCCAAGATGATTTTGTCTAAGATAGGTACAGAAAGAAGAAATTCTAACGTTACAGCTGGAAAATCTAACATTAAACGTCTGATCTAAAGAATATTTCATGTTTGTATTTTCGCTTTGAATTTATGAAATTGATAAAATCTCGTTAAATGATATCAATAGAAAAGACCTGTATCTTCAGTATGTTAAAAATAAAAAGTAGTGAAATGTTCAATGTGCGAAAGATAAACCCTTTTCAATTGAATAATCAATACCTTTCAAGCAAATGTTTTGAATGTTAGAGTTTTTTATGACCAAAGCAAGGCGCCTTGTGGCGAATTTTTAATTCAAATAGGGCGAATGTTAACCTCCTTTCTAGATAAAATGTTATAACCTATTTTTCTGATGAGCGTTAAACTCCTCTCTGGCAAATGTTCAACTTCTTACTAGAGAACATGCTACACCATTGGAAAACATGGGAAAACAACATAGTGCATTTGCATATGCTGGTCTGGATCCATCCTGGTCGCAAATGGACTAAGTTGGTTTTTTCATGGTGCGGCTCACATTTTTTTTTATTAATATTCATCTCCATCTGGCAAATGTTCGGTTTAACAAATTTCTAGTGAATGTTCAAGCTACTTCTCTTTTTATTTCTCTATTCATCTCCCAGTTTGTCCTAAACAATCTTCTATTTCAGTTGGTTTAGACAAAATCTACTGACATTATTACAATTGGTACAATTCTATAAATATCAACATGGATCTATAATGTTTTCTTTAGAGACCCTCTATATTCAAACTTTAATTTCGATGGAAACAAAATAAATAATCCATTGTACATGTTCTGGGAAATGAAGGCAGGCCTAAAGGAGAAGCTGCAATTTCCACCTTAGACTGTATCTCAGCGGCCGGACATTGTCTTATTGTCTAAAATAATAAGACAAGTTGCGGTTGTGGAGTTGACTGTGTCGTGGGAAACAAGAATGGACGGTGCCCATGTGAGGAAACTGTCGAAGTACCAGATACTTGTGGATGAGCGTGGGTAGAAGGTATGGAAAGCCGGACAATATGCTGTGGAGGTGGAGTGCAGAGGATTCGCTGCCCAGTCATTATGGCAGGTCCTTGGCAATCTGGGTATAAACGGTGATAAGAGAAGAACCCTGATACACACAATAACAAAGAAGGCAGAAGAGGCCTCAAACTGGCTATGGATAAAGAGAGAAGAACCGTTGAAGAGCTAGCTGGTTCAGGGCTGAGGCTGATCACCTCAGACGGCGCACCTCTTGAGAGTGTTGTAGAAAGCGCCGAAACATTTGATGAAGGAGACCTCCACCTGATGACTGAACCAGCACGCAGTGTATATCTCTGTACATTACTTGCATTTTCTTCGTTTATCAACATGGTGAAACACATAAATTTGTCAGACTGTAGTTTAAAGATGGTTGGTAAAATTCTTCAGTTTTGGATATATAAACATTTGAATTGTATATATAAATTAAAATATAACCGTAACAGCTTCATTATGTATTAATATCTAACAAGATAGGATAGGAAAGAAGGAAGCTAAATAGAAAAAATATGTTAATATGTTAGGAACGTCACTTTAGACACAATGGAGTTTAAAGGACTTTTGTTAAAGCTATGTAGTAGGGCTAAAATGGTGGCAAAGAAAGCGGGATATAGACCTAATATCACTTCTATAATTGTTCTAAAATATAAAGTTTAGATATTTTTTGGCGGGGATAGTGGTGTTAACGTTGCACCGACACAATTGTAGGTCATGTGGCATGTGTAGACTTTCCAGCTTTGATGATGGAGGGAGGCCCTAGGTGCCCCTCTTTGCATTATTTCACCACGCGCAGGTACCTAGGTAGAACCACCGTCCACCCGTACGCAGCCAATGGGATGGCTTTCCCACATAAAGAATTCAACGAGGAGCGAGTGATTTGAAGTCAGCGACCTTAACCACTCGGCCACAGAGACCCCAATATTTGGTTTTCTCTTGTTTTATCAACAATTGTTAGCGAGTTAGTGCCCAAGTAACTAATAATATCGACTGAATGAAACTTCAGACTAAATGGCATATGTTGCATAAATCTTGCTGTCATGTCGATAAAATTATCCACTGTTTTGTATTTTGCCATATTTTCAACGATGATCTTTTTGTGACTGAGGTCGAGTTAGGTTTTTAGTAACATTGTAATTTGATGACTTCCAACATAATTCCTATGGTTTGAAGTTTCATAAAAACTTGATATTGTTTTTTTTTGTCGTAGGGTCAGATATTTATCGTCCATTGTATTGAATAAAACATTTATTTAACATGATATTTATTCAGCCTGTTGTTTTCGTTTGTATTCATCCCTTTTTTGAAACCTTACTATTAAGTGGAAATGACTATAATAATTCTACAAGTCCAGGGTATTACTAAGTAAATCAAATTCCTGGTCCTAGCTCCTATATTTTGATCGCTTATATTGTCCCATACATGATCCCGTTATAAGTTCACTGACATAATACGACTGGCGCCAGACCAGAAAGAAAATGCCTCTGTACATGTTATACCCTACCCCTAGGTTTTCTATAAGGTTCTTATAGAATACCTAGGGGTAAGGTTTAACATGTACAGAGGCATTTATTTTCTTTTTGTTCTGGTGCCTGTGCATAATACTATCCCATCACACGTAACAGAACAACAATGTTATGAAATAAAGCAATGATTCATTGCACTCCCCATGGCTATTACAAGTAGTAAATACATATACATTGTTGTTCTGACAATTAAATATATATATCTACGATATATTTATTGTCTTTACAGGTTAGTTTTATATTTTAGTCATTGATTGTACTCTAGACATATAATATGCTTTAATTGTCTATTTTGTAATTTAAATCATATAACTGTTGTAAAAGGAAACGTTCTCATTTCATTATAAATGTGTATTGTATTGTTTTATATGATATGTTTTTTCCCCACTAATATGTGATGTAATACTGTAATGAATTGCACTCGCCATCGCTACTACAGGTAGTATATACATTGTCCTTGTTGAATAAATATATATCTATGATATATTATCATTACAGTCCTTTTGCAAGTAGTGTCTGGAAAATAGAACCCTCAACCAATACAACAAATATGTTGCCACATATAGACAAAGGTCGGCACAAGTAGCAGCATATCTTAGCTCTACCGAAGCAGTCCGTGACACTTTGCTGCAATGTCGAAGAGGAATAAAGAAATGCTATTCATACACTTGCCTGTCCCCTCCCTCATCTCCACACAGTCTGAAGACAATTTTCATTATTGTTCTTTCTTTAGGATTCTTGGGTTTCTTGATAGTGTCTTTTAGTATTCCGTCATCTGTACCCACACTCATTACACCCAGTTCGCCCAGCCCCTATATTACCAACCCTTCCTTATGTTTGGTAGTTTTAGTTTTACTTGCTTCTTGATGTTGTGTCTGTCACACCCTATGTGGCTCCATTCGGACATTGCTCCTCTTTCTCATGATGTTCGTGCGCACGGACAGAAAACAGCAATCCTTTATGTCCCCTCTCTTCCCAAAGGGGATGAAATCGTATGCCTAAATATCACTCTACCACATACTAATGTTTTGGATTACTCTTATATTAGTGTTGTAGCATTTTAACCCATGTTTAGGAAGTCATACTTTATTCCAAAAGAGAATCAAAAATTTTCTGTCCGACTTACAGCGATTTATTTGTAGCAAGCAAGATACTAATTTATAAAATGTGTATCATTAGAAATCTTTCTTACATCTTTTAAGATGAAATACTTTGAAAGTATTGATGCACCATAATACTTTTTACATTGTTTATGTATTTACCACATAAATATTTTATTCTCCTGCTTTATCTCGGGAACGTTTGCAAACATAAAATGAATTTGAGTGTGAAATATTTCATTGCTTTTTTACATATGTGTGATCATGCAACATACCGATACAATGTATTCATAAAGAAATTGATTGCCTCAAAGTTTTATAACATAATACTATTTATACATAAGTTATCAGTGTGATTTCATAATTCATAACTTATCTTGAAAGTGATTTTTAAGTTAAAAGAAAACTTGGAGTAAATTACGTTTCAGTTTAAACAGGTGTTTCGTTTTTTTTGACAATAAATTCAAAATACGTAATATACATGAATAACGAGTGTAGACCGTTTAGTTAATAAAAACGTTCAGGTTTAGAAGTCTTGATTTTGTATGGATAGAAAAATCAAATCCCGTGAGGGACGATATAGAAATATACAAGAGGGGAGAGGCTGTAAACCTATAGTGTAATTATGCACGAGACTTCACATGGATCAAACATGGGTAAGCTATCTCTAAAGTTTTTTATATATATATTTTCTCATAACTGGTTTATGTTATCATATTTTATTACACTTTTGTTGGTGGCGTCCGTTGCTAAGTGCTTAAGGTCGGTGATTTCAAATCATTAACCCTTGTGGGTTCGAGCCTCATCACTTGGGATGTTGAGTGCTTCATGTGAAGAAGCCATCAAGCTGGCTTATGGAATGTCATTGTTTCTGCCTAGATGTCCTCCGTGATGAAACAGCGGGCCACCATCAAAGTCGCCATATGACCTATAATTGTGTCGGTGCGACGTTAAACCCAACAAAAAAGTAATATCTAACAACGTTTTGAGCTCGTCTTTTTTAAGGTTAAAGGTATAAAATTTGAAATACTTTCATAATGGTACTAGCAGCATCCTCGCTTGGCGCTCAGCTTTAAGGAGATAGTGCTAGAACTGGTCAGCCCGGTGTCAGTATAATGTGGCTGGGTGGGGTATCATGCCACGTGTCTACCGCAGCACTATAAAGTTGGTCAGTGTGCTCACTGCTACAAATATACACCGTCGTTTATATGACTGAAAAATTGTTGAAAAAGACGTTAAACCCGAACACACACACACACACACACACACACACACACACACACACACGCACACACACACATTTTCATTTTGTCTTCCTTTCTTTTTGCACATATTCTAACAAACTTTTCCTTAAAGAACCATCTTACAACATGTATGCTTACTATAATAATGCTGTTCGTTTTCGTTTGTCCAACCCTGAATTTAGTTGTTTATAGGGACCCTGGACAATGTCATATATGTTTACAACAAGTAGAAGGAAGGTTCTCGCAGTTTTGTTTCCCGGAAGATAATAAATTTAATGTAATTCACCTCAACTCGACAGCTTGTTTACTTACATGAAATGCAAAAATCAATTTTATTACTTTAAAAATGTCTGTTCTTTCAGGTGGAAAACATAATATTGACGATATTTTATTTATAATCCGAGCTGTTTCCGTGGTTTATGGATTATCAGGAGTAGCATGCACAGTAACTGGGGTGTATACACTATGGTACGCCGCACCTGACATTGAATTCCCGTTCTCGTCTGGTTCCGGTGTTTGGATGGGATTCTTAGTAAGTTTTTTTTTTGCATATATACTCATATTTCTTTGAGAATCAAGTAAAATGTTTCAAAATGCCCATGCTGTGGCTCGAACAGGATTTCATGAATTTTACACATACAGGAAGTGAAATTCATGTGTTATCAATAATAATGATTTATGCGTTTTTAATAAGTCTGAACTTTTACCACAAAGGTAACGTCGTGTTTCTTTTAAATGTATGTAAAACATCTTTTCTTTTCTATCCTAATTGTAAATTATAATTTTTGTGTTCATCGCAAGAAATTTTCCCTTTCAGACGTTTGTAACATTCGCGATGGGCATCAATGTGGTAAAAGGATACGACACAGACTACCCCTCATCCTCTAAAGGAAAGGTAACTATAAATTCAGATAATCCATCATAAAAACAATTCAGATAGGGATAGTAAGTAATGGAATGGGCCTTTGCGGCCAAGTAGTTAAGGTCACTGACTTCAAAGGACTTGTTACTCACAGATGTGGGTTCAAGCCTCCCTCGGGCGTTTAATTATCCATTTGCGGAAGCCGTCCAGATTGCTTGTGGAAGGTCGTTGGTTTAACCCTGGACCACGCCCGTCATGAAATAGTACACAGAGAAGCAGTTGGGGTTTCCTTTATCTTCAAAGTTGTAAAGTCGCCAAATAATCTATAATTGTGTTGGTGCGACGTTAAAAACAACAAATTAAAATAAAATAGGAATATCTCACATATTTCATTCATGACTTTTACTTTTTTCTCTCTTTTTTTCATAGGTCATCACATTTTACATATTAGTTATCATGGACGTCATATTCGGAATTCTCCACGTATCTTTCTCCGCGTTAGGATTTTCATACTGTAGCTCTGAAATTAGAACCGGGTGGATACATTGTAACACAGAGGAGCGACCTAGACTTCTACTAATGGAGGGTTTTAGTATTGCATTTGGAGTGATTGTAACACTGCTGTCAGTGGCTGTGACCATTTATTTGTCTTGTAGGAGGAAGATAAATATTTTAGCAGGAATTCCAACGGAACAGTAAATTAAATACACGTGGTGCTGCGGATTATGTAGCCGACATAATGTTACTCCAACATACTAGTGATCCCGAGACTTATGTTTCAAATCAAATCAAATCAAACAAAACCAATACAGGTTTCATGGGTTTAAGATTTGTAAAAACACGATGGTTTCTAATTTTTAATGCGCGTTTCATGAAAAGTGCCAAAAGTGTTCTTGTGTTCTTCTAGTGTTCAGTTTAAACTTTTCATTTACATTGCTTCATTATGACTTGAAATAAAATTTTCGGACTAATGGAAATATTCACTCTCATTTCAAGTGTAAGTACGGTGTGTATCACAGGGTCGAGTTAATTATAAATTTTTCTCTAGCAAGTACTTTCACGATAAACAAAATTAGGCAGTATAAGACTGAACCACCATACCGGTAATATCTAATGTAGTCATAACAAAGCATAGGTTTGATTTCAGTAAAAATAGCTTAAAGTCAGATTTCAACACTGATTGTTGAATCGAGAGATACCATAGCAAACATTGTTGATAAATTTCTGACGACTGTACAATTTCTTGGTAAACCAATAACTTAACTTGCCCTTCGCTATATCAAGATTATTAAAGATCAGTATTCCTCAATACGCTAAAGGAGAAAATGTTTGTGTGAGAAGGAACCTTGAGGTTTCCACAGCTTTCCGTTAAACAATTAAACTTGAACTGTACGGTCGTCTTGTCAAAACAATATGGAACTTATCATTCTTATTGGGATCTTTGTTCCAAGATCGTACACTAGACCTACTAATAAACAAAAAAAAAAAAAAAAAAGAAAAAAAGAAAGAAAAAAGAAACACAAACAAACAAAAAAACCTTGCTGCTGTTTGCGATTTTGATCTTTAAACTCTGAGGAAATTGATCGAAGGTCATCATGGCCCTTTTGACTTAAGATTAAAATTTATCTCTAACATTTGAGATATTTGTCTTGCCCTCGAGAACATATGTCGAAAGCTCGAAATAAGAGATCGAGCGCTCAAATTTTTCCTAAGTATATATCGTGATCTGTAAATAATAAATCGAATAAACTTGAGGTAATTTCAGCCTTTGGCGATATGTTCATTATTATTATTATTATACCAGATTTATATAGCGCCCTTTTCATGATCAATTTCACGTTCAAAGGCGCTTTACATAGTTCAAATGCAGCAAAATTAGGCAGTATAAGACTGAACCAACATACCGGTAATATCTAATGTAGTCATAACAAAGCATAGGTTTGATTTCAGTAAAAATAGCTTAAAGTCAGATTTCAACACTGATTGTTGAATCGAGAGATACCATAGCAAACATTGTTGATAAATTTCTGACGAATGTACAGTTTCTTGGTAAACCAATAACGTAACTTGCCCTTCGCTATATCAAGATTATTAAAGATCAGTTTTCCACAATACGCTAAAGGAGAAAATGTTTGTGTGTGAAGAAACCTTGAGGTTTCCACAGCTTTCCGTTAAACAATTAAACTTGAACTGTACGGTCGTCTTGTCAAACAATATGGAACTTATCATTCTTATTGGGATCTTTCTTCCAAGATCGTACACTAGACCTACTAATAAACAAAAAAAAAAAAAAAAAAAAAAAAAAAAAAAAAAAAAAAAGAAAAAAAGAAAGAAAAAACACAAACAAAAAAAACCTTGCTGCTGTTTGCGATTTTGCTCTTTAAACTCTGAGGAAATTGATCAAAGATCATCATGGCCCTTTTGACTTAAGATTAAAATTTAACACTTGAGATATATGTCCTGCCATCGAGAACATATATCCAGAGCTCGAAATAAGAGATCGAGCGCTCAAATTATAACTTAGTATATATCGTGATCTGTAAATAATAAATTAAATAAGCTTGAGGTAATTTCAGCCTTTGGCGATATATTCATGATAGTTCCAAATTGAACACATGAGTTTTAAAGCCATCCTAAGAAGTCAAAGGAAAGGATCTCCCGCCCTAATTTCAGAACTAAGGTCACATGAAGAATCACTAGAGCCATACATGTATTGCATTGGCGGGACTGTCTTACTGTGTAAGTTTTATGAAGATTTGTCTCTACAACTTAAGGTTATTGTACACACTTTCCAGTTAATAGATGTATAGAAATGAGCCACATTAACGATTTTTGCAGAGGGTGACTTTAATGACAATTGTGTACCTTTGATGACACTCGAACAAAACTATTTTTAAAGCAAAAGTCATTTTTAACCAAAAGCCGAAAAATCGTCCCCTTACGTGTATTTAAAGTGAGCATATTTCTCTATGTTTGAAATGGACATTTAGAACTTTTGTCAGCCTGAAACCGCTTGCTCGATCTCAGAATATTTACACACAATAATTCATTCAGATGAACGTGTACCAAAATAATCCTGACAACTTGAATGTTAAAA
Source organism: Mercenaria mercenaria (assembly GCF_021730395.1). Taxonomy (NCBI): domain Eukaryota; kingdom Metazoa; phylum Mollusca; class Bivalvia; order Venerida; family Veneridae; genus Mercenaria; species Mercenaria mercenaria. The sequence goes on along the minus strand of NC_069364.1, from coordinate 82,424,935 downwards.
ATATTTTCGCGATGATCATGGGTTATTTTTTCTACATATCTTGTCAAAACAATATGTCAACAACCACTCTTCATTTAACATTCAACTAAAACATGGTTTGCTTTTATATGTGTTTTAACTATGAAATACAGGTAAATCTGACCAATTGGTTTTATGGAAAAATATCTCGAGCGCACGAGACCTTTTTCTTTGACACTTAATATCTTATTCTCAATCGCTCAATCTTATTTTCAATCGTCTGACATTTTATCTCGAGTGCAAGACATCTTATAGAATTTTTTTTTTTTTTAAAAAGAGAAAAATTGTAATATGCAAAACCGATTCTGAGCTTTAATTAGTATATCTAAACTATGATAACATGCATAGAGAATCATGCGCATAACTATATAAATCCATTCAGTCTCTTATTAATAGCACACCTCTAAAAGTGAGACTAAAACATAAATTAAAAAAAAAACAAAACAGTTTTTGTTTTTGTGTGAAATCTTAGTCAAGTATTGATAATAAAGACTTATAACTGATTAGTCAGATTTTGGTAAAAAAATATGGATTTGTTCAAAACTTGATCAACGGATCACTTACACTTCTTTGTATTCACCTAGTTCTTAATACATGTGAATTTTTTCATGGAGGTATTTTGAACATTTTTTACTTCTTTATCCTTTAATTGAGTTCTTTAAGCATTAGTATAAATTTAATAAACAACTTTATTTAAGGATTCATGAATATAAAAACTGTTGTCTCATGTTTGCAATAGATTTGCATTTACGATTTTGATATTTAGCCGAAATGCAATAAAATGCAAGTTTGTAAAATACTTATAACCTCCCTTTGCCTACCAAGATATGAAATAAATGAATTCGGCAGCTACACGGCGTTTCAAAACTTGCTTTGAGGTTCGGATTGTTGAAATATCTCATTATTTGTCAACTGCAAAATGAACATAGAAATTTCATTGAAACTTTAACAAATAGTCCTCTTTTTAAATACCTATATATTTAAGGGGTGGTTTAAAAAACCATAAAGGTGATAAAGCATACATTCTTATAGGAATCTAATTCGACGTAATAGGTCTTTTATATTTAAAGTGATCGCTTAAAGAATATACAAACAAAAGAAATGTCATAAAAGAAGTATTCAATTTTGACTGATTTCCTTTGCGTCTTCAGAAAATTGTGAAGAAAGTCCTAAAGCTATAACTAGAACAAAGTTTTATGTGAATAAAGTCTTCTCGTAAGTGTTAACATTTACACCCTCGGCTGAAGATATCTTTTGATCGTTGGGAATTCACGCTTCACCGTAGATTCATATCTATACTCTCCGGTATAGGGTATAGAAGTCCTGGAAATCTTGTGCTTTACCAATAAAGCTAATCAGATGAGTCCGGTTTATAAAGAGCAACTTCTGTGAGTTGCTTTACCAAGTGTATCATCAAGTACTGTTCAATCTCATAATGTAAACTCCATCCATTATTTAAACGTTACCTTAAATAACTTGGTTATGTACATAGTTATATTATAGATCTATTCTAATATGTCATTAATGTGCAACACATAATATAACATTTTACTTTTGATATAAAATGGTGTCAAATATGTTTTCATTTATTGACACTATCTTATTATTTGCCTCAATTCTTCGTCAAAATTATGTCGTCTTTTTCCTCGATTTCTTTTTGTCTTTCTTTCTTTTATTTCGTTTTCCTTGTTTTTTCTTCTTGGCATTTCGTCCCTTGCCCTTACGCCTCTTAGCACATCTTAATCTGGCCTTTTCAGTCTTCTTTTTCAGACAACCTGTAAGATAAGTAATACGAGGGGCGTTCAATATGTAATGTTACTCCGTATGTAATTCCGTAACTGCTGTTTATATTTAGATGCGGTTTTCGGCACATTATAGAGTAATTTATTGGAAACACAATGTTATATAAATTATAAAAATCGACATGTTCAAAGTAAAATATAATCATTTTAGTGAGGTGTACTCAGGTATACTAGACCATTATTATAATTTAGGTTTGTCCTAGGCATCCAGAGTCTTAGAAAAATATAATAACTTATAAAATCACAAAATTCTATCATTTTTCTACGAGGTACAGCAATCTGTGATGAGTTTGCGTTTGTTTTAAACTATTTATTGCATTTTTGATTTTACAACACAACTAAAAATATCTAACCTCGAGGTTGATTCCATCTAGAATGGGTGTTGAGAGCGATTAATCAAAGTTGTAATAACTAGTGTCGCAATCGAGAAGTAAGATACTAGTATCAATTTACGATACAAGATTTTTTTTAATGATGATTATCGCGCCTGACAAAATTGCAGAAGCATATTGTACCCAACTTATCATTTTTCGAGTAAAAATATACACAAACAATTTAATACTGTTATAAACTTTTTTATTTTAGTTTTCAAATATTATTGTGAAGATCATGATTTGTTTTATTTGTTTAAACTGAAAATTGAACTATAGTTCTTGTGTTGAATGATAGAACCAAGGAATTGCATACTACAATCTCAATATTTTGGATATAAAATTGCCCAGTATACCCGAGTACACCTCACTCAAATGATTATATTTTTACTTTGAATCTACCAATTTTTATAATTTATATAGCATTGCGTTTCCAATAAATTGCTCTATAAGGTGCCAAAAAACCGCATCTAAAAATAACAAGCGGTTACGGAACTACATACGGAGTAACATTACATATTGAACGCCCCTCGTATAATGTGCATTCAATTTAAACACAAGAGATACCAATCAAATTTATAGGAGATCGATTTATAAAACTCAGGTCTTTCTCAAAGTAAAAATCATTGTTAATCATACTTTCAAAGCAGTTAATTCAGACTGATAAATACAGGTTTTAATTGCAATATGGATAGAACGCACTCAGTCACATGCTAACTATTCTGTTCTCAATCTCAAATCTATTATTAGACACGCCTTTAAAATGTCAAAATTTGTTAAACAAACATCTGTATCCCATTATGATTATTAGATTCGTTCACTGGTGGTAGGTGCAGAAGGGAATATCTGGCTCTCCGCTAACTGTTTATGGCGGTAACGAGTTTTTGACGAGTTACCGCGTAAACAGTTACCCGAGAGCCAGATATTTCCATACGCACCTGCCACCAGTGATTGAATCTTTTTCTTGCTTGCCATATTCAATAAATAATTGCAAAAATAAATTCAAAGAAATGATTTTGTTATAGCACTTTTTTCTTAAAGTAGCGTATTAACAAAGCGCGGGAACTTTAATAGTAAGTACGTCTAACGTTACAATTAAAGACAGAAACAGCGTTATACTTCCGGTTTTGTTTTATCATCTGCAGTGAAACGTTAATGTTTTTACCTTAAAATGACGTTTTTTTTTCTAAATCGAGAAATAACTTATAAGGAACAAAAAGAAACTATGAAGGTTTGATTTTTATTTTGTTTTACGTAAAACATAATTATTGCTACACAAATCTACTGTACAAATATCGAGAATATATAAAGTACGAGAGGGTGTAAGATGGAGTTTTCCAGCACCGGTAAAATCACCTGAAATTTCAGTCTGGTATGCAAAAATCAGTTATCATAGCGCAAACGTTTTATGCGAGAGCGGTTCTAGTACTACCTAAATGTGCTTATAATGGTCTTATTACGTCATGGTCTGTCTTATTGAATGAAGAAATTTGAAAGACCGAGGATCTACAGTACGGCTACTGCGAAAAAGCACGTGTTAGGTAACAATTTGTTACACGTGCACTTACTAATGTTTAAAATAAGTAGAAACAACCGGACATGTAATATAAATTTACTTGTTTAAAATATTTTAAGATACTGAAAAAGTATAAAATATGCAACCCATTTTAATTGTCCATTTTGAAGCAATTAAAATATTACGTTTTGGTATTGATGGAAGGGCAACTGTAGGTGTAATAATTGCAGGTGTGGTGACTGTAGGTGTGGTCATCTTATCTTGGTGCTGCGAAAGAGGATCTGGGTCGTCCATGCCTGGTTTCACATTAGTTATCATGCCATTTGTCATAATCCTCTCGCATGCATTCTTGATGCCTTCATCCTCATCAGATATAACTGTAAACAAGAGCAAGCATGTGAAATACATATGTGCTATGTCATGACTTGTCGTTACAGGGTATGTAATAATCAGTTATAAAAATAATGTTATCTGTAGCATCGATCTAATTTAATTAATACCAAACAAACTGAGGTCACCTACAGACAATTGACGTTCAACGGTGTCAAGGGCCACTTTCGTTATGTCACAAATTGACATACGGGCCTTATTGTATCTGCAGTATAAATGCAGGTATTGCATCATCTTTTTGTAAATTTTTGAGTTATTGAGGTAAATGTCAGATTTCACGCATGAAATACCTCTCATGTTTTTCTGTATTTCATAACTTAAATTTCCATGTAAATTTCATTAAATTCTGTTCAGTAATAAGAAAGTTGATATTTTATAAACTTCAGTAATTTATGTTTTTATCCCCAAAACCACTATAATGGGCCTCAAATTGTCAATTTAAATTCGCGCCAAAGTAGTTAGATTTCCCGGCTATATCGTGAATCCCGTGAAAATGACAATAGTCGGAGCTCACGGCTTAACCGTGAATCCCATGAAATTTAGTATTTGGCGGGACATTATCCTTTAAATAGACTGGGCTAGATATGCCTTGCGCACACCACCTTACGACATTATAGACGAATCTATGTCTGAATTATTTTCTTGCTAGAAATTTATGCTCGATCGAGGTAAGAAATTTATTTGTTAGATTTTTGTATGATTTTTGCATTACGATTTTTATTTGGTAAATTTTTGTTCATTCTACAGAATTTTGTAACATTTACTTTTCGGCATGTGATTTTGGCTAGTTTCGGTATATCAGGATAATTTATTAAATTTTTCAGACTTCTGTAAATTATTTAGAAAGAGGAGTCTAAATGTTTCATTTATATAAGATGTTAGATTTATACTGAAATTTGTAACATGATATTTATAAAGCACTGTTTCAAAAACTTATGTCAAACATTTTTGTTAATTATGGAACGCCATTACTGCATTGTATGGTTATGTATAAATCTATATGGCAAGTCTAGTGCCATGTTTGTATATATTATTGTAATATGAAATTGTGTGACAGTCTATTGCATACACATACAATGTCCGTTTTAGTGTATGGCATTTGATATTATATGGATGCCAACTATCATATAACGTTTGATTTATATTGAATTTTGTTAATTTGTAGTTGTAAATAATAGCTGCAGTTTATCATGTCCGTATCTATAATGTTTCATCATATACTTTTCATATCATTTTATACTTTAACTTTAGTCTTTTAAGTAAGTAATCTTTGTAATAATGGAAGTAATAAGTGACGTATTTTAATCATGTGACGTTTGAACTTAGTAGCACATATGTTTTGTATAAGTAGCACGTATTATTTATGGGAGCCTACGGAGGTATGGTGTACCCAAAGGAGCAGTTTTATGCCCTGACTTTTTGTTTTGCTATGGTGCTTACCATATGTTATATATTTGAGCTTCTTCCGCCAGACGATTTTACCTGGTGATGTCATAACCCGGAAGTACAATGCCCGAGGTTCACTTGTCTTCACTCGCCTGGATGTGATATTCCCAGCGCAGAGCTTTCGTCCCATGGTTGTGCCGTAAACCGCAAAGACGATGATTTTTGTTATCCTCTGAAGTCAGCTCAGGGATGCAATCACCTACCACCATAGGGAGCCAACACGGAATCAACGTATTCACGGTTTAAAGGGACTGTATTTTGAATTTAGAAGCTATGTTTTGTTTGTGCTACTTAAAGTTCACAATTACATTAAAGACCTGTGTCACGTCAGATTAGAATTGACTATAAGAACTTTTGTATCTAGAGATACTGAACTTTCTTTTTTTTTCTTTCTTATAATCAGTTTTTTTTTCTTTTCATATCTATTCATTGTTAATAATCATCTTATGTAAATAAATTTGTAAATATTGTAAAGGGTGTTGATTTGTTTTGATGGTTACTGTCGTCGGTACGGCCTTTCCTGTCACACGTTAACGATAGGAAACCGTTTCAACAAGGCTTTTGTGGCATAGACCTTAACAATAATGATGATTATGCTCCCTAACAGAATAGGATGGATAATTTGCCATTATGATATGAAGTACTACAGCCTCAGAACCAAATGTTTCCCACTTATTGCTCAGCTCAATATGGAATTGCCTTTCGGGTTTTCTTCCGCAATAAAAAGATGACAGGCCGCCATACATGTATGACCTTGAAGGTGGCTGAAGTGTGGCAATTGGTCTGCTTATGCGTCAAGTGTGGTGTGCTGTATGTTGTGTGCTTGTTACCTTCCGCTTTCAGCCTCCACCGCTGGCTAGCCTTCTGGTGAAAAAAGAGCCGAGTGCGTAAGTCTTCCCTGCCAGTACATAGCCTCTCTGCAGACAAGCCCTTTTACAGTGCCTCCGAGTTGGCGCCACACGGTAACTGAGCACCTTGCGGCCTTAGGCAGAACTGCATGGGACTCGGAGGAGGTCTGCCACCAGACATGTGGCATGCCAGGCCCACCGGTGTGTGGACACGCCCTGATGCCTATGAACAGACCCCCAGCTACGGGACAAATAGCTCCTGGGTTCCCAGGATAGGGTTTTAACTCGGAACTAAGGGTGAGGTAACCCCGAAAGAAACCTAGAGAGTTGAATTTAGAGGTGCTGGGCCATTGGCACTCTCTTAACGAACCACAGCACCATGCAATATCGCTATGACTACACAGCCATCCGGTATTCAAAAATGTGGTGCTGAATCTCTGAGGTCCCTCCAGGGGGATTCAGTGCCGGGCTCTGAGCCTCGACAGAGTCCACCCACAGCTACTGGGGGTCCCTCCTTCAGTCCACAACATGCGAAGAGAAGAAAGAGGAACATACTGAGAAGAAAAACCAATTCGCATCAACCTTTCAGGCTGATGCATTGGAATGCGGAGGGTGTCTTCAACAAGAAAGCTGAACTTGAGCATATCCTCCATAAGAAAGACATCAATGTCTGTTGCATTCAGGAAACTCGCCTACAGCCAGAGAAATCCTTCAAAGTCAGAGGATACCAGTGTTTCCGCTGTGACAGAATTGGCAGACGAAAAGGAGGCATCATGACATTGGTCAGGAACAACATCAGCGATGTCCAAACCAACACGCATATGGATGACTCCGAGTTCCAAGTTCTGAGCCTCAGAAAGAACGAGTTCAGTTTGAAACTTGTGAACATATACTCTCCAAGTGACAAAGCTCTGTCCTTTGACAAAGTTACAACTGATGAAACCAGGTTCATCATTGTAGGAGACTTTAACAGTCACTCACAAAGCTGGGGATATGACCACTTGGATAAACGTGGAGAGGAAGTGGAGACCTTGCAAGATGATAACAAGCTAAACCTCATCAACAAGCCAGATGATCCCCTAGGAGGTAGCGACCATCGCCCAGTCCAACTTACTATGGACCGTATAGACTCTACTTCACCTAACATCCCCAGATGGAACTACAAGAAGGCCAGGTGGACCTTATACCAAAGTCTGAGTGATGAGCTCTGTAAAGACATCAGAGTGGAAGGTAGAGACATCAACCGGGTTGTCAAAGACTTCAACGCCAGTATACTTAAGGCTGCTTACAGCCCCATTCCAAGGGGAGCAAAAAAGGACTATAAGCCCAACTGGAGTGATGAGTTGGAGAATCTGCAGGCAAAGTTATCAGAAGCCATGGAGGAAGCAGAAAACAATCCCTCACAAGAAAGTAACCTCTCTCTACAGCAAGCCAATGCCAAATTCCTCAGGCACAAACGGGAAGCACAGAGGAAGAGCTGGAGAAACAAAACAGCCTCGCTCAACCTAGAGCCAAAAGCTGTGGAGATTGACGAGACAGCTGAACGATGAAGAAACAGGAAGAGGCTGGTGAACTGTTGACGGGTAAACAAGCGGCAAACACTTTTGCCTCTTACTACAAAGATGTTTCCAACATCCCCATCAACAGGGAACGGCAAAGAGAAGCCCGAAGAGAAAAAAGGGAAAGGCAGACAAGCCAAGTGACACCAGAATGCATGAAGTATAACCTGCAAAGTAGCACTTCAGTGGATTCCATCCCATTGTGGACTTGCAGGCAATGAAGAGGCAATGAAGAGGCAGACAAACTGGCTAAGCTAGGAGCTCAGTCAGAACAACAAACAGAACTTGTGAGTTACAAGGAGAAAGTCACCATCTTCAAGGCACTAACGAGACCAAGGGTGGAGGAAGATGCTTTTCATCTCCTTGATCGGTCTGAACAAGTGATGATGGTCAGGCTCCGCTCAGGGCACAACAAGCGCAATGCTCACATGTACAAGAAATACAGACTGACATCATCGCCAACTTGTCCATGTGGTGAAGAAGATCAGACTGCGGAGCATATACTTCAGAGATGTAAAAGGCATGACCAGGAGCGAGCTGCGACTTGGCCGATAGATACCTCAATCCACCAGAAATGGTATGGAGGCATTGAGGATCTGCGGCAAACCACAAGTTTCATCGAAGCTACTGGTCTGACAGTGTAGTCGCGAACGATAAGAAGAAGAAGAAGAAGGTGGCTGAAACGTTTAAGATTAGGAATACAAATGGTATCAACCTCAGAGTAACTATGATCATGAATCTTGACAAAATGAGACTCCACCGATTCAGTGTTTTAATTTTCTGGGTCCATTTGGGATCAAGGGGTCCATTCAATTTAGCTGTATAACACAATTTCGGCTAAGCCGTTGCTCTTTGCGTTCGTGCGTGTGTGTAAGGGGTGGGGAATCACGAGCATTCCTTTGCCTTTCATGAATAGACCCGATCAGAGCGAGTGAGCTTCCCCCCCCCCCTTTTTGTCACATTCTATGTTGCCATTTGATCTACTTTGAGCCTTTAAACGCATACAGTGGCATGCTCACTACATGTACCTCTGTGAAGCAGGAGCCAGATGGGCCAATGACGCCAGACCTGTCTATTTTTACATCATTTTCTTGAACATATGCGTCTCTGTGCGATAAACTTTCACTTATGTAACATTTTTGCTTCCAAACCAGTTGGTTTATTGAGCAAATAAAGCGGATAATCATATCCCTGCATGATGGAATGACAAGTAAAAACTGTCTACAGTTAATATGATTAAAAAAATCTTACTGGTGCTGTAAGGTATCTGTCTTAGAAATTCTAGTGTGTCAAACCTGTTTTATCGTTGTGTGACAGTTCTGCGTTTCTCATTTAGAAAAAAACTTACATTTGAAGCAAAGTATAAAGCCTTTTCCACTGTTTGACTCCTCTCCAACATTAAACACGACGGTCGTAATGCTTCCATTTGAAAAACTAAACGTTTCTGAGGAAGTAACATTAATTGGCTCCCTGTCCCTATTTCCAATAATAAGTTGGTCGTCCTCACTCAGATCTATATTCTGAATTGTTACAACAAGCTTTTGTCCTGTAGGCCAATAGATCTTCACTGAACATTTTCTAGGCTCATTTGAGTAGTTCCAAGGATATAGTTTGTGACTCCTGATAATCCCAGCCATATCTGCATCTCCAGTTCTCCTGTAAACTGACTTCCCACGTTTGAGGTTACTGCACATGTCGATAAGAAGTTTTTTAGGTTGAACATCTGTAAAGTACAAAATGATATTGTTAAACTGAGAAAGAATAAAATTGACTCTTATCTCACATATTGAGTTACACGTTTTTTTAACAATTATTTTAAATTTGCTCTACGAAGGGAAAGTCGCCACAGTTAGGTTTAGTTGGCTCGACATATATCGCAGTACTTGAGCAGTGGCAAGATAGTAATGGTGGAGACAAACATCACTTTAATGTAGGCAATTTTTCTGATACATAAACGTCAAGAAAAGGCAATTGCATCGGCGAAACTACATACCCAGCAATCACAGAACGTCGAATGTTCTGCGAGAAGACGACTGAGGATGAAAGAATTAGAATAGTTATATGTTTAATTGTTTATATTAATAAATAAGTTTATATTGCCTCAGATCCAACTGACAAATCCATACGATAATTGGCTTACTGCTTCAAAGTGGCTATAACCAATTACTCCCTCCGTTGTAATTTTGTATAAAATAATTTATTTATTGTATATTAACCATTTTCTGACAGCTTAACATAGCCATAAGCTTCCTGGTGGTCAGTCGGTTTGAAACAGTTGTAGCGGATCCTCACAAAAGCTGGTTCAATTCCCAAACATGTGCGGTCAGTCACATCAGGTTCCGTTACGACAATTGGGTCCTGTGGCCAATTTATTAAGCAGGTGTTGTGCCAATAGCAATTCATGCTGTTTACCATCAAAGCTGGTGTCATACCTAAACATCCACCTGAGAAACAAACACATATCGTCAAATGCGTGTATTTTTGACAGGAACATATTACAGTTGAAAATCGATATATAGAATTCGCTTATCTCAAACGTCCGGCTATCTCGAAGACATTTCAAACCCCCGACCCGAAAATACGTGCATAACATATCATTTATAGTCAAATTTCGAAGTAAAAAGTTCGATTCCTTTGAATTCTAGACCCCGGGTTTCAACTGTACTTCAGTGGGAAATGTTGCCGGAGGTACATCATAATAACGTTTATAATGAGGTGCCAAGAAAGACGACAATCGTTGTAATTAAAAATATGTCAGAACCATCCATACAGCTCTTATAAACGTAACTGAGATTTTATAAATAATAGTTTTGAATGTTTGCATGGCGCTGTGTTTGAATTTTCATGCAGAACACCACCACAATGCACGCCCAATTAGTCTATCTCTTTATTCCCCAATCAGATAAGCTTAAAGCTGAAAAATTGCAATAAAATCTTTTCATTTGCTATCTTTACGCATAGATTCTTACCCCCTGGTTGTGTGCATTTCCCGGTTCCAGATATGACGGTGACTTCGGAGATATATCCGTCTGTGCAATCCAGCCGCGAGCTTTTCTGTGTATGACTGGCCTCCACACATGTTTCAGTTGCAAACTGCGCCTCAACAAACACTGCATAATATAAACGTGAAAATGTAGGCCTTACAGACACACGTCTTACTTGTCTTAATCATACGGAGATGATTTTCTTATATGTGGAAGGGCATTGACGTTCATAATTTTTTTATTTTGTTTTATGTTTATAACTTTAAAGAAATTCCAAGCTGCTAGTGATTTAAACGTAGTGTGAATGGTAAGTTAAATCTTAATATTTCGTCTTTGGACTCTTAAAAGGTAAAGGTCGCAGAAACCCAAAGTTAACTTACAAAGTCAGAAAGTATGAAATCCTGGGTGCCATTAAAGGTTAAGATTTCCTGGACTGATTTTAAGTGTATTCCATTTAGCACGTCTCATTTAACTCGCCATCTTATTAGTTATCGCATGGATATGTGCGCTGCACTGTTGTTCAGAATAATCTTGAAAATTGTTCTTGTCAAAAATTTCATTTTCCATAATTATATTGCTACAGTTTTTTATACTTTTTCACATGTTTTCATAAGTTGCAACAATTATATTTTCAACACGTTGAAGTGTACCTGTCAGGCAGTATTATTTCTACTGTTAGGCTTGATATTTTCAACAGCCCGTTTCACTTTGCTTTTAATGCACCGTTTTCATTATTTTCGTTTTATTTTGATTCGCTAGACACTGTATGTTAAAATTAGGGAGAAAAATAAAAATTCTAGTAACTCAATATATGCTTTTACGCGACTCTTTCACATTGTTTTCCTTACGAAAAGTGTTGCAACTTTAAACGGACAAATATTATCCAGAATCGAAAGCCGTAAATAATGGTCATTTTAGAGTTCAAAACTGATGATTTTAAACTGTTTAACTGAATTACTCATCTATTTTTTGCTAGCCATGACACCAAGGTGACCTAGAATTTAGACTGTTCAACGTGTTTATACTACATTATTGTCTCTGTATTGCAGACAGATCAGTTGAACAGATTACCTAGATTTTAGAAAACTTTTTTTTTTTGAATTTCGTTTCATTAAAACAAGCAAACCAGCAACTGAAGTCCTAACAAGCTACAGGTGCTTCTATTGTTATATTCATGTACATAAAATTAAGTTCTTACCGGAAGTCTGCGTGATTGTGAAATAAAACGATACATACATCCAGAGAAACATTTTTTACAACTAGCTCATTTTAGATTCCAGACCAATGTAAACAAGTAAATTGCCAATTTGCTGCAGAAAATCTGGTAAATTAAATCAAGGCTAAAATGCAGACCGAAACTCGAGATAAGATTTAAAGAAAATATGCGAGTGGTCTTGTTTTGTAGAGCTAATACAATATTTGTGGAATGAAATCATAATGTTGATAATTCATTAAACATAGGCATTTATTTATACATTCAGCTGACTGACTGACATCGACTGCCGTTTGTATTTATTTTGCTCCTTATTCCGGGCCCCATATAAAGTGGTGTTTCAGCTCTTAGTTGCAAAAAAATATGTGTTGCTACATTTTGATACTTAAAAATATCCCTATTAAAAAAGAAATTTTGTAAGAACTGTTGTGAATGAACAATCCAAGCTTTCGCACGATGATTCTTACCCTCTGAAATAGCCACTTGTTTTCTAGCTGAACTGAGATTTGTGATCATTTGTACTAACTCTAAAATAGTGAGAGTTTTTTTTTTGAAATGTATATATTTTTTTACATATTTTATTTTAGAATTAAGAACAGGTATATAATTGTGTTTTCAAACAAAAAAGTTATACAATATGTGGTTACCATTCTCTGTAAGAAAGTAATGTATTACCTAAGTGATTTTAAATTAGCAAATTATATAACAAAAGTTTCAGAAGAGCATTTCGCTTTTAATGCCAATAATACATTTTTCTTTTCGTCACATGTACAACATGCTAAAACTTTAGAAACCGAAAACTACTTGCAAGTGCAAATATTCCAAAGACTCGCATCTATGAGAAGGCTGTCATCTGTTTCATGGTTTGCCACAATATTTATAAAAGTTTGAAACAGGGCTGCAGTTATCCCAAATGCTCGAAACCATGAGTCATTTTAATACGACTGTGCCGATTGGTTTTTAATCTTCTTCACGTTTTCACTGTTCCTTCTTCCTCTTTCCTGATCGAAAACAATAGTTTACAATGTCGTTATTTAATAATTGTGATTATTGTGTATACTTTTAAATACCTTAAACGTTGATAGATTTAAATTACAAAACTTATGGTTCAGTTTTTCTCGCCTATCAGAGGTGTACAACGGTTCATTTGTTTGTATCCATTTTTGTATTCAGGACTGTGTCTATGTCGAGATCAAAAATGTATAAAAAATACTTCACAGCTGAAAGCGAATAATTCAATAGTGTGTACCATGCGTAAGATTATCCTTCAATTCCAAATGCGGAGGTCAGTAAGGAATGGAATTTAACCACCTGACATTCAGGAAGCAACCGTCGGGTTTTAGTAATTTAATGCGCGTGTGAATACCATCAGGAAAGCGCACACGCACGCACGCACACACACGGGAGGGAGTCTTGAAGTTTTGGTAATGTAATGCAAGTGTGCATGCCAATAGCACAGCACACATGCACATGGGAGGGACTCGTATCCGGACGAATATTAGTAATTTTAGTTGGAGGAGCAGAGGGACGAACTCACGGTTCTTTGATTTTTGACCCTGCGTCTTACCGCCGGACTTGTACTAGCAAGGCTATTTAATATACTCATGTTTTAAATAAAGATAACAGAAAAAAAGTACGTTTGCCCTTGCCTTATACACTGTCGTTGTGATATGATTAAAGCAAATAAATCTTCGATTCAGGAAGTTTAGATAGGCAGCTTATTTCAAGACATCCCTTAAAGTTCTGAGTGTTTAAATTGCTGTATTTTAGCTCGATTATATGATCGAAAAAATATCTCAAAGCCTTTTCATTCAGAAACTACATCTAATAGTAGAAACTAGGGATGAACAAAGAGTTATAAAAATAAATGTATTTTATACTTTTTTGGGATGAAGCAATATCTATCATTTTTTGTATATATAGTGCAGTTACAAAAAGTGCATTTCTTCCCTAATGCAATACTAGTATTCATGCAAAAATAATAAAGCCCAACATATATGTCATGTAAAGGTAATTGTATATTATATTATAATATATATACCAACCCTTTTGCATAACTATAAAATGTTAAATATAAAAACAGTTTAAAAGGAAAGGGTATAGTTTTCAGAGTAACGGAAAAAAATTATTAGAATTTGACCTGGAGATATATTTTTTTCAATTAGAGCCAGAACTTTTTCTTTCAATATATTGGTCCCTGAATTTTCTTTTTCAAGCAACTCTAAAGTCAGGTTTAAAAAAATAAAATTCCAGTCCCATCCCTAACCCATCATAATATACTAGTTTATAATCTTATCTTTGTATTGCAAAATTCAGCTTTTCTAAAAAATGTGTGCACATGATGAAAAACACTTCAACATCAAAGTATTTTACCAGTGCAAGGGTATGTATTTTGTAGAAATATTTCTGGGTCACCAAGAGATAGTTTTGTCAGACATACAGCTATCTCTGTAATATAGTTCACACAGCTGTATATTTAGGTCAAGGCATCATTTCAGCAGGAGATATGTTTACTTAGAAAACTGCAGATATATATATAAAATATTGTCAGCTATTCCAAAAGTTCACAAAAGCCTGATGCTACACATGCAGACAGAATATATTAAAAACAGTCCAGCATAGATGTCAAAAGTACAAACGCGAGAATAATACGTTCACAAGAGGTCCTGTCCAGGTGCAACACTGAGTACAGAGAGATTTTGTTCAAAACAGTCCAGAATAGATGCCACAAGTACAGATAGACTACTAGTATATTAAAAAAGTCCAAAAGAGATACCATAAGTACAGATAGAATAAGTCCATGCAAGTTTCTCGGAAAAGTAAACAAAGATTTGTCAGCATCCGAAAATGCGCAATAAACAGGTAATCATAGCTTATTTACTTAAAACTATGCAGTAATGCACGAATACAAACACGCAATTTCCCGAAAAACACTTACAATTCTACATTTGCAGCAGCAGACATGATGCAGGTCACGTGACTTTAGCTTCGCCCAGACTATAGCTATTGCAGAAAAATAGGTTACATTATGTCCCTCGTCCAATTAAATTCTAATTAGCAATGATTTGTTGCATGTGTGCTGAGTTTCTCCTTATTTTTTGCCCTTTTCTCTTGTCCATGCTTAGACGTTTTTTGTATAATCTAA
Organism: Mercenaria mercenaria; assembly: GCF_021730395.1. Lineage (NCBI taxonomy): Eukaryota > Metazoa > Mollusca > Bivalvia > Venerida > Veneridae > Mercenaria > Mercenaria mercenaria. The sequence continues at coordinate 82,409,643 of NC_069364.1, read as the reverse complement.
TAGTCTTAAAATGCTCACATTTTGCCAGTCAGATGTTGAATGTTGTTGTTTTTCAGACAAAGACAAAAAAGATTGAAAAGAAATACAGAAAATATGCTGCTGAGAGCATGCTGAAGGCCTATGATGCTGTGAGAGAGAAGGGTGTACATGTGCAGCGGGCAGCACTGCAATATGGCGTTCCTGAGCAGACTTTATGAGACAGGGTTAAGGGTATAGTAAATCAGTAAATATAGTAAGTTTCAAGCAAGGTAAAGAGACAGTTTTTTACTCAAGAAGAAGAACTTACCTTGGTAGAACATATTGAAACAATGGTTGAGCTGGGTTATGGTATTACTAATGTTCAGCTCCAGCATACTGCTTGTGAACTGGCATACTAGATAGTACTAGAGCCCGTTCCACTACACCTGAAGTACTGCAGAACTATTATACAAACCTTAAGCAAGTACATGACAAATATGAACTCCATGATAAGCCTCAAAATATTTACAATGAAACTGGTTTGCAGCCTGAACACCGACCACCAAATGTTATTGCACCTATCAACAGTAAACCCCAGGCCATTACTTCACCAAGATCTACCACAACTATATTAATTGGATGTTCAAATGCCTTGGAAATTCTCTCCCACCTTTCCTTCTCTTTAAAGGCAAAGGTTATAGTCCAGACCTGATGAAAGGAGCAACTTCTGGTGCAAAATATGAAATGTCAGAAACTGGATGATCAAACTCTAATATTTTCAGGAAGTATGTACAAGACCAGTTCTATCCTCATGTGAGAGGTCAGGCATCAGGTAATGAGAAAGTCCTTCTGATATATGATGGCCACGATTCCCATATTAACCAAACATTGATTACATGGGCCAAGGAACATAACATTATATTATTTGTTTTGCCCGTACATACTTCGCATCTCCTCCAGCCACTGGACGTTTCCATCTTTGGCCCGTTCAAGTCTCAGAACTATACTGAATGTGCAATTTATATGAGTACACATATTGGCAAAACTATAACGCGTTTTGACATGTGTCAGATAGCTTGCAAAGCTTATCTTAAAGCAATGACCCCACTCAATATAATGTCAAGGTTAAAAAAAACCCTGGAATCTTCCCCCTTTGGACCAACAGAAGTTCCCTTACAAAAGCTCCTGCCCGGTGAAGGTTTCAGGGAAGAAAGGACCCTAGCAAAGGCCAAGGCAATCAAGTCCGGGAAAGAGCCAGTTAAAGAGTTCCTCAAAGTGAAAGTGGAAAAACAAGTAGTAGATGATGTACAATGTAAAACATGTGACTGTGCCTTGAAGAAAAAAGTATCTAAAACTCCGAAACCAAAGCCTGGTCGTAGAGCAATAACACAAGACAGGTACAGAACTGAAATTACAGAAAATGAGAAAGAAAATACACAGTCTGATCACTCTGGAATGAGAATTACAGATGAAACTAATTCAACATCAAACAAAAAACAAAAAAACAAAAACAAAAACAACTCAGTTTAAAATTTACAAGTCAGCATAAGAACTGCAATCCCCAAAACCATCAACAAATGGTTTGAACCTGAATACAAAGGCTTTATCAGCTGAAGATGGTGATGATTCTTATGGATCCGACACTGGCGAGGAGATAATGGAGCAGGACTTGTGCTGCATATGTAAACGAATATCAAAACCCAACTTGAAAGACTTATCTTTCTTGTAGATTGTTAATTGGGCTATGTGCGACAAGTGCGGTCACTGGGTCCATTTAGCCCTGTGTACTTCAGTGCATGTTGTCAGGAGGCATAGTACTTTTCTATGCCCCCAATGTGTGCAGTAGGTTACTGCACTTGTGCAAAAGAAACTCAGTAAATATGTTCCAGTTTAGACGTTTAAATGATTCATAACTTTTAAAGTTTACTTTGTTTTTTTTATATGGAAATGTGAAAAAAAAACACTTTTCAGTGCTAAAGAAAAGTAGGGTGGTATACAAAATCTATTAATTAAAATACAAACATGCAAACCGACTGTGACAAAATTGTAGCAACACATAAAGCAGTCCCCTAACTAAATGCTGAGCAGTGTAATTTGTCAAGGTACCCTTCACCATAGAGACCATCAGCCAGCCAATAAGAGCCATGGATTCAACGAGAAGCTGCCAGCTGTTCCAGACCAATGTAGGTCAACAAACATGAGGTGAGATTTTTTCATTTTCTGTTATATCTTGTTGATTTTTTGACTTAGCATGTTTAGATTGAAAGGTTGCAGCTACTTTTTGTTTAAAAACAACATGCTAATACCTAACATCAAACGCGCATGCACAATTTTGCCGATTAAGAGCCACGGAATTACGAGAACACAACATACAGACAGAATATATTCAGGACAGTCCAGTAGAGATGCCACAAGTTTATTCAGAATATGGTCACAAGAAATCCAGTTCAGATGCTTCACGAAGGGAAGAATATGTTCAGAACAGTCCAGCACAGATTATTATTATTATTATACCAGATTTATATAGCGCCCTTTTCATGATCAATTTCACGTTCAAAGGCGCTTTACATAGTTCAAATGCAGCCACATATGCAGAGCGCATAATTAATCCTCTACTAGTACAGACACAGAGCGAAATGACCAGAGGGACAGAGTGAGACAAAGCCCCCACGACATAGAGATCAGAAATCAGATACAGGCTTGTCCGGCTAACTTAGCCTAGCTCGTCTGGTTCTTTAACGTGCCCAGTGTATAGCACTGATACACGCAAGGATTGCCTGGGTTCCTGACCAGTACACCTCTAGTTGGGAGGGAAACACTGAAAAGCATTTCTGAAAATTCCCTAATAGCTGCCGGGGATCGAACCCCCGACCTCAGGATTGGAAGGCCAGTGTGCAAACCACTGAGCTATCCGTCCACCAATGCCACAAGTAAAGACGGCATATATTTACAAGAGGTCCAGCCAAGATGCTACAAGTACAGACAGAATATGTTCACAAGAGGTCCAGTCCAGATGCTACACGAAGAGAAGAATACGTTCAAAACAGTCCAGTTTAGACACCACAAGTAAAGACAAAGGTCCAGCCAAGATGTTACAAATAAAGTCAGAATATCTTCACAAGAGGTCCAGCCAAGATGCTACAAGTACAGACAGAATATATTCAAAACAGTCCATGAGAGATGCCAGAAGTACAGACAGAAAATATTCATTAAAATACCTGCCAAACATATACCAGTATTGATACTTAGTGTGAATCAGTACAAAGAAATGATTCATAAAATGTGCCTCTCGACAACAAGAATTGAAAAATAAAACCATTGTTTAGAGTTCAGAAGCGAAAGAATTATATGAAGACGACGCAGCCCGAGTGATATAATAATACACATCTGAACGACAAATAATGATTATTCAAGAGAAAATCACTGTTTGAGATATACCATTTCGATTCTTACACGATATCATTTTTTCATCCTTAACGACATCCACCAAATACTTGATATGGTGGCATACAGTCTGTGAATTTATTGTACAATATTGTCACACTTCCAGTCTTCTTTGTTTAATAGTATAATGTTACAATAGGTCACGAATACACGCAGCGCAAAAACTGATATTTGGCGAATGTACAATTTTATTTAAAATAACTCATAGTTTGGCTTGCAAACATTTAGGACAATAACTTGATTAAAATCTTTAATGTATCGATTAGAGAATTTCACTGTAATGCGACTCCCAAACCTAAAAGGAACTTAACTGCGTGTGGTATTTGAAATATTTTTATGAAAAGTCACAAAAGTTTATAACTCAGATTTTTGAGAAACGTAAACACAAATGCACTTTTAATATTAGGGTTTATTTTATGTTTTTCGGTGGTTTATCGAAATATAACGGTGAATTATATCCTGATAAACTCACTGGCCACTCAGTGAAAATTATCAAATCTGATACCCGGATTAACGTCAAAAAGTTTACCGAGCGTACTGAAAGCCGGAAACAATATGACGATGACGTCGTTAAAATGACGTCATCTTTGCGATGCTTCCTGATAAAATTTCCCGCAAATTTCGACATTTTATTGAAATCAACACAACAAAAATAGAGTTTTAGACATAAAATAAACAGAAAAATTGTTGGTATCGATGTAATATCACGGTAATTTCACTCGTGAACACCAAAAGTTGTTATTTTCACTCGTGGCTGCGCCACTCGTGAAAATATCACTTTTGGTGCCCACTCGGTGAAATTATAACGTGATATTACACCGAAACCAACAATTATCCTCTATATATTTATATGTTTTGCATAGGCATACTTTTCTAAATGCATGTCAATTTAAAAATTGTGCTCTGAATAATTCAAGAAAACAAGTGATCAATCCTTGATGATGCAAGTATTAAAGGGTAACATTGTCAATATCAATTTAACTTTGGCCTTATCTCGATTTATCGCATAGTGCGGCAGTTTTCCTTTGATCTTTGCAGTATGTTAAACATTGTAACACACATTAATACTACAATTTTACAAAACTGTTACGATATATATCAACACAGAAATCTCTATAGAGTTTCATTAGAAAAAACCTGTTGTGATATATATCAGCTCAGTAAAACTGTTCCGATATATATCGCAACACTTTTTCTCTATCGAGGTCCTATTGAGGAAGTATAATTTTTTCCTTTCAAAGAAGATGATTTTAGCTCCAATTTACAGTTCACAGAGAAAGAATTATCACAAACACCTACATTTATATAGTAAAAGAATAAATAAACTAGAATATTTCAAAAGCTCGATAGTTATCGCCAAATTCAGAAATACATGAAATTCTGAGATTTCTCAAATGTTTCTTTTTCTTTGATCTTTTTTTTTTTGTTTACAAACAAAACAACAAATTTTACAATATGTTTGGCCAATGAAATGCAAAGATTTAAAAACAATGCAGAAATCTGTTGGATACTTTTATCTGGGGAACACATTTTCTAAAACAGAAGTTTAAGTGTTTCAGTCAGCCAGGCGCAGAAAGGGAATCAAAAGAGTAAAAATAATAATAAACAAATTTAAATGAAAATAATATATAAACTTTAATGATAAAACTATGCGATAAAACAGTTATAATATGTAATGCTCGTGTGTTACGAGGATATATCAGAGCTAGTGGTACATCTCGGTATTTTTCTCTGCACATATCTGTCTGCACATATCTGTCTCGGCCTACCGGCCTCGACGATATGTGCAGAGACAAATATCCTCGATATACCCCTAGCTCTGATATATCCTGGTAACACACTCTCACACATACTATAACTATATTATATTTTATGAAATACAGATAAACTAACAACTATTGATTTTCAAGTTTACATAAGTCGGCGGGTTCGCGGTCATAAAAGCTGAATGAATATATGAATTTAAAACAGGAAATGATTCATAGTGTCTGGAGATTTTGTTTATACTTTTTAAAAGTTGCAAAGTTGTGCAAATAAAACATAATAAAATGAATTTGCTTCAGAAAAATGTGCTTCAAGGATTATTCATCTGTCTGTTAACAGGTGTGTTCTTTTTGACTTTGCAATCTTAATGGAAAACTTAACTATTTAATTTTTATGAATGTTTCATAAATTGAGTGATAAAAATGCATTTATTGGCAAATGCATTTTTAAAAAAATCTCAAGAACACAACATTTTTATATAGTCTTCTGGTCTAAGCAAATGTGTCACGTGAAAATAATGCAAATATTTCTTCCCCTTTCTAAATTTCTCGCTAGGGCAAACCCATTATTTTAACTTTTACGCCGCTTTTCATGGAATTACACGCTAGTGTACCATTGAAGGCTCCATGTGCACCGCCGTATGATGTCTCTGATTGTTTTTGTTTGTACTTGTAGCACGTTTAAATGTTGAGTTCTGTTCAACCCGGGCCTAGAGGGCGTGGACAGTAGCATTTATTTGAACCACCGTCCATGAACAGGCTCAATCGAACCGAGCCTGCTACATTTTCGTTTTAGTCGTGTTGAGCGACCTGTGGAGTCTCCACTTTTTCTATTCTATATCATTTAGTGAAAACAGAACGATATGCATTTGTGTCAAGTTAAATGGACTTACACCGTAAAACAATTATTTTGAAGCCAGTGCTATCAAATAATATCTATACTAAGAATCGCTGGGTAGCTAAGTTCGGACACAGTAAGATCGCTTCGTGTTTTGCATAGAAATATGACAATCTCACTCTCGAACAGTTTCTACTCCCAGTAGAATACAAAGATCTAGTCTGAAGACAATAAACCATGTGTTGTCAGAGAATACTAAGTCATAAAAATATATAATTGTTTTTTTTTTCGGTGGATGGGAAGTTGAAGTAATGTGGATTGTTGCACTCCTCAAATAATCTCATCACAACTCGCCTATATTATTCAAAGTTTGAATACCTTGTATGGTTATCAAGTTATGCACTGGACGAAACATTTAACGGTGCTGTGTGGTTGACGTTACATTTGACCTAAAGTGGTTCGTGCACTCCGCAAATCGTCTCATTGCAACCTACATATATGCCAAGGTTGAAGTCAATACCTTGAATGGTTATTGCGTTATGCTCCCGACACGAAATATGAAATGACATGTTTGACCTTTTAGCTCCATTTATGCCCTTCACCTTTGACCTACCGACATGATTTATGCGTTCTGCACATCGTCCCATTGCCACCTACATATAACAAAGTGTAAAGTCAATATATTGAATAATTGTTAAGTTATGCTCTGGACAAGAAATATGAGGGCAAAGTTTGACCTTTGAGCTCCATTTGTGACCTTGACCTTTGACCTACAGACTTGAATAATGTACTTTGCACATCATCTTATTGCTTTCTACCTATATCGCTCCGGGAGAGGTACGTTCCAACGTATGTCAAGTCTCAACTTTATCGTGTTGCAAAATATCAACGACACACGATACGGTATCTCAACAATTATGTTACTATGTCGCTCCATACGCCTACAACATGACAACAATTTCTTTATTTCAAACAAACATCAACAACAGACATGGTCAGATAACTTTCCTTGTTACCCATTGATCTAGTTGATTTATATTTTAAAACCATGTATACTACAATTTACAGAAATGAACGTTATTTTAAAACTAAACATAACGCTTATATGTTCCTACAATTATATGTGTGTAGATGTTATTAGATGTTTAACTTTTGTCAGTAGTGATCTTACAATCATTATTGTGCATGTAGTTTAAAAATAAAGCTCGTAGATATTCTTTATGATGTTACGAAGTCTAACAGAATACGTTGCAAACTCTGAACGATGACACAATTATATGGTACCAGCCCTCGTCGATGTTTTTTGGAATATTGTTACAGATTTGCAACGAAAATCATAAATAAAGTATCATATATTTCACGTTACCTTTACAGAATTCCAATCGTAAATGTGACTCTTTGTTTGACACAGCATCAGATGCCATAATAATGATTACCTGTCCATTTAAAGATAAACATGTAGCCTGTGACCTTGACAGTGTATATCAATGAGTCTAGAAAACTAGCTATTTCGCCGAAGGAAAATAATGATAATAGTCTCATAAGTAAAATGTTAAAAGTAAACATGCAAACAAAATTTATTTACAGTAAAATATTTGATGGAAAACGACAACAAAACTGAAGATAAAAGAACATACTATACCAGTATTTTTATATGTATTTTCAAGGGGATAATTACGTATATAAAATATCCAAAACCAAGCCATTCTATTGAAATTGATATTGATCATAATATGAAATCAAGCTAAATTACCTTTATTTTAAATTCTAACTCTGTCGCGTGACTTAGGCCTGAGAGATCCAAAGGCACTTTGCGAGTAAATCCATTTCTGCTTCCCAAATGTACGTATATAAAATATCAGAAAATATCAAATCTTTCTCGCTAATTAATTTTTAGAGAACCACGAATCCTACAGACTTTATGAGTAATTTTATGTCTGTTTTTAAAATGGATTTCTACAGATATAAAATGTTCTATTTTACATTCCTACTATATCGCGTGACTAACGCTTTAGGAACCAACATAGGGTGTAGACTATAGGAGTAATTTCGCTTAGAAAACTGTTTTTTAACAAATTACTACGTACCCAAGATATCCAAAAGTAATCGAACAATTATATTTAGATAAATGTTATGCATAGTATGAAATACAACTAAATGTACAGTCTAAATCAACATATTATGTCTACAATTTACAATTTAAAGTACTAGTAATTTTAAATTTTCTGAATTTGAAAGATTACAAAAAGTGCAAGCTAAGAGACATCCATATCCTTTAAAACAATAACTTCTAGATCTACCAGTAACCGCAAGAGTTAGAGTTAGTATTATCATCGGACTGCCCGCTCAACTAATCGCATTTTTTACCAAGATATTAATATCATATGATATAAGCAAAGTAAGTTTGAGAGATGAAAAACACACGCACTTGTATTGGTCGTTGGGGAAATGGGGATGGGCGGTGGTTGGGGAGGAAATTATAAGTGAATGAGAAACAATTTAAGTTAAAAATTAGTGTGAGAAATGTAAAAACCAATTAGGAAAGGGAAGAAGGACAGTAGGTTGTGTGTGTGTGTGTGTGTGTGTGTGTGTGTGGAGGGTGTGGAGTGGGTGGGCGTGCGGGGATTGAGGGGATATGAGAGATACGTACAATCAGGATAAGATATAAGTAAATGTGAGGGATGTAAAAATAGAAAGAAAAGTGTACGTGTTGCGGGATGAGGAGGGCGGATGCGGGATACTGAAATATATGAATATACATTGTATGTATGAAATATAAAATATAAGTAAGTGTAAAGAAATATGAGGTATGTAAAAAGTGGTGTTTTTTTTGTTTGTTTTTTTTTGTAGGGTGGGAAATGATTGGTAAGCGTAAGTGGGGATAGGCATTAGACGTGTGGATAGGATGGATACCAGTAACATTATGCGTCTTAGCTAAACTGAGCAGTGCGTCATAAAACTTTAACTATTTTCAATCGTTATGAGATATTTGATGACTGTAGGGGAAGTAGATATACTTTAACCAGCAATATTACATTTTTTTACCACAGTAATCATGGCTCATTTTTTCGAATAAAAAGTTATTTAATACAGATGCGGATACGGAATGATACGAATAATCAAGCTTCCCCAGTAAAACTTTATCAAGAATGTCTTATGCTGGAACAAAGACTGTAGACATACATACGCTTAACCACTACCAAATGGACCATGTCTCCCCTTGGTATTGTCATTTAAGGCAGTTTTACTGTTAAATATGCTTCGCAAGTGTCATTTTTAAATGCTTTTTATCCGTAATAATGCTTCAATGTGCGTTTTAAGACTTGTCTTATAACCGAAACATTTACTACATGTATTACACGCATAAGGTCTTGAATCTAGGTGTTCGTCTTTGTGCCTTAAATAACAAAGTTTTTCATAAAACTGTTGTCCACATATTTCACATGTGTAGTTTCGAATGCTCTGTTTAAACATATCTTTGCAGGGTAAATATGTTGTTGAAGTACTTGCTACAAAAGTCACATAACATTTTCAAACCTTTATAAATTGACAATGCGTGATGTCTAAGGTCGTACATATCTGAAAATGATTTCTTGCATTTGCAACATTTGAAAACTATTTTGCCATGAACACGTGAATGTCTGTATGAATTTCCCCTATATACAGTTAGATATTTGCGCTTTATACAATGGAATACCTTTTTTTATCAGCTTTTGCCTAGTAAATGAATGAAAATTGTTAGTCTTTACACACTATGTTTTATTCATTACATAAAAATTCTGTGTTTCCATTGTCAAAAGTAACTGGACTTCTTCTTTTCAGAAATGATTGTTTCAAAACGCTCTGACAATAACAAAGATCATGCAAAGTGGAATGTAAACTATTACCCTAAACCGACCAGAGGTGTCAAACATTTAGACATGAACTTGAAATGTAGTAATAAATACCAACTGATTGACGTCGAGGTCATTGCTGGGAAGAAAATGTTTGAAGACAATCAGGAAGAATATGTGTTCGGATATACACCTTCGCTAATCTTCAACGTTAACAACTGCTATTGGAACCAAGGTTGCACTATCACACTCCCGCAAGACCTTATGGTCACTTGTGTTACTGTTAAAAATACAGATGGCAAAGGCGCCATTGTTGTGCCGAATGAAGGGTTCAGTTCTAAAACATGTGCAATGGAAAATGTTCAGTTTCTCAATCCAGTGCACGCCAAATGCATAAAAGTAAAGGGTATGTTGGCTGTTTTAAACTATGGATATGATAATGTCAAACACGTTTGCATAAAAAGAACATATCACTTTAAATTATCTTTATATATTTTAAATTGTGGTATATGATGTTTAATTATGTCAGGAACAAAATAGGTGTATAGGATCTACAGTTCTCAACCATTTGAGTAGAATATAAACTTTATATATGTCAACTGGTATTAACGCATGTTTTATCCTCAAATTAGTCTTCTGCTTTTTTTTCGTTTTCAGTTGTGAAGAATATTTGCGAATTGAAAAATGGGAAACCTAACTGCACGAATAAACTTCCAAAACGGAAAGGAATGATAAAGAGTCATGAGTCATTCCCATGGAATTACAACGAAACGTACCGAAACCTTGTGTGGAAATATAACTTTCCTTTGACAGACAAGAAACAGAAAGTACTTGTAATTGGCTTAAAATCCGTACACGTATGCGAAGACGATCGCTTGGTCTTAAGAACAAACAAAGGGGAAATGGATATTGCAGAAATGGAAGAAAACAAACATTTGAGTTTTAAAAAACAAGATCATGGATTTTTAGATCTAGAATTCAGTGTAGCTTCAGACAGCAAGGGGTGCGGCGGATTTCTAATCTGCTACAACGGTAATATATTAACTTTGTACTGATCTTAGCATATTTTCTGTCGTCCTTACTGTTTCCTGTTTTTCTTCTATCTCTTACAGCAGTAAGTAATATATTTATAATATGGCTGTCATAACAGTAACTTGATCAGCAATGTTGTATTCGACTCGAGTAGATTTCGCCAGGTCTAGATCCTGTCTGACAAAATCTACAAGAGCCAATGGTACAGACATACAGAGACACACACGGCCACTTAAGGATTCAAAGCTGACCAGAGAGATACTAGTAGAGTGAGACAAAGCATACAGGCATATACATCTTGTTTCGAATGTAGCTTTCTGAAATTAAACAAAAGTGCCAGAATGTCACAATATACGCCCGTCACAGCAAAGTTCTTTACACTAGCACCTGTATTTGCAAATGGAATTTTAATTTTGTGGTTATTTACAATGTTTCTTTTTTTTTTTTTTTTTTTTTCTAAAAAATCCTTACCAGGTAGAGATACCTTAAAATACACCAAAAATTTGAAAGTAACATCAATGTTGTACCACAGAAAAGTGCTCTTGGTTTTTTCCTACGGTCAATTATAAAAAAGTTACAATGTAAGTTATTTATAGTAACAACTAAGGGAAGTTAATCTTTAAAGAAAAAAAATTGCAAGTCCACACAAAAATCCTTACCAGGTAGGGATAGCTCAAAATACACCTCAGAATTGGATGTAACATGCATGTTGTACTACAGAAGAGTGGTCTCGATTTTTCCCTACGACTAGTAATGAAAAAGTTACACTATAAGCTATTTATAGTAACAACAAAGGAAAGTAATTCTAAAGAAGGGACCAGTGCATGACACTCAATCTCATGATGGTGTACAATTGTGCCAAGTTACATCAAAATCCCTCCATGCATGTGTGCATGTGTGACCTTGATCTTAGACCTAGGGACCTATTGTTGCACAAGACACTCCGTCTGGTGGTGAACATTTGTGCCAAGTTATATCAAAATCCCTCCATGCATGAAGAAGAAATGTTCCGGACAAAGTTTTCATTCTTGTTTCCTTTGACCTCTAAGTGTGACCTTGACCTTAGACCCAGGAACCCTAGTTCTTGTGCAGGACACTCCGCCTCATGATGGTGAACAATTGTGCCAAGCTACATCAAAATCCCTCCATGCATGAAGAAGATAGGCGCCAGAAAATGTTTTCATTCTTCTATCCTTTGACCTCTATGTGTGACCTTGACCTTAGACCTAGGGACTGGTTCTAGCGCATGGTACTCCGTCCCATGATGGTGAACAATTGTGCCAAGCTACATCAATTTCCTTCCATGCATGAAGAAGATATGCTCCAGATAAAGTCATTCTTGAATTTTTCAATATTGTATACTTTGCCCTCTAAGTGTGACCTTGACCTTAGACCTAGGGACCTGGTTCTTGCGCTTGACACTCCGTCTCATGATGGTGAACAATTGTGCCAAGCTACATCAAAATCCTTTCATGCCTGAAGAAGATATGCTCCAGACAAAGTCATTCTTGAATTTTTCATTCTTGTATCCTTTGACCTCTAAATGTGACCTTGACCTTAGACCTGGTTCTTGTGCATGACTTTCCGTCTCATGATGGTGAACAATTGTGCCAAGTTTCATCAAAATCCCTCCATGCATGAAGAAGATATTCTCCGGACAAAGTCTGTGGACGCCGCCCGCCCGCCCGGGGCGTTCCCATAATACGTCCCGTTTTTCAAACGGGCGTATAAAAAGAAACATACATGTACACTCAAAAATGATATATCTACTAAAACATGTATGCTGAAAAGTAGATACAATAAGCAGTCTCAATAAAGCATCTGTCCGGAGTTTGTACGTTATTTATAAGCACGTTTTTGTATTAGCCTTTCTATCTGTTAGGGACGTACCTGGGCATACGCCTATACGCCTTTGCATATAATCCAAATTCGGCATCGTGAAAATTTAAAGGCTCAATATACTAAAAATGCAATAAAATGAAAAGCTAAAGGAGGTTAGGCGGCTATTTAAAGTTCTTCATTTGAACAATATCATCTGAATGTGATTATCTAATTCGTTTTCGAATTATTGGACATGCTTTGTATTTTTTAATAATCGTAAATACAAAAAAAAACATAAAAAGTAAGTGTTGATTTCCTAGAAGCATAGCAAACACAGCAAAAGACATAGATCGCCAAAAAGGCATGTAATAAATAAAAACACACACGCACGCACGCACAAATACACAAACTGACAGCGCGACCAAAACGAACGGATAAAGGAACACACTATGCACTGACACACTATGCACTGTCAATGAAGAGCCAGTGGCAACACAATCGAATGATACATCTATTCATATCTTTCTTTCATATACTATTTCTAAGTCATATACTGCTTAAAAAGAAGCAATTTTACAGATGAAAGCTGGTCTTACTGACAGTGTTTTTCTGGTATATCATATTTGCAGTTTGCAGTTCTCATTATAATCAATTTTTATCAGTGAAATCAATATTATTGTAACCAATAGCTCAAAGTAAACAAACTGGTATACACATGTGTATATTCATATTGGGCATCCCTTGGTTAAAGTTTTCTATAGAAAAAAAACCCACATAGATATGTCTCACAAGAACCAAAAATGCTCAAGTGGCAAACTTTAGTAGAAACATTCGGAAACACGAAGTGAAGCATGTATTAATGCAGTGGGAAAGATGTAGGTTAACCCTGAAACGCTTAGGAAGTTAAGTATAAGATGATCATTTAAAATAAATTTACAATATTTTACAAGTTCGTTTATATGTCTCAAAATAACTATCCAGCTTTTAACAGAGGACGGCCCCGGATGAACTTATACCTGGATAAAGCCATGTATTGTTCACAAAGCCAGCTTAATGGCTTACTCTTATTAGAAAATACCTGGATAAAGCCATGTATTGTTCACAAAGCCAGCTTAATGGCTTACTCTTATTAGAAAATACCTGGATAAAGCCATGTATTGTTCACAAAGTCAGCTTAATGGCTTACTCTTATTAGAAAATACCTGAATAAAGCCATGTATTGTTCACAAAGCCAGTTTAATGGTTTACTCTTATTAGAAAATAGATGGATAAAGCCATGTATTGTTCACAAAGCCAGCTTAATGGCTTACTCTTATTAGAAAATACCTGGATAAAGCCATGTATTGTTCACAAAGCCAGCTTAATGGCTTACTCTTATTAGAATACTGAAAAACCTGTATGTTCACAAGCCAGTTTAATGGTTTACTTTTATTAGAAATAGATGATAAAGCCATGTTATGTCCAAAGCCAGCTTAATGGCTTACTCTTATTAGAAAATACCTGAATAAAGCCATGTATTGTTCACAAAGCCAGCTTAATGGCTTACTCTTATTAGAAAATAGACATCTCGTTCGGTGTTTTGAACATGCAAAGATACGAGTGGATACAAGCTACATACATGTACCATTTGAACCAAATTTTATATTTGAAAATATGAACAATTACTACATATAGGTTATGTAAACATACAATTAACAGTACTATGCAATACGTTTAAAATAAGACAAAATGCATGTCTAGCTAAAACAGTATAAATATTTAGTAATAGTACAAGAAGTCTAGCTAATGATTAACATTTAATACACGTATACTTATTGGATGTTTTAGATTTAGGGAATCATTTTGCCACAAACTCCAAGTTGCGATTCTCTGTCACAAAAGATATTCTATTGTGCACATCATAAGAGGAAGCCATCCAGCTGGCTTACGGAAGGTTGGTGGTTCTACCTAGGTGGCCGCCCGTGATGAAAACATGCATGGAGGGCAACTGAAGTCTTCCTCCACCATCAAAGCTGGAAAGCTACAAAGTTCAAATATTCACATAAATCTGTATCGGTGCAAAGTTATACCCAACAAACCTATTGTGCATGCAAGTTTCTACGGCAACGTCCGCTCGTTTTCTACAAACATACCAACAAAACACCATGTATGTCAACTGAACCTCGATGTACTCAATTTGGGCAGGTCAGAAAATTTTGTTTGCACAAAACAGGACACTTGTCTTATTCTGCTGTTCAAGTTTCAAACGACATGTGCGTTATTGGTAAATCAAGAGAGCATCAAGAGAACAAAAATGATCAGCCGGTATCCCGGGTAAGAATAAAAGTTACGCTAAATATAATACTCTTGGAGTGATAATAAAGATTTTTAATGGTTGTAATTTAATCTATTAATCTATATCCAAATTTGGATACCGAAAAACCATTTCGAAAATTACGCAGTTTGAATTTGCATTTTGCCAATATTAGATGTTGTTTACGTTTACTACAAAGTTTCGTTTCGTGTGAGAAAACTTGAAATATTTGTGTGGGTAGATATACATTTATCAAAAACCTATCAAAATGCGGATGCAGAAGTCATGCGTTAAATTAAACACTGAAGAAGATTTCAAAAACGATAACAACAAAAAACTAGTTGCACATGATTCAAATATGCGATTTGTTCACATGTGTAGCAGTTGCTAAGAGTTTAGATGCAGTTACCCTAACAGACACATGGTTAGGTCCCTTTGGCGATACACAATATGCCTGCGCGGGTCTTGGCAGTTGCAAAATAGAATATAGGGGCCTATTATAGAATGACATATGTAGTGTTTGTACCAGAGTGTTCGAGCTACTGAAGAACACAATTTCCAGGGTAAAGTTACATAGGACTCTACACGAAAAATGGTTATATTCCTCAAAATATCCGAGGCTGTTCCAGTTGCAATTTTAGAAACTGTCACGAACACTGCTAGTAAGCATGAGCGGTGTGATAAACTATGAATTTAAATGATCATCTTTGAAGTATGTAGTACAAATGTGACAAACAAAATATATTAACTCTGGAATATAGCAACAGAACGCATCTCCTGCCGAAAAAGACTCAACATTTTCAAGGGGAGGCCCTAAAAACTCAATCCATCAGGGGATGGAGACCCCCTCCGTCACCTACCCCTCTCGCGCAGCATCTCGCTTGGTTCGTAGCTATGCTGCTCATATCTGGCGTACAGTTCAAAACCATTCAGGTACGCCCCTGCCTGTGTTTAAAGTGAAATCGGATTTTTTAAAGGTATCAAAAATGTAATTTGCTCAAAACACCGAGGCAGCAGAATTTCAAAATGTCAATAGCAAATGTATATGTTGCTTTTTTGCAGAGATAAAGAAGAAGGAATTAAACAGATACGACGGGAAAAAGCGAAACGTGTGTGACAACCTGTTCAACAAGAAGGCTTTGATTCCTAAGCTTGAAACGACGGGAGTGCCTTAAAATTAAATGCTTCAGCGTACATTCATACAGTTCTCCACTGTCATTGTATATTTTTCAATCTGCTACATTTTTAACAGTACAACGGCCTACACAGCATAAGTAAATGATATACTGATAGCCAGTCACTATGAAAAAGCACGAGTATCTTATACAGTATTCCAGGAAATCCTCAATTTACTTTGTAAATAGCGTTCTTTTTTACCATTTTGTAAAATTCAAAGTAATCATGATTACTTCTTAGAGACAATTTATGATAAAACGAATCAGGATGATTGCATATACAAAGGGTGTTAAAAAATCCGAAAAGTGATCTAATATTTTTTATTTCTGGTCCTATTGTGATAAAATTTGAAAATATGGATAAGACTATGTTTAATGCGAATATTTTACAAATTTCAAAACATGCACATTATTTATTTATCGTCTTTATGGCAACGCCACTACCAGTGAAGCGGTTCAGCGTCATTGTGACCGAGTCATAAACAAATATTGTTCATATGGTATTTCTGTCGTATTGACGAAATGATGAACTATGATGTATCGATCCGTATCTAGCAACAACGTGACTGAACTTTATTGTCCTCTGATGTTTGAACCGCGGGTCGTCGGCAATATTCTCCTGACCACTTTTAAAGCTCCCGTACCACCAATAAAGTGCTGTTTTCTAAAGGACATTGTCCTCTAACCCTTATGCAGCATAACAATGGTCTTTTCTCTGATTTTTTTAAAATTCAAAATACATAGAGGATATTACTTGAGTGTCTTTTCATATTGAATTTATTAAACTCGGCTAAACTAAAACTAAATTAGGCTCTGCCGGGCATTTTATCAATTTTATTCAACGAGTTTAATAAACTCAATGTGGAAAGTCACAAATGTAATATTCTTTTTATCACATGTAAGCTTTTCGTGACAAAACATAAAATATCTACTTTCTTTAACTATTATAAACAAGTCAATTTGACCAACGTCTCCGATACTTTAATTTGTATTTGTATTTGGGTTTTAGGTCTACGGCGCACCAAAACAGTATAGGTTATATGGCGCCAAACAGGACTACAAATTTTGGTTTCACATCTCATTTTTGAAATAAAAACATGAGGTATGGAATCAAAATTTGCACTCCTGCTAGAATCAGAGTTACAGCAAAACCAAGTGTTGAGACCCTATTAGTCGCCTCTTACGATCATGTAAGGGTAAGGCAGTGGTTCCAATTCTTTTCATACACAGATCGTACCAGAACCACATGGGGCCCGATAATTTAAACCATGTCGACCTCAAAGCTTTATTACACTAGTAGTGTATTATCAAAATGTATTTGGCTTTTCCGCGACGTCAAACATGTGATAAATTGAGGATATTTGTTTGTTTCATTGTAAGATCAAAATATATTTCACCGAGTGAACACTATAATGCAATTATTTTCACGAGTGCGCAGCTGAAACAAACAATGTTTCTTTTTATTTTATATGCTTTTAATGGTTTTAACCAAATTATATCCAATTTGTCCGCGCAACGTCACGTGCATGGCACCATGACATCGTCACGTACATGGCATCATGACGTCATAATGCCGTGACGTCAGAATATCTTTGTAGAAAAACTGTAAATATTTCTATTACATTTCCTGATTTATTTTACATTTTGTTATGATAGAATGTATATATTTATAATCCTGTTAGTATGTTCATACATCTAGAGCTATATCTTTACTGAAGTGTATTTTGCAAGGAATTTTCTATTATTTATAGATCTAATTCATATTCATTTGCATTCAAGTGTAGTTCCGTATCAGTGAAAAATAAAAATGGTATTTCACTGTTTGAAACAATGAAAATATCAACTTTATTTCACTGATAAATTTCAGTAGTCTATTTCACTGAAGAGCATAAAATATTTTTTTAATTTTTTGTCTCCATTCAACACTGCCGCCAAATATTTTTATGATGGTGCATTTACAATTTGATGTGTTATTGCGTAACGCTTACACTTGATGGTTTAAGAAAATGTAGCTTGAAATATAGGTACATGTAAGTGACAAAATTCAAAATAGAAAAAGAACAAAATTGGGCCGGATGACGTCACATATGGCATGTCAAACGTTGTTAAATTATATATGTATGTTATTATTATTGTCTGTTTGTTATTGTTATTCAGTGTCTTGGCATTCATATTTTAAGTCTTACCATTGTTATTCTATATGTCGTTATTCTTATTGTATGTTCGATATTCTTATGGTAAAAGTCATCATTGTTGTTCAATATCTGACGATTTTATTTACAAAACGTATTCTATGTTATGTGATTGTATTTGTATAGCGTCGCTGTGCTATTTATATCGTGGGAAATCGCACATACAATGCGAATATCAAGCTTACAAAAACAATAATGAATATAGAACAACAATAACGTCTTTTACAATAAGAAAATCGAACATACAATAAGAATAACGACATATAGAATAACAATGGTAACACTTAGAATATGAACGACATTGAATAACAATATCAAAGATACAATAAGAATAACGAAACATAGAATAACAATAATGACTTTTACCATAAGAATATCGAACATACCACAAGATTAACGACATGTACAATAACAATAACAAATTTTAGAATATGAATGACAAGACATTGAATAACAATAACAAACATACAATAATAATAACATACATATTATATAATTTAGCAACGTTTGACATGCCATAGTCACACGACGTTGCATTTACTTATTACTGGTCCAAAGAAAATATGATTTTGGCATATCAAATATGTATTCCCTAATCTACGTTATAGATAGAGTTTATGAAGTGAATTCTTCGAGAAAAGGAAACCGAAAGGGAGTGATCGACCGAGGTTTCTTTTTCTCGAAGAATTCTCTTCGTGGACTCTATCTGACATAGTGTGAAATTTACGTTTGACCAATCAGAATTGCTGAGTCAGTCGTGTTCGAAAATTATTGTTACAGTCACATTGGTATTCGGGAATAAGAAGCCATATTGTTTAAAAAACAACTTGCTCTGATTGGTCAAAACAGTTCCATTTATTTTGATGATCACTTTTCCTGAGATTTATTGAACAACACTCGTAATCAGAACGTGTATTTGGAAAAATGGTTTAAAATTATCGTTAAGGGTAAATGGGACAGTTGCCTATATGTATACAGGGCAAAAAATTTCCTACGGGCAGAATTTCTTTAAACTTTGTGTACTGACTGAAAATCAAGTTTAAAACGGAAATGCGTATCAAAAATCATAGGTACCCAAGCTTGATCTTGAATTATCTGCCCTTGATAGTAGATTTTTTCAGTATTTTCCGACTTTCAAGGGCAGATAATTCATGATTAAGGCTAGGTTCCTATGGTTTGTTTTATTTCATATTTCTGTTTTTGATTTGCTTCTCTGTCAGTACACAAAGTTTAAAGAAATTCTGCCAGTAGGAAAATTTTTCCCTATATACATATAGGCAACTGTCCTATTTACCCTTAACTTGCTAGATTTTTATCTATGTTTTGTCACTAGAAGTACTTGTTGTATCTGTAGCGATGAAATATTGTAACATATTGATTAAATCTTATACTCCATTTCATTGTGTATATTTTACCATATTTCTTATAGTGTAATTTGTAATGTATCTTAATCTATAGTGTCTTGTCATTCTAGACATAGAATTGCCAATCTTGAGTATTGTATGTTTAATATGTGATGTGTATTTTATGACACTGTATTGGAAGAGACTTTAATAAAGTATTAAACCTATAAATGTTTTATTCTCAAACTTTGATCTAGGTAACAGTTACAGACATAAAATTACTTTGAGTGTGAAATAAGCAATTGTATTGTCCTCTGCACGACGTACTAATCATTTAGGACAATGTGACAGTTTGGCAAACTGGTATAAACACGTTTATTATTTTGATACTTGATATTATATTTTTCCAAGTTATTTTTATTAAATTCTCAGTAAGTGTTCATCACATAAATATGAGATACACATTCCAATATTAATAGAGACAAATGATCAGTAGATGGCAACTCTTATTCAAGAACGCGAAAGAAGGAATCAGGTTTAAGTTTCATCTTAGGAATTTGTATTCATATATTATTTTTATTCAGTATCTATGCAGTAGTTCATTACGACATATCAAATTTAGTATTTAAGATTCGGTATTTGATTTTACTTTATCGTAACCTAGTCTATAGGCCTAATTAAAAATTTTAATTATCTCACTCAGTAGCTAGGTTTTTGATTGGTCAGTCATTTTCACGCGCTTCTGTGTATAATTATAATGATTACTGAACAGATCCATAGACAGACAGACAGACAGACATTTTTATTTCAAATCAAATAGGCTAAATAGCCCATGATGACATACATGGTCACAAATACATATATGTTACTAGGTCAGACATATGAGTTATTGTGTCATAATTATTGACCGTGTGATTTTTGAGAAAAGCATGCTTTATTTACTTTTGAAGTCCCTCCAATCTGACTAAAGAACTTGATCTTCTAAACGAAGATCTGAGAATGACCTATTCACATTCATCTTTCAATATATTTGGATTTCCGAAATTGCTATTTTCATTTTCACAAATCTATTTTTATTTGAACCAGTCAGACGACTCGTTTCAACAAGCATTTGGCTGAACCATCAAAATAGCGTCGAATGTCAAAGGGTGAGAAAACTGTGTAGTAAGTCCGGGGCTCGAACCCGGGACCCCTCGCTTACAAGGCGAGTGCCCTACTGACTGAGCTAACCGGCTGTCTGACACCTTACGTGACCACGTCCGTACCGTGACATATGATTTCTCTCAAAACACGAGAGCGTAGCCGCGATGTGGTCGTCATAAGAATTGTCAATATGAAAAACCCAGGCTAAATATATAATTTTTTTAACTTCTACTTTTACATACAAAATGTTGTAAGTAAGGCTCTGATTGGCTAGCGGAAGGGTAGTCAGAACGAGGCTATCAATAGCACGTCTTCAGATCCTAAGCGTAGCCTAAATGGAGATGTACTTTAGTCAGATTGGAAGTCCCTCACACTCGTCCCTCTACCAGTAAAACAGTGTGGGCCAAATTCAGTGTCACAAAATGGTGTTATTGCGGATAGGGATATTAATTAATTAATACTTAATTAATAATTTAACACTTATAATACGGCATTGGCGGGCCTGAAGTGAATAGCACAACTAAACCTATATGTGCACGAGGCTGTAGCCCGTGCGTCAAATATAGGTTTAGGAGTGCTGATCACCCCGCAAGGAACGTAATTACCGATTAATGAGTAGTTTATTATATATCTAAGCATAATATAACGATTTCTCGATTATTTTTAACAGTTTTAACCAGGGTAAAATGACGTCAGAAATGACGTCACTCATTAATGGCGAGCAATTAAATTACCTTTAATAATGCCAGCTTCCGGCTATTTGGCCTAGGTTACGGGGATTTTTGTCCTACGCAGTTTTGTAACTATGTATGATAAGGTATATAATAAGGGTGAATGCTGATTCTGTTCTGAACACGACTTGTCGGCAAATAAAGTGTAAAAACGGAATTCAGTTAACTCGTATCGAATGATAGACGTGTTTTATACCGATCTGTTAAAGTGACACGCTATCCTAAATGATTTATACCGATACAATATATTTGTAAAGAAATCTTCACTTGACTGTCTTTATAACATACTCAATATACATGTATACAGTTTATCAATGTTATTTTCAAAATTTATAACTTATCTTGATATGGAGTTATCAGTAAAGTGAAGATTAGGGTAAAATCTTAGTTCATACGAGTGTTGCAATTTTTTGATAATAAATTTAAATACACTCTACACATGTAAATAAAACATTCAAGTTTACAAAAACTGTCAAAAATTTAGAAGTCTTGATTTTGTATGGATAAGAAAACTTCGTTTGTTACTTGCCCGAGGGACGACATGGACATTTACATGTTTAAGGAAACCGGGTTTTAAGGTTATAATTTCTTATTATACGTGAGTGTACACATGGATCAGACATGGGTAAGTTATGTTATTATTAATATTCTAATTGCTTGTGTGGTATCAATGTTTAGTTTCATGCTTATAGTACTACTTAACATCATAATTCAAAATATTTTCGTGCACAAACGCTTATAAACTCAGAAACAATTTTTCTTGGACCTTTTATCATCAATATATAACAGACTTGTGTTTAACATGCTGATTGTTCGCTTTCCGTCATTTATATAGCACATATTGTGACGAAACTTTGCATGCATGGACCTTTCAATGTTTACTTCAAACATCTCTTTGAAAAATTGAAGTGTCTACTGTTAGATCTAGGAGTTTCCGTGAGTTGAGGCTTAGGCCCTAATTCTAATGCAGGTAAAACAATTCACCAATTTTAGGATGTCCAAGGGTGGTAGTATCGGCATGATCCTACTGATCGGACGACGGACACCAGCATCATAACATAATACGTCCCTTCGGGCGTATAAAAATGGCTGAAATTTCCAATGAAAATGACCCACTAAAACCATTTTGAATATAAATTCAAAACTAGTAAAGATAATTAAAACAATTAAAAAAAGAGTCCTATTACAACACTCTTTGTTCTTTAGAATGATATATGATATTAATACGTATTGTTTCATATTTATAAGATAAATCTGCAGAAAAGGTGAGTCAAACAATGTGTGAATTCAGATTTTAAAATTGATCAATACGGACCATCAAGGAAGGTGAAAGCAAAACCATGAAATAATACTTTACATAACTTTACATAACATTCAAGATGAATAAAGAAGGAAGATTTCTTTCTTATTTGTTTATTTTGCTGTCGTCAAGTCCCGGAAGATAAAATGTAACAAAAAAAAAAAACTAAAAAGAAATAAGTCAGCTCGTTGCAACAGTTTGTATGATATAAAAACATTTTAAGATGACTGTTCTTTCAGGTGGAAAACTTAATATCGACGATATTTTGTTCATAACCAGAGCTGTTTCCGTTGCTTATGGGTTGTCAGCCGTGGCATGCACGGGGGCAGGGATATTTACACTATGGTACGCCGCACCGGACATTAAATTCCCGTTCTCGTCTGCTTCCGGTGTTTGGACGGGAATCTTTGTAAGTATTATTTTAGTATCTATAACATATTGAGTTGAGAAAAGAAATAGTTTTAGAAAATTCTTTAAGATGTTAATACTGTGGCTCTTCGTGATATTTACATCTACAGGAAGTGAAATTCGTGAGTGGTAGCTAGCAATGTTTGTGCGTTCGAAGTAACCACGAATGATTATAATACAAAGGTACATAAGATTTACATAAGAAAATGCACCCCCTCTCCCCTAAGTTCCCAGTTTAATACTTTTTAATTACAGTGATGTCTTACATTATAAAAATGCCATAAGAAGCATGAATTTCTTAGTCATATTTCAAAAAAACATCAGACTTTCGTCTTAAAAAAAAAACTGTTTAAAAGGTGCCATCCATCTTACTAATCCAATGTTTGACTGGCGGTAATTATTTTGTTCGAGGGTTCCGTTTCCTGTTTATAAATTGTTATTGTAACTTATATTTTCATACTTTATATTGGATTTTTATTAGAATTGTCGCCAATGTAGTAAAAGAATGCAAGTTATTTTACATGTTTACATTAACTTAATTGGGATGTAAATCCTACATATCACTTTATGATTTGAGAAAAAAACCGATCTTAAAACATTTTATAACACATACAATGTAGATGCTAGAATTCATCATGATTTCAAACACGATTTTTTTCTTTTCAGACGTTTGTAATATTTGTGCTGGGCAATAAAACTGTGAAAGGGTACAATATAGACTACCCATCTTCATCAAAAAGAAAAGTAAGCAGACTTTCCGTTTACTCATTATCCGTTATAAAATTATGCAAAAGCTGGCTATATACTAGCCTGGGAATCCAGACAGCTCATGTCCAACTTAATAGTTACAATCATAAACTCGATGAATGCCAAATAACACTAATTAGCGCAAATAGATGGTATTAAAAGGTATGATTTATTTATTAAAAAGTACGTATTACTAGCTATATACATACACATTTGTGTATCCGTGTCCATAGTGTGTGTGTATTTGTACGTGTGTTCGGGTTTAACGTCTTTTTCAACAATTTTCAGTCATATAAACGACGGTGTCTACTTGTAGCAGTGAGCACAATGCCCAACTTTATAGTGCTGCCTCACTGGAATATCACGCCGTAGACACGTGACATGATACCCCACCCAGTCATATTATACTGACACCTGGCTGACCAGTCCTAGCACTATCCTCTTAATGCTGAGCGCCAAGCGAGGAAGATGCTAGTACCATTTTTTACGTCTTTGGTATGACGCGGCCGGGGATCGAACCCAGGACCTTCCGCACTCGAAGCGGACGCTCTTATGAGCTAGTAGAACAAGATCTTTGGCAAAACTTGTTTCGTTCAAACATAAATTGATTTCACAATACCGCCATTTTAGGGTATGAAATTTCGATCAAAATCCATCTCAATCTGTGTTTGCGTTTTCCATAAAAAAAAACATTTTTTAACAAAATATGGGTACGAGTATAACGCTTGTTTGAGCACAACTGCGTGTAGTCATAAAATTACTTTTCGCCCTTTTTTCTTCTCACAGGTCATTGCATTTTACACATTTGTCATCATGGACATCACGTTCGGAATTCTCCATGTGACTTTCTCCGCTCAAGGATTCTCATACTGTAACACCGAGATGAGAATTGGAGGACTATATTGTAACGCAGAGGAGCGACCTAGACTTCTACTTATGGAGGGCTTCAATATTGCGTTTGGAGTAATCATAACATTGTTGTCAGTGGCTGTGACCATTTATTTGTCTTTGAGAAGAAAGATAAATATTTTGGCAGGAATTCCGACGGATTCACGTTCTGTTTCGGATTATGTAACACCATGACCGCATGTTACTATAAAATGGGAATAGAAATACTATACCATCTTTAAGGTTTTAATCTGGCAACAATGAATGCTTTTTTAAAGCTGTTCGAAATAAGTCGAGAAAAGTGCCAAAACTATTGTTTACAATTTTTGAAATGTTTAGTCTTAATTAATGCTTTATTGACCATCTCTAGGAACCAATGTTCGTGCACTGGTGAAATAACTCATTCTCATTTTTTAAATAGAAATATTACGTGTATGTCTAAGCAAAGTTTGTTCTTCAGATATTCGCTGGCTGGAATTATGTCGGCAAACAAACACGTACACTGTTCTAGTTTGAAAATCATTCCAACATCACAATGTACAATGTAATACAGAACATCAATGCCTTTTTGTGGAGATGATAAAAAAATACATATACATACAGTACTTCACACAAAAAACTCGAATGAGCTCAGAAATTATTATGTAAACGGCATTAAAACCTAAACTGAACTTTGATCAAATTCAAAGTTTGAATAAAAACAGCACGGAGTTTTATTCCATCCATGTTTATCAAAGTTTTGATCTGAGTTTTGTTTGACCGTTGAAACTGTTTAAAGCCCGAACGACACTCTCAAATGAAGCCTTGAACAATTTTAACAGTTTCGGTGGTCAATGAAAACTTTGATAAAAAAAAACTGTGATAAACGTGGATGGAAAAGAATTTTTTTTTGTTTTGCTTTATTAACTGATGGACTTGGCTTGATGGTGTACTGCAATTTAAACATAACACCGTTGTAAGACATCAGTGACACATGTACATATTCAGTTAGTCTATATAGTTAAACAGCTCTATAATAACAAAGTGAAAGAGCGTACGTGCCTCCTATTGTTGTGTGGTTCACTTATAAACGAGATAAATTTCATGGCTACAGTGTTATTATGAACCTAATTTAACTCATTTGGGTCATCCGTGTAAAGTTCCTGAAAAAAATGTATCATGCTCTTCCTTTTCTCGGCTACAATCATTGTCTAGTCTTATCTATATTTATCTATATTGTCTATTCTTAAAAGGTTCCATATTCGCCTTTGCACAGGCGGCATAAAAAAGTAACAATGTAATGATTTGTTGTGATGAAGGCATTAGCTCTGTTGGTGCCATTTGTCTATGATGCTGATACCTACCAATTTCTTTGACAAACAAACAAAACTTTGATAATGCAAACAGATAACAATAATAAAATGTTTGATAGTCAACGTAGAAAATGCAAACATGCTTTCAAAACTTTTCCAAAACTTTGTTGGAAATTCTCTTGGTCAGAGACAATCTTGATTGTGTCCGCAGGATTGTTTACATCGGATCAACGGATTGATTTTACTAAGTATAGAACAGGGCCAAATTCTAAATATATCGAGGAAAATCGCTGAATACGTTGATTACTTTTCACACTAAATTCTCTGACCACCAAAAGGCAAATGAGAAAGAGAAAGCATATTGTCTTAAAGATGTATTATCAATAATGCCATTGCATTACAAAATGTATGGCATAATCACCTTTGACCAAGTTTTTCAACATTAAGCCCTAGCTATCTACTGACTAGGAAATTTTATCTAATATTTGAATTAGATTCTTTGTCATGTGAATATTTGGGTAATCAAAAGTGGTTAACAACACAGCATAAAATGTATGTGTCGGCGTTTAAAGTATTTATATATTTCTTTTTAGTATAATAATGCAGCCATTATAATTTGTGACAATCTGAAGCAAGTCCACTAAGGAAAATGAAAAAATAACAATTCCATTCTCATTTCAACCGTTGATTAACATTACATCCGATTCTTTAATTTCTATGTTACAAATACAAGTGTACTGATACATATGTATATATATCTAAATACATTAACTTTTGGACCATCCAGTCGCAAAGAAGTGGAACAGACCTAAAATACACTAATGCCTTCTACATATATTCGAGTTCTATTTTTTTTTAAATCCTGAACTAAAGTACATATCAGACATTTTCGCAAATTTAGTCTTTAACCTAAAACAGATCAAAGTTCTATGAATTCAGTCCCATAAATCTCTGTATATCGTCTGCTACCCGGATACAGTGAAGTGTTCTAGCAGTGTCTGTAGTGTTTTCTCTTAATCCCTTCACTTTATCAACAAAATGGAGAAAATCTTGCATGAACAACCCTGAAAAAAAAGACAATATTATCATTTGTAACTCTTTTCTTGAATAAAATGTTTAATTTAATGACACTATGTATACTCTTATGCACCAGGCCTTTTGATGGAAGCAGGTTAAAAAACGATGATTTTGCTTCCCGATTTGGAAATAAGTTACTACATTTATCTGCCTTTGAAAACGGCATTTGTTGGGGGAAATGCCTTTTCAAGGGCAGATAACTCTTTTTCAATACAGGTGACCTATGACTTTGATGGCATACCTTTGTTTCTTAAATGATTGCCCTTCAATATCCAAAGTTTGAAGAAATTCTGTTATTGGTAAATATTTCGCTCATCTCATATACAGAAACTGTAGCGAAATATATTATAACAAATAACCTGTCCTAAAAAACACTAACCTCTGAAAATGCTTCCATGAAATTTGCCGTTTGTAGACATTTTCCCAATGAATAAAACTAAAGGCTTGAAATTCACAATGAAAGTGATCTAGATCTTTTTTCAATATAATAAGTAATTAAACTAAGCCAAAGGTATAAACTGTCACAATTATGCCATATTTCATCAACAACATGAAACTACATTTTTGACTACTTCACATCTAACGCTGAGTAGTCACTTCATATTTGGTGTAAACAGTCCTATACCTGGTTTCTTTCGTGGTTGCGCCACACCCTCCACGGGAGGGGGCGTCACTCCTGGAGTATCATCAAGTACAGTTCCATCTTCCAATATAAATTTCGTCTGTTTTTCCCGCTTCGACCTTTCCTTTGTTCTTCTTATAGTCAAGGTTAAATCCCTGAAAAAACAGGTCCGACTTACAAATATCTGTTGGTGTAGCTAAAACTAATGGCGCCAGTCGGTAGATAGATAATTTTTTACAAAAGCAGACATTTCTTCATTTCAACAAATCTGCCATTATTTGCAAACTCTTAATTAAGTTCCATCTAGGTCAAAATATAACTTACTGTCCATCTTTCACATATAAAGTGCTAATCACACTTGTGATGTTGAAACAAGGACATTTACCAAAATCGACGTCTCCTCACAGACAAAATCAAGTCGGACATAAAATTTGTTAATATATATAACGGTATTTACGTCAGACTAGTAAACTGGGATTCATACCTGACACCCGCGTAACTTAACTAAGTTTAGAGACATTAGTCGTAATACTCCAGTATCTTAATGTTTGATTCTAAGATAATTTTTGGTTTTAAATTTGACGAAAAGCACTTGAAATTGCATTCAGTTAGCTTGACCTCCAACTTCCAGTTCTTCTGTTTACAGTGCATTCTTACCTGCATTTTGAACACGCGAGTTTGGCAGTTGCTACGAATCCAGTGTCTGTGACCTCTAGTTGACCTCCTGTTGCGTGAATGTCATTACCAACAAGTTCATATAAGGTTTGTCAGGGAAACACTCACACAAAAAGGTCCACCGGACTTCTCAAAATCCTCTACCCAACCATTGTAGCTCCCTTCTAGAAAAGGAAAGCAGTAGAGCCCGGTGCAACTCATATATATATATTCAGGATATTCATTACTAAAGTCTAATACAAGACAAACAACTGGCTTGTCTAAACAAACTCTGCAAATCCGAGTTATACCATATTATGCTCATTATAAATTGCTTTTCAAAGTTGTGTTCAGAATCTACTTGATCATAACACTGTTCAGTAAAATTAGGATCATATTTTCCTGAATTTAGAACAGAGTGAATAAAAAGTCAAGATTAATTTATATTTAATTTATATTTCAAATTTGGGCGGGATCTTAAAACATGCGAATTTGAGCACTAAAATAACATAGTATTGAACAACAATTTTATATAATAGAACGTTCGGCCAATATGAATGAAAACTCTTAACGCATGTAAATAAAGGCATTAACACATTTCCAGCAAAACAACTGAAAAAGTACAATAGAAATAACTACAAAACTAGAAGGAAAATATTAATTGAGCCGCGTCATGAGAAAACCAACACATTGGCTTTGCGACCAGCATGGATCCAGGCCAGCCTGCGCATCCGCATAACGGTTTCTCTAATTGCAGTAGGCTTTAAAAGCGAACAGCATGGATCCTGACCAGACTGCGCGGATGCACAGGCTGGTCTGGATCCATGCTGGTCGCAAACCCACTATGTTGGTTTTCTCATGGTGCGGCTCAATTGATGTCAATCCTAATCACTTCCATTAGTTTCATGTATATTACTCCACATTTAGTAATAAAAGAATCGGCCAACTGAAAGCATACCTCAAAATAACGTTCTGTAAATCATTTTACAACAAAAACAGTACTAGAAATGAAATCTTAACCCTCCGTTATCAATGGTGCTAATTTGATATGTTTACATCCAGTGTAAACAAATTGTGGAGGGTCGAAAATCAGATGAGACAGACTTTAATTTATTAAGCCCTTTAGAAGATTTCTTTTTAAACGTGGTGGTCTACATATATTTCTTCGCACATACCTGTCAAATGAATCTCTCCCTTCACAAGAGGACTTCTAGCATTGAGTAACTTTTCTTTCAGGGCAAGAAAACCTGGTGTTAGTAAAGCAATATTCTCTTCATGTAATACCAATCCTGTGTCATAAAATAAAAGAATAATGTGAATCAAGGAAAGCTTATTTGTAAATCTTTGGTTCAGTCAAAACAGTCAGTAAGTTTGAAAACCCCATTCGTATGAACATTATAAGAGTTTGATTTACAGAAATTAAAATATATATACATGTGTAATTTACAGAAAAGGCCAGCTAGATCTTATACTTATAATATTCCTACAAAGTTTGGAGACTACTTGACGAAATAATTTAAGAGAATTTAGCTGGAAACAAAACAAATCAAGTGACTCGGGAGTCAGCTAAAATAAAACAGAACTACATGAGGATTGAACATACATTAAAAAAACTGTATTGTGACGTTATCTGAAAAGTAAAGTCACACTTATCATAGGAGTACATGTACATACGGACAGACAGATAAGAAATCGAGCAAAAAATCCGAAAATTCTCTTTGTCATTTCCTTGGTGGCGATGCAAACAAATAAGAAGTAATTAATTCGTTTGACTGTAACTCTTGATTTATAAATAAAACATGTATGTATATTAATTCATCATAAAAGTGTTTTCAAACCCTTTTCTTCTGCAAGATGAGACAATTCCGCAGTGACTGACGCTGATGTACAAACAGGAAACTCTACAAGGACATGTTTCCCGCAGCCAAATTTCAAAGTTGAAACAAGGTATACGTAAAATAAGTAAACCACTTTTTGTACAAGAAGAAAAGCTCATTTACGTTCATTTCTTTACAAGAAATGTATAAACTAAAATTGTGATATAGACTTTTGCTTACTCATACGGTTTAGGTTTATCGCTGTTTTTCAACAATATTCCCCGGATTTTCTGTCCCAATTTCTCCCAGTGAATCAAAGGTTTTGTATTAAATTGTCACGGATAACATACGCCTCGCTGCACTCCGGTCCTCTTTTGAGCTAAGCGGAAGGGTTTAAGATGTAGACTAAATTTAGATATATATGTTGTCACAGTAACGACAATATCTATAATTTTCAGTAAAATATTCAGTGGAATAAGTCTGAGAAGAAAATCGCGTGTTTCGCCTTATTTTGACGGATTGGTCTTAAGGAATACAACAGCTATGTTGCTGTCAGATACTGTTTTAAAGCCTGTAATAGAAAACAATATTATCATATAACAAATTCAGCTTATCTCAGTACACAACGAATCTTAAAACATTTTAAGTTTTCTTCAACATTTCGATATTGACGTCGTTGATGTGTCTAAGATAGGTACAGAAAGAATTACGTTGAGGCACACCGAGGCAGCGACCTCGGTGTTTTTTTCAGCAACTTGTGTTTTTTGTTACATTCGATAAATCTATAAAATTCACAATTTCTGTTTTCGCTCTAAACAAAACAGATACATTTGATACAAATATCTAACCTCATTTGTCTCCTGTTTTCATAAAAAAGCAATAACGAAATACTAGGTCTAGCAGATCTAATCTATATATTCTTCTATAATATTGAGTCGATGCTCAGTCTAGTATGGTAAACCTGTCAACCTGAGTTGCTCAGATTCATTTGTCTGAAATCACTTTAAAATGCATAGTTTTGCATTATTGAATTTTCCACATTTCTCTAAGAGGGTCCCGAACCCCATCTCTACTTTTACTCAAATTACGCAGACGAGTAGTGCGTATGCGTACATTTTAACCTGATTTGCTAAGATTTTTTCTTATATCAATTCAAAATTTCCCAGGGAGGACCCAGAACCCCTATCTCTATTTGTACTATATTTGTACTCAAGTTATGCAGACGGGTAATGTGTACATTTGAACCTGATTCTCTCAGATTCTTTATCAAAGATGTCTTAAAATGCACCATTTTGTATTTTATAATTTCAAAATTTCTCGGGGAGGACCCCGAACCCAACTCTAGGTGCATTCCAATTATGTAAGCTAGTAGTGTGTACATTTTACTCCGATGTGCTCCTATTTTTGTCTGAAATCGCTTGAAACTAATTGTATAGTGTCAAAATGTTTTTAAGGAGGACCGCCCCAATCTCAACTTGGCTCCAATATTGCAGACGAGTTGTGTGTACATTTCAGAACTGTTTTGTTCAGATTTTTAATCTGAAATAACTTAAATTACACCATTTTGTCTTGCAGAATTTCAAACATTTTCTCAGAATTGGACCTTGTAACCATACCTTAACATATGCCACAACTCCATGTGCATTTTATTGTTGAAGAAAAAAAGTTCAAATCAATTGTTGACTTGTAAAATCTTAGTTTGTACCTAAGCCATTTATATGCAACACTCTATAACGTAATCACACCCGTGATTGTATAGTTACTAACAACAATTATTCTGATTCCATGCTTACTCAGATAAATACAAAACAAACAAAAAATGATCACGAATCTAAGAACACAAACTTTTATAGCACATATATCTTGAGGTCTCACAATTAGACTTACAGTTGGCATTTAAGTTATAATTTCTTTCTGTTTTGGTGGCATGACATGATGACAGATATTACACATCACGCACTAGTTAGAATATTGATTAGATAGACATCATATATATATCACGTCACTAAAGTTATAAATTATGAATTTATAGGCACGTGATAAAGTTTGGAGAATATAAGACACATAAGGAACGTGATGTAGCACTCATATAACATCTGTTGTTTACAACTTTGCGAATAGAATTCGTAATCCGGCAAATTGGTTACATGTATAACTTTAAGACAAAATTGAAATGCAATATATTTGTAATACATGTATATGATTTGAATGGATATCAAATGTAAATAAAATCAATTACAAAACAATAATTCATAAACACATGATAATACAAATTGTAACTATGTTACAACCCTTTCCGAAATAATTCTGCCTGAGTGTTTTTTTTCAGGTCTGGTTACGGCACTGAAGAAATTTTTATGTTGCAACTGGAAAATCTAACATTAAACATGTGATCAAAAGATTTCAGTTTGTTTAAACAATATCTACTGACATTTTTACAAACGTTGCATTACTACAAATATCAACAGGAAGCTATAACTTTTGTTTAGAAACTCTCTCCCTAAACAAAATTTACTTTCAACGGTAACAAAATAAATAATGCATCGTACATGTTCTGCTTGCATTTTCTTCGTTTATCCATATGGTAAGACATAAATTTGTCAAACTGTAGTTTAAAGATATGTTGGAAAAATACTTCGTTTTTTGGATATAAAATTTACGCTGGCATAGAGGGGACATAGGAAATATTTTATTTATCACGTGCGCACGTGTTAGCTAACACGTACGAACATGTTAATTAACATGTGCACACGTGATAGCTATCACGTTCGCATGTGATAAATAAAATATTTCCTTTGCGAACGTGACAGCTTTCGCGTGCGAACGTGATAAATAAAATATTTCCTATGCGAACGTGATAGCTATCGCGTGCGAACGTGATAAATAAAATATTTCCTATGCGAACGTGATAGCTATTAATTAACACGTTCGCACGTGGAAGCTAACACGTGCGCACGTGATAAATAAAATATTTCCCATGTCCCCTCTATGCCACCGTATAAATTTGAACTGTATATAAATTAAAATCTAAACCGTAACAACTTTGTTATGTATTAATATCTAAAAAGACAGGATAAGGAAGAAGGAAGCGAAATAGAATAAATTAGGTTAATAGGTTTGGAAAGTCACTTTAGACACTGGAGTTTCAAGGAAACTATGCATATGGTCTAAATTTGAAGGCTGTAGCTACAGAAATGTGAAAGTAGGTCACTAGGTCAAAATCAAGGTCAACTCATGTCAAGGTTCATCTTGCCGCTCAAAAATATACATGTGGTCCAAATTTGAATGTTGCAGGTTATGGACAAGAAGATTAAAAGTTTTTCCCTATATAAGTCTATATGAACCATGTGACCCCCGGGGCGGGGCCATATTTGACCCTAGAGGGATAATTTGAACAAACGTGGTAAAGACCCACTAGATGATGCTACATTACAAATGCCAAAGCCCTAGGCTTTGTGGTTTGGACAGGAAGATTTTCTAAGATTTCCCTATATAAGTCTATGTAAACCATGTGACCCCAGGGTGGTGCCATATTTGACCCTAGGGGAATAATTTGAACAAACGTGGTAAAGACCCACTAGATGATGCTACATTACAAATGCCAAAGCCCTAGGCTTTGTGGTTTGGACAGGAAGATTTTCAAAGATTTCCCTATATAAGTCTATGTTAACCATGTGACCCCAGGGTGGTGCCATATTTGACCCTAGGGGAATAATTTGAATAATCTTAGTAGAAGACCACTAGATAATGTCACATACAAAATATCAAAACCCTATAGGCCCTGTGGTTTTGGACAAGAGGTTTTTCAGTTTTTCCCTACATAAGTCTATATAAACCATGTGACCCGCGGGGCGGGGGCCATATTTGACCCCAGGGGAATAATTTGAATAATCTTGGTAGAGGATCATTAAATGATGCAACATACCAAATATCAAAGCCCTATGCTCTGTGATTTTGGACAAGAAGATTTTCAAAGTTTTTCCTTATATAAATCTATGTAAACTATAAAAATAAAGAAAGGGCCATAACTCACTCAAAAATTTGTGAACCGGTCTGATTTTTAGGGGACACAACTAGGGTAATAATACTTCATTCTGACAAAGTTTGGTCAAAATCCCCCCAGTAGCTTCTGAGTACATGCGATAACGAGAAATTGTTAACAGACGGACGGACGGAAGGACGACGGACCACGGACGCAGAGTGATTTGAATAGCCCACCATCATCAGATGGTGGGCTAATAAAAAGTAGTGAATGTTCAACGCAAGAAAGATAAACTCATTTCAACTGAATAATCAACATGTTTAAACTCTTTTCTGATAAATGTTAGATTCTTTTATGACCAGAATAAGGCGCCTTGTGGCGAATTTTCAATTCAAACAGGGCGAATGTTAACCTCCCTTCTATAGCGAATGTTATACATTTCTTCTGATGAGAGTTAACCTCCTTTCTGGCGAATGTTCAACTTCTTACGAGCAAACATTCAATACCTAGCTTGAGCCGCACCATAGGAAAACCAACATAGTGCATTTGCGGTCAGCATGGGTCCAGATTAACCTGTGCATCCGCGCAGTCTGGTCAGGATCCATGCTGTTCGCTAACGGTTTCTCTAATTGCAATAGGGTTTGAAAGAGAACAGTATGGAAATGCACTATGTTGGTTTTCTCATGGTGCGGCTCAGTCCTTTTTTTATAAATATTTATCTCCATCTGGCAAATGTTCAGCTTCTTTCTGACAAATGCTCAGCCTATTTTGGCAAAAGTTTAACAAGTCTCTAGTGAAATGTTCAAGCTATTTCTGTTTTTTCTTCTTCCAATTAGTCTAAGCATCTTCGTCTCAGTTGGTTAAACAATATCTATCCTAAGACAATTCTCGTATTGTCAACGGTTGTATATCTAAACAATATACCCAAGCTGATAATTTTTGCATCTTTTCATTACTACAAATATCAACAGGAAGCTATAACTTTTGTTTAAAACTCTTCCTATAAAAAATTTAATTTCAACCGTAACAAAATAAATAATGCATCGTATATGTTCTGCTTGCATTTTCTTCGTTTATCCATATGGTAAGACATAAATTTGTCAAACTGTAGTTTAAAGATATGTTGGAAAAATACTTCGTTTTTGGATATAAAATTTACGATGGCATAGAGGGGACATAGGAAATATTTTATTTATCACGTGCGCACGTGTTAGCTAACACGTACGAACATGTTAATTAACATGTGCACACGTGATAACTATCACGCTCGCATGTGATAAATAAAATATTTCCTTTGCGAACGTGATAGCTATCGCGTGCGAACGTGATAAATAAAATATTTCCTATGCGAACGTGATAGCTATCGCGTGCGAACGTGATAAATAAAATATTTCCTATGCGAACGTGATAGCTATTAATTAACACGTTCGTACGTGGAAGCTAACACGTCAAACGTGATAAATAAAATATTTCCCATGCCCCCTCTATGCCACCGTATAAATTTGAACTGTATATAAATTAAAATCTAAACCGTAACAACTTTGTTATGTATTAATATCTAAAAAAGATAGGATAAGGAAGAAGGAAGCGAAATAGAAGAAATTAGGTTAATAGGTTTGGAAAGTCATTTTAGACACTGGAGTTTCAAGGACATTTGTTAAAGTTACGTAGTTGTGCTAAAATGGCAAATAACACGGGATACAGAACTATTATCACAGCTATAATTGTTCTAAAAATTAAATTTTAGTTCTTTTTTTTCTGGGGAAACACGGGGGGGGGGGGGGGGAAGGGGTGGAGGGTGTTAACACAATTATAGGTCATGTGGCATGTGGTGACTTTCCAGCTTTGATTGTAGAGGAAAACCCCAGTTGCCACTTCATCACGGGCGGGCACCTGGGTAGAACCACCGACCGCCCGTAAGCCAGCTGGATGACTTTCTCACATAAAGAATTCAACGCCCCGAGTGAGGCTCGAACGCACATCGGTGAGGGGCGAGTGATTCAAAGTCAGTGACGTTAAGACTTAACCATTCGGCCGTGGAGGTCCCGAAACTTTGGGTTCTAGTGTTACTATTCTATAGTATATTTCTCTTTGTTATTCTATTATACTTGTTTTCAGTGTCTGAACGTTATATCCTGTTCTGTCAACTAGTATATTTTGTTCCATTTTTGTCATTATAACATAATATATGTTCTCTTAAACTGTTTTATTTTAACTTCTTCATACATTAAAAAAATATCTGCTATCTAGATCTGGTGACAGCAAAGCTTTGATGTGCATGTATATTCTATGTTTTCATATGTAAAAATTCCCTTGTTTTGTGGAGGTAAAAAGAAAAAAAAAGTGAAGAAATGCGATAGGAAAAGGCGAAAGTGTGTGGACGACCTGTGGGATAACAAAAAAAAAAAAAAAAAAAAAAAAAAATACAACGCTTATTACGAAAGATGCTTCTTATATTCAGTTTGTGATCTTTTTATCAACTGTGCCTGTGAGCTTTGCACTATTTTTTACTATGAGTGATTTTTGACAATGCCGCTGTCATAAGTTTTTTGAAAAACTTGCACAACCCCGAGTAGCGTATACAGTAGTCCCTGAAATCTTTCATCCCCAATATCAAATATCAGCATCATACATACTACAAGTTTTGTGAAACTCCAATTGCTTAAGTTCAGAGATTAAGAATTCTAAACTTCATCTCGTTTTGACGTACAGCGACACCCTCAGCGTCGATGTTGACGTCATGTTTTGACGATTTGCAGTAAGCTCGTATCATCACAACTGAATGAAACTTTACATACGCCATCCCCGTTATAACATAGGTTCCATAACTCTTGCTTTCATTTTGATGAATTTATGCCCTATTTTATACTTTGACATTTTGAAATAAAGTCTGCTAGTTAGTAAAAACAGTAAATACATATCACAATTAAATTAAACTTCATACACTTTATCATTTTTTTTAATTATATTCAGTTTGCGATTGTCACCGAGATAGTACTTCTGTAACTACACATTATAAAACTAATTTAAACTTCGTACCATTCTTCGTCATGGTAATACCATTTGAATGTCATAGGCTGCACAACCTTTTCACTATTTTGTTTTTTTTAAACTCCTTTTTTTAGTTGCGGTTTATCCTGTACCAAATTGCTAAGTGAATTCTGACACTATCATATACATCTGTTCATTTGATGAAATTACTCCAAGGATGTTTCAGTTCTACAATAACATAGTTTCCATTCATAACAATGCGATGAATTTCAATGAACAAGCTTCTTATTTCAACCATCCACTCACACTGACCATTTTGATTATATAAGATCTATCAATGATAAGATATTCCAGCCCATGGTTACATCACAAGCCAGGTCAGGCAGAGTTCATCTTAGATATGAGGCACATTAAATTTGTATTTGTTTCTCATTCATGTATATTCATAGATTGGCATTTAAACAGAAAATAAATCTACCAAAAACCCGCAACCATCAGACATTTCAAGGCTTTGATTTAACTATACCGTATTTTTCTCTTGTATTATCAACAATTGTTAGCGAGTTAGTACCTAAGTTACTACACATCTCGGCTGAATGAGACTTTACACTGATCATAACTCTTGCTGTCATGTTGATGAAATTATTTCCATGTTTTTACTTTGCCATATTTTTAACGATAATCTATTTCTAATTGTAATCGAGTTAGTTTCTTACTAACATCATAAGTTGGTCGATGACACTTGACACTATATTTTTCCATCATAATTCCTATTGTTTAAATTTCATAACTCTTGATAGTATTTTGATAAAATTATCTGCCTTTTTGTACTCTGACATTTTTATACGAATTAGATTTCAAACTCTTCGGTTTCCTTTGTATGTCTTGAACACATTTTGTTGTTCGTTGCTGCAATGTCGAGGGGAAATATTGAAATGCTGTTCATTTGTCTGTCCCCTCCCTTAATCCCGCCACATCTAAAAACATTTTTTTTTATTTCTGTTAATTTTGCTTTTAGGTTCATGTGTATCTTGATATTGTCTCTTAGTATCCTTTCATCTAGCTGCACCCGCCCTCATTACTCTCAACTCGCCGCCCCGCCCCTCATTTTCATTATATTTCTTGTCTTTTGATATTGTCTTGTAACCCCTCGCCACCCCACGTCTACATCCCAACCAACCCCGCCCCACATTTTTTTACTTTTTTCTTTCTTGTGTATTTTCTTAACTCGCCTCTATTGTATCCCGTTATCACTTTACCACCATTGTTTTTTAATTTTCAGTAAATGACTCAAAATACCCTCCTGTCACCCACCGTACCCCTACCTCGCTCCCCCTGTTCAGATTGTTTCCATCTTTTGCGACGAGCTATGTTGTCTGCTGACATTTCTTGATACATATTTTTATTTTAAATTCACTTTATCAGTACGTTTCTTTCGAAAAAGATTCAAAACTTTTCGCGATTTATTTATA
Source organism: Mercenaria mercenaria (assembly GCF_021730395.1). Lineage (NCBI taxonomy): Eukaryota > Metazoa > Mollusca > Bivalvia > Venerida > Veneridae > Mercenaria > Mercenaria mercenaria. The sequence goes on along the minus strand of NC_069364.1, from coordinate 82,370,827 downwards.
GCAAGCAGGATACTAATTTGTCGGCCTAAAACATGAACATGTATCATTAGAAATATTTCTTACATCTTTTAAGATGAAATACTGTGAAATATTGATGCAATATGATACTTTTTTCATTGTTTATGTATTTACCACATAAATATTTTACATTCATGCTTTGATCTCGGGAACGTTTGCAAACATAAAATGAATTTGAGTGTGAAATAGTTCATTGCTTTTTTACATATGTGTGATCAAACAACATACCGATACAATGTATTCATAAAGAAATTGATTGCCTCAAAGCTTTATAACATAATACTTAGTATACATAAGTTATCAATGTGATTTCATAATTCATAACTTATCTTGAAAGTGAATTTTAAGTTAAAAGAAGACTTGGAGTAAATTACATTTCAGTTTATACAGGTGTTTCATTTTTTTGGACAATAAATTTGAAATACGTAATGCAGAACGTTTTAAGTTAATAAGAACGGTTGATTTTGTGTGGATAGAAAAATCCCTTTTATTACATGCCTGGGGGACGATATAGAAATACACAAGAGGAGAGCGGTTGAAAACTTGTGTGTAATCATACACGAGGCTACACATGGATCAAACATGGGTAAGATATATATTTTATTTTTCATATCTATTTGCTCTACAAGTATGAAGGTTATTAGCTGGTCGTGTTAGAATACTAAATAAATATAACATATCTTATTATACATTTGCGGGTGTCTCCGTGGCCAAGTGGTTAAGATCAGTGATTTCGAATCACTCACCCTTGTGGGTTCGAGCCTCTCTTGGGATGTTGGATTCTTCATGTGAAGAAGCCATCCTGCTGACATATGGAAGGTCGGTAGTACTATCTAGGTGTCCTCCATGATGAAAAAGCGGGCCATCATCTAAGCAGGAAAGTCGCCATATGACCTATAATTTTGTCGGACCCAACAAAAACAAAACAAACTTTCGTTTAGCAGTAATATCTAACAACCGTTTGAGCCCGGTTTTTAAGGTTGAAAGTATAAAATTTGAAATACTTCCAGTTCGTGTTCCTTCCTTGACATATTCTAACAAACTTTGCGTTAAAGAACCGTCTTATCCATAGACATCACAACAAAATGTCAGCATTATTTGTTTACTATAATAATCTCATGGTCAATTTGAATTGTTCGTGTCCGTTTGCCTAACCCTGAATTCAGATGTTTGTACGGACCTTGGACCTATCTAAAGTCGGTGAAAGCAAGACATTGACATGTATATTTACAACAGATAGAAGGAAGGTTCTCGTTTTTTTTATTTTTCATTATTTTCCCCGAAAGATCAAATGTAAGATATAAAACTCACCTCAACTCGACAGCTTGTTTACATACATGAAATGCAAAAATCAGTTTTATTAATTTTAAAAATGACTGTTCTTTCAGGTGGAAAACATGATATTGACGAAATTTTATTTATAATCCGAGCTGTTTCCGTGGGTTATGGATTATCAGGAGTAGCATGCACGATAACTGGGGTGTATACACTATGGTACGCCGCACCTGACATTGAATTCCCGTTCTCGTCTGCTTCCGGTGTTTGGATGGGATTCTTTGTAAGATCTTGCATAATATACTCATATTTCTTTGAGAAACAAGTAAAATGTTTCAAAATGCCCATATTGTGGCTCTAACAGGAGTTCATGAATTTCACACATACAGGAAGTGAAATTCGTGTGTTATCAATAATAATGATTTATGCATTTTAATAAGTCTGAACCTTTACCACAAAGATACAGTCATGTTTTTTTTTTTAAATGTATATAAAACATCTTTTCTTTTCTTATCCTAAATGTAAATTACAGTTTGTGTGTTCATCGTGATTTATGCATGAGAGAGAACAAGAAATTTTCCCTTTCAGACGTTTGTAACATTCGTGATGGGCATCATTGCGGTAAAAGGATACGACACAGACTTCCCCTCGTCATCAAAAGGAAAGGTAACTATAAATTCAGATAATCCATCATAAATTTAACAATATGCCAATAATTCCAATAGGGATAGTAAGTAATGGAATTGGGCCTCCGCGGCCAAGTAGTTAAGGTCGCTGACTTCAAAGGACTTGTTACTCACCGATGTGGGTTCAAGCCTCACTCGGGGGTTAACTTATCCATGTGAGGAAGCCGTCCAGATGGCTTGCGGGAGATCGTTGGTGCCCGCCCACAGTACACAGAGAAGCAATTGGAGTCTATATGACCATTTAGTGTCGATTCGCCGTAAAACCCAACTCACTCACTCCATCATCAAAGGTGTAATGTTGCCAAATAACCTATAATTGTGTCGGTGCAACGTTAAAAACAGCAAATTAAAACAGAATTGGAATATCTCGCATTCTTTATTCATGAATTTTACTTTTTTCTCTCTTCTTTTCATAGGTTATCGCATTTTACATATTAGTTATCATGGACGTCATTTTCGGAATTCTCCACGTGTCTTTCTCCGCAGTAGGATTTTCATACTGTAGCGTGGAAATTAGAACCGGAGGGATACTTTGTAACACAGAGGAGCGACCTAGACTTCTACTAATGGAGGGTTTCAATATTGCATTTGGAGTGATTGTAACACTGCTGTCAGTAGCTGTGACCATTTATTTGTCTTTTAGGAGAAAGATAAATATTTTAGCAGGAATTCTAACGGAAGAGTAAACTAAATATACACATGGTGCTGTGGATTATGTAACCGACAGAATGTTACTACAATATTCTAGTGATCAAACCAATACAGGTTTAAAATTTGTATAAAAAACACTTCACAGAATATGGTTTCTAATGTTGAATGCGCGTTTTTCGAAAAGTGCCAAAAGTGTTGTTGAATTCTTTTAGTGTTCAGTCTAAACTTTTCATTTACATTGCTTCATTATGGTCTGAAATAAAATTTTCGGACTGATCTCATTTCAAGTGTTATTATGATGTGTGTCACTGGGTAAAGTTTGTTCCAAGCTTTGTCGATAAGCAAAACCGGCACTATTAGGTTGAAACACCATGCCAACAACATCTAATATAACTCATAACAAAGCATAGGTTTAATTTCAGTAAAAATAGCTGTAAGTGGTTGTTGAATCGAGAGATACCATAGCAAGCATTGTTGATAAATTTCTGACGACTCGTCAATTTCTTGGTAAACCAATAACTTTGCTTGCCTTTCGCTACATCAAGATTATTAAAGATCAGTATTCCTCAATACGCTAAAAGAGAAAATGTTTGTGTGTGAAGGAACTTGGGTCAAGATTAAATTATCTCGAATACTTGAGATATATGTCTTGCTCTCGAGAACATTTGTCGAGGGTTCGAAATAAGATGCCGAGCGATCGAAATATGGCATCGAGCGCTCGAATTATTATATCGTGAACTGTAAATAATAAGTCGAGCGCTTGAGTTAATTTCAGCCTAAAGCGATATATTCATGATAGTTTTAAATCGAGCACATGAGTTTTAAAGCCAACCTCGCTAAAAAGGCAAAGGGAAGGATTTCCCACTATAATTTCAGACTGACTAAGGTCCCATGAAGAATCACCAGAGCCATAATTGTATCGCTTTGACGAGACAGTCTTACTGTTTACGTTTAATGAAGTTTTGTCTAAAACTTAAGGTTCTTGTACACACTTTCTAATTAATAGATGTAGAGAAATGAGCCACATTAACGATTTTGGCAGAGGGTGAGTGTAAGAACAAGTGTGTACCTTTGATGACTCTCTATGAAACCTGTTTAAACAGTCTCCATCAAAAGCCGGAAAAAAGTGAGCATATATCTCTATGTTTAATATTGACATTTAGAATTTCTGTCAGTCTTAGACCGCTTGTCCGTTTTCAGAATAATTATATACAATCATTCATCCGGTGACCATGTACCAAAATTGATCTTGGCAATATTATTGCCGCAGTGATCGTGCATTATTTTCTATATCTTGTCAAAACAATATGTCAATAACCATTCTTTATTGAACATTTTACTTAAAAATGGCTTGCTTTAATATGTGTTTTCGATATGAAACGCAGGTGACTCTGACCAGCTTGTTTTAAGAAAAAATATCTTGAGCGCACGAAACCTTTTTCTCTGTCGCCAACATCTTATTCTCGATCGCTGGACTTTTATCTCGAGTGCAAGACATCTTACTGAATTCATTTTTAAGAAGGAGCAAAATGTAATATGCAAAATCGATTCCGAGCTTTAATTTGTATATAACCAATAGAACCCTGCACATACCTATATAAATCCATTCAGTCTCTTATTAACCCTTAGCCTTCTGGTGGCGGATGATTCTGTCTTTGCGACCAGTGCAGACCAAGATCAGCCTGCACATCCGTGCAGTCTGATCATGGTCTGCACTGTTCGCTATTCATTCAGTAAATTTTCAGTGAACACTCCTTTAAATAATCAATGGTACTGTCCAAATCGAAAGATTGACCAGTTCATTATAGAAATATAGCAGGGTAAGGGTTAATAGCACATCTCTTAAAAGTGGCTAAAACATAAATAAAAAGCATTTATTTTTTGTCAAATCTTAGTGAAGTCTTAAAGTTAATTAATCAGATTATCTTATTACTATTTGTTATGATAGATAACTAATCTCCTTTTTGGTTGAAACGAAATGATGTCTAGCAATTATGACAACTGCAAATCAGTCGAAGTCTATAGCGATGAGCTGATACTGTACCCCAAAAACTATGAAATATCGTTGACGTTTGCATAAGTTCATTTAAGTAATGTCCTTGCGGGTTTTAAAGAACACATGCGGTGTTTTCAATCGAAATATTACAGTGCTCTTTCCTATGTCGCTTTTTAGAAGCTGCAAGTGTCTTTCTATTTTACCATGACAACATCTATAAAAGAGAGACACAAATGACCTTGAAGGCATTATCTTCGTTGGAAATTCAGGCTTCACCGTAGATTCAAACCTATGATCTCCGGTAATCTTGTGCTCTACCAATAAAGCTTATCAGATGAACTGTATTTATAATTAGCATCTTCTACGAGTTGCTTTACCAGGTGTATCATCAAGTACAGTTCTATCATAAAATGTAAACTCAATCCATCTTTTAAACTATACCTTAAATATCTTGGTTATTTACATTGTTATATTATAGATCTATTCTAATATGTCATAAATGTGCTACACACAATATCACACAATAAAAAACAGCACTATAAAGTTGGGCATTGTGCTCACTGCTACAAGTAGACACCGTCGTTTATATGACTGAAAAATTGTTGAAAAAGACGTTAAACCCGAACACACACTCACACACAACACTTTATTTTGGATATAAAATGGTGTCAAAATATGTTTATATTTATTGAGTGTATCCTATTAATCGCTTCAATTCTTCGTCAATATTATGTTGTCTTTTTCCTCGATCTTTTTTTGTCTTTCTTTCTTTTATTTCGTTTTCCTTGTTTTTTCTTCTTGCCATTTCGTCCCTTGCCGTTACGCCTCTTAGCACATCTTAATCTGGCCTTTTCAGTCTTCTTTTGCAGACAACCTGTAAGATATGCAATATAATGTAAATAAATTCAATTTCAACCCAAGAGAAATCAATCAAACTTGTGGGAGATCGATTTATAAAACTCATGTCTCACTTTTAAAGCAGTTAATTCAGATTGACAAATACGGGTTTTCATTGCAATACGGATATATAGACCAGAACGCACTCAGTCACATTATACTAACTATTCTTTTCTCAATCTCAAATCTAGTATCAGGCCGCATTTTAAATGTCAAAGCTTTTGTTAAACAAACACCGGTATCCAATTATGATTATAAGATTATTTCACTGGTAGGTGCAGATGGGAATATCCGGCTCTCGGGTAACTGTTTATGGCGGTAACGAGGCTCTTGCAACTAAAATATTACGTTTTGGTATTGATGGATTGTTAACTGCAGGTGTAATAATTGCAGGTGTGGTGATTGTAGATGTGGTCATCTTATCTTGGTGCGGCGATAGAGGATCTGGATCGTCCATGTCTGGTTTCAAATTAGTTATCATGCCATTTGTCATAATACTCTCACACGCATTCTTGATGCCTTGATCCTCATCAGATATAACTGTAAACAAGAGCAAGTATGATAAATACATATGTGCAATATAATAACTTGTCGGAAATGTAAATCAGTTACAAAAATACTATCATCTTGGGCATCGATCTAATTAACACCAAACCAATAGAGGTCACCTACAGACGTTTGACGTTTGACGGCTGTCAAAGCGCCCTTTCGTTAATGATAGGAAACCGTTTCAACGAGGCTACTCTGGCATAGACCTTGACAATAATGATCCCTAAAAGAATAGGAAGGATAAAATTATCATATAAGTCCTATAGCATCAGAACCAAATGTTTTCCACTTATTGCTCAGCTCATTCGGGTTTTCCGCCATAAAAAGATGACAGGTCGCCATACATGTATGACCTATAATTTTGTCGATTGAAGACTGAAAATGTTTAGATTATGAATACAAACATTATTAACCTCAGTCATTATAATCATGAGTTTTGACAAAATGAGACTCCCCTGATTCCGTGTTTTATATTTTCGCGTCCGTTAGGGATCAAGGAGTCCATTCAATTTAGATGTATAACAAAATTTCGGCTAAGCCGGAGATCTTTGTATGTGTGTGGGGGTGGGGGGGGGGGGGGGGGGGGGGGGGGGGGGGGGGGGGGGGGGGGGGTTCATGAGCGCAGCGTTACACATTTCTTTGCCTCTCATGAATAGACCCGATCAGAGCGAGTGAGTTTTTTTTTTTTATCTTTTTGTTGCATTCTATGCTGCCATAGGTTCTACTTTGAGAAATTTAACGCATACATCGATATGCTAACAACACGTGCATATGTGAAGCAGGTGCCAGATGGGCAAATGCCACCTGACCTGTCTATTTTTACATCATTTTCTTGAACATAGGATTCTTTGAGTGATTCCAGATAAGCTATCACTTCTGTATTTATTTGCTTCCAAGACAGTTAGTTTAGTGAGCAACTAAAGCGGAAAATCATATCCATGCATAATGCAATGACAAGTAAAAACTGTCTACAGTTGGTATTTTATTTTAAACTATCGTACCGGTGGTGTTAGATATTTGTCCTACGAAATTCCAGTGTGTCATACCTGTTTTATTTTTGTGTGACAGTTGTTTGTTTCTCATATAGAAAAGATGAACTTACATTTGAAGCAAAGTATGAAGCCTTTTCCACTGTTTGACTCTTCTCCAACATTAAACACGATTGTCGTAATGCTTCCGTTTGAGAAACTGAAAGTTTCCGAGGAAGAAACATTAACTGGCACCCTACCCCTATTTCCAATAATAAGTTGGTCGTCCTCACTTAGATCTATGTTTTGAATTGTTACCACAAGCCTTTGTCCTGTTGGCCAATAGATCTTCACTGAACATTTTCTAGGCTGATTTGAATAGTTCCAAGGATGGAGTTTGTGGCTCCGGATAATCCCAGCCATATGAGAATCTCCATTTCTCGTGTAAACAGACTTCCCATCTTTCAGGTCACTGCACATGTCGATAAGAAGTCTTTTAGGTTGAACATCTGTAAAATACAGAATGACGATGTATTGTTAAAATTGAAAAAAAAAATAAAACTGACTCCTATCTCATATGTAAAGTAAAACGTTATCAATAAAGGTTTTAACTTGCTCTACGATGAGAAAATCGCAATAGTTTATGTTTTGTAGGTTCGACATAATATATAGCAGTACTTGAGCAGTCATACTTTAATATAGGCAACTTTTCTGATACATAAACGTCAAGAAAAGGCAATTGCATCGGTATAACAACATATTCAGCAAATCACAGAACGTCAAATGTTCTTAGAAAAGACGACTAAGGATGATGCTTTGAATGCCTTTCTAGAGTAGTTATATAATAAGTTTACATAGATAAATAAGTTTCTTGTCGACAAAACCATACGATTATTGGCTTATAGTTACAAAGTGGCTATAACCAGTCCTACCCCATCCGTTGTAATTTTGTATAAAATAATTTATTTATTGTATATTAACCATTTCCTGACAACTTAACATAACCATAATCTTCCTGGTGGTCAGTCGGCTTGAAACAGTTGTAGCGGATCCTCATGAAAGCTGGTTCCATTCCCAAACATGTGCGGTCAGTCACATCAGGTTCCGTAAAGACAATTGGGTCCTGTGGCCAGTTTATCAAGCAAGTGTTGTGCCAATAGCAATTCATGCTGTTAACCATCAAAGCTGGTGTCATACCTAAACATCCACCTGAGAAACCAACACATATCGTCAAATGCGTGTATTTTGACAGGAACATAACTCGCTTATCTCAAACTTCCGGCTATCTAGAAGACATTTCCTACCCCCGACCCGAAAACACGTGCATAAAATATTATTTAAATTCAAATTTCGAAGTAAAAAGCTCGATCCCTTTGAATTCTAGACCACGAGTTTCAACTGTATTTTAGTGGGAAATGTTGCCGGAGGTACATCATAATATCGTTTATAATGAGGTGCCATGAAAGCAGACATTCATTGTAATTAAAAATATGTCAGAACTATCAATACAGTGTTTACAAACGTGACTAAAATTTTACAAATAATAGTTTGTTTGTTTGCGTGGCGCTATGTCTGAGTTTTTATGCAGAACACCACCATTGCTTTCAAGGCACTTCCAGTTGGTCTAACTCTTCATTCCCCAATCAAATAAGCACTTGAAGATAAAAAATTGCAATAATATATTTTCATTTGCTGTCTTTACGCCTAGATTCTTACCCCCTGTTTGCTTGCATTTCCCCATTCCAGATTTGACGGTGACATCAGAGATATATCCGTCTGTGCAATCCAGCCGCGAGCTTTTCTGTGTATGACTGGCCTCCACACATGTTTCAGTTGCAAACTGCGCCCCAACAAACACTGCATAATATTAACACGAAAAATTGAGCCTTACAGACACACGTCTTACTTATTTTACTCATACGGAGATGATTTTCTTTTATGAATTTGTGGAAGGGCATTGACGTTCATATAACTTTAAAGAAATTCCAAGCTGCTAGTGAAAGTAGTGTGATAGGATAGGTAAATTAAATCCTAATAGTTTCGTCTTTGGACTCTTAAAAAGTAAAGGTCGCAGAAACCCAAAGTTAACTCATAAGTCAGAAAGTATAAAATCCTGGGTGCCATTAAAGGTCTTATTAGTTACCGCATGGATATGTACGCTGCACTGTTGTTAAGCATAATCTTGAAAATTGTTCTTGTCAAAAATTTCATTTTTTTCCATATATTGCTACCATTTTTTTCTACTTTTTCACATGTTTTGATAAGTTGCAGCAATTATAATTTAGATACGTTCATGTGAACTTATCGGGCAGTATTATTTCTACCCTTAGGCTTGATATTTTCCACAGCCCGTTTCACTTTGCTTCTAATGCTCCGTTTTCATCATTTTCGTTTTATTTTGATTCGCTAGACACTGTATGTTAAAATTAGGGAGAAAAAGAAAAATTCTAGTAACTCAATAATTAAAATATATGCTTTTACGCGACTCTTTCACGTTGTTTTCCTTACGAAAAGTGTTGCAGCTAAAAACGGACAAATTTTATCCAGAGTATAAAGCCGTAAATAATGATCATTTTAGAGTTCAAAACTGATGATTTTAAACTGTTTATCTGAAATACTCATCTTTTTTCGCAGACCCATGATGCGACCAATGTGAACTAGAATTTAGATTTTTCAACGTCTTTATACTACATATTGACTCTGTACTATAGACAGATCAGTTGAACAGACTACCTAGATTTTAGAAAACTTTTAAAAAAAATCGTTTCACTAGAACAAGCAAACCAGCAAATATTTAGGACTGAAGTCCTAGCAAACTACAGGTACTTTAATTGTTATATTCATGTACATAAAATTAAGTTCTTACCGGAAGTCAGCGTGATTGTGAAGTAAAACCATACATATATCCAGAGAAACATTTTTTACAACCAGCTCATTTTAGATTCCAGACCAATGTAAACAAGTAATTTGCCAATTTGCTGCAGAAAATCTGGTAAATTAATTCAAGGCTTAAATACAGACTGAAACTCGAGATAAGATTTAAAGAAAAATATGCGAGTGGTCTTGTTTTGCAGAGCTAATACAATATTTGTGGAATGACATCATAATGTTGATAATTGATTAAACATAAGCATTTATTTATACATTCAGATGACTGGCTGACATCGACGACCGTTTGAATTTATTATTCTCCTTATTCCGGGCCCCATATAAAGTGGTGTTTCAGCTCTTAGTTGCAAAAATATGTTTCGCTACATTTTGATACTTAAAAATATCCCTATTAAAGAAGAAATTTTGTAAGAACTGTTGTGAATGAACAATCTGAGTTTTTTTTAATATATATATATATTTTAAATTAAGAACAGGTATATAATTGTGTTTTCAAACAAAAAAGTTATACAATATGTGGTTACCATTCTCTGTAAGAAAGCAATATATTACCTAAGTGATTTTAGCAACTTATATGACAAAATTTTCAGAAGAGCATTTCGCTTTTAATGCCAATAATACTTTTTTCTTTTCGTCACATGTACAACATGCTAAAACTTTAGAAACCGAAAACTACTTGCAAGTGCAAATATTCCAAAGACTCGCATCAGTGAGAAGGCTGCCATCTGTTTCATGGTTTGCCACAATATTTATAAAAATTGACTTGAAACAGCGCTGCAGTTATCCCAAATGCTCGAAACCATGAGTCATTTTAATACGACCGTGCCGATTGGTTTTTAATTTTCTTCACGTTTTCACTGTTCCTTCTTCCTCTTTCCTGATTGAAAACAATAGTTAACAATGTCGTTATTTAAGAATTGTTATTATTCTGTATACTTTTAAATACCTTAAACGTTGATAGATTTAAATTACAAAACTTATGGTTCACTCTTCCTCGCCTATCAGAGGTGTACAACGGTTCATTTGTTTGTATCCATTTTTGTATTCAGGACTGTGTCTATTTCGAGATCAAAAATGTATAAAAAATACTTCACAGCTGAAAGCGAATAATTCAATAGTGTGTACCATGCGTAAGATTATCCTTCATTCCAAATGCGGAGGTCAGTAAGGAATGGAATTTAACCACCTGACATTTAGGAAGCAACCGTTGGGTTTTAGAAATATAATGCGCGTGTGAATTCCATCAGGAAAGCGCACACGCACACGGGAGGGAGTCTTGAAGTTTTGGTAAAGTAATGCAAGTGTGCATGCCAATAGCACAGCACACATGCACATGGGAGGGACTCGTGTCCGGAAGAATATTAGTAATTTTAGTTGGAGGAGCAGAGGGACGAACTCACGGTTCTTTGAGTTTTACTCTGCGTCTTACCGCCGGACTTGTACTAGCAAGGCTATTTAATATACTCATGTTTTAAATAAAGATAACAGATAAAAAAAGAACTTTTGCCCTTGCCTTACACACTGTCGATGTGATATGATTAAAGCAAATAAACCTTCGATTCAGGAAGTTTAGATAGACAGTTTATTTCAAGACACCCATTAAAGTTATGAGTGTTTAAATTGCTGTATTTTAGCTTGATTATATGATCGAAAAATATCTCAAAGCATTTTCATTCAGAAACTACATCTAATAATAGAAACTGGGGATGAAGCAATATCTATCATTTGTGTATATATAGTGCAGTTACAAAAAGTGCATTTCTTCCCTAATGTAATACTAGTATTCATGCAAAATAATTAAACCCCAACATATATGTCATGTAAAGGTAATTATATATTATATTATATATATTTTGCAATTATAAAATGTTAAACAAAAAACAATTTAAAAGTAAAGGATATAGTTTTCAGAGTAATGGAAAAAATTTTATTAGAATTTGACCTGGATATATTTTTTCTCAGTTAGAGCCAGAACTTTTTATTTCAATATATTGAAGCCGGAATTTTCTTTTTCAAGCAAATCTAAAGTCAGGTTTAAAAAAAATGAAATTCCAGTCACATCCCTAACCCATCATAATATACTAGTTTATAATCTTATCTTTGTATTGCAAAATTCAGCTTTTCTAAAAAATGTGTGCACATGATGAAAAACACTTCAGCATCAAAGTATTTTACCAGTGTAATGTATGTATTTTGTAGAAATATTTCTGGGTCACCAAGAGATAGTTTTGTCAGACATACAGCTATCTCTGTAATATAGTTCAGACAGCTGTATATTTAGGTCAAGGCATCATTTCACCAGGAGATATGTTTATTTAGAAAACTGCAGATAACCTTGGAAATATAAAAATATTGTCAACTATTCCAAAAGTTCACAAAAGCCTGATGCTACACATGCAGACAGAATATATTAAAAACAGTCCAGCATAGATGTCAAAAGTACAAACTCGAGAATAATACGTTCATAAGAGGTCCAGTCCAGGTGCAACACTGAGTACAGACAGATTTTATTCAAAACAGTCCAGAATAGATGCCATAAGTACAGACAGACTACTAGTATATTAAAAAAGTCCAATAGAGATACCATAAGTACAGATAGAATAAGTCCATGCAAGTTTCTCAAAAAGTAAACAAAGATTTGTCAGCATCCGAAAATGCGCAATTAACAGGTAATCATAGCTTATTTACTTAAAACTATGCAGTAATGCACGAATACAAACACGCAATTTCCCGAAAAACACTTACAATTCGACATTTGCACTTGTAAATTTGCGATATTTGTCAAAACTTCATGCAGCCGAGTGCAGCAGCAGACATGATGCAGGTCACGTGACTTAAGCTTCGCCCAGAGTTGCCTACCGCAGCTATAGTTATTGCAGAAAAATAGTTTACATTATGTCCCTCGTAGCAATGATTTGTTGCATGTGTAATGAGTTTCTTCTATTTTTTTGCCCTTTTCTCTTGTCCATGCTTAGACGTTTTTTGTATAATCTAATAGTCTTAAAATGGTCACATTTTGCCAGTCAGATGTTGAATGTTGTTGTTTTTTAGACAAAGCCAAAAAAGATTGAAAAGAAATACAGAATATATGCTGCTGAGAGCATGCAGAAGGCCTATGATGCTGTGAGAGAAAAGGGTGTACCTGTGCAACGGGCAGCACTGCAATATGGCGTTCCTGAGCAGACTTTATGAGACAGGGTTAAGGGTATAGTAAATCCTTTAAGTTTCAAGCAAGGTAAAGAGACAGCTTATACTCACGAAGAAGAACCCACCTTGGTAGAACATATTGAAACAATGACTGAGCTGGGTTATGGTATTACTAATGTTCAGCTCCAGCATACTGCTGGTGAACTGGCATACGATCTCGGCAAAAAGAGTAACAATAAGGCAATCAGTAACAATTGGTTATATGCATTCAAGAAAAGATGGGAGCATAGACTTGCTCTTTAAAGCCACAAAAGCTAGATAGTACTAGAGCCCGTTCCACTACACCTGAAGTACTGCAGAACTATTATACAAACCTTAAGCAAGTACATGACAAATATGAACTCCATGATAAGCCTCAAAATATTTACAATGTTGATGAAACTGGTTTGCTGCCTGAACACCGACCACCAAATGTTATTGCACCTATCAACAGTAAACCCCAGGCCATTACTTCACCAAGATCTACCACAATTATATTAATTGGATGTTCAAATGCCATTGGAAATTCTCTCCCACCTTTCCTTGTATTTAAAGGCAAAGGTTATCGTCCAGACCTGATGAAAGGAGCAACTCCTGGTGCAAAATGTGAAATGTCAGAAACTGTATGGTCAAACTCTAATATAGGCCAGTTATATCCTCATGTGAGAGGTCAGGCATCGGGTAATGAGAAAGTCCTTCTGATATATGATGGCCACGGTTCCCATATTAACCAAACATTGATTACATGGGCCAAGGAACATAACATTATTTGTTTTGCCGTACATACTTCGCATCTCCTCCAGCCACTGAACGTTTCCACCTTTGGCCCGTTCAAGTCTCAGTACTATAATGAATGTGCAATTTATATGAGTACACATATTGGCAAAACTGTAACGCGTTTTGACATGTGTCAGATAGCTTGCAAAGTTTATCTAAAAGCAATGACCCCACTCAATATAATGTCAAGGTTAAAAAATACCTGGAATCTTCCCCCTTTGGACCAACAGAAGTTCCCTTACAAAAGCTCCTGCCCGGTGAAGGCTTCAGGGAAGAAAGGCCCCTAGCAAAGTCCAAAGCAATCAAGTCCGGGAAAGAGGCAGTTGAAGAGTTCCTCAAAGTGAAAGTGGAAAAACAAGTAGTAGATGATGGACAATGTAAAACATGTGACTGTGCCTTGAAGAAAAAAGTATCTAAAACTCCAAAACCAAAGCCTGGTCGTAGAGCAATAACAGAAGATAGCTACATAACTGAAATTACAGAAAATGAGAAAGAAAATACACAGTCTGACCACTCTGGAATGAGAATTACAGATGAAACTAATTCAACATCAAGCAAAAGACAAAAAAAAAGCTAAAAAAAAAAAAAAAAAAAAAAAAAAAACAACTCAGTTTAAAATTTACAAGTCAGCACGAGAACCGCAATCCCCAAAACCATCAACAAATGGTTTGAACCTGAAAACAAAGGCTTTATCAGCTGAAGATGGTGATGATTCTTATGGATCCGACACTGGCGAGGAGATAATGGAGCAGGACTTGTGCTGCATATGTAAACGAATATCACCACCAAACTTGAAAGACTTATCTTTCTTGTAGATTGTTATTTGGGCTATGTGCGACAAGTGCGGTCACTGGGCCCATTTAGCCCTGTGTACTTCAGTGCATGTTGTCAGGAGGCATAGTACTTTTCTATGCCCCCAATGTGTGCAGTAGGTAACTGAACTTGTGCAAAAGAAACTCTGTAAATATGTTCCAGTTTAGACGTTTAAATGATTCATAACTTTTAAAGTTTACTTTGTTTTTTTATATGCTAAAGAAAAATAGGATGGTATACAAAAACTATTAATTAAAATACAAACATGCAAACCGACTGTGACAAAATTATAGCAACACATAAAGCAGTCCCCTAACTAAATGCTGAACAGTGTAATTTGTCAAGGTACCCTTCACCATAGAGATCATCAGTCAGTCAGCCAGTCAGAACCATGGATTCAACGAGAAGCCGCCAGCTGTTCCAGACTAATGTAGGTCAACAAACATTTTTCATTTTCTGTTATATCTTGTTGATTTTTTGACTTAGCTTGTTTATATTGAAAAGTTGCAGCTACTTTTTGTTTAAAAACAACATGGTAATACCTAACATCAAATGCGCATGCGCAATTTTGCCGATTAAGAGCCACGGAATTACGAGAACACAACATACAGACAGAATATATTGAGAACAGTCCAGTAGAGATGCCAAAGTTTATTCAGAATATGTTCACAAGAAATCCAGTTCCACGAAGGGAAGAATATGTTCAAAACAGTCCAGCACAGATTATTATTATTATTATTATATCAGATTTATATTGCGTCCTTTTCATGATCAATTTCACATTCAAAGGCGCTTTACATAGTTCAAATGCAGCGACATATGCAGGGCGCATAATTCATCCTCTACTAGTACAGACACAGAGCGATCTGCCCAGAGAGACAGAGTGAGACAAAGCCCCCACGACAGAGAGATCAGAAATCAGATACAGGCTTGTCCGGCTAACTTAGCCTAGCTCGTCTGGGTCTTTAACGTGCCCAGTGTGTAGCACTGATACACGCAAGGATTGCCTGGGTTCCTGACCAGTACACCTCTATTTGGATGGGAAACACTGAAAAGCGTTTCTGAACATTCCCGAGTGGCTGCCGGGGATCGAACCCCCGACCTCAGGATTGGAAGGCCAGTGTGCAAACCATTGAGCTATCCGTCCACCGATGCCACAAGTAAAGACAGCATATATTTACAAGAGGTCCAGTCCAGATGCTACACGAAGAGAAGAATACATTCAAAACAGTCCAGCATAGACGCCACAAGTAAAGACAAAGGTCCAGCCAAGATGTTACAAGTAAAGACAAAGGTCCGGTCAATATGTTACAAGTAAAGTCAGAATATCTACACAAGAGGTCCAGCCAAGATGCTACAAGTACAGACAGAATATATTCAACAGTCCAGTAGAGATGCCATAAGTACAGATAGAATATGTTCACAAGAAGTCCAGCCAAGATGCTACAAATACAGACAGAATATATTCAAAACAATCCGGCACAGATGCCATAAATACAGACAGAATATATTCAAAACAGTCCAGCAGTTTTGTTTGTTTGTTTTGGGTTTAACGCCGTTTTTCAACAGTATTTCAGTCATGTAACGGCGGGCAGTTAACCTAACCAGTGTTCCTGGATTCTGTACCAGTACAAACCTGTTTTCCATAAGTAACTGCCAACTTCCCCACATGAATCAGAGGTGGAGGACTAATGATTTCAGACACAATGTCGTTTATCAAATAGTCACGGAGAACATACGCCTCGCCCGAGGATCGAACTCACGACCCCGCGATCCGTAGACCAACGCTCTTACCTACTGAGCTAAGCGGGCGGGCAAACAGTCCAGTAGAGATGCCATAAGTACAGATAGAATATATTCACAAGAAATCCAGCATAGATGCTACAAATACAGACAGAATATATTCAAAACAGTCCAGTAGAGATGCCATAAATACATATAATAAAATATATTCTCAAGAAGTCTAGCCTAGATGCTATAAATACAGACAGAATATATTCAAAACAATCCAGTAGGGATGTCATAAGTACAGATAGAATATGTTCACAAGAAGTCCAACCCAGATGCTACAAATACAGACAGAATATATTCAAAACAGTCCAGTAGAGATGCCATAAGTACAGACAGAATATATCCAAAACAGTCCAGTAGAGATGCCAGAAGTTCATACAGAATATGTTCACAAGAAATCCAGTCCAGATGCTTCAAAAACAGACAGAATATATTCAAAACAGTCCAGCACAGATGCCATAAATACAGACAGAATAAAAAATGTATATTCAAAACAGTCCAGTAGAGATGCCATAAGTACAGATAAAATATGTTTACAAGAAGTCCAGCCTAGATGCTACAAATACAGACAGAATATATTCAAAACAGTGCAGTAGAGATGCCGTAAGTACAGATAAAACATATTCACAAGAAGTCCAACCTAGATGCTACAAATACAGACAGAATATATTCAAAACAGTCCAGTAGAGATGCCATAAGTACAGATAAAATATATTCACAAGAAATCTAGCCTATATACTACAAATACAGACAGAATATATTCAACACAGTCCAGTAGGGATGTCATAAGTACAGATAGAATATATCCAAAACAGTCCAGTAGAGATGCCAGAAGTTCATACAGAATATGTTCGCAAGAAATCCAGTCCAGAATAAAAAAATGTATATTCAAAACAGTCCAGTAGAGATGCAATAAGTACAGATAGAATATATTTAAAACAGTCCTGTAGAGATGCCATAAGTACAGATATAATATATTCACAAGAAATCCAACCCAGATGCTACAAATACAGACAGAATATATTCAAAACAGTCCAGTAGAGATGCTTCAAGAACAGACAGAATATATTCAAAGCAGTCCAGTAGAGATGCAACAAGTTCATACAGAATATGTTCACAAGAAGTCCAGTCCAGATGCTACAAGTACAGACAGAATATACTCAAAACAGTCCAGAGATGCCATACAGGCAGAATATGTTCACAAGAGGTCCAGTACAGATACTACAAGTAAATGTTCACAAAAGGTCCAGTCAAGATGCTAAATGTACAGACAAATTATATTCAAAACAGTCCATGAGAGATGCCAAAAGTACAGACAGAACATATTCATTAAAATACTGCTAGTATTGATACTTAGTGTCAATCAGTACAAAAGAAATGGTTCACAAAATGTGCCTCTCGACAACAAGAATTGAAAAAAGAAACACCATTGTTTAGAGTTCAGAAGCGAAAAAATGATATGAAGACGACGCAGCCCGAGTGTTATAATAATATATATCTGAACGACATGTAATGATTATTCAAGAGAAAAACACTGTTTGAAATATACCATTTCGATTCTAACACGATATCATTTTTTCATCCTTAACGACATCCACCAAATACTTCCCAGTATTTTTTCAGCGCGGCGATATGATATTTGATATGGTGGCATACAGTCTGTGAGCTTATTGTACAATATTGTCACACTTCCAGTCTTCTTTGTTTAATAGTGTAATGTAGGTCACGAATACACGCAGCGCAAAAACTGATATTTGGCGAATGTACAATTTCATTTCAAATAACTCATAGTTTGGCTTACAAACATTTAGGACAATAATTTGATTAAAATCTTTAATGTATCGATTAGAGAATTTCACTGTAAAGCGACTCCCAAATCTAAAAGGAATTTAACTGCGTGTGGTATTTGAAATATTTTTATGAAAAGTCACAAAAGTTTATAACTCAGATTTTTGAGAAATGTAAACACAAATGCACTTTTAATATTAGGGTATATTTATATGTTTTGCATAGGCATACTTTTCTAAATGCATGTCAATTTCAAATTGTGCTCTGAATAATTCAAGAAAACAAGTGATCAATCCTTGGTGATGCAATCATTACAGAATACCATTGTCAATATCATTTTAACCTTGGCCTTATCCCGATATATTTTTTGAAATAGGTCTACAGATAAACTAACAACTATTGATTTTCAAGTTTACATAAGTCGGCGGGTTCACGGTCATAAAACCTGAATGAATATATGAATTTAAAACAGGCGAAATGATTCATAGTGTCTGGAGATTTTGTTTATACTTTTAAAAAGTTGCAAAGTTGTGCAAATAAAACATAATAAAATGACTTTGCTTCAGAAAAACGTGCTTCAAGGATTATTCATCTATCTGTTAACAGGTGTGTTCTTTTTGACTTTGCAATCTTAATGGAAAACTTAACTATTTAATTTTTATGAATGTTTCATAAATTGAGTGATAAAAATGCATTTATTGGCAAATGCATTTTAAAAATCTCAAGAACACAACATTTTTATATAGTCTTCTGGTCTGAGCAAATGTGTCACGAGAAAATAATGCAAGTATTTCTTCCCCTTTCTAAATTTCTCGCTAGAGCAAACCCATTATTTTAACTGGGGACCATACGCCGCTTTTCATGGAATATTACGCGCTAGTGTATCATTGAAGGCTCTAAGTGCACCTCCGTATGAACACATCTGCGGATGTATCTGATTGTTCTTTTTTTGTACTTGTAGCACGTGTAAATGTTGGGTTCTGTTCAACCCGGGGCTAGAGGACGTAGACAGTAGCATCCATTTCAACCACCGTCCATGAACGGGCTCAATCAAACCGAGCCTGCAACATTTTCGTTTTTGTCGTGTTGAGCGACCTGTGGAGTCTCTACCTTTTCTATTTTATATCATTTTCTGAAAACAGAACGATATGCATTTGTGTCAACTGAATTGGACTTACACCGTAAAGCCAGTGCTATCAAGTAATATCTATACTAAGAATCGCTGGGTAGCTAAGTTCGGACACAGTAAGATCGCTTCGTGTTTTGCATAGAAATATGACAATCTCACTCTCGAACAATTTCTACTCCCAGTAGAAAACAAAGATCTAATCTGAAGTAGAAAACAAAGATCTAATCTGAAGACAATAAACTATGTGTTGTCAGAGAATACTATAATATATAATTGTTTTTTTTTTCGGGGTAAGGGAAGTGGAAGTAATGTGAATTGTTGCACTCCTCAAATAATCTCATCACAACTCGCCTATATTATTCAAAGTTTGAATACCTTGAATGGTTATCAAGTTATGCACTGGACAAAACATTTGACGGTGCTGTGTGGTTGACGTTACCTTTGACCTACAGTGGTTCATGCACTCCGCAAATCGTCTCATTGCGACCTACCTATATGCCAAGGTTGAAGTCAATACCTCGAATGTTTATTACATTATGCTCCTGACGACACGAAATATGAAATGACATGTTTGACCTTTTAGCTCCATTTATGCCCTTCACCTTTGACCTACCGACCTGGTTTATGCGCTCTGCACATCGTCCCATAGCCAAGCGTAAAGTCAATATATTGAGTAGTTGTTACGTTATGCTCTGGACAAGAAATATGAGGGCAAAATTTGACCTTTGAGCTCCATTTAAGACATTGACCTTTGACCTACAGACTCTGCACATCATCTTATTGCTTTCTACCTACATCACTCAGGGAAAGGTACGTTCTAACGTAAGTCAAGTCTCAACGATATCGTGTTGCAAAATATCAACGACACACGATACGGTATCTCAACAATTATGTTACTGTGTCGCTCTATACGCCTACAACATGACAACAATTTCTTTATTTCAAACAAACATCAGCAACAGACATGGTCAGATAATTTTCCTTGTTACCCATTGATCTAGTTGATTTATATTTTATCCAGTCAGACCATGTATACTACAATTTAAAGAAATGAACGTTATTTTAAAACTAAACATAACGCTTATATTTTACTACAATTATATGTGTAGATGTTATTAGATGTTTAACTGTTGTCAGTAGTGATCTTACAATCATTATTGTGCATGTAGTTTAAAAATAAAGCTCGTAGATATTCTTTATAATGTTACGAAGTCTAACAGAATACGTTGCAAACTGTAAACGATGACACAATCCTGTTACCAGCCCTCATCAATGTTTTTTGGAATATTGTTACAGATTTGCAACGAAAATCATAAATAAAGTATTATATATTTCACGTTACTTAGTTTACAGAATTCCAATCGTAAATGTGACTCTTTGTTTGACACAGCATCAGATGCCATAATAATGATTACGTGTCCTTTTAAAGATAAACATGTAGCCTGTGACCTTGACAGTGTATATCAATGAGTCCACAAAACTAGCTATTTCGTCGAAGGTAAATAGTAATAATAGTCCCATAAGAAAAATGTTAAAAGTAAACATGCAAACAAAATTTATATCCAGTTCTGCTTCTCAAATGTACGTATATAAAATATCAGATAATATCAAATCTTTCTCTCTAATTATTTTTCAGAGAACCACGAATCCTACAGACTTTATGAGTAATTTTATGTCTGTTTTCAAAATGGATTTCTACATATATAAAATGTTCTATTTTTACATTCCTACTATATCGCGTGACTAACGCTTTAGGAACCAACATAGCGTATAGACTATAGGAGTAATCTCGCTTAGAAAACTGTTTTCTATCAAATTACTACGTACACAAGATATCCAAAAATAATCGAACAATTATATTTAGATAAATGTTATGCATAGTATGAAATACATCTAAATGTACAGTCTAAATCAACATATGTCTACAATTTACAACTTAAAGTACTAGTACTTTTAAATTTTCTGAATTTGAAAGATTACAAAAAGTGCTAGCTAAGAGACATCCATATCCTTTAAAATAATAACTTCTAGATCTACCAATAACCGCTCGAGATAGAGTAAGTATTCTCATCGGACTGCCCGCTCAACTAATCGAATATTGTTACCAATATATTAATATCATATGATATAGGCAAAGTAAGTTTGAGAGATGAAAAACATACTTGTATTGGTCGTTGGGAAAGTGGGGATGGGCGGTGGTTGGGGAGGGAATTATGAGGGAATGAGAAACAATTTAAGTTAAAAATTAGTGTGAGAAATGTGAAAAAAAAATAGGAAAGGGAAGGACAGCAGGTCAAGTGTGTGTGTGTGTGCGTGTGTGTGTGTGTGTGTTTGTGTGTGTGTGTTGAGGATGGGGAGGGGGTGGGGAGAGAGGGTAGGTGGGGCGTGCGGGGATTGTGGGGATATGAGAGATGCGTACAATCAGGATAAGATATAAGTAAATGCGAGAGATGTAAAAAATAAACAGAAAGAAAAGTGTACGTGTTGCAAGATGAGGAGGGCGGATGCGGGATACTGAAACATGTGAACATATGTATGAACATATGTATGAAATATAAAATATAAGTTAGTGTAAAGAAATATGAGGTATGTAAAAAAGTGGTGGTTTTATTTGGAGGAGGTGGGGGTAATTAGTAGGGAGTCGGGGGTTTTCTGGGGGTAGAGGAATGATTTGTAAGCGTAAGTGCGGATAGGCGTTAGACGTGTGGATAGGATGGATACCAGTAACATTATGCGTCTTAGCTAAATAGAGCAGTTTAACTATTTATCAATCGTTATATGAGATTTAATGACTGTAGGGGAAGTAGATATACTTTAACCAGCAATATTACATGTTTTGACCACAGTGGCCTGCGAGGTACCTGACCTTAAACTGTCGAATCTTTGCCGCTTAACAAGACCAAATCTTATGTGATATTTGAAAATTATAGAGACAGCAGTTACAAATGATCATAAAATTGTGAAACTTCCCAAAGAACTTTTGCCTACACTATAAAAATATTTGCCCCAGTGACATTGACCTTTAAGATATGTTACCCTAAATTACCAGATATCTAATCCTTTCCTATTCCCTTATGTGAAGTTTGATGATAGGGGCAGTGGTTAAGAAGATATAGTGAAATTGATAAGCTTGCAATAAAGCTTGAAAACAACAGCGACACAGACGACGACCCCGACGCCGACGCCGACGACAGGGCGAGTACAACAGCAATCCTTATTCTTCGAGTAATCGAGGTAAAAAAGGGGAGAAAAATAGATGAATGCAGCGCAGTGCCAGGTTATATAAACATTGCAAGCTTAAGTATGTGAAGCCAATGCAAACATATTTATTACAAAACTCAAGTTAACATCTAACGGGAGAGATCTTTATCAAGGATGCCTTATGGCGGAACAAAGACTGTAGACATATATACGCTCAAACACTACCAAATATCAACGTGTTTGGACCATGTCTCCCCTTGATTTGGTCATTTAAGGCAGTTTTACTGTTAAATTCGCATGTGTCATTCTTAAATGCTTTTTTCTCTCCGTATAATGCAATGTGCGTTTTAAGACTTGTTGTATAACCGAAATCTTAACTACATGTATTACACGCATAAGGTCTTGAATCTAGGTGTTCGTCTTTGTGCCTTAAATAACAAAGTTTTTCATAAAACTGTTGTCCACATATTTCACATGTGTAGTTTTGAATGTTTAAACATATCTTTGTAGGGCAAATCTGTTGTTGAAGTACTTGCTACAAAATTCACATAACATTTTCAAACCTTTATAAAACTGACAGTGCGTGATGTCTAAGGTCGTACACATCTGAAAAGGATTTCTTCATTTGCAACATTTGGCAACTATTTTGCCATGAACGCGTGAATGTCTGTATGAATTTTCCCTATATACAGTTAGATATTTGCGCTTTATACAATGGAATACCTTTTTTATCAGCTTTTGCCTAGTAAATGAATGAAAATTGTTAGTCTCTACACATATCTTGTGTTCAATGCCTATGCTTCTATCTTCCACACTATGTTTTATTCATCACATAAAAATGCTGTGTTTCCATTGTCAAAAGTAACTGGACTTCATCTTTTCAGAAATGATTGTGTCAAAGCGCCCGGGCAATAACAAAGATCATGAAAAATGGAATGTAAACTATTACCCTAAACCGACCATAGGTGTCAAACATTTAGACATGAACTTGAAATGTAGTAATAAATACCAACTGATTGACGTCGAGGTCATTGCTGGGAAGAAATTTTTTGAAGACAATCAAGAAGAATATGTGTTCGGATATACACCTTCGCTAATCTTCAACGTTAACAACTGCTATTGGAACCAAGGTTGCACTATCACATTCCCGCAAGACCTTATGGTCACTTGTGTTACTGTTAAAAATACAGATAGCAAAGGCGCTATTGTTGTGCCGAATGAAGGGTTCAGTTTTAAAACGTGTGCAATGGAAAATGTTCAATTTCTCAATCCAGTGCACGCCAAATGCATAAAAATAAAGGGTATGTTGGCTGTTTTAAACTATGGATATGATAAAGTCAAACAAGTTTGCATAAAAAGAAGATATAACTTTAAATTGTCTTTATATATTTTATATTGTAGTATATGATGTTTAATTATGTCAGGAACATATCATTTGTATAGGATCTACAGTTCTCAACCATTTGAGTAGAATGTAATCTTTATGTAGTTCAGTTGGTATTAACGCATGTTTTACCCTCAAATTAGTGTTCTGTTTTTTTTTTCGTTTTCAGTTGTGAAGAATATTTGCGAATTGAAAAATGGGAAACGTAAATGCACGAATAAACTTCCAAAACGGAAAGGAATGATAAAGAGTCACGAGTCATTCCCATGGAATTACGACGAAACGTACCGAAACCTTGTGTGGAAATATAACTTTCCTTTGACAGACAAGAAACAGAAAGTACTTGTAATTGGCTTAAAATCCGTACACGTATGCGAAGACGATCGCTTGGTCTTAAGAACAAACAAAGGGGAAATGGATATTGCAGAAATGGAAGAAAACAAACATTTGAGTTTTAAAAAACAAGATCATGGATTTTTAGAACTAGAATTCAGTGTAGCTTCAGACAGCAAGGGGTGCGGCGGATTTCTAATCTGCTACAACGGTAATATATTAACTTTGTACTGATCTTAGCATATTTTCTGTCGTCCTTACTGTTTCCTGTTTATTTCCATCTCTTACAGCAGTATTTATAGTAGAGTAAGACAAAGCATACAAGCATATACATCTTGTTTCGAATGTGGCTTTCTGAAATTAAACAAGAGGACCATGATGGCCCTATATCGCTCACCTGTTAAAGAAAGCCTCAGAATCCTCAAGATAAACATTCTGACCAAGTTTTATGGAGATAGGGTCATAAATGTGGCCTCTACAAAGGACAGGAACAACAAAGGGAAGAAATTTAACCAAAAAGAAAAAAAAAATTCTTACAAGGTACAGATATGTCAAAATACACATAAAAATTGGAGGTTCCATCCATGATGTACCACTGAAAAGTGGTCTCGGTTTTCCTTACAGCCAATAATAAAAAAGTTACTAAAACTAAGCTATTAGTAACGAAAAAGGAAGTAATAATTATTAAAAAAAAAAATATTGTACATTGTAAGTGACAAAAAGAAGGATCTGCCAAATAAAAACAAGAGCACTGCAATGCAACGCAAATGCAGAGCAATATACACACAAAACAAAGTCATATGACCTTTGACCCCTAAGTGTGACCTTGACCTTGAAGTGAGGCATCCGAAACATGCGCTCTGCACGTCGTTTCGATGAGGTGAACATTTGTGTCATGTTTCTTTGAAATCCTTCAAGGGGTTCAAGAGTTACAGAGCGGAAGGGAAATTGCTAACCAACAGACAGACAGACGGACACCAAGGCGATAACATAATACGTCTCTTCGGAAGTATAAAAAGGAATCGAGATCTTATGGTGATACAAGTTGTGTGCAAGTTTGGTTAAAATCAAATCGTAAATGAAGCTGCTATTGTGCAGACAAGGTCAAAATAGCTATTTTTTGCCCTTTCAGGGGCCATAACTCTGGAACCCATTATTTGATCTAGCCGGTTCAAGAAAGGAATCGAGATCTTATGGTGACACAAGTTTTGTGCAAGTTTGATTAAAATCAAATCATAAGTGAAGCTGCTATTGTGCAGACAAGGTCAAAATAGCTAATTCTGGACCTATCAGGGGCCATAACTCTTGAACCCATAAAGGAATCTAGCCAGTTCAAGATAGGAACCAAGATCTTGTGGTGATACAAGTTGTGTGCAAGTTTGGTAAAAATCAAATCATAAATGAAGCTGCTATTGTGCAGACAAGGTCAAAATAGCTAATTTTGGCCCTTTCAGGGGCCATAACTCTGGAACCCATAATGGGATCTGGTAAGTTCAAGAAAGAAACCAAGATCTTATGGTGATACAAGTTGTGGGCAAGTTTGGTTAAAAATAAAATTATAAATGAAACCACAATCGTGCAGACAACAAATTGTTGACGGACGGACGCACGCACGCACGCACAGACGACGGACGAAGGACGGTGACCACAAAAGCTCACCTTGTCACTATGTGACAGGTGAGCTAAAAAGAAACACACATGTACACTCAAAAATAAAATATCTACTAAAACATATATGCTGAAAAGTAGACATGTTATAAGCATCTGTCCGATTGAGTTTGTACGTTATTTCTAAGCACTTTTTGTGTTAGCCTTTCTACCTCAGTGTTTAGTGTATCTTTACAAAGTAAAATGAAATCGGATTTTTTTTCAAAGGTATTAAAAAATGTTATTTGCTCGAAACACCGAGGCAGCAGAATTTCAAAATGTCAATAGCAAATGTATATGTTGCTTTTTGTAGAGATAAAGAAGAAGAAATTAAACAGATACGACGGAAAAAAGCGAAACGTGTGTGACGACCTGTTCAGCAAGAAGAAACTGATTCCTAATCTTGAAACGATGGGAGTGTCTTAAAATTAAATGCTTCAGCAAACATTCGAACAGTTCTCTACTGTGTCATTGTATATTTTTCAATCTGCTACATTTTTAAAAGTACAACGGCCTACACAGCATAAGTAAATGATATACTGATAGCCAGTCACTACGAAAAAGCACGAGTATCTTTTACAGTATTCCAGGAAATCCTCAATGCTCAGTGTTTAAATAAATAAACTCTTTATACATTTCTTTAAAATGCTATATTCTAAAGGACATTGTCCTCTAACCCTTATGCAGCATAACAATGGTCTTTTCCCCGATTTTTGTTTTAATTCAAAATACACTGAGGATATTACATGAGTGTCTTTTCATATTGAATTTATTAAACTCGTTGAAAAAAATAATAAAATGCGAGGCTCTGCCGGGCATTCTATCAATTTTATTCAACGCGTTTGATAAATTCAATGTGGAAAGTAGATGTTAGCTTTTCCTGACAAAACATAAAATATCTACTTTCTTTAACTATTATAAACAAGTCAATTTGACCAACGTCTCCGATACTTTAAACGACGTCGACCTCAAAGCGTTATTACACTAACTTTAGTAGTGTTTTATCAAAATGTATTTAGCTTTTCCGCGACGTCAAACATGTGATGAATTGAGGATATTTGTTTGTTTCAGTGTAAGATCAAAATATATTTCACCGAGTGAACACTATAATGCAATATTTTCACGAGTGGCGCAGCTGAAACAAACAATATTTCTTTTTATTTTATATGCTTTTAATGGTTTTAACCAAAGTATATCCAGTTTGTCCGCGCAACGTCACGTGCATGGCACCATGACGTCATAATGCCATGACGTCAGAATATCTTTGTAGAAAAACTGTAAATAGTTCTATTACATTTCCTGATTTATTTAAGAAATAATAAATCTGTTCCTATATTTTATCAGTTAATAAAAAATGGGCAGGAGTTTGGATGCGTAATAATTAAATCACGAGTGCGTAGCACTCGTGATTTAATTATTCGCATCCAAACGACTGCGCATGTTTTATTAATTGATAAAATTATTGGAACATATTTATTATTTCGATTCTAACAACACAAATAATTCGCATTTTACAGTACTACATTTTCAGCGTAATACGTCATACGGGTCATATGCTGTTACAATTTCCCCCCTATGGTTAGAGAGTGTTGCAGAGCCAATGGAACGTATAGATATTTGTTTCTTTTTTATCAGAATTTTGAGAAGTATTCAT
Source organism: Mercenaria mercenaria (assembly GCF_021730395.1). Taxonomy (NCBI): domain Eukaryota; kingdom Metazoa; phylum Mollusca; class Bivalvia; order Venerida; family Veneridae; genus Mercenaria; species Mercenaria mercenaria. Next base: position 82,343,195 of record NC_069364.1, on the reverse strand, counting down.
AAATTAGTAATCTAACATCTCGCAAACTAATTATGAACATAATCATCAAGTTAGGCGAGTTAACCCTGTGTTACGAGTGACGAGCTTAACTTTTATATGACGTCACATCATTATGACGTCATACTTTTATGTCATACATTTATGACGTCACCGCTGAATCATAATTAAGCTAATTGAATTCGCTCGTAGAGATGAGAACGTGTTTTATGGACCTACATATAAGTCATTATGACTTTTTATTATATTTATGTTTTTGAAATGCTGTTTTCAACCGTTTGGCCCTGAAATAATTCGTATGTAATGGAACTGAAGTAGAAGCTCTTATGTTACAATCACAGGGGTGTGAAATGTAACAGCCAACCATATTTTATCGTAGATTCATGTATAGGCGATTTCGCTATATGTTTATTTAGCAATTGCTGCGGATCGTGTTAGAATTTACATTTTGTTATGATAGAATGTATATATTTATAATCTTGTTAGTATTTTCATACATCTAGAGCTATATTTTTTCATTTTTCTAAAACATCTTGAATTAACTTTCTGTAATTTTCATACTATTTTAAAGTATAATCCTTCATGTACATGAAGGGTAGTCAATGGTCATCTTTTGTGCTATCGTTTCTGAGATATGCATCGTAGAATACTAGCACTAAAATGTCCCATTGTACCCCGAAACCGGGGCACCACGGGACACATCATGGCAACCATGGGACAGTGACAGATATAAACAAATCTATAAACTCTATTTCATCTTGACTGCAATGATAACATTTGCTTAAACATCAACATCAAGAAAAGACCAATCAAATGCCATTTAATTACAATTACAGACTTACCTTTAACTTGAAACAACCTTATCTGTTTATTAACTGCTCAAAAAGTGTAAAATGACACACTCAATTTAAGGTATTAGATCACTAATAGTAATGTTTACAAAATGGCCTGTGCTTGTTATATTCCGAAAGATAACCGTGTTTTGCACTATTTTGCAACTTTTAAACAACTTTTACCGTGCCGTTTTTTTTTTTTTATAAATTTTGTATAACTTATGGTATCTCTTCAAGCTCAAGTAGAGACAAATTTCAAAGTGATAGTCACTATCCAAAACGTTTGCAGAGAACTCATTTTACCATTAATTTTGATAAAAGAAACATCAAACTATTGGAAAACAATTATAAAACACAAAATAAAAATGACAATATCATTTTTTTATGGTGCCTCAAGTAAACGGATTTAATGAGACAGAATTCATACTTCAACATTGGAAAAATAAGTGTGTTTCTGTTTTGAATTTTGCTTACTCCATTTAAAAAATAACCTTAGGGCAGACGTAAAACCTACCTAAGTTTCTTCAACAATATATAATCTAAGAGTGAAAGCAAAATACAGAACTTTCACCGCGTGTAACTCAATCTTTTTAAAGATGTGTAACTCTACCCCTTCTGTTTAAGTAGTAAATTCACATTGAACACCAAGAAATCGCTTATAAGATTCATCTTTTTCCATTTTTGTACAAGAAATCAATAATAAGTCTTGAAAGATGTAAAAACGTACTAGAAAAAAGGAAAATAAGGGGGAAAAAATTTGGTCCCAGTAGGGCTTGAACCTACGCCCCCTCCTAATTGCAGTAAAAGTAGGTTTATCGTAGGAATTGAGTACTCTTCAAAAAGGAGGTTCTCTATTAGTGATCTAATACCTTAAATATAAACACATCTATGATGATTACTTCATCTTGAACTGCAATGATAATTCTAAAAGATCACCATCAAGACACACACAGATCAAATGTCATTTACTTACAATGACAGACCTTCCTTTAACCTGAAACAACATTTATGCCTTAGGTGTAAAACAATACAACAGTATATAGAATTATGTTTATTAACTTCTCAACTTAAAGTATGAACTGACTTCTCATAACTGATTTATCCAGTAATGGCATGTTAACACTCTTCACGCCTTTACTGAGAAATAGTGAGTTAGCTAAGAGGTCAGTGTTGTTATATTTTCTGGTCCTTTGGGATCATGGAGTCCATTCAATAGATTTGTAATAGGGTTCCGCTTAAGCCATGCTAGGAGGCGTTAGAGGTGTTGCACATTTTATTACCTCTCATGAACAGAATCAAACCGAGTCTGCTTTTATTCTTTTTTTGGTTGCATTCTATGCTTCCAAAGGATCTTTTTACAGATTTTATTCTACATTGTATGCATTAATTTACCAATGTAATAACTTGTGTTTTTTTCCAGCTGCACTTAACACTGTCCCATGGTGCCCAATTGCATGTGTCCCATCGGGCCCAAACCCCATCACCCTTACATTTTCAAAAAATATGAAGGTTATCTGCTTCACTGAGATTAAACATTTTGTGAAATTATCAATCAATGTGTGCTTTATAAACAGTGATATAGAAATGATTTCAAAGAGTTCACTGCAGACTGTACGTGATAATACTTTGAATTAAGCTTTTTTACTCGGAGTAGTAAATCAAAGCCTTGAAATGTCTGATGGTTGCGGGTTGTTGGTAAATTTATTTTCTGTTTAAATGCAAGTCTATGATTATACATGAATGAGAAACAAATACAAATTTAATGTGCCTCATATCTAAGATGAACTCTGCCTGACCAAGCTTGTGATGTAACCATGGGCTGGAATGCCTTATCATTGATAGATCTTGTATAATCTAAATGGTCAGTGCTAGTGGATAAAGTTTGAATAAGAACTGCTTGTTCATTGATAATTCATCCGCATTGTTCATGAATGGGACTATTTTGTGTAGCACGTGAACATCCTTTGGATGTGATTTGGAATCAAATAAAGATGCTATGATTGTCAGAAATACACTTTAACTTTGGTAGCGGGATAAACCCGCAACCAAAAAATGAAAAAACTCAACTGAAGTTTTATTCTAAATCCTCCCACCTTCAAACTCCGTATAAAAAACAGCTTGAGAAAGGCAAGATTTTTAGCAATTCAGATAGATTAGTTTATTTTCCAGGAAAAAAATTACATCTGATGTCCCATGGTGCCCCTGTCTCCCCTATATCTTTACTGAAGTATATTTTGCAAGGAATGTTCTATTATTTCTACATCTATACGGAGATACTCCCAACAATCAATTTCTGATCATAACTGGGAGTATAGATCTAATTCATATTCTTTCGCATTCAATTGTAGTTCCGTACCAGTGAAAAATAAAAATGGCATTTCACTGTTTAAAATATCAACTTTATTTCACTGATAAATTTCAGTAGTCTATTTCACCGAAGAGCATAAAATATTTTTTATTTTATTTTATGTCTCCATTTAACACTGCCGCCAAACATTTTTATGATGGCACATTTACAATTTGATGTGTTATTGGCGTAACGCTTACACTTGATGGTTTAAGAAAATGTAGCTTGAAATATACGTACATGTAAGTGATAAAATTCAAAATAGAAAAAGAACAAAAATTGGGCCGGATAACGTCACACGACGTTGCATTTACTTATTACTGGTCCAAAGAAAATATGATTTTGGCATATCAAATAAGTATTCCCTAATCTACGATATAGATAGAGTTTATGAAGTGAATTCTTTGTGAAAAGGAAACCGTAAGGGAGGGAAACGGAGCGTAGCTGAATGACCAACCGAGGTTTCTTTTTCTCGAAGAATTCTCTTCATGGACTCTATCTGACATAGTGTGAAATCTACGTTTGACCAATCGGAATTGCAGTGTCAGTCGTGTCGACGCTCTTTGAACAGCGTGTAGACTGTTCTTCGAAAATTATTGCTACAGTCACATTGGTCTTCGGGAATAAGAAGCCATATTATTTGAAAAATAACTTGCTCTGACTGGTAGAAACAGTTCCATTTATTTTGATGATCACTTTTCCTGAGATTGATTGAACATCACTCGTAATCAGTACGTGTATTTGGTAAAATGGTTATCTATGTTTTGTCACTAGAAGTACTTGTTGTACCTGTAGCGATGAAATTTGTAACATATTGATTAAATCTTATACTCCATTTAATTGTGTATATTTTACCATATAAATATTTTATTCTCAAACTTTGATCTAGGTAACAGTTACAGACATAAAATTACTTTGAGTGTGAAATAAGCAATTGTACTGTCTTCTGCACGACGTACTAATCATTTAGGACAAAGTGACAGTTTGGCAAACTGGTATAAACACGTTTATTATTTTGATACTTGATATTATATTTTTCAAAGTTATTTTTTATTAAATTCTCAGTATGTATTCATCACATAAACATGAGATACACATTCCAATATTAATAAAGACAAATGATCAGTAGATGACAACTCTTATTCAAGAACGTGAAAGAAGGAATCAGGTTTAAGTTTCATCTTAGGAATTTGTATTCATATATAACTTTTATTCAGAATCTATACAGTAGTTCATTACGACATATCAAATTTAGTATTTAAGATCCGGTATTTGATTTTACTTCATCGTAACCTAGTCTGTAGGCCTAATTAAAAAATTTAATTATCTCACTCAGTAGCTAGGTTTTTGATTGGTCAGTCATTTGCACGCGCTTCTGTGTATAATTATAATGATTACTGAACAGATCCATAGACAGACAGACAGACAGACAGACAGACAGACATTTTTATTTCAAATCAGATAGGCTAAATAGCCCATGATGACATACATGGTCACAAATACATATATGTTACTAGGTCAGACATATGAGTTATTGTGTCATAATCATTGACCGTGTGATTTTTGAGAAAAGCATGCTTTATTTACTTTTGAAGTCCCTCCAATCTGACGAAAGAACTTGATCTTCTAAACGAAGATCTGAGAATGACCTATTCACATTCATCTTTCAGTAGATTTGGATTTCCGAAATTGCTATTTTCATTTTCGCAAATCTATTTTGGTGGTGGACGGATAGCTCAGTGGTTTGCACACTGGCCTTCCAATCCTGAGGTCGGGGGTTCGATCCCCGGCAGCTACTCGGGAATTTTCAGAAACGCTTTTAGAGGTGCACTGGGCACTTTAAGAATCAGGCTGTCTATTCGCAACGAGCTAGGCTAGGTTAGCCGGACAAGCCTGTATCTGATTTCTGATCTCTCTGTCGTGGGGGCTTTGTCTCACTCTTTCCCTCTGGTCAGATCGCTCTGTGTCTGTACTAGAAGAGGATGAATTATGCGCCCTGTGTGGCTGCATTTGAACTATGTAAAGGGCCTTTGAACGTGAAATTGATCATGAAAAGGGCGCTATATAAATCTGGTATAATAATAATAATAATATTTTTATTTGAGCCAGTCAGTTGTTTCAACAAGCAATTGGCTGAACCATCAAAATAGCGCCGAATGTCAAAGGGTGAGAAAACTGTGTAGTAAGTCTGGGGCTCGAACCCGGGACCCCTCGCTTACAAGGCGAGTGCCCTACTGACTGAGCTAACCGGCTGTCTGACACCTTACGTGACCACGTCCGTACCGTGACATATGATTTCTCTCAAAACACGAGGGCGTAGTCGCGATGTGGTCGTCATAAGAATTGTAAATATGAAAAACCCAGGCTAAATATATATATTTTTTAACTTCTACTTTTACATACAAAATGTTGTAAGTAAGGCGCTGATTGGCTAGCGGAAGGGTAGTCAGAACGAGGCTATCAACAGCACGTCTTCAGATCCTAAACGTAGCCTAAATGGAGATGTACTTTAGTCACACTGGAAGTCCCTCACACTCGTCCCTCTACCAGTAAAACAGTGTGTGCCAAATTCAGTGTCACAAAATGGTGTTTAATGCGGATGTGGATATTAATTTATTAATACTTAATTAATAATTTAACACTTATTAGGCATTGGCGGACCAGAAGTGAATAGCACAACTAAACCTATATGTGCACGAGGTTGTAGCCCGTGCGTCAAATACAGGTTTAGGAGTGCTGATCACCCCGCAAGGAACGTAATTACCGATTAATGAGTAGTTTATTATATATCTAAGCATAATATAACGATTTCTCGATTATTTTTAACAGTTTTAACCTGGGTAAAATGACGTCAGAAATGACGTCACTCATCAACGGCGAGCAATTAAATTACCTTTAATAATGCCAGCTTCCGGCTATTTGGCCTAGGTTACGGGGATTTTTGTCCTATGCAGTTTTGTAACTATATATAATAAGGGTGAATGCTGATTCTGTTCTGAACACGACTTGTCGGCAAATAAGGTGTAAAAACGGAATTCAGTTAACTCGCATCGAATGATAGACGTGCTTTATACCGATCTGTTAGAGTGACACGCTATCCTAAATGATTTATACCGATACAATATATTTGTAAAGAAATCTTCACTTGACTGTCTTTATAACATACTCAATATACATGTTTACAGTTTATCAATATTATTTTCAAAATTTATAACTTATCTTGATATGGAGTTATCAGTAAAGTGAAGATTAGGGTAAAATCTTAGTTCATACGAGTGTTGCAATTTTTTGATAATAAGTAATAGTTATAGTATGTGTGAGAGTGTGTTACCAGGATATATCAGAGCTAGGGGTACATCGAGGGTATTTTTCTCTGCACATATCGTCGAGGCCGGTAGGCCGAGACAGATATGTGAAGAGAAAAATAACGAGATGTACCCCTAGCTCTGATATATCCTGGTAACACACGAGCACTACATATTATAACTGTTTTATCGCATAGTTTATCATTAAAATTTATATATTATTTTCATTTAAATTTGTTTATTATTATTTTTACTATTTTGATTCCCTTTCTGCGCCTCGCTGACTGAAACACTAAAACTTCTGTTTTAGAAAATGTGTTCCCCAGATAAAAGTACCCAACAAATTTCTGCATTGGTTTTAAATCTTTGCATTTCATTGGCCAGACATATTGTAAAACTTGTTGTTTTGTTTGTAAAAAAAATCAAAGAAAAAGAAACATTTGAGAAATCTCAGAATTTCATATATTTCATGTATTTCTGAATTTTGCAATAACTATCAAGTTTTTGAAATATTCTAGTTTATTTATTCTTTTACTTTATAAATGTAGGTGTTTGTGACAATTCATTCTCTGTGAACTGTAAATTGGAGCTAAAATCATCTTTTCTTTGAAAGGAAAAAATTATACTCCCTTGATAGGACCTCAATAGAGAAAAAGTGTTCCGATATATATCGGAACAGTTTTACTGTGCTGATATATATCGGAACACTTTTTTTCTTATGAAACTCTATAGAGATTTCCGTGTTGATATATATCGCAACAGTTTTGTAAGATATCAGCACAGTTTTGTAGTAATAATGTGTGTTACCATGTATAACATGCTGCAAAGATCAAAGGAAAATTGCCGCACTATGCGATAAATTTAAATACACTCTACACATGTAAATAGAACATTCAAGTTTACAAAAACTGTCAAAAATTTAGAAGTCTTGATTTTGTATGGATAAGAAAACTTCGTTTGTTACTTGCCCGAGGGACGATATGGACATTTACATGTTTAGGGAAACTGGGTTTTAAGGTTATAATTTCTTATTATACGTGAGTGTACACATGGATCAGACATGGGTAAGTTATGTTATTATTAATATTCTAATTGCTTGTGTGGTATCAATGTTTAGTTTCATGCTTATAGTACTACTTAACATCATAATTCAAAATGTTTTCGTGCACAAACGCTTATAAACTCAGAAACATTTTTTCTTGGACCTTTTATCATCAATATTCGAAGTATCAATATATAACAGACTTGTGTTTTAACATGCTGGTTGTTCGCTTTCCGTCATTTATATAGCACATATTTTGACGAAACTTTGCATGCATGGACCTTTCAATGTTTACTTCAAACATCTCTTTGAAAAATTGAAGTGTCTACTGGTAGATCTAGGAGTTTTCGTGAGTTGAGGCTTAGTCCCTAATTCTAATGCAGGTAAAACAATACACCACTTTTAGGATGTCCAAGGGTGGTAGTATCGGCATGATCCTACTGATCGGACGACGGACACCAGCATCATAACATAATACGTCCCTTCGGGCGTATAAAAATGGCTGAAATTTCCAATGAAAATGACCCACTAAAACCATTTTGAATATGAATTCAAAACTAGTCAAGATAATTAAAAAAGTAAAAAAAAGAGAGTCCTATTTCAACACTCTTTGTTCTTTAGAATGATATATGATATTAATACGTATTGTTTCATATTTATAAGATAAATCTGCAGAAAAGGTGAGTCAAACAATGTCTGAATTCAAATTTAAAAATTGATCAATACGGACCATCCAGGAAGGTGAAAGCAAAACCATGATATAATACTTTACATAACTTTACATAACATTCAAGATGAATAAAGAAGGAAGATTTCTTTCTTATTTGTTTATTTTGCTGTCGTTAAGTCCCGGAAGATAAAATGTAACAAAAAAAACCTAAAAAAAAAAAAAGCAACAGTTTGTATAATATAAAAACATTTTAAGATGACTGTTCTTTCAGGCGGAAAACTTAATATCGATGATATTTTGTTCATAACCAGAGCTGTTTCCGTTGCTTATGGGTTGTCAGCCGTGGCATGCACGGGGGCAGGGATATTTACACTATGGTACGCCGCACCGGACATTAAATTCCCGTTCTCGTCTGCTTCCGGTGTTTGGACGGGAATCTTTGTAAGTATTATTTAGTATCTATAACATGTTGAGTTGAGGAAAGAAATAGTGTTTCTTTAAGATGTTCATACTATAGCTCATCCTGAACTTCATGATATTCACATAATATTCTACAGGAAGTAAAATTCGCGAGTGGTAGCAATGTTTGTGCGTTCGAAGTAACCACGAATGATTATAATAGAAAAGTACATAAGAAAATGCACCCCACCCCTCTCCTCAGTTTAATAATTTGTTTTTTCATTACTTACATTATAAAACTGCCATATGAAGCATGAATTTCTTAGTCATAGTTGCATAAATTATTTCCAAATTACAAAAACACAAAAAATCAGACTTTCCCCTTTAAAAGTTGTTTAAAAGAAGCCTTCCGTCATAACAATCCTTTTCATTGTTTTCAATGTTTGACTGATACGGACGAGCATTAGTGTCAGGTGTATGTTATTTATTAACTCGAACTTTCGAGTTACTAAGTCGAAATTCCAAGTTACTAAGTCGAATTACGAGTTACCTATCTCGAAATTTCCAGTCAGTAACTCGAAATTTCCAGTTAAGGAACTCGAAATTTCGAGGATATAACACGATATTTCGACTTCGTATCTTGCCCTTTTATCCGCAAAAGTTGAACGTCTGTCCGACTGTCAAAGGCCAAAAATGTAGTGGACGACTTATGACTCTTCGAAGTGGAATCATCTATCTACACAGACATATATTGTACCCAACATGTAGCGACTTGAACATATACTACCATACGTCAATGTATGGCCTATCCCCAAAGCCTTTAGAGCTACTCCAGATTTCAAACTGTATCCAGGATATATACCTTCATTTACATATATAGTAAGTTCAGGTAGTAGGGACTCGAACTAGGTCGAAAACCTTCCAGATATGGTCAAAATAGTGAAATATTCTAAGTTTGAATACTTTCCGGTCACCTTCTGTGGCCTCTCCTCAAAATCTAGATCTATCCAGGTACCCAATCTTGGTCAGACTCATTACTACACGTTCATATAGGGTATGTTTATATTTCCTTGCCATATTGGCTCAGACTAGGTGGAAAACCTTCCAGACTTAAACATGGCTTAAATAGTGATATTTTTATGAGCAAACGCTGCTCGGTCATCTCAATCATATGACCCTGTAGGGCTACCCGATGTATACACCATGTACCTAAACTTGGCCAGGACCTATACATCAACTCCTGGCACTAATGCTCTTCCGTAGACTGATGTGTTCGAAAGTTCCGTTTATATGAATTTGAAGACGAAAGTCTGCTTATTAACAAAATGACAAAAACGCCTATAAATTCGGAAATGATTAATGTTATTGTAACTTATATTTTCATATTTTTATTAGAATTGTTGTAATTGAAGTAAAAGAATGCAAGTTATTTTACACGACTGGGATGTAAATCCTATATATCACTTTGCTATGATTTGAGAAAACACCCGATCTCAAAACATTTTATAAGTACAATGTAGAGTCTAATGCTAGAATTCATCATGTATTGTTTTGTGCATTTCAAACACGATTTTTTTTCTTTTCAGTCGTTTGTAATATTTGTGCTGGGCAATAAAACTGTGAAAGGGTACAATATAGACTACCCATCTTCATCAAAAAGAAAAGTAAGTAGGCTTTCCGTTTACTCATTATCCATTATAAAATTATGCAAAAAGTCGGCTATATACTGCAAAAGTTTGGCTATATACTGCAAAAAGTTGGCTACATACTAGCCTGGGAGTCCAGTCTGGTAATCCAGACTGACAATGTCCAACTTAATAGTTACCATCAGAAACTCGATGAATGCCAAATAACACAAATTAGAGCAAATATAAATCCCGCACGATAACTCAAACGATAACATGTTGGATAATTATGATTTTTCTTGATTAAAACGTTTCAATACTGAAAATACTTTTGCATAACATCACAGTATGCACTTAACTTGTATCTTTGACAACCTTTTTGAGTTCAACGATGCATGAGAACCATAACAATCAAACAATAATATAAACATGTTGTCGTTTAAATTATCGTGCAGGAGCAGTAGATGGTATTAGGTATGATTTTATTAAAAAGTACTTATTACTAGTTATATACATATATACTAGTGTATCCGTGTCCATAGACACTGCAAATACATAAAAAAATACTTTTTGCATTTATGAGCTAGTAGAACAAAGATCTTTGACAAAACACGGATCGTTCAAACATAAATTGATTTCACAATACCGTCATTTTAGGGTATGAAATTTCGATCAAAATCCATCTCAATCTGTGTTTGCGTTTTCCATAAAAAAGCATTTTTTAACAAAATATGGGTACGAGTATAACGCTTGTTTGAGCACAACTGCGTGTAGTCATAAAATTACTTTTACCCCCTTTTTCTTCTCACAGGTCATTGCATTTTACACATTTGTCATCATGGACATCACGTTTGGAATTCTCCACGTGACTTTCTCCGCTCAAGGATTTTCATACTGTAACACGGAGATGAGAATTGGAGGACTATATTGTAACGCAGAGGAGCGACCTAGACTTCTACTTATGGAGGGCTTCAATATTGCGTTTGGAGTAATCATAACATTGTTGTCAGTGGCTGTGACCATTTATTTGTCTTTGAGAAGAAAGATAAATATTTTGGCAGGAATTCCGACGGATTCACGCTCTGTTTCAGATTATGTAACACCATGACCGGATGTTACTACAAAATGGGAATACCATCTTTAAAGTTTTCATCTGGCAACAAACAATGGATGCTTGAAATAAGTCGAGAAAAGTGCCAAAAATATTGTTTACCATTTTTCGAATTGTTTAGTCTTAATGTTTTATTGACCATCTCTAGGAACAAAGTTTTGTGCATTGGTGAAATTACTCATTCTCATTTTTGAAAAATATCACGTGCAAGCCAAAGTTTGAAGAAAAAACAGGACGGAGTTTTATTCCATCCATGTTTATCAAACGGTTTTGACCAGAGTTTTGTTTGACCGTTGAAACTGTTTTTTAAAGCCCGATTGACACTCTCAAATATCCATGAAGCCTTGACATAACTTTTGAACAATTTTGACAGTTTCAACGGTCAATGAAAACTTTTTTAAAAAAAATCTGTGATAAACTTGGCTGGAAAAGATTTTTTTGGTTAGTCTATATAGTTAAACAGCTTTATATTAACAAGGTGAAAGCCCAAAGGGAAAGCCAAGCATAGTCGGACGTACGTGACTCATATTGTTGTGTGATTCGCTTAAAAACGAATTAAATTTCATGGCTACTGCGTTACTATGAAGACTAGAATCTAATCTAACTCATTTTGGGCCATCCGTGTAAAGTTCTTGAAAAAATGTATCATGTTCTTCCTTTTCTCGTCTACAATCATTGTCTAGTCTACCGTCCACTCTTAAAAGGTTCCACTTTGCACAGACGACATAAAGAAATAGCAATGTAATAATTCGTTGTGATGAAGGCATTAGCTCTGTTGGTGCCATTTGTCTATGATGCTGATACCTACAATGTCTTTGACAAAAAAAAACAAAACTTTGATATTAATGCAAACAGACAACTATATTAAAGTTTTTGATAGTCAACGTAGAAAATGCAAACAGGCTTTCAAAAGGTTTTCAAAACTTTGTTGGAAATACACTTGGTCAAAGACAATCTTGAGTGTGTCAGCTGAATTGTTCACATCGGATCAACGGATTGATTTTACTAAGTATAGAACAGGGTCAAATTTTAAATATATCGAGGAAAATCGCTGAATACTTTGATTACTTTTCACACTAAATTCTCCGACCACCAAAAGGCAAATGAGAAAGAGAAAGCATATTGTTTTAAAGATGTATTTTCATTGAAATCACCCTAGCAATTATACAAATAATGCCATTGCATTACCAGACGTATCGCATAATCACCTTTGATCAAGTTTTTCAACATTAAGTCCTAGCTATCTACTGACTAGGAAATTTTATCTAATATTTAAATTAGATCTTTTGTCTTGTGAATATTTGGATAATCAAAAGTGGTTAACAACACAACATAAAATGTATGAGTCGGCTTTTAAAGTATTTATGTATTTCTTTTTAGTATAATAATGCAGCCATTATACTTTGTGACAATCTGAAGCAAGTCCACTAAGGAAAATGAAAAAACAACAATTTCATTCTCATTTCAACCGTTGATTAACATTACATCCGATTCTTAAATTTCTATGTAACAAATACAAGTGTACTGATACATATATATATATATATATATATATCTATATATACATTAATTTTCGGACCGTCCAGTCGCAAAGAAGTGGAACAGACCTAAAATACACTAATGCCTTCTACAAATATATGAGTTCTATTTTTTTAATCATGAACCAAAGTACAGATCAGACATTTTCGCAAATTTAGTCTTTAACCTAAAACAGATCAGAAGTTCTATGAATTCAGTCCCATAAATCTATGTATATCGTCGGCTACCTGGACACAGTGAAGTGTTCTAGCAGTGTCTGTAGTGTTTTCTCTTAATCCCTTCACTTTATCAACAAATTGGAGAAAATCTTGCATGAACAACCCTGAAAAAGACAATATTATCATTTGTAACTCTTTTCTTAATAAAATATTTTATTAAAAGGCACTAGGTATACTCTTATGCACCGGACCTTTTGAGGGGAGCAGGTTAAAAAACAATGATTTTGCTTCCCGGTTGGGAAACAAGTTGCTACATTTATCTGCCTTTGAAAACGGCATTTGTTGGGGGAAATGCTGTTTTCAAGGGCAGATAACTCTTTTTCAATACAGGTGACCTATGACTTTGATGGCATATCTTTGTTTGTTAAATGATTGCCCTTCAATAACCAAAGTTTAGAGAAATTCTGTTATTGGTAAATATTTCGCTCATCTCATATACAGAAACTGTAGCAAACGCCTTTAAGATATAACCTGTTTTGAAAAACACTAAAAATGCTTCCATGAAATTTGCCGTTGAGCAATTACGCATATAGACATTTTCTCAATGAATAAAACTAAAGGCTGGAAATTCACAATGAAAGTGATCTAGATCTTTTTACTAGATCTTTTCTCAATACAATAAGTAATAAAACTAAGCCAAAGGTATAAACTGTCACAATTATGCCATATTTCATCAACAACATGGAACTAAATTTTGGACTACTTCATATCTAACGCTAAGTAGTCACTTCCTATTTGGTGTAAACAGTCCTATACCTGGTTTCTTTGGTGGTTGTGACATACCCTCCACGGGAGGGGGCGTCACTCCTGGAGTATCATCAAGTACAGTTCCATCTACCAATATAAACTTCGTCTGTTTTTCCCGCTTCGACCTTTCCTTTGTTCTTCTTATAGTCAAGGTTAAATCCCTGAAAAATAGGTTCGACTTACAAGTTTCCGTTGGCGTAGCTAAAACCAATGGCGCCAGTCGGTAGACAGATTATTTTTTACAAAAGCAGACATTTCTTCATTTCAACAAATCTGCCATTATTTGCAAACTCTTTAGTTCCATCTAGGTCAAAATATAACTTACTGTCCAGCTTTCACATATAAAGAGTGCTAATCACACTTGTGATGTTGAAACAAGGACATTTACCAAAACCGACGACTCCTCACAGACAAAATTAAGTCGGACATAAAATTTGTTAACATATATAACGGTATTTACGTCAGACTAGTAAACTGGGATTCATACCTGACTCCCGTGTAACTTAACTAGGTTTAGAGACATTAGTCGTAATACTCCAGTATCTCATAACATTGATTGATTCTAAGATAATTTCTGGTTTTAAATTTGACGAAAAGCACTTGAAATTGCATTGTTAGCTTGACCTCCAACTTCAGTTCTTCTGTTTACAATGCATTCTTACCTGCATTTTGAACACGCGAGTTTGGCAGTTGCTACGAATCCAGTATCTGTGACTTCTAGTTGACCTCCTGTTGCGTGAAGGTCATTACCAACAAGTTCATATAAGGTCTGTATCAGGGAAACATTTACGCAAAAAGGTCCACCAGACTTCTCAAAATCCTCTACCCAACCATTGTAGCTCCCTTTGGAGAAAAGGAAAAAAGCAGGGAATTAGATCATTTATATATTCAAGATTCAAATTACTAAAGTGTAAAACAAGACAAGTACCTATGACGTGTTTATGCTCGTTATAAACAATTTTCAGAATCTCCTTTCTCAAAACACTGTACAGCAAAATTTGGATACTATTTTCTTGACTGCTACAGAGTGAATAAAAAGTCGCGATTGATTTATATGTCTAAAGGGGACGATATGCACTGGCAATACATGCTATTTTGAGTACTAAAATATCCTAGTATTGAAAAAAGAAATTCTGCAACAATTTTACATAATAGGACGTTTGAGTCAATATGAATGAAAACCCTAAACGCATGTAAAGGCATTAATTCATTTCCAGGATAATGCTGAAAAGGTGGAACAGATATAATTACCAAACTATTGTGGGAAATACTAGTTTATGTCAACATTATAGTTCTCGTAATTAGTTTTATTGTTTCATGTTTTTTTCTCTGTATTAAGAAGTTAACAGACGCGGCCAACTGAAAGCAAACCCCCATAAAACGTTTATATCGACGCCATCTTCTTGGTAGTCTGTGTTCAGACCGTATGTTTTGTTCAAAGGAGATAACTCCTGAGGCTATTCAAATTTTATATAATTATGTCCCTTGTCTTCTCAAAAATAGATAATCAGAGCCAGGACAGATGAAGTCAGAATTTTTTTCTAAAAAAAAAAAATATTATCTAGTCGGTAGCCAGACTACCCTCTTGGAAGCGACGGTAAATCATCTTACAACGAACACCCACTAGGAAAACCAGAAAACGGTTGATTTTAACTTCATTTTACATTAAAAAAAACAGTTCTTGAAAGATTAACCTTTTGGTATCGATGGTGCTAATTTTGATAAATTTACATGCAGTGTAAACAAACTGTTAAGGGTCGAAAACCAGATGAGACAGACTTTAATTTATTAAACTCTTTACAAGATTTCCCTGTCAAACGTGGTGGCCTACATACATGTATATTTCTATGCACATACCTGTTAAATGAATCTCTCCCTTTACAAGAGGACTTCTAGCATTGAGTAACTTTTCTTTCAGAGCAAGAAAACCTGGTGTTAGTAAAGCAATGTTCTCTTCATGTAATACCAATCCTGTGACATAAAATAAAAGTATAATGTGAATCAAGGAAAGATTATTTGTAAATCTTTGGTTCAATCAAAACAGTCAATAAGTTAGAAAACCCCATTCGTATGAAAATTGTATAATTTTGATTTACAGTAATGAAAATATACGAGCCGCGCCATGAGAAAACCAACATAGTGGGTTTGCGACCAGCATGGATCCAGACCAGCCTGCGCATCCGCGCAGTCTGGTCAGGCTCCATGCTGTTCGCTAACAGTTTCTCCAATTCCAATAGGCTTTAAAAGCGAACAGCATGGAGCCTGACCAGACTGCGCGGATGCGCAGGCTGGTCTGGATCCATGCTGGTCGCAAACCCACTATGTTGGTTTTCTCATGGCACGGCTCATACATAATTTGCTAGACCTTATACTTACTATATTCCTGCAAAGTTTGAAGAATGCTTGACGAAACGTGTAAGAGGGTTTAGCTAGAAACGAAAACAATTGCACGATTTTGTACCTGTCTGCCCATAATGTACATGTACACAAAGTCATGCAAAAACATACAAAACTTCACGTTGTCATTTACTTGGTGGCGGTGCAAACAAATAAGAAGTAATAAATGCTTTTTACTGTAACTCTTGATTTACAAAAATATGTATATTAACTATGAACTCATCATAAAGGTGTTTTCAAACCCTTTTCTTCTGCAAGATGAGACAATTCCGCAGTGACTGACGCTGATGTACAAACAGGAAACTCCACAAGGACATGTTTCCCGCAGCCAAAGGCTTTCCTGAAAACAGATGCACTTACTAAATTGACAGTACATGAAAAATATCTATAATACGTCGTTTAATTGAAATGTAGCTCGGGAACTGAAGAACGAAAAGCAGACTGGTCGACTGTGCTACCTTAATGATTCGCTTCTTTGAGAAGGGGTTTCGCTTCTTTAAGAAGGGATTATTTAACAGAACATTTCAGCCAAAGACAGAGCACGTTTTTCCAAGCGAATGTCTAGGACTGTTGCCTCAATTCATATGTAACTTTAAAAATGTGAATAGTCGCGTGAAAAATTTGAAAAGTTTCAACTTGTATATATCTGCTAAGTATTCTTAACTGTTTAAAAGGTATAGTAAATACTGGGAAAAAATGTTTAAGAATTACCTTATCACATGTTCATGTTCGCACGGTTCTGTACAAATTAAGACAGCATCAACTTCCGGTCGATGGAGGGCTTCATCCTCTGTTATCTGTGTGGCGCCATCTATTGCAAGTTGACGTCTGGGGACAGAACACTGATATATAACTAATATTTTGGGAAACCTGTGCAAATATACCGAATTTTAACCTGATTGCGACAGCTTTCAATAAGGCGTTAGGCTATTTCGAACATCATTTACTAGTATTACATTTTTTTTTTCAAAATATCTTTTTATTACCCTATCGTGAAAATAATTTTCTTTTCTTTTTTTTTTTTGCTTTCATTTCGTTCAAAGTCCCATCGCCACCTTTGGTCACATGACGACTATTCCTGTCCTTGTTAAGACCTTATTTCAGGCCTGGTCAAGCATCTTAAAACCACTATCGAACTCAAATTTAACCTTGGTAAAACGTGGACGACTGTTGACAGCTACTCTGTCAATTCTACTCTACGATATATTCAGTAGTTACCTACCTTGATACAAAGCCTACGAGTTTTGCGCCAATGTTTTCACCATCACAACTCAGTATGTCTCGTATCCTAACTTTACCAGCGATTCCAGCACCAAAGACAACCGCTCCTAAACTTCTGGTAGTCATTACCTTATTTCAACATAAAATTATGTGTTCATTAATTAATTTTTTTTTGTAAAAATAGGCTGCCTCTTTGTGCAGCTTAAATATTCCTCATACACCTCAAGCTGTTGATGTATGCTTATATATGTTCATTGTTGCATTTACTTTCAAAAGTATCTTCTGACTATGTCTTAGACTGTGTAAAATGAAAGGTTTTAGGTAAAGTAAAATTACTCAAATTCGGAAAGTTAACGGCACTTGAAATAGCCATCTCTTTATTCGTAGTCTTTTGCTAGT
Organism: Mercenaria mercenaria; assembly: GCF_021730395.1. Lineage (NCBI taxonomy): Eukaryota > Metazoa > Mollusca > Bivalvia > Venerida > Veneridae > Mercenaria > Mercenaria mercenaria. The sequence goes on along the minus strand of NC_069364.1, from coordinate 82,325,345 downwards.
GCTGTTTCTTATACAATAACTGAAATACTGGGTGATTACTATACGACTGGGCGTGTCTTCAGGTCACACCTAGACTTAGACTGTATGTTTTCGCCTGCGTTGATATTACGCTAGGTTTGCCATTATGGCCAGAGGGTACACCCTTGACGCTTATTTTCCTCGTTACTATAAGAATCTGGCGTCAAAAAGTGCTGGCACTCCGTTAGGTGTCAATAACGTGTTAATTAGCGCACTACTATCTGAGAAAGAGATTCCTTCTGCTGCATTTTGCAGCAACGTTCGTACTTGTATATATTTATTTGTATCAACAGACACTTGTCCCAGGTACATATTTGCTTGCAAGAGTAATATAGTGATAAGTGCATATTATAATACGATCTATCCTCAGTTCGTTTTAAAATGCTTATAGTTGGCAGGGGCGAAGGAGAGGCTGAGCCTCAGACTGAGGGTAGTGGGGGCGTAGGGTCATGAACTGAAATAATGAAGTCATAGAAATGTCACATTTGATTTGACCATTAGTCAAACTAATTTGACGCGATCCTAGGAAATACTGAGATAATTTTTGGGGCGATTAGCCCCAGAGTTAACAATACGGTTCAGATTCTCTTAATATGATCTGCCTACAAGCAACCAGTAAACAATCGCCCCGAAATAGTACTAACATTTCAGCAGAACAGTAATAGCATGTATGGCATATTAATATGTAGCTGTCCAAAATACATAGAATGCTATAATTTCTACGTGATTCTGTAAATGATTATGTCATACAGCTCTCTGTTGTCATTTTAGATAACATTAGAAAGTATTACATAATGAAGGTAAATTAATTCGCCCCCTATGAATGAAATATCTGTATGAATGGAGCATTTTCATCTTTGGTAAGGTAAAACTCTTTGACATATTACACACACTGTGAAATGTGCAGAGATAAAGCTAATAAATCATGCGAAATGTAAGATGTATTTAACAAAAATATATAAAATATTTCTAATTTATTTTTTATCGAAACACTTAGATAACGTTTATGTTTTGTTGTTTATATTATGGAAACGGGATTTCAGCGACCACTTCGTTATAGCTATGGCCTCGGTCTATAAATAGCTCATCAAACAAACCAGCTAGACTTATTGCAGAATGGTTCCGAGCACAGCTTCATTCATAAAAAAACGTCGACATGAATTATACTGTGCATATAATCATATTTCTAATAAAAGGAGTAGATGTAGGCTATTTTTGTTTTGGGTGGACGGATTAGCTCAGTGGTTTGCACGCTGGCTTTCCAGTCCAGAGGTCTGGGGTTCGATCCCTGACAGGTGCCTCAGGAATTTTCAGAAACCCTTTTCAGTGTTTCCCACCCAACTATAAGTGTAGGCCCTACTGGTCAGAAACCCACGCAATCCTTGCTTGTATCGGTGCTATACGCTGGACACGTTAAAGAACCAAGGGTCTATTCAAAAAGAGCTAGGGTCTGGTACCCGGATTCCATTGTGTCTGAATATCTGTCTCTTCAACTAGTCTGCACCTGTCAGACACTTGTATATATATACGTAGTGTGCACTTGTAAATAATAGCACTTAGTGGGCACAGTTCATATAAAAAGGAAAATATCTCGATCTATCTATCTATCTTTGTATACGGCTGGACTCCCCACACGGGTATAATAGCCGGGTTGCGCGTCACAACCAGATAAAAGTTGGTTTAAAAGCAGTGAAAGGAAGGCTTCAAAAATGAAGATAGTGAGAGAGAAGATAAAAGTTTGAAAGTGTTAAGTAAGATAAAATATTCACAAGTTAAAAGGGGTTAAAAACATCCGCTTTGTGAGTTCAGGGGCGGTAAGAGAGGACCGAGTGGTCAAGACATCGTTTGAACCCCTCAAGGTCAGGTTGGAGTACAGTTTGAGAAGGCAGGTGGTTCCACAACACAACAGTATAAGGGAAGAAGGAGTATTTGAAATAATTTGCTTCAGTATGGACTTGACGGAAGGAGAGTTCATGCATATGCCGCGACATTCTCACAGGCCTTTCTAAGTAAGATGGAACTGGTACCGCAACTAAACCATACATGATCTTATAAAACATGGTCAGTCGGGCTAGGTCACGTCTGTCCTGTAAACTCTGCCAACCCAACTCGTCCCGCATGCTGGTGACACTGTTATAGGTAGAATAATTATTTTTAACCCATCTAACTGATCTTTTTTGAACTTTTTCTAATTTATCAATGTTGGTATCTGTGTGGGGGTTCCAGACTGTAGAGACATACTCTAATTGCGGTCTTACCATGGTCTTATAGGCTGTTTCCTTAATATGTTGGTTTGTAGTCTGGATATTTCTACGTAAAAATCCTAATGTTTTGTTTGCACTGGATGTCATGTGCTCTATGTGTTGATTCCATGAAAGGTCTTTAGATATATTGACTCCAAGATATTTTGCACTGGGTACTGATTCTAATGTTTGGCCATGCAAGGTGTAATTGAATTGAATTTTGTATTTGGTACTTTTAGATATATGAATGACAACACACTTGCTTGGATTGAACTCCATCTCCCAGGCATCCTCCCACAACACAAGTTTATCTAGATCCTGTTGGAGAATAGAACAGTCTGGCTTGTCTCCGGAGGGTGCGGCTATACAAGTGTAATACAATACGAATCAATACACCCGTTTTCAACAGTATTTCCGGTTATATTAAGGCGGTCAATTTTCCTCGCGGTGGTCAATTTTCCTAACCGTCATATTAGGAACACTGACAAGACAATCGCCCCATCAGTACTTCGGTGCTTTGATTCCATAAATCAATTATTTTGTCTACTGTTTGATCGTGTCAAAAGCAGCCTCAAATTAGGACCCTTAACTAACACAAAAAAAGCAAACATTTAAGACGCGTTTAGTTCGTATCTTGTATATGTATTATTAAGAAAAATTATAAATATGCTTACATAAATAAATACATGTGTCAGTCCTTGCAGTCTAAAAATAGAAAGAGGGATATACCTTTAGCTTGAAAACGAGGTCCTGACGTCATTCAGATATTGGGAGACACCTATGTACATGACTAACATGAATTTGTTTTAGTTTTGTCACGATTTGTTACATTTTTTCGTTGATTCGTTGGCTTTGAGGATGGAATAAATAGTGAAATTAAGAAATAGATATGTCTGTGGCAATAGTTTGTTCATAGGCTGTAGAAAATCTGCTTTATTTTGATTATAAAGTATTTTGACATTTTCCAGAATCCAGGTGTGGCACAGTTTGGAAATATTTTATTGTCAATGTCAGTAATGCTGTCATTCCGATTTTATTTAGTTGCTGCGACTGTATTGTTTCAGGTAAGTTAAGGCACGTTTTTTTTTTAATCATGTGCAAAATGAATTAATTTTTTTACGGAAATTTTGAAATTCAGTTCAACATTAAGGATTTACTTCTGAAAACAATTTATTCAATTTCAAATTAGTCCAGATAATAACAGTGTGATAATTTTTTTAGGGATGGCGTCTACAGAGTATCAGATGATAATAAAAGCCAGCCCACTAAGCTGAGCGGGTATGGCAAATTTCATATAACATGGCACTTATCAAGCCATTACACTGTAGTTTTATAATGACAACTTCTTCTTTTCAGATACAGGATGTTTTGCAAGACAGTTGCTTTAATAGGTATTGTTTGACCATTTTAATTGAATTTTTTTGGCTGGAAATTGGAATGCTATAGACCCTATCAGGTTGCCAAATATGGTTCTGAATTTGTAAAAAAAAGGTGTTGACATAGCAGTTATACAGAACACCTGCGCTGTTTAGACTTAGTACATTTTCATATATAAAAACACAACACAATTAAATCATTTTGGTGCTGTTGCATATAAAACACTTTTCTGAAATTCTGATCATATTGTTGACATCGGGTATGCATTAAATATTTGCAGACCTGTGTAATCTTAACAAAGTTAGGTTGATTATAACCGACCTTCTGACCAATTTACTCTGTTTCGATCAAAGTATGACAGCCATAGCCTTAAGTCATAAAATGGAAATTATCAAGAGGTGATGAAATAAAGATAATAATGTTTACAGGTATCTCGTATTTCAAACACTGTTTGCATGACTTATCAATATCATATCTGATGACAGGTGTATTTTCTAAATACACATATAGATCTACAAATTTCACTTTTTGCATGTTCTAAGAAGACATATTATTCATATTTAATTTTCTATGCAAATTAATAAAAACAACTAAAGTCCCGCCCATATAAATGATAGGAAATTCAAAATTATACATTAACTGGTGTAATATATAATAGGTACCAACTTTCACTTCATGTAATTATGCAAATGAGAAATTAGCATAATAAACTTGCATTGATACAATTGCACAACTGTGTGTGTTATCAAAAAGATGTACTCAGCAACTTTATAGACTGTAAAATAATCTAATTTCTTGGTCAAAATTGTTATTTTTTGGGGACATTTATTGGTAGATTTCATTTAAAAAAATATATATAGATGACTGTTGTTTGTCAGACAAGATAGATGTACACGAAGTGTCCTTTCGAAAATTTAGAAAAATAATAAATTACGTTATTAGATCATAAATATTAACCTAATTCACTAGCACTTAATGTAATTTTGTGGTTTAAAGTCGGTCTTAAATCCCAATTAATTTGATGTCATGAACAAACCAACACAATATTTATTTCACTTATAATTTCTTCTGAACAGAGGTAATTAATTACAAAGATTAGTTTGTATGATATTTACATACTTTATCATAAAGTAACTTTATATCATTTTATATGTTACTATGGTTACTCAGACAAATGTCAACAAATTTTAGTCTAACACTTTACTGACTAGAATTTCACATATAGATTTTAGTAAAATGATAAGAAATATAGGTAATAAGAAGACATGAATGAAGTTTTCATTGATTTTGAATTAAGAATGTGGGAGTTATTAACAAACATTTGATAAATATACCGCAGTTGGTGTAGCTGAGGTTGCCCAATTAGAAAAGTGATCAACAGTATGCAGTTAGCCAATCACTCATGCAATTTTTGATTGACATATGCTTGCATCTGATAGGCTATTTGAAAATTCCTATCACTCCTTATACATTACGTGTAAATAAGTTACTTCATTTTATTAGTGTACATGAATTAATGTCGTCAAATATCCAATATACTTACCACACGAACATGATTTGTCAGACTAACCAACTATATATAAGCAAATGTCATAATATTACAACACATATCTTCAACATATATCACGTTAAAATCAATTTGATCAGTGATTTGAACATAATTTTACATAACATTTTTCTTTTTAATCTTTTTATTTTTGTGTGAACAGCAATGTTGGAATCTTTCATAAATTTAGCTGGCTTTACAAGATTGCTTGGATTTTATCAAACGGTAGTGTTCAGTTTAAGAACAATTATACATTAAAATGGTTAATAATTAATATAACAAAGAATTAATTAAAATAGAGGGACAACACGCCTGAACACCAGATGGAATTTTTAACTGTATTGTTAATATAGTTAAAGGCACTGACCTCCAGATCGTACAACGTAAAAAAAGGAAATGTTTTTGGATATCAGAAAATTATTGCTATATTTCTTTAGACGGCTTTAAAACTTTTTTGATAGATTATATGTTATGGAAACACATAAGAATACGTTGTTTTATTAATTTTTTCATTCAAAATTGAATAGTCTTTGTAATGGGTAATACCAGAGGTACACTCTTTGTTATAAAACTTTATATTTAATGACTTTTAAGTACATATTTCTGTGTGGTGTATTTGTCAAGAACACAGAGAAATTTAATTTTTTTATTGCTGCGGTGGCCAGGGTTCGATCCCCGACTCACATGTTTTTCTTGATTTAGCATTTTAGGACAGTTTAGAAACAAAATCTCGTGTTCTAATTTTCATAATGTGACCAAACTTAAATTTTTAAGAACAATCATTTTTTGTGAAAATTGGAGGTCAGTAAAGGTAAAAAAAGGTAAAAAGGTACATTTTATTTACCATCGCTTTACATAAGCTCTGTGTAGCTTTTGAGCGACTCAGTGCATTTAAGTGTTTATCATGGTTGGTCTATATCCGTTTTGTCTTATTTTAAAATTTTATTTATGTGTAACCAGGCTATAAAATTAGCCAAATTCTTTCAAAAAAATTTTAATGATAAATTTTAATTTCAATATATTAATACTGTCAATTTAGTTTAGCGATGTTGCTTGTTCGAAATTACAAAGAAGACTGATTTTTTAGTTGTGAAATAGTGAATTAAATATCAGTTTTCAAGTACATCTCCTTGGTAATCCTTTTTATCCAATAGAAACAATTATAAAAGTAATTTTATAATTATTTCTAAACCAATTGTAAAATTTATTGTATACCCACATAAAGGTCTGAATACAGTTTTACCTTAAGAATTTTGCAAGTTACATTAGGAACTGCCTGGGTCTTCACACTGAATAGCCAAGGATAGCCAAAGGTTGTTTGGGTTAACAATAGCTCGTCTAATGCAAAGGGTGACTAAAAGCAAATAATCATGGTTTATAACCAACATTGTTTAGGTAAAGTGAAAACAGAACATTTTTGGACACCTGGTTTAAGCAGGAAAAATAATTAAGTTATAAGTTAATACCTACTCGAGTCCCAAGGACAAAGATGAATGGAACAAAATAGAAGGAAATTCAGTTTTGAATAATTTTTAATTTAATTAACAAAAATTATTGAAATTAAAATTTATTGATTAAATTTTATGAACAGACTTGGCTTAATTTATCAGCCTGTGTTACAACATTAATCTAGAATTGTTTATAGTAAATTGTTTAGAGGTCAATGCTACATGTTTCATAAAAAAATGAGTATTATAGCTTTGATATTGAGCATCAAGAAAATGCAATTAATTGAAAATTGTAGTTAAGTTATATAAGTAAAAGGTATAAAAGTTTTGTGATAGCTTAAGAACATTTTTTAGTATATAATGTTTATGCTTCATTTTTTTATCGATATCAATCTCTCCTATTTTTCTTTAAAGCTTCCTACAAATACAAGCACAAGTTTATTTCATTTATCAAAGATTTGCTTGTGAAGTATCGCATAATTATGTGTCAGCAGCTCAATAGAAATACAAGTCCTTACATTTAGAATTATCTCCCTTTTGTTTGGTTTAATGTCACATTGAAACAATTATTGGTCATATGGCAACTTTTCAGCTTTTGACGATGGAGGAAGACCCCATGTGCCCCTTCAAGCTTTATTTCTTAATGGGTGGGTACCTGGGCAGAATCACCAACTAATTGTAAGCCAGCCAGATGGCTTCCTCGCTTGAATAATTCTACACCCCATCATCGGCATGCGAGGCTGGAACCCACATTGGTGAGGGGCAAGTGATTCAAAGTCAGCAAGCTTAACCACTTGGCCATGGAAGCATTAGGTTTTAGAAAAATTGCCTTTTAGTTCATGCAGACTCTTCAAATATCATAATAGCTTATCTAATTGAAAAATTGAAAGTCGGTATTCTGTTAAAATCAAAGGAAATACAATTTATACTGTTTAAGTTTAGCAAATTGGTTTTTACAAATCCTGAAACACTTGGATTTTCTCCACTTCATTGAAGAAAAAAAATACTAGTGCAATTTAATCATTTAATGCTAGCGACAAGTGATTCTGTTGATGCGACCAATGCAAACCATGATTAGCCTGCACATCCATGCATTCTCATCTTGGGCTGCACTTTTCGCTGTTTAGTCACTAAATTTTCAGTGAACGCCCTTCAAATAATAAATGATACTGCCCAGATTGAATGATAGACCAGTCCATTTTAGAAATTTAGCAGGCTAAAGGTTAAAGGCTGCAGGCAAGATTTAATCTTGATCTGTTGGCTAATAAAATCCTCTAAGGCTTATTATTCTCAAGTGTTTTCATCCATGATTAAATTATCAAAGGAAAACTGAGGGAAAAAGGAATCATTAAATACTCATATAGAACTTTGGAGCTTAAGTCCTTTCACATCAGGGAGATTTAGTCTTTAATGAAACTTCAGCTTTACAATGAATGAAGGTCTTGAATTGAAAGTTAACCTTTAGCCTGCTGGCGGCATTTGATTCTGCCTTTGCGACCAGTGCAGACCAAGATCAGCCTGCACATCCATGCAGTCTGATCATGGTCTGCACTGTTCGCTATTCAGTCAGTCAATTTTCAGTACCCCTTTGAATAATAAGTGGTACTGCCCATTTGATTCTGCCTTTGCGACCAGTGCAGACCAAGATCAGCCTGCACATCCATGCAGTCTGATCATGGTCTGCACTGTTCGCTATTCAGTCAGTCAATTTTCAGTACCCCTTTGAATAATAAGTGGTACTGCCCAAATTGAATGATGGACCAGTCCATTTTAGAAATTTAGCAGGGTAAAGGTTAAAAGACCTGATTTATTGGTTTTAGGCATTAAGTAATTGGAGCACATAGCTTTAGTGTTTTTGTCTGCAATGCAGTGTCTTTTCAACAATGTAGATTCTAGCTAACCTAACATCTTTTCTAGCATCAAGGAATTTAATTAATAATTATAATTTCGTGTACAAATGTTATTCTCCTAACAAAGTAGTGGAGTGGGAGGGGCCTCGATCCTCCAACCCCTGCCCACAGAGATACTTAGCTATGACTTCATCAGTTTTTGTGACCCAAAAATTTCCCTATAACAGGATTTTGTTATACATGTAGCCGGGCTCTCAGAAGATATGGGTTGGTATACTTGTAACAATACAGTAACACCTATAACTCATTTCAGGCAATTGCGTTGCATGAAAAAAAAAATATTGATACTAAAGTATGTCAATATTATTTTTATATTAATTATGCCATTATTCATGCAAAATGAGAAAAAAGCTGAGAAAAGTGATTAGAAGATAAAGAATATTTTGGGTGATAATTCTGTTTTGCATCTGGAACATTCCTGCATAGCTTAGAATATAAAATGACATAGTTGATTGTTTAATAAGTACATTTCCATCATCCATGTATTGTAATGACATACAAATGAGGGATAAATGTTACTTCCTTATATAGGCAGAAGATGGTTTAGTTACATTTTACAATTGTCATATTGTTTTATAAAATTTTACAATCCAAGATCAAATCTAGATTTTCCTAGACTAGCCACTAGACTGATAATAAAGAAAATTTGTCACAAAACTTTTGTAATTTTTCTTTTATCTTGTGTGATGTAGTGACAAATGCAAGTTTATTTTAGAGATTTTCGCAGAGAACTGGTTGTAATATTATCAGTCTATGATATTGGACATAAAGATTGGTTATATATTCACAATTTCAAAAATAGAAATTAAAAAAAAAAAAAAAAAATATATATATATATATATATATAGCTAGTCTAAGGTTTACCATATGGTTAAAATTTAAGTCAAATTGCTTATATTCTTTCTCTGTTTGTATAACATTGCACAATGATAACATTGCACAGTGTATAGACTGATATTCTTCTTGGAATATGTACATTTAAAAATGCTCCAGCCCTAGCTATCTCATTTTATTTCAATGGAAATGAATGAAATACAATTTCATCAATGCAGATAGAAATAATGCAATGAATTAATTATCAGTTATATCAAAATCAGTGTACAATGTATGTCAAACCTTTGGTTAAAACAAGTTTGCTGGGGGAATTTTATATGGTGATGAGAATTAAGTTTAACAGTAGAAAGTGATTTAAGATTTTATCATTTTTGTTTCAAACAAATGTTGTACTCCAAAAGAAAACAAAAACGCATGGGTAACTTAAGACATAGTATTTTAAACATTTAATGGTCCAGTTTTCTTGGTTGACTTGTTGAACTGCAATTTTACGCCTTAAACATAGATACTATCTTACGTGTTAGCGATTTACTGTCAGCACACTTCATATGTGTCGACGGTCAAAGTCACGAAGTAAAAACCTTGGGGGCAATATCAACATTTCAAAATTAACAGTATCCTTATTAAATAATGTTTTCACAAAAAATAAACAACCTCAGATTTAATTTAATATGGACACACTTCCTGATATGATTTTTAATTAAGACACAGACATGAGTCATTGTGGTTACCTTTATGCTAATCAGTACTAATAAAAACGTGCCTGTTGTATTTCAAGTTATTTTGTTGATAAGGGCAGGGTTGTATCTTTATGTTCAAGTACACTAAAAGAGCTTGGTTCCTGAAACAACATTAGGTACAGTTTGTTAAAAAAAAAATGGTACTTGTGTGTAAACACCAGTCAAATGGATGCATTTCGATCACAAACTGGTTATTAAACTCAAGTTTTTTTGTTTTATTGTACATTTGTATACTGTAAAAAGCTGATCAGCCTGCCTGCTTAGCTCAGTAATGAGAATGTAGATTTATGTACTTATAATAACCTATAATACATGTACTAACTTAATGGTCCGCAGTCTCTTTTTTCCTTTTGTTTGTATACTAAATGTGTATTGTATACATTTACATCAAAATGAACGATGAATGAAAAAAGACTTTATAATCCCATTATGCACATACACACTCAGGCCTGATCAAGAATATCTCTTATGTAGTTAAATGAGGCTGAGTATGGATACATCTGTAAAATGAAGAAAAAAAAACTTATTTTCTAGAAAACATATTATTTTCAAGAAGTTTTGTACTATGAATTATTTTTGTTGAGCCCGTAAGGGAGCGAAGACATAGTTGTCCAAATGGCTGTTCGGTGTATGTGCATGTGTGCGTCAGTGCGTCCGTCAGGATTTCTTTGTCTGGACCATATGTTTGTCATTGATTGTGGTATTTCAAAATAACTTGGCACAATTGTTCACCACCATGAGACGGCGTGTCGCATGCAAAACTCATGTCAATATCTTAAAGGTCAATGTCACACTTGGAGTTTAAAGGTCAAATATGGCTATAATTGACCTTGTCCGGACAATAACTTCGTCATTGAATGTGGGATTATAAAATAACCTGGCACAATTGTTTACCACCATAAGATGGTGTGTCGCATGCACACCGGCGTCAATATCTTAAAGGTCATGGTCACACTGAGTTTAAAGGTCAATATGGCTATAATTGACCTGTCGGACAATAACTTGTCATTGATGTGGGATTTAAAATAACTTGGCACAATTGTTTGATTCCGGACACATGTCATATCTAAGTAAGGTCACATTGGAATTTAATTGAATGGCTAATTGACTTGTCGGACAATATTTCATTGAATTGGATTATAAACCTGGCACAATTGTTTTGTTTGGTACAAATGTTTATCTCAGTGAGACAGAGTTCCGTGTGCAACTCCCAGACCTTTTGACAGCTGGCGGGCTCGACATGTTACCCTTGGGCATCTAGTTTACATTTAATTGAGTTACGAACATCCTGATCAAATATATTCAACAACGCAGAATTTGATTAAACCTAAATTTTTCAAAAAAGAAGGGTTCTATGCTTGATTTTGCTGGAATGATTGAAAATGAAAAATGTTTGGACCTGCGCAAATGTTCATAATGGAATTCTACAAAAAAATCCCAATTTTGATTACATTTTTGCAGAAAGACATTTTTATATAATGACATTTTGACAGCTTTATATCAACACATTGTCTATTATATGGTCAAATAAAGTGTACATTTTTTTTTTAGGTCTTGGGGTTTATATTTGAGATATATTTCATGCAGATTTGAAGGCATTATTTGATATTTTGCCATCTGTCAGCATGTTTTCAATTTTTAGCTTGACTATTCAAAGAATAGTCTGAGCTATTCTACTTACCCTGGCATTCGGGCGTCACACCTTGGTTAAAAGTGTGCAAGTACGTATATATGCAGATTTTGAATTTGGAGTCTTCTCATATATCTTCCGAGTTATAAAACCAGGTGATAGCATCAAGTCCCATAACACTGACATTTATCTTGTCCAAATTATGCCCTCTTTTGGACTTGAAAAATCCTGGTTAAAGTTTTGCATGCAAGTTACAATCTCAAAAACTAATGCAAAATTTAATATTGAATTGAAACTTCACATGTGTCCTAGGGTTATAAAACTAGGTCATAACATCAAGTCCCATAACTCTGACATTTATTTTGGCCAAATTATGCCCTCTCTGTGTGAAAGTTTTGCATGTAAGTTACAATCTCCAAAACTAATGCAGATACTGGATTGAAACTCTATAGATATTTTAACATTTAGGGTAATATTCAAGCTTCTGGGACAACAATTTGAACAGTCGAGCATTGACTGTCTTACGGACAGCTCGTAAATTGTTATAATGCTAGTTAAACTTGGGACTTAATCAATTTCTCATCTTGAAACAGTGTTGTCATGGATTTTCATTTTTTCCAGGTATACAGTCTATATGGCAGCAACTCCACCCTCGATGTTACTGTTACAGAGTATACGATTTCACTTCACTGGGCGGTCTCTGATCTTAACGACACATACAGTGTTCTCTATGGCATTAAAGACAATAGCACAGATACGAAAACAGAAAGTGTCTCCATGCCGGCTGATAACCAGACGGGGATTACCCATTTAATATCTGGGTTGTTTCCAGGACAGACGTATGATGTTGAAATTCAAATGAATTCTGTCGCTGTGTTCGAAGACCTCATAACCACAAGTATGTAAAAAATATAAATAGAAACACTTAAACATTTCAGAAAGTGCCAATTGCATCTTAGAACTTCCGACGATCAAAAATAAACCCCAAAAAAGTACCGCACATTATAGCCGATTAGTTGTTAATAGGGCTAAAATGGGATCCAGATATGATGGAAAATATAGAATATTAATGAGCAGTGTTTCTAAATCTATGCTGATACTTTATCTCGATAGGGTTTACGTAGTTTGATTAATCGTACTGATACACTTCGAAAATTAATAGGGCTGGAAAACATGATTAATTAATGGATCAAACTAGCTATGTCACTAACTTAGTACTAAAATATTTTGGCAAGCCCTTGACTTAATAGAAGGTAAAATGGAAATATTTAACAAATTAGTAGGGAAAAAACAGGAAATATGTGTATAGTAATACGATACAGTGTCTAGACAACCTTTCATATAATCCCTGATAATTAAGCACTGACTTCACGATTTGTAGTTTACAGTACTTACTCAGAGTCCTCATTTTTTTTCTATTTATATTTTGAAACATGTAACATAAAAGCTACTGTCTAAATAATTCTGAAGGATGTTGTTAAGGAAATGGTTTAATAAATTGCTGCTATAGATTGGTTAATGTTTGCCATTGTTTAATTTTAGCTAATATTCGCAAGTTTGCAAGTTTTTCTAGCTGCACATGACAAGTAGGTGATTATGTCTAAGCAAAATAACAAACAGGACACAAAAAATAACCATCTCCGGTATATTTGATGTCATATTGTATAACATACATGTCATTTGCCACTCCCTTTATTTCCGATTGCAGAATCTTAATCTGTGAATATTTTTGACATTGTATAAAAACACATGTATTAGGGGTAGTAAAAACTGTGTTTGCAAAATAAAGTTTGCAAAAAAAATGGTAAATTTAGGTGAATTATACCATTTTCAAAGCAGCAAAACAGGTAGTTACTAGAGGCATATGTTCAGTCTAATGTGACTTTTGTCATTTCTTCTCCACTTATAATATATTATGGGGAAGTTGTCATTTACTTGCAAAGAAAAAGTTAACTTAACCTTGTTAAGACTAGTAAGGATTTCAGAAAAACAGGTTAATTGACGTGAAATGACGTTGGAAAAACTGCATTAAATGCAGCAAAACAAAACATGCAATTGAACCTGCACAAACCATGGAATCTTTATTTCATTGGAGTTAAAGTGAGTAAAAGAAAAAATATATTTTCTACTTCTGTATTCATTAAGCAAGACTTTTCTACTGTTTTGTACAGGTACATGTACTTCCTTAGCATGCTTAATTCAGAATGTGCCCCACCCCTAACCCTCTCTCTAACTGAAAACGTTTTTTATCCAGATTTTATTATTTAATTTTCAGAACCATTACCAGTGGAAAACGTTCAAGCCTCCAGTATCACATCTACATCTGCTTACATCACATGGTCACCTAGCAACCAGAGTATACAGGATTCTTATAAGGTTTTGGTACAGGGAATCACTGATGCCAGTTTTCAGTTTGAATCTCCAAATGTCACTGCCACAGGGTTTTTGCTACAAGGCCTTTCTCATAGCAGCAGTTATTTAGTTACTATGGTAACATACAGTCAGGGAGAATCAAGTAATTCCTCACAGGAGTTAACAATGAATACAGGTATGCTTGTTCTATGCTTTTGATCTTACTTATTTGCATTTGAAAGAATTAATTGTCAAAGATAAAAGTACAGTTCATGTTCACAGTTAGTATGAAAGATATGAAAATTCCGGTTTCACATAGTGAGATAAAAAATGTTTTGCAGTGGTGATATAGGCCAAAGCAGAATATTTGGAAATCTATTGTAGAATTGTGCTTTTGTTTATCAGCGTCACATACACTTTACTCACTTTCAAGTCAGTTTTTGTACTTAACATATTGTTTTTGCAAAAAATATTAACATGAATAAGTTTAGACTTTAACATGCTGGTTATGAATGATTCTGTCTTTGTGACCAGTGCAGATCATGATCAGCCTGCACATCCATGCAGTCTGATTTGACCTGCACTGTTTGCCATTCAGTCAGTATCTTTTTGGTATGCAGCCCTTTCACATTAATGGTACTGTCAAAATTGAAAGATGGACAAGTTCATTATAGGAGAAATTTAGCAGGGTAAGGGTTAAACTTTAGATCAAGTTCTAACAAATTTCAAGATGTCAGATATGTGAAAGAGTCCCTTTAAGATGATGGTGTTATAGTTTCTGACTGTTTGTTGCTGTATGTGTTACTTAAAATATTGAAACCATTCACAAAGCATGTCATCCTGTAACACTTACTATATATATTAAAGTAAAACTTGGCAAGAGTGAGCAGTGACTTACAGTTGTATGAAAATGAATCACTCCCTATCTGCTTTTTTTTATGTTAAAATTTAGCTATTTTAGCTTGATTACATTTAAACTGTGGGGCTTGTTCCTAGGAAGTTACTTTGATGTCCTTTGTTTGCCAAAGAAACCGTATAACAGTGGTTACAACCCCTGTTGAGCAGTTTTCAGTGGTTTAGGTTGCTGACTTAAAATTACTTGACCTTCTCTGATGTGGGTTTGAAACCTTGCTTGGGGCATAAAATTCTACATGTGAGGAAGTCATCTGGCTTAGGAATGTCAGTGGATCCACACAGATTCCTGTACATGTCTAAAATAATGCTTAGGTACACCACAGGGCAACTTCCGCCTTCAAGAGCTTGAGAGGTTGCCATATGACCTAAATTGTGTAGTAGTAACCCTAGTCCCAACAAAATCAAAGCAAAACAAAACAAAAAAAAAACCCCACACATTTTGAGCTGTGTCTTCTGGGCTAGCAGCTTACACCTCATTGACTTTACCTCGTCTCACAAGTTTTTGCATTGATTGTTACAATTTTTAGCTTGACTTTTCGAAGGAAAGTTGAGCTATTGCACTCAAAGTTTTTTTTTATAAAGTGAAATATCTCTGTTACTATCAAAGCTATTGACTTGAAACTTTAAATAGTTATTTACTATCAAAGACTATACCAGGAGAAACAATCCCCATAACTCTGATTGAATTTTGACAGAGTTATGCCTCTTTTTAACTTAGAATTTTTTGGTTAAAGTTTTTAATGGCAAAGCTCTAATTCAGAGACAAGCACTGAGAAAAGTTGAGTGTGCTGTCTTATGGACAGCTCTTGTTTATACTTATATTGTAAAATGTCTATTGACGACTTTACAATTACCTTCATGTAAATTTCATGATAAGAATCTGTTACATGTATATTATCTGAAATATGATATAATATTTCACACATCACAAATACTTTTATTATTTTGTTTCACAGCTCCATTACCACCAACAAATCTGACAGTGGTTGCCATAGATACGCAGAAGCTTAATATCAGCTGGGAGTCTGCGACACAAAGTGTACAGGTATATACATTACATATTGATACCGTGGAAACACTGATATTGTAGGTTACTTAGTATGTATGACAATATCAAATCAATTAAATATAGACATGATACTAGAACTTTAGACCGATACTGTAAAAGTCTTGATTTTTCATGCATGGCTTATTTTCATGATTTTAATGGGTATATCAGTACACAGCATATAAATGAAATTCCAGTTTGATTTATTTTAAAAATCATGGCAGATGTGACAGCTTTGGCTTTCATTGTCCCCCACCTTTTTCGAAGAAAAATGGGGGACATAGAAATAGGCTGCATCTGTCTTTCCATCCTTCCTTCCATCTGTCCCACTTCGTGTTCGGTCCATAACTTATGGAGGGATTTTGAAATAACTTGGCATAAATGTTCACCATAATGAGACGACATGTCATGCGCAAGACCCAGACCCCTAGCTCCAAGGTCAATGTCACACTTAGAGGTCAAAGGTTAACATGGTCTGTTTCGTGTCCGGTGTATAACTCTGCCATTCATCAAGGGATTTTGAAATTACTTGGTACAAATGTTCCTCATAATGAGATGACGTGTCATGTGCAAGATCCAGACCCCTAGCTCTAAGTTCAGTGTAACATTTAGAGGTCAAAGTCAGATACAAGACTTTTTTTTTGAGCATTTCTTCTTTATGTATGGAGGGATTTTGATGTAACTTAGCACAATTGTTCACCATCCTGAGACGGAGGGTCATGCACAAGAACCAGGTCCCTAATTTAGAATTACTTCCCTTTGTTGTTATTATAAATAGCTTATATTGTAACTTTTATATTACTGGCCGTAGGGAAAAATTGAGACCATTTTTATGTAGTATAACATGCATGTTACATCCAATTTTTAGGTGTACTTTGACCTGTCGCTACCTGGTAAGGATTATTGTGTGGACTTAGACTATTTTTTTTAACTTCCCTCTGATGTGACTATAGAAGCCGTGCAGGTTCGTCATGGTCTGCACTGTTTGCTATTCATGCTATTCAGTCAATAAATTTTCAGTGAACACCCCTTTGAATAATAAGTGGTATTGCCAAGACTGAATGATGGACCAGTCCATTTTAGAAATTTAGCAGGGTAAAGGTTAAATACCTGTTACAGAACTGATTGAACAAACTGTAGTTGGGACTTTTAGCTAACATACATAAAGGTTTGTGGTTTTATCACTGGGCTTGTCTGTGAATAAAACTTTAAAATGTAAACATAATGCTACTGGTGTACAGAGTAGATCTGTTCATAAGCACAGAGTAACCACCATAGGGTTGTAGCTATAAACTGTAAAATACTGAATACTTTGAAAGAAGTCCAAGGATGTGTTCCCTAAAAATGTTTTGCTTTTTGCTTCCCAGTTTTTTATTTGTGCAAGAAAAAAAATGCTGATGCAGCTACCTCAGCATAGCTAGGCCGCTGCAAATATTTTGTTCCATTGAGCCATACTCGAAAGAATTGTCATAGAAAATCAGTAATAGAATTTAATACATCATCTTTTATAACTGGTATTTGCTATTTTATGTAGATTATATTGGAGAACAATGATAAAGTGATATTTGATCTCATTCATTATTTACCCTCAATTTAATCTAGATGCAAATAGCTGTTTCCATGGGCATTTTAAGAGTGATCAGTTATAACATATATATATTTTGAACAAACTCTAGTTTTGTCCTGCTTTGCATAAATGAGATATGCAAGTAATTTGATATGCAGAAACTTTATGTGCTTGTATCTTTTATCTTTCTGTTAAAAAGCTGTCAGAACTGATGCAGTTATTTTATCTTCATTATTATTATTAATAAGCTTGATTTGATTACCTCCCTTTTGTGGGTCAATACATGATAATTTATTGTTTTCATTATATAGTTTGTTTTTTCTCCAGGACTTGCTCAATACTTTGATGTTATTACGTAATAAGGCTATGTTAACAAAATTTTTACATTCGCCCTATTCTTTTCCATTGAAACTTTTGACGTTCATTTCGTATGAACAGCAAAAGGAAAGGCACGAAAGTTACGTCATTGCTTCTTCGTGATAACTGACCGCTGTTTTGACTACGTCCGAATATAGTCAGGAAGAACATTCCTTTTTTGATGTGTGCCGTCTGGTGAACAGAATGGCCGGGAAGCTCATTTTAATGTTTAAATGCTACAAATTATATGCAATTCATAATATTATACAGTTTACAGAATTTAATGGAAAGGAAATATAATGTAAATAGAAGAAATGAAACTATTTTTTTCAGTGTTCATGCGAAATGAACGACAGAATAGGATCGGCAAATTAAACATTTTCCGGTCCTATTTTGTCGTTCATTTCGCATGAACACCGAAAAAAACCTTTTCATTTCTTAAATATCAACCTAAAATAATTGAACCCTTAACAGTATATCAAACCTGTTTTTACACACAGTCAGACCTGTGTTAAGCAACCGTCCAATGAAGCAACATGACCTGGCTGCTTATGGCAGGTAATTGCTTAAGACAAATTGAAATAAAAACAGAAACTCAGTTTAGGAAGTTAGCTGATAGGCTGCCTATTACAGGCGGCCGTTTGGGCCGGCTTAACTGTACAATTATTTTAAAGCTAGAAAAGGACAGTTTTATTTTTAATTTACATAAATGTGTATAAATATGTGTTTTGTGCGCTTTCAAGTTTTATATTACATTATATTGTTATAAAATTGTGTCTTTACAGGATAGCTTTAAGTTAAGCTACACGTATAACTCAACAAATGGTGACAACTTCAATGAACTTACTGTTAACATTACATGCAACACGAGCAATGAGAGATACTGCGAGCTTACAATGCCCGGGATTCCGGGCCAGGTGTACGAGATCCGTGTGTACAGTAAACTGGGTGAGGCTGTCAGTGAAGCTGCTATGACCATGCATTCCACCAGTAAGTTTTTATCTGGATTCTCGTCCCATGGAAATTATTATCTGTGTGGTTTGACTGTTTCAGGGCGTTTTAATGAATTAAGGTAGCGGACCCATAATGACAATTGGCAAATTATGTACAAACCTCTGTATGCGATATTGACATTCTAATATGATTTTTAGCTTGACTATACGAAGTATGGAGAGCTGTCCTGTTCAACCCGGCGTCGTCGTCCTTCCGTGTCCCCACTTTTGTTAAAGTTTTGATGCACTTTCACTTTATCTCTGTATTTACTTGATGGATTTGTTTCAAACTTAAAATAGTTATTCCTCATCATCACCCACATCATATGGCACAAGGGCCATAACTCTAACACCAATATTTCATGAATTATCCCCCCTTTTTACTTAGAATTTCAGGTTTGATGCATTTTCACTGTATCTCAGTTATTGCTAAATGGATTTGATTCAGACTTAAAATAGTTCTTCTACCTTATCACCCACAACATATGACACTAGGTCCATAACTGTGGTACCAATATTTCATGAATTATGCCCACTTTTTCTTAGATTTTCAGGTTAAAGTTTTCATGCACTTTCACTCTTATCTCAGTTATTACTAAATGGATTTGATTCAAACTTAAAATAGTTGTTCAACATCATCACTCACATCATATGACACAAGGGCCATAATTCTTGAGCCAATAATTTATGAATTATTCCCTCTTTTTCATTAAACACTCTAATGACAGCTGCAGCTTCCTCAGATGTGCCCAGTTTCACTATCCAACATTGAAATAGTCGAGCGCGCTGTCTCCTGTGACAGCTCTTGTTGCAGAAAGTTATGTTCACATTAAGCTGCATACGTCCAAAAATGCTGAAAGGCTTAACAAAAATACGTAATCACACGGAAATTGGCGATCGTCGTTACAGGTCCACTACCTTAACACAAGCTTTCGCTATGTATTTTCTTGATTCAAATATCTAAAATATTTATATGTAAAATAGTGAGTCATATATGCTATCTGTATTTATTAGTCCCAACAAGTAGATGGACATGAAGTCAATGTTACATAGAGGTTCATAAGTGGCTAGCATGTTCCTTTCGGCATTTTCTACTATAGGGTATTTGTATAGATATTTCATTTAAGTTGAGGTTGAATTTTATTTTCAGTTCCTTTACCTGCATCAAGTCTAGATGAAATACTGAGTAATGACACGTCTATACATCTAAGATGGACATTGCCGGGCAATCTAGACTACCATTTCCGACATTTCATCATACATGTTACAAGTGTGTACGGTTCCATTACAAGGGAGCTAACTGGTGAGAAACAAGAACTGCCCTTGACCAATCTGAATACTGGTTCCATGTACAATGTGAGCATTGTGGTATCAACTGGGTATGAGACAAGTCCAGCCGTGCAGAAGACATTCTATACATGTAAGGGTTTTTAATGAGTGGTTTTTTATTCTACATGAAGGAGACCTTGAAATGTCCTTGAATTTAATGGTAGTCCTTTACAATTACATGATATTGTCTACACCTTAAAAATCCTGGAAAAGTACTTGAATTTTGAAAACAAAAAAATAGTTGAATTTTACCAAAA
The DNA here is from genome assembly GCF_021730395.1 of Mercenaria mercenaria. Lineage (NCBI taxonomy): Eukaryota > Metazoa > Mollusca > Bivalvia > Venerida > Veneridae > Mercenaria > Mercenaria mercenaria. The sequence goes on along the minus strand of NC_069364.1, from coordinate 82,304,782 downwards.
CCCCCTTGAAAAATGGCCAGCAGCAACTTGTTTTGTTGCAAAAGAAGTAGAAAAAGTTGAAATTATATTGGAACAAAATTCGTGTATTTGGACACTTGCTGATCCTGATTGCAGGAGCAGTCTACGATCACTTTTTATCGGAATTTAAAATGAGTACAATAGCTTCTTTCACATCGTTTTTGCATTTACATATATAAACATGATGTCAGTTCTAATTTTTAAACTGTTTTAGCCCTTGAAGTGTTTGGAAAGGTACTTGAAAAGTCCCGAAATATACTTTAATTTTGTCTCCAGTGTTCTGTATGAACCATGTGAATGTATTCTTACCATAGCAGGAGCCTTGATAAAAAATAAAGGCATTTTTAGCTCATCTGATTTTTTGAAAAAAAATGATGAGTTATTGTCATCACTTGAGCGGTTGTCGGCGTCAGCGTCGGCGTCTGCGTCTGCGTCGGCGTTGCCTGGTTAAGTTTTATGTTTAGGTCAGCTTTTCTCCTAAACTATCAAAGCTATTGCTTTGAAACTTGGAATACTTGTTCACCATCATAAGCTGACCCTGTATAGCAAGAAACATAACTCCATCTTGCTTTTTGCAAGATTTATGGCCCCTTTTGTACTTAGAAAATATCAGATTTCTTGGTTAAGTTTTATGTTTAGGTCAACTTTTCTCCTAAACTATCAAAGCTATTGCTTTGAAACTTGGAATACTTGTTCACCATCATAAGCAGACCCTGTACATCAAGAAACATAACTCCATCTTGCTTTTTGCAAGATTTATTGCCCCTTTTGGACTTAGAAAATCAGTTTTCTTGGTTAAGTTTTATGTTTAGGTCAGCTTTTATCCTAAACTATCAAAGCTATTGCTTTAAAACTTGCAACACTTGTTCACCATCATAAGTTGACCCTGTACAGCAAGAAACATAACTCCGTCCTGCTTTTTGCAAGATTTATGGCCCCTTTTGGACTTAGAAAATATCAGATTTCTTGGTTAAGTTTTATGTTTAGGTCAACTTTTCTCCTAAACTATCAAAGCTATTGCTTTGAAACTTGGAATACTTGTTCACCATCATAAGCAGACCCTGTACATCAAGAAACATAACTCCATCTTGCTTTTTGCAAGATTTATTGCCCCTTTTGGACTTAGAAAATCAGTTTTCTTGGTTAAGTTTTATGTTTAGGTCAGCTTTTATCCTAAACTATCAAAGCTATTGCTTTAAAACTTGCAACACTTGTTCACCATCATAAGTTGACCCTGTACAGCAAGAAACATAACTCCGTCCTGCTTTTTGCAAGATTTATGGCCCCTTTTGGACTTAGAAAATATCAGATTTCTTGGTTAAGTTTTATGTTTAGGTCAACTTTTTCTCTTAAACTATCAAAGCTATTGCTTTGAAACTTGCAACACTTGTTCACCATCATAAGCTGACCCTGTAAAGCAAGCAACATAACTCCATCCTGCTTTTTACAATAATTATTGCCCCTTTTGGACTTAGAAAATCATTTTCTTGGTTGAGTATTATGTTTAAGTCAACTTTTCTCATAAACTATCAAAGCTATTGCTTTAAAACTTGCAACAGTTTTTCACCATCATAAGTGGACACTGTACATCAAGAAACATTACTCTATCCTGCTTTTTGCAAGAATGATGGCCCTTTTTAGACTTAGAAAATCATGGGTAGGACAATATTTCTATTACACAAAAAAATCAGATGAGCGTCAGCACCCGCAAGGCGGTGCTCTTGTTACTATTGATTTGAATACTTTGAAATTGTTTAATCTCATTTGCATGACATTTATGTTTTCCACCAAAACCACCATTTGGTTGCAACATGATTTGTCGATATTGGCTTTTAAAGAAAACATAATTTGGTATTTTATTTCCTTATTGGGATTAAATTTTATGAACTGACAAAACCACAGGTCCAGGAAAATTAGTCATTTGTTAATACAATGTATATTAACTGTTAGCCTGCTGGCGACAAGTGATTTTCTGCCTTTACGACCAGTGCAGACAAAGATCAATCAGTAAATTTTCAGTGGACACCCCTTCGAGTAATAAATGGTACTGCCCAAATTAAATGATAGACCAGTCCATTTTAGAAATTTAGCAGGGTAAAGGTTAATGATTTCACAGTATTACTCAATAAATCTGTAGATTTTCTGCATCTGGATTTCTAAAGGTATTTGATTGAAAAACTTTTACCATAATTGTTTTCCATCCTTCAGTTCAATAATTCATTAGCCATTTATTCAGCATGTGAAATCTTGTCATGTGGACGACATTGAAAAGTAAAACATGTGTGCCTGAACTGTATATTTTCAGTTACAACATTTCAAGTGAACTCTAAAAATTTAGTTCTAATGATGAATGTTATAATATCTGGTACATTGTGTCATCATCTGTCTCTTTTAAGCTACACAGTCGAACCACTTTCACTTGAATTTGACAGGACTGACATTTGTTCGAGTTATCAGCAGTTAAAGCCATCAAAAATAATACAATAAAGGGATTTTGCCAAGACCTGATGATGAATTTGAGCCAAGGGAGGCATCCAAAATATTCGAGTTCAAGTGAACGAAGTTCAGCTGTGCATATATATGTTAATGCATGCCTTTACATTTGCCCTTTGGCCTATATTAAGTTCTTTTCCTTTTTAAAGGGATATATGCCAGTGTTTATATTGAAAATGGTCATTTTAACTTAAAAACAAATGGAATGTTGTATATTTTAGATCCTGTGCAGGTGGACAGTCTCACAAATAATGTATACCGGGATACAAGACCTGACTCGTTCACAGTGTACTGGACCATCAATGATACTGCAAACTACGATAACTTTATCATCAACATTGAACCTAAACCTGAAAATTCCTCATTCCCACTGTAAGTATTGTAGAAGATGGTTTTGTCATTTTTGATTATAAATATTTGAATTTCTTTATTTGAAAATCATCTACATGTATTTGATTGTACGATGCAACACAGCTTGCTTGAGCATTAATTGCTCGAGTATTGTACGTGGTCCTCATTCATTTTCCTTGTATTTTCTATATTTGGAATGTTAGCATTCTGCTCATCCATGTGTAGCCTGGAGCAATTGGTGTTTTACAGTAGATCTAGTCTTCATTACCCAAATGGATATTCACAAACAGTTTAATCACATTGCATGCATATTTGAGAAAAATTCAAAATGGTATCTTTGCATTTATTTGAATAAACATTTTCCTGACTTTTTATATGAAAATTATGAAGAAGAAATTTCTGCATACTGCCTGTATACATACATCGTAGCATTTTTTAGCTCATCTGATTTTTTGAAAAAAAATGATGAGTTATTGTCATCACTTGAGCGGTTGTCGGCGTCGGCGTCGGCGTAGGTGTCGGCGTAGGCGTCTGCGTCGGCGTTGCCTGGGTAAGTTTTATGTTTAGGTCAGCTTTTCTCCTAAACTATCAAAGCTATTGCTTTGAAACTTGGAATACTTGTTCACCATCATAAGCTGACCCTGTATAGCAAGAAACATAACTCCATCTTGCTTTTTGCAAGATTTATGGCCCCTTTTGTACTTAGAAAATATCAGATTTCTTGGTTAAGTTTTATGTTTAGGTCAACTTTTCTCCTAAACTATCAAAGCTTTTGCTTTGAAACTTGAAATACTTGTTCACCATCATAAGCAGACCCTGTACATCAAGAAACATAACTCCATCTTGCTTTTTGCAAGAATTATTGCCCCTTTTGGACTTAGAAAATCAGTTTTCTTGGTTAAGTTTTATGTTTAGGTCAGCTTTTATCCTAAACTATCAAAGCTATTCCTTTAAAACTTGCAACACTTGTTCACCATCATACGCTGACCCTGTACAGCAAGAAACATAACTCCGTCCTGCTTTTTGCAAGATTTATGGCCCCTTTTGGACTTAGAAAATATCAGATTTCTTGGTTAAGTTTTATGTTTAGGTCAACTTTTTCTCTTAAACTATCAAAGCTATTGCTTTAAAACTTGCAACTCTTGTTCACCATCATAAGCTGACCCTGTACAGCAAGCAACATAACTCCATCCTGCTTTTTGCAATAATTATTGCCCCTTTTGGACTTAGAAAAATCATTTTCTTGGTTGAATATTATGTTTAAGTCAACTTTTCTCATAAACTATCAAAGCTATTGCTTTAAAACTTGCAACAGTTTTTCACCATCATAAGTGGACACTGTACATCAAGAAACATAACTCTATCCTGCTTTTTGCAAGAGTGATGGCCCTTTTTAGACTTAGAAAATCATGGGTAGGACAATATTTCTATAAAAAAAAAAAATCAGATGAGCGTCAGCACCCGCAAGGCGGTGCTCTTGTCTTAAAAATATATCTGTATATTTTAGTACTTTAGCACCAGGCGTCTTCAACTACACATTCACAGATCTTGCAGCAGGTCGTGGCTATATGGTTTCCTTGGTTACCGAACTGTCATATAAGGAGAGTGAACCAGTTAACAGCACATTCAGAACATGTAAGCATAATTATAATGAAAATTTGTTTAGCAGTGACATAATGTTGATATGAATGATGAACTTCTTAGTTTAAAAACATTACGTATAGTGATATATACAGACATACAATATTCCTCAGGGTTTTGGACCCATATTCAAGAAAGTGTAGAGCCAATATCAATCAGCATTTTAAGTATGAAACTTGAACTTAAAAAATTAAATTTTTTGGTCTGTCATTGTTATATTAGATCAGGTTGTAATGAAACTTTGCATAATTGTGTAAACTGCGAGCACAGACAGTCAGTGTCAGAGTTATGGCAAATTGAGTATTTGATACTCTGAAGTCTAAGTTTCAGACTTTAAACAATGGTGAAGACAGGTCTAGGGTCTGAAACTTTAAGACACTAATCTTTCTAACCATTCTATAACTCTTAACAAAGCTTTTATTTCAGTGATGTTGTTTGAATACAGATCCAAGTTAATAAGTGTTTTCAAAAACCTCAACCAAACTGAATAAGAAAATCATTGTCCTTTTACATTTTAGTGCCAAATAAACCTTCTGACATTATGGTCCGAGTAGAGAGTGGGTCAGAGGTCAAAGTTGAATGGAAAGCAGCACTGGGCAATCTTGATAGCTATCGTCTGACATTGACAGGATCTGGAGATTCAAAAATAGTAACAGAGACTGGGACTAATTTTACCTTCATAGGACTGGTTCCAGGAACACTATATATGCTGAAAATTGAGTCACACTCTGCAGGATTGTACAGTGAACCCCTCACATCAACATTTACTACAAGTAGGTTCAGTTTCACTGTTAAATCAACTTTATTACATGGTGGTTTTATTTTTCTTTATTTTGGTATTTCACGTTTCAAATTAACATCAGTTTTTTTCTGAAAGTACAGTTAAAGCATAGTTTTTTTGAATAATGCATGTACACTCTAAATTGAACAACCTTGGACAAATGGAAAAGGTAAGTTTGGATTTGCTTTTGCTTTTCAAGGGTTTGTGATTTTATTTGAGTGGTTACTGTATATTAATAAATTTCATAAAAATACTTTGAATTTACACAAGTTCCTTTTCCTCTATTCTCAATTAACAAGAATTTTTCTCACTAATACTCAGGTGCTCTGTTTTTTATATGTTATCTGGATAAGGATCTTCTTCATTTTTTTCATATTTTGACTTTTAACATTTCACTTCTATAGATGATCCAGGTAAGAGATGGTATTGGACACAGTGTAGCCATATATACTCTTTTTATGATTCTATATTTAGAACATTTTAAATGAAAACCAGAGAAAAAACAATGTGCCAGAGCTTGCTTTTGTTTTGGGTGAAAGGGCTAGGGCTACATTTTGCTTTATTTTGTTAGATTAGAATTGCATTGGAGTGAATTGGGATAATTATATACATGTTTATATAATATGTGTAATTGGAATTGAGCTTGGAAAGGCATAGCTATGAGTTTTAAAACTCTAGCACGTAATTGGTTGATTTTGAAAAAGAAATCTTAAAACTGACCAATGGCAAGGCTACGTTCTGAGACTGGTATTCAAATTCAGGTTTACAAAATTGAGACTGGTTCTTGGTTAAATAAAGATAAAGCCTCTTCTGCAAACAAAAATATCTCTTCATTCTTTAGACATCAGGTCCAGGTAGCATTTAACAATAATAAATTCTTCTTTACAAAATAGTGCAAAAGGGGAGTGTGTATCATTTTAGAAACTAGTCATTTATAGCTGATTAGTAGTAGTGAAAAAAAAATGTCTGTATCAAAATTGAAGTATTAGGCGCTTAGCTGTTGATATTTATGACATCTTAAACTTGCAAAGTTAGATTAGATACTACTGGTTAATGTTTCAACTTTGGTTTTTGCTACCTGCGTAGATCATAAGTACAATACAAGACAGGGGAATGTGTGTTTGATCTCTTGGCATTGTGAACATTTATTCATCATGATTTTACAGATGACACTATTATGCCTATGCCAGAACTCAGTCGTTCCCCACATAAGATTTAAGAGGGGAAATTCTCAGTTACTGGAGGGGAAGTTGTTAGTTACTTATGGGGAACATGTTAGTTAATTGTTGGTAACAGGTCAGTTACTTATGGGGAACATGTTGTTAATTGTGGTGATTTGGTTCGCCAACTGTAGGAAACAGGTTAGTTACTTGTTTGGAACAGGTTAGTGACTTATGGGAACAGGTCAGTTACTTATGGGGAACATGTTAGTTAATTGTTGGTAACAGGTCAGTTACTTATGAGGACATGTTGTTAATTGTGGTGATTTGGTTCACCAACTGTAGGAAGCAGGTTAGTTACTTGTTTGGAACAGGTTAGTGACTTATGGGAACAGGTTAGTGACTTATGGGAACAGGTCAGTTACTTATGTGGAATATGTTAGTAAACTGTAGTAACAGGTTTGTTACTTGTGGGGAACATGTTAGTTAATTGTGGGGATTTGGTTAGTCAGTTAGTTATTTGTTTGGAACAGGTTAGTGACTTATGGGAACAGGTCAGTTACTTATGGTGAACATATTAGTTCCTTTTGGAGAACAGGTCAGTTACTTGTAGGGAACAAGTTAGTTACATGTAGGGAACATGTCACTTTCTTTAGGGTAACAGGTCAGCTACTTGTTGAGAACAGGCCAGTTACTTTTTGGGTACATATTAGTTGCTTATGGGGAACAGTTCATTCTTGGTTTGGATACCTGGAGCAAGGTTTAAGTTAACTGACAGCTATATTGTAACTGAAATACTGTCGGAAAATGTCTTTAAACTCCTACAGAAAAAGTTACTTTTATACTTTCATTTTGTAGAGCTTGTATGCTACTTTCAGAAATGGATAATACTTTCAGATGTGGTTGTTCAAACTTCTTTTTAATTTGATTAATTGATTAATTGATTAATTAATTAATTAATTAATTAATTAATTAATTAATTGATTGATTGATTGATTGATTGATTGATTGATATTTATTTATTTATTTATTTATTTCTTTATTTGCTAGATGGGCTAGTGAAGTATGTCTTCTAGTGTTTATAATTATGTTCTCTTGTAGCCTGAGAAACTGAAAGAAATTTTTGGATACAAAGTAAAAGAACTCTTGCTCGTTATATAATTTATTTTTAAAATAGACAAGACTATTCTTTAACTAGCATACCTGTATTCTTGTTACTTAAAATGTATATAGATGTAAAATCTACTTCAAAACTAAGAAAAATTGACATTCATATAGAAGTATGTGTTAATATGATATGCATAGATAAACTGTCTGTCATATTGGCCTAAGGTGTAAAACTTGACTGGTGATGAGTTCACTAATTATTCTGTGTCAACAGTAATTGATCATTTACGGTTTCATCTGGGGAAAGTGTCTATGAGTTTAGGTTGTTCTAATTAGTTCCTGTGTCAGAAATTCAGGAATCTAGTTAAGTCAGCTGACACATTTTCTTACTGTGCATAAATACTGTACATAATAATGAAAAAACAAACTCATTTTGATGTCGGCTGACATCCATCAACGTTTCAAGCCTGAAATTTCGACTTAGACTTTAACCCCCATCATACTAAACACAATTGATTCTGCCTTTGTGACCAGTGTAGATCATGATCAGCCTGCACATCAGTGCAGTCTGATCAAGATCTGCACTGTTTGCATGTATTCAGTTAGTATCTTTTTTAAAAGCACCCCTTTTAACAGTTAATGGTCCTGTCCAAATTGAAAGGTGGACAAGTTCATTGTAGAAATTTAGCAGCATAAGGGTTAAATACTGACTATTCTGTTTGCTGTACCATTGATAAATGAGCAAAGATTGTAATGAAACTTTGCATGAATGTTTGTTATATAACTAAAGATGAATCAGTAGAATTTCATCAGTATAATTTAATGATAAACAAAATTACAACAGTTGAATATTTGGTTCTTAAGTCTTAAGCTACTGATCTGGAAAATTGTTGAATACAGGCCCTGTCTGTAAAGGTCATCCTTTGGAAATGGAAAAAAAAGAGTTTTCTGACAAACGATCAGTGTGAATAAACGATAACACTGTTTATAATGAAAGTGGTGACCTTATAGGTTATAGGCCACAAATTGTTTTTCCATAGACCTCCATTATGATGTATGCGGCCTTCCATAAATTTAAACATTCAGCAGGTTGAATGTAGACAAGAAATCACTTCTTGGGTTTATTTACATAGCTAACAAAGCCTTACGTTATTCCCAATAAGTTCCCTATACTTCTTTTAATTAGTGGTCTCTCACCTGTAAGACAGGTTATATAGTTAAGGCATTTATTCAAAGTATTGTTAAAACTGGTTTGACTGTATATGTATATGTAAAAAAAGTGAATACCAGTAAGTGTTTCAAGAAAACTAATTATTGTATTAGCCTTAATAAATGATATTTGAATTTTCTTTTTTCTGTTTTATTTTATGTACTTTTTTGCCCTACACCAAAATTATGATAAAATATGCAGTTATGCATGCTGATCTATATGTTGATACAAATGTAAAATTATAAGAAAGCATTTATTTAATTAATATGTATGGAATGATAATATTTGATAAGCACATCTCATGTTATTTCTACACATCATATATCGTACAGGTTAAATCGAGGATAATTTCATTATCAAATATTCAGATATAAAATAAGCTTGTACAGTAAATGCATGTGCACATCCGTGTTTAACAGCTTCAAAAATGTATGAATGAAACCAGTCCGACCAGATTGAAAATTAGTAATGAAATAAATTGGCCCTCTTATGGTCTACTGGCCTTGCATTATCTTACATCTTAAAGAACTGCTAGGGACAGTGTACATGTATTTTGGATATATGTACAGTCGAACTTTGATCGCTCTAACTCAACGGGACAAGCAAAATTTGTCTGAGTTATCTGTAGTTCGAGCCATCGGAAAATATAATAATCGTGATCTGACGAGTTTGAGCAAAGGGCGGTGTACAAATTATCTAAGTTTGAGCCAACAAAGTTCGACTGTAAAATGTTTTTCTTTTTCATTTACAAAAAATAATGAAGTTGCTGGAAACAGGAGTTTGCTAATGTAGTCATGATTGTTACTAAATTGATAGTTATTCTAATTTTTCCTTTTGAATGTTTTTTAGATCCTTCTGCAGTGACGGGCTTACAAGCAACAATGGTGGACAGTGATTCTATAACTATAGTATGGGAGGCACCAGTCAACTCATCGTTTGACTCGTACGAGATATCCATTGACCCACCTAATGTTGCATCTCCAGTTGTTCTTAATAGGTATCACTGTGCATTGATTCTTGTCTAAATGAAATAGTTATTTCGGCAAAAAGGTTTGGAAATTAGATTAAAATTTCGGAAGAAATTAAATATTTGATTTAGATACATGGAATATCTGCAGGTAAAACACTGACTTGCAGAAAACTTGGATGTAACACTGATATGGGGTTATGGAATTGAAATAAGCTTCATTTCAGAATGCACTGTGTAATTTGTAAGGGGCGGGGATGTGAGGGTGGAGAAGTAGGGTTTAGTTTGGAGCTGAAGCTAAAATACTGATTAAATGGGAACAAAATCTTGAAATGTTTGTTCTTTTGGTTCTTTGGTTATTTAAAAAAAAAAATTGCACTAATGCTAGCAGACCAAATGGCTACTTACCTTCTTTTCTAGTTTTAGTCTATTCTTTAGTTTAGTTTATACGAATTCATTTTAGCTCAGTTGTGATGAAAGCTTCAAGCTTATTTGAACCAATTTCAATTCTGCTTCCTGAATAAACCAGTACTGGTGTCTTATGAGAAGGCATGATCGTGACCCCAGTAAGGCTCAAACCCATGACTCCCGAATTGAGTGGCTGACACTTTAACCACTAGATAACCCCGCCCTTTATCTTTTCTATTTAATTAGTATTGAGACTAGTAACAGTGGATTTTAGCACTTGGTTAAAGCATTTTTTTGTGAAACCAACTTACATGAGTGATCCATCTGATTCTTTACATTACGACTTAAACACTATTATTACATACACGTTTCTGTTCCCTGTTAAGTTACAATGGTACCGGAAACGCCAATATTTTTCCATACACTGACGCCTAAATTTCATATCGGGTGCTTGACGTAATATAATGTGTGCCGTTGAAATAATTCTATTATTTAGTTCCATATTGTCAGTCTTATTGAGGTTACTGAACAAATTCATAATATTTACATTACATTTATATGTGTAGATAGCATTCTTTAGCTCCTAAAGTCGCGCAATATTTCCGCTGCAGAACTCGTGCATATTTCCCGAATACAAAGCCAATAACCTATAATTATTCCATTTCAGCAATGTTACAGATTTATCATACAAAATCACATCCCTGACACCAGGACAGTTGTACACAGTCTCCATGGTAACGGTTTCCAGTGGTGTGTACAGTGAGAAACTAGAAACTAGAGTGATCACAGGTAATTTTCTTCATGCTGAAACTAGTTTCAAAAGTACTAGAGTTATTTTAGTTAGTTGTTGAAGGCAGTAAGACTGACAGTGAACCTAGATTTGATTCTTTGGTCAGCTGTGGCCAAGTGGTTAAGGTTGCTGGCTTCAAATTACTTGCTCCTCAACAATGTGGGTTCGACACCTTTTTTAGATGTGGAGTTCTTCATGTCAGGAATCCATCCAACTGGCTTCTGGAAGGTTGATGGTTCTACGTACTGGTATGTGTCCTCCAATGCCAGAAACAAAGCCCAGAGGGGCACCTTGGGTCTTTCTCCATCATCAGCAGCTGTATAATCATAAATGTGCCAAAGTGACATCTAAATTCAATAAAAACAAAGAAACCTAAAGCATAAAATCCAAGTTAGAAAGAAATGCATCAGTCTGTCATTGAATGTTTTTGAAACAATTGCATATTTCAGGACCCCTACCAGTTATAGATCTTCAAGCATTACCACACATGGCTGGTTTGATGGTTACTTGGAAAAGTCAGAGTTCCAGTAAACAGTCTGGATTTACAGTAAGTGTAGTATTGTTCACCTGTATATGGTACAGTCGAACTTAATTCACTCAAACTCAGATAATTCCAACGCCATCGATCATTCAAACTCATTGTCAGGTCTTGGCAAAATCCCTGTATATTGTATATTGTTTGATTACTTGAATTTCCGAAAACTCGAACAAATTTTGCCCATCCTGTAGAGTTTGAAGAAGTTAGACTGTATATTATGTTGACACGAATGACATTGGTTCAGTATAGATATTTCATTGGTCACTGATGGCCATTTTAAAAGACTTTTCTTTGACTAAATTTCCAGATTTAAATCTGCTTCTTTTTATAATAAAAAGTATGTCTAGAAATGTTAACTGATGTAACTGTGTACACTCACTGACAGCACTATCACTTAGCAACTTTTTTGTTTTCAAGGTCATTCTTCATGTATACTGTAATTGTACAAAGGAAAGTCTTCAACGTTATTTTATGTAATACTTCTATATTGCCACTGCAATACTCGGTCGCTTGTTTTAGCTCACCCGAGCACTTATCCCTGGAACTTTTAACACCTGGAGCATATTATGGTCCTCCTCCAAAGTTGCACACTCCAGCTTGTTTAAGCTCTGAAACACAGGTGAGTAATTTAGGGCAATCATGGTCCTCTTGTTACAGTAACATTATTATATCACATGCCAAGAGTTTGTTCTTATTTTTTATTTATTCTGAATTGTTATTTTAGGTAACATACCAAGAGATGCCAGCTGGTGTACCAGTCCAGTTACCAATTGTAGAGTCAGTGGAGAACCAGTCTGATTATAGTGTTGCAATACCTGACCTTTTCCCAGGGGGCACTTACGAGGTTAAAGTTCAGGCATGGCAGAATGTATCAGGGGAGAGTGCAGGGTCACCTTTACAAGAAATAAATGGGACTACCAGTATGCAGTTTATTTATTGATGTTATTTTTCTGTTTTTGGTTCTCAGTTAACCTTCAAGCTGTTGCTGTTAATTATAAGAAATGAGATGGTTTATGTTACTTAGTTATAGATGTCTCTTACTTTTAATAACCTGCAAAATCACAACAATTTAGGTAAAATTATTTCTCCAGTGAATTCCAAATGACTGCTGTACAAAAACTTGAAAGTTTAAATCAGGCATCATTGTGCTCCTTTATTCTGAAGTAATGTCCTGACTTGTGCTCAGGGGTCTTTCTGCAGGAAGTACAGTTGAAAGGTTAAGGTTAAGCCAATGCTGAAAAAAGCCCATAAAAGACATTAAACTGGAAAAAGGGATAGATAAAAGCAGGCAATTTAGTTTTTTTAACCTTCATAATAATGTTGTTGTATTGAAAAAATATCAGATGCATTCATATTTCTTTTATAGAACCAAAGCCAGTAGAAAGTGTGTCAGCCTCACTAATCGGTACAGACATTATTGATCTAGACTGGTCTGCACCATCTGAGAGCATACACAGTCACTATGTTGTGAAGCACAGACCCAGTCTGAGAAATCCTAATGTATTATGGGTAGAAAATTCAACCTTGAGCACTAACTTGACCTTGCCAGATTTGATGCCAGGAGAGAGATATGAGATTGAGGTTTATGCAGTGTCAGACTCAGTCAGGAGTGATGTCAGAATTATTCATGTAACTGTTGGTAAGGATCTCATTCTGTTTTCAATATTTTATATTATTATTATCTAATTCCCTGTTTACCCTTTCAAAATAATTTTCTTTTTTGCTCTCCAATGTTCTAAATGTCACATAAAAATCAAAAGCTTAAGAAAACCTTATGCTGTAAAATCATTCCATTTATGTGTATGAAATTTTTTGGCAGGCCAAAACAGCTTTTTATGGCAAATTGATAATATTAGTTGGTGGATGTCAACTTCTGTCGATAAAATGAAGGTGAATTTTAGTAATTTGTTTGTGGATAGATGCAATCACAAAATCCACAAAAATTAATTGCCCATAAATAATGATTCAACAGTATTTATTTATTTTTCCAGATAAGTTGGAAAGTGTCTTGTCATTTCCTATTATAAATATAGACAAAAATTAATTTGGAAATATTTGTTCAGGTAGAAATCACACTTTCACAATGGTTTTACTGTTTACCATTATTTTGAATATAACCAGTCTAAAATTAGAAAATGGCACACATATTTTTTATACTAAATGCAAAAAAATGCATTGAATTATAATAGCTATATTCTCATTAGGAGTTCAACATTATTTGGCTAACAAAGGCCATACCTAGATTTTGAAATATTTTTATGCCAGAGCAGACCTTTTAGAACAGAAACAAAGCAATGTAGGTCACTATTCAAGAGTTTTATTTTCAAATTGTGTTGCCAGCTCATCTCATTTTAAGAAAGTACGCCTTGTTCTCAATTTTAGAATAAGACCCCATCAGAACTGCTCTGCTAATTATATAGAGGTTGTATAAATGTTATTAATATTTTTGATATTTCAGACTCAAATCTTGAAGTTGGTGTTAGTATTTCTAAACTTTGATTCAGCTGATAGGGTAATTTACATAATTATGTCAATGTTTCAGTACCACTCCCACCACCATCAGTGACTGTGTTAACAGAGAGAACATCTACAAGTTCAGTAACTCTGCAATGGCTGTATCAGACAAGCGCCACCTATGTAGAGAACTGGGTCATCAGTTACCTTGACGATATAGGAGTCAAACAAAATCAGACAGTTCCTCGACCACCTAGTGCAACAATAGTGGAAGCAGCTGTAGATGGGTTGGTTCCCGGGTTCAAGTATGATATGTCTGTACAAGCTGTGAGCCAGGATACGATTTCCAGTGCAGTGTCTACACCTGCAGTAACAAGTATGTCAGATGATATAAAGCTTTTAACAGGACCTCTGACTCAGTGGCTATGTGGATGTGAAATTCTTTCATGCGAGGCAATCATTCAGCTGGCCTGCAGAGAGTCAGCATGTTAAAACTGAAAAATCACCACAGGAGCTAAATTTTGTCCATTAAACTTAATCCTTATATGAAAAATAAAATATTTACCACTTAGTCTCATCCATATTGGACAAAATTCAGTCTTTCCAGAGGTGTGTGCTTAATAGAGATTGAACTTGTATATTTTACATATGGTAATTTCACTTGCTGTATATTTTTCACTGAAAATGAAATGTGTCTCTTCACATTCAAGATAGTCATGTTCCTCATGATTTTCTTGTCAGGCAGTGCTTAAAGTTATAAATATTTCTTACAGTTTTGTTCTTTTTTTTTTCATTCTTGACAGAAGTTAATCTCAACTTACACAGATAAATATTTCAGGCCATAAAAGGTAAACTTTTGATCAAATGCATAAAAAGTGAAATCTGGACCTTTCTTTTACTTGACAGCTTATAAATGTTAAACGTTCACTGAATCTTTCAGAACCAGTAAACAACATCATCCTGAAGTTTGAAACCATGCCAACTAACTCGTCATTTATTGTCTCATACGAGGAGCCAGGCAGTGACTACTTTGATGAGATAGTGTTCACTGTTAATACAGAAGTTATCAGAAAACCCAAGTTAGATTCTGACAAGCAGGTAGAGTTTACCTCCCTTGAGGCAGGTGCTCTCTATACAGTAGAGGTACAAACAATGAGTGGAGGGGAGAAAAGTGATACAAAAACAATTCTGGCACAGACATGTGAGTACTAGAGTTTAAAACAGTATACCAAATGTGTGAAATAATTGCAATGCAAAAGCTATCCAACCAACAGCGTCACATAGTGACAAGGTGAGCTTTTGTGATCACCCTTCGCCTGTCGTCCATGCGTGCGTCCGTGCATCCATCTGTCCGTCAACAATTTCTTGTCTTCATGATAATGGTTTCATTTATGATTTTATTTTAACCAAACTTGCACACAACTTGTATCACCATAAGATCTCGGTTCCTTTCGTGAACTGGCCAAATCCCATGATGGGTTCCAGAGTTATGGCCCCTGAAAGGGCCAAAATTAGCTATTTTGACCTTGTCTGCACAATAGCAGCTTTATTTATGATTTGATTTTTACCAAACTTGCACACAATTTGTATCACCATAAGATCTTGGTTCCTTTCTTGAACTGGCCAGATTCCTTATGGGTTCCAGAGTTATGGCCCCTGAAAGGCCCAAAATTAGCTATTTTGACCTTGTCTGCACAATAGCAGCTTTGTTTATGATTTGATTTTTTCCAAACTTGCACACAACTTGTATCACCATAAGATCTTGGTTCCTTTCTGGAACTGGCCAGATTCCATTATGGGTTCCAGAGTTATGGCCCCTGAAGGGGTCAAAATTAGCTATTTTGACCTTGTCTGCACAATAGCAGCTTCATTTATGATTTGATTTTAACCAAACTTACACAAAACTTGCGTCACCATAAGATCTTAGTTCCTTTCTTGAACCGGTCAGATCCCATAATGGGTTCCAGAGTTATGGCCCCTGAAAGGGCCGGAATTAACTATTTTGACCTTGTCTGCACAATAGCAGCTTCATTTATGATTTAAATTTAATCAAACTTGCACAAAACTTGTGTCACCATAAGATCTTTATTCCTTTCTTGAACCGGCCAGATCCCATAATGGGTTCCAGAGTTATGGCCCCTGAAAGGGCCAAAATTAGCTATTTTGACCTTGTCTGCACAAAGCAGCTTCATTTATGATTTGATTTTAACCAAACTTGCACACAACTTGTATCACCATAAGACCTCAATTCCTTTTTATACGCCCGCAGGGACGTATTATGTTATCGCCTCGGTGTCCGTCTGTTTGTTTTGTTTTGTGTGAATATTACTCTGCATTTGCATTGCATTGCAGTGCTCTTGTTTTTATTTGCCAGATCCTTCTTTTGTTCACTTACAATAATTTTTTTTAATAACTTCCCTTTTATGTTAATACATATAGCTTATTTAGTAACTTTTTCATTATTGGCCATAGTGAAAAACCGAGACCACTTTTCTGTGGTACAACATGGATGGTTTTAATGTGTATTTTGACATATCTGTACCTTGTAAGAATTTTTATGCCCCTGAAGGGAGGCATATAGCTTTTGAACCGTCTGTCAGTCTGTCGGTCTGTCAGCAATTTTCGTGTCCGGTCCATATCTTTGTCATCCATGGATGGATTTTCAAATAACTTGGCATGAATGTGTACCACAGTAAGACGACGTGTCGCGCGCAAGACCCAGGTCAGTAGCTCAAAGGTCAAGGTCACACTTAGACGTTAAAGGTCATTTTTCATGATAGTGCATTGATGGGCGTGTCCGGTCCATATCTTTGTCATCCATGGATGGATTTTCAAATAACTTGGCATGAATGTGTACCACAGTAAGACGACATGTCGCGCAAGACCCAGGTCCGTAGCTCAAGGTCAAGGTCACACTTAGACGTTAAAGGTCATATTTCATGGTAGTGCATTGATGGGCGTGTCCGGTCCATATCTTTGTCATTCATGCATGGATTTTAAAATAACTACGCATGAATGTGTGGCACAGTAAGACGACGTGTCACGCGCAAGACCCAGGTCCGTAGGTCAAAGGTCCTAAACTCTAACATCGGCCATAACTATTCATTCAAAGTGCCATCGGGGGCATGTGTCATCCTATGGAGACAGCTCTTGTTTTTTTTTGTTTTTGGTTAAAGCAATAGTACTCAGGTGAGCGATATAGGGCCATCATGGCCCTCTTGTTTTTGTAGATTCCTGTAGTGAAAATTCAATTTTAAGACTGACACCCAAGAGAAATATTGAGAAACACTTTCTCGGCCTTTAGATATATTGATTTGCTCTTAAGTAGCAATTTCTTGAGATTATTTTTTTTACCAACAGCCACTTTGACATGAAATGAGATATTTTCAATTTTACAAAAAGTCTGTTGACAAATTACTTAAAACGATAAAATTTGTTGAATTTCAGTGCCGAATCCTCCTATAGTATCTGGTGTTGCAACATCCAACAAGATCACCTTAACAATCACCCGTCCAAGTGGAGGCGTGGACAAATACAGAATCCAATGCTTTGATCCCAGTGATGAGAAGGTTGAGGATGTGACGATAGATAACATACAAGATGTTATTACATCATCAATAGACAATCTTAGAGCATACACAATATATAGATGTGAGGTCACATCAGTGTTTTCCTTATATCAGAGTACCGCAAGGGTGTCTGTTGGAACACAAGAAGCAGGTACGGTAAAGGAATTTTCCAAAACTTGTTTTATACCCTTTCAAACTGAGTTAGCTATCTAATTAGTTAACTTTTAGCCTGCTAGGAACAAGTGATTCTGCCTTTTCGACCAGTGCAGACCAAGATGAGCCTGCACATCCAAGATGAGCCTGCACATCTGTGTAGGCTGATCATGGTCTGCACTGTTTGGTATTCAGTCAGTAAATTTTCAGTGAAAACCCCTTTGATAAACAAGTGGTACTGCCCAAATTGAAGGATGGACCAGTCCATTTTAGAAATTTAGCAGGCTAAAGGTTAAACTAAACAGTGTTCTTTGATTTGATCAGTAACTGACAACTGACAACTTTCTTATGGGAATCAGTAGTAAAGGCTTGAGCTGACACAGTTGTGTGTTGATGTTTCAGATTGTCATTTTATTTTGTAGTCAGTTGCTTTGGAGAATACTGTTGACCTTGAGACATAATTCCGACACATGCTATACAATACAATGCATTTCATACTCTAATGAAAACTTTTATTTACACTTTATATGTTTTCTTACTTTTCAAATGACTCGGAATAAGGAGAATTCTTGAACAAAATACAATTTCCAGGGCATTTTCTGGTAAACTGTTCTGTAATGACACGGTATTGCAATGAATATAAACAAGTCAATCCAGGCCAGCTAACTGACTGTCAGATATACCAAACTTAAAAGGTCACTATAATTCGTCTAGTTTTGTATTGCTTTGTCAGAATGAAGATTTTCATTGAATCATATGGACTTGTAAGATAATACATGTACCTGTATTAATATTGGAATTTACGGTAACATACAGAAATTTGATTAATATATTTCAGCGCCATCTGTTGTTCGAGATTTACGTGCTATAGAGAGCGCTCCGACAGAAGTGACATTGACGTGGACCATGCCGGAGTTCCAGAATGGTGCCATAAGTCAATATGTCATCAACTATATAGGACAGAAGGGGGTATGAATAATTTCACATCTGTTTTGTCATTTCTGATGAAATTGTAAAGCACCACCAGTGTGTAAAGCTGATTTTGTTTTGTTTTATCATTTAGAACTTTCAGCTGGAAGTTTTGGACTTTTTTAGCACATTCTGCACAGAATGCAGCAAATTTTGTACTTTTATGCTCTTAAAGCTTAACTGATTATTGCATTTTTTTAGTTTTAAAACAAGATGTGGAGCATATTTATTCATTTCATTGTGAAATTGAAAGATCTTTAACTGAATTAATAGCAGATGTACAGTAAATAAAAATATAAAATCTGGTGTTTTCACAAGTAAAGATAAATGTTATATATGTTTATTTCTGTGTTTACAAACAGACGGAGACAGACGAGGGTCAAACAAAGGTTACATTTCCTACAGCCAAACACATATTTACTGATCTTAGAGCAGGCTATGCATATACATTCCATGTAAGTATGCTTAGTTTTATTGACCTTTACCAGTAGGTTTCCATATTTTATAAAAGTTTGCAGTAAGATGAATATTTTGTACATAATGTAACTTGTTAATAACAGTACTGGGAGTAGAAATGCTCTTTAGCAGATAGAATCTTATATTAGAGCACAACTAACATTAAAGTTGCTATGACAGGGCGATTTAAGGTAGTGGACAGGTAATGATACTGCAATTTATGTTTGATTCTCTCATAAGCCCATTCGATATTCTTCGGACATAAATATAGTTCAACATACATGACATTCTGCAAAAACAAGAGAATGCCAAAATCACTTACTGAAAATAAGTAATTGGCCGATTGTGCACTTCCATAAGTATTTTTAAGGTATTGTTAAATGCTTTGATTATAGTCTAAATTAAATCTGCATGTAATGAATAAACAGTGAAATTACAATTTTGATTGATCATATACACCATTTTTTTGTTGTACAGGTAAGAGCAGAGACCGTTGCTGGGTCAAGTTTACCGGCATCAGTGATAATTTCACTCAAAACATATAGTAAGTTCTTTCTGTATAATAATTATTCTAAAAAAATTGCTAATACACATCATTGTGACTTCTGGTGTACTAGAAACAGAAGGTGATTTACAGCAAATATTGGTTTTTGTACAAGTCTGCATTAATACTTTTTACCTTGACTTTACCAAGTATATGTAGAGCTGCAACTCACCTGTGTGCATTCACTTTTCAGCTTTGTTAAAGCATTAATGCACTTTCACTTTATCTCTGGTCTTTGTCAGACTTCAGATAATTGTTCCTCATCATCACCCATATCATATGGGTCAAGAGCCATAATTCTTGCAACAATGTTTATGA
The DNA here is from genome assembly GCF_021730395.1 of Mercenaria mercenaria. NCBI lineage: Eukaryota > Metazoa > Mollusca > Bivalvia > Venerida > Veneridae > Mercenaria > Mercenaria mercenaria. The sequence continues at coordinate 82,284,855 of NC_069364.1, read as the reverse complement.
ACTATACCCCACTTTTTACCGAGATTTCAGGTAAAAGTTTTGATGTACATGTACTTCTGCTTTATCACTGTTAATACTAAATGGACTCGATTCACACTTAAAGTAGTGGCTCATGTCATCACCTATATTATATGACTTTTCGGGCATAACTGTCACACTAATATTTCATGAATTATTCCCCCTTTTTACTAGGAATTTCAGGCGAAAGTTTTGATATACATTCTGCATATGTCTGTTATCACTAAATGGATTGGATTCAATTTGGAAACAGCAGTTCCACTCATCAACCACATCATTTATAGCAAGAGTCATTGATAATAAAATGTGTGACAAAATTTGAAATGTTTACAGTCCTGCAATTTTTATAGTAGGATGAAGGGGTTTCAAAGGAGGTATCTAAATACAGTTGAAAGTCAATATCCTGAACTGGCTTATCTCAAAATTATGCTCTTGAAGACATTTTCAAATCCTGGCCTGAAAAAGGAGAAATATTTATAACAAAATATTTTAGTAAATATTTATAATGTTTGCATGAGTTTTGTCATAAACATGCAGAAAAGACTGTTTAAATAATACAAAAAAACATTTTATGACAGAAGATGATTTAAGAGGTTTTAATCAGGAGAGCTTGAAAAAAGTCTGAATAAGGTACTAGACAAATTAGGTCTCTTGCTAGTATATCAAATGTATAAAATTATGACATGCTATATTTGTAGAACCTCCATACAAGGACGGTGTAGACAAAACAATGGCCATGCCAAAAACTGTTGACCCTAAAATAGCCACAGCAGACCCTCACAAACTTGTGGTAAACTTTACCAATGTGTTCTCGGATAAATATGGAGAGGTGATTCAGTACACTGTTATAGTTACTGAGGATAAAGACTCGACAGACATACAGACGAAGCATATCCTCCCAGGCTGGAGAGTAGCTAGGCAAGATCCAGCCATTAAGGCTTATCAGGTAATTACAGAATTAGAAAAGGTAAAGGTTTTTATTAAGGCTGTGAAACTACTGTTTTGGTATGTTCCAGTGCTCAGTGTAAAAGGTGGGTTATAAATATATTTCTCGAAAGAAGTCAATATTTATTGAAGAAAACTGTTCAACATGGAATTATGCTCTTCTTCTTCTTCTTCTTGGCGTTCACCGCATACACCGTCACCCCTGATCCAGCAATGAAGGATGACGTCTTCTTCAGGTCCTCCATCTTGCCGTGCACTTTGATAGAATTATGCTGAGTTCTGTCTTCGCCATTCTGCGTTTAGATGCCAATTATAAACATCTTTTGTTTGTTAAGTTAAGCTTAAAGGTCGAGGATTTTTTCTTCTCTCTCATGTCAGTTCCCATTGGAAACCAGTGTGTCATAAACAGATTGTGACCGCAGTAATGTTTGAATCCATGACCTCCATAGCCTAAAAGCCATATATCCTAATATTCTTAGAAATTAATGTAATTCACCATATAGAAATAGAAGGCAATAATATGTATTTGTATATATATGTTACAGGCTATATCAAACTGTTCCACATTCTTTGATGTTGGTTCCACTTGTGATGGTCAGTTTGGTGTGAGAACCAAGAGGGCAGTAGCAGAAGCTGGGTACAAGGTGTTTGAGATAGGTTCAGAAGCTGGATGTGATAGCAGGTTTTACTGTAATGGTCCACTGAAGCCAGACACCACATACTATATCACACTGAGGGCTTACACCACAATGCAGCACAAAGACACACCATTCTCTGACCCCATTAGAACTGCTGCTTTACGTAAGTTCACTGTAGCTTTTTTTAAACCCTTTTAGCTGCCAAGGTACAATTCTATATCCGAAAATATCTTGGTTACTGAAATTTCTTTGGAACAAGCTAGCTTAATACTGACTGTTACAAACAAAAACCTGATATATTCTGTGAAATCATTTAACTTTGTGGGCATCAAATTCCGTAGCTTTGGATTAAATGGCTGTTTTATGGGTACCTATATGAGTTTGTGGGTTTTAAAATTTGAACATAAAATGAATCAGAATTTTGCTTTTTCATTGGGATTTAAGTTAATGAAGTGACTCTACTACAAAATCAACAAAATTTGACCCCCATGAATACTAATGATTTCAGTACATTTTTTTATTTTAGTATTTTTCCAGTAAGATAGCTTTGCTATCCTGAGTGAAGAGAATTCTACTAGGCTCAGCCTTTCAGTGTTCTTCATACTACTAATACACTTTACACTTGGTGTAATTTTTTAAGGTGCTGTTCTTTTTACTGTGAAATCCATACAGGTAAAAATGCTATTGAATCTAACTAGGTACATTTCTGGGCTAAAGGGATTACATAGCATCTGCCTGTATGAATAAGGTGGGAAAATTGCCATATGACTCTTGCTGTATGATCTATGCCATATGACTTTTGATGTTTACATGACCCTAAAGACATTACTTTCCTTCTTGTCTTTTGATTATACAGGTATGTGTTTGCCATGCTATCTTGAATACAGACAAATAGTTACAGTAGATAAATAATAATACTTAATTCGTATTTCAGCTGTAGAAGAAGATGGTACAAATGTTGGCGGTATAGTGGGTGGGGTAGTTGCCGCTATTGTTGCGATTGCTGTAATAATCCTGGCAGTGATCATAATGAGACGTAGAATGGACCAGAAAAGCAACATGTATAGACATAATCCTGGTGAACAGATGACCCATAGATCATCACTGACCAACAGAAAATCATAGTAAGTGGATTATCTTGTTATTTCTTATTTGGATGCTTTAAAAAAGAACGCACTCATGTGTACTTAACAACTATCAGTTTTGTGCCAGTACTTATGGGAAATGAAATGTGTTTCTTTCTTCTTACTCAGATATGATAATACGTCATAATTGAGCCGTGCCATGAGAAAATCAACATAGTGGGTTTGCGACCAGCATGGATCCAGACCAGCCTGCGCATCTGCGTAGTCTGGTCAGGATCCATGCTGTTCGCTAACGGTTTCTCTAATTGCAGTAGGCTTTAAAAGCGAACAGCATGGATCCTGACCAGACTGCACAGATGCGCAGGCTGGTCTGGATCCATGCTGGTCGCAAACCTATTATGTTGGTTTTCTCATGGCACGGCTCATATATATCTTAGCTTTGTTTATGTAATCCTTCCAGTGTAGTAGCCATTGAATATCATGTTACATATACTTTTTTGAGCTTTAAATTAAGCAGTCAAGATGGCCTTCTCTGCAGATTGATAACTATGGATTTGTGTAATTGTAGCCATGGATTTCTGCTGCAGTTATAGCCATAAATTTCTTTTGCTTTATATTGTAAATTTTGGTCTGACTTATGACAATACCTTTCTATTGCTGTTTATAACCATGGATTTCTTTCCATCGATTTATGTTGCTATATTTAGATATTGATTCTTTTTGCTGTGTATAACCATGCTCTTCTTTTGCTACTTATAACAGTTGATCTCTGTTGCTATATATAACCATGGTCCATCAAGATCTCTATCTATAACCATGAATCTCACCATAAATAACCATGGATCTCTATTTCTATATATAAACGTGGATCTGTGTTGCTATTCTAGTGGTCCAATTGCTCTGGCTAACTACAGACATCATATACAGATGATGAAGGCTGATTCTGATTTTAAATATGCCGAACAATTTGAGGTAAATACTTGCTGTGCTGTAATCTTTTCTTTCATATTTATACTCATCCTGTCTTGAGTGATTTTTCTGCAACATATATTGACTCGAATTTTGCAATGCTATTTCAGTATTAGCCTGTTTGTCAGTTTAAATTACCGGTACGAAATGTTTACTCAAAAAGGATTAAAAAGGTAAATGCATAATAAAATATAGTTTAAACAGTTGCATTTGAATGGACTAACATCGGGTATTTTAGCATAAAAATAGAACTATGGAAGTTGTTTCCAAAATTTTGTGATCATCTGTTTTGTTTTCTTCAAATTGTTGAACAATAATATTTTAAATTAATGAGGGTATCACAACTGTTTTTAAGACCATAAAAGAAATGCCGTCACCTAATTGACCAAAGTTTATGAGTTAATTTTCCGATTTTCCTGCAAATATAAAAATCTGTATCTATAAGAGATGGCAGAGATTACCTGTTCTAATTGTATGTCATGTATATGTTCCAGAATACATGTGTATATTATGAAATTAATGTTCTTCTTTCCACAGGACTTAAAAGATGTTGGCAGAGGTCAGCCTTGTACAGCAGCCGAACTTGCCTGTAATCGGGGCAAGAACCGGTTTACTAACATCCTGCCGTACGATCATTCCCGAGTTAAACTACTACCAATAGACGATGAAGAAGGGTCGGATTATATCAATGCAAACTATATACCTGTAAGTTATGTAGAAATAATTGTATTCTAACATTTTTCATACCTTAAATTGCATTGGATGGAGTTGCTATCTATGATTTGTATAAGGGTTGCAAATTGACTTGACTTCTTTGCCTTACATTCTTTATGATAATGTGTCTCCGGCTGCGAAGCATAAATTTATCGAGTTAAGAGAATATAATGCTGCAATAATAGGGTAAAAATAGATTCATTCATATAAAACTGGAAATAGACATCTTTATTCAGACTTTAGAGATAATACAATTTTTCTTGTGATAACATCTGCAAAATCCCAAGGGTCTGTGGATGCTTTAACAAGAAACTGACAGGCCTTAATGCTATTCTAGCATAAAATGGGCGTAAAACTTAATCTTTTGTTTCCATTTATTCATGTTTTAATCATGCTTTATAGGGCCATTGTATGTTTCCATTTAGCCATGGATCATGCTTATATAAAATTGTATGTTAGCAGCATGTGATCTTCCTGTTAACAGGTGTATACCCTTCTATTATAATACCCCTTTAAAATGGCAATAACAGCATTAAAATGACAAACCTTCTTTCACTAAGTTTATCCATTTACCTATCAAGGGCTATAACTCACGGAGGGAGTACGTGGTATCTCAGGGACCATTGCCAGCAACTAGAGATGACTTTTGGAGAATGTTATGGGAACAAAATTGCAGAAATATTGTCATGCTGACTAAATGTGTAGAGAAAGGAAGAGTAAGTTGGAGATTTTATGTTATCCATAAAAAAATGTGCCTTTTTAAAATGTTTGAATTTTGAAGTTGTGATTGGGGATATGGGATATGTATATTTTTAGCTTGACTATTCATAGAATAGTAGAGCTATTGGACTCGCCCATGCGTCGGCGTCCGCGTCCTGATTTGGTTAAGTTTTTGTATGTAAGCTGATATTTCAGTAACCACTTGTGGGAATGGATTGAAACTTCACACACTTATTCACTGTGATAAACTGACTTACATTGCACAGGTTCCATAACTCTATTTTGCTTTTTTACAAAATTATGCCCCTTTTTCGACTTAGAAGTTTTTGGTTAAGATTTTGTATGTAAGCTGGTATCTCAGTACTTACTAATGGGAATGGATTGAAACTTCACATACTTGTTCACTGTCTTGGTCTGACCTGCACTAAGCAAGTCCCATAACTCTACTCTTTTTTTTCTTCAAGATTATGCCCCTTTTTCGACTTAGCAGTTTTTGGTTAAATTTTTGTATGTAATCTGCTATCTCAGTATCCACTAATTGGAATGGATTGAAACTTCACACACTTGTTCACTGTCATGATCTAACATGCACTGTGAAGGTCCCATAACTCTACTTTGCATTTTTACAAAATTATGCCCCTTTTTCGACTTAACAGTTTTTGGTTAAGTTTTTGTATGTAACCTGGTATCTCAGTATCCACAAATTGGAAAGGATTGAAACTTCACACACTTGTTCACTGTCATGATATGACATGCAGTACAGAGGTTCAATACCTCTACTTTGCATTTTACAAAATTATGCCCCTTTTTCAACTTTTGTATTCATTCAATTGACAAGGCTGTTGAATAGTCGAGCATTGCTGTCCTCCGACAGCTCTTGTTTTGTAATGGGAAAAGAGCCATTAAACGGTAATATCTGTTATTAATATTATTAACACAGCATCTGGAAATGACAATTACAAGATTTATTCTAGAATGTCCATCAAAATTTTAGCTATGATTTGAGATAAGAATTTTTTTACTGTAATAGATTAACAAAGTATGTCTGTTAAAACTTTTAAATAACTATTCTTTATATATACATATTATGCATACGAGTTTGTCTCCAAATACTGTTTCCCCCTGCTATTCTTTTTTTCAAATCTGATATTGCTTCTGTTTTTTTAATTTATAACTGCTAAATAGTAGAAATATTATAACTTGATATAACAAACCCTGTTTTTATAATAAAGAAAATTGATGATTAATTCTTGAAGAAATTCAGGTAAAAATCATGTTTCATGTTTGTATTTTCAGGAGAAATGTGATAAGTACTGGCCGTCTGGGTCTGATGCTGTGTTCTACGGTGACCTTCAAGTTGCTACATTGAATGAAACATTGTTTCCTGATTGGACAGTGACAGAATTTAGAGTGTCTTTGGTAAGATTCCTGGTTTGTGGTTTAAAAGTATTTGTGCTTAGGTTCTTTTATCCAGTGTTCTAATTATATGCAAGTAGCCTGGTAAATGCAGTTAAGTTTTGTACAAAATCTGTTAAGCTGCTCTGCGAGCCTTAAATGTGTTTGAAATGCAGAGGTTTATTAGCTCACCTGTCACATTGTGACAAGGTGAGCTTTTGTGATCACCCTTCGTCCGTCGTCTGTGCGTGCATGCGTCCGTCCGTCCATCCATCAACAATTTCTTGTCTGCGCGATAGTGGTTTCATTTATGATTTTATTATCATCCGACAAAAGTCGGAGGGATATAGTTTTGGCGTTGCCCGTCCTTCCGTCCGTCCATCCGTCCGTCCGTCCGTCCTTCCGTCTTTCCGTCCGTCCGTCCGTCCGGAGCCATATCTAGGAAATGGTTGGGAATATTTATTTAAAACTTCATTTACATGTTCACCACAATGAGTTCTTGCGGCCCGTCAAGTTTCAGTCAGATTGCCCAAGTAACACCAGAGTAATGGCCCTTAGAAGTTTCTAGTGTTAACTATATAGGGTACTATAAATATGGCAATTTCTGCATCATAACTTTTGATATATTTGACCTAGAACTATGAAACTTAAACAGAATTTAGATCACCATAATGTGGTTGTGTACACACAATTTCATTTGGATTTATTTGTAAATTAAGAGTTATTGCCCTTTAATTGTATAAAAATCCACATATTTGTACATAACAAACTTACCATTTGGTAGAATTTCATTAAATTTCTTTCATTCTTTTCCATGAACATTTATTGTAAACATGTGAAGTTGTGTACCCACACCTGGTCACCCCCTTAGCTTGATCACCCCATCCCCCCCCCACAAAAAAAAAAAAAAAAAAAAAAAAAAAAAAATCATTCCTTATTTTAGATTTTTTCTAAACAAACTTCATATACATGTTCACCACTATGAGGTTATGGGGCCCATCAAGTTTCAGACAGATTGCCCAAGTAACACCAGAGTTATGGCCCTTAGAAGTTTCTAGTGTTAACTATATAGGGTACTATAGATCTATAGATATGCCAATTTCTGCATCATAACTTTTGATATATTTGACCTAGAGCTATGAAACTTAAACAGAATTTAGAGCACTATAATGTGGTTGTGCACAGACAATTTTGTACGGATTTCTTTTTGTAACTTCAGAGTTATTGCCCTTTAATTGTCTAAATATCCACATATTTGTACATAACAAACTTACCATTTGGCAGAATTTCATTAAATTTCTTTTATTCTTTTCTTACATTTATTATAAACATGTGAAGTTGCGCACCCACACCTGGTCACCCACTTGCCTTGGTCACACCCCCTCCCCCTCCCAAACCCCCTCCCCACCCCCCTCCCAACATTTGTTATTTTAGATTTTTTTCAAACCTTCCAAGTTGTACCATTCCCCCACCTCACTTTTCCACCCAGTCATGCCCACCACTGATCATGCATCCTCTGCCTCCCCCCACCCCCACTCCCCCCTCCAACTTCACCCTTTTACCTTTTTAATTTTCAATCAATATTTATAATCAACATGTGAAATTTTGTTTCCTCTCCCATTCCCCTGCACCCCCACCCCCTAAAAAATAAATATATACATATATCTATATATAAATATATATATTTCCATTCCTTTTTCTTTTTTTTTTTAAATGTTCAAACCTTCAACATGTTAAGTTGTGACTGCACAAACCTTGCCCTCAGCCATGTTCAAGATATCTTACCTGTGTTCTCTTAAGGACATCTGATCTTTTATGTCAAATGTACATGTAAAACAGCAACACCTGGTGCCAAACCACTCAAAGACAATATTTCATTCCAGTTAAACTTCAAGCTCATATTTCAATTAACTGCATTTAATTTTAAAAGCTAAGCTTATTACAGTAAGCATATCCCAATCAAAATAAATTCTTTAGTCAGGATCAAAGTATCATACATTTATTATGTACTCTTTAATTAAACGTTTGTTTTCTGTTAAATTGATTTTGACTAATGAAATTATTTGCTTCTTATTAAAGGTCCAATACTAAGGAAAGTGAACATTTTAATTTCTTTTAAAAAGCACAGAAACTATTTCATTTTATTGGAAAATGAAAGTTGGTATGTAGAAATTCGAAATAAATCGCAGTATATGTACAATTATTTTTCTATGAAGTATGAAGAAAGTTAAAAAGACCTGGGGGGTCATTCTGTCGATTCATTGAAATTTCAACATAATACACATACATTTCTTTGAGTTCCAAAGACCTTCTGTAAATTTTGACCTGCCAATCTTCATTATTTAGTGTCTTGCAGAAGTCTATGCACTGGCTATGAAAAAAATTGCCAACTCACTTTCCCTTAGTAATGGACCTTTATTATCCTTAACTTTTTGCAGGATATATCTTTTTGCCATTCCTCACCACAAACCCTTTCGGCGGGGGATACCAATTCATCGAATTTGCTTGTTTTAACCAAACTTGCACACAACTTATTTCACCATAAGATCTCGGTTCCTTTCTTGAACTGGCCAGATCCCATTATGGGTTCCAGAGTTATGGCCCCTGAAAGGGCCAAAATTAGCTATTTTGACCTTGTCTGCACAATAGCAGCTTTATTTATGATTTGATTTTAACCAAACTTGCACACAGCTTGTATCACCATAAGATCTTGGTTCCTTTCTTGAACTGGCCAGATTCCAATATGGGTTCCAGAGTTATGGCCCCTGAAAGGGCCAGAATTAGGTATTTTGACCTTGTCTGCACTATAGCAACTTCATTCATGATTTGAATTTAATCAAACTTGCACACAACTTGTATCACCATAAGGTCTCGGTTCCTTTCTTGAACTGGCCAGATCCCTTAATGGGTTCCAGAGTGATGGCCCCTGAAAGGGCCAGAATTAGCTATTTTGACCTTGTCTGCACAATAACAGCTTCATTTATGATTTGAATTTAATCAAACTTGCACAAAACTTGGGTCACCATAAGATCTTGATTCCTTTTTTGAACTGGCCATATCCCATAATGAGTTCCAGAGTTATGGCCCCTGAAAGGGCCAAAATTAGCTATTTTGACCTTGTCTTCACAATAGTAGCTTCATTTATGATTTGATTTTAACCAAACTTGCACACAACTTGTATCACTACATGATCTTGGTTCCTTTCTTAAACTGGCCAGATTCCTTCATGGGTTCCAGAGTTATGGCCCCTGATAGAGCCAGAATTAGCTATTCTGACCTTGTCTGCACAATAGCAGTTTTATTTATGATTTGAATTTTATCAAACTTGCACAAAACTTGTGTCACCATAAGATTTGGTTCCTTATTGAACCGGCCAGATTCCTTTATGGGTTTAAGAGTTATGGGTCCTGAAAGGGCCAAAATTAGCTATTTTGACCTTGTCTGCACAATAGCAGCTTCATTTATGATTTTATTTTAACTAAAATTACACACAACTTGTATCACTACAAGATCTTGGTTCCTTTCTTGAACTGGCCAGATTCCATCATGGGTTCCAAAGTTATGGCCCCTTAATAGTCCAAAATTTGCAATTTTGGCTGTTGCAGCCATATAGAGACTTCATTTATGGTTTGATTTGATACAAACATCCAAAATATCTTCAACAACAATAAATCTTGGATTCCATGATGAATCTGTCAGATCCAATCGCAGGTTCCAGAGTTATTTTATATCTGATTACCTCCCCTGATTGTAATCAAAATGGATTTATATCAGTAAGTACTTATAGGACTTATTTGAACTTTCATTATTGTCATTAGTTGGACTGAAACAATCAGGGTAGATAACTATGGACTGATTTTATTTCAAATTACCTCCCTTTATTTCAAATTAAAATGGGTATATCTCCGTAACTAATGAAGATACTGATCTGAAAATTCATCTATGTCAACAGATGGATTTGTTGGACAATCAATGAAAATACATATTGACTGAATTTATGACAAATTACCTCCCTTTATTTTTTTATCTAAATGAATACGCCTTAGCAGCTTCTAATGAGATTGGTTTGAAACGATCATATCATTTTAAGCAATGGTACTCAGGTGAGCGATACAGGGCCATCATGGCCCTCTTGTTTTCAAAGTAATTGCTCTAGTTGCGTAGTTTTATGAGGTTGTTTGCTCTACAGATGTTACTAGCAGAGATTTTATTTGTGTTTTAAGCTCTTGTATTATTATTATATTATTGTAAGAATTGTGACTGTGAGTCAGTGACATAATTTGAAGTTTGATTTTGTTATTAGGACTTACCATTTTGATAATGGCTTTGAATCCAGGCTAGAACCTACAAAAGAAAAGAGTTTCAGAAAACCCAAGTCTAAAATCATTAACATACATCTTGCATAAAACTTTAAGAATTACAAAAATTCAAATGTTACAGTAGATTTCCTGGAATAAAAGAGCACAACAGACACTGCCAATGTCACACATTGCAAAGTAGGCCGGCCACAAAGGGAAACTGTAGTGGAAAATATAGAAGATGGGTATAAGACCAAATTTCTGGTCTTAGTTTCCATGTTTTGAAACTTGTCGTAGAAATGTATTCAAAACATTTATTAATAAATTACAGGGTGACCAGTCTAGGCAGATTAGACATTTCCATTTCACGTCTTGGCCTGATTTTGGTGTGCCTAAGAAGGAACAGGTGCTTGTTAGGTTTGTGAGAATGGTGCGAGAAAAATTGTTCAAAGATGCCGGACCAATTATTGTTCATTGCAGGTATGTTATGTTAGTTAGAGATTAGAGATAAATGCACTTTCTTTGATATTATCTTACCAGAACTTGTATGGTTGTGAAAGCAGTTGGCTTTGTGTAAATTCCTGTCTTCTGTGCATATGTTCCATGTCTTTGCAATGCATAAATTATCTCTTGCATTAGTATTCCATCAAGCTCTTGGAATGTTGTACTGAAGTGCCCACTTCTAGAATAAAAATTGTAAGATGATCCTTTGGAAGTATAGAGCACAACCAAACAAAATAATAACAGACCCCATTTGAATGAGTCTGTTCACAAGAGGTAATGAAATATGCATAACCTTTCATCCCTCCTTGGCAAACTAAGTTTAATTATAATCTGACAGCCAGGTAAAAAAGATGAATGTAATGTGACTGATTGTCACAATAGAACTGAAATAAAAGTTAATTTGATCAGGAAAATTCAGTTAAATAAAAGTTTCTTTAAGCTATTCTTTTTGAAGATGAAACTAAAGGATGCTGGCTGATATTTTTGCAAAATCTGCAAACATTTCCATGTCACCAATTTTTCCACCTATACAGTACTACAGTTTAACTAACATTTATTATTACTGACATATAAATATTTGATGTTACAGTGCTGGTGTAGGTAGATCTGGAACATTTGTGGTGCTAGACAGACTTCTACAACATATCAAAACTAATGATGCAGCGGATATATACAACACTGTGGCCGAACTGAGGAAAGAGCGAGTCTGGATGGTACAGACTGAGGTAACGTTTAGAGTTTTAGCCTAGAGGAACTTTTTTACTGTAAAATCAGAACATTTTGTGCGGAATTTATTTTCACTGTCTTCGCTAACTGTCCACATTCACACAAATGAATACTCAATGAAAGCGGAATTTTTGTTATAATTAGTCCTTGAATATTTAACCATGTATACCAATTCCAGTTTGAAATTAAATAAGCTTTTAGCATTGCCAAAAATATCTGACTTTTAGGATTTAGTAAGATCTTGGATAGAGTAGTCAGTAGTTTTTATATTTTGAACATTTAACATTATGACCTTCAAATGACAAATTTTCAGTTCAAGCTATCATTTTGCAGATCAGAATTTGCAGAGCTTATTGTTCTTTTAAAGAGCAATAAACATGAAAATTGATTAAGGTATTTACCAAATAAGAAAAGTGTAGAAATATAGTACATGTATCTCTTTTATATCCAATTCAGATTTTTGTTTATACTTAGCATCTGCATGACATGTTTTAATGTTTATATAAGCCATTTTTGTATGTTTTTTTAACAGCAACAGTATATTTGTATCCACAACTGTATTCTATGTGTACTGGAAGGCAGGGAGGATGAGCATATTTATGATAATGTGGGACACTCTAATATTGCCTTTGAAGGTAAGTTTTAGTTCATCCTGACTAATTTCTGTGATGTGTTATTTAGCCAAGAGATAAGCATAACTAGACTGAAATAATGTAACAAATGTGATACCATACTTGGGGATCTTTTGGTATGGTTCAAGTTTGGACGATTTTACATAAAATTGTGAAGTGTTATTTTGGCATGTGTATTAGTCATCTTGTGGTCAGTTTTCACTTTTCTGATTCCAGTTAGAAAATGTATCCAAAATATCCCCAAGGTTGATCGTGAGAAGTCTTTGATGAACATATATCATGTATTTGTCATGTAGCTTTAGTAAAAAGCTTTAAATGAATTCTGTTATAGAATGTTTTAGAGAGCTTATGTAGAGACCCTTTATAGAGCTTAAGTACTGAATTTTCATCATTATAGATTGACTCACACCAGCAGCATTTTTCATAGAGAAGTTTCAATATAGATACAGTACAATCGCGATCCTACGAAAAGGAACCGGCCGGTTTTTTCGTAATATCCCATTTTCGTTCGATTGTAGCATAGGAAATTTCGCTATACAGCACCTTAATATCTACACGTCGTAACCCGTGATATTTAAACATGTGATTTTTGAATCGAAGTATATGTAAACCAATTTTATATGTACATCTAGGTTTACTACAAATCTAATTCGAACCTGAACTTAGATGGTATCTGGAATTCAAAACGGGTTGTTTTTTCTTCACTTTTTATTCACTGTACATAAAACATTTAGGGTACATTGTTGCACTAGAACAAAAAAATCGCAATTGCATATTCCGATACCCTCAGCTACCCTTTACTGAATTGTCCGGAATAATAAAACGACAATATACAGACGATCAGGACTTAAATATTTTTTAGTGTTTTTATGCAGTGATTGTTCGAGATGTATAGATATCAAAGCAAGTGTGACTGGAATGCTATCCGATCTGATAGTTATAGGAGAAAAAAAAAATAACAACTAACTTCTGTCATATTGTACAGCGTATGTGTTTCGAATTTCATTACTGAGTTTTCACACTTTAATTACTGTTTACGACCAGCTAAATGATAGTGACACTTTCCAATCTAAAGCATTTTCACGCCGTTATGGAAGGTGTGAAAATTTAGTCGATACAGGTATTCGTAAAATCGCAACTTAAACAAGTTAAAAACATGCTTTAAGGGCATAACAATACATTCGTTGGAGCGCATTTTTTGCAAAATTGCATTTTCGTAAAACCGCGACTTTGTAACATAGAAATAAGAAGGAAAGCAGCCGGGACCACTACACCGTTTCATAGTATACCGGTATTTCGTTAAACTGCGATTCGTAGCATCGCGAATGCACTGTATAGTAATATAGCTTGTATGTTTTGCTTTTGCATTTTGACAAAGTGACCAGACTTGATAACACTAGTGTGAAGATTTCATTACAAAGCACTGTAATATTCAAAAGCAGCAGTTTGTACAATGCTTTAGTTTTAATGTTTAGACACTGTCCGTCCCATGGTGTTATTTCAGAAATGATAAACTTCATAAGGCATTTTTGTTATAAACTTGAGTTTGGAGACCAGTCTAAACTCGGCATCTGATTGGTCATTTCTGAGCAAACTTTCGAAATTAACCAATGGCAACGAAGTATTCTTAGACTGGTCTGCAAACTAAGTTTGATATTTTTGGACCATGTACTAGAATAATAAATGGCAATTTGATTACGTCATAGGGTATTATACAATTAATGCCTTTAAATGAGGTTGATATGGGAATTTATTGTACGGCCTCAGTTGATATTTCTCCAAGGTTGATAAATGCTGGTATGGATTGAACCTAAAAGGCAAATACTATTTTTTTGTTGATTATAACTACTATAGATATAGATGTAATAGGAATATATAATTATTTTGATTAAAACTTTTCATCATTCATCATGTTGCAGCCATGTTTGTTGTTATGACATCACAGCTGATTCAGAACCTTATATTTACATTCTCTTAACATTTTGTATGGAAAGAAAAAAACATTGTTTTTTTTTAAGCATAATTTATGGATGTGCAAGAAGTCCCAATGTGGTTTATACCCGTATAAATACTCAAAAAATAGCATTTAATCCTTACATAGATTCATCCATTTGGATTTTTGCACAGGCTAATATTTGTTGTTTTTTTAGCTCACCTGAGCACAAAGTGCTCAAGGTGAGCTTTTGTGATCACCCTGTGTCCGTTGTACGTCGTCGTCCATCCGTCCGTCGTACGTCGTCGTCCATCCGTCCGTCGTCAACAGTTTGACTGTTAACACTCTAGAGGTCACAATTTTGGCCTAATCTTAATGAAACTTGGTCAGAATGTTACCCTCATAAAAATCTTGGACGAGTTCGATATTGGGTCATCTGGGTTCAAAAACTAGGTCACCAGGTCAAATCAAAGGAAAAGCTTGTTAACACTCTAGAGGTCACAATTTTGGCCAAATCTTAATGAAACTTGGTCAGAATGTTGCCCTCAATAAAATTTTGGACAAATTCGATATTGGGTCATGTGGGGTTAAAAACTAGGTCACCAGGTCAAATCAAAGGAAAAACTTGTTAACAGTCTAGAGGTCACAATTTTAGCCCAATTTTAATGAATCTTGGTCAGAATGTTACCCTTAATAAAATCTTGGATGAGTTTGATATTGGGTCATCTGGGGTCAAAAACTAGGTCACCAGGTCAAATCAAAGGAAAAGCTTGTTAACACTGTACAGTCCACATTTATAACTGTATCTTCATGAAACTTGGTCAGAACGTTACTCATGATGATCCCAAAGTCCATTTTGAATCTTGGTCATGTGGGATCAAAAACTAGGTCACCAGGTCAAATCAAAGGAAAAGCTAGTTAACACTCTAGAGGCCACATTTATGACCATATCTTAATGAAACTTGGTCAGAATATTAATCTTGATGATCTATAGATCATGTTCAAATCTGGGTCAGGTGAGGTCAAAAAACTAGGTCACCGGGTCAAATCAAAGGAAAAGCTTGTTAACACTGTAGAGGCCACATTTATGATATATCTTTATGAATCTTAGTCAGAATGTTATTCTTGATGCTTTTTAGGTTAAGTTTGAATCTGGGTCATGTGGGGTAAAAAACTAGGTCACCAGGTCAAATCAAAGGAAAAGCTTGTTAACACTGTAGAGGCCACATTTATGACTGTATCTTCATGAAACTTGGTCAGAATGTTACTCATGATGATCTCAAAGTGCAGTTTGAATCTAGGTCATGTAGGGTCAAAAACTAGGTCACCGGGTCAAATCAAAGGAAAAGCTAGTTAACACTCTAGAGGCCACATTTATGACCATATCTGAATGAAACTTGGTCAGAATGTTAATCTTGATGATCTATAGGTCAGGTTCAAATATGGGTCAGGTGGTATCAAAAACTAGGTCACTGGGTCAAATCGAAGGAAAAGCTTGTTAACACTCTAGAGGTCACATTTATGACTATATCTTTATAAAACTTAGTCAGAATGTTAATCTTGATGATCTTTAGGTCAAGTTCGAATCTGGGTCATGTGGGGTCAAAAACTAGGTCACCGGGTCAAATCAAAGGAAAAGCTTGTTAACACTCTAGAGGCCACATTTATAACTGTATCTTCATGAAACATAGTCAGAATGTTAATCTTGATGATCTTTAGGTCAAGTTCGAATCTTGGTCATATGGGGTCAAAAACTAGGTCACCAGGTCAAATCAAAGGAAAAGTTAGTTAACACTTTAGAGGCCACATTTATGACCATATCTTAATGAAACTATCTTGATGATCTTTAGGTCAATAGGTCAGGTGAGCGATACAGGGCCTTCATGGCCCTCTTGTTTATCCACCCACAAGTCAGAACAATATTTGATAATGAAAGTGACAATAAATATAGGTTTAACGATAATACATTTTATATATCTAGATAATACAGACAACAATAAAAATCTAGGTAATACCGTGGAGGATAAAATCAAGATAATTTTGGAATCTGGATATTGAACAGTAAATATAATAGAAAAATCTGTTTAATAATTTTTTTTATTTCTTCGGAATGGAAAATATCTGCATGCTGTTAACAGACATCTGTTCATGCATTTTCTTGTTGTTCTTGTTGCATTAAAACCTGCATAACCAATTGTATAATCCATTTTTTTTTTGGTGTTATATAATATATAAAAGAGCTTTCCTTTATATCTCAATAATTATTAATTGAAAAAGAACAAGAAGATTTTCCCTTTTCTTTAATATGTTTCATGTCAGTTGAAAAGATTTTATAAGCTTATTAGCATGTCCGTGGTTGAAATCAAGTTTTTAAGTTATTTTATCAAAATTCATATTTGAAAAAAAAAATCATAATATAGTCTTCATTTTAACCTAAATTTGCTTAATAGATATTACCTGTTTCCACTAAGTTATACATTTGTATGTATTCACAAATATTGCTTTCCATGTGGGCAACTGTATAGTATAAGTAACTAATATTAGTGCAGTCAAAGAGGACTCTTTGGCTGAGTGGTTAAGGTTACCATATGACATTAAACCCAACAGAAAAATAATGATACAGTCACACGTACAAAAGCAGCTTGCTAAGGTATTAACACAAAGTGGCTGTTTAGGCAAGTTTAATTGTGTACAGAAAAATGGTGAGACTAAACTTAATGTGTTAAGAATGGTGTTAATAAAAAAACAAACAAGTCAGTTTACATACAAGTGTTAAAGACCTGCTCTGAAATAAAAGGCCACTACTGTAACAAAATCTATTAGAATGTCTTTGAAAAGGCCACAATTTTCTGTTTCAATGTAATTATAAATAGTGTACCTTTACCTGTGTAGAGAGACCACTTGTCAACAAAGACCACTTCTTTTATTTCCCAAGGGTGGTCTTTACAGACAAGTTTGACTGTATATTGCTACAAAGAGATAAATGTTGAATCTTGACTTTCTGTTCTGTACCTTCAAGATAATAATGTTTGTTAACTTTAATATACTTATCTCTACGTTAAAATAATCAAGTTTTATGTTTCTTTTTGCACAGAAAGAAAACTTTCCTTTTTCTATAATGTATTCCACAATGATGCCCTTATCAGTAAGATATATTGTTTTCATTTTCAAAGCTTTCACATAACTCCACAATGTCATGCTTATGGTTTATTTTTTGTGCATTTCAATGGCTTTTGTGGTTGGGACTGTCCATGAAATCAAGTTGCAATGAAATGATAAAATTTGGGGCAAATTTCCTTAAGTCTTATCATTTAAATTCAAATCAATTGAATTTTTGTTCCTATGACCTAGCTGTTTACCTCAAAGCGATAAAATTTCATTTCAATGAAAATTGATGATTGCATAATATAATGATAAAATTTAAAGTTAAAATTTCATGCTGTTGCACAATATAATGATATTCAATTAAAATTTCATATATAGTTGTTGTAAAAATGAAGAGAACCCAAAGTAGGATACATAAAATTTTCACTTAAATATTTATATAATGGACAGATTAGTACAAAACTTGAAAATGGCCAAAGAAGCACAATAAGCGAAATTTGATCAAGTTTTGAATGGTTGTGAAGGTTATGTGAAAGCATTGACTGGTATGACATACCTGGAAAAACCTGGAGATATTTTTTAACCCATTTATGGATTTGTTTTGAGGAAAAAAAGAATTAACATATTTTTGGACTTTTAGATGACATGAAATCTTGTTATTTTTGTCTTTTCTTTTCAGTGGTATGTTTTAAAGGGAGATAATCATTTACGAATATTTTAAATTGATAATTATACTAATACGCATGTCTTTTACATTTGAAATGTTGAAATAATTAACATTTTTTATTGTTATTTCTGTAGTTCAATTGAAAAGTTCAACTAAATTGAACAGTTTTTGCATGAAAAGTTTTGCAATTTCTTAATCAGTTTTGGCCAGTAATTTGATAAGGTTATTGCAATAGTACTATTTCAGTTGAGCTGTTTCACAAATTAAAAATAGGCTTTCAGAAGGACCTAAAATTATTATGGTTGTGACTTTATAGGTGTTTATAAATTTAAAAAAAAACATGATAATTGTTAATGGAAAATTCCCATAAAGTTTGAATTATTTCTCACCCAGATGATTTTATGGCAGTTAAATATTAATCATATGATCATATATGTTTTAGTTATCATAAAATTTGGCTGAACATTTGTGTGATGTAAAAGTCTTATGAATGTTCAGAATATTGAGCAAAATTAGCAATATTAATATCCCTTCTACAATTTACCACATTCAAATTTAGTTTTTTTTTCCTTTAAGGTTTAAGACTGAAAGTAAGACATTATAATTTTTATCTTATTTTTGCTTACTTCATAAGTGTAATGTACTTGAAAAGTTTCAACAATATGATAGTTTTCATTGATCAAGATCTAGTATGTATACAGTGAACGTACATAATTACAGAGGGTAGTATATAAGATATTAGAAAATCTTAAGTTAATTATTCACAACATTAAAATAATGCTTACATTTTCTCTTTTCAGATGATGAGGGTGTTGACCTAAACTGAGCATCAAAACTACGCAGTCTTTCATCTGTGAATCAATTGTCAAAGAATCTTCTTTACCATTTGATATTACTTGTATTCATTCCTATTTTTATGAAATATTTTGCTAGTTAAAATATATTTGTAATCTGTGTTTCAAATTAGTGCAGACATACTTGTTGATTGATGCTGATTGTCACATGCTGCTTAGTAGATACTATCGTGGAACCCCTCTTTAACTGGGACCTGGGGCCTCCATGGCTGAGTGGTTCAGGTTGCCGACTTCAAATCACTTGTACCTCACAGTCGTGGGTTAGACCCATCTTTAACTGGAACCAAGGGTCTGTGTGGCTGAGAGGTTAAAGTCACTAACTTCAAATCACTTGCGTCTTACTAATGAGGGTTCAAGCCTTGCTTAAGCAGGAGAATTCTTCATGTTATTCTGCTTGGTGATTCTATCCAGGCATTGCAAATGTTATGCAACCTTTAGTACTCTATTTCAGTAATTTAGATTGAAATATTGCAATTTTTTGCTGCAATTCAATGTTCAGGTTTCAGCTATAGCTTTGTTTTTTATCAGTGTTTGAAGTAATGGTTTGGAAAATGTGTTAAGTAGAAAATTGTCACTTTGATATTCCACTCCTGAATTTTCAGGCTTAAAATCAATTCAGTATTTTTGTCCTTGACAAATTACAAATGTATTAACTTTGTATACAGTCTTAAGCCTGGCAATTATTATCATTTAAATAAAAGATATTGAGCTATTTACTTTTCACATAATGCTTACTGTGTTGGTGCACGGTAAAACTCAAATAAATAAATAACAAAATGCTTATTTCATGTATTTTAGAATATTATCAAGCATAATTTGGCTGTAAATAAATCACATTGCAGACCCTTTCAAATCTTGAGCTCTAATATACTTCAAAATTTTGAAGGTGTTTTCAGACACAATGATATAAGATATTTTCATGTAAACCAGTCAAATTGTCAAAAAACATGTTTTCATTTATTCAGTCATGTTTGGACATCATGAAATCCTCATTTTGTTTGTTTTTCATTGATGCATTTATTCATTTAACTGGAACCAAATCATACTTTAGCTACAAATGCTTCACTTGAAATTGTTGAAACTTAATATTGAGCATGAGTTTTTCATTGTTTGTCACTGACATTTCTTTGTGCCTTTACATACAGTTTATCTAATACAGCCTTACCCCTGGGAACATCACTTATGAGTTGCAGAGTACCCCTATACAGAGATTGGTACTATTTTCTTTCCTCATTTGTAGTAAATTGGCTTCTCCAGAGGAACCTGTATACAGTAAAGAAAGTTCAGTATTTCCAGCAATGGTACATAGTTTGCACTGTATTTCATTTTAAGGAATATTTTGAAATTGAGCTTTATTTGAACTGATTTTATCTTCAGGACTTTTTCTTTAATCTGAAAGTTAAAAATGATATTGATTTTGTATGAATCAACTGTACTCTTATTTTATGCCTATGGACCAAGTTTAAATATGCAAAAAATATGATTATGTATGGTTGAAATTTTCTAAGGGGATCAAGCTAAATCCATATGGTTTGGTTGAAATCATTTTAAGTGCTCAAGAATCAGATTACTTATTTCCCATGCTATCTATTTTCTGGCAGGCCAGAAATATTCTTTCTTCTATAAATACTTCCTTTTATAAAAGACAGTTTATAGTAAATCACTGATTGCTTGAAGTCAGAAGGTAATGAATGAATACTGTATAAGTGGATATATTCGCGGATCAAAAAATTTGTGAATTGCCGTTTCAAGAGGTTTTTGAAGCGAAATATTTGCACATCACCGAAAAACTGAAATGGTAAAGCTGAGTTTATTTATCTTTACTTGACTATAATGACTTGTCTTTATGATTGTGTAATTATATGCTGACTGGTACTTTGGCGAATTTCTTGATTCACAAAATTCGCCAACATTTATGCGTCACAAACTTTTCCGCTTACACAGTATATGGAAAGCGCCAAAGAGACCACATGGATTACTTGATTCGGCCCTTGTGCTGGAGTCAATGGATGTTTCACTGTAGATCAGTGTGTGAAATATAGATATCTTATCAGTTAAAGCAGATGTGTTGAGCTTTCAAACTATGGTACACATTTTTTATCTTAAAAATTATGTACAGTTACGTTCATGTCTAGTGTGATGTCAGTGCCTTTGATTTGTGTTGATCCTATATGATGTGTTGTTATAGTTACGTTTGAAACAGATTGTGATTATATTGTTGATTGTGAACAATTTTAGAAGAGTTGTTTCTATTTTTGTACAAGTATGTTATTCACTATACCACCATTTAGCCTTGAATTAGAATGATTGAGTCCTTGAAAATAGGAAACCCTTGAACATTGATTTAGAATGAAGTAGTCGTTGAAGTAAGGAAATACCTTAGGCTTGATTTAGAATAGTTAATGAAAATAAGTGTTCATGGTTCTGTTAATTAGTTAGGAATAATTTTGAAATATGATTGTTAGAGACATTTAAAAGAGTAAGCTACCACATTCTTTTTGATTATCATGTGATATTGCATACAGAAAGTGTTGAAGTCAGGAGAGCTATGAAACTATGAAAAATTTAACTAAATACCATATATTATGTTCATCCACAATACATGTAATATGAACTGGGCTATATGTTAAGGGGTCATGATTTTAGATAATTTTTATCACTTTAAAGATTAATTGACTTATCAAATTTTTACAAATGGGGAAATATTCATTGCCAAAAATTAAGCTTAAGATAAAAAAGCATGGGTTGTCAGAAGAGGTTTAATTTTGTATATTTCTGTTGTGACTCAAAAGATATATTAAGTTTGTGAACAAGCATAATTGTGTTAAGTATTTAAATGATAATAATCTATATGTATAAACTAAAAGGTTGTATGAAAGTATTTGTTGTAAAAACATTCATGTGTATATTTTGTTTCTATCTGTTTTTAATGTAGTACATGTCCTGCAAAACTGCCTTATTTTTACTACAGTTAGGATAGATATTTGTTCATTATTTTGCCTATAAGAATTGTGTGTACTTCCTTTGCATTGAACCTTTGTTTTTGCTGCCAAATAGTTGACCATTTCTGAATATATACATAAAACCTTGTGAACATAGACTGTACCTTAATTAAGCAAAAGTTTGGCTTTGTAAAGATTATCATTTCATAATTTTACTTCCATATGACCATTCCTTTTCTAATATATTTATAAGTACAAATTCTTATGTGTGTAATAAACATTTCTACTACCAGATATTTGTGCCTTTAATGATAAAATTTTGAGCCGTGCCATGAGAAAACCAACATAGTGGCTTTGCGACCAGCATAGATCCAGACCAGCCTGTGCATCCGTGCATTCTGGTCAGGATCCATGCTGTTCGCTAACAGTTTCGTCAATTCCAACAGGCTTTAAAAGCTCACAGCATGGATCCTGACCAGACTGCGCGGATGTGCAGGCTGGTCTGGATCCATGCTGGTCGCAAACCCACTATGTTGGTTTTCTCATGGCACGGCTCATTAATGATTTGTATAACAATTTTTTTCAAGGCATGAATGGAATTTGTTACAGGTACTGGTAGGGAACGATTTTCCGGACAGGACCAGTTTCTGGACACATATTATATCCGTTTTATTTTGTTGTTATTCGTGTAATTGTTTTATCTAGATCATTTAGATGTTTGTTCTTCATGTCTACAACAAACCACTATTTTATAAGGCTGTATAATGTTTGGGTTTTTGATGATAACTCTCACGCGTTTACAAAACAACTTTCTGTCTAAACGGGGCGTGAAGATAGCATTGCGCATGCGCAGTAGTCCACACATGCCGAGGTATCAAGTGGGGAAGAAATAATCAAACTACATAATGATTGTCTGTTGATAACATGTTCCACTTTTAATTTCACTCTAAAAGTTACGTAAGATGCAGGGATGTCAATTTTTGCATGATTTTATTCTATATCTATTAGAATTATCAAGAATTCGTATAAGACGAAATTCGAGTTTTTTATAGTCAACCTCGGTTTGCTTTCGTAGCTGCTATTGAATGGCGGGTTATGTTTCATGTGCAATTTTGAAGAGATGAATAATAAAGAAATATGTAGAACTAGTTTAATTATTTATTTTGATTCAAATTAACAACAAAACACCGTCAAAATATTTGTCCGGATACTGGTTTACATGACGGGAAAAATAACTTATTTTAGTGACCCCATTTGAGGCCCCATTGAACCCACATTTTACGTCACAACGCGATGCTGATTACAACATCGGATGTGGAAAGAGCTGAAGTTTGTGCAGTGTGGGCTTCATTTATGTCAAATCTTTTTTATTCAGGGAATAATGGAGCCGAAATATGAAAATGTGTCCGGAAAGTGGTTCCCAACCAGTACATTCTTTAAAAAACAGTTTTCATTTTTTTTTCAAATTTTTCATGAAGATTTTTATTCATATTCGTTTTTTCTGAAAATCTATTGAAAACAATATCACCAACAACAACTTTTGTTTCGATAGATATAGAAACCATGTATGAATTCTGTAATAGATGGAAAGAACACTCAGTATTTTGCTAAAAGTTATATCACAAGTTCTTTATATACAGCTGTGAGTCTACTTTTAGGGCATTATAATATATTAGTCACTCTTTACTATATGTAAAAATTTCATGTTTTACATACTGATTTTCTGCAATGTTTACATTGTTCGCTGTACCCTTTTTTTCTCATGAACAGATTATTATTTACCATTATTTACTTATTACTCTTGTAATTGTGTTCCATTTTGTTTTTTTATTGATTACCAGTGTTTCAAGAAATGTGTTTTCTTTGAGTGACTTCAAACTGTAACTTAGAAATGTTTGTTCCACTCAAATGGTTATAGAAAAAAGATGTATCATGAAATTGTGCTTTTGTCATTAGTTAATTGAGTTTTAAGATAGTTTTGTGCTAATTGTGTCCTTTTTGAATTACATTTTAGAATTGTCATGGCTTTAGAAATATCCACATTGTTACGTTTTTATAAGTTGCGTGAATAAAAGCAACATCCACATATGGATTTATATACATAAATTTTAACAGTCCATATTAGCTGTATAGTGATGGGATTTTGAATTAGTATTTTTTTAACCAAAATAAACAAAACAAATCCAGTTTATTCATGGTCTCCTGAACTTGAATAGCATTGACAAATCAAAAGACTATTTTGGTTAATTCAGAACATCTTATCAATGGAAATAATCCTACAAAATTTATGGATGTCACTAGGCTCCCATTTTCTGAATTTGAAAGATTCACACATTGTGGGTATTTTCTTTGTTCAGTTGTCCCATTTTGCTATCTAATCTTTCAGTTCAAGATTTTATTTTTAGAAATTACTTCTTGTTATTTGAAAACTGCATGTGGGCATTGACACATAAAAAGATACCTCATTGTAAGATGATGTTACAAAGTGAATGCTGAAGACAGGTTGTTCGTAGAAAAATATTTGATAAAGTTTCCTGTACAAAAATTTGTATTCAGCATTTAGATTATAACTTTTTAAAAACCATTCCATCTTTTTTTTGTAAAGAAAATGTATAAAATAAGTCTTTGATAAGGCACCTGTTAACTTGTTTTTGCTAATTGTAAAAATACTCATACTTCAGTGTCAACACATAAATATTAACTTTTCTCCAGTTGTTTTAAAGATTTTTATTTAATTGAAAAAGTTAGATTTTATATATTATTTTACATTAACATGGATGATACATGAAATTTGATTCAGGTTGGAAAAATGAAAATCAAAAAAGGAGGAAAATCAGTGTTTAAGATACGTTTAAAGTTTGTTATTGCAACATTTCCATTGTTGATAAATGTTATGTTAACATTCACATAATTATTTCAAGGAACAAAGTTGACACATATCAAAGCTTAAGCTGATGCTAATAAGTGATAAATACACAATTCACGTGAGATAGTTTATTGATGTACATTTATATTTTTGTGAATAAATTTATTGCACCAATTTCTTTTTGTTTTCTTTTCTTTGAATAAAACTTTCATTTGCAATCAAAGCTGTATAAAACCACCAAAGGTCCACCTCTGATTTTATAGTAATGTTCTTATTGAACCATGAAAACAGATGGGACAAAGGTGGTCTACAACTGTTTTTGAAATGGAACAATATTAGCTGGATTACATGACTTGTAGGCCATGACTCACATTTAGTGTTGAAATTTGAAAGTCAGTCAGTATAACCTCTGATGAACAAACACATTTCTGTACAGGAAGTTAACATTATATTGTAACAGTTTGTGTTCTGGATAGAGAAGGCTTTGGCAGATATTTGTCGAAGTTCATTGGAGGACTGCCTGTATTCAGTAGGTGAACCCTATTGATTTGGAGCTCAGTAGGTCAAGTCATAATGACCTTGACCGAAAACTGTTCCTGATCAATGAATGGAGAAGGGCTGGTTCTACAGTAGTCAAATCTCAAAGAATGATTGCATATGGTCATTAGATGACCACTGCTGGTCTCATTGACATTCAGACTGAAAACAGATTCTGACCAATAACTGGAAATTGATTTAGTTTATGATTGTCTAACTTCGTAGACTTGTCTGAGGCCAGAAAATGACCCCGACTTTTGGTGGGTAGAATATGTGATCTCAATGGCCCTTAGACTAAGAGAAGTTCCCGATTGATTGCTGAGAAACCTAAACCTATAGCTATCAAACACAGTGTTATTTTTATGCCCCCGGCATCTACTGATGCGGGAGGCATATAGTGATTGTCCTGTCCGTCCGTTCGTCTGTTCGTCCGTCCGTACGAGGTTAACCAAATGGGACCGTTTCGTCTAGCATCAATACCCCTTACTATAATGACTTGATACTAATGCAGATGTAACCTGTGACCATTCCTCATCTTCAGACATCACCTGACCTCAGGTTGACCTTGACCTTGACCTCATTTTGGACTTAGGTTGCTTTATATGGGCCATCTCTTGGTTAACCAAATGGGACCGTTTCGTCTAGCATCAATACCCCTTACTAGAATGACTTGATACTAATGCAGATGTACCCTGTGACCATTCTTCATCTTCAGACATCACCTGACCTCAGTTTGACCTTGATCTTGAACTTTACCTCGTTTTGGACTTAGGTTGCTTTGTATTGACAAGGATGCCACCGGGGGCATCAAGCGTTTATTGAACGCAGCTCCTTGTTTTTTTGTTTGTTTGTAGATTATCTCGTTTGATTTTAGGGTTAGTAGGTCAAAAGTCAAGGTCACAGTGACATGTAGACTGAAAAATGTTTCTGATTAGAATGTTTCCGCCAGACTACAAGTGGAAACATTTGTGTTTTACAAATGGATATTGTTTTTCCCATGTAAAATTTCTGGGAGTGCAACAACAAACACATTTTAGTTTTCCAGTCTCCAGAAAGGTTGCATTTCATACGCACCTCTGTGGACTTTTGAACAAACAAACAAGAGAACATGGCGAAGAATATTCTGTGTTAATGCTGTCTGTAATTATATTATATATCTCTTTTGTAGCAGCACTTGTTAACATTGCTTAAAAACAAACTAAAGTAATAAATTATGACACTTCCATGCAAAACGACTTATTTTGCACTGTGCTCCACATGTAGGTATTGTCAAGATTCCTTTAATACAATATACCGTGTATCTCCTTTAAAAATGCGTTGCATGCATTATTTATTCTTTTTGTAAGGATAGGTTATAGCAAACAAAAGAAGTTGGGCTATATCCAGATATTAAAATAGCATTAATGTCATTTTGGCGAGACAACAACTTAACATGTCATATTCAGAAAACTTTTGTAGTTATAACTTACTTTAAAATCTACATACCGTAATGAATACTTTGATATGTTGAATGCCATTTATCGGGTGAGTGCCGACATTTGCTACACTTATACCCTCTATTGTGTCGCTTATTCATACCGATTTAACAATTTCATTTGCTTACCCTATTCAGTCAATAGAGATTATCTTACTTCCTAGTCCAACTATTTCAGTTTGTATTCATGAAACTTTAAATTACGTAAACTCAGTACTTTAAAGTTGTATGAGACAACCATATAATTCTACGTACTGGTAGGAGTGACTGTCGCAAATGATTTTGGAAGAAACGATTATCACTAGTCGTACATGACAAGTAGCAAGTAGCCGATACACTGGAGAAAGATATATATTTTTATAAAGCTCTTTCTTGTTTCAAAACTTTTAAATGCATTCAAAATGCATTTCATAGAGAGGAATTTCTTTGTTTCAGTGTGAGCTTAAAATCATTTTTTATGAGTTATATATTTCAGAAATGTGTAGTTTATTTCTGTGTCAGTCATGTACAGTCCCAGCAGAGTTTTGAAATATTTAATAAAATAAAATTGCCACTCAGAGTTGAGTTACACTGTATAAGACAATAGAAAATCCCATAAATTGATCATAGAATCACAATATTCCTTGTAACGACACTAGATCCCCAATGAACTAGCTAGGGCGTAACAAAAATATTCCTAAATTCATAGACCATGCATGATAAAGTCTCTTAATTATGAAATAATTGTATCCAATCACTTGTTTAAAGTATACAAACTGAAACTGACATGCACTTTTAAAAAAGCAAAATTCTTAAAAAATATGATGTCTTAAAATGTCTCGCTTTAACGATATACTACTGTAAACAGCTCGTAAACAGATCAAAGTCTGCATCGTACTCGAGTTATTACAAAGTCAGAAAGACAAATTTTGTTTTGATACAATTATACACTAGCATCACAGACATAACTTTCAAAAAATGATGATTTATTTATTTAACAGATTCATTCTAGTTTAAAGTATCTGATCACAGGTTTTGGCGGTGATCAGTGGAGATAATACAGATCTGATAAGGTCCCTTACGATGAAATCCGTTCACAAAAGCTCCTAAGTGCGGACTTTTAAAATAATTTCTTTCTTAGTTTTTTTTCCAACATCATTTTCTAAAGATGTCCTTTATTCAATGCTACGACATACAACTATCATATTTTTGTTCTGCTCGGGTTCTATGAATAGGCGAATAGTTTAAATGAATCTACTCTTTCTTGAAACGACTAACACCAAAGTTCTTTTCTTTGTTGTAAGTAGGCTTCATGACACGGGCTCCAGGACATGGATCTATACATACATTTCCGTTTCAATCGATTGCTGACAAATAGAACATAATCTACTAGTTATGCTGTTCGGGAATATTTTCATATCCCCGTTCTAAACGAATCGGGGCAACGCCAGCATGTTCAAAGCCGCCCTGTTCTTCACTGATATAAGACTGTTAAAACATACATTTCAGTATCAAAACTTCGGTTAAAGAATTTATAAGTTCTCAGCAGAGTTTGTAATACCCGTTTCGCTCTGACAAACTTTACTTTAAATATATCTATTACTTGTTCATTGAACACATTAAACACTTAGCAAACTTTTGCAGTTACTAAATACTGTTATATAAAGAAAAAATCAAAAAATCCTTTAACTGTGTCTTTTAACATCCGTCGACTTTTGTCTGTGCCAAAATACGGTTACTTCCAAACGAAACATTTATACCCCAAACGCATCTTGACACAAATTAAATATATAAAAAAACGTTAAAAGTTTAGTCAAACATGAAACATTTTATCCATCGAGGTGAAAGTATATTTACAGTAAATATTTCAACATTATATTCACTACATGAACAATATTATGCTAACATTCACACCTTTTTATTTACTGCAGAATTTAAATGCCAAAAATTGATACACGTAATATTTTGGGTAGCGATATATTATCAATTTCTACTGTGTTTTTCATTTTAAGCACACTGCACCTAAAAGCTCAGGATGACCATTTGCCCATCGTTCATAGACATCGTGTACAGTTTTCGAAGAACGGTTATTTCTTATCATATGAGCCTTTAAAATATTCTCATGGATCGACTGATAGATCGTAAATTACTGTGGTCAGTCTATCCACGAATGGAACTTTCTCAAGTTTTTCAAATGGTTTTGTTCAGCTGCATTTAGCGTATGCAAATGCTTATTATATGCTGGACATGGTTCTGAATTCAAATGTATTCCTTACCCTCACTTTTTGTCTTCGATGGGACCGGTTTTCGCCAATCGCTTTACCTCTATTGTGTCAAGATGTGATAGCGAGGTGGCAACTCTCATTGTTTGTCTAGAGTTGTGTTAAAAAGTGGGAAATTTCTTCATCGCCCGTAAATCACCATTAATGCATACAATAAATCTAAAGTAACAAAAGCACGACACAACGTTGCGGAAAATCGCAACAAGAAAAAACACAGAGATGAAAAATAAATTTCGTTATGATAAAAACTGAAAATATAATAATGAAAATTCAAAGTAATGAAACTATGACATTGCAACGTCAGCGATTGAAATAAAATGTATACATGCATCTGACACTGAGATATAAAAGAAGTAAACAGCAGTAATAGATATTCGGGAACAAAAACACACAAAAAATCAAAGTAGGATGCTTGTTTTCCAGAGTTTCTCCTTTAGAAACAATCACCTAGCAGTACAAACAAGCACACACATGCCACAGCAAATGACTTTGAGTGAGTGAGTGTTTATGCTTAATAAGGGTCCATCTGCCCGTTGAGACACAGTATAGCAATTAAGCTATATACGAGTACGGACCCCGGCATGCCGTTAAAGAGAATTTTAAAGCTAAATGGTGAAGAAAATGTTCCACTACTGTACGCAATTTCCGTAGAGTATTAGCCAAAAAAAATCAAAGTAATTTTAAAGCCTGAAGCGGGTCACTGTCAAAGCTAATGAGACCATCCATAAACGAATGAGACCCGAGACTTGGTCGATGACAAAATAGAAGTTAAAGCGGCAAGCTCGCCCTTACATGGGCGGGCGGTTGGTCGCCGCATGGTACAGGCTGGTCCCTCGTCGCTGGTGTCGATGCCCCTCGATCCCCTCTCGCACTCCACGTTGAGCGGGGTCTTTTCTGCATGCCGTCTGGTGAAGCGCCGGTGTACTAGTAGGTCCTCCATCTGGTCAACACATCCGTGCCACTCGAAGTGTCCCGCGAAGATGTCTACCGCAGCGTTCATCGTTGCCTTTGCCGTCTATCGCCATACAGGAGTCCCTACAGTACCACGCGAGTTACTTGAACCGGTTGGCCGAAGCTTTTTTGTGACAATATAGTTGGTTCCCCCGCGCAGAGTCATTGAGAGTCTGTAGGGCCCATCCTCGTCGTCCCAAGGCCTTTGTAGAGCCGCTCCTTTCGGTCTTAGTCGGGACAGTGACGGTTGTAACTCATTAATGGTCTGCATCCATTCATGCCCTGTACCTTCTCCGCGACGTGCACGATTAGTTTCGAAGCTGCTTTATATATACACCCGAATTGTACTACACATTCGCACTGTTTCAAAATTTGCATATATACTAAAATATCTGTTTTCATGTCTCACAAATCAGTAGTGACAGTTTAGTCTTTTTAACTGATTGGGACCAGAGAAGCTATATTTTCTCTCTCTGAAAGTTAACTGGATCTCGAGCATACATTAAATATATAGAGACAGATTGCATTAAGGGATATAATTAAATAATAATAATAATAACGACTTTATTTTATGAGGCTTACACATTTGGATTATCCAATCTTCCATGTGGGCCTCCAGATGCTTGGTATGTTACAATATTTACAAAGGATGTATATACAATGACAAATGCAGTAACAAAGAACAATATTGAAAGATAGTAAGACAGATATGACATAGAATAGAACTATTTCAAAGACAACTCTACAGTAAAGCAATATCATTCAATTCCACTAGAGAACTACCAGCTTAAATACATCTTCTTAAAAGAAGTTAAGTTTTCTGCTGTTCGTACCTGAATTGGAATATTGTTCCAAATCTTTGGTCCAGCATATGCCAGGGACTTCCTAAAGAATTCAAGTTTGGGCTAAGGTAAATACAGTAGTTGGTTTGGTGTTGATCTAAGAGCTGTATTGGTAGTTCTTCTAAATTTATCTGTCATATATTGTGGGCTTAAGTTATTAATAGATTTGTATACCAAAATTGTTTTTTTTTATATTCCACTCTGTTAGGGAAAGTCATCCAGTTTAATTGAGTGAACAATCCTTCAGACGGAGCATCAAATGATTTATCAAGAATAATACGTGCAGCCTTTTTTTGAAATTTTATCATTCTGTTCTCAAGTTCTGAGCTGCAGGAGCCCCATACTGTACAACAGTAATCAAACTGTGGAAGAATATAAGCATTGTAAAATAGCTTTCTTGAGAGCAGATTTAGACAGTATTTGATACGCATTAAAAGATATAAAAGGGAGTTGCATTTCTTAAGTGTTTGGTCAACATGTTTTTTTCCAGTTCAAGTTCTCGTCTACATGGATGCCTAATAATTTTTCTTCAGTTGAGTGACTCAAAGCCTGATTGCTTTAGAAAATCGTTGATTCATTAGTCTGATTTAAATAGTTTTGTACATGATGTGATTTAGATGAAGAGAGATACATTACTTTAGTTTTCTGAACATTTGGAATCATTGCATTTTGTTTGCACCATATTTCAGTAATATTAATTTGAGTCTGAAGTGAATTCTTGATTTCATTGATTGTTTTGCCAAAAACTGATATTGTTGTATCATCAGCAAACATATAAATTTGTGCATTATCATTGATATGGAGAAGATCATTTATATAAATTATGAAAAGTAAATGCCCTAGAACTGAGCCTTGTGGCACACCTGCACATATTTCTTGTGCTTCTGATAAATGACCTGACATATTAACTTTCTGGTACCGGCTAGTGAGATAAGAGGAAACCCATTTAAGGGATTTAGAACAAAATTTATAGCATTCTAGTTTCTTAAGCAGAAGTTCATGATTAATAAGGTCAAATACCTTTGTCAGGTCTAAAAAAATTGTACCTACTATGTTGTTGTCATTTATAGCCTCAATCCAATGGTCTATTATGTTTGTCAGTGCTGTTTCACATGAGTGAAATTTACGAAATCCTGACTGATGTTCACTTAAAAGATTATTTTCATCAAGATATAACTTCAAGTGATTTGAGACATGTCTTTCAAAGATTTTTGAGAGAACTGGCAGTATAGAAATTGGTCTATAGTTACTTATTTCTGATTTTGAGCCTTTTTTAAATAAAGGTGTTACTTTAGCAATTTTGAAAATTGAAGGAAATGTACCCTTGTTAATACTAAGATTAATGATTGTCTGCAATGATTTTGCAACTATTTCAGCACTTACTTTCAAAAATTTATGTCCCAAACCATCAAGACCAGTAGATTTTAAGTGATTTAAGTTCATTTTTTATGAAAACTTCTGTTATTTCTGGTATTACACATTCAAAGTTCTGTTCATTAAAGTCTCCATGTATATTTGGCGCAGATTTGAAAACATTTGAGAAATAATTGTTAAATGATTCTGCTGCTATTTGTGGGTTAGTGATTGGTAAGCCATATTTATCATGAACTAAACTTGTTTGATGGTTGACACTTTTGCCAGACAAATCTTTTAAGTTTTGCAACTATTTCAGCACTTACTTTCAAAAATTTATGTCCCAAACCATCAAGACCAGTAGATTTTAAGTGATTTAAGTTCATTTTTTATGAAAACTTCTGATATTTCTGGTATTACACATTCAAAGTTCTGTTCATTAAAGTCCAGCATATGCCAGGGACTTCCTAAAGAATTCAAGTTTGGGCTAAGGTAAATACAGTAGTTGGTTTGGTGTTGATCTAAGAGCTGTATTGGTAGTTCTTCTAAATTTATCTGTCATATATTGTGGGCTTAAGTTATTAATAGATTTGTATACCAAAATTGTTTTTTTATATTCCACTCTGTTAGGGAAAGTCATCCAGTTTAATTGAGTGAACAATTCTTCAGACGGAGCATCAAATGATTTATCAAGAATAATACGTGCAGCCTTTTTTTGAATTTTTATCATTCTGTTCTCAAGTTCTGAGCTGCAGGAGCCCCATACTGTACAACAGTAATCAAACTGTGGAAGAATGTAAGCATTGTAAAATAGCTTTCTTGAGAGCAGATTTAGACAGTTTTTGATACACATTAAAAGATATAAAAGGGAGTTGCATTTCTTAAGTGTTTGGTCAACATGTTTTTTCCAGTTCAAGTTCTCGTCTACATGGATGCCTAATAATTTTTCTTCAGTTGAGTGACTCAAAGCCTGATTGCTTTAGAAAATCGTTGATTCATTAGTCTGATTTAAATAGTTTTGTACATGATGTGATTTAGATGAAGAGAGATACATTACTTTAGTTTTCTGAACATTTGGAATCATTGCATTTTGTTTGCACCATATTTCAGTAATATTAATTTGAGTCTGAAGTGAATTCTTGATTTCATTGATTGTTTTGCCAAAAACTGATATTGTTGTATCATCAACAAACATATAAATTTGTGCATTATCATTGATATGGAGAAGAAGATATAAATTATGAAAAGTAGATGCCCTAGAACTGAGCCTTGTGGCACACCTGCACATATTTCTTGTGCTTCTGATAAATGACCTGACATATTAACTTTCTGGTACCGGCTAGTGAGATAAGAGGAAACCCATTTAAGGGATTTAGAACAAAATTTATAGCATTCTAGTTTCTTAAGCAGAAGTTCATGATTAATAAGGTCAAATACCTTTGTCAGGTCTAAAAAAATTGTACCTACTATGTTGTTGTCATTTACAGCCTCAATCCAATGGTCTATTATGTTTGTCAGTGCTGTTTCACATGAGTGAAATTTACGAAATCCTGACTGATGTTCACTTAAAAGATTATTTTCATCAAGATATAACTTCAAGTGATTTGAGACATGTCTTTCAAAGATTTTTGAGAGAACTGGCAGTATAGAAATTGGTCTATAGTTACTTATTTCTGATTTTGAGCCTTTTTTAAATAAAGGTGTTACTTTAGCAATTTTGAAAATTGAAGGAAATGTACCCTTGTTAATACTAAGATTAATGATTGTCTGCAATGGTTTTGCAACTATTTCAGCACTTACTTTCAAAAATTTATGTCCCAAACCATCAAGACCAGTAGATTTTAAGTGATTTAAGTTCATTTTTTATGAAAACTTCTGTTATTTCTGATATTACACATTCAAAGTTCTGTTCATTAAAGTCTCCATGTATATTTGGCGCAGATTTGAAAACATTTGAGAAATAATTGTTAAATGATTCTGCTGCTATTTGTGGGTTAGTGATTGGTAAGCCATATTTATCATGAACTAAACTTGTTTGATGGTTGACACTTTTGCCAGACAAATCTTTGATTTTTTACAACTATTTCAGCACTTACTTTCAAAAATTTATGTCCCAAACCATCAAGACCAGTAGATTTTAAGTGATTTAAGTTCATTTTTTATGAAAACTTCTGTTATTTCTGGTATTACACATTCAAAGTTCTGTTCATTAAAGTCTCCATGTATATTTGGCGCAGATTTGAAAACATCTGAGAAATAATTGTTAAATGATTCTGCTGCTATTTGTGGGTTAGTGATTGGTAAGCCATGTTTATCATGAACTTAACTTGTTTGATAGTTGACACTTTTGCGAGACAAATCTTTGATGTTTTTCCACAGTATTTATGGATTGTTTTTAATGCTGCTGATGGCAGTTGCATAAAACGACTTTTTAGCTTGTGAAGTTAAGATTTTTACTTTTTCTCGCAGGTATTTATACTGAACCATGTCACCAGATAGTTTAGCATAATTTCTAGTTATATAGTTTCAGCGATATTAGCGTTGAACCAGTCAAGCTGATCATGATTTTTTACTCGTTTTTGTTTTTAAGGAGCATGCTCATTTAACACATTTTGAATATTTTAATGAAGTAATCGTTAGGGTCATCAAAAACCTCTAGGACAGACCAAGGTTGATTTTGGAGACTGTTTCTGAATTCAGCTTCATTGAAATGTTTAAGGGATCTGTATTTGATAACTTTGTGTTCTGAACCATTCTGAGGGTTATGCTTTAATTTACATGTAAAACACAAAAGGTAATGATCACTGAGAGTTATAGTTGGAACATTTACT
Organism: Mercenaria mercenaria; assembly: GCF_021730395.1. Classification (NCBI taxonomy): domain Eukaryota; kingdom Metazoa; phylum Mollusca; class Bivalvia; order Venerida; family Veneridae; genus Mercenaria; species Mercenaria mercenaria. The sequence goes on along the minus strand of NC_069364.1, from coordinate 82,249,595 downwards.
TCAACTATATTACATGGCATGTTAGAATAAAGATGGTCAATTATTGTTGAGGATTTGGAAGTTACTCTGGTGGGTTTATCCACAAGTTGCTGAAGATTATATGATATTAGACTATCATTCCAAGCATTGTTTGAAGTAATATTGTTCTCATAATTATAGTTAAAATCACCTAAAAGCAATAACTCTTTGTTTTCGGTATAAACATAATTCAAGGTTTTATCAACATCATCATTCCACATTGCTGGTGATGATGGTGGTCTGTATATATATCCAAGTATGAAAGACTTTTGCTTATCATGTTTGATTTCCAGCCAGATAGATTCAACATTTTCACTTTCCAAATCTTCACGGCGTAAACAGTAGTACATGTATTTATTTTTCACGTATACTAATACTCCACCACCATTTGATTTCCTATCCTTACGAAATATGTTATAACCATTGAGATGAAATTCATTATCATGAAAAGATTCGTTTAAAAACGTTTCACAGAAACAAAAGATATCAATATCACCATGCTGACTGATTAAAAGTTGAATTTCACTGAATTTGGGGTAAAAATAATGTATGTTCAAGTGCATAGCTTTAAGTCCTGATTTTGTGTGGAATCTATCAGAGTAGTCTAGTACAGTTTGTTCTTGTCTTTCATTGGTATTTTGGCTGGTTTGTATAGATAAATTAAGATCCATCTGATTGTTGTCAATTTGAGACTAATTCTGCTGATACTCATTTTCTACCGATATTGTCTGTAAGCTGGTCCCCATTGATGAAATGCCCATGGTGGAAGGAGAACTGGTCTCGTCACTGGATGGTGTGGATGTCTCCACGCTCTGCTCTTTGATTGAATGTGAGGCTGTTTCAAGTTTTGAGCCTGCCGAAAATTTTATTGATTTTATCTGTAGCATTTTGTACAAATTAGATTTCAAGTTTTTACCAAAAATGGCCCCACCTTTGCTTGATAAATGTACTTCACCATAGTAGAGGCTTTGATCAATGTTGTTGTTTTGCAGGAAGATTTGGGTATTATCAATGAAGTCATGTCCATTGTTGTCACAAAATGATTTGTGCAAGGAATTTGTTGTTTTTATCATATTGAATGAAAGGCGATTTTTTTTCTTCAGTAGTATTGATGAAATCATGATTTGGCTTTTGGATTCTTTTCTAGTAAGCTTTTGGTTAGTTCACTAAGTTCTTTAACTATTTCTGGTGGTTCCTGTGCATCTGAGATATTGTTAATCCCAGCGGGAATTAAGAATACATCACAGTTCTACATGTTTTGTTGAATTTCTCTTGATTGGTCAACATTCCTCTGTATTTCCCTGATTTGAGCCCCAGGATGGGATTTTATTGACACTTGTAGGTCCTTTCCAGATAATTTGGAGCTTTTAAGGATTTTTGTTACTGAATCACCTAAAATAAGTACTGTGTAAGTTTGCTTGTCATCCTTTGATTTTTGTTCATTGCTGTAGTTCGACTCTGTTGTATCACTGTATCCGCTTGTTTGAGGCTTTTCACAACATTTTGTCAAATCTTTCACTTGTGAATTTGAAGCTGAAGTGCAAGTACCTGTATCAGTGGACCCTGAAGCTGATGAGGGAGCAGATTTCAGTTTTAGCATTTCTTCCTGCAATTGCTAATTGCATCCCTTTCCTTTTGAAGATCTTGGCGAAGCATTTGGAAGTCTATCATAGTGGCAGATGTTTCAATTTATTGCGATATTCTCAGGGCTTCAGATTTTACTGTGTTAACTTCATCATGGACGGATGATAATGATGACTCTATATTTGAGATACGCTCCGTTTCTGTATTTCGTAACAGAGAATTGTTCAGGTTTTTCTGCTTTTCATTGTGATTCTGCTGTTTCAGTTTTTCAATATCTTCTTCTTGGACTAAATTGGTAGCATTTGCAACTGTAAGTTTTGATTCCAGCTCTTTAACTTTTTTGGAGATAGATGATATTTCATTGCTTTGTCTAGTCACTTTAGATTGTGTGTCTGTCAGTGTTTTTTCAAGGACTCTGCAATATCTACAACTTGAGTCAATTTCTTCTTTTGTTCATCATTTATTTGCTTGAGGTTGTCACTTTCCTTCCTGATTTGTACATTTTGATGTGTCAATTCTTTAATATGCTGACTAGAGTGTGGTACACTGTACTCTGTCTGTGAGCTACAGTCACATTTTGAAAAAGTATTAGGTAGATCTGGAGAGCTAAGAAGTTTAAGATTTGGAGTTGAGCATGTTGGTTCAGGTTATCTGTGCCACATTCTACTGAAATTTCATTTTCTGGATGGAGAAAGGACTGTGCATCTTCCACGCTACAGGTTATTTCTTTGTTATGACAAATCAGAACAGTTGACTTTCCCATACGTGAGATCCTCGCATTATAAATTATTAACAGAGAGAACTATACGAATTAAATCACCACCACAATATACCAGACCAATTACGGCAAAGCGCCTAGCAGTACAAACGACAGCAAGTCCACGAGCCCAATAAGATTAGTTTCGATGCGGCTTTATATACACAACCGAATTGTATCACACGTTCGTAATGGTTCAACTCGATATATATAGAAGGGGTTGTAACAGTTTTCGAAACTGGAGGAGAGAGCGGGTGTTGTGGTGCAAAATAACAAAACTTTCCTTAGTTTTCCCGAAAATGTTTGGATATTGCACCAGTGAATACGTTTTCCATTTACAATGGACTACATACTGTTTATATAAAAATAATTATCATTACATCTATAGATCTATAGATCTATACACTTAAAAAGAGAATTTTTAATCTTTTTTTGCGGACGGGAAAGATTTTTGGCCATAATCTTCCATTTCTAACACATCTCTTCACGTATTTCATCTGCGATCTTTATTGTCACGGCGATTGATAAAACCACCTTTATACACTGGAATGGCGATAAACATTCTACAATTTCGAGGAAAATAATTCGAAAATGTCAGCTCATATTCATATATTTGACACTGTCTCATTGCATTTTCAAACACTTCTGCAGGCACAGTAATCAACCGAATCCGTGGTTTTAATTGTTGCTCATTGTTCTGTTTATCCTCAAGTTTTCCTTGTAATTGTAAAAAATACATGCAAACCTTATCACTGTTTATTTGTTTAAGACCGAGGAAATATCTGGCCTCGCGCAAACTATTGATAGAATATGCACCTGTTGAATCTATATCTTCCATATATCTACGGAAGAAATATGACATTACGGAATCGTTCGATAAAAAGTCAACCAGGTTTTCAAAGTCTAGAGCACAGTTTTCTACATCACCAGATTCCGAAAAATCCGTATCAAAAATGAAATTATGCATAAGGCTTACATTCAGTTTTGGATCTTCGTTTAAATTATCTCTACGAAGACCGATTTCCTTAAATAGTTTTGTAATATATTCGGTCTTTTGTGTAATTCTCATACTTTTTCCAGGTACTTCACCTTGAGAATAAGCCAGTTTGTCAACGCCGTTTATTTTTGTTAAAAATGTGTCCAATTCTTTTTCTTTCAAACGATATTTAGCACGTTTACATTCGATATAATCATCAACGTTTTCAATATACTGAAGCTCAAACATTTTCTGTGATACTGATTTTAGTGTTTTCTCTCTTGCAGCTTTTTTATGGACATGTACCTCTGAACGTTTTTCTTTAATATGCTTCTGATATTCTCTAATGTGCTTCTGATATCCTCTCTTTCTCCTTGGACTGGGTGGTTCGACAACACTATTGTCTAGTCTTACGAACTTTTTCCTATCAAATGCTCTTAATCGTTTTAGTTTTCCCCCATCATCTTTAAAAGTTGTCCCAGATTTTGTAGTAAATCGTGTGGGTTCGCAAACATCTCGAGTAGGAAGCTTTACTTCAATAGCAGTATCCTGAAAAGAAAGTGTTTGTGAGGTTGGCACTGTAACTGTAATTTGAGGTTGTTCATGAAAGCCAGTAATTTGCATTTGAGGTTTTACTACACATACGTCTGATTTGATACTTGAGTATGAAGTAAAGTGTATTTCTTCTCTCGTAGATTCAGCAGTCCTTCTTCCATTTACAGCAAGAGCTTCATGAAAATGTGTTAGTGAAGAACCATTATCTGTACTTGTCATGTGTGTGGAACGTTTTGTCGGAGCGGTTGTATAAGACGGTTTGCAATATTGCACATAATGTAAAACCGACATAAACGTTAAAAGGGTCATAGGTAGTAATGAACATTCTTTTTCCAGCTGACTACGAAATGACACAGTTGAGGTAGAACTATTAGTTGCCACAGTTCTTTCCGCTGACTTCTTGGTTTTATGTAAAATTACAGCATCCTCGGCCCATATAGACCGAATAGACTGACCTGAAATTATCTGTAATTGTAATTTAATATTGGCAACAAAACTTTCTTCTGTTGTTGATACTGCACATATCGAAGTGGAACAAATCCCTTCTCTGTCATTTATTCCTTCTTCTTCTCTTTTTACAATCTGCACTATTTCTACATTTTCCTCTTGAATTTCTTTTTTATAGACAACTTTATACCGCTCCCTGGAACCTTGTGTTTTTGTTTTATTTCCATTCAACCGTTTCTGTCGTTTTTTCCGATTTTCAAAAAGCTAAAATAAACAATGCAGAAGTTAACATACGTGTTAGAAATGTTGATGCTCTACAATATTAAAAGAAACATCAGTATGTCAGCAGAGTTATGTAAAGTCACTCTGTGGCTCAAAAGTTACAAAAATCAGCACTCGTGTTTTTCTTTTTATTAATAATTGAAACCATAGTAATGTGTATCTCACATTTACTGATTTGATTTTGCATTATTTATTTCAACCTTTTATTTCCATTGCATTACAATTTACACATAAAATAAGAACTTGTAAACGTTTTCATAGCCAAAGTCTACCTTGAACATAAATCACATATTCTCAAAAATAGTCACGAGTTTTCTTTGAAATAACTTAATGAGGGGAATTATTTATAAAATCAATAGGAAGATTAATTCAACAATGTGGAATAATCGCAGAATCGATTTGACTGTGTCTGTTCGTAAGTGGTAATGGAACTGAGGTTACGCTGCGTAACACCGGTTTATTAGGTGAATTCTGTAATACATAACCATTAAATAGATACATTGATCCTAAAGGACTAGACAATATAAGAAGTCATTTATACTCACACATTTTTAAGTGTTGCTTAAGTTTTTAACTAGCACTACGTCTGTATCCTAGTGGTAGAGCACCTGCTTCGAGTGCGGTTGGTCATGGGTTCGCTCCCTGCCCGCGTCATACCAAAGACGTAAAAATGGTACTAGCAGCCTCCTCTCTTGGATATTAGCAATAAGAGGATAATTCTAGAAGCCAGTATATTTTGACTGGACGGGGTATCATGCCATGCATCTACGGCGTGACATTCCAGTGAGGCACTTCTATGTCACTGTTACAAGCAGACACCATTACTGTTGAAAACAACGCTAATCCGACCACTCACTCATTAAGTTTGCAACACTTACGTGCCGTATATAAAGAAAGACAATATAGTATCTTATATGAGTAGGAAATATACTAAACTAATTTATATCCGAAACATTTTCATGTTATATCTAATCTCAGCTGATTTAGTTGAATTATACCTTTATCAGCTAAGGTTAAATGACAAAATCAATAGTCATATACATTTGTACACAATGGGCGGCCCAAATAGTTATAGTTTCGAATTCTGTCGTCTATATATTAGAAGAACAAATTTATTTGTATTTGAATAGCCTTTGTAGACTACAAATTTTAAAACTAACTGAAAAGGTATCACAGCGTTATAAAGGGTTTATTTTATCACGTATATTTGTCATGTCTGTTTTCAGAAAATAAATACAAGTTATCTGGAAAACCAGAGGTAGTACGTAGTGTTTTAAAGACTGTTTAAGAGTAAAAATCAAGACATACTTTCATGTTAGCCATATTAAATCCTGAAGTAGCCATATTATATCCTGAATCAGGAAGAAAATTGAAATACTATCACAAGTAAAACATAAAAACGGTCTATGTTTAGATCCATGCAACATTACATATCTCATGCATGATAACGAATGAACGAATGCCAATTATAACTTTGTATACTATCATAAAACATGATAATTAATATGAACAGTAACAAGTGTCACCTTACAGCCAAGCTTAATTAGCACTGTCTACTTTTATGAACAGACAAAGTCATTTACAATATTATTCAATTTGTATTGTTGCATAAAAACTGTTTTTTCGCTGGATCGACTAATGCATTATTTGAGCGAAAAATTGTGTATTAACAAGACAATTCACGTGTTTTTTTATTTTGGGAATGTTGTGTCAGGGCAGAATATTTATTCTTGCGTCGTTACTCAGTTTCGAATCGAACGTTAGAAAACACCGCGAATATATTGAATCGCACGTCACATTGTAACTGACACGAATATACTCGCTCTTAACCTTTAGCCTGCTAAATTTCTAAAATGGACTGGTCCATCATACAATTTGGGCATTACCATTTATTATTTGAAGAGGTTTTCACTGCAAATTTACTCAGTTCAGACCATGATCAACCTGCACGGATGTGCAGGCTGATCTAGGTCTGCACTGGTCGCTAAGGCAGAATCACTTGCCGCCAGCAGGCTAAAGGTTATGGCATATTGATGAGAAGTGTGCTATATTTAAACCAAATGCCAGTAAGAATGGCCTGTCGCTCCTGACTATTGACAATATATAAATAACAATGCTGATTGAATGGGATAAGGCCGTGACTTCATTGTTCCTTCTCTTGAGAAGGGACACTTTGAATTGGTAAGTCAAGTCACACTTGACTGAGCAACTGATCTCGAAAGCTGTTGTAATTACAAGCTGGCCAATCAAACTTTGTGACCTTAGAAATAACCTCTGACGTTAAAATTATTCTTTCCGAATTGAGGCGACTCTCTGACTGAACGCGCTCCACGGATTACATATTACTAAACTCGAGGATGGAAAAGTGGCTTTTTTAAACATGCCAAACATCTTATTTGTCATAAAGGTTAACATACATCGTTACCTTCGAATGCATGGTGAATATTGAAAACAAACCCCATTGCGACCCTCTAATTGTGCGCAACAAATTCACGCATCGAATGGTACTCTACATGTGGACTGAGCCAGTGTTTCTTAATTGCCGTATTTACTCAACTGAAAGTTTGTTGTAGGATTTCACAACTTACATGTATGTTAGCGTAAATACTTTGGAAATAGCGGACTTGACATTTTTCGGTAGTAGAAAACAACATAGTTCTTTTTCAAAATTCTGGTTTTTTTGTATTTGGTACAGAAATAAACGCACCACTGGTCCAAAATGAAACGCCCCCGGGGACGCTTAAACGTAGGGATACGGAATGTCAATAAGGTAGAATGGTCTTGTCCTTGTGTCCGATCCTGGGGTACCGCACACTGATGACAACTATTTAAAACAGACATGGCAACCAAAATTTTACAAGATGATCATTATATTTATCATAGATGTGCCCTAGAAGGAACTATTGCTATGCTTTAACTTGTTATAATAATATTACTACAGAAAATTAATAAAATATCAAGGCATATTGTATCATGAAATGAAGCATGAAATGGAAGTTTCTAGCAAAAGCGCATAGAAATAAATATAGACAATGCTATGATGCTGAAGCTATTATGATAAGCACATATGCACTAGACAATGCATGGAGAATGCTAGGAAAGTCCAGCTACAGAAAATCTGGAGCTATATATGAACAACTAATTTTCAACATAATGAGGATGATTTTATCTCTGATGACCTATACTATGCTAATGATTATGTACACAATATGTCATACCGAAATGCACATAGTGTATTGAGGGCCACTAAATATTTTGATAAAATAAAATTTTCCCATTAAAACTGTACATTGAATATCATATCTACTTACATAACTGAAATACTGTTAACAAACGGCGTTAAACCCAAACAAACAAACAAAACTTATATAACAACTGCATCCAAACATTCATTTCTTTAATAATATCAGATTTTTTCGCCTTATGTTATTTAAAAGGTGACGATAATTTTTTTTTTGCCTTAAATAATTTCAAAGGTGACGATAAAAGCTACACTCAACGTTATTTGACCAGTGTTATTTTTCTTCCAAAGCCAATGTTTCCCATTCTCTGTCTCGAATAAATTTGTTGGGTCTAACCCGAGACAGGCCAGGCAGTAATAGATCAACTCAGAATTTTACTTAATAATTTTGGCTTACCCTCTCTTGATTTCACCAGTCTAAGGTGAAACAACTCAACCGAGATCATGCCACTATACTGTGTTCTCATGCCACTCACATGACTCAGCCACTCCTAATGTACTGTGTGAATCGACGCTTCTTCCTTTAATAGCTCCAGTATGATAACATACATCAACTGCGTAGCCTTCTCACACCATAGTTCCCTTGCTAAAATTGGTGCTATACACGGACTACCTGTAGCTCTATTCCGTAAATAGCTCCCCGGTATCATTATGCAACATAAACCATGTAGTTGCCCATTCATTTACGATGCTGAGATTAATTTCTATAAAGCGACTTGAAACATCTGCATTCTACGTTCAGTAATGTGTGTGAAGTTGGCTCTAGGATTGGCTGTATGTATGCATGAGGCCTTTGCTTTTTCCAGATGGCGTACACACGTTTACAACTTAAACAAGAAGCGAGTCGACTTAGACTCTCTAAATTAAGTCTAACTAAAGCAAACAAACATCTAGAATATTTCGAAAGATGTCTAGCACATACAACTGTACAGAATATGTAAGAAGTGTCCAAACGCCTTAGCGTAAATTACTCTCATGGTTCGTAGCATTTTTCAAGCAAACAGGGTTTAGTTTTCGTACGCACTTACATGTCTGTAAACCTAGCCAAAATGTTGAAACGTCATCAAAGCCTTGCTATTTATTATCAATATATCTACCGTATCCAACGTATACGTCGCATTTACGGCGGGTACGCTAAATACACGGTATATTGTTGTTCTATTACCGGCATTTCCTGTTGATTTTGTCAACATCCTGCACGGAGAGTTAAGAAAAACTACTTATTTTCATTGAAGTTCGACGTGTTTAAAGAAGCGATATATTCAATACTCACGCTTCCCATGATAATGTGGTTTTGTTCAGTTATTCTCTAGTTTCTTCAAACATTCGAGTTAACTGACGTGTGGAGTCGGTTTCGAACTCGAATGTTCACTTTCGAGTTCACTTTCTGTCTCTCAGAACCATTCTATTGACGTTTTCACCTGTTTAACGCGAGAATAGTATAATAAGTTACTAGTTGGCAAACATTGCTGACGTAGGGGTGCTATATGCCAAAATTAGTGTTGTACGTCCAATAAAACGACGTATATGAAAAGTACGTCATATAAAAGGTCATTCTCTTTAGCCACTCAGTCAGTAGTTACTGATTTTCTTCATTTGAGAGCAATATCAGTAAAACCGATGTATACTCCCCGTAATATACATATTAAAAGAACAAAAGTGGAATTTACTGACGATAACAGCGCTATAGTTTACTCATGTTGAGTAATCAAAGGACAGTAACTCATCTGAGAAACATAAAGATATTATGTGCATTTCCAATTGGGAGTGAAGTTTCAAGGAATTCTAGCCAGTGGTTGCTGGGGGAATACTTCGGACAAGAAATTGTACTATAGTATACCTGATCTGTTGGTAAATGTCAGTCTATTATATACATGTATGTGAAAGAATACAAATGTGCCTCGTATCTAAGATGAACTCTGCCTGACCTTACATTAGCTTATCCAAATTGCCAGATGAAACCGTGGGCTGGAATACCTTCTCATTGATAGATCTTATATAATCTAAATGGTCAGAGTGAACTGATACAGGTTGAATTAGAACTGCTTGATCATTGATAATTCATCCGCATTGTTCATGAATGGGACTATTTTGTGTAGCACATGAACATCTTTTGGTGTGATTAGGAATAAAATAAAGATGTTATATGATTGTCAGAAATACACTTGTAACTTTGGTAGAGGGATGAACCCGCAACCAAAACAAGATCATATGATAACATATAATAATTTCGATTTCTTATGTTAAAGATGCTTTTCATGTGTTCTGAAATAAAACGCCTGTTGCGGGTTGTGCGTTGTCTATCTTCAAATCCCACCTTATCGTCGCACTCGCACATACATCTCTAGTAACATTTTCTCTTGATGCTAAACCACCAGACATGGGAATAATGAAGAGTATATATATGGACAATGTGTACATACAAAGCAACTCTCCAGACGTGTCGCTTTTACAAAACTGTACAATTGCGGATGATACTTCTAATAATAAAACATTCCGCCCATTATCAATCTATCGCTATCTATAGTACAACTATGAAAAAATGGGGATACATTCGTTGGGAATAAAAATGTTATAAATCGCTTATCTTCCCTTAACCAAACAGTGTCCATGGTTTGCACGGATATCAAGAACATCAGGAAGAAAACTTGAAATATCTTACCATATGTACTAAATGTTTGTGCGCTATATTGAGCTGGACATACAGAAGTATAAATGCATTATATATTCACAAACTGGATACCGGCATTACATATATTTTAACAAAATGTGAAAATTGTTTTATAAGTGCATGCCTGACCAATCATTTTCGATTTTTATATTTCATCAGTATCGTATATAAAGAGATATATTTTCTTCTGAAATTATTTTCAATACATGTTTTAAGGGTTTATGCTGTAGTAACCAGTAGTAACCAGGAGTAACTAAAGAAAAGAAGGGTAAACCAGTACCAGAAAAAGAGACTTGTTTATTTTTTCTCAAACTATTTTCAATACCTGTTCCATAGGTATGCTCTAGTAACCAAAAGTAACCAGGAGCTGCAAAAGAAAAATAGGGAAAACCCTGTAACCAGTAAAAGAGATATTTTTTTCTGAAATTATTTTCAATACATGTTTCATAGGTATATGCTCTGGTAACCAAAAGTAACCAGGAGTAACCAAAGAAAAAAAGGGTTACCCTATAACCTGAAAAGAGACATGTTTTGTTCTGGAATTATTTTCAATACATGTTTCAAGTAGCCAGAAGTAAACAGGAGTAACTAAAGGAAAGAAGAGTAACCCAGTATCCCAATCTGACTAAAGTACATCTCCAATTAACGCTACGCACATTGGATCTGAAGACCTGCTATTGATAGCCTGGTTCTGGCGACCCTTTCGCTTGCCAATCAGAGCTTTACATACAACAAATAGTATGTGAAAGTAGAAATTCAACAAATCTATATTTAGCCTGGGTTTTCTTATTTTCTTATGACGACCACATCGCGACTACGCCCTCGAGTTTTAAGAGAGATCATATGTCATGGTACGGACTTGGTCACGAAAGGTGTCAGACAGCCGGTTAGCTTAGTCGGTAGGGCACTCGCCCTGTAAGCGAGGGGTCCCTGGTTCGAGCCCCGGACTGACTGCACATTTTTCTCACCCTTTGACATTCGACGCTATTTTGATGGTTCAGCCAAATGCTTGTTGATACAAGTCGTCTGATTGGTTCAAATAAAAATAGATTTGCGAAAATAAAAATAGCACTGTCGGAAATCCAAAATATACAGAAGACGAATGTGAATGGGTCATTCTCAGATCTTCGTTTGGAAGAGCAAGTACTTTAGTCAGATCGTCCAGTATCCAGAAAAAGAGACATGTTAATTTTTCTCAAATTATTTTCAATACATTTTTCATAGGTATATGCTCTAGTAACCAAAAGTAACCAGGAGCAACCAAAGAAAAGAAGTAACCCAGAAACCAGAAAAAGAGATAACTTTTTCTGAAATTGTTTCATAGGTATATGCTATAGTAAAAAAGTAAACAGGAGTAACCAAAGAAAAAAAAGGATAACTCAGTAACTAGAAAATGAGACATTTTTTTTTTCAAAAATAATTTTCAATACCTGTTTTATAGGTATATGCTCAGGTAACCAAAAGTAACCAGGAGAAACTAAAGAAAAAAGGGTAACCATGTAACAAGAAAAAGAGACACGTTTTTTTTCTCATATTAATTTCAATATATGTTTCATACGTATATGCTCTAATAACCAAAAGTAACTAGGAGTAACCAAAGAAAAACGTGTATCCCAGAAACCAGAAAAAGAGAGAACTTTTCCTGAAATTATTTTCAGTACATGTTTCATAGGTATATGCTATTGTAACAAAAAGTAACCAAGAGTAACCAAAGAAAAGAAGGGTAACCCAGTAACTAGAAAAACGGACATGCTTTTTTTCAAATGATTTTTTCAAGGCCACACCAAATTGATTACTTGCCAACGGATTTCCATTTTTTTCCAAAATCAAAAACAAATATTTTTTTTGAAAATCAGCTTCCGCTCGCTTCAGTTTTTGCAGACCGATTTTAAAATTTCAGAGCGGGCGTTTTTCACTGTTTAGGGGCCTTATTATCACTGTGAAGCGACAGTAATTCATAAAATTTAATACTTTTAATCATAATTGTCCATTAAAACACCAGAAGAACATGTTTGAGGCTCTGTGTTGCCCCAGTTTGCAAAACTGACAGCCGAAATGACAGTTAGATTGTGTAAATAAACCCTTGAAAGATCATCAGAAAGAGTTTCCGCAGAACATTTTTTTCTCAAGATGACATCAATATCTCATTATTTAAAACAGTGTCATTTAATAATGGCTGGTGATTAAAACAACGTTTTGCTGCAATCCTTAAAATTATACACATTTATCAGCAGTAATTTGGAAGTACTTAAATGATGAACAGGCGGAATAATTCAGTTTGGACTTCATATACAGTGTTACATCATAAATAATGTATTGTTGAAATAACTTTTATTTTAAGGACTGGAACATTGCTTCTATCAGCTATGTAAAATGAACAAAATTTTCTTGCGGAGAAGGGGTACGCACATGAAACTTTATTAGGGCAAAGGAATCCTACAGAGCTTACAAACTCACAATCCAAGAAAACATGCATTAAAGGCTTACTTTTTTATTTTTCAAGTAGAGTTGAAAAACAAGAATATTATATAACTGTTTATAGAACCTTTCTCAGATTTGTTTAATGGGTACCATCAGATCTATTTATCAAAAAGAAACCGAAGATGATAATGCATTTATTGTTAAGACTTGCATCATCAAAAGTAAGTCTTTCCTTATCTGCCAAAGTTTAATGTGAAATCAAAGAACAACAGAAAGTGCAAAATTTATCATTGAATTACAAGTGAATTTGGCCATCAGTGGATGATGGATTTCCTGGTATCTTGTGAAATTGCATTGAAAGTTGACACACACTATGATATATAGGTCACGAGTATACCTAATGTACTGGTGAGGTGATTGCAGAATTTTCCATATATATAATGATTTCTGTTATACACTACATGAGAGTAACAGCTTTCTTATTCTTATGTAGTGACATAGAATCTAAGGCAAAACCCTTTATGTGGCTAGGGTACTGGCTTGCCTAGGATAAAACTTAGCAAACACATTAGTTCTATACACTAGAAATACGGTCAAATTGCCAGATTTTCTTGTATCCGCCTGTTGTCCCTCCAGTTTGTTTAAATGTCTAAATGTTTGTAATGTATTTTAGGAACAGTTTGTAATTAAACCTTCAACATTTAAAGATCTTTGGTTCTTTTATGTCTTTTTAAGCCATTTTGATATGTTTTTTGCAGTGCTTGTTGACTTTTGTGACAAGGTTTTTTAAATTTTTTTTCTTCAAATCACTCCTCGCCCGCTCCAAAAATAGGTGAAATCCAAAAACAAATATTTTTATTTTTATTTCGCTCGCTCGCTCCTAAATTTTCTGGAAAAAATCCGATGACCAAGAAATTAATTTGTTGTGGCCCAATACATGTTTCATTAGTCTATGCTGTAGTAACAAAAAGTAACCAGGAGTAACTAAACAAAAGAAAGGGTAACCCGGTAACCTATAAAAGAGACATGTTTCTTTTGAAATTATTTTCAATACATGTTGCATCGGTCTATGTTTTATTATCTAAAAATAACCGGGAGAAACCAAAGAAAAAAAGGTAACCCAGTAACCAGAAAAAGAGGCATGCTTTTTTCTAAAATCATTTTCAATACATTTTTCATATAATATATTCATATATAGGTATATGCTCTAGTAACCAAAAGCAACCAGGAGAAACCAAAGAAAAGAAGGGTAACCCAGTAACCATTAAAAGAGACATGTTTTTTTTCTCAAATTATTTTCAATACATGTTTCATAGGTATATGCTCTAGTAACCAAAAGCAACCAGGAGAAACCAAAGAAAAGAAGGGTAACCCAGAAACCATTAAAATAGACATGTTTCATAGGTATATGCTAAAGTAACTAAAACTAAAGTAACCAGGAGTTACCAAAGAAATGAAGGGCTACCCAGTAACCAGAAAAAGAGACATGTTTTTTTTTTCTAAGATTATTTTCAATACATGTTTCATAGGTATTTGCTGTAGTTACTACGGGCAACCAGGAGTAACAAAAGAATAAAAGGGTAACCCTCTAACCAGAAAAAGAGACATGTTTTTTCTCATCTTTTTTTCTCAATACATGTTTCATAGGCATATGCTTTAGTAACCAAAAGTAATCGAGAGTAACCAAAGAAAAGAAGGGTAACCCAGTAACCAAAAAAGAGGCATCATTTACCACTCAAATTATTTTCAATACATGTATTTGCTAAAGTAACCAAAGTAACCAGGAGTAACCAAAGAAAAGAAGGGTAATCAGTAACCAGAAAAAGAGACATGTTTTTTTTCTGAAAGTATATTCAATATATCTTTCATAGGTATATGCTGAAGTAACCAAAGGTAATCAGGAGTAACCAAAGAAAAGAAGGGCAACCCAATAACCAGAGGAAAATACATGATTTTTTTCAATACATGTTTCATAGGTATATGCTCTAGTAACTATGTATATTGCTGCACAATCAAAAAGAGTAACCAAAGCAATAGAGTAAGTAACCCCAGTAACCAAACGTATACAGTAAGTTACAAATGGACTCACTTGTGCAGGGGTGCATATTTTGTACCATGTCTAACGGCTCGGACCGAGTTTTAGTGGTCTGCATATTTTAAGTTATATTCGACCGCCATATTGATTGTTTGGAAACAATTGCTAAATATTAGTTTTTCGACGGTTACACCGCTGTTTCTACGGTTTGTGTTGTTTATAAACCTTTGACTACGAGCAGTATTGTCGTAATTCATATTGACGAATTGCTAGATATATCTCTGAGCTTACTAGCGTTATAAATCTTTGGACTTCATGCACTTTGCATTTTCCCGTTGGAACTTTAGAAGTCTGAGATTGGAACCTCCGCACAAATACAACATTTTAGGCTCGTGAAACAATTTCTCATCATCGTACGTTAACTTTTAGAATTATACGATCTACACTTGGACTGCAACAACCAACACACTGGTGTTTATATCTACCAGTGCTTACATAATTATGTGCACCTTAATTATGGGGACGTCTCATACAAATCGCCTTCAGAGAAATTTATTTCGTATAAATGGTACAACGAATGAGTTCTCCCTGCGGAACTCCCCATCGGTATATATGTTTGGTATATCTGGAGGCAGAGTGTTCCGGGACTCTCACATCACACGATGAGAACAGATGCCGCCCAAAGAAGTTGATATTCACTTTAGTGAATATTCTGTGCGCATAGTTCAGGTGAACAGAATGTTGAAAGAGCTATGTTCGCAAATGGACTTCAAGTACTGGAAGATTGCAGGAATAAAAATCCCGAACAAACCCATATATTGTGATGGTGTACATTTCAATGATGACAGCATGCTCCGTTATTACAGAAGTTCTCCCTGCAGAACTCCCCATCGGTATATATGTTTGGTATATCTGGAGGCAAAGTGTTTCGGAACACTCATATCACACGATGGGAACAGATAATAGCCAGATTCCGCCAAAAGAAGTTGATATTCACTTTAGTGAATAATCTGTCGCATAGTGCAGGTGAACAGAATGTTGAGAGAGCTATGTTCGCAAATGGACTTCAAGTACTGGAAGATTGCAGGAATAAAAATCCCGAACAAACCCATATATTGTGATGGTGTACATTTCAATGATGACGGCATGCTCCGTTATTACAGAAGTTTACGCGGTGCCATTATTCAAGAAAATAGAAAAATTTGCTAAGTGTGGTAAAGAAAACCCAAACTTTTACGTATGCTATACGAAATGAGGCTGACAGGGCCTGAATTCAATTTAGACAATGGATTTTTAACTTTAAGGGATCAGGCAGTCATTTAACTGGTTTACAGATTAACGTATTGGCGTTTCTCAGGAGAACTGGGCAGTTATGTCTGCATTATTTGCTTTAAATTAAATTTGTTCTTCATGTTCAGTCAAGTACTTGTTAATGTTAATTGTTGTTCTAAGATACACATTTTGTTTTTGAATTTATGCATATTAATTATAGATGCTTTTTGATTTACATATATAATTTCAAGATTTAAATACATGAATGTAATTTAAATCAGTCACTTTATTGTAATTTTGTTCGGGCAGTCACACAACTGAATACGGAAATTCAAATGACATGTTTGTTTAGATGCGGCATTAAGTTTAAAAATTAAGAACTTTGACTTTGCAATAATATTAAAAAATGTGTATGAATACGTATAATTTAAAGAAATTAAGCATCAGTTATAAAGATATTTTGTTGTCTTTTGGGTTAGGCAGTACTTTGAGATATGAGCCGCGTCATGAGAAAACCAACATAGTGCGTTTGCGACCAGCATGGATCAAAACCAGCCTGCACATCCGCGCAGTCTGGTCAGGATCCATGCAATATGTTGATTTTCTCATGGTGTGGCACATTATTTTTATTTTGTTAATATTTAAGCTATATTAAACTTTAAAGGGGATATGTTAATATCTTGTAAGAATGTTTTAAGATAAAATTGTATCAAGTTGACTAGTTATATAACTGTGATACGTTGATATCCTGAAGCGATAAGTTCGTATACGGAAGGGATACGTTAGTATCCAGAAGCGATACGTTAGTATCAGAAAGCGATACGTTAGTATCTGATTATGCAATACTTTAACTGCGATACGTTAGTATCTGAAAGCGATACGTTAGTATCTGATTATGCAGTACTTTAACTGCGATACGTTAGTATCTGAAAGCGATACGTTAGTACCTGATTATGCAGTACTTTATCTGCGATACGTTAGTATCTGATTATGCAATACTTTAACTGCGATACATTAGTATCTGAAAGCGATACGTTAGTATCTGATTATGCAGTACTTTAAATGCGATACGTTAGTATCTGAAAGCGATACGTTAGTACCTGATTATGCAGTACTTTAACTGCGATACGTTAGTATCTGAAGGCGATACGTTAGTACCTGATTATGCAGTACTTTAACTGCGATACGTTAGTATCTGAAAGCGATACGTTAGTATCTGATTATGCAGTACTTTAACTGCGATACGTTAGTATCTGAAAGCGATACGTTAGTATCTGATTATGCAGTACTTTATCTGCGAAACTTTAGTATCTGAAGGCGATACTTTATTATCTTGAAGTGATACGTTAGTATCTGATTATGCAGTACTTTAACTGCGATACGTTAGTATCTGATTATGCAATACTTTAACTGCGATACGTTAGTATCTGAAGGCGATACGTTATTATCTGGAAGTGATATGTTAGTATCTGGAAGTGATACGTTAGTATCCGTAAGCGAAATGTTGGTATCTGAAAGCAATATGTTAGTATTGCGAAAGAATTTTGAGATACATTGGTATCTGGTGAACTTTGTTTTATTGAAATACACTACAAGCTGGTCAAAATTGGTTTGATTACAATATGTTTTCCAGTTTTATAGTCTAGATATGTTGTATCTTGTTTAATCAGGCAATTTTGCCCTGCTAACTACTGCAAACCAGGACATAGTAATTTGTCTTGATACAATAATAACTTGAGTAGATGTTGCCTTCGTTTGCAAAAGTTATATTCTATTACTCTCTTTTAAACGGTCTGTTTGCATTAGTATTATTGCCCAGGCTTAACACGGTTTAGTTTTTGAATTACATGTATATTATTAGCTTTTTTCTAGCATGGCAACAGGAAATTATTGTTTTTTCAGATTGCATAGTCTCATAATTATATCATTTTGAATAGGAAACCATTAACACATGTGTTTCCTACTTTAAAGTATGGTCATTTTTTCCTCGTACATAGCAATTTGCTAATTTAATTTGCTAGTTTTTCAACTTTTATGGGCCTATGTGTAGAAGAAATGGTGTCATGTTTCTCTGAGTAGTCATTGATATTAGTTTTTTGCGGGTGCTGTCTGGACTGCACTGGTTTTTTGGTCTTTTCATGAATGGGCAGGCCTTTTTGTGGTGCTGACCAGTGTAATGTAATACCAAGGTTTATAATTTTTTATTTTGGTATTTCTTTCGGATAATTAAGATTTTAACTGTACATTTCAAAATTCAGACGAAACTTGTCAACTTTGCAGTAGCTTCGGGGTGTAAAACATCCGTTAATATCCAAGTTTAATTACCAGGTGGACAGGAAGTGAAATAATGTGTCTGCTGTGTTTTCCTGTATAACACTTTATAAACTCAATAAATCCTGTGATCGGGGAGAGACTGCCCAAGTGGCGGACTAAGGGACTTGTTCCCGCTCTCATGAGCTGAAACTTAATAAGCTTTGTTAAGAGCTAGTTTGAAATATATTTATAATTAAGAAATGTTGTTAAATAGATCAGTAAACAGAACTGTTTTAAAAGACTTATTGAAATTGATTATATTCATGAAATTAGACTGAACATTTATAAGTTACTGTGCATTGCTCTTCGTAGAAAATAAATGTTAGAACTGTTGTAATGTGTTGTGTTCAAGATAAGCTTCAGGTACACAGACCCAGTGCTACGTTACAAGCACTTTTATGGTGCCGTGACCAGGATGTCGGACTTCTACAATGGGTTGTCGCGGGATCAGTGTGCAAGTACCACCACTATACAATGACACGCCAAGAATGATGTGATGCCGCTAACAGTAAGACCTTTATTTTCATACATAGTTCTTATAAAATACAAGCTTTTTCGGTTTTAAAAACAAGAAACTAAACAAATGTTCTTGACAAACTTTTATATTCAGTTGAATTCGTAAGGAATCATGACGAAATTTTATTATGATACGATTGTTGAGTTATAAAATGTAGCAAAAATGCTGAAAAATAGTAAAGGATTAAAGAAACGCAAGGAAACCTCAAATATTTATCTGTGTATATATAAAGATCCTATTTTTTTTTTGTTGTTTATGCATATGTCATTCTGTAAATAGTCATTTTATTGATACCCAATGGTGCATTCTTACATTGTAATTGTAAAGGAAAAGCTATGGAAGCTTAAATTCCTTGAAACCATTTTAATAGTATTAAATGGTGTATCCTCTATAATGTGTCCATTTTCGATACGGATGCTAATAATTAAAATTATAGAGATGTTGTGCGAAAAAAGCACAAGTTGAACGTTTAAGTACACGTTTATTTAAGGCACTTTTTGGGAGCAACTTTATTGACTATTACATCATTTTCATTACATTTTTTGTACTGGTATATAGATTCATCGGAGTACAGTTATATTGATTTGAGTGTTTAAAATTAATTAAGCTGAATTGATATATTTGTTTCGTAGCCTCAAGGCAGGCTTGTCAACCGCGTCTAGAGAAGACGATGTGTTATGATATAAAAATAAAAATCCCTTATGGTGTAGAGTTGAATGAATACAAAAAGGCTCAGGGATAAGGTATGAATGTTAAAATCGCCACTATACTAGATTCAGTATGTAGACTGTTTTATTGAAAATAACAGTTTGTGGTCGTTCATGGGTATAAATATTCAGCTGTTCGTGAAGTAAAATAGATGTTGTACTCCATCATTGTTATGCATGTAGAAGCATAACTGATTATTGTCATTAATTTGTGTAAATATTGATTTCAGTATGTGTTTTGTTTGCTTGCAAATTTGTTTATTTCTATGTAAGATGTCATACGGTATAATATTTGACGTTTTGCTAGCGTTTCTTCTCTTGTGTGAGATACTGATTTTGTCAGTTTGTAGACTATAGACTTTACAGAAATTTATACAAGCTTGTATTTAATATTAAGAATTATGAAGATTAAAAAGGCTTGATAGCTTATGCTCACATGTTCATGTAAATATTCCGGTAAAGGATTTAGAAAATAAAGACAGTTCTAACACAACATTTGTTAACAGTGACTTTCTACGAAATAACAAGAACTTGGCAATTCAGATTAAACAGTGATATTTAAACTAAACATTCACATTAAAAATTGATAGAAAAGGAGAGACATTTCACTGAATTTTCACTACGAAGTTATGTTTTTTGCGACTCACATTAAATCGTAATATATATATCACGCACAGTACCATAAATATTAAAACCAATGCATATTATTGAATGAAAAGCTGAAACAACAGAAAGTTAGCATGAAATTAAATCGCAGATCTTTAGAAAATTTTAGTACACAGAGGAATGAAACCACGACTTTCGAGTTGGATATGGTACGATGAAGTTTTGGCGATTCAACGATCATGATAACATCTCCTTTGGTGGATATCGTTTAACAAAACGATGAACGATGGCAATGGACATTCTTAAGAAGCTGACGGATCGAGAACTACCGACTGCTAATACCATGGTCGTGTAACGTTATACTACGGTTGGATCAATGGTTATGTGCAGTAGATGTCAATTCCACCAGCCAACTGGGAACACCAATGGAAAATTTCTCATTGCATTTGTTTAACTTTATTTCTTTTATCACTTATTTTTTTAAACAAGTTGTTATATCTTATCAACTGATTTTTTTTCATCCTAGACTAGTACATTGATCACATATTCTTAATATAATACTCAAGAATGTTTATTTTAATAGTAAGGAAACTAAAAATACGTTATCGTGCAGAAAAATGTGTTAACATACAAACTAATGAACTTTCATATATCTGAGTTTCATGCAATGTTAAAAAGAATTTTAATTGTGCTTTCTAATTTCAGAATTTGATGTATTTGTACCTATTGATTCAGAATATCCGTGAAAACACCGACATTGAATGGAATCCCTACGCAAACTGAAGCATTCTAAATATGGAGAATGAAAATGACTTTCATTACGTACAAATGTGTGATTGTGAATAGGACTATATCAAATAATGAATGCTACGTACACATATGAAATGATGTTTTCTGTGTAACTTTTATGATGAATTCTGTGTTCAAGTTATAACTTATTTGTATGTATAAGCTATGTTAATCTATCATATGTTTTAATTTCTAAAACCTAAACAAGTAGGGATTCCTGTTTATTTGATTTCATTGATGTATGCAAGGGAACAAACAATTAAAGGAACATCTCCTGTCTCCTTGATTGGCGTACCCTGTTATATTGACACATTATTCAATTCCCCAATATACAACTTAATAGTCTATATTAGTTGGATCTTTTAGACTTCTATATTTTTACTGTTTATTTAGATCATTCAGACATTTCAACCTTTTTTTATTGTTTTTTTTTTTCGTGAAGAAATAAAGGAATTTGTAATGTAATACCTAGGTTTATAATTTTTTATTTTGGTATTTCTTTCGGATAATTAAGATTTTAACTGTACATTTCAAAATTCAGACGAAACTTGTCAACTTTGCAGTAGCTTCGGGGTGTAAAACATCCGTTAATATCCAAGTTTAATTACCAGGTGGACAGGAAGTGAAATAATGTGTCTGCTGTGTTTTCCTGTATAACAATTTATAAACTCAATAAACCCTGTGATCGGGGAGAGACTGTCCAAGTGGCGGACTAAGGGACTTGTTCCCGCTCTCATGAGCTGAAACTTAATAAGCTTTGTTAAGAGCTAGTTTGAAATATATTTATAATTAAGAAATGTTGTTAAATAGATCAGTAAACAGAACTGTTTTAAAAGACTTATTGAACATTGATTATATTCATGAAATTAGACTGAACATTTATAAGTTACTGTGCATTTCTCTTCGTAGAAAATAGAGGTTAGAACTGTTGTAATGTGTTGTGTTCAAGATAAGCTTCAGGTACACAGACCCAGTGCTACGTTACACCAGAGCATCGTTGGCAGACATGTCTGTAGCTGCAGTTTTTCCGGGTGTAGTTTCCGTTGTAGTTGCTGAAAGTGAAGCAGGGACCACCATTTCCAGTATGAGATCGGTTGGGACGAAAGGAATGGGAGGAGATCTTGCCACTCACCCCATACAGATGGCTTCTGTGTATATGCGGGCATGTAGATCCGCGTTACTTAGGGACGGGTCATTCTGCCGCAGTCTCCTGAAAGTTTTGTCATAGAACACAGCCGCACGTTCTCCTGCTCGCTGTCCGAGACAGCGGATATGCTCAATGTATTGCATCAGAAGTGCAGTTAAATTTGGTTGACTGATCGTGATTATTGATATGTACATATGAAATGCTGTGTACCACTGGGACAACGTGTTAATGTCCTTATGTCTTGACACTTTCTGCAGGGCAATTGTCCCAGCTGTACACTCCACCAGACGAAACGAATCGGGACCGTCCGCTTCACGAGACAACAATACAGCCAGATCAATATATTCATCAGCCCATTTTTTCCCTTTTAATTTAAGGTCAATTCCTAGTAGAAATTATGGAACTGAAGATGGAACTGAAGCATTTATACAGGAAAGTGAGTAATCACCACAAATTGCTGCCCCATAACTTATAACGGATCATATATTATCATATCATCAATAATCTTAAAATCATTTAATATATGATAAAACATGAACAGTGTACATATTTATAATTGTTGGTACTTTCGAGGGCTTAGAAATCATTTACTCAGTCTTTAAGTGAGTTTTTTTTCTAACTGTGGAAATAAAAGGGACTATCTCTGCAAGTTAATGTCTTGTGCGTTACAACTGATCCTCCGATTACTAAATTCTTAAATTCTTACTTCATGAATTTTAACTCAATTTTCTCCGGTTCCGCATTTTCTTGCCGAACAAAGTGGCATCAAAAAGGAGAGAAAATTAAAACAAGAGCACCGCCAGCGGGGTGTTAAGTCGGGTTCGATCCACCGGTGACTTCTTTTTTTACGTCGAATATAATTATCATACGATCTTGTAGCAGCTTTTACTGAAATGAGTCAGTGGTTTGACTTATTACTTTAACAATAGGTCATTCATATTCTATAGTTGGTCAAAATTTATTAGTTTCGCAGTACATATATGTAACTGACTATGTAAGTCGCACACATTGTATAGTATAAATTTTTACAAACTGCACACTTCAAATATATAAAAAACATTAAGTATTGTACAATAAATAGCAGACTCCTGTCAATTTAATAAACACAAAAATCTGATGAACGATATGTTTACACATGTTAAACGGAAGTAACATTTTTTTTACAAGGAACTTTAGCTGAAATAAAACATTTTGTCTTTCATATGTATATGGAGATAGCTAGTTTTATGATGCACCAAGTGCAGCATATATGTTTGAAATGGGAACGAGTCCCTCCAGCACAATATTAAAGCTACCCAACTAACAAATAAAGCTAAAACGTTTTTTAAAAACAGATGCAATGCACTTCACAAAATTTGGTGGAACGTAACTGCTTATTTGTAAAGAAGATACTGATATTTTATCAGTGTAGTAGATATAAATCGGCACACTTGCATATGTCACAGCTGATCTTTCCTGTGTATGTAGCCATGCTTATAAATCGGTACACCAATAAACATTCGGCAGTCACTTGGAAACACGTTGGTGTATGTCAGTTCTACAGTTTCGATATGGCATTGCCTCATTGCCTCCTCAAACAATTCCGAAGAAACGACCACCAGCTGGAACTTTGTGGGCCCGTTGTTCGATTTCTTATTGCTTTTAAGAGTAAGACAATCGCTATATACTTCTATTATAATGGCAATTCTGTCAAGAAGCAGGGCAAAAATGTGAAATGATTCAACTCCAGATTTCTCAAATCCAGTTTCATTAATATTATTGAAATAGTTGACATTGTCGAAACTGTGCCCACTATTGCGTGGTAATATTTCTAGACTACTTTCATTTGGTTGCCAAGTATATTGGATTGTAAACCTTGTAACATTTGTTTCTGATGCACCATTGCTGAAACTGGCTATACCGATTTCAAGCGATAATGAACTGCTTCTCCCGCCATGTTGGACAAATATTCCTTCGACCAAAACATAGGATTTGGCGCCAGAATTATTTTCTGTTGTTGGCGCAATCTTTATAATTCGTTCTCTTTCTTCAGTTTCTGTACAGTTTCTGTTCTTCTCGAAGTTGTTTGGAAATACATAGGTTCCATTTGGTTGTGAAGAGTATCCAATTGAAAATATTGTAACATTTGATTCAGGATCGCCACTGCAGTTGCTGGATCTACCTGTTTCAAGAGATGCCGAGCTGACCGTGCCATCACGCTGGACAAATATACCTTTGTACAAACTGCATAAGCTGACAAAAGATTTATTTGACTTATATGCAAAATTTTCTGTAATAATGTCTTCTGTTTTCTCGCTCACTATCGAGTTTTTATTGTCAGTATCGTTTTTGCAAAATGGATAGATTGTGATATATGCTACTTTCTCAGACTTTCCAGAAACATCTGTCCCAAATAGTCTTAGCTCCAGTTGATTTGCGTCTTTGTAACTGTTAGTATTACCCAAAATGATAATCCCCTCCAGTGCCACACCATGTGAGCCGCCGTTTCCACTGAAATAAAAGTCAGTACATTACATTTAAACATGAACCGTACGACATAATTACTAGTAATTTACAATTAAAATCAAAGGCCTGAAGGGCCTGAGTCGGCTAATGATTGATGTACTGACAGTATAGTCTACCAGTTTCAGTTTGTTTTTAGTTTTTTTCTTAAAATTTCATAACACAGCTCGATATTTACCCAAAATATTATATCCGGATACGATTACACTTTTCTCCAGTTTCAACAATATATTTTACAAATTGTGATGATACAAAGACATTTAGCAGCAATTGGCAGTATCTGACATTGAAGTTTACGGTTAAATTACCTCTTATTTAAATCTTTTCATAAAAAAGTTGTTTCGTTTCGTGAAAGCAGCCAAACATAGACGATCTACTTTCGATTTCAAAAACTACAAGAAAATACAATTTAATGTTTCGCCGATTTGTTTATTTCTCGAAAAATAAGAATTAAAATCATTTTTAATATCAGTAGTAACTAAACAAAGGGTAAGAGCTTCTTCTTCCGATAATTTATCCGTTTACTGACTGCAAAATTCAACCCACGCAAAGTTTATAGAAATCATACGATGCGTGTTTACGTTCAATGTGGGAGAATTAAGGCTGATCGGCTATGTTACCTAACGCATCCAGACGATTCAGATTTTGTTTTTAAAAAAGCATTGTGTGCGTTTCTGTAATTTTATATACGTTTTTATACGCTTAGAAATTATTAGACATGCGTATTTGCATTATTTCTATACGTAATTTACGCTAATACGCATTTTATCTGGAGCCCTGTGGAACTATTTTTTGTCTTTCGCTGGATGTTACCCAAGCTTTGTAAGCCTGCGCAATTCTTAAAATGCACATTTATGCTTAATGAGTTACATTCGAGTATTGCACAATTACAAGTCATAAATATGACAGATTACATCGTATATTGGTCATAGAAAAGGGAATTGACACAACTTAACTTCATTCATGCAGTGAACTGTTTGAGAAATCTAATGGAACTACATCCCTTCACGTGTTATTCGGTCCATTTAGAGAATCCCTGAACAGCAAGGACTCGTCAAAAGGCTTTCAGCCTTTAGCCGACTCAAAAATACTGCAATGATATAAAATTATGCATGGATATAGATCAGAGTCCCTGAAACTAGTTACATAAATTCATGAAGTATCAGTCATATTATCGGTATATTATCTGTAGTTTGAACGATGGACTAAAAGATATGCTGACTTTAATTATATTGTTTGTTTCTGGTCTGTTGGGATACATTCAATATATCTATATAACATATTTCGGGGTTGTTGTTACACATTAAACCGAGTCTACTGTTCTTTTGCTAAGTTGTACTCTATGCTTTAAAATGATATTCTTATAGACTTTTATCGTATTAAAATAGGTTTTTACTTTTGATATTTATGTATTTCTCATAAGCCGGTCATGTTCTCACAATAAAAACCGTACGAAATAGTTAAAACTGAGCGAGGCAATAATATGCAGAATTTCGGTTATAATTTCACTTTAACGGAACTGGCTATTACGATCAAAATAAAATTTTGGAAAAGAAATGAAAATATATATATACCACAGGAACCTAAAATTCTATCAATAATTAAGCCAACATAAGTCTATATAAAAAAGTCATCCTCTATATAAAAAACATCCGGTGTTTTTTTTATAGAGGGGGTCTCTTTATATAGACTTGTGTTGGCTTAATTATTGACAGAGTTTCATGTTCCTGTGTATATACGAAATTAAAAAATGAGAAAAGTTGCGGAGTGTTAGGCTTAAGCCTGGTTTGTTAGTGACATATTATTTCAATCTTAGAGAGACATTTTTTCCGTGTTAGATTATTATTAAGGAAACAAAATCTGTAGAAGTGCTTTAAAGTTTAAATACATGGTTGAGTAGATCGTCCTCAAGCGTCTTGTCCTGAAGAACCGGCAATGTTAAATCATACCAACTACCAACTTAAGCTTCAATTGCCTACTCACTGTATCATTTGTACGAGTGTGACCGGCTTAAATGCAATGTTTTTAATGAGATCACTTTTCAATTACACGTAATTCCTTGATAGCTAGTTATTAAGGAAGAAAACATTCGTAACAAACCTATGTTTTTAACGTTTTACTTCCTCGAGGTATTGATCTGACATGTAAGTTCCGATACGATACTCACACACTGCATTGTGGAAAATATTGCATAAAAAAAATTTCATTTACACTTGTTTTCATAATAGGTGGTTCCTAAGAAAGAAAACGTTCGCATTAAATTTTGGAGCACTTCTCTTCCTCAGGTGTATTGTCCTAAAATGGTCCGGGGGCCAAGGCCAAAAAATTTGAAAGTCGAAACCCCAGAAATTAGGAAAAGGTTGAGTTTATACCATGATGTTTATACTATCATTCAGGAAACTTTTAAGGGTGGATGTCGGTCTGAGCGACATGCCCGTAAAATTTAATGACGATTTTAAAAACGTGGTGTCTAATAAATACGATTTAGCATTGCATAGGGATATCGCCGATTTGGATGGTAAAAGAGACATTTATGCGACATTTTAAAAACAAAATCTTTCTTTTAATGTCTGAAAAAATCAATAATTTACTTTTTTGTTGTCAAAGAATGTACGATATGTATTATATACTGAATAAAATGTAAAAAAGTAGGGGTTGAGACCCCACCCACCACATTAGTACATATATTTTGCGGGAAATCTTTAGAAATTTTTAACCCTTTATAAAGGAACAAAATCCTAATGTTTATAGTAATGAAAACGAAATGAATGAATAATTAACTAAAATTTCAGACACCTTTACACTTTAATTTCATTTGGGCTAAACCTAGGTTTAGTTTTATTTCGGGGGGCGAATTGCATACTGACAGACCTATTCTTTATAGTGCAGTAAAAATGATGGAAGTATTGCAAAAACTAAAACGACCGCAAACGTTTTATGGAAGTTCCCTATGGAGAACATCAAAAGGAAGCAGATCCAGCAATATAATTTCTTTATTCAAGATGACAGCTATTTCAAATTAATCCAAAATTATTATACATATGAGTTAAATGCAACAAAAGTTTTTAATTTTGATGATTTTAGTTCTATTCTAGCTTAGGTCTTCTTAGTAAGTCATTTTGTACGTAGTTATTAAATCACCTAAAATTTATGTTGTTAAACTACCAACAAATTAGGTTATTTAGTTACGCAGACTATACAATTTAGACGGCCACCACTTTCCAAATTTCCAAATAACTGCTTTAAATTTGACCCACACATGCACATATGAAAGGGGCGTAGCTCTTAAAAGTCAAAACTAAACACGAATCACTGATATTGATTAAAAAGTTACAGAGGATTTTACCGCTCACAAAATGACCACCTGAAATCGGCTACATTTACAAATTTTGATGAGCTATACTGTTTAGATATTCAGTATTAATAAAACAAACCAAATAAGTTTCCAAGGATTGAAGTTTGGTTATCCAGATCAATCTAATAAAGATACTGTCCTGTCATTTTAAAAACGGGGTCGCCAAAAGTAAGTTTGCAAACAAAACATATGGATAAGATTTAAGTAATCATTGCTGTAATAGAAGTTAAAATAATTTCAATTGAAAACTACTTTACCAATAGAACTACTTCTATTGTTTTAATCAAGATGGCGCCATTTTAAAAATGCGTACCATAAAAGCCCATAACAGAAATTTATGATTTAAATACTGCTTTTATTTCTTTTAAATCTAAACATGTTAACTCTCAATTTCATTCAAAGGATTTTGAATGTAGTTAAAATTGTAATATTAATTTGTATCAGAATGTCTCCCTGATAGATGTTACATATACAGTGTATCCTAGTGGAATAATGAGAAATGGGGGAAGGAACATATCGTGAAATTGCACTTTCTTCTGAGGTAGTGAAAAAGGTCATTGTACAAACACTTATGTTTTTTTTAAACATTTTAAAGGATTTATAATGTTCAATTGAAAACTACGTTACCAATATGAACAACTCTATTGTTTTAATCAAGATGGGCCATTTTCAAAATGCGTACCATAAAAGACAAAATAGTAATATGATTTAAATACTGTTTTTATTTCTTTTAAAACTAAGCATGTTACTCTCAATTTTCATTCAAAGGATTTGAATGTAGCTAAAATGTATTATTAATTTGTATCAGAAGGGGCTGCCGATAGATTTTAAACATATACAGTATCCTAGAAATGGGGCATATACAGTTCTAAACCTATCAAAGCAATTTAAGATGCATATATATTAATGTACCTTTAGGTTGTGCTTGAAAGTTTTATCGTTTTGTTTGAAATAGAAATAGTCAGATATATCATACATCATTCAACAAAACCCTTTTCAATGCGTATACCTCTGAAATAGTTCCCAAACTGTTATGAATATATCTGTAGTCATGCATTTGCTTGACATAATAAACAGGTAGTACAGAGTTTCGCAGCTAAAAATTGGCAAGTCCTGGAATCAAAAGTCGTGTATCGTATCTGTTTTTTTTTTATTTGGTTGAATGAGCAATAATTTTTGGTTTTGTTGTAATTAATTTTTAAAGTAACGTATGTTTCAATCCCTTTTTAGGATGTAGCTTAATGATTTTACTACGGAAATAAGCACTTAATAAAAAGAGTTTTTACAGATATGTCATGAAGATATCAATTACCACTGGGCGTTTTCAAAGCAAATAGTACAGACTCTGTAAGTATGTACATATGCATTTATAGTGTATATGAACTTATTCTGATACTGAACCGAAAAGTGACTTCCACGCAACCTCTCATATCAAAATTTAGATTATATTTCTGTCATAGGGGTGTACATAGGTGTTATAATGTGTCCTCTTGTGTAGTTCTGAAACATACGTTACCGAAATTAGATTAAGGTAGTTACTAGACTTAATGGTTGAAACACAGTTACATTACCAAGGTAATCTAAATGTAACAGTTGAAATACACCAATTTTTTGAACGAACTAGATTCTTTGTATTTGTTAATAGTTTTGAAATAGAATATTGAATTTTAGTAAGAACGCAGAACTGACAATAATGATACCACAATCAGGATATGAACAAGGAGTCTTATCTATGTTTCCTTTAAAGGGGAATGTAATATGAATTCGTAGTTCAGAAATTTCCGTCCCACATTTTAAGTGATATTTGAAAATCATCATGGTCAGAAACAGAACTATTTTAAAAAGCATGTTTTAAAAAAAAGTGTCATTTGTTTCACTACAGTACCCAGGGTGTACTGTATATGTATGATGCTCCATAAGTTCAAAATGTGCCGTGTTTATTTACTTCAGGAATATATCAGAAACTTTGAACACATAATGCAATAAACCGATAATTTCAGTGATGAATACAATCTTACCTTCCTGAATATCAAAACAAACGCATTAAAAATATAAAATCCTCTGTCTTGAAACCGCCTAAGTCCATCGAAACCCCAAAACTATAATAGCTTTAATGTTACTTAATGTACTTTAATATTTCAAAATTTGTGTGTAATCTTGGTACGTATGTTTCATAATTATATATTATTTATTTTCATCTTTGTAATGCTGTATAAACTGACTGAGTTGGTGCTTTGCGATGCCAGTAAGCATGATTTATGTATTAGCCTAGAATATTATATACGAAATATAAAAATTTAATAGGTGACCTTTTAAAACCTAGGTAGGGGGAGGTGGTCTAGTGGATAAGGTGCCGGCCGCTCAATCCAGTGGTTCGGTTTCGGGCCTCACTAGGGTCACGACCATGACCTCTCAATATGGCACCAGTATTGGTTTCTCCAGGAAGCGGACTCAAAGAGTGGTTTCAAAAGGCTTGAAAGCTTCATTTCAATCGAGCTATAACAAATAAGTATAAACTAAAAACCCAGGTAACGTACATTTGATTCTTAGATACCCTCACGTTCTGTATTTATTTTGAATGAAAGACAAAAAAATTCAGACTGCGTACAAACTGTAACCAAGTCTATTGTTAAAAATCAATATGCTACTTTTGAAGCAGAATCCATAAAATGCTATTAAATCTATGCTATCTTTTCAGTGATGCTGAAAGAGGCACCGTTGTTTTACTGTAGTTTGTCGACATCCTATAATTGAGAATATTACAGGGTTTTAAATCCGACAAAATTATAACGGTCATGTGTGCATAGTTTTTTTTTAAATTTAAAAACAACAAATGCAATTGCTGGAGTATTTTCAATGTTTCTAATTCTTCAAGGTGGAAAATTTGAGTGGGGCTGTTACGTATGTTACATTTAAAGTATCTTTTTCAAATAAAGGTTAAAATTATACATGTAAGCTACTTTGACATCAAAAATAGAAGAAAATTATTGGTACCAAAACCTTTCTGAATGAAAACACAAAAAGGCTTGATTTTGAGAAAAAAGCATGTGATTTAATGTATTACATTTGCATGCACGTTGTCTATAACCTAAAGTGATTGCAATATTTCATATTTTCTCATGAAAATATTAAAATTGTGAATCTTAACACAATTTTTTTGATGATGTCTTATTAAAAAAAAATAGTAATTTGAAATTTTATGAGTTATTTAAAAGGCAAAATGAGCTCGGGTGGGTGGGTTATTTTGACCCTAAATTTTGGTAGAAATCGTCAAAATTTGGAAAACTTGTTACAGTGAAGCTTTTAATTGATTTAGAACAGTTACATAAGCAAAACTCTAATATCTGAAAGTCAGTATTGAAACAATCTGTTAAGAATTCGTGTGTAGCCAACAATACTTTCAAAGAGAGAGAATTCCCCATTTTTCATACACAAGGTTTACTAAAATGTGTATAATTTTTTTGACATACGGTAGAAAGGGGACATCCGGTCTTAAACAATCCCGGAATGAATGTATTAAAAGGCTGAAGTGGATGAACCTTTGCCTAATTCTGGGTTACGAAATCGAAAAACTAGAGGACTTTCAGAAACTGGCCCACAGACCAAAACACTGCCAATGAAAATCAGATCAATATAAGTTTTGAAAATCTTTAAGTATTGTAGAGTAGTTTAATGACATTTCATGGGTTGATTTCACTTTCCGTTAAATTTATTTCCTTGATAGCTGATTACAAAGAAAAACAATGTTCGCATTAAATGTATCACTTATAAGCACTTTACTACTCCGAGAGGAATGACCTATGTAAAGCACTTTCTATATCTAAAACACGAAAATACATGAGAATGGTAGATGTGTTTCCTGACTGAGTTGATAAATAGCTTAGAATAAACAAGAGGGCCATGATGGCCCTATATCGCTCACCTGAGTACCATTGCTCTTAATGATAAGATAAAGTTTTGACATAGATCACATAGGCATACACTTTAAATATCATCAGGATAAATATTTTCTTGTAACAGTCCCTTTTGACCTATGGGTCACGTACTAGTCAGGGCTATCGCCATACCAAGTTTGAGGCTCAAATGCTGCATTTTTGTACCAGAATGACTATTCCTTACCCTGGAAGACTTAAATAAGATTTAAAACCAATCTCATTAGATGCTGCTGAGGTATATTCTTTTACATAAGATAAAGGGAGGTAATTTGTCATACATTCAGTCAAAAGTTATCTACCCTGATTGTCCGAGTCAATCTGATGGCATAAATGACATTTCAAATCAGTATCTTAATTGGTTACTGAGATACACCCATTTTAATTTGAAACGAGGTAATTTGAAACAAGAGGGCCAAGATGGCCCTAGGTCACTCACCTGAGTAACACACAATAACAGTGTAAACATGTTTTACCTAATGATTTCATGAAGGCAAATATTCTGACAAATATTCATTAAGATTGGACCAAAAAAATGACCTCTTGAGTGTAAACAAGCTTATTCTTTGATTTGACCTGGTGACCTAGTTTTTGACCCTATATGACCCAGATAGAAATTCCTCCGATATTTCACACACACATTCTGACCAAGTTTCATGCACGTCAAATGAACAAGAGTGTTAACAAGCTTTTCCTTTGATTTGAACGAGTGACCTAGTTTTTGACCCCATATGACACAGTTTCACATTTAGCCTAAGAATCATCAAGATAAACATTCTGACCAAGTTTCATGAAAATAGGGTCATAAATGTGGCCTCTAGAGTGTTAACAAGCTTTTCCTTTGATTTGACTGGGTGACCTAGTTTTTGATTCCATATGACCCAGTTTCGAATTTGGCCTAGAAATCATCAAGATAAACATTCTCACCAAGTTTCATGAAGATAGGGTTATAAATGTGGCCTCTAGGTTGTTTTTCAAGCTTTTCCTTTGATTTGACCTGATGACCTAGTTTTTGACCCCAGATAACCCAATATCGAACTCGTCCAAGATTTTTTGAGGGTAACATTCTGATTAAATTTCATTAAGATTGGGCCAAAATTGTGACCTCTAGAGTGTTTAAAAGCTTTTCCTTTTATTTGACCTGGTGACCTAGTTTTTCACCCAAGATGACCCATTATCAGACTCATCCAAGATTTTATTGAGGGTAACATTCTGATCAAGTTTCATTAAGATTGGGCAAAATTGTGACCTCTAGAATGTTAACAGTCAAATTGTTGACGACGGAAGACGACGGACGACGGACACAGGGCGATCACAAAAAGCCGACCTTGAGCACTTCATGCTCAGGGGAGCTAAAAATAATACTCACATGTCCCCTATAAGCGACCGTACTAAACCTAGTTATGTGAAATTCTAGCACTGGAACGTTATTACAAATGTACCAAAAACGAAAATATGTAACTGTTCTTTGAATATGGTTTTTAAAGATGTTGAACTATACGAAAGGAATTCAATGTATATCAGTAAATTGACAATTGTTTTGTAGAGTAATATACATGTTTTATATGCTGTTCAATT
Source organism: Mercenaria mercenaria (assembly GCF_021730395.1). Lineage (NCBI taxonomy): Eukaryota > Metazoa > Mollusca > Bivalvia > Venerida > Veneridae > Mercenaria > Mercenaria mercenaria. Next base: position 82,215,890 of record NC_069364.1, on the reverse strand, counting down.
TTCACGTAAAACAACCCTTTATTTCTATGCTTTATTGGTGTTGTTTGATTTTTTATCTCTCAAAAATGGGATACTTACTATTAAGTCAACATTGTTATCTCTGACAAACACCACAACAACAAACAGCAGTATTGATCAGTTTAATAGACAATTACATATAATAATGAAATAGTTTTAACTGTTGTAGGGTTTTAATTTAGTGGTAGGATAGGGATGGGGAGTGGCTGTGGTGGGAAAGTAGAGATCGTTCTCGCTACACATCCCTTTCTTTTTGGATCTTTGTCCTAAATTTTAACTCTATGGATCTTTGTCCTAAATTTCATCTCTACTGCTTCTCCTAGATAATTTAGTGAGAATTTGATGCGACGTATAATTTCAGTTAAAACGTTAATATTTAAACCATTTATAAAATGCTGACTCTTAAATAATAAAACATCGATGGTATGTTATAAAATGATCTGAATAAAATGTTTGTATTTCACAAAATGTAATCAAAACTACTTACTTCACCATGTTTCCCTGTTATGTAAGTTTTCTTTCGTGAACGCTACTAATGCTTTTCATTTTTTTTAAATATATAATGGTTATATCATCACATCAGTTATACTATAAATATACCATTACACACATTATGCATAGTTTTACTATCACGTCATGATAAACATGATACTTGAACACACTTACCCTACAGTCATTTAATACAATGAATATGAAACTTTAATGAAACGTAAAAAAACATGGAGCATTTAAAGCTAGTCGCCTACAGTTTGGGTGAACTTTTTCAACATGTTCCTTTCCACAAAGTTTGGCATAGAATGTGTATATGCCACTGAAAAATGATAAATTAGGTGAAAATAAAAGTTAGCTATAGGGTTAAACTTTCTGCATCTTTTTAAAAGCGTTGCAACAGTTTGCTACCTTCTGCGCAATATTTTTGGTTATTGACAACAATATCTTGCAATACTCTTATGTCAATAAGTTTGAACCACTAGTCACTTTCAGAGTATTCACTTTTAACGGATTTTTGAGAGATATTACTTTTCGCCGTTAAATGTTTGGGCTAGTCCCTTTAAGTAGTACTAATCAATGCAATATTTTATTATCTTGATTACATCTGTTAGAAAAGTAGTACGAAGTTTTATTGTACTTTCACCCGTAATCTAGATTCATTTTTCATTTTAGTGCAATTACTATTAAAAGTGAATGCAACAAATCCGAGGTTGTCTCTTTTTGTAAAACTTTTTTTTAAATTGTGCCATTTTTACAAATGTTTTATACGCTATGCTTTACCAAAAAGGAAATAATTTGGCACACAGACTAGCTGATGTTTGATAAAATGGTTTGTGGTATGGAGTTTATGCGCCGTGGATCAATTGCATGTACTTAAGTTCCTCATGTTTATCGGCAGCCGGTACGAAAGATTAACTTAATTTTATTAACGTCCCTATACATGTATATTTCCCTTTTACACAAGTTTCATTTACATGTAACTATTAAAGAAAGTACGGGAACCTGGCATTCAGCATTTAAAAAAAAAGCGCAATAAGCCGCACCAGGTCGTAAAATTGTTTTTCTTCATTTAACTTTAAATTATTAGTCAACGCCTTTCTATTTTTAGAAAAAAATCCGTCTTAATTACATAATAACATTGTGCATGCGCATTTAACAGGTGTCTACTTTTTACCAATCTATTTATTTTGTGTTATACCAGATGTAAATAGTATACACCGTTCCGTTACGTCAGATAGAAACTTACAGTTTATACATTCAGCATTACAAAATTAGTGCATATCACCCCCTCTACTGCATAAAACACCCAGTAACTAAATTACATTTGTATAGGTTCAAAAGTATAGCTAGATTAAGCATGAGGTACTAACTGCCAGGTCAGGTGTATTACATTTGTTTTGTAAATACAAACCGAAAGAAATCAAATATATACTAATGAAAAGTTTGCTGTCCTAAAACTATTGCAACGTAACATAAGAAAGCGAAAGAGGGTGGATCGGGGTAGGGTTGATGGGGTGTGAATAGAGAAAGCCTATCTTTTTTAATAGTCCGTCAACCACATCCAAAACGTATGTAAACTATGTCCACTTTATTTACTTCATACTGTTGCTTTGAACTCCAATACCCCGCAAAAGCCCAAGCTAATCTACTAAACTGAAATCCATTATGCCTCAACTTTCACCCAAAACTAATTGCTTTACTTCGTACATTTGAATGGTTCTCAAATGGTTGAAATATTTGTAATATTTGGAACATTTTCTCGGGCTTTTCAGATCCCTGTCCTAAAATGTCCTAGCTAAAGTTGGTTTGCATCTTTGTAACTTGGGATTACATGTGCCCAAATTGACAACCTTCCCCATCCATTGAAATAAAGCTTAGTACACGAACCGAAACTTTCAGTTGCAATGAATTTCATTAATTTCTATTTACAAAAAGTCTTGAAAAATATACAATTCAGAACAGATGGAGTACAGATCAGATCAGAGCCGCAGAAACTATTCGCGTGTATTGCAAAACATCAATATATACCATACACATTTATAACGGATTTGAAGAAAAGTAGATATAAAAAATTGACAAATTAGAACATTCTCCGGCATGTCAACCCTTCGTACTAAGTAAATATTAAGTTCAACAGAAGAATTTAAGTTTAGCTGGGAGTACCAAAATACACACCATGTGGCCAGTCTGAAACAATACGTAACCCAGGCTATACAAAATGTTTGAAAAATGTAAATGTACTTCATCAAAATAAATGTTACATACGTATTATGTACGGAAATTTGTATCCAAGGTTTCCCGGTCTCAAGTAAAAGCAAATTCCAAAAATCGTTTGGCAAAAATTTTGCTGCATTGAATTTATCATTTACGTTTGGTAAACTTTGGTTATGAATCTTTTAAAAAACAATAATAACTAACTTACTTCACCATTATCAAGTTTCTGTTCCGTGAACACTATTCAGCTTAATATATTGATTTGTAACGCTTCTATTAATAGAATGTGCGCATCGCCAGGTATGCAATACGGACGTTATTTCCACAGTCACCAGTATCGGACCTGGGACAAAAACATGTTTGTTTTCATCCTAAATGAGTTAAAAATGAAAAATATGTAGTGAAATATGAGCCCCCATCAAAATATACATATGTGTACTGAAGGCCAGAATCTCGAGAATCGAGCCTGCGAGCAATGGGTTCACTTCTCGGGCCGTTGTGAAATAAATTCTCTAGACAATTAAACAAACTACCTATCACCATTTCACGTGTACATTTAGCTACAAAATGAGACCGACCCCAAGTCTCTAGCCCTACCCATTCATGAAATATCTATCAGAAAACGAGTGCCTTTCTGCTGAAAGTTCCAGGTAGACAGAAATGTGGCACAACGAAACGGTACGAAATCACGGACTAAAATATGTTTGTCAGCCAAGCAAGGGTCAAATTCAATAAAAAATACTAAATAGTATAAATAAATACATAAACTAGGACCACTCACAATCGTCAGTAGCTTCTCAAACACGCGATATTGGCGTTTCAAATTTTTCCACGGTCTTTCAATTGAATGCTACGCCATTGAACAGAATTCGTAAGGTATTTTTAAACGCAATTTCTGATTGGCCAATAGCGACACACCTCCGGCAGAACCGCATCGTTTCGCACAAAATTACTCTGATATTATCGTATCGGTTTCAATGGCGGATAATACAATTGAAAGACCGACGGAAAAATAAAAAAGTAAATATCGCGTGTAGCAGATGATACTGACGGTGGTGAGTGGCCATAATTTGCATATTTAGTAATACTTGTTATTAATGTCAAATGAATTTGACCCTTGCTAGGCTGACAAACATCTTTTAGTCCGTGATTTCGTACCGTTCCGTTGTGCCACATTTCTATCTACCTGGAACTTTCAACAGATAGGCACTCGTTTTCTGATAGATATTTCATGAACGGGAAGGGCTAGAGACTTGGGGTCGGTCTCATTTTGTAGCTAAATGTACACGTGAAATATTGATAGGTAGTTTGTTTAATTGTCTAGAGAATTTATTTCACAACGGCCCGGGAAGTGAACCCATTGCTCGCAGGCTCGATTCTCGAGATTCTGGCCTTCAGAAGACATATGTATATTTTGATGGGGGCTCATATTTCACTACATATTTTTCATTTTTAACTCATTTAGGATGAAAACAAACATATTTTTGTCCCAGGTCCGATACTGGTGCCTGTGGTTATTTCTCACAAGTCAGATACTGCCAATTTCAGAAAAGCTCGCCGAATGGGCGTTTACATCAAACGCATGTAGTAAATGACGTAGCTGTCACTGTAGTTATCAGTGAGAGGATCACGCGTGTAGTTTGCTCCGCCCAAAAGTGTATTTCTATCGATCGCAGTGGTTTAAAATGTACAAAAAACGATGTAAAGGGTTAGGTACAAAAGTAAAATATTGCGGGAATTTATTTCAAGATAATCCTGCATAATGCGTGACACGTCCGCAGTATATACACATAAAATTATTTAGATTAAAGATTTGAACTGTCTGAGGATTGACACTGATCAATGTACTCTAAACGAAATACAACAAAACTTATTATTTCTTAGTTCGATTCTTTCAAACCAAATCATTCTGAGAAGTAACAACAAACACTGTGATGTATTGAGTAGGTACAGTCTCGTATTGTGTATTATACTTTAACAATATTCCTTTACATTTATACCTGTAGCAGTGTCACTATATCGTTAAAAAAAAGTTTTGTGTAAAAAGTTTTCAGTCTGTTAAAAAACTAGATCTATGTGTCTTTCAATCTAATCATGTGTCAACATTTTCAATGTTCATTCCAAATGTATTACATAATGATAAGCACAGTTCAAGTATCGAAATTGTAGAATGACAACTCTCCTTATATAGTCCAACATAAACAATTCATCATTTGTTTTCCTAGTTCTTGTAAACGATCACTTCAATCATTTGTAAATTTAATGACTATTAATAAACTTTGATAATGTAGCAGTTGACATCTTTACAATCGACACCATTTACTTTCAAATACAGGTTGCAATATAGCCCCAAGGTAATTTTATGACGGATATCTTTCAACACCCATGGGCTTATCAAGGATACATACAATACTCCAACACCACTCATTGAGTTACCTAACGGTCACGTCTTTACTCAGGAAAGATTCCATTTGTATACATAAAGGTGAGTGACAGTCGAGCCAACTCTCATGGGTGAGTGACTGTTGAGGGAGGTCCTGTGGACCCTTGAGTGTTTCTCAAGGTCTCATAATGTTAGTTTAGATGATAAATTTTCAATATCTAATTAATTTGAACGTAAGATAACAGTGTCATGTTAAAGCGGAAGTTCATATTTGTGCAAGGTATTTTGGAAACACATAATATGTTCTTTTTTAATACATGCTGTTGAGAACGATGAAAACACAAAAAGGCCCAGCAAATCAAAAGACTGTTTGAATATACAATTACGAAACCTAGCCTAACGGGGCTCATCAGTCACTCCCAGAAACACACGACGTAGTAATAAATATTTACATTTCACAAGCTTAGATATCCGTTAATTTATATTGAAATATATACAATCCGTCAAATTAAATGTCATGAAGAACCTATCATTATTAAATCTCATTGTTTAAATGACAACGGAAACATTTACTTATACAAAAAAATATGAGCCGCGACATGAGAAAACCAACATAGTGCGTCTGTAGTCTGGTCAGGATCTATGCTGTTCGGTTTCAACGCCAATTGCAATTAGAGTAACTATTAGCGAACAGTAAGAATCATGAGCAGAGTGCACCGATGCGCAGGTTGATCTGGATTCATGCTGGTCGCAAACGCACTATTTTGGTTTTCTCATGGTGCGGCTCAATTATGTTTTAACTAATACGTATTTCCTTTCCTACATGGTAAAAAGCTACATATGATGAGATGTAATCCGATTGTCGGTAAAATACAATGTGATGAGGTCACTACTAGTATAATTATGCGTCTATCTGGGTCTGGTGTCTAAATGCTACATGTATTTCGATTTTTCAAAGTTCGACGCCCAGAATTGTCGAAGTTGGACAAGATATGATAGGAAAACTATAGTTATGATTTTAAACTTTCAAAAGCACATGTGACTATATTGTCAAATGGTACGGTCGTTAAATTCTAGTATTTGTGACAGGCAATTTAACGGTGAATAAAGTCTATGCAAGATCGCCTTTTACAATTCAAATTCTACTATCACAGTTTTAAATGAAATTAAAGATAAAATACTTTTACCGATATTTTCTCTCAAACGAGTCCACTTTTGAAACACGTAAGTTCTGTATATATACGCGTGATGTGTAAAATATTAAAACAAAGGATTGTCATCGATTGAAATTTCGTTGGAAAAGTCTTCCATATCAAAAATTATAAATTTTTCATAGAAATCCGTCAGATTATTACTGCATACAGAAACCATGTAGTATGTGATGTCATGAACATTTTAGTCAAACGGAAAAAATAGATGTAAAAATAAGCTGTTAGTCTAACTCGTCGCCCTAAGTCAATGCTGACTTCTGCTTTATTGCAATAATGTGCACGTGTGATTTCTAAACAAGGAATTGTAGTATCCATCCATCAAGTGACTATCCCCGTAGTCAAGTGGTTAGTCGCTAACTTGAAATCACTGTAATCTCTGATTTGGTCAGTTGGGTGGGTGGGGAGGGCACGGGGTCGAGCCTTGCTACCGATCACATCTCTTTATCTGAGAAATTTGGACGTTTTCTTGCAGGGGTTCTTCCCATGTACCACGGCTATATTTCAGATAATTCGAGCCAATATTTGGTAGAATCTCAAACTCACAGAACTGTTTATTGCCTTTATAGCTAGAGTAACGTATTTAAACAGGGAGTTTATGTTTAAATTAAATATTTTACATTTTTGACATGAAAAGTGATGCCAATCGGGCTATGATTTAGTACTGTAAACTTAGATCTCTGACCAAGTGGTAAAAACACATGTGTAATTTTACATGTATAAAATTTATGCGCTGACTTAATTTGCATTTTGTAGTGAGGCTATAATGGATTAATGATTTTTATCATCGCTGACAGAAAAATTAAGTACTTTTAGATAATGCGACACTAATCGGGACAGTTTTACGTTATTGTAATCAGTCACAGATTGTAAAAAAATGTTTGATTTGAAACTGATTCTGAGATACGACTTAAACTGTAATATCATCAAGTTTTAAAACCATAAATACATTGTATGACTGGCAATTTTTGTGTTGTTAAGACAAATTAATGGGAAAAACCCACATAACTTGACTCGCGACTTGGGCGGAGTTAATGTAAATGACGGTTACAAAATTAGCCACTCACGATAAGAAAATCGATACCAGTCAGTGACTACAAGTGTATGATGCAAACACTGAAACAGCGAGCTATTCTGAAATTGGCAGTATTGTTTTTGAAAAATGTATACATGGTATAGGGAACCCGAAAGTCAATGGATTAGATAAAAAGTATGGTGGCATATTTCTGCCACGAGATAGCTAGGTAGCTATCGCGATACTTAAAAAAATTATCTTGATAAAGCGAAGTTTTCTGAAAAGATTATCTAAATAGTGGAAGGTTTCCTGGAAATATTATTGTGATAATTTACATTATTTCTCGATACCTTTTCTTAATCCATGGTAATTGGGGTCTTGAGCCTATTCTCTTGGTTGGAATGAATAGATTCATACCTTCAAATAGTACCTCTTTGAATTCTGACCATAGGTCTTCGACTGACCGTTTGTTGTAACCTTTAATCAGGGAAGGGGATTTAGACTTTATGAACTGCTGAAATTTTGACCAGTCTGCATTTTTATATAAGTGAACTAGGCGGGGTATCATTTTTTTTAACCTTGGCTTAACATCTGAGTGCACTTGTACTATATCATGATCAGAAATTCCCGCCATAGTGTTTACATGCTTGACCAGAGTTGGATTTGAGGTTAGGAAGAGGTCTAAAGTGTTGTTTAACCTTGTAGGAACCATTTGTTGGAAAGAGAAATCATTTATGACAGAGAGAAATTCTTCATAAATTCTACTGTGAGAGCAGCCAGGTTTCAGAGTTGGCATGCCCTCGGGGTCCCAAGACAGTTTTGGGAAATTGAAGTCTCCGGCAATCCGAATTTTGCCTTTGAGTTTAATGACCTTGTCTAAAGATTTTCGAAATTCTGTTAACTGTCCTCATCCTGTTCATGTTGTCTGTAGTAAGATGCAATATAAAGGGGCTTACGAAATATAGTCCACATTAATCCTTCTAAGTTCTAGTATAAGGCAATCGGTGATCGTGTTGGGATTTTGTCTTCTTTTCGTACACCATTTATTAGGAAAATCTTTAAATTTCTGTATTCTTACCGTGCACATTTGGCAGACGTCTGTCAGTACACCGACAGAATAACCTCGGCCTTCTGTCCTTACATTTGGCAAATTTTAAAACGAGTATTTTTGAAGAAATATGCGGTTTTCAGGGAACTGATTGATACACACGTTTTGTCTATGTACATACATTCAACAAAATTCCTAATCAGTCAGTTTATATTGTATTACTATTTCATTAATAATACATGTATTTACAAGAAATTTCGCATGCAGACATTTGAATAGATACTGCAGCTAATTATTGATTCATTTTTGCCGACACACGGCCAACGTGACCGCATTAAAATGCATTTTATCCAATGGATATATTTTTAGAACATATAATAAATCATGTGTAATGGTTACCAAGGAACTAACTCTCAGTTTATATATATCCATCATGATTTGCGAATTAAAATAGTTGTTTTCTATGTCTTGGCTGCCACTCAGAAAATGAAATACATCAACATTCATAGCAGTCTGTTAAAATTGGGCAAATCCTTGAAAAATATTATGAAATTGATTGAAACCGAAAATGCATTCAAGATGCAAATAAAAAAAATATATTTTGAAAGATGATGAGCGGTTTCGGCAAATGAAATTTAGGTAAATTTTAGAACATATAATAAATTATAGTTACCAAGGAACTGACGCCCAGTTTATATATATCCATTATGATTTGCTATCTTAGGGTCCTTTCACAGATTTTATTTTGAATATATGAAATTTCAAGTAAAATCGTGAAGGTAGACAAATCTTAAAATCTACGATTGATTCTTGTATTGTCATTGACAACAGATCAAACTCTTTGGTGTTTCAATACACTGACACGAGACTAGAAAGAAAATGCATCTGTAAATGTTATACCCTACCCATAGGTATTCTATAAGAACCTATAGTATACTTAGGGGTAGGGTATAACATGTACAGATGCATTTTCTTTCTTTTCTTTCTATTCTGGCGCCAGTGTTTCAATAGTTCAGACAGTATTCAGACATTCATCATTTGATTCATGCATTTACAACTCGGCTTATCTTACCAAGAGTATTATCATTGAATGTTCTTTCAAAACTAAACATTTGTCACTGACCTCAATAGCATGGCAAATGTCAGAAAATTACTGCAAAAAAAATGACAAACACTTTCATATTGTATCGCTTTTGTAGAAATCACTACATTTTAGCATTTACTTTTTCTCGTTGTTAAGTTAGTGCTCTTGGAAAATGACATTGGTATGCAATTTATTTCGTAATATTACAGAGGGATATCAATATGTGTTATCGCAGTTCTACATACATCTTAATATATATGTAGACTTTCATCAGGTGCAACTGTAAACGCTCCTCTTTTTACAAAAATCTTTCGTTTTACAACAGGCAAAATATATACATATCCCCTTTGGTGAGGTGTTGCAGTCAATTGAATTTGGTAGCCTTTCTGTCCTAGCTGGTCTGTTGTCACAGGAACTACCAGAGGCTAATGGAAGAGTACTACCGGAAACTGAACTGGACGCTGTTAAATTTGGAAAGTATGTTAATTCACATAAAATATTGACCTTACGAATCCTAAGAAAATAGACTGAATGTACTACTTCTTTTAAAGAATCACAGATTTTATGTATAATATTCAACTTGTTTACTACATTAGACTTCATCTATAAAATAAATAGCTCAAGGTTAGCTTTTGAAAAAGCTAGTAAGCGGTCCGTTTATTATATGCTAAAGATCAAATGTTAGAATTTTACAGAAAGCAAGGTAAAAATCCTCCATTCCATGGGATCGAAAGCTTCCGTCTTACCCATTTTTAAAGCAAAACCGGCCAGTCAGTACAAGCCGGAATAATGGTCCGAATTATGTTATGAGCAGAAACATAAATTCAGAACAAAAATGTTATAAATGCACCGATACACGACTGAAGATCGTGTTTTATTAATCATATTCGAGTTTTATCATGTTATAATGTGATGTCTTCTTTTAGCATGTGTATTTAGGCTTAAAAACCTATTAAAAATGTATAGTGAACCTACTGAGAATAAGGTACGCGTATAAGGTAATGTCTGTCCGTTATGATTGGTCAGTCATGTAAAGAAATCCAAGAAGTGATTATTGTTTTAAAAATTGAATACTGCATTTACAGTAGTTTATTATACATTTTGACAAAAATTGCAATATTCAATGTGTATTGGAAAAAGGTTTTATCAAACGAATATCTCAAGCCATTCCAACTATCTAAACAGGGGTCACCTCATTCACACGAAAATAACTTAAGGTGGTATCACGTTTTGAATTTCCGGTGAATGGTAGAAAACAAAGAATATTCAGTTCTTTCCAAAAATTGTTATGTTATGATTCAACCAAATAGTTCCCTTTGTCCACCAGAAAGGAACAATTCTTGTTTCATAATATTGAGGTTTGGTACCTTTATTACAGACAAGAAACTAAAACAATAGAAATTCTTATGTGACTTCAGTGAGCTCAACAAAGCAATTTCAAGCACAAATATTAGTGTGGATTGTAAAGTAAGTTACACACTACAATGCCCTACCAAGATACTTATAAAAACAATGCAGAATGGAGAGTTAAAAATAATTTTGACAGCTCGTGAAAACTAATGACAAATTTTGACAGGTGTATTATTTCTACCTTCCAGTTTGATTTTCTAAAATGGATCTTCTATATTGTAGCTTACAACTCATAAAATAAAACAATAAAAGAATATGTTGTTACCTTACTGTCGTTTTGTCTGTCCAAATCACGTAAGAATTCCTATTGTTTCAGTCATTTGTCACTGATAAGAGCAATTCACACTGTTGCAATCATACAAAGCACATCCCTTATTTTTACATAGATATTGAGGATTTATCAAATGAGTACATGTATTGGAAACACAATTTGAATACTGATTGTGTATTGCACTAATGCATAAATATCTCAGCCGTGACGTGTCCTTAAATAAAGTATCACTATTCATATATTTTCGTCCGATATTTGGTGGACCAAAGATAGTTCTTGAAAAAATGTGATCAGATATACATGGTTTCGATTTATGGAAGGCCGTACACGCCATAATGTTATAACAGAAGTCTATGGTAAAACAGTTCTAACCACATCGTGGCCCAGTGGGTAAAGTCAAAGGTTCAAGACCCTCGTATCAAAGGGTGGTGTGTCGTCAGCTAGTTTAGGAATGGTTACCAAGTGCTATCCTACCTGATGACTGACTTTAACGGAAAGGATTATAGAGGTATACTAACGCAAGGAAATCGAAACTATAATAAACAACACTTTATCTATACCTTATATTCATTTCAGAGACGACCCAGGCAGGCTACTGTTACTACCATATACATAAAAGATGCTTATAATAAAGACATGGATACATTTGGAGGATGATATGTTGGTCCATAGACATTTCATAAATATTCTGCTTTTCAAAAATGATACATATATTTGATTTATATAAATGGGAAAATGCTGGTTCAGCTGTGCATTCGTTATGTAGCCTGGTGACTATTAACATCCAACTTTGTGGAAACAGGCTACACCATGTGTTTGGAAATTGGTTATGTACCTATTTGTTTTATCTTTCGCAAGAGAAAATGCGTTGGACCATGTGTAAGTCTGGTCTGAAGAAAGTCTTAGACATACATTACAAAAAAACAAAAAAAAAAAAACAACCGAAGATTGATAAGAAGCGAACGTCGGTCACTCTTTATATGTGCTACTAGTAATCTAACAAATCCTAAATGATAAACTAGCCCTACACGATCACATTTAAATTATTCATTCCCTTTCGGCTAAATGAAAGACAAAGATGATAAGGTAGTAATATATATATTCAAAAGTTTTGAAAAGAAAATGTATGTTGTACTTTGCCATAAGAACTATGTTCTCTCGCTGTCTGCAAATTTATATAAACATGGTATGTGATATTTAAAACATGTATATGCCATATAATTGTCTTGTTTTTCAAATGTATTACTGTATATCTAGTGTGTACTGATTGTATATTGCCTTTGAATATCGAAATCTTGCAAAATTACTCAGTTTAGAAAGTCTGTGTGGAATAATTGAAAAGACTTCTTGGTACCTTTGGCTAGATTATTTTTTATTTTTTGTTAAGAGTCAAAATGCTTAACATAATAGTGTTTGAAAAGCAAGGACCGGAATATTATATTTGTTCTTAGGAAACATACGATTTGACAAAAAAACCGTGGAGCAATAAGACACAAGTATCTAATTATAATATATATTTTGAGTAATTGATTGCTGCTATGTCTACTTTAGTGTCTAATTCGGATAAAAGTACAGATAAAAGTTCATCAAATCTCTCCAAAATGCATGTCATATTAGCTTACACATTCCCTTTGATTTATATTCTGTAAGGCAAACGGTAAAATATTTCATATTACTGTAGTTATTTTGGTAAGGATGTAAATAATTAAGTCGTTAGAACATATAGAGGAACACGACGTAAATATATGAGTAACGTCTAGAAAATCAGAAATGTAATTTGCATGAGCAACAGACTTCGTAGTTTATTCAATACATCATTCATCTTTCATGTTAAAACTTTTTTTCAACAAGTGATTTTAGGAAATTCATGAAACTTTAAAACAGCTTTATAAATACGAAGCACATTGTTATTACAAACTTCGCATTGTAACCTTTAGCTATTTTGGTACACATAATTAAGCGGAATGAAACATGTCTCAAACAATCAGGGTGTGAGTTTATTATATGAGCCGTGCCATGAGAAAACCAACATAGTGGGTTTGCGACCAGTATGGATCCAGACCAGCCTGCGCATCCGCGCAGTCTGATCAGGATCCATGATGTTCGCTTTTAAAACCTATTGGAATCGGAGAAACTGTTAGCGAACAGCATGGAGCCTGACCAGACTGCGCGGATGCGCAGGCTGGTCTGGATCCATGCTGGTCGCAAAGCCACTATGTTGGTTTTCTCATGGCACGGCTCATATGTCTTCGATAAACAGTTAAGTTAATACAGTCATTATGCAGATCATTACTTCACATTTAGATATTGTTAAAAAACCGAATTAACAAATACATTTTCTCACTTAACAAGTATTGCAGGCAAAACACTAGGGCCACTGACACAATGTTAAACACAATAATTTGGAAAGAATGTTCGTCTCCAACTCTTTATATAAAACATTTACCATCGAGCAAGATACTCCTACTGGCACCTACAACCAGTGATATTTTCTTTTTCCTACATACCATATTCCATTAAAACTAAAATCAAACGAATGACATTTTTATACCACTATTTTTTCAGTAGCATATTTATTAACAATTCAAGCCGCTTACAGTCCTAAGTGCTCTTTTCAAACATGATTTCTGTACAGAGAAATATTTTTCATGTATACCATGCAAATACAGAATTTCACGAAATTCAGAACGTCATCACATAAGTTACTAATTGAATCAGGGAGATAAGAAAACATGCCACTATGTAGATTTTGTAACATGAACCAAATAGAAACTCTGATATGCCCTAAATAGAGACTTGCGTGTAAAGTATTTATCTAACTACTTCTGCCGATGGCCATCCTTGAATAAGTTTGAAACTCTTTTATCTTCGAAATTAAGAAAATCAAAACAGTGCCTAGCTAAAGCTTTGTATTTTGCATTCGAGCGAAGGGGGACTAAAAGATGAAGTATCTAGTTCTTTTCTATAATATATTCAGTGTTTTGTTAATTTTACTAGTAATACAAGAATACCATGGTAACATTATCTAACAGACGTTACGGTTACTTAAATATCGACTAGATGTCAGCTTTAGTATTATATTCATGTACTCTTCTGTTAACAATCTTTTAAGTTTACATGTTTTACTCTATACCATGCTACCTTTGTGCTTTGTATGTGCGTAAATTAATCAAGACAGTTGTGCAATGTGACATTTTCGTTATGGTTATGTAAAATATTTGATCAAATTTGAAAGCGCTATTTCTGTGTTTGAGGAAATAAATGGAATTGATATATTAGAAATAAATAGTTGCACCGATAAAATAGTTTCTAAAATCAAAATGAAAACTGACAAAATAACTCGTTTGTCATGCGAATTTGAAAAGTGCCAGAAACTTGTGTATGCCTTGGTTTGTTTACCGGCGATGTTTTCAGGAATGCAGATGTTCTCTACCGTGTTCACATTATTCATACCCAAACACAGGTAAACCATCAGATCACAACATTGTTTGGTTTAATATTCGAAAGGATTTTCAACTTTGTTATTTCTTCTCTCTGTAAGCTCATCTATATTACTGTATGACTAGATTAGACGATGCCACGATATGGATAAAGTTCTTTTTTTTAAGTACAGGTTCCATCATTGTTATAAACGATTTTAGCACTGCCTTTTTGTGATTCGAACATGTAACAGGAAGGTACATCTCGCTGACTTAAGTATTAGCTCTACTAGTACATATCATAGTAAAACATTTCCCAACATGCATAGAAAAATGAACCATGAAAGCATTCTGCTCACCAAAAGAAGCAAGAGCCGTACACCGTAAATCAAATCAACAACGAATTGATACTGTCATGTCATCATTATGTATAAAGGAGAAAATGCAGGGCGTTAATGTATAATTTTAAAACGTCACTGTTAATATGCAGTTACTGATTATGACATTTATGAATTATTACATTTTCGTTTGTCTATATTTTATCTTAACACCCTGATTGGCCATATTCCTGCAATCTATTAAATTAACCGGGATCTGTGTTTCAGCATATAAATTTCGAATAATGATATCAACTAATTTTTGTTTGTACGTAAACCTTAAGTACTTAAGCATACAAATGCTGCTAAAAAAAGAAATACAAATAAGTCGTTTACAGTTGACTCAGACATAAGACCGATCAAATGTGCCAGCTATGTAATGAAAAGTTATAACTAAATTATTGAAAGTTTGAATCGGCTAGTGAAATTTATTGCTAATACAACAAGACCATTACAGATAAAATTTGGTTTTGGTCCAAGAGCGTATAAATATGTAACATAATTTTAGAAATTTTGAAATTACAGATGCAGCATTCCGGAAATTGATAACGATACCTACAAAGTTCAAGGACATTGGCACGAGATAATCACCAACAGATCAATTCCATTGGTCAAAGGTGATGATGACATGTTCGATTATGCAGAGTGTGAAATGTTTGAGACAAACCAAAATACAACGTACAATTCCCTGAACAGGCCCATAAATACAAGCACAATAAAATGTAACAAATGGGTTTACGATAACTTTGCCTTTGATGAAACCTTCATAACAAAGGTAATAACAAATACAATAACAAAATATGTGTAAAATGTTTAAGCCAAATATGACTTACAAGATTAGAAAAAGTTGAAACTCAACAGGTCGCCCAACACGACAGAAAAGTAAAATGTTGCAGGATCGGTTTGTTTGAGCCTGTTTCACTGACGAAAGTGGAAATGCATGCTACCGTCCGCGCCCTCGATGTGATGTGACAAAATCACGACACTTATTGGCAAAGTAAAGATGATTTGATGAATTAAACTGTCACCCTAGAAAATTTAAACGCTTCTTTTGTCTGCTTTGCCCCAAATCCAAATAAATGGTAAATTTATACTTCCAACGGTTGTCCTCCATTGTAATTTCTCGTCGCCATTGGAGTTTTCTCTCTAAATAGGAAGTAGCACGGGAAATTTCAAGTTAATTTTATCGGGAGCGATTCATACATGCGAGTGTACTGAAACTTGTCATGTTTTGTAATTCCTCAAAAAGTATTCCAGATCCATATGCTCTAATTCTCGATGAATGAGTAAACAAGCCTTTGTTTTATCATTGAAAATCAGCTTCCAAACACCATCAATGAAATATAAGCATCACTTGAAACGATGATTTATGATTCTAAGAGCATGGTTCAAAGAGAATTTGTATTTTAGTACTCTTATTGGAATATTTCCAACGCCCTATATCCAATTCCTTTTAGAATCCTTATAATTAACAGCATTCAATAAAAATATCCAGGTTGCATGAAATTTAAATTCATTTCACGTATACATATTTGGTAGTGTTGTTGATTTGTGCGTCCCAGCTATGGATGTTAAAAACATGTTGAACATTTCCACGAACAACAGAATGGTAAATAAAATTTATACCGGAATCGTAAAGTCATCACCTATAAAACAACACTTTTAATATTTGTGTCGTGATATTTATGCAAGAATAGCGACAAAACACGTTTGTTTTGCGTATTAACGTCTGAAGAAGCCCTTGGGTTATGTTGGTGTCCGAGACAATAAACAAGTATAGCTTTTAAAAAAGCTAGAAAGTGGCTCGCTTAGCTCTTGTTATGAAAGGGCAGGGACGGAGCCCAAAGTGATATGCCATTGAAAAATGGTTTATGGACGTTAATAATACTACCTCAATATTAGAGGTGTTCACATAGTCCCGATGCAAATTTTGTCACCACTCATTATTACCACCAAAGAAGCAACCTGAATCATTCCGCCTAAAAATGAATATAAACATATATCCAGTCCCTGGAATATTTTCAGTCACAACGGTTAAGATATCCTAATGGAATTCGTTTCAAATACGCGTGCTTCTAAGAGCTCAACTGGCTCAGTTACCCAAAGTTTCCCTAACTGTTAAGCTCCTTTCTGCGATTGATGCAATATTCTACTTGCGATAGATTGGTCCTTTGCGTGTCATTGAGCTCTTTTTGTTCATTAAAGATGGCCGCGGCCTAGTAGGACACTATGGCTTTTGTAAACCAGCTTTCGATTGGTCACTTTTCATAAACGAACCGACATTTTGTTTTAGGTTGCTGGCTTGCTCTTTGTAATTGAAGGAAAAAGTCTGGAGCCAGGAATTGGAGATGTTCAGTTTTAGCTAGTTTTCATAGTAAAATCCTATCGTAATACTTTGTCGCCGTGACGAGCCAGCATTAAAAGAAAGCTTTATATAGTTATACTAGTATTCCTTTTATCTCATTTCCATATATGTCATCAAACAAACATTACTTTTGTTTTCAGGAAAATTTAGTGTGTGAGCGGGAGATTGCTAGAGCTAACGCTAACATGATATACATGAGTGGAGTTCTGACTGGTGCCATAGCAACAGGAATATTTTCAGACATGTAAGCATGTCTATATTTTTATCAATTTAATTATGCTAATGAAAAGAATATTAGTTCTTGTACTTCGAAGTTTTTCTTATTACATCAAACCAAATGTAGAAGCTGTATTATTAAGTAGAATTTAGTGTGTAAAATGTAGAAAGTGCATTAGCGCATGCTTTTGATTAGAAACGCTTGCATATAAGATTAGAAAGAAATTCAAAATGTGGCCATGCATTTCTATCATGCTTGTCTGTTTGACAAGAAAATTGCAAATGTGCATTTAATTGATCTATTATACATAAGGTTTTCTATATTGTCAAATTCAGATGATTTCTTTGCGAAAAATAGCTTCCTTAATTTCAATTATCGTTGATGTTCTGCAATGGTACCGGTCGTGTTGTTATTGTTTATGTCATTTCAAAGTTCTTTTATAATAGTTACGTTGTATTATCTGTAAAATGGAAAATATGTCAGAAGATCTTTAGGTTTTAGTCAACTCCTGCTAAGGACTAATTCATTTGCATTTCTAATATTTCAGATTCGGACGTAAGAAAGTATTGATGATGTGTGTCTTTTTGCACATAGGAAGTGCGTTTGGCTCGGCTTTTGTTTCAGGCTATATCTTATTTGTCTCTATTCGGTTCGTCGTTGGCTTCTCCAGCGTAGGAATGTATGTAACAACATTTGTTATAGGTAAGTAACACTCAAAATGCATCTTCTAATATTACATTTTTTAGTATTAATGCTACACTTTTGGATATAAGTTTCAAAGCAAAATTTCAGTGTTTCTATTTCCCGTTTTAGTGATGGAACTTGTAGATCCAGCACAACGCGTTGCAGCCGGGTTCGCTATTGAAGTTTTGTGGTGTATTGGACTTTATCTGCTGTGTTTCTTTGCCTTTTATGTTCGCCTTTGGAACAAGCTACTGCTTGCTATGACAAGCCCTACAGTGCTACTTTTTGCCTGTTTGTTGTAAGTCGGTTTCATGATACAACTATGTACAAATATTATATAACACTTTTATTTTGAACATTCAGCTTCATCTTCAGTGTGTTTAATACTGTTTTACTTGCCCCTAAACGATGTGGGTACGAGCCTTGCTTGATGCGTAGAATTCTTCATGTGAGGAAGTCATCCAGCTGGCTTGCGGAAGGTCTGTGGTTCTACCTAGGTACCTGTGTTGAAATAATGCCCGGAGGGGCACCGCGGTTCTTCTTTCACCACGAAAAGCTGGAAAGTCAGTCGCTATAAGACCTATAATTGTGTTGGTGTGACGTTAAATCCAACAACAATTTGACGGCGCACTGAGTAGTTCTTGTCTTATTTATCGTTATTTTAATGTTGATAGTGTATGCAAACTAATACATATATGTGCCAATGCATCGTATTAATAAATATTAATAAATGTAACTAGCAGTTTCAGTGTTTTTACAAAATAACTTGGTGATATCGGTTTTTTACAACCATATGTGTATGTTACAGTATCATACCAGAGTCACCCCGGTGGCTGAAATCGAAGGGGCGCCATAACGATGCAAAAAAAGATTATTCAGAAGTGGACAACATCAAATGAGAATTTACCTGAGAATAATTCGAGAAAAGATGCACAGGATACTATGGGAACAGAAAGTGTACTTAAAATGCTTACCATACCGACGTTGTTGATACGAACTCTCATTATGCACCTCAACTGGTAACATATACATTTTAAAATAGACCGTGCTCATTTATCTTTAATTTTAAAGATTAAAAAAAAAGCCTTTTTTAAAAATTTTGTTTGTTGCATTTACACCATCTGTAAAGTTTGTGTAACTTATTTCAGCGACGGTCACTTCTCGCAGGGTGAAAAAACTCAATATCAGGTTTCGAACCTTGCCACTCGAAATAGCTTTTACAGTCCCGTACCGACCTAGCTTCTGGGGCCGCATAAATTACCCCCGAACTGTGATTCAATTTCTAGCATCTATTTCAATGTGTTCGCTAAATAATGATTATTTTACGTAATAAGTAAAAACGTTTTCATACGTTTTTTTGTGAAATGTGCATTGCGAGTATTCTTTCTGTGTAATTCCGTTGTGGTAACATGCAATTATAACATACCTTTGGAAATATGAGTACAATTTTGTATCACTACATTAACTAGGTGTGTTGTCACAATGGTAAACTTTGGCCTTACCTTGAATATCGGCAACTTGAAAGGTGATGTATACGTAAACTTCGCAATTACCAGTAGTATGGAGCTAATTGCTTACACCGTGTGCTTTTTTACACTCAACAAATTAGGGCGGAAAGTTCTCCACGCTAGCACAATGATTCTTTGTGGTGTCGCTTGTCTTTCGACCATTTTCACAATGTGGTACGCTGATAAATGTAAGTGTCCAGTTTTAATTCATTCTGCTGTTAAAGTGATAACAAAATATATTACATGTATTATAAACGATCTAAATTGCAGTTTTGCATAAACAGTTTTGCACACCGATCTTAACACTGACTTTCAGTGACCATGAATGTGACCTACTGACCTACTTTCTTAATACTTTAAATCGTGACCTACTGACCTACTTTCTTGTTTTTGAAGTTACAGCAAAGAAATTTGGACCACATGTATAATGTTTGATATAGATTTAAATACTCATCTTGAAAAGTCTTAATCATGACCTACTGACCTACTTTCTTGTTTTCAAATTATGCCCCTGGGGTGAAAAAAGGCCCCGCCCTGGGAGTCATTTGTTATAATTATGAGTTATATAAAAAAAAATACTTCAAAAATTATCAGGTCATATTTCCTAGACTGTTTAATTATAATTACCTGATGACCCAAGCGATTAGGGATCACTTGACTGTGACCTTAACCTACTGACCTACTTTCTTGTTTTTTATGATACAGCCTTGAAATTTGGATGACATGTACTGTTTTGCACACCAATCTTAAAACTGTCTTTCATTGACCATGAATGAGACCTACTGACTTACTTTCTAATATTTTAGCATCAGTTTGTCATTTGAAACATGTGGCTCATATTACTCAGGTGAACGATTCAGGGTCATCATGACCCTCTTGTTTAAAATGTGTCGTGTAAGAAAGCAATGCAGATGGAAGAAAGCAATCCAGATGGCTTGCGAAAGCTTGGTGGTTACCTAGTTGCCTGTCACTGACAGAAATAATATCTGGAGGGTTCACCTGGGATCTTCCTCCGGTATTTAGTCTGGAAAGTCGCGCTATATGACTTAAACTCCTGCAAAGCAATCAAACTGTCTCGGTGTGGTCTTTATGAGTTCTTGTAGCATATGATCGATTGCACGAAGATAATGTATAAATAATCCATTTCTGCATTGTAGTGAACCAGGGCTAACCTGGACGGACCTTTGGTTCACATTGGTGCAGCCAAAGTCTATACACAGTAATTTGCTTATTCGTTAGAGAAAATAGGACTTTTTTATAAAAGAGTTAGTCTTTTTTCTTAAAACAAATTTTCTGCATTCATGTTTTGTATTAACTTTTATTATTGTAATTTTCTCTGTGCAACTGGATAAGAATAAATGCTTTATGAATAAAAAAATAGGATGGTCTGGCCATATTTTACATTTTAGCTCTGTATTGGATCACGGTGGTTTTGACGAACATTGGAAAGCTAGGGGTTGCAGCAGCACATGGTATTATCTATTTATGGTGCGCAGAAGAACTGTTTCCGACCAAAGTTCGTAACTCGGGGATGGGATCCAGCACAATGATTGCATTCGTTGGTAGTATGGTTTCTCCCTATATTGCTGATTTGGTAAGTAGATCTAATAGTGCGGTATATAACCTAGAATAAATGTTATAATCACTTAAATCCATTTTTTTTCTGTAACATTGACTAAAGCGTATCTCTTTGATATGAAATATTGAGACAATGTGACTGGTGCATGATGGAAGATAAATTACCACTTTTCCATTATGCAAAGTACCCATTTACCAAAATGTGCGCTTTAGGTGATAAATGCGTGATTAAAATGGGTTAGTACGTTTTCCCATTCATGACCATGGTTTTTATAGTATACCTAAATGTAGGATATAACATGTACAGTGTTCTTTTTTTTATTTTTGGTCTGGTGCCAGTGGCAGAAACCATCCATCTGCCATTATTCCCCATTCATTTTCCTGTCGTGTCTCTACGATAAGTACACTTAATCGCGACACTTCCTTACATTAATTGTAATTTAGTTGGCGTTGCGTTACCTTATCTACATTTACGACTCAGAAGTATTTGTTTTTATTATTCATCCTGTTCAATTACATCACACTTTCATGTGCCATTTCCTAACATGTCCTGCTAATTGTTCTAAATTAATAAGAGACGCATAGTGCGATAATAAGACATCTGTTTATGCAGATACATACATCTGTAGCCCTCATTTGTGTGCACTTATGTCATTCATAAATTATTTAGAATATATTTCACAAAATGTACGACAATGGAATGTGAGAATCGTGCAAAGTTTACAAAAAGTATGTTTTAAGCGTAATGCTCATGACAGTTTTGTTCAAACTTTAAACGATCGTTCACTGCAATGATAACCAAAATCTTGTTTAATATTTCACTCAGTGAAACAATCATCAGGTGATATTCACGTCTTACTGTGTGCTTGGGTTCAACAGCTCTGTACCTCCATTTTCAAAACTAATATCGTTTGACTGCAGGAAAAGTATATACATGGACGTTTTGGTAAGGTGTTGCCGCCGATCGTACTTGGTAGCCTTTCTGTCCTAGCCGGTCTGTTGTCACTGGTTCTACCAGAGACTAATGGAAGAATACTACCGGAAACTGTACTCGACGCTGTCAAATTCGGAAAGTATGTTAATTTACATAAAAGTGTATGGACTTTAAATAAAACTATTTTTTCATCAAATTCTGGTTCAACTTGGTGAGTCATTATTAAATTATATTACTCGACATCTTCAAAATGACATGTCGTACTGTTAACGGAAATGCCCATTTTTCTTTCTTTTATAAATTATGTATGTAAAGTATGTAAATGATGATGATATTAGAAACTATTTGAGCCGCACCATGAGAAAACCAACATAGTGGCTTTGTGGCCAGCATGGATCAAAACCAGCCTGCGCATCGGCGCAGTCTGGTCAGGATCCATGCTGTTCGCTTTCAAAGCCTATTGCAAATAGAGAAACTGTTAGCGAACAGCATGGACCCTAACCAGACTGCGCGGATGCGCAGGTTGGTTAGGATCCATGCTGGTCGCAAACGCACTATGTTTGTCTTCTCATGGTGCAGCTCATATTGGAAACCATTTATGAAATGCAAGGCATGATGGTCTTAAGTATGAGCACGAAATAAAACCAGAAAGAATGATATATTACTGATTGCATGTTTAAGTATATGTCAGCTGTGAAATAATGTTTATGTTAATTTTGAATCATACCTTTATAAACTTTAAGTTATAACCCTTACAATGTCTGAAACAGTCAGTAAATGCATGTAGAGTGAGCTATTATTACAGGGGCCAGGCGTCCATATTCCTGTTTTCTGCATCCGTCGTCCTGCGTCAACATTTTTACCTAAACTACGGAATCCTGTTTCCGCCATCGACTTTTCGCCTAGACAGAAACGCGAAAACTTGAAATTAAGCATCTAATTTATACTTTTCGTGCTATAAATTTACCGCGAAAAGTCGAAATCTTGAAGTTTTTGACCCGACAATTGTCGTGCAAACGTCAACTTTTCGACCTAGAATCAAGCGCGAAAAGTAGAAATTAAGAGAGCTAATTTCAACTTCTCGTGGTAAGATATTTCCTCGAAAAGTTGAAAAGTCGAAGTTTGTAACGCGACAATTGTCGTGCAAATTTCAACTTATCGACTGAATTTGTAGGGCGAAAAGTATAAATTAAAGTCTTAACTTCTACTTTTCGTGCCGGTTCTTTGGCCGATAATTTCACGATATTATCGCTTAAATTTCGACTTTTCGTTGTAGGACTAATTTACCGGGGAGGGCATAGAGTCTTGATATTTGATATGTGACATTATCTAATGGTCCTCTATGAAAATTGTTCAAATTGTGCCCCTGGGGTGAATAGAGGCCCCGCCCCGGGGGTCCCAAGTTTTACATAGACTTGTATAGGAAAATCTTCTTGTCTGATACCGCAAGACCTAGGCCTTTGATATTTGATATCAAGCATTGCCTTGTGCTCCTCTACCAAGATTGTTAAAATTATGCCCCTGGGGTGAAAAGAGGCCCCGCCCCGGGGGTCCCAATTTTTACATAGACTTATATAGGAAAAAAATTAAAAATCTTCGTGTCTGAAAGTTCAAGGCCTTTGATATTTGGTGTGTAGCATTGCCTAGTGGATCTGTAACAATGTTGTTCAAATTATGACCCTGGGATGGAAAGAGGCCCCGCCCTGGGGTTCATTTGTTATATGAGTTATATAGGAATAAATACTTCGAATATTATCAGATTATATTTCCTAGACTGTTTAATTATAATTACCTGATGACCCTAAGCAATTAGGAGTCACTTGACTGTGACCTTGACCTTCTTTCTTGTTTTTTAAGATACAGGCATGAAATTTGGATGACATGTACAGTTTTGCACACCAATCTTAAAACTGACTTTCAGTGACCATGAATGTGACCTACTTTATAATATTTTAGAGTCAGTTTGCCATTTGAAACATGTGGCTCATATTACTCAGGTGAGCGATTCAGGGTCATCATGACCCTTTTGTTGAATTACTTCCCTTTTATGTTACTATAAATAGCTTATTGTGTAACTATTCTATTATTGGTCATAGGGAAAAACCGAGACCACCTTTCTGTGGTACAACATGGATGGTATCTCCAATTTTTAGGTGCATTTTGACATATCTATACCTGGTAAGGATTTTTTGTGGACTTATAGTTTTTGCTGTTGACTTAGAATTTTTTTTTTGAATTTCTTCTTTTTGTTCTTCCTGTCCTTTGGGCTTCAACAGTTAAGTTCTTTAAATTTTACTCCCATCCTCCTCTGATATAACCCTTCGGGTGTATATTGCCCCGCTTGGCGGAGCTCTTGTTTAGAATGGCATTCTGCACCCCCCCCCCCCCCCCTCCCCACACACACTCCATGCCTTTTTTCCTGGAACAGCCCTAAGTGTTTCATACTTAAGCTGTCGGTTACTCATTTATTTCAGTATAAATGTTGTGTAGGCCTATTTTGGAAA
This sequence comes from Mercenaria mercenaria, assembly GCF_021730395.1. NCBI lineage: Eukaryota > Metazoa > Mollusca > Bivalvia > Venerida > Veneridae > Mercenaria > Mercenaria mercenaria. The sequence continues at coordinate 82,191,161 of NC_069364.1, read as the reverse complement.
AATAATTTTCATACTAAATGTTGCTCTTGATTTTGATGCTCCCTGAAGGGCGAGTAAAATTATATACTAGTCAAAAGTTCCAACGCCCATATGTACATAATTTTTGATATTTTATTTAATTAACTTAACAGAAAAACATAGTACATAACAATAAAATGTATTAATTGATTGAATGGTGCATTTTTAAAGTTCGCAGGATCAGTCAATAGCGGGTGTGGCCACCAGCAGCATTCACCACAGCTAAACATCTTCTTCGCGTTGATGCGATCAAACGACGCACACAGTTAATTGGAATGTTACGCCACTCCTGGATAATCGCATTGGTTAGTTCCTGTAGGTTTCTAGGCTGTCTGTGACGCTGGCGGATCGCCTTGTCGAGCGCGTCCCACAAGTGCTCAATTGGCGACATGTCGGAAGATAACGCAGGCCAATCAAGAATGTTGACGCCGTTCTGCTGCAGGTATGCCATATTTATACGAGCCACGTGCGGACGTGCGTTGTCCTGTTGGAAAATGAGATTGTACGCCGGATGTGCGTTGATGTAAGGTACCACCACAGCACACAAGATGTCCTTTTGGTATCGCTGACCGTTCATGTTACCGTTACGCGCTTCTGACCTATCCTGCAAACTTTAAAAATGCCCCCTTCAATCAATTAATGCATTTTATCGCAGTCTACTGTGGTATTTGATAAGTTTTTGTTTTTTATTCTGTTACAGGATATTTATGTGATACTCATGTTAAATTTCAGTGTATTTTGTATAATATTAAATGAAATATCGATACTTATGTACATATGGGCGTTTGAACTTTTGACTCGTATAGTTAAAATTTTGATCATATAAGGATAAGGCATATCCTTTGCAATAAAACTAAAAAAGACAGTGTTTCTTTAAATGTTTTTTGTAACACATTGGAGCAATTGTCTCCAGCTACAAGGTGAAAAGCATGGATATCTGATAAGCGACGTCGCCTATGAAAAAGCTCAAATTATGCCCATCAGCCGATAGTATGAAAAGGGAGGGTTAATCATCGTGAATAGTCTTACTCTTGTGTAACTGACCCACCTTTTAGCTCGACTATTCGAAGAATAAGTAGAGCTATCCTACTCACCACGGCGTCGGCGTCACACCTTGGTTAAGTTTTTCGTACCAGTCCACATTTTGAGAAAGTCTTTTGAGATAAAGCTTTGAAACTTTCAACACTTGTTTACTATCACCATGGCCAGTTATAGGCAAGAGCACATAACTCCATCAAGGATTTTGGCTGAATTATGGCCCCTTTCAACTTAGAATTCTTGGTTTAGTTTTTCGTACCAGTTTGTATTTTGACAAAGTCTTTTGAGATAAAGCTTTGAAACTTTCAACACCTGTTTACCATCACCATATCCAGGTATAGGCAATAGTACATAACTCCATCAAGGATTTTTGCTGAATTATGGCCCCTTTTGACTTAGAAGTCTTGGTTAAGTTTTCCGTACCAGTTCATATTTTTTGTGAAGTGTTTGACATATGGCTTTGAAACTTTTATCACTTGTTCAGTATAATAGTCTCTATCTGTAGGAAAGAGTACATTACTCTGTCATCTGTTTTGGCTGAATTATGGCATTATTTGGACTTTGAAATTGGTTCTGTTTTCATACAAGTCCACGTTTTGTCAAAACTATTTGACATATGTTTTTTTTTAACTTTAAACACTTGTTTATCATTATGATTTCTATCTGTAGGCAAGAGTACATAACTATTTTGACTGAATTATGGCCCTTTTTGGACTTTGAAATTAGTTCTTACATTGCCATTTAGTGCAAGACTTATCGAAATCAAAGAAATACATGAACATTGTTTGTCTAATCTATTTATTTCTTTTGTCTGAATATCTGTGGAAACATTTTGACCCCATTCTTCAATCTATTCTTCGAATAGTCGAGCGCGCTGTCATCAGACAGCTCTTGTTTTTTAACAAGATCACAGATCCGGAACACCTGCATGATTTTTTCAGTAATTACCTTGAATAATCTTTACCATGACCTACATGTACTTACCTAGTATTAGCTCACCTGTTGCAAAGTGGCAGGTTGAGCTTTTGTGATTATCCGTTGGCCATGCATGCATAAACTTCTGCTTGTGATCACTCACTGCAAATGCCACATTTTTCAAGGGTAATTAGGTCCGAATGTTTATCTCGATATCTAGGTCGAGTTTGAATCTAGGTCAAGTGGGGTCAATACCTACGTAACCAAGTAGGAAAACACTGTGACCAATCTAGAGGCTATGTTTTTTCAATGGATCTTCATGAAACTTTGTCAGAATGTTTAGCTTAATGATACCTAGGTCAAGTTTGAATCTGTGTCAAGTAGGATTAGGCTATAATTTTCAGTGGATTTTCATGAATCTTGGTCATAATGTTTCTCTTGATGATATGTAGATCCAGTTCAGTTTATATATGGGTCAACTGGGGTCAAAAATTAGGTCACTATGTCAAATTTGAGGAAAACCTTGCAACCATTTTAAAGGCCACATTTTTTATCAGAGTTTCACGAAACATGGTCAGAATGTTCATTTTAAGCCTTGTGACTACTTTACATGCAACATTTTACAGTGCATCATCATGTAGACAACAGTGACAAGTTTATCAAAGATATTACCAAAATTCTATGTCGTTATTTACCTTTGTGACTTTTTAGAATACACCTTTGATTACCTTTTCTTAAACACCATTGAAAAATCTTACTGTTAATTCTATAATCATGTTAATGTAAACAATGGTTCCAGTGATAACATATATTTTTCCATTGCTCAACAATAATAGGTTGCCAACCCATGTCACCTTGTATAGCAGCATTGGGTGTATATTTGCCGGTGCCTAGGAAAAATCTCATAGCCCTGTGGTGTATTGCATTGATACAGGAAAATCTTCTTGCACCCCAAACAGCGGCTCCATAGCGTATAATTGGTACCACATTTGAATAATACAATTTTGTATAAACATCATAAGGTAACCCAACAAAGCTTTTGTATTTGGCAATGAGTAGTCCCAGGGCACGGCCAGCACTCTGAGCGACCATCTTGGCTGTAATGTTTAAATCAAGATGTTCAGTTAAGGTTAAACCAAGGTATGTATATCTAATAGAACAGACCAATGATATACCTCTATATGACATAGGGTTTCTAGGATCATTAGAAGATGACTTTGGTATTGGGTTTATAATAGTTTTTGACCAGAGTGCTAGAACCTGACCAGTTTTAAAACATATATTGAAAAGACTATGCAAAATAAAAATTGAAGTATCATTCTTTAAAACCTCTCATGGTAACATATCAAAACCAGACGCTGTTCTGCTTTCTTTACTTCTAAAACACATATCAGTATCTAAAACATTGTCAGTTACAATATGAGCTACCTGCATAGGTATAGTCTTACTTTTTTCATTTGCAATACCTGTTTTGCCCATTGTTTTCCAAAACTGGTTACTATCACAATGTAGATCAGATAAAATATTATTTTGTGTTTTATACCAATAAAACCTTATAGAACGTTGTACCTCTCTATCAAATTGTTCTTTAACATTAACATATACATGCTTAAATCATTTTTCAAAGATTTGGAAGAACAATTTAACCAATTTCTTTCTGCTGTATGAACATTTCGCCACAGATCAGACGATTTATCATTCCACCAAGGTTTAAACGTTCTATATTTGGAACAAGATAAAATGTTATTACTACAAATGGTTATAAAAGGTATTTTCTCATACATCTCTGACTTACCAATATCACACCATTGGTTGTATGCAACATCTATGTCCGACTGCATTCTAAGGCTAGTTACTAGTTTAGCTATTAGGTCATTTAACTGTGTAACTATACTTTGGTCAGACAGAAAATTTCCTGGGATATTACTGAAGTTGGAATTGTCATAACTTTGCGATGGCATGCAGTGAGCCTGTGAATGCAATCCAACATTTACATTGATTTTCCAAAGAAAAAAAGAGTGATCTGGTATATTTCTAGCAATTACATTTCCAATATTTATGCTACTAGTATCTAAAATGTATGACAATGTTGTTGCTCTTTACATGAGCTATAAAGTTTGCTTTACTTAGCTCTTGATCTTTGCTACATATCCTCCTCAAACTCAAGCCATGCTTGCAGGACAAAGATTACAATTTCAGATTTGTTGTATTAACCATAAATAAAGGGTTATAGCTTCATGACAGGTTTCTGGCATTTCCTTTCCATTCCTTTCAAGAAGGATTTGAAATTCTTCAACATACGCATCAAGACAACCATACTGTGGTGTCCTAACAGTGAATCTTTCTAGAGCATCAATATCCTCAAACTCTACTGGAAATTTGTAGTCTCTTGCACCTTAAAAATAAAAAAACAACCTTGAATGAGTGGCAAAATTGCCATCAATACTTGTTGCACAGTGACACAATATAAAGACCTTCAGAAGCTTGCTAACAGTGTGTGCCCAGATCACTTTGTAAAAACTGTATCTCTTACGCAATTAAGGACTTTGCAATTACTTGGCACAAATGCTCACCGAAATGAGACCATGTGTCTTGCTTAAGTCCTAGGTCCATACTTCAAATGCACATATAGAGGTTATAGGTCAATTTTGCATTAAACAGAACTTGTCTAGACTGTCATAAATTATGACATAACTTGGTTCAATTGTCCACCATCATCAGACATGTATATTCCAGGTTAAATTTATCCCTAAGACAACTTAACTAGCGATATATTAAAAGTAATGAACTATGTCCTATTAGATCTTAAAAAAATAAAGCAATAATTACTATGATTATTGGACAGTGAAGTTGAGATATGGTAAAAAAAATCTGCTAATTATAATTAAGTATGTACAGTACTGCTTCTTTATGTTTCAATCTGTTCATGTAGGAACGAAGGAACTGAACAACTAACCAAAAAGTTCTGGGTGGTGATAGAGCAGGTCTGGCTTTCCAGCAAAACTTGACGAAGTTCTAACACGATGCAAATTCCACTGTTCTCTCAATTCATCAAGTTCTTTCTGAAGCAACTTCGTAAAACAAAACCTCAGACACTCCCTGAAAAAAATGGGTAACAAACAAGAGGGTCATCATAGATGATCTTAAGGTCGCTCACCTGTTGAAGTAGACTGTTTCATTTTTTCAATGTACTAAGTAACCATGTGTCCGATTTTTTGACACTTGATCGATCTACGTATCACCTAGATGTCGCATTTAACCAAGTTTGGTGAAAATCCATCGAAAATTGTAGCCGCTAGAGCGTTCACAGGCTATTTTATAATGTACATAGTAAACCTGTGACCTAGTTTTAGACCAAACATGACCCATATTCGAACTTTACCTAGAGATCATCTAGAAGCAATTTATGAGCAGGTTTGGTGAAATTCCAATGAAAATTGTAGCTGCTAGAGTGTTTAAAGGCTTTTTTTTAATGTATTAAGTGACTCCATGACCTAGTTTTTGACAAGACATGACAAATATTTAAACAAAGACCTAGAACACACCTAGAAGCAACTTCTGACCAGGTTTGTTGAAAATCTAATCAAAGTTGTAGCCGCTACAGCATTAAAAAGCTAATTTTCAATGTACTTCGTGACCGTGTGACCTAGCTTTTTTTACCCCATCTGACCCATATTCGAACTTGACCTAGATATCATCCAGACACAACTTCTGACCAGGTTTGGTGAAAATTGAAGAAGAATTGTGGCCACTACAGCGCAGACATCGATTGTTTACGCACGGACGCACACACGGACGGAGGAACGACAAAATGTGATCACAAAGGCTTACCTTGTCACAGTGTGACAGGTGAGCTAAAACACCCATTAATTGTATTAATTTATACAATCAGTTCAAATATTTTTGAACATGTGTGTGTATATATATAAACAAGAGCTGTCAGTTGACAGCGCGCTCGACTATTCTCAGTGCTTGATAGTATAATATAAGCTATGAGTAAAACTTCAACATTACAATAAGCATATTCTAAGTCGAAAAGGGGCCATAATTCAGTCAAAATACTTGATAGAGTTGTCTGCTCCTGTTTACAGAATGGGGTCATGATGGAAAACAAGTATGCAAAATATGAAAGCAATATCTCAATGGACTTTGAAAATATTTGGGGTGGTACGCAAACTTTAACATTTGTGTGACGCTCACGCTAACGCTCACGCCGACGCCGGGGCGAGTAGAATAGCTTCCCTATTCTTAGAATAGTCGAGCTAAAAATGATAAAAAAAAAAACATCAAATGCGTTTTTAATATGTATTTCGTCTAACAACCGGTTTCATGTAAAATCGTTACGGCAGACAATGAAAATGTGGCGTTGCCAAGTAACGTCACAAAGTACACACGTGTACACAAAAATTTATAAAAAACACACACAAAAAAAAGTCTGGGAGATCCCTATATAATACATGTAATAGTGTGAAAAATTTCCCACACAGAGAGAAAATGAAATAAAAAATATAGGTCGCCATCCTTGCTTTTGAGTTATCTGCCCTTGAAATCAAGAAACAATGAGAAAATCCGATTTCATTGGAAATTCTTCACACTATTATTATATAAGTAACTCCCACACACTATCATCTAAGTAGAGCTTAAATAAGTTACTTTTTACACTATTTGCGAAAATATCTGTACATCTTCTTGTTGAGGTTTCTTACCTGCATATTTGTCAATAATTATTTATACACTTTGTGCATTATACTATGGTTGAGAAAATACTCACACATGAACTGGACTTTCAGTGGACAATACCCCATTGTCATCCAGATCTTTGAAATAGTCAATCCAGTAGCCTATTCCCATTTGCCGCATTAGCCTCCACCACGACTCGATTCTCTAGAAATTATAAAAACAATTTAAAATTCCACTATCCTTGCTTCAAACTTGGTAGGTTTAAACAGTCAACATACATTATTCTTGATGACTGAAAAAAGTTCCATGATAAACATTAACATTGTTGGGAAGGCAAAAGGTCTACCTATTAGCTTAGTACTCATTCCTAATTGCTGTTGAGTTATCAGTCTTGATATGCACTTCCATAATGAATCATAGACAAGTACCTACAAGTATGCATCAAGCCAGCAGTGCTTATTTGGCCAGTCTCATGTGGCACAGATCCAGTAATCAACCAAACCACTGCAAGCGTCCATTTTATATGTTTGTTTACAAGTTGAGTCATTAAGTGGCTAAAATATATCAGTCCATTTACCATATCTGTACATGTACAGAGATTATTATGCAATGACAAGAAAAATATAAATTGGTTTTGAATAAAAAAAAAGTAAAGAACAAAAAGAAATACATGTATAATATGGGTATGGTCAGCTTTCACAACTTCAGACAGATCTTGGACAAGGCTCAAAATTGCCCATTTTCCTGTGATGTGTGTTATTGTAAAATAAGGTATTTCCATCAGGCACACATTTCTCTAAAAGTGTTTCTGAACTAGTTTGTGAGTAAATTTATTTAGCAATCACATGACTATTTCTTGTGAATTTTGTCTGACTAGTATGTGATAATGGTTACCATCCTTTGTTGAAAGTTACTATTATGCATTTGGTACTTTGGTACAAGTGGTATAAAAAATGGCTATCAATTTTTTTTTAGACAAATAGTACACCGAAGGATAGGACCAGAATCTGATGTTTTCACATATTGGATAATTAATAGCTGGCAATTTCACTGCGGCTCAAAAATAGCAGAGTCAACAAGTAGCCATTAGCTATATAGGTTTCAAAGCCTTCAAGCATGTCAAGATCATCTTTTTTAAACAAAACACAGAAAACAGATAAAAGTATATACCATTAATGCTGCCTGAACTCTGGGCACAACCAAAGTTCTCCTTCTTCTCAAACCAAGGCTACGAAGAATTTTCTCAAGACTTCTAAGACTGTAATACATTAAATAAAACTTAATTTATACTGCCGGTTCATCAAACTTACTTAGTTTAAACATATTTATTCCATATATATGTACATATAGTTACATAAGCATATATTACATTTGTATGGACAGGATTAGAACGAAAGACAATGTCTTATAGAGTTCTTCTCCTATGTCTGGTATATTTGTACTTTATTATTTCTACTGCCCTGAGCTTTAAGATTAACGAAATATGGAATATCTGATTGAAAAAAAAAATGAAAAAGACCAAAACTCTAACGAAAGAAATTCTTTGACTGAAAGTGGAAAGGAAAGAAAGGAAGAAAAGAGGAAGGGAAAAGCAATGCCTCATTTCCGGTGAGTTGGATATGTTTGAATCAGTTGAGAAATCTCTTGCTGCTTGATATATAAGATTGTACTAATGTAAAAATGAGAGAATTATCTTGATCTGAAAGAGCTGGGTCCCCAAATAATAGTGTATCCAGGTTAATATTAAGATTTTGAAGACTGCCAAGCAGAATCGTACGAATGTCATTATAAAACCTGCAGTCGAAGAAAAAGTGAAAGTTTGTCTCAATTTCACCACAGTTGCACAAAGGTGTAGGGGATACGTTTTTCAGAAACAGATGATAGTTGAGAGAACTACATTTTGTACGAAGACGTGTGTGAAGGACCTGTAATCTTCTAGTACCTACATAGTAGTAGGATGGGACTTTGTTTTTGTCTTTGTTCAGGTAATTTTTAAATGAAGAAAGTGATGCAGATTGTTGAACATTTAGAGGCAGTAAATTCCAGTCCCGAATTACCGAAGGTAAAAATGAATTAAAATAAAATGTGGTGCGAGCTTGAACTCCGCGGACATCTTCCGAGTTTCTAAGGTTATATCGAGGCTCATTTGAGTGGGGAACAAGAGAAGAGAGGTAGTCGGGTGTCTGATTATTAACCATTTTATAGAAGAGAATTAGTTTATGCTTATACCTTCTTTCTGCAAGGGATTCCCATTTTGTTTCGTTCTTTAAGTTTTCTAAAGAGACAAGTTTTGTAGCTCCAGTCGAGATGCGGGCGCATTCGTTCTGAATTTTGTCAAGTTGGTCCATTTCATATAGAGTACAATTACTCCAGACAACATCAGCATATTCAAGAATTGGTCTTATAAAAGAGGTATATATGACCTCGAGTGATCTACGATCAAGAGAGAACTTTAGTTTACGCATAATATTGACTCTCTTCCATGCCTTACTCGTGATGTAGTCGATATGAGAATGCCAACTGCAATCATTTGAAAGGAAGATACCAAGATGTTTATGTTCAGGTACCTCGAGAATCTGCTGACCATACATAAACAGGGCAGGGTGTTGTTGTTGGCTGATTTTACGGGAGATAAGGACAGACTCCGATTTGGAAGGGTTGAATGTTACTAACCATTTTTCCGCCCAGGATGAAATTTTGTGAATGTCACTTTGAAGAAGATTGGCAGCAACATTTGGTTTATCAACGACAATATACAGACTAGTATCGTCAGCAAATAAGTTAACTGATGAATCAATCTCAACAACAATATCATTTATAAACACGAGAAAGAGAAGAGGACCCAAGATGGATACTTGAGGAACACCTGCTCCCACAGACATCCAAGAAGATAAAGTGCCAGGAAGAACAACGCGTTGACGTCGGTTTGAAAGATAATCCGATATCCAGGAGAGAAGAGAGCCACTTATACCTGCGTGTACGAGTTTTGATAGAAGGCCCTTATGCCATACTTTGTCAAAGGCTTTACTTATGTCAAAAAATACAGTACGTACTTCAAGTCCATCATCCAGTGCTTTAGAAAATGTGTTATATATGTAGGTTAATTGATTCACAGTGGAGTCACCCGGTATAAAACCAGACTGGGCAGGTGTGAGGTATTGAATATCTCTCAAATGATTGAAAATATATTTAAAGATAAGACGTTCAAAAACCTTTTCGATAGTATTCAAAAGAGAAATAGGACGGTAGTTACTCGGTAGTGAAGCATCACCTTTTTTGTAAACAGCACAGACATGAGCTTCTTTCCATGTATTTGGGACTTTGCTACTTTGTAAAGATGCATTGAAAAGATCACAAAGAGGACGTGAAAGCTCATAAGATGCTTCATGAAGAATTCGATTATTAATGCCATCTGGTCCTGCAGCCTTGTCGACATTTAGAGACTTCAACACTTCCTTTATTTCACCTGGGTTAAGAGATATTTCAGAGAGAAGAGACTGAGACATAGGAGGGCCGAGATCGGGTACTTCACGGTTGTCATCTTCAATGAAGGTCTGCTTTTGAAAATAGTCATTCAGAAGATTCGCCTTATCAGTGTCAGAGAAAGTAGGCTGTTGGGTAATTGGATGTTGTAAGGGAGGTATTGTATTACTTGATTGTGTAGATATAAATGATTTTAGAGTCTTCCACCAGTCCTTTGAGGAAAAGGATCCATCTTTAAGCTTAACTGCGAGTTTAGAAAAATATTCATTTTTGGATTCGCGAATAAGAAGATTGGTCCTGTTTCGAAGAGTTCTAAATTTTTGCCATTGGTATACTGACTGTGTCTTCTTTGCCTTTCGATATGCCCTTTTTCGACTGCATATGTTCCTCTTGATGGTGTTGGTAATCCATGGCTGGTCATTTGGTCTCACTGTAATTTTGCTAGTAGGTATATTTTGTTTTGCTAGTGATAGAATTATGGAGGAAACATTTGAAGCATATTTGTCGATGTCTACGTCAACACAAGTAGTCCAGTTGAAGTTGGAGATGTCAGAGCGTAATTGGTCATAATTACCCTGATCATATTTCCAGATTTGTCGATCAAAGCATTTTTGCTTTGGTTTTTTGAATTTAAGTACTCCATAAACAGGACAATGATAGCGCTGGTCTTGTTCAAGAAAATGATCGCCAACACCAGAAAGTAGAATATTTTTAGTATTGGAGACCATTATAAGATCAAGTACAGACACTGATACTTCGGTAAAATGTGTAGGTTCATCAATCACCTGTTGAAGGTTGAACTGCTCTGTAATAGAAAGAATTTTGCGATTCGAAGATGAGTTGAGGACATTGTAGTTGAAGTCACCAGTAATGATAATGTCATTTATATTAGAGTCATCTGCTAGCCCTATAGAGGTCATTATATATTGCATCAGAGTTTGGTGGACTTAGAACTTACTTTTCATGGTATTATGTAATTCACACCTTATTAGAGGTTATTACTCAAGTACATATTCTAATGAAGTTCCCTAACTTGTAATTTTATGTGATGTATATGTCACAAAATAAGAGGATTTTTCAAATAATTATGTGTGTTACATTTCTAATCTAAGCGTTAAAATAATAAAAGTTTAAATTAAAAAAAATAATTTCGGAATATATATTATCACAGTTTTAAATCATGTGTTATGAATCTGTAAAATACATGAAGGTATTGAAACAATCACAGACATATAAATATATGATCTATACGTCTCTGAAATGAAACAATGTACATTTACTTTGTGCACATTGTTTTCTTTTTTCTTTCTTCTTTTTTATATACTAGTAGATAGATCTATAAAACATTACTATTTCTTAATATAAAAAATGCATTCCTCATATCTACTACTGTACTACTGTTTACATGAATTCGATATCAATTTTATTCAAATAATTCAATGGTGTTGAATTGTTTGCACCCGACAGCATTTATCTTTTTAAACTAATTAAATATCATGGCATGCACGGCTGATGGACATGTGGGCTTTTAAGCTTGGTGTGTGAGTCTTGTTTGCTATCAGTTAGCTACGGAATCCTGTTAGTGCCATGTGAAATGTTGTCCCTCGCCCCTCAAAGGCGATGCACGACATTGCGATACCACATCACGACAATGCGATACAACACGGGACAATGCGATACGACACACAACAATGAGATACGACGCGAGACAATGCAATATGACATTCGTCAAAATGTCGCGATGTCGCTTCGCAGTGTCGTGCGTTGAGTTGGCAATTTTGGCACGATATGTCGCAGTACCGCGTCACGTTGTTGTCCGTCGTATCGCATTGTCGCGCTTCGTATCGCATTGTAGCGCATCGTGTCTTGCATTTTAGCGACGCACGACAATGCGATACGACACATGACATTCTTACGGAAACGTTTTTGGACCTTGCAATGTCGCTTTAGATAACGCAAATATCGACATAATATCGCGAGAAATCAACATATTATCACAACAAGTCGATATATTTTATTTACATATTGCATTCATTTTTCCAATGTTTAACCACTTTTTCTCGTGATCCGCGTAAACTATAAAAATATTTCGACATATAATGACGATATGAAACGACCCTTTCTTGATTTACTAAAGTGAGTTCTCGTAATATATAGTATTTGCTCTCTTTAGAAATATGGAATTTGGGTTTACAGGCCCGTACGAAGTATTTTCATATTGGGTGGACATTTCCAATACCATGCTAGTAAGACAAATCAACTAGCTGGAAGTTCAATCAGTAGAATAAACGCAATTTTGGAAATTATTTCGGGAATTGTTGCACTGACCCTGTTCCTAGAAGCCTGGCTTACCGCCAATATAAAGTGACCGTACGGCAGGTTAGACTGTACTTTTACAACTATAAATCAGCACTTAGTTTGCAATTTCTGGGAGCGGGATGTGTTAAAAAAGCGGTTCCTAAAAACAACAGTAACGTTACCATAATTCCTTTAAATTCTGACAACACACAAAAGATATATGAATGTACACAAAAAAGAAACAAGTTCCATATTTCCTGTCATGAATAAAACATGTAGAAATTATCGATGGAAAAGTATACACTATTCAAGCTGACCACTTATAGTATGTAAGTTCCTAATCCATGTGAGATGACATAGAGAGCAGATAGTGTTACAAACACATTGGTCCGCCAAATGCAATGCAACAGATATTTAGGAAACCCAAGCAGTCTTAATACTCAACATTTTATTTATTTATTTCCCTTAATCATCTTTTTAAAGAAATTCGACTGTATTCTAGATGTACTTCATAAAAATATTAAAACTTGTTTATATTTTTAGTTTAAGAAAGTGTTGTTATTTTCGAACGTTCTTTAAACTAAATAAAATACATTCATGAAACATAATCATTGTATTTTTTTTTAAAAATTTGAATATTTACTTTTTATTACGAAATCCATGTTTAACCTAGATCTACTTTATGAAAAACATTTTTGTTATTTAATATAAAAGTGTCTTGGTGTTCATTTATGAAATCCATAAAAATAGAAAAAAAATCAAAGAATTGTCTCACTTTCACAACACCTGACGGACGTCTGTTGTGAAAGTAAAACTGTGGATATTTTACTGTGAGACTTATTTTTTCTAATTTTCTTTATCTATTTAATTTGTTAGTTGTTGCTTTTTTTGAAAGAACATGCACTCAGAAAAGGTTGATAAAAATGTGTTATGTGCTAGTGATATGTTATTTGTTCACAGACAAACCAAACTGTGTATGCAGTTATTCTCTGCTTCATACTACCTGTCAACGAGTAGCATTAAGGCACTTACAAATTGCAGTAAACCAGAAATAAATTTTTAGTCTTGCTATTACAAGCAGCTCTGCCGAGTCTCTTTATAGAAAGGCAAATGATCCGCCGAGTGAAAATTTGGTGCCTAAATACTCGTAAACTGCCTATACTGTGAATCCAAATTTTTGTCTAGAGATACTACACGTTTTTATTTTATGTTTATGTTCATTGTGTATTCGTATAATCTGCTTGACGAGTCCCCTGATCCACGCATACATACTGAATCATAACCAAACACACCTTTCCTACATCCCTGCTCACTGTCATTGAAGTGACTTTGTATACATATAGTCGGGTAAAGTCGAGAACTTGCGTTAGAAAATCAAGAAATGGATGGTTTATATCGACATAATATGTCGAGGTATCATTACAGCTTACGCGGATCTCGAGAAAAAATGATTAAACATTGAAAAAATGAATGCAATATGTCAATAAAATATAACGACTTGTTATGATAATATGTTGATTTCTCGCGAAAATATGTCGATATCTGCGTTATCTTACACGACATTGCGAGGCCCATAAACGTTTTCGTACATTCTCAAACGACATTGTCGCGATGTCGTGTCGCATTGTCGTCAATAGCACGATGCGACATCGTAATACAAAACACGACAATGCAATACGACATCACAACAATATGATACGACGCGCGAAAATGCGATACGACAAACGACATTGTCGCGATGTCGTATCGCATTGTCGTGCGTCAACTGGTGTTCACTTGAATAAATAGCGGTGTTCACTAAAGAAAACGCCTAATCTTTGTGGCATTTTTTTTAACAATTCATCAATTTCAATTTATCATTAAAAGCGGTAAAAGTAAGGTATCAAACTGAAATTTCTTTTAAGAAGTAGTATTGTCAAATCGAATATTAAAAACAAATGTTCTTCCCCGATGGGCACGCTGTCGGGTTTGCCATTTTTTGCTTAAAACATTACCAGTAAAATAAGGAAAAAGTGCTTATAACAGATTTATTTTGGGTAAATAACTGCAAATAAAAACTTGTTTTGAAAGAAAATGACAAAATCTGAATGTCTGTGACAAAAAAGACAACATCTGTTCATCCGTCTGTACGTAATTTAGGATAAAAGCTGTATTTCCGTACGTAAAATGTCCGTTTTTTTCATTAACTTTAAAAAATTGTAGAATGTTCCAAACACAAGATATTTAAATGGTATTACTTTTATAAATATAATTTTAACATTGTCTAAACGGATACGTAATTTGTATAATTTTACCACCGACGGTTTCGTCGGAGGACCGTCTCAAAATGTATCATTTTTCGTGAAAATATACATACTTCATATATTAAATACAGGGGTGGTCCTTGTCTGAGGAGCTATATCTTCATAACCTGATGTCTGACTTTAATACATGATACTTTGTTGCAAAGGGCAAGCCAATACCTAGAGAAAAGTGGCCACGTCCGGCTCGTATCCGGTCAACTAGGGGTCAAGGTCATAGGTCAAATTCAGGTAAAATTCTCAAAATATTGACTTGTTAGAGCAGTCAATGAAGTCCTGAAAGCCCAAGCACTACCTTTACTCAGTCCAATGACACCATTGGAGCAATTCTCAGAGCTTCACGGGTCAGGGCAGCTTAGTCTTGGCCAGCACCCTACCGCATATAACAAGTTTCGTCATTTTCTGATACCTGTCCTATTTTTATTATTATTATTATTGTAATTTATACGGAATTTCAGTTGACAATGACACTATGTTAGATTTTGACCCTTCTTCGAGTCTCTACACCCCAGGTACCTACCTATACCATATATGGATATGTTTGTAGATGACTTGCCTTTACATTTAAGCTATTACAAGTCCATATGATGCCATTGTTGTGCGTCGTATCATATTTAAAATGCTGCTTTCCTTCCTGGCGACCGTATCAAAGTACATTTGTACTTTCAGCAGCTGACTTCATCAAGAACTTACAGACTTTATCGTGTGATAAATAATAAGTCACATTTTAGAGTATTTTTTTAGACATATCACGACAGGCAAATCTGAGACCATTAATTATGTTGAAGCAGAAATATTCTGTGGGTCTATCATATAGTATTTGATAGTCAAAGAAATGTAAAGATAACATACAGTTTGTGATGTTTATTGCCTGAGAGCGATTAGCGGTTTTGTGTTTTTATTTTGGTCTTTTTTAAAAACTATTTGTAAGAAATGAACTGAAAAGAAACTGTGCATTCCTGGATTCAGAAATTTGTATTAGAGAAACAAACTGAGAGCAAAGGCATGATCGTTAAAGGGCGCATGGCACCGAGTGTAGGTATGTACCGAAGGGGGTATACTGAACAGTTTAAAATATATTATGTAATATAACAAGAGCAAAACCACTAGGCTTACAGTCAAAACTGAAAATATCAGAAGGAACACTTTATGCAGAAAGAATAAAGAATCCGTATGACTAGGTTTTCCCGTCAGATAGGCAGCGCCTAATTTCATATTATGAAGCTTACCTGATACTGACATTCTTTTCCAGGTGTAAAAGTACCAATATTTCCCTGTATGTATGATTCTGCATAAAATAATGCCGAATGTCTTCTTCCAACGACATTTCGAAAAACGGTGATAGTATACAGTTTTTTACCAAGACACCTCTTACCGATGTAGGGTTATGCTCACTCAAATTAGTCCTACAACGAAAAGTCGAAATTTAAGCGATAATATCGCGAAATTATCGGCCAAAGAACTGGCACGAAAAGTAGAAGTTAAGACTTTAATTTATACTTTTCGCCCTACAAATTCAGTCGATAAGTTGAAATTTGCACGACAATTGTCGCGTTACAAACTTCGACTTTTCAACTTTTCGAGGAAATATCTTACCACGAGAAGTTGAAATTAGCTCTCTTAATTTCTACTTTTCGCGCTTGATTCTAGGTCGAAAAGTTGACGTTTGCACGACAATTGTCGGGTCAAAAACTTAAAGATTTCGACTTTTCGCGGTAAATTTATAGCACGAAAAGTATAAATTAGATGCTTAATTTCAAGTTTTCGCGTTTCTGTCTAGGCGAAAAGTCGATGGCGGAAACAGGATTCCGTACTAAACAGCTTCTCGTCAGAATTACATTTGTAGTATCCTAACATTCACCTCTCTAAAGTTTCGCGTTACCTCATTTAGTGGCCGCAGTAGTTAAGAAAATACATTTAAACAGTCAACTTATTCTCATAAACACTTGATGGATATTCGCCAACCTTGATCTGTAGTATCTTTTCACAGATCTTTCTCAAAATTATTCAATAATATTACTTGGTCCATTTTAGAGGTCGTCATAGCTAAAAAAGGAACACAAACTTCTTTTCATGTATCACTCTATGTTTCATCACCAAACTTGATCTGTAGGATTGCTGTAAGGCCTTCTGTCACATTTATTCAAATAGTTCTGCATGACACCTTTTACGGGCCACCAGAGCTAAAATAGAAAAACCTTAATGTGATTTTTTTTCTCATGAATCACTTCCACCTGATGGATTCTGTAGCATTCTTGTAAAGGCTATTCACATTGTTGTAGAATTGGTTCCGCGTAGCCTCTTATAGGGGCCATCAGAGTTGGCAATAGAAAAAAAGCATTTAAACGATTTTTTCTCTGAACCAATCTATACCTTATACATGCATTTAATTTCAGAGACGATCTGGGCAGCAAAGACACTCCTTCTACTGTATATTACATAAATGATGCTTTCAACAAGGACAAGGATACATCTGAAGAAAATAAAACTGGACAATAGTCATTTAACCAATGTACTATAACAAACATTTGTTTTATATATTAGTAAATTTTGGTTAAACGGTGCATATCATACGGAGTGAAGCATTTACATAGTCTGGTGATTCATATATTCAGCCTTGTATAGTCAGCCCGATGTCGGCCCACGTTAAGTTGTAAATACCATTACATTAAGAAATCATTTCATCGAATTCATTAAAGGGCCCATGTACCCGTTTTTAAATGTGAATTATTTAATCAATCTGACCATCTTTGGAGGTTGCCACAATTCCAACATAGGAAATGTCAATACTTTTCCCCAGTAAGCCTGAATATAGACATGTTTATAAAAACTAGACCAAAGAATGATTAACGATTCAAGTAAGAGGTGAAAACTGTCTCTTGAATGTAACAATTATAAAATTTACGTTTTGAGTATAGGTAAATTTGGATCAAGGATGACCGTTTGAGTCGTCATTTCATATTAGCTAATAGGAGTGATCGCCGTGACGTCACGCGCTAACATCTGTTTATCTGGTGGTTGGCAAAACAAATGTTTTTACACCGTTTGCGTATGGAATCAGAATTTTTAATTTTTAATAACTTCTTTGTTCATTTATGGATTTTCAAAATTCAAAAAGATTTGAAATACTTACAGTTTTCATAATTTTTTTTTCCAAATATCTTTTTTTCAATGAACAACCGTTTTAAATGACATACAATTTTTAAAGCGGCGTAGTGATGTTCAAAACTTTTAGAAAAACAGTGTAAGTTAAGCGTTCATAATTAATCCATTTTATTTCGAAATAACAATTAAAGTAATCAATAAATTGCTTGTTTTATAACCTTTGCATTGATCAAAAAATTATTGATGTAATTTGTGTTTTGATAAAGTGTAGACCGTTAGAAAAACATCACCGTTTACAAAAAACATGGACGATTGGCTTCTGCCCACCCGATCGCTTTCTTATCAGTTCTAAAAATAGCAAATACACCGGATGCATATTCCGTGTGATTTTTTTTTATTGCATATTTTATATTCATATTTCATATGCATATTCTGTATGCATAATTTATATGTATATTTGGTTAGTACATTCTGTATACTAGTACGTATTCATATGCATATTCCATATGCATATTCTACATGCATATTCTGTATGCATATTCTATATGCACATTCCGTAAGCATATTCTATATGCACATTCCGTAAGCATATTTCGTATGTATATTAAGTATGCATGTGCAAATCTTACGAAACACAACACTTTTGAACTTTTTTACAAAGATTTGGAAAACAATACTGTTGAAAGATATAAAAATTGAAGCAAAAATGAATTGTCACATTGATTTAATCACAAAAGTACACCTATTATATTACCTTAAATAATTCTGAAAATGGCACGAACTACGATTTTCATAAATAAACTGCATTTATTTAAGTTACCTTGTCACATGTTTTTGGTAAATAAGAGTTATCCAATAATATTATTTCAAACTACAGTTTTGAAACTGACACGATAAATAGTTAATCCGACATTGACCCCGTTATGGTCATAATATCTCAAAACGGAAGTAATTTTTCCGAAGACAATTTTAACAGGAAGTTGTGTATGTTTGACAAGTATTCATCGCGGGAATTCAGTTATTGTTTACCTTTCAATATCAGAAATACTTCCTACATAAGACTATGAGTAAATGAATTCGTTCACAAGAGTAACCGAACGTATATGCGGATATCTTTAAATTACCTAAACTGTCTGAAACGGACACAAAGGGGTAGATGCCTACTTTTCTGAAAATCTGAATCGTTTGGATTTTCGTTCTAGATTTAACAAAACAATGGTGTTACTGTGCGTTTTATGATTTGTTTTGGTGTGAAGTTTCATATTTGTGTTTTTGTGACTTTTTAACAAGAGGGCCAAGATGGCCCTAGGTCGCTCACCTGAGAAACACACCATAACAGTGTAAACATGTTTGACCTAGAGATTTCATGGAAACAAATATTCTGGCCAATTTTCATTAAAATTGGACCAAAAATGTGGTCTCTTGAGTTTAAACAAGTATTTTATTTGATATGACCTAGTGACCTAGTTTTTGAAGCCAGATGACCCATATTCAAATTTGACTTAGATTTCATCAAGGCAATCATTCTGACCAAATTTTATGAAGATCAATTGAAAAATACAGCTTCTATCGCATACACAGGGTATTTCTTTGAGTTGACCTAGTGACCTACATTTTGACCACAGATGACCCATATTCAAACTTGACCTAGATTTCATTAAGGCAATCATAATTACCAAATTTCATGAAGATCAATTGAAAAATACAGCCTCTATCATATACACAAGATTTTCTTTGATTTGACCTAGTGACCTAGTTTTTGATCCCAGATAACTCTTATTCAAATCTACCCTAGATTTTATCAAGGCATTCTGGCCAAAACTCATGAAGAGCAATTGAAAAATACAGCCTCTATCGCATACACAAGGTTTTTTCTTTGATTTAATCTAGTGACCTAGTTTTTGATCCCAGATAATCCATTTTCAAACTCATACTAAATTTTATCAAGGTTATTATTCTGACTAAATTTCATGATGATCAGTTGAAAAATACAGCCTCTATCGCATACATAAGGTTTTTCTTTGATTTGACCTAGTGACCTAGTTTTTGATCCCAGATAACTTATTTTCATACTCGACCTAGATTTCATCAAAGTAATCATTCTGACCAAAATTCATGAAGATCAATTGAAAAATAAAGCCTCTATCGCATACACAAGGTTTTTCTTTGATTTGACCTAGTGACCTAGTTTTTGATCCCAGATGACCCATTTTCGAATTCAGCATCGATTTCATCAAGATTATCATTCTGACAAAAATTCATAAGACCAATTGAAAAATACAGCCTCTATCTTATACACACGGTTTTTCCTTGATTTGACCTAGTTACCTAGTTTTTGACCCCAGATGACCCATTTTCGAACTCGGTCTAGGTTTTATATGTTTTATCTTCCTTGTCTATAGTATTTTCCCTTGTGTATGCATGTCTGTTTTATCTTCCTTGTCTCTAGTATTTTCCTTTGTGTATGCATATCTGTTTTATCTTCCTTGTCTATAGGTTTTCCCTTGTGTATGCATATCTGTTTTATCTTCATTGTCTATAGTATTTTCCTTTGTGTATGCATGTCTGTTTTATCTTCCTTGTCTATAGGTCTTCGCTTGTGTATGCATATCTGTTTTATCTTCATTGTCTATAGTATTTTCCTTTGTGTATGCATGTCTGTTTTATCTTCCTTGTCTATAGGTTTTCCCTTGTGTATGCATATCTGTTTTATCTTCATTGTCTATAGTATTTTCCTTTGTGTATGCATGTCTGTTTTATCTTCCTTGTCTATAGGTTTTCCCTTGTGTATGCATATATGTTTTATCTTCGTTGTCTGTAGTATTTCCCCTTGTGTTATCTTGGTTGTCTATTGGTTTTCCCTTGTCTGTGCTTGTTTTTTTTATCCCCTTTGTCTCTCGGTTTTTCCCTTGTCTGTGCTTATTTATTTTATCCCTTTGTTTATAGAATTTTCCCTTGTTTGTGCATATTTGTTTATCCCCTTTGTCTTTAGGTTTTTGCCTTGTCTGTGCATATTTGTTCTATCCTCTTCGTCTATAGGTTTTCCCTTGTCTGTGCAATTTGTTCTATCCGCTTTATCTACAGGTTTTTCCCTTGTCTGTGCATATTTGTTTTATCTCCTTTGTTTATAGGCTTTTCCCTTGTCTGTGCTTATTTATTTTATCCCTTTGTTTATAGAATTTTCCCTTGTCTGTGCATATTTGTTTATCCCCTTTGTCTTTAGGTTTTTGCCTTGTCTGTGCATATTTGTTCTATCCTCTTCGTCTATAGGTTTTCCCTTGTCTGTGCATATTTGTTCTATCCGCTTTGTCTACAGCTTTTTTTCCTTGTCTGTGCATATTTGTTGTATCCTCTTTGTCTATAGGTCTATCTACATCTGTTTTAATCTCGTTGTTTGTTTGATTTCCCTTGTCTGTGCCTGTCTGATTTATTCTTCTTGTCTAATGATTTTCACTTGTTTAAGTACATTGCGTAAACACATTATTATGATTGCATATTAAGTTTCACTTTAATTATGAAATACATATAAATGTGGTCTCCTTTTTTCACTTGTTTATTAATTGCTTCCCTTTAATATGATAAAATATTCCATTACATTTTTACTTCTTTTTTCTTACAAGTTTAAAAATAAATTCGCGTTTAATCTTTAAAATTCTGATATTTACATTTAAAAGCGTTCAACAGATATTTTTAAATCACAAACATTTTCGTTAGTTATATAATCATGACCGATATATATAATCATGTTTAATGTTGGCTCTTTGAAAAGGATGCTGCGTTGGCTGGAAAAAAGACGCTGGTAATTCTGTTACAGTTTCTTGTTTTGTTTTTTTTTTTGTTTTTTTTTTGCTTTTTTTTTTTTCGTTTTCGTTTTCCTTTTTCTTCTTTTTTTTCATTTTCAAATCGAGTCTGCTATCATTTGAAAATGCCTACATCTACGTGAGTCTTTGAAAAAACAAATTAAAAATACAGTGTTTATACACTGGCTTTCAATTTTAGATATCCCACTGGCAATATAATGAAAGAGTGTATGCACTTGATACTTATAGGTAATATGCTTTTTATTGAGAAATATTGCACGACTTCATGTTCCGCGAAAAAACGATTGCATAAATTATCCTGCAATTTACATACGCATCTACAGTAATGGATATTATATAAGTGGTCTCAGTTTGTAGCAAAAACGTGTAGTCGGCAGTAGCAGAAGCAGGGGCAATAGCAAAAACGTGAAATGGACAGTGGCAGTAGCAGCAGTAACAAAAACGTGAAATCGGCAGTAGCAGGAGCAATAGCAAAACGTGGATATAGAGAATAATAGGTTAGTGCCGTAGATGAGAAAGTTTATCTGGCGAGGTGGAGGAGGTTATCGGGTGAGCCGAAGGCGAACCTGATAACGTCCGGAGCCGAGCCAGATAAACTTTCTCCATCTTAGGCACTAACCTATTATTCTATTTATCTTGTCATTACTTCATTTTCCGATATTTGGCAATTTATTTTACAAAAATAAGTGTGCGGCAACCGCTTTAATGACGTCATATTCGTAATGACGTCACTTATATAATGACGTGATTACCGGCAAAATCGCAATAACTTCTTCGTTTTTGAATCAAAACTCATTATTTGACCACTCATTTTCTTAGTTCGGACATTTCCAACACAATGATGATGGTTTCGTTGCAAAATTTCTTATGACAACAATATCGATCATAAGGTCACATGATCAACTGACCGTATATCACTGGTCACATGATCAACTGACGGTATATCAAGAAAGATATACGGCACCCTGATATCGGGTCGAAAATACTGCAAGTGACAGGATAAATATGGATATTTGTTTAGCAACATTAGCGATGTAGCACCTGCCTCAGAATTGCAATATTTTCTGTTTTCGTGGAGCACACCTTTTTAATAAAAGTTTCTGAGTACATTAGTTTTATGTCTAATGAAGTAATAGAACTGACGATGATAATGCGCAGAAGCGTTGCATTCATCTTAGATAAGGTAGCTTAATGAAGTTAGGTAAACAGCAATCTACATAATATCACAATCTTAGAGGATGCCAGCACAATCAAAAATTATAATAAGGTAAATTCAACTATTTCTTATATATACACGTATTTTCCACAATATAAAACATTCTTTTAAACGCCTTTCAAGCACTTTTACACTTCTTTAAAAGTTAGAATGCCTCGTCTACTACTATTACCTAATACACCTGGCTTATAGAAGATCATTAACAATGTGACTTACTCTAGGTCTCATTTTCTACTAGTATTTCAATTATCCTGACAACCTTATCTTCTACACTATCACGTCTCCAGAAACGCATAAATTTCTCTTTGCAGTCTGAAGTACCAGCGTTATTTCTTTTTCAATCTCACATTCGTTTTGTATACTCACATAGTCACGTTATTACGTTTTTTTTACGTATTTTTTGCAGTATCACATGATACTAGCGTTATCTATTTTGCAAACACACAACTTTTTTAACCGTAGATGCCTTCAAATCCATTCCGAGTTGTACCGGTATGAACCTAGATAACAATTCATTACGCAGTGTTTTGTATTGATTCATGATTTCAATCTTAACAAGAAGATACCAACACAAGGGAATACCAAAAACAAACCGGGTATCCATGAAAGATTATCTCGAAACAGTTTTGTTGATTTTTAATTGTTGTACACCTGTAAAATGCACTCTGGCGCATGTGCTTCTAGAGATAAATACACTAGATTTTACTAGTCTTAAAACGCTGTAAAATAATGGACGCATTAAGAGTGTTTGCAATTTCTTTTTCAATCCTGGCTACTGTTCTCTGCGACACAGTAAGTATATAACTACATGTATACTACGTAGTTTGTCACATGGTCAATTGTACTGCTATAGTTTTTATAATAATTACAAAAACAAAAATGACTGGTTGAAAGATGCTCTCTTTTTGATCGGCTGACAAACATAAATATAGTATTTGTATGTAATGTAGGTAATACGGCTACTTCGCAGATTTAGATGGTTGAGGAAAACTCCCGATGCCAATCCAGGCATTTTTTTCAGACACTGGCGGGCACCTGGGTAGAACCACCGTCATTTTGAATGCCAGCTGGATGATTTCTTCACATAAAAGATGTCTACAAACCGGGAAACGTTTCGAACCCACAGCGGTGAGGGGCAAGAGATTCTAAGTCATTGATCTTAACCATTTGGCCACGGAGGCCCAAAACGTCTGTATAATAATTGTCAAAGTCTGCTTAATAATGATCCTGAAATTAGTCCATTGGCTTAACGTCACATCCACACAATTTAATGCCATATAATTGATCCAAGATCTGTCGTATTGATTTATTACCAGTCCTTCGGTAAAAACACATGTTGATTGATAACTGTATTACAAAACCACTCGCCTTGAAAAACAAAACACCCATCATTTTCGCTTTTACTGAATTTTGTAGCATGATTAGACAACTGGACAGCCACGAGGCAAGAACAAAACGTATTGCCTTGTCGTTTCAGACCTGTCAAATGATGAGCATACTGATATGATAATGCATCGATTAGAATGTCCATAACATGGCCTTTTCAATGTAATTCTGTGAGAACACGTTATCTAAATATACATTGTGTATTGCTCTAAGTTAACTAAAGAAAGAATCCGTCACAATACGTTGTAGAAGGACCCTAAAGCTTATGATTACAAGACTTCTTTAGTCTGTTGATACTGATTACAGGCCCAGATAATGTTTCTTTACAACGCATCCATTTATACCACCACGGAACTTGTGATAACCATCGTTGTGTCTAACTTTCAATTATCATTGACCAATGATAAGTATTTTAAACACCGTCTTTAAGTACGAATGTCGATATTTTTCCCCTCTTTAAATTAACTAAACTGCCTACCAGTATACTTTTGAACTTTTTGATAAATGAATATTATGTGAATAACCATAAATGTTCATCCTAACCACCCTGTCTTTCAACAATTACGTGTACACACACCACCATCTACGTGCAGTTCACACATTTCGTTTTTTATTATGAAAGCTGCAAGTAAGTCAAAAGTCCTCATCAACAAGTACATGAACTTTAAAAAGACATGTATCGTCTCGGTCAGTCTGTGTATGGATATGATGTTTGCTTGAAAACAACGAAAACGTCCGAAGCTTTCCAGTGTCATGGAGTGTTTTATCATGCGTTATAAGCGACTTATTGACGAGCCGAGCTAAGCGGCAAGCTGAGTATAAGCTGTTGCAACAAAAAACAAAAAAGACTTTTTCTAAATGAAAAATGTTTAATATTTCTATATTACGTGTATAATATGTGA
Organism: Mercenaria mercenaria; assembly: GCF_021730395.1. Classification (NCBI taxonomy): domain Eukaryota; kingdom Metazoa; phylum Mollusca; class Bivalvia; order Venerida; family Veneridae; genus Mercenaria; species Mercenaria mercenaria. Next base: position 82,165,999 of record NC_069364.1, on the reverse strand, counting down.
TTCGACATGAAGTAACGTTACAGCTCATTGAAAGGTAAATTTAAATCTAAAAAGCCCAGTCTTTTCAAAAGTATTTTGTGCTTTTCAATATTTATGAGATGGGTGTTTTTTTTGCCAGTAACTCTCTAATCATGTTATAGAATAATAATGAACATGCCGGTGACTAGCTTTTCTCAAAGCCAATCTTGTATCAATAAATGTGCTTGTATATTTCAGGACCCGATTCCCTGTGTTCTGAACGATGTGAACAGTAAATGCCCGAATGGTTATTGCTGTGTCCGAGATACATACTTGTTCTCCGAGACTTACTGCAAGCCTTTCGGACAAGATGGGGATGCATGTGTTACCAAACCGTCGTTCTTTGAGTGTCCTTGTGTGCAGAACTATTACTGTAAAAGCAATCTCGTATCTCATATTCTTTCTCATTTCGGAAAATGTCGTCTGATCTTGGACTACACAACAGAAGTGGCACCTGCACAGTTGCACATAACAGAGTCTACATCTGAAGACTTTTCAACTGAAAAACCGAATTTTGAAGGTGTTGTAGGATAGATCTCTGAGTATATATATTTTAGGACAGAAAAAGCCCTCTCAACTTGCAAGAAAAATACCATTGCCAACATGTCATAAAATGTGAAATGATGCATGAAAATAAAACGGGTTTACCCTTTTTCTTGAGCATCATTTGATTTTTCACTTTTGTATCTAAACCATATATAACGAAATGACCCCCATACATCCATACATATGTAATCGAGCCACGACTTATTTCATCTTAGATTTGGCCAATATGCACTGACTTAACTTACGGAAAAAGGCCAGTTAAGATAACACTTTCTAAATCAGGACCCTAGTTTTTAACGGCGAATTCTTATCTTTGTTTGAACGTAGTTTAACAAAATGGCGACAATACAACTTTTGTTTTTGATTCATTCTTTTACCACAGCCAGTTGTATATTTCTGGTAAGAACAATCTTCTTCTTTTCTAGAAACTTATGGTAGAAACATTATCAAATTTACACGTGTACTTGCACGTGTTCTTCTTGAACCTCAAATAGTTTATCCATTAGAAGTAAACTGCTGCTTTTCAACATGATATTCAGTATTATCTTGCATTCTACAAGTTTTTTGCATTTCTACTTGTCAAGAGACGTCACATGCACACCAGATATATTCCATATCTGGTTAGTAATTTTCCGGCATGAAATTTGATTAAAACAAAATAGCAGCCGCATCGCTGACGTAGTCGAATCAAGTCGTATACTAGTATATAGCTGCTGATACTATTAGTTACACTGCTTGTTGGTGACAGGATACGTGATACAAGCAGTGTAACGATTTTATCTTGCCGACTACCCTTTACTTACATGCTACATGTATAATCAACAAATTTGTAAATTAACAAAGCTACTTACAGTGCAGACAGGAATCCTACACTCACGTTTGGTCGTCATGTTTTGTTTATAGTTGATTTATACCAGCCATAAAATGCACAATGACCTGTGTTTTGGTTAAATCACAAAACACAAAAGCTAATTTACACAGGTTATGAACTGGTTTTGATCAGAAACACTAAAAAAACTTCTTGCTCCATCCCTTTGAAAGTCACCAGATTTCACGATGTCACAAATGCCTTGATACGTCCGCTTTCATCCCGTTTCCTGTTAAATCATTTATCTTGCACGTAGATTAAATGATCCTACAACAAACTGCCGAGTAACAAATATGTCAATTCCTTTATTTTACGATGATTTAACTAAAAACAAGATTTCAACGTCCGCGTATCCTATACAGAGTTATTCCGCTTTTACGGCTAACTTTTGTCAAACTTCATGAGCTTCAACTTAAGTAGAATGAAATCGGCAAGAAAACACTAAATTTACTCTCGGAAATGGTACTAACGCTGGAGCTAATAAATAATCTGACTTGATTCAATTACGACAGCAGTGTGGCAGCTATTTTGTTTCAATCAAAATTCATATCTGAAATATACTAGCAGGATATGGAATATATCCTGTCTCCACGTGACGTCTATTGACCAATAGAAATGCAAGAAACTTGTAGGAGGCAAGATAAAAAATTTTACTATATGTTCTGTATGGAACCTGTACACTATCGCAATTTGCCCCAAAAATACCTGCACTCAACAGAACTATCAGAGAGAGAAATATACAGCCATAATAAACATTGGGTTGATCGGTTCTTTTTCCACCATCTTTAACTAAATCACATGCGTATGAATTCAGTATACTCTCTAAATGGCCGTAAACAGGCATGTCGAACTGGCCCTATCAAAAGGTAATGTAATGCGCATTCTGACTTTCTGTCAAATTGTACATTTACCTACTAATTCATATCTGCTCTAGCAAATTATGCCTTTCATTCAAAACTTCGTTAATATTCACCCAAGCTCCCCGCAGCGATTACCTCCCCTTACGATACATATTATAATGAACGCGAGGGAAGATAACCGCTGTGAGGAGCTTGATATTCACCATCAAACAGAAGAACTATTTTCCGTGTAACCACTTCCTTTTTGTAGTCAATCAAGGGCAAAGAACTGTCCTCATGTGCCTATTTAGACACACATTTTTCTCTTAAAAATGAAAAATATTTTACCAGTAGAATGCAAGATGTATTACAAAATAAATCTGAAAGCATTACCCACCAGTTTGCACGTATATAGCCTGTATCATTTTATGACCAGTTACCGTTCAGATATCCAGTTATGATTCATTCAGCAAATATTGAAGAACAGAGTAGATGGCAAGACATGGGTTTTTTAATGCACAAGTAATGGCAATGTCCAAATTCAGGAAATGTGGAAATAAAGGGTAGTCTTAACATGGTTGTTGGTGACCATATACGAGATATACGCTGTGCAAGAATTCCGTATTAAAATTAGGCGAGATTTTTGTTTGTTTGTTTTGGGTTTAACGCCATTTTTCAACAGTATTTCAGATTTTGTTATTTTATATAACATGTGTAAAAGAGGTGTGTTTTCAAAGATTTTTGTGCCCCCACCCCCCTCCCCACCTGCCATGAGTGGTGGGGCATATAGATTTGGTCTTGTCCGAGCGTCCGTCCGTCCGTCCGAAGTTCGTGACGCGCCTAGCTCAAAAAGTATTTAATATAAATTGATGAAACCTTGCATGAGTCTTTATCATGATATGAACTTGCGCACCTTTTATTTTTCGTCTGGCTCCACCCCCTGATTCTAGAGTTATGGCCCCTGAAATAGCCAAAAGTGAACATTTTCACCATGTGACACGCCTAGCTCAAAAAGTATTTAATATAGATTCATAAAACCTTGCATGAGTCTTAATCATGGTATGAACTTGCGCACCTTCTATTTTTCATCTGGCTCCGCCCCCTATTTCCAGAGTTATTATCCCTGAAATAGTAAAAATAAGCACATTTTTACCTTGCGAAGCGTCTAGCTCAAAAAGTATTTAATATAATTGATTATACTTTGCACGAGTCTTTATCGTGATATGACTTGCGCATCTCCTTTTCTTCATCTGGATCCGCCACTATTTCTAGAGTTATTACCCCTGAAATAGTAAAAAGAATGCACATTTTTATCTTGTGACGGACCTAGCCCAAAAGGTATATGACATAAGTAGATGAAAACTTGCATGAGTCTTTATCATGATAAAACTTGCGCAGCTCTTATTTTTAAAGTTATGGCCCCTAAAATAGTCAAAAGTGCACGTTTTCATCTAATAATGTTCCTAGCTCAAAAAGTATTTGAAGTAAATTCATGAAACCTTGCTTGAGTCTTTATCATGACGTGATATTGCACACTTGGCATTCTGCTTCGGAATCGTAGCGCTTATTATAGAGTTATGGCCCTTAAGATAGCCGAAATAGTGGAACTTTTGTTGTGATGCTCATGGCTTAAAACGTATTTGGCCTAGAATAATGAATCCTTTTTTTTTTTATAAAATGTTTGTTGAGGCTATACCTCCTTAAGACTGCAAACATTTGAATTATTGCCCCTTATTTGTGACAAATGTACCAGTTGGGGCACACGCACACATTCTAGTTAAATGCGGACAATGAGCTTGAATCCCTGATGTTTGATGGGAGGGCATTCCAAGGCTTTGGAGCTGCATGCTTGAAACTTCTGCCACCATACTTTACTGTTCGACTCCTCAGACCAACCAAAGACACTGGGCCATTTGCCGACCTTAAGTCTCTACGAGGCTTATACACGGTCAGCATATCGACAATATACTTGGGAGGTTCATTGTGCATGGCTTTGTATGTAAGTGTCAAGCTTGGAAGCCAAAGCAACTCCTTCAAGACTGGTGTGATGTGATTGTATCGCGGAGTCTTGGTTATAATGCGGGCCGCTGTGTTTTGTACACATTGAAGATTTTGCAGTGTGTCTTTGGAAATTCCATACAGCAGCGAGTTACAGTAGTCTACTTTAAATGTAACCAGAGAGTTCACAAGAGACTTAGTAGCATCAGCTGTGATGTACTGCCTAGTGTGACCTATTTGTCGAAGTTGTGTATAACTAGCTCTACATAGAGAGTTAACATGCAGTGTCATGTCCATGTTTGAATCCATTCTAGAACCCAGATTCTTCACACAAATTGATGGTTTAATCCGAGACGGTCCTACTTTCACGCAGATATCTTCCGGTATTTTTGTGCGCTTTGTGTGAAACAAAATGACCGATGTTTTGTCAGTATTGAGCTTCAGCATGTTCTGATACATCCAAGAGACTATGTCTTTGAGACAGATCTCAATTCGAGATAGGGCTTCATGTTGGTAGGAAACATTTTTGGCTTAAACGACAAATACAGTTGTGAGTCATCCGCATAAAGTGATGATTCAGTGTATGGCTTCTACATATTGAACCGACGGGTTATGTGTACATGATATAGTTTTTCGGTCCTAGGACAGATCCTTGTGGTACACTGTATTTCATGTGGACTGGAGTAGACGGTTCGCCATTTACTAAGACAGTTTGGTAGCTGTCATTCAGATAAGAAGTCATCCACTCTAATGATCCCGAAGTCCTTTTTCAAGCGGTTTAGCAACGTTTCATGGTCGATAGTATCAAACGCAACAGATAAGTCAAGCATTATCAAAATTGTGATTTCGTTTTGATTCAGGGATTGAAGAATGTCATTTTGAACTACTATAAGTCACTTGGAGTTCTTTAAAATATATGAATATCTGTAAAAGTTATATTTCGCAGTGATCAGATATACCTAGGAAAAACAACAAGTAAGACAAGAAGTAGCGAGCTCTGTTTGTTTGCTTTGGAGTAAACTATTTCATGTTTTGTGTACATCTTTTCCAGGCACATGACTGTAATATGTCCAATTTATCCACACGTTACAGTACATGCCCACCTGATTCGTGCTGCTGCGAGGACCCCACAGAACCTAGACAGGTTTACTGTAAACCAATCAGCGACGTCGGTGGTCCATGTTACGCTGCAGCCAAGGAGTGGGCCGGAAGTTGTCCTTGCAATCATACACTGACATGTGTCCCGAATCTGCAAGTTGCAACATGGACTTCTAAATACGGAACCTGTCAGAATGTAAAAATTTGAAATCATTTTGACTTTTTCTTCAGAAATAAATTTCATACAAATATTTCAAAGCGTTCAAAGAATTCACTGTGCGTATACATCAGTGATAGTAGTAAACTAACATGCCATGATAGCATTTGTTATCCGCAAACAGCAGGACCTTGTACATGTTTTGCTTCCTTTGATTTTTTCTTTTTCTTTTTTTTTTCTCTTTTTTTTTTCATTTTCAAACCGAGTCTATTATCAATTTTTTAACAATACAAGATGCTTCTTCTACGTGAGTCTTTTAGAAAAACAAAACAAATTATACCAACAGTGTTCCTACAGCGGCTTTCAATTCTACATATTCCACTGGCACTGTACTATAGGCTATAAGATTTTTATTGACAAATATGCATTACATGTGCAGCGGAAATATTGCACGACTTTAGGAACGAAATATTATTCCGCGAAAGAACGAGCGCATATTTATCGATGCAATTTACATACGCATCTACACTAATGAATATTATATGAATGGTATCAATTTGTTATTAAAGTAAAAATATTGTTGTTAATGAACAAATAAATGCGACGACATATATGGTAACGACGTTAGAAATGACGCACCCCGAAGCCTAAATATTCCCCCGGCCAATAACAGATAGCGGTCAGATTTAGAAATAAGAAGGGCATGTACACATTTTACTTAATCACAAATACTAAGAATAAGAAACTCCCGACGTCGATTCGGGAAATATTGATGTTTTAGGTTCCATTGCAACTTGGTTCGTAGGTTTACTTAATGTTACAGCTAAGTGCGGTCGCAGTGGTCCAATGTTAAAACGCATGGCTTGCGGATTTGACAACTCTCCCCCCTTCCCCTCCACCCTACTCCTCCGCTTTTCTAAACAATACTTATACCATTTTTGGGGTCTTATACTTAAGATCGATGTTCCGACTTGTATCTTTTGTTACGTGAGTGATATTAAGATCAGACAGGCAATAACAAATAGGTAAAAGTTATAATTAAATAACTCTTGTTGTATAGTTAAGTAGGTAGCGTCTCTCTTATGGCTCTTAGATAAATAACACATGGCTGTGAGTGTGTTATTGATATTGTCAACCCGAAAACATGTATTAACTTACTACATTTTGAAGGTTGACAAAAAAAACATTTGCGTTCAACGGTATTGCTTTGTGGAATCACATTCCCCAGGATCTTAGATATATCACTTGTTCTTCAAAGTTCAAACATGCCATCAAAATCCAATTAATGGCCAGTTAGTTTTCATACTTTCTTATTTCCTTTTTAATTAGTCACTTTTATGTTGTGAATGATTTATTTCTGTTTTTATACTGACCTCTAGATGTCTAATACTAAATACTGTGATAGTAATATGTGACATCAAATACTGTGATAATACATAAAACTAAATTATCTGTGACACACTTGTTTAAAGATTTAATGTGCAATTTTATAGTTAAAACAAATACATGACTTTCTGTGTAATGCCGCCAATATCAGGGACCACAATGGAAATAAGGGGAACTTTGTTTCTCTATTTGTGTTATCCCTGGTATTTTTGTGCATTTCATGGTTTAGAATATATGTATGATTGTAATTAGTCTGTTTGCCACCATATTGTTGTTATATATCATGCATCTGTTCTATTGCCATGTTTAATGCTTGATTTGTGCACACTTTTACCAAATAAAAACTATCTATCTATCTATCTATCAGGGACTGTTTTGTGTCCGGTTCATAACTTTGCCATCCATGAAGTGATTTTGAAATAACTTGGCATAAATGTTTACCATAATAAGACGATGTGTCATGATTAAGACAAGATGCTTCTTCTACGTGAGTCTTTTAGAAAAACAAAACAAATTATACCAACAGTGTTCCTACAGCGGCTTTATTAGACCCCTAGCTCCAAAATCAATGTCAGACTTAGCGGTCAAAGGTTAACAGAGACTGTTTCGTGTCCGGGACATAATCCTGCCTTTCATCAAGAGACTTTGAAATTACTTGGCATACAAGTTCCCCATAATGAGACGAGGTGTTAGGCGCAAGATTCAGACCCCTAGCTCTAGGGTCAATGTCATACTTAAAGGTTAAAGGTTAACATGGTCTGTTTCCTGTCCGGCCCATAACTTTGCCATCGATGAAGGGATTTTAAAATTACTTGACATTAATGCTCGGAGGCATTTGTCACTAATAGTGACAGCTCTTGTTTTGTTTTTCTCAAATTATGTACTTTGATGCAGTTAACATACATTTACACAAGTATCTAAAATACGTATTGCATACTTGAAGTTTGTGTTTCTAGCTACAGTGCTCAATATATATACATATATATGAATATGTTGTCCTATCCTCTATTAGTAACTCGCGGAAAAGAGACCTATCAGTTGTTTTTCCTTTTCATATACATTTCTATATTGAATAAGCTATCCAGCTGACATGCGGGCGGAAGGCCTATTATGCTGGGAGCACTGTCCAGCTTGGAATTGTGCTCATATGTTCACCTGGGGTCTTCTTCCTTTACTGAAGCTAGAAATTGGCTTCATGGCATTGACTCTGTCCGTGTGTCTTATAGTGACACCAAAACAATTGTTTAAAATGTGAAAATCAGACAAGAAATAAAAAAAAATATGTAGTCATTTGTTGAAAACTATTCATGTAATGAAACGACTTGTATTTTCCTTATATATGCTTTTCCATACAACCATACAATCATGTCAAACGTACGAATAACAACTAAAAAGCATACTTTGTAGGTAACAATACATTATGGATATAAGTTTGAATGTAAAAGTCTTAACTTTGTATTAAAATTCCATATTTATTTGTATTCAGCATAATATTGCCATAAATACCACGTGTTGAAATTCCTATACAAGGACAAAACAGTGGTGTCATTGTAACTAAAGGAGTTCCTATTTCTTACGATTGATAATATCTAAATGTCTGTAACATATATTGTAGTTTTATTTCATATTATTTTTGCCAATTTAATGTTCAAAATCGAAATATTGTCAAATGTTGCATATTTCACTTTTCATAGTATCGGATTTATGTGGTTTAGTTTTTTATATGGTATCTTCGTCGCTGCTTACAGAAATGATACCTACAACAGTATTTTTAAAAAGCTACAAATCAAAGATAGAGAAATAAATAAGTATATCAACATTGCTATGTAACGTTAAACTCGTAGAATCGTTTGCCCAATTTATTCGGCAAAGTTGAAAACAAACGAGAAACACAAGTTAACCTGTGGAATGATATCTTTATTTTTTACTGATCTTCAAAAATCGAGGCTCAATAGCTCGTAGAAGGAATCTGGTTTGAACCATATCTATTCCAAGTTACTGTGCTGCCTTCACCACTGACTGCACACCTACGTGATCACTCATTGGAGCCTCTCCCTCTTTTGGAACAAACACTCTCTGTAAAACAAGTGCAAAGAATTGAAAAGAAATAATGTGAATTTGCGGCAGCCTCGCCAAGGTTTACCGGTTTTGTGACACTTCCAAGACGAAATGGTATGTTGTCTAAGCGCCTAACTCTAACCCTAACCTTTTGACTGTTTTATCGCATATTTAAAAACGTTGTTTTACAAAAAAAATATATATTACAAGTATTATAACCCATTTCACAGACGTCATTCTATTGAAGTTTCTGCTGATTCTTTTTACCGAATCAACAGTTGGTTTAAGAATCAACAGTTGACATACAGAACAATTACCGAAAATTGTTTCCAAAATATTTATCATGAATTTAAGTATAGGTTAGTGTTTATTACTAAACATTTATCAAATTAAATTGGACTATTTTAATTTGATAATTGCTTACTATAATAAACACTAACCTGTTTACAGATCAGATGAACTGTGATTGCAATGTAATAGGAAATCTAAGTAATTATGGGAAAGCTGCCTAGAAAAGGCATTATTTGTAAGATGGCAAATATGTTAAAGTGAATGTTTCTGTGTATCCTTTATGTGAAACTTTCTTCATCAATGCTTTATCTGATGTTTTATTTTCGATGTAACTCTGGGCTTAAAACAAAGGGATCAACTTTCGCCGAATTTATTTATTCTTTTCAAAATGATATATGTGACACCATTTATATGTTAATGCTTTAACGGAGAATGATCATAACCAGTTACCGACCTTTATGTTACATCTTAATACATATACAGTAACGATACTTACACTCAATTGCAAATACACATTTGCAGCGAATATGCAAATACAATGACAAAAATACAACAACAAAAAACCATTGAATGTTCTTGGAAGAAAATTTGTTTTCTACGCGATGTGTAACATTGCTGCTAAAATATACATATCGTTGAGTTAGTTCAATTATTTACCTTGGTTTTACGTATGATAAGGTTCTTGACAAACACGTGATCAATCACGCTCTTCGTTTTTCTGTCTGGTGGGTTACGGTGTGTGAACTGCAGTGCTGGTCTGGTCGTAAATCTTTTCAACAGTTGCTGGTATGATTCTGTGAATATATTAATTGTGCCTAAACACGTTGCCGACAGAAGTGGAAATAGCGGGTTTTTTTTCACTTTACCAATCAATTATTTGCATATTTAGAAATCAGTCATTTACACAATGCATTAATCAGTGATGAATTGATTATTTACTTTATGTTATAATGTGTTCAAAATGGACATACACAGGAGATTTACCAGCTTATTGAAAAGTACTTAAAGTAAGATAGACCGTGTTTGAATATATACTGTTTATAAGAGTCTCATCCATTTACAAACATCAATAAATACATATACACAATAGCATCGATATATGCAAACTGGTCATTGTTTTACAGAATTACAGGAGACTTAAAATAAATTCATACTATTGACAATATCTGTTTTAAGTTAAATTGATGTTTAATAATAAAATACATTAAAAGTTTTGTCCAAACAATATTAAAACACTTATCACTGCATCATATTTATGATAGACCTATTTCTTCACTCTTATAAATTAGCGTTAATCCTATCAAAATTAAGAGTCCCTTTTACAAAATTCTTTAAATTCTTCATCGTCTCTTAGGGCCGTAAAGTTTTCAAGATTATTTAAAGCATAAGTAAATAGAATTTCACCCAGATCATTATATAAAAAGACAGTTCGTCGAAACACGACACTCATTTTCCACTTGATTAGCGCAAAAAGGGCAAACTTTTGATAAACATTTAACCTTTCATATCTTTCGGTTTCTAATATGATTGGGGCAGTACCAGTTCTGGAATTTGCAAACGCAGCTCTATGGGTACGGGTAAGAATCATTGTACAATAATTCTCGACCAAATATTCCTCCTTAAACTTTTTATATGTATGCAGTTTCTTCCCTCCATTTCTACTGGGTCGAACGGGATTATTCACTAAATTTTCCAAAATGTTACATAACTACTCGTGCTAAGTTTTCCGGTTTTATCAATTAACAAAGCCTTGGAAATATCAATATCATTACCTATACCAGCACATTCTAACTTATCAAATGACTGCAAAACTCTATAATTCCAGTTTTTACATCCAGAACCGTTCTTAGTCATATAATACATAAACATTCTATTATTAATTCTAGATGTAAGCATATTAAAAACGAGAAACCAGTATGCATATACACATGTTGCTTGTCTAACTGTTGCTGGTTTCCAAGCCATATCCCAGCTACCTTAGTTGCAGGGGCATGTTTACACGTTTCCATGTAAAGGCACATTGCCACGTGTATAACAGATTTTATACATGCAAAATTATGTGTACCACGAACGACTACACCATTTAGTCAAACAACCTAGTGAACTCATTGTATGGCATTCTGCCAGTACTTTTAAAAGTTGCTGTTTACAGACCTAAAGTTCTGCTTGCAGACTTTGCAAAAACAGATCGGTGTCATTTTCAGCCAGAAACACTATATCGTCTGCATAAAGTAAAATGCATACTTTTCAACATTACCTATTACAATACCACGCCCTGGTGCTTGTAATTGCAAAGCTAGATCATTTACAAACACACTGAGGCCAGATCCTTATCTCGGGATAGATTTTGTTTCGAAAAATTCAGAAAATCTTGAGCTGAACTTGGTGCAAGCTGAAGTTTAATTATAAAGAGACTTTACTGCTTCAAACATTTTCCCATTAACCCCCATATTACTAAGCTTCTAACCCCTTTTCCTAAAGTCCTCGAAAGCAGTGAATGTTGAAAGTTTTGTTTCTGTTTTATTCTTATCGCGATAAGATTTGTCACAGATGATCTATTGATCTTACCCGTTTTGTTAATCCACAAGTTTATCTATAGACTCTGTCCACAAGGACAATCTCTGGTTTTGAATAGAATTGTAACAACATAATTGACTGATACAGACGGTTTATCCGTTTTATTGACAGCCGATTAAACAACTTGGTACAATTTTGCAAACCTGGTACTTGCTGGACAAGCTTCGGCGTAAATGCAAGCCCCGAGTTGAAACCACCCATAATAATGGCTGGTTGAATTCCCCGTAGACTTTTTATAAGCGTTCTCGCTTCATATGCATTCATTTCATCGTATGACGTAAATCCTTCTTGTGAAAGTTCCGCTGTAATGGTCAAAGGTATAAAGCTAACATGAAGTTTTGTTACAAATTAGTTAATAATTGTAGGTTATTACGGTGCCCCTAAAGTGACATGTTACACACTTTTTTTCCACTTAGGTAATGTGAGACTTTTTTTATTTCGTTTAAACGAAATCATTTCGTTTTAACGAAATAAGTTTAAACGAAATCATTTCGTTTGAACGAAATAACTATTTCGTTTAAACGAAATAACTATTTCGTTTAAACGAAATCATTTCGTTTTAACGTAATAACTATTTCGTTTAAACGAAATAACATTTATTTCGTTTAAACGAAATCATTACGTTTTTACGAAATGTTATTTCGTTTAAACGAAATCATTTCGTTTTTACGAAATAACTATTTCATTCGTTTAAACGAATAGTTATTTCGTTCAAACGAAATGATTTCGTTTAAACTTATTTCGTTAAAACGAAATGATTTCGTTTAAACGAAGTTATTTCAAGTGGAAAAAATGTGTAACATGTCACTTTAGGGGCACCGTTATACGGAACAACTCTTCTTCTATGATATTTTTGCCTTTGTGTACGAAGGCGGGTGCATAGGTATTATATTGATAATATGAGAAAAATCATATTTACTGTCATTAAACAATATTATATTGACGTCACGTCAATGAATCATTTGACACAAACAGGACTGTTTTATATAAAAGACATAGAATGGAAATGATACAAGAGAACCGCGTTACACTTAAACTACACATTCATAATTAATTGGACGCAACTTTACAAAATAACAGGATACTCAGTTTGATTGAGTCTGTTCACGAGAGGTAGTGGGATGTTAGCACTTTGAATCGGTTATACGTGTGCACGTCGTGCAAAATAGTTTTCTTTGGCAATGCCCTCGTGTAATTATTCCGCAGGCTTTTATAAGCGTTTTTAATATATTAAAACACTCTCATACTATATCTTCTTAAATATATTTATAACAATAGACATGTAGAAACAATCGGCAGTTCAATAGAATTAAAATACAGCCTATTGGGGAAATATGTTCAAGGTTCTGCTAAATAATATTTCGATACAAAGATGTCTCCTAATCAAACAATTTGGAAAAGGGAAGCAGTACTGCGTCACCAAATATAATAGATCGACGTGACATCAACACGTAATACTGTTTTAATAGTGTTAAAATAAGTAACACATCTCGCGGAATAACTTCCGCGTAGACGTCTAATGAACTGTTTACATGTACAGTGTGTGAATTAAGTGTACCACCATTCCGTTATATCATTTCGATAATGAAACGTCTTTTATATATAATAACAGATCAAATTATAGCAGCACACTTTTACGGCGCCTGTAAGGGCTACAAAACATCAGATTTCCGTGTTTTAACGGAAGTATGCATGGATGTTTCATATTAGAGTAGTGTTTAAACACTATTATTGAATGTAAATATAATCCACTTCCTTATGTATTTACAATTACTGGAATATACTGTCTGTGAAATATTTCAACTATGACGGTCTACTTACGTTCGAAGAACTGAAAGGTTGAAGTGCTCAAGTGTGTGCAACGTACAGTTGCAATGTCCTCAACCTGTTATGGATACATAATACTGGGGTAGATTGCAGTCATTTTAAAAACTCAATATTTCATTACGTCTCATATATTTTAAATCCCATATATATTAAACAAAATGACTATGCTTCCAAAGGATCTTCAGGTTTTATTTTCATCGCATGTGCGAAGGGCGGTAGAGAAGTCTGTAGGTGAAAGATCGAAATATCTTCCGTCAATTGAACAGCAGATTCAATATCTAATGAGAGGTGTAGCTTTAATACATGTAAGATATGATGTTCATACTTGCACGATATCTAAATGTTATATCAAATAAAATACATTTTACATTTAGTTTTCATTTTGTACTAAATTCTTCTAGTTATGACGTTCCGTAAAGGTACAAAACATTCTTAATATTACAATATTTATTTTACTCCAATACTCCAGTACTTTGCACACAACAATAAGTATATTGTTAAATTGTTGCAAACTGTTCGATATCAAATCAATAAGGGGATACTTAAAACTTACATTCAATAAAGACTGTTTTGCTATAACATAATATTTAGTTTGCTTTAGGTCTCACGCCATTTTCCAACAGTATTCCACTTTGGTAATGTCCAGCAGCTAATCTAACCAGTGTTCCGTGATTATTTATCAGCATTTACCTATTCTCCGCATAACTATATTTTCCCACATGAATCAGAGGTGGATGACAAACGATTTTAAGCATAATTTCTTCTGCCAAATCGTCACGTAAAACATACGCCTCGCCCATAGACCTGCACCATCCCTATTGAACGAGGCTTTAGAATTTAACATGTTTGAAAATATATTAAAGGTAACCTCTGCTTCAATGTATCCCCTTGTGAAGGATACTCTCGTTTTGGGGTAATACTCGTTGAAAGACGCGTCACGAAGCTTCTTCTTGGACAGTAGGACAAGGCATCCTTCATTCATTTGCCGACCACCGACGACGGGTTTCTCTGCAGCACACCTGTAAAATTTTGTAGTAAGAACTGGACTTCGAATCCAGAACAAAACTGGACATTCGAAACAAGAACGAAATGTCTAATGTCGTTCTTGTGTCTAATATCCAATGCCGTTCTTTTTTCGAATGTTCAATATCAATCTGGGTTTGAATGTCAAATGTCGTTCTTTTTTCGAATGTCCAAAGTCGCCCTGTGTTTGAATGTCTAATGTCGTTCTTGTTTCAAATGTCCAATGTTGTTATTGGTTTGAATGTTCATTTTCATTCTCAATTTGAATGTCCAGTGTCGTTCTAGTTTCAAATGCTCAATGTCGTTCTGAATTTGAATGTCCAATATCTTTCTGTGTTTGTACGTCTAATGTCGTTATCAATTTGAATGTCCAGTGTCGTTCTTTTTTCGAATGCCCAAGGTCACTCTGGGTTTGAATGTCTAATGTCGTATTTGTTTCGAATGTCAAATATCGTTCTTGTTTCGAATGTCCAATGTCGATCTGGATTTGAGTGTCTAACAGCGTTCTTGTTTCGAATGTCCAACGTCGTTCTAGGTTTGAATGTCCAATGTTGTTCTGCATTTAGATGTCCAATGTCGTCCTAGTTTCAGATGTCCAATGACGTTCTGAATTTGAACTTTTAATGGGTTTGAATGTCCAATGTCGTTTTCAGTTTGACTGTTCAATGTTGTTCTTGTTTCGAATGTCAAATGTCGTTTTGGGTTTGAATGTCCAAATGTCATTCTGGGCTTTAATGCCGTTATTCCAGCGAATGTCCAATGTAGAATGTTTAACTTCTCGCCAACTTCAAGCTTTGAATGTCCATTGTCGAATGTCGAACTTCTCGCCAACTCCACACAGTTGCTTTTGGACTAATCGAAATAATTAAAGTACTCTTGATAGAGGGTATATGTGAAATAATCTTAAAATTGTATAGACTATTTCTGATAAGAAGATTTTAATAATTTCTATAATATTTATATAATTATGCTAAGTATTATCAACTTCCACCTATTGGTTTAAGACAAGACGTCGTTTTGAGAACAATATTTCTTGCATACCAGACGGGGATTTCCGGTATTTTTACCGGTGCTGGAATATAAAGATCTTACATGCCTGCCTGTGTAAGACGGTGTTTTCCCTACCCGAGGGACAGTGTGGAATGGAAAACCGAGCGTTAGCGAGTTTTTTATCCATGCCGTCCCGAGGGTAGGGAAAACAGCTTTCTTGCACACCGGACTGGCGTTTCCGGTGATTTTACCCATGCCGGCAAAACCCATCTGGCAGCCCCCATGCCAGATGACTCTCGTGCTGTTAATGACAACTAGTTGTTCATGCACTGATAAAATATTGTTTATGTAAAATACGAAAAAAAAGCAGGTACCTTGATAGTTTCTCTCCATTCCTTATAGTATATTTCTCGATTCAAAATACGTTAGTTTATCGTAAGAACAAAACATTACGCTACAAGCGATAAAACTAAAGTGGAACTTTGTTATTGTGCGTAACGCAAAACACCATGACGTCACTTCTGCTTACGGACGTTAAGTTCCCGCGCTTCGTGTTTATTCTCTACTATAAGAAAGAGTGCTACGTAAGTATTTCTACCTGTAATTTGTAAAATACGGTATGCAAGAAAAATAATCTGCCAGAATAAAATGCTAGAATGTATACGATATGCAAGAAAAAAAATCAGTCATGTGTTTACGAATCAGATAGAAATATCCGTCCCTCGGCCACCTGCGCATGGGCGGTAATGAGGCTTGCCAATGCGCAGGTGCCCTCGGGACGGATATTTCTATCCGATTCGTAAACACATGACAAATATTATTAGTCTTACACAGGCAGACATGTTAGATCATTTTTCTTGCCTATCATGTTCAAAATAAATCGTGGAGACAAATAGGTTTGGGTATTTCCTGACATTATTTATAAAGTTTATGACGTCACAATGGTACCAGTACTATGTGACGTCACCTTAGTGCACGCTATTTTAGACAAGGTTTTTCCCTAGGGAAAGACAGGAATATCTATCCACGGCGCGCGCTCGGATAAATGTATACTTCCCCGCTAGGTAGGCAAGAATATAAGGATCTTACATGCCTGTCTGTGTAAGACGGGGTTTTCCCTACCCGAGGGACAGTGTGGAATGGAAAACCGAGCTTTAGCGAGGTTTTTTATCCATGCTGTCCCGAGGGTAGTGAAAACAGCTGTCTTACACAGGCAGACATGTTATATCATTTTGCCTATCATGTTCAAAATAGATCGTGGAGACAAATAGGTTTGGGTATTTCCTGACATTATTTATAAAGTTTATGACGTCACAATGGTACCAGTACTATATGATGTCACCTTAGTGCACGCTATTTTAGACAAGGTTTTTCCCTAGGGAGAGACAGGAATATCAATTCGGATAAATGTATACTTTCTCTGCTAGGTAGGCAAGAATATAAGGATCTTACACCCCGGCGTGTAAGATGACTCTCGTGCCGTAAATGACGTATTACGAACTACATATATGTAGAAGATTTATGTAGTAATTTAAATAAATTGAATAAAAAATCAATTCCTTGACAGTTCCTATTGGTTCCTGATAGTATATTTCTCGATTCAAATCACGTTAATTTATGAAAAATTCATAACGTTACGCTACAACTGATAAAACAAAACCGGAACTAAACGTTGTTATTTGTTTTGAAACATCATGACGTCTTTCCTGCTTACGGACGTTGGTTTCCTGCGCTTTGTTTAGATACACTGCTATAAGAAATAGTTTTAAAAAGAAAGCCATTTGATTGATTTTATTCTTATTAATATTTCTTGAAATCGATATGCAAGAAAAAGATTCTGTCACTGGTTATAGGTGCAGATGGAAATATCCGGCTCTCGGGTAACTGTTTAGGCGGTAACTCGGCAGGGGGCCTCATTACCGCCTAAACAGTTACCCTCGAGGCCGGATATTCCGATCTGCATATACAACCAGTGAAAGAATCTTATAGGACGTATGTACGTACGTACGACGGACAATGAACGGTCATAATAACTTATCTCGTGAGTATGTCTATTTATACAAGGCATTGAGCTATCAGTTCTTGAGATATTGTTGTCACTACTTACTGGGCGATATTGAAACTTGAAGTAGTTATGCAGTTGCGACATGCTTGATTATCATTTAGAAATATATTTTGAACTTCTGGCAGACAATTAGAAAGTACACATGCCGTAATACTGTTGATGTCCGTGGTGACGGTGCAGCCGTTACTCGTGGCACATGCTATATAGTTCGAGAGTCTTGTATAATCACAGGGTGGTCCTGAAATAAAAGGTCTATTTTTTGTTACTGTTTCCATGTGTTTACTTATTTCATCACAAATTAGTAGTGTTTACAAGTACTTTTGAATCGTGGAAATCAGCATACGGAACCAGTAAATCAATGAACTTGCGAGATGAAGAAAACAATTTTAAAACTAATTATCTTGCGTATTAGAGTTAAAGTCATGCAATAAAGAAGTAAATTGAAATTATCAAACTATTCAATCATCCTCTGTATAAACATTAAAATTCAGTTTCTTCATATTTAACGCATAATAAAGTTATTTTGTTTCAAATAAACGTCATTCAAGATCGATTGTAAAAATAAATGCAATATATAATACAGCACAGTGAAAGCATTGTCGGATACCCTCAATGGCCTTATGCTCGATGGCCTTATGTATTAACTTTGGGTTAATTAGCTAGCATTCCGTTGTTGTCACCTGTCAATGGAATGAAACAAATACCGACCAATTAAAATGCTGTTTATGTGTATAGTGATTTGTTCAAATGTTTTCATCAAATCATGAAGTGACCAATAAAAAGGCTGCAGTGGATATTATACAGCACACTACGAGAAAATATTAACGTAATATTCCGCTGGGTCAAAGGGAAGTAACAGTTTTCCCATAGACTTACATTGTAATGTTTTGGGTTATAGCCCTTTCTTAACATTTAAACTTTTGATGCCACCTACCCAGGGTGAAAGAACTATTCAAGACCTAAAAGAAAACAGCCAGAAATATATATGTTGACCATCATTTTTGGGCACTTTTTTCACCCGCAAGTCAGTAACCCCCAGTCCGGCAGTTAATTTTTGTTTACATTTCATGAAAATACTATATCACTAAAACAAGCAAAATTTTCAAGCAAAATACATCTTCAAATATTTTTTCCTCCATTAATCACGGCTTAGAACCTCAATTTAAGAAATAAAACAGTTTTCAAACATATTCAACAGATATTTCACCAATGAGAGACCACTTTACGTCTTAAATATTTGTCTCGGAATACCATATACTTTTTCAACCAATCAAACGCCCTGTTAGTTACTTCCCTTTGACCTAAAGAGATACTTTTTTTCTTTTTATATGAACAAAATATTGCTCAGAATGATAAAATAAACATTAACGAACTGAGATATGATTACCTTTTTACTCGGATACCCATATGCTGAAAATCGCTGACGAAATTTTGGTGGCGGGACCTGCCTGCATTCTTAGAGATAATATTTCACTTGAATCAAGAAATTCATGATATTTCAGTCACCGTACTCCTATTATTTTACCCATATGGTTCAAATGAAGCATGCGAACTAATAAATGACCCGTCTAATTGCTTGCGTGTATATTTCATGAATACGCTGATATTTATGTCGACGTTGGGTCTATTTCTTACCCCACCCACCACCAAAATCGCGTGTTTTCATAGATTTTGCACCTTATGCGCCTATCAGGCAACTTTAGGATGTAAGAGTGTATCAAAACTGAACGATTATAGCAATAAGTGGTACAGTCAAGAAAACTAATAAATTGAAATCTCTATATACGTTAAATGTACCCAGGGAGCAGTCAAAATAAGCACCTGACGTCCAGAAATTGTAGGAATTTGACTGCTGATGCTACATTCTACAGCCTGTATTAGAAAATATGACGTGCAGAAGTTGTTAAAAGTGTAATGTCACTGTTAGATATTTACGTTTTATCAGACTGGCAAAAAATATTGACATAAATCTTCATGTAATCCCGAAGATTAAGGATAAAAGTAGGAAAATTCTCAAATGAACACCATTTTTAATGCCTTTTTCAGTTTCTGTAAAAGAACAAATGCATTACAGGGGAAGCACCATGCATTTTCGTCAATGTGTTAACACAATCTAACGAAAAATGTCATTTAAGTCACTCAAAATAAACGGGACATCATAAAAATAAGCAAAAAATAAGTATTTTGCTATTAAAGGGAGGTAATTCAGATTCGTATTATCATCTATTGTCAATCGCGATTGATAAATTGTTTCCCTTTATGGTTAAATACCGTTCATTCCGTATTTCTCACATAATGAGCGATGTGCTGACGCAATTACGTGACTATATTTCAATAAATCAGCAGTTATTTTAACTATAAAGCCCCCTATTTACCGTTCAAATAAAACTTTGAAAGAGGTACTTTTTCATTTTTCGAAAATAGTACAAAAAATAAAGTAAAATTGACACCAGCGACTGTTTCAAATACAGATTTGTCTAAATATTATGTAAATTAACACAAAATGTATGAGAATGAAGTATCATTTCAGACATTCACTGGGCTTATACTTTTTTTTATAAAAAGAACGCTATCTTTATTCCTTTTGCCAAATAATATTCATTTATCGGATTTCCGATTTACACAGAGCTATCTAGTTCCAGTTATTGCTTACTGTATTCACAATTGTACATATATAAGCTTAAAATTCAGTCGAAATCATATAAATATGCATAGAACAGCATATACGCTGCAATATAGCTTTCTGAGGCAGAAAAGTACCTCTACGTCACACCAGTACCAGTAGTAATCCCATTTTTATGATAAATTTTCATGAAAAATCTATGTGAAGACACGTTTTATGTTTTAAAAGTTTTAAACGAGGCATTATCATGAAAATAAAACACATTCATCGTGTATTTCTCTGTTTACAGCCACTCACATGGCATGGCAATATAGCAATTCACGGTGTCCTTTAGGTCAAAGGGAAGTTACAGTTTTCCCATAGACTTACATTGTAATGTTTTGGGTTATAGCCCTTTTTTATTAACATTTAAACTTTTGATGCCACCTACCCAGGATGAAAGAACTATTCAAGACCTAAAAGAAAACAGCCAGAAATATATATGTTGGCCATCATTTTTGGGCACTTTTTTCACCCGCAAGTCAGTAACCCCCAGTCCGGCAGTTAATTTTTGTTTACATTTCATGAAAATACTATATCACTAAAACAAGCAAAATTTTCAAGCAAAATACATCTTCAAATATTTTTTCCTCCATTAATCACGGCTTAGAACCTCAATTTAAGAAATAAAACAGTTTTCAAACATATTCAACAGATATTTCACCAATGAGAGACCACTTTACGTCTTAAATATTTGTCTCGGAATACCATATACTTTTTCAACCAATCAAACGCCCTGTTAGTTACTTCCCTTTGACCTGGCGGTGAATGGAGGGTAAAGGAACTGATTGGTCATCGGTATCAGGCGATGACTGTAAAGCTACGCATTCATAAATCATTTACATTTTAAATCCAAAAAGTATAAGCTCATTTGATACCTTTTGTATTAAAACAACTGATTTTTTTTGTATATATTCCAAATAAAAGAAACTTTAAATTAGCAGAACAACATAAAACTGGGTAATATAAAAGCGCTCTATTTCAATTTTTGCGCTCTTTGTAATGTTTTACAGAATTTCTTATAATTTTAAAAGCAGAAACAAAAGAATACTTGAACGACAAAAGCAAATCCTTACTTAGAAATGGAAAATTTGTTTATTAATATATTGAATAAAACTACGAAATAAACAGATATATTCCAAAAGATTTTCAAAAAATATATATATTTTAAATAATTCTGCATGTTCAGATATATATTTTTTTGCAATAAGAACTCATTCAAACCCGTTTTCTCAAAACAATAATATATACTGAGAAAAATAAGGCTTAATATTATATACCCTTCTCAACTGCGCTCATTTCATTGGTCGAAATGAGTGCACGAGCGGGTCCGCAAAAAGCGATATTGACCTGCAAAAGTGATAATAGCTCTTGTGATATCACTTTTTCTTATATGTATGAAATATGGGCCAGTCAAAGGAATGAATTTGAGAAGGGCATGTAATATAACAATTACAGACCTATGTTTCGGTTAATATGTGTATTTTACTCGTCATAAGTCAATAAATGTATAATCAAATAGGGGTCAATAAATGTATAATCAAATAGGGATTATCAGATCATTACTAAAATGGAAACGTTGCCATTTCATCAATTAAAAAAATGTGATGTGATTTATGCTTATGTATGCCCGATTAGAGCATTTAGTTAAGGTTTCACTTCCGTTTTTTTGCAAGACTTCTAGAACTCTCTTACTGAAGCAAAGATATCGCTTTGACATATGTTATGTGTTTTGCGCTGAAAACATTTCACTCAGAAATCGCAGCAATATCAAAAATGTAAAATCAAGAATATGTTGAATTGTATATTATACAAAATGTCAAAACGAATACCTATAGCAACGTTAGAATAAGTATCTGATAAATTTTCTACCTTGTTAATCTATTTTTGTGTATATGTATATCATAATGCAAGGGCCATTCTAAAAATAATGACCATCGTGCTGGAACATGGTATACACTATGCAGGTGAACGCTGCAGGTTAATCTCCCCTTGATATTGTCTTAATTAACTGAAAAATACCACACCCAATTGCTTTATTCGATAAATGTTTGTGCCCATCCAGCATCTTGTTTTCAGTCTTTGAAAGAGGAAAATGTCACAATGACTTAGAATTGTTAAATAAGCGGGATGATTAATTTGTACCACTTTTTCATCACTCAGAAACGTTTGAACGATGACACTTGTGTGCCGCAGCGTTGTCACGGATCAACTGGAGACCGTGAAGACCAGTCCGAAAACGCATTTGTATTTGCATTTTCGTTTAACAGATTCTTTAAAACTTTTTAGTGACTAAATTTCCTGACTGTGCATGAATTTATTCAAGAAATTGACTTAAAAAGATGGAATACAAAACTATTTTGATACTTTTAGTTCTTTTTGCAATTACTGGTCAACAGTCATAAAGTATATCCTCGCTCATCTCCTATTAGGAGGAGTGGAAATGTGCATCATCTAAATTTAGAAACATTTTTAGCGTTTCTATAGCACGGACTTTTGCTCTCCGGTTCGGTTAACACGAGGCACGATTCGGACACAAAACGTTCTTAAACCAAAGTACCTTGTGAGAATCTCGTGAGTTCTCCCTGTTGACATGCCAAGAAAAGACGCTATCTTGGATACTATGTACATGGCGTCTTCATCAATCAGACGTCTTACAGTAGCAATGTTCTTTTACGGCATTGCTTGTTGGGGCCTACCATGACACCCCTGTCTTTAAGGACTGTCTGATCATTTTTTTGTTTACATACCCACCTGAAAACTATTTTCTCTGATACTGCAGCCTTCCAACAAGAAGCATGTAGTTCACTGAGTTTATGCCTTGCATGTATTTTAAAGAACAACGTTCTTTAATGCACTTTAATGTAAGCTCTATTTTCAGACGTTTGTTCGCTTTTCATAGCTACATGTACATGTATTCAGCCAAGTGATAAAAACTTAATATCTCCAAAACGATTTGGAAGGTTTTCAATAAAACTTCGCATGATTAAGAGTCATTCGTGTACCATCTAGATAAAACACGTATTTCTTGCTTGTCAAACTTTTCCGGAAGCGAGCGATTATCATTATTTTTAGAATGGCCCTTGTATTTCATATATCAATACATACTTGGATTTAGTGGGAAATAAATTATTTTCAAACTGATTCTCAGCTTAAAGTGTAGGAAACAATTTACATCACAAAGAGTAAAGAAACATACGTCTTTTTCCTAGCTTCTGTGGCGGCAACTTATTAACAGCCTTATGTACGCCACTGAATGAATAAGGAAAGTTCTTCTGGACGCCGTCAACTATATCTTCTACATCTTGTGCAGTAAAAACCTAAAATAAGTAGTCATTTATACATCTTAATTAATAGGCATGTTAACGATATTAAACGTTTTTACTTAACATACAAATTGGGAAGCCAGGCGTAAATTAAACAATTTCAAGTAATCAATTTCCAAACATAACGCTCCTGTAGCGTTCATAAAATGATGTAACATTACACATATATTGACTGGACAGCAGCGACGTTGGTCTCGTATGAAATCAGAAACATTAGTTTAGTTTATACTATTATATTTGAGCTCGATTGTGATGAAAGTCTTAAGCTTATCTGAACCACTCTCGAGTTTGCTTCCTGAACGAACCGGTACTGTTGTCATATGAGAAAGCATGGTCGTGACCCCAGTAGGACTCGAACCCATGATCCCCGCTTTGAGCGGCCGACATCTTAACCACTAGTTTAATTGCCCTTGATGTGTGTGTAAATTGGTCCACATAATTTGTTGATGTTTTTGCGGTATTATGCATAGTGATTCGTGGACTGATTTGATAACAACTCTTTGCATACATTCATTACATAGTTTATGCATTACACACAAAGTCACATCACAAATTTTCATGAAATAATCAGCAAAGGGGTTATGCCAAATTACTAATAAACCTTCCAACTGCGTCCTGTATAGAATCGATCGGAAGAAAATTGTCAAGACAAAAAAGATCGTGTTAGAAGAAAGAAGAAACATAATTTATATTATGTTTCATTATGACATTTTCTAAGGGCTCACCTCTTGCAGACAAACTAAATCAGCGTCCGATTTCTTCAGTGCGCTGATAATTTTCTTCTTCCTTGCTTTTTTCGTTGTAATGGCCTCTATGTCAGACTCGGTAAACCATACGTTATATGTCAGAACCTGAATGGAAAAATACTTGAACTTGACGTGTTCTTTCGTGTAACAGATGTACCGAGATATGCCTTTTAACAAGTATGGCCAGGTCTCAAAAATGACACAAAGATTAATTCAGAGTAATTAGATTTTACAAAGCTTCCACTAGAAATTATGAACTTTATATACGTACGTTCAAAGATTTCTTTTCCTTCTTTTTCCCTTCACACGAAAAAACGAGCAGCAACACAGTTATAAACTCTACCAATCGCATCTGAAATGTACGGGGAAAAAAAGATTTACAAGTTTATGTATACCAATGTATAATGTTCTTATACTATGTATTTTCATTTGACACAGAGAAAAGAAATTAAAAGCTTATCGAGCAATTCATTGTTCAATGACGAGCCCATATAATATGATTTAAAGTTCATAAAAAAATTATGTAGTTTCTTATTAAACTCTCTCTATATATATTTTTATAATGTAACTCCTAAATTTGGTAGGTTTTCCTTTGGTACTTCCGCTTCTTAACATACTGAAGTTTTTGTGACTTGTTTTTGTTTCTAATCTTCTATTCTTGAAGTATTTCTTAGAGTTGTGGTAATGTTTTAAAAGTTACATTACCACAACTCTAAGAAATACTTTAAGAATAGAAGAATAGAAACAAAAACAAGTCATAAAAATCTTCAGTATGTTAAGTACCAATCTGACTAAAGTACACCTCCTATTACGCTACGCTTAGGATCTGAACACGAGCTATTGATAGCTTCGTTCTGACGACCCTTCCGCTGGCCAATCAAAAACTAACTTACAACATTCTGCAAGCTTAAAAAAGCGTTGGGTTTTGATATCTACAATTCTTATGTGGTAAGATGTCAGATGGCCGGCTAGCTCAGTCGGTAGCTTTGTAAGCGAGGGATCCCGGGTTCGAGCCTTGGACTGACTGTAATTTTTTCTTTCTCTTTAACATTCGAACAACTCGTCTGATTGGTTCAAATAAAAATAGATTTGTGAAAATAAAAATAACAATACTGGAAATCCAAAATATACAGAAGACGTATGTGAATAGGTCGTTCTCAGATCTTCGTTTAGAAGATCAAGTACTTAAGTCAGATTGGTTAAGTACGAAAGGAAAACCTACCAAGTTTAGGAGGTACATTATAAAAAAACCGATCTACTCACTTTCAAGAACATGATTCTACCGTAAAAGTCCCAGATATTCCCGTTATTGTCAGCAAAACAATAAATTTCCTGAAATTAAATCGTGCTATTGCCTTATTATGTACTGCTATATTTCAGACAGGTATATGTTAATTAAATTGTAGTGACTTGTTTATTTTGAATGCCTTTGGATAAAAGTTTTGCGAAACATCAAAAATTAATTAAAATTTACTTTGAAGTATAAACGTGCGACTATTACAAGTAAATCACTTTTGCTTGCAGCGAACAACACTCCTGTTCATCGATAATGAAAATTCCAACTTGTATAACTCTTAAAGATATTAGATTCAAATTTCGTATACGAAAACATGCACAGTTACTACATATAGTATATATGAATATAAAATTAAAATGTTTATATGTATTGACAGTACAATCCACTAGACTTAAAGTAGTATACACTGTATACATGCATAGCTAAACACAGTATAAATATTAGTGTACAGCCACTAAAAACTGATTGTGCCATTTAATTATGAATGCAGCTCTACAGACACACTTAAGCACGACATGTCAGCTTTTCATCTACGAACCCACAGGGATCCGTAACGGAGCAAGGGTATATGGAGATTTTTGGAACTTCGTCAAATCGTTCAAAAGGTCCTTTTTGATGTTGTCTGAAAGGGTGAGTATATGCCTCGGATGTAAGATGTTTCCGTATTTGAGAGCTGTAGACCTAGACATTTCAGAAATACTTTCAAAATGAATTTTTATTTCGTTACAGGTGCGGAAAGGATATATGGATATTTGTTTAGTAACATTAGCGATGTAGCACCTATCTCAGAAAAGCAATATTTATGACAATTGTTTCCGTGGAACACACCTTTCTAATACAAGTTTCTGAGAAAATTAGTAATTCTTAGTATAACACAGCTTACGATGATAATGCGCAGAAGCGTTGCATTCATCTCATATAAGGTGGCTTAATGAAATTAGGTAAACTTGAACAATCTACATAATATCACAAATTTAGAGGAAAGCTAGCATAATTAAAAGTTATAATAAGGTAAATTCAACTATTTCTTTTATATACACGTATTTTTTACAATATAAAACATGCTAAAACGCCTTTCAAGCACTTTTACACTTCTTTAAAAGTTAGAACGTGTCATCTCCTATTATTGCCTAATTTCTAGTATGCCCCTGGCTTATAGAAGGTCGACGGTTTATAAGTAATGACAATGTGACAAACTACAGGTCTCATTCTCTACTAGTATCAACCTTATCTTCTGAACTACCACATGTCTCCAGAAACGCTTAATTTCGTTTTGCAGTCTAACGTACCAGAGTTATTAGTTTTTCAATCTAACATACTCGCATTAATTCGTTTCTAGTATTCACGTTAGTACGTTTTGCAGCCTCTTATACCACCATTATCTTTTTTTTTTTTTTTTTAATTTCTTTTTTTTTTTTGCAGTATCATATAATACTAGCGCTATCTGTTTTGCAAACTCACATACTATCATAAAATGTTATTGTAACCAACTGTAACAAATAATACTAGATATACTCTGCCAATTTAGTGTATAAACTTGCATCACGATACAAAACTTGTTTCTCATTTACAACTTTTTTAACCGTAGATGCCTTCAAATCCATTCCGAGTTGTACCGACTTTTTTAACCGTAGATGCCGAGTTGTACCGGTATGAACCTAGATAACAACTCATTACGCAATGTTTTGTATTTTCAATCTCACATTCGTTTTGTATACTCACATATTCAAGTTATTACGTTTTTTACGTATTTTTTGCAGTATCAAATGATACAAGCGTTATCTGTTTTGCAAACACACAACATTTTTAACCGTAGATGCCGAGTTGTACCGGTATGAACCTAGATAACAACTCATCACGCAGTGTTTTGTATTGATTCATGATTTCAATCTTAACAAGAAGATACCGGCACAAGTGAATACCAAAAACAAACCGGGTATCCATGAAAGAGTATCTCGAAATATTTTTGTTGATTATTTAATTGTTGTACACCTGTAAAATGCACCCTGACGCATGCGCTTCTAGAGATAAATACACTAGATTTTACTGGTCTTAAAACGCTGTAAAATAATGGACGCATTAAGAGTGTTTGCAATTTCTTTTTCAATCACGGCTACTGTTCTCTGCGACACAGTAAGTATATAACTACATGTATACTACATAGTTTGTCACATGGTCAATCGTATTGCTATAGTTTTTCAGATATAAACGGGCATCTGAGTAGAACCATCGAGATTCTGAATGCCAGCTTGTAAACTTCATCACATACCGGTAAAAGAAGTCTACAGCCCAGGAAAGGATTCGAGCCCACAGCGGTGAGGGACAAGAGATTCTAAATCAGTGATCTTAACCATTTGGCCACGGAGGCCCAAAACATCTGTATAATAATTGTCAAAGTCTGCTTAATAATGATCCTTAAATTAATCCATTGACTTAACTTCACATCCACACAATTTAATGCCATATAATCGATCAAAGATCTGTCGTATTGATTTATTACCAGTCCTTCGGTAAAAACACATGTTGATTGATAATTGTATTACAAAATCACTTGCCTTGAAAAACAAAACACCCATCATTTTCGCACTGCGGTGTCTTTAAGTATTACACGTCGTGAGGAAAAAGGATTAGACAACTGGACAGCCACGCGGCAAGAACAAAAACGTGTTGCCTTGTCGCGATGAGCATACTGATACTAGAATGACCATAACAGGACCTTTTCAATGTAATTCTGTAATTACACGTTATGTAAATATACACTGCATGTTTTTCTAGGTAAACAAAAGAAAGAATCTGTCACAATACGTTGTAGAAGGCCCCTGTCAGTTTTTTTTTTATGAAACACTTCTATAGTCTGTTGATACTGAATTACTGACCAAGATAATTTTTCTTTACAACGCATCCATTCATACGAACACGGAACTTGTGATAACCATCGTTGTTATCATTGAACAATAATAAGTATTTAAAACACCGTCTTTCAGCACGAATATCGTAAATTCTCCCCTCTTTAAATTAACTAAACTGCCTATACTTTTGAACATTTTGATAAATGAACATTATGTGAATAGCCTTATCCTAACCACCCTGTCTTTCAACAATGACGTGTATACACACCACTATCTACGCGAAGTTCACACATTTCGTTCGCAAGTAAGTCAAAAGTCCCGATCCACAAGTACATGAACTTTAAAAAGACATATATCTCCCTGTCCGTCTCGATCGGTCAGTATAAGGACAGGATGTTAGCTTGAAAACAACGAAGAAGTCCGAAGGCTTCTATGGAGTGTTTTACCATGCGTTATAAGCGACTTACTGACGAGCCGAGCTGAGCGGCAAACTGAGAATAAGCTGTTGCAATAAAAAACAAAAGAGACTTTCTAAATGCAAAATGTTTGATATTTCTATGCTACGTGTATAATATGTGTACGTGATTCGGCATGAGGTAACGTTACAACTCAATGAAAGATAGATTTAAATCTAAAAAGGTTAAACCTTTTAAAAAATAGTTTTCTTTCCACAATTGTGCTTTTCAATATTTATCAGATGTTTTTTTTTTTTTGCCGGCAGTAATAATGAACATGCCCTTGACAAAGCCAATCTTGTATCAATAAATGTGCATGTATATTTCAGGACCCGATTCCCTGTGTTCTGAACGATGTGAACAGTAAATGCCCGAATGGTTATTGCTGTGTCCGAGATACATACTTGTTCTCCGAGACTTACTGCAAGCCTTTCGGACAAGATGGGGATGCATGTGTTACCAAACCGTCGTTCTTTGAGTGTCCTTGTGCGCAGAACTATTACTGTAAAAGCAATCTCGCCGGAGATCATCACCTTTCCCATTTCGGAAAATGTCATCTGAACTTGGACTACACAACAGAGTCTACAAATGAAGAATTTTCAACAGATAAGGCGAATGTGCAAAGTGGTTTAGGATAGATCCTTGAGTATATATATTTTAGGACGGAAAAATTCCTCTCAACTTGCGAGAAAAATACCATTGCCAACATGTCATAAAATTGTTGTTTTTCTTTTTTATTTTCTTTGGTGAAATGATGCATGAAAATAAAATAGTTTGACCCTTTTTCTTGAGCATCCATTTGATTTGTCACTTTTGTATCTAAACCATATATAACGAAATGATCCCATACATTCATACTTATCACATGACTCACGTCGCCGGAGTAATAAAGCCATTTCATAAAAATGATAATACACCAGTTAGTAGTGTAATAAAGGTTTGACGTCGACGTCATTTATAGTACAGGAGACGTTGGTCAAATTGACTTGTTTATGTAGTAAAAGAAAGTAGAAATTCTGATGTTTCAACAGGAAAAGCTAACATGTGATGAAAAGAATATTATATTTGTGACTTTCCACATTGAATTTATTAAACTCGTTAAATAAAATTGATAAAATGCTCGGCAGAGCCTCGCATTTTATTATTTTATTCAACTCGTTTAATAAACCCAATATAAAAAGACACTCATGTAATATCCTCTATATATATAATCGAGTCACAAATTATTTCATCTTAGATTTGGCCAATATGCACTGCCAAAACTTACGAAAAATGCCAGTTAAGATAACACTTTCTAAATCAGGACCCTAGTTTTTAACGGCGAATTCTTATCTTTGTTTGAACGTAGTTTAACAAAATGGCGAAAATACAACTTTTGTTTTTGTTTTATTCGTTTACCGCAGCCAGTTGTATATTTCTGGTAAGAACAATTTTCTACTTTTCTAGAAACTTATGGTAGAAACATTATCAAGTTTGCACATGTACTTGCACGTTTTCTTCTTGAACCTCAAATAATTTCTCCATTAGAAGTAAACTGCTGCTGCTTTTCAACATGATATTCAGTATTATCTTGCATTCTACAAGTTTCTTGCATTTCTATCACTTGCAGACCAGATATATTCCATATCTGTTTAGTAATTTTCCGGCATGAAATTTGATTAAAACAAAATGGCAGCCGCATCGCTGGCGTAGTCGAATCAAGTGCAGATACAGATTTTTTTATATATGTTCCATATGGAAAATATACACTGTCGCAATTTTGTCCCCCCCCCCCCCCCCCCCCACACACACACACAAAGAAAACAACAAAAAAAACCTGCACTCAACAGAACTACTCAAGAGAAAAAGTTCCAGCCATAATAAACATGGGGTTGATCGGCTCTTTTTCCGTCATCTTTAACAAAGTGTGAAGTATACTCTCTAAATGGCCCTATCAAAAGGTAATGTAATGCGCATTTTGATATTCTGTCAAATTGTACATGTACCTACTAATTCATATTTTCTCTATTAAATTAAGCCATTTATTGCAGGTTTTTCATTCAAAACTTCGTCAATATTCACAATCAAACAGAAGAACTATTTTCCGCGAGACCACTTCCTTATGAACTGTCGTCTCGTGCCTATTTAGATCTATTTTTTTTATAAATATTTTACCAGTACAATGCAAGATGTATTTAAGTTTTATGAAAATTATTTATATTGCAAAAAGCATATCGAAACGCTTCTGCTCATACGAAACCCTAAACCCTGTATTTCTGTAAAAACCTTAGAAATATCAACCTGAGAAACTACAACTGTTTCTTTAAAAGGCAAGGGAGTGAACCTTTTCTTTAGCCCTTACCCTGCTAAATTTCTATAATGAACGTGTCCATTTTTCAAACTGTTAAAAGGGGTGCTTACCAAAAAGATACTGACGGAATGGCGAACAGTGCAGATTATGATCAGACTGCACGGTTGTGCAGGCTGATCATGATCTACACTGGTCGCAAAGGCAAAATCAATAGCGTCCAGCCTGGTAAGGGTAAGTATAGGATCATTTGATCTAGATTTAACAGGAAATAGGACGAAAGCGAAAATTTCGAGACATTTCTGACATCGTGAAATCTGATGACTTTCAAAAGGATGGAACAAAAGGTTTTCAATATTATTGAATAGAACGTTTGTGTTTTGTGACTCAGTCAAAATACAACTCATTATGCAATTGATGGCTGATGCTAACCAACTATAAACAAAGCATGATATAAAAAAAAACAATAAAAAAAACCCAACAAGTTATGATCAGATGATTGTCTGTACAGTAAATAGGTATGTTAGTTTACGAAATGTTTTGATTATAATAACATTACCCACCAGTTTGCACGTATTTAGCCTGTATCATTTTATGACCAGTTACCGTTAAGATTATCCAGTTATGATCCATTCAGCAAGTATTGAAAAACAAAGTAGCTGGCAAGACATGGAATTTTTAAGTGCACAAGTAATGTCTGTCCAAATTCAGGAAATGCGGACGTAAAGGGTAGTCGGCAAGATAAAATCTTAACATGGTTGTTGGTGACCTATTCGTGATATATGCTGTCGAATAATTCCGTATTAGGCGGAATTTTGGAGACAGCGTATACATATCCCTTATCCGGTCATCAACAAAGCGTGTAACTAATAATATTATTTTAGACAAATTATTGACGAACTGTATTTGGTCACCAACTAGCTAACGGGTAGAGTAATGTACCATTCATATTTATTATTATTATTATACCACATTTATATAGCACTCTTTTCATACAAACTATGTGCGTTCAAAAGTGCTTTACAAAAACATTAAAGAACACATACATACAAATACATTGGTACAAGCTTAAAAGGAATAGTAATTGAAACAAGATCATACTTAAATTTTGCTCAACGTTAAATCACAACTCTATTAAAGGAGAGCAATCCCTTTCATAACACGAAACAAACCTGTCATGATTTTGTTATTTTTGTTTGTTTGTTCGTTTGTCTGTTTTGGGTTTAACGCCATTTTTCAACAGTATTTAACATTTTGTTATTTTATATAACATATGCGATAGGGGTGTGTTTTCAGAGATTTTTTAAATGCGGACAGTGAGCTTGAATCTCTGATGCTTGCTGGGAGGGCGTTTAAAAGCTTTGGAGCTGCATGCTTTAAACTTCTGTCACCATACTTTACTGTTCGACTCCTCGGAACAACCAAAGCACTGGGCAATTTGCCGACCTTAAGTCTCTACGAGGCTTGTACACGTCCAGCATATCGACAATGTACTTGGGAGATTCATTGTGCATGACTTTGTATGTATGTGTCAAGAGTTTGAAATCAATTCTGTGCTGACCCGGAAGCCAATGCAACTCCTTCAAGAATTTGTGTGATGAGATTGTATCGCGGAGTCTTGGTTATGATGCGGGCCGCTGTGTTTTGTACACACTAAAGATTTTGCAGTGTGTCTTTGGAAATTCCATACAGCAGCGAGTTACAGTAGTCTACTTTAGATGTAACCAGAGAGTTCACAAGAGACTTGGTAGCATCAGCTGTGATGTACTGCCTAATGTGGCCTATTTGCCGAAGTTGTGCATAACTAGCTCTACATAGAGAGTTAACATGATGTGTCATGACCATATTTGAATCCATTCTAGCACCGAGATTCTTCACACAAATTGTTGGTTTTATCCGAGGGGTTCCTACTTTCACGCAGATATCTTTGGTTTTTTTTGTGTGATTTGTGTGATACAAAATGACTGACGTTTTGTTAGTATTGAGCTTCAGCTTGTTCTGATGCATCCAAGAAACTATGTCTTTGAGACAGATCTCTATTCGAGATAGGGCTTCATGTTGGTAGGAAACATTTTTTGGCTTAAACGACAAGTAAAGTTGTGAGTCATCAGCATAAAAGTGATGATTCAGTCCATAGCTTCGGGTTTTGTGTACATGATATAGTTTGTCGGTCCTATGACAGATCCTTGTGGTACACTGTATTTCATGTGGACTGGAGTAGAAAGTTCGCCATTAACTGAGACAAGTCATCCACTCTAGTGGTTTACCAATGATCTCGAAGTCCTTTTTCAAGCGTTTTAGAAACATTTCATGGTCGATAGTATCAAACACAGTTGATAAGTCAAGCATTTATTTATCTATTTATTTATTGACATTTAAGATCAATAGCATAAAAAACAACACAAAGCAATAAATATAAAAACACAGCATATAAAAACAATTTCTTTACATGGTTATAAAAACAAATCTGTATTTAAGACTAGGGTAAGATGCATACTTTTCAATAAAACTGAGAATTCTAAGCCAGGTGTTATACTTTAAAGAAAGCATGAGACCTATGGATAACCCATTAAGCTAAAAGCTTATTTCTAATGGGGTCCATGCTAATCTACTAAAAGATACAGTGTTATAAAGGAAAAATAAAATAAAAAAATACCCAGATTTTGGTACAAAACGGGATTACTAAAAGTATGCATAACACATTACATAAAATTTATACATTACAAAAAAGTGTATGTTGTTATCAACATTATCACATGTGTGTTAAACTTATTTATCACAGATACACATATCACATACAGATCAGTAATATACAAAGTCACTTTTACTTTCTGCAGTTTGTTTATCCAAGAGAAATTTCTTAACTAAACTTTTGAAAGTTTTAATATTCTTAATATTTTTTTATGTTTTCAGGAAAAAAATTCCATTCCTTACATCCGGTATAACAAAATATCTGTTTACTAGTGTTATTATTAAAACTAGGTAACATAAAATTCTTCTGAGTGGATCTGGAACTTTTAACAAAATTATCACTCAAGTATGAAGGACAATTGCCATAAAACACTCTATGCATATGATTGAGTTGTAGTTGCTCCACTCTATTTTCAACATTTAACATATTTAGGTGCACATAATCTTGCCAAGTAACAGAATCCCTAGGAGAATAACCCTTCATGAATCTAATTATTTTGTTTTGCATCACCTGTAATTTGTGTTTTAAAACTTTATTCAGATCTTCATACCAGGACGAACAAGAATAATGAAAATGACATTGTAAAAGTGCAGAACATAAAAGTTTCCTTGCGCTTTGGGCCAAAGAGAATGTATTCTGTTTTACCTAGGTGAAGGGATAACTTATTGTCTATTAACCAGTCTGAGCAACTTTCCAGTACTTGACCAAGTTTGACAGAAATAAAATCTGGATTTTTATGACTAAACAAAATTGTGCTGTCATCAGCATATAAGATAAGTCTACAGCCTTTTTCTATGCTAGTAATCATGTCATTAACATAGCATAGGAACAGGAGGGGCCCCCTGACTTCTATCTGATAGATAGGACTTAAACCATGGAATTGACCTGACCCCCATCCGCTCTAATTTTCAAAACAGGATATCATGATTAACTGTATCAAAAGGTTTCTGAAGGTCTAACATTATCATACCTGTATAATGATTTTTTGAAGTATTCCACTTAATAGTATCTAACAGATGAATTAAAAAACTATCTGTAGGATAAGACTTTCTAAAACCTGACTGATAATCATAAATAATATTGTGCTTTGTCAAAAAAGATTCCATTTGAAACAATACTTAAGATGCTGACAGGTCTACAATTACCTACATCCAATGCACTGCCTTTCTTGTGTAAAGGTTTGACTCTAGCTTGAAAATCAGAAGGAACCACTCCTTCAGAGATAGACATTTTTACAATAAAAGTGATTGGAAATTTCAAAACATCAGCGCCATCTCTTAAAAACCTAGCAGGTATGCCATCCAATCCTGTACTTTTACTTGCATTCAAGGCACGCAACTCCTTAAGAACAAAATCTTCTGAAACATGTTTCAAGTGAAGTTCCCTGTTATCAGGGTTCTTTTCTTTATAGAATCTTTACCAAAGTTGTGATTTCGTTTTGATCCAGGGATTGAAGAAGGTCATTTTGAACTTCTTAAGCTATTATTATAGGTCACTTGGAGTTCTTTAAATATATGCATATCTTTAAAAGTTATATTTCGCTGTGATCAGATGTACCTAGGAAAAATAACAAGTAAGACAAGAAGTAGCGAACTTTGGAGTAAATTTTTTCATGTCTTTGTGTAACTCTTTTCCAGGCACATGACTGCAATATGTCCAATCTATCCACACGTTACAGTACATGCCCACCTAATTCGTGCTGCTGCGAGGACCCCACACAAACAGGACAGTTTTACTGTAAACCAGTCAGCGACGTCGGTGGTCCATGTTACGCTGCAGCCAAGGAGTGGGCCGGAAGTTGTCCTTGCAATCATACACTGACATGTGTCCCGAATCTGCAAGTTGCAACATGGACTTCTAAATACGGAACCTGTCAGAAAGTGACAATTTGAAATCATTTTGATTTTTTCATCAGAAATAAATTCCATACAAACATTTTAAAGAGTTCAAAGAATTCGCTGTACGTACATTGTAGTAGCAAACTAATATGCCGCGATAGCATCGTTATCCGCAAACAGCAGGACCTTGTACATGTTTTGCTTCCTTTGATTTTTTCTTTCATTTTTTTTTCATTTTCAAACCGAGTCTGCTCTCAATACAAAATACCTGCTTCTACGTGGGTCTTTAAAAACCCCGGCAAATTAAACAGTGTTCATACAGTGTTTTTCAGTTTCAGGTATTCCGGCAATATAATGAAAGAGTGTATGCAGGTGATATCTATAGGTTATAAGATTTTTGTTGACAAATATGCATTACATGTGCAGCGGAAATATTGCACGACTTAAGGAACGAAATATTATTCCGCGAAAGAACGAGCGCATATAAATTTATCGATGCAATTTACATCTACAGTTATGAATATTATATAAATGGTATCAATTTGTTATCAAGCCTGGATTAAAGAGAAAATATTGTTGTTAATGAACAAATAAATGCGACGACATATATGGAGACGACGTTAGAAATGACGCATCTCGAAGCCTGAATATTCCTCCGACCGATAATAGATAGCGGTCAGACTTAGAAATAAGAAGAGCATGTACACATTTTACTTAATCACAAAAATACTAAGAACGTTGGTTCGGGAAATATTGATGTTTTAGGTTCCATTGCAACTTTGTTCGTAGGTTTACTTAATGTTACGACTAAGTGCGGTCGCAGTGGTCCAATGTTAAAACGCATGGCTTGCGGATTTGACCTCCCACCCCATTTCTCCGCTTTTCTAAACAATACTTATACCTTCTTTGGGATGTGTTCCGTGTTGGCTGCTTTGAAGCCAGGAATCGAAGCAAATTTTCTGTTCTTTACACCATGATGCACAATCTGAAATGACTATAATTTTCTTCTGTATGACTATGAATAAACTAAGAAATTCTCTCAATTAACCTGACCAGTGTAATAACGTGTTAGTTTACACACAATTTATTTTAGGTCGATTGTGAAGGAAGTTTTTTAACTTAAATGAATCACTCTCGACACCTCATTCCTGATGGAATCCATCGCCACGAGGGTATGAGAGAAGAGGCCAGTTTCCCTTTTAATGCTGAGCGCCAAGCAAGGGAGATACTGGTACCATTTTTACGTCTTTGGTACGACACGGCCGGGGATCGAACCCACGACCTCCCGCACTCGAAGCGGACGCTCTACCACTAGGCTATCGAGGGGGTTGATAATGTGTTCTCTGCTGGAAAAGTAAAACACATAGCCGGTGGTCGAATTCGCATTTTTTTTTATCCATTTGTTGTGGTTTATCTGCCTAGCTAACCGACCGTGATGGTGCTTTTGGCGTTTCTGCAATAAATGATTCCACTGTATATACTGTGATAAAAATTATTGCGTTTTGGGTGTTATGCTACAGGTTTTGAAGCTTGGAAATTGAGAGGCCGGGCCAGTTCTACTGAATAACGCCCGTAGAAGAGTTTTATTTACTAATATTTGTTATTTGAACATTCAATGTTTACACATATTGTCTTATACAATTTAGAAATATATAATTTAAAATTCATTTTGGAGATAAATGCTTAAATTGTATTATTTGAAGAGCTTTTAATTGTCTCGAACAGAAATCTCCGACTTACAACCATGCGGCAATTTTGGCAAAATTAAGCTGGAAATAATCGCCAGTATGAGATATGAAACGGTTTTATTTTTCATATAAAATCTTACTGAGACACGTGTAGTTTAAAAGGAAGTTTATCACCTGATATTTAAACATATTCCCAACAGAATATTTTCGGAGGAGTTGTAAAAATGTGCGTAATCACGACACAGGCGTACTTTATCAATTAATATCATAATATGCATTAAAGTAGAGCGGTCCCGCATGAAGTGTTTTATCGCGTACCGCGTAGCATGAACTAGATAGTGTCACGATTGGCTGACTCCATTATCAGCTGCACGCGCCAATTCATTGGGTCGCAAAACGAGCAGGTGGCACGCGGGCACGCGCTTCTTGCTTGTTTCGCGTATGGTGGTTAGAATTATACTGTTGTCTGCAATAAAGATCAAAAGAGTTTAGTTAAATATTTCATATTAAAGAGTTAAATCACACGCGTCTTCTATTGTCCGGTAGATCCTTTGATGTTAAGCGTTGTCGGAAAAGGATAGCGAGGGCATTTGCCAATTCAGACTGTATATGAGCATCTCAACCAATCTGTTAATTTGCTTCAAGCAGATAAATATAATGAAAAAGTGGAAAATACATATGTGTGTTATGAACGTCACGAACGGAAAAATAAATATGTGAGATAGTAGTTTTATATCGTTAAAGCTAAACGGTTTATTTCTTAAATCAATCCATTTCTACGTCCAGGTCACCATCATTTTCGTACTTAACAATATAATTGTCTGCACAGGTCAAAAATATCAACGCATAGATACCATGGAACACAGTCAAATGTGAGCGTATTTTACCCTCAATGCTAAATGTGTACATGTAGTCACTCCCTGACGCACATTTGTGACAGTCCCTGCTTGGCACGTTGAGTTACAGCTGAGTTAGAGACTTACATAACCGGATGAGATCATTTTCAATTATCGATGGTATGGGTAAGGTTAGTCTGTGTTCAGACCTAATGTTTTGTTCATAGGAGAGAACTCTTGAGACTATTCAAATTCTGTAGTATTATGTCCCTTTTCTTCTCAAAACATTAGGTAATCAGAGCCAGGACTGAGGAAATCAGAATTATTTACAGATTTTTATTCTAAAAAAAAAAAGATTATCTAGTCGGTAGCCAGACTAGGGTAAGGTATCCACGCGTAAATACCGCGTGCTGTTGTGTCTAAAACCCGTATACATTTTATATGGGACTGTTCCTGCTTGGCACGTTGAATTACTGCTGAGTTAGAGACGGGATAGTATTCACATGTATATACCTCGTGCTATTGTATTTAAAATACGAATACATTTTATATGACTGAACATTATAGTATTTGCTGCCGAGGTGTGCGGTGTTTCACAATGCCAGTTTTAGAAGTTGTGCACACATTATGACGTATATGTAAAACTTTGTTATGAAATAATGTAGAATATCTCTCGTTTTAGATTTTTTTCATTGTTCTCTTAGCATTGATAAGAAAAGGATTTAAACAGTTGATTATTTCATTAGGTGTCTTTGCGGCCGTGAGTTCATTGTTGCTGACTTCGAATCGCTTGTCTCATAAATCATTAAATGTAGGTGCGAGCCTCGCCTTGAGACATATTCTTCCTAATTATAGTAGGACGCGATACCAGCAGCGTGCAAAATGGCGGTGGTCCTAACATGCATCAAATACTGTAACTAGTAGTACTAACTACAAAAAGTTAATACCACATAAGCGGGTTCAACTTGGAAAGAATCAAAACAAACTAACATACTTATTTCATTTAAAGTTCCTAAATATATGTTTCGTAAGAGGTGACGACTGCTTCCTGTGACATCGACTCTGCAAACGGGGATTGAGAATAATTCTCACAACCTCTGGATAGGCTTCATTGCTCAGTCACTGCTCCTCGTGCTGCTGCAAACAGTTAACAGTTCCTGTGCATAATCGTTAAAGACTGCGATATTGGTTTTTTTTTTTTTTTTGAAATAGTAAAATTCTATATAAATTGCCGATCCCTAGTTAGTGTTATGTTCGACACCGTATTTTGTTGGGCTTAAGTCAGAACTTTAAAACGAATTGACTGAAATCTATTTATGATCCCTTGTAATAAAACACTTATTGAATGGCTCGTCGGTCAGTAGTTGAAACCCTTCGAACCTCGGGTAATACATTTTTAACTATTGTCCGGCAAGTATTTCAGTAAGTGTGCATGTCAAGACGTTAATATTTTAGGTGGTAGGTTTAGGACTCGCACACGTTAATCTTTTTCGATTTTGACCTAATATTCCGTGCGGTCGAGATAAGATATCGTACGCTCGAAATAATATGTCAAAGGAAATTGTGTCACTATGCATTTTACAGCTGAGTATATTTCCAAACAACTTCAATTCAAAGCCTAAGGCGAAATTATGTTGTTGTAGTATTGTTTCATTAAAAATATTGGTAGATATAACCTTTTGTCGTAAAATATCAATCTTCTAACTGCAGCATGACTAAAACATTGATTTTGGATTATATCTTTAGTTATAAACAGTTAATACGCAACTGCTGTTAATTTATAAAATCAGTGTTAATCAGCTCGCGTGCCCGCCCCATATATCCTCTAATCTGATACAGTCGGGTCTTTTATGACAGTCCTTTTAGAAAAAAGCAGGATTCTTATCGAGACGTTTGGATGCGGGTTTGGATTTAATGGAATTACAAAATTTATTATCTATTCAGTTTTATATGACTTGAAACCGCCTTTATCCGATCTGTTTTATAGCAGGTCACACAAAAAATGTTATAAATGACTCTAAAAAGAAGAGCGCGGATGAGCAGCGAGCTCGAGACGTACAAATTTTCTCAGAGAGCAAGAACATAGCAATTTCAAAGTTCCCAAACTGTCACGGTCCCAGTGACACTAGACCCTTTCGCATCTGCTCCCTAAATAGCCTTTTATTAGCCGTGTCGGTATTTAAAGTAACAATTTACGTTAACAATGAATGTAACAAAATTAGCAATTTAAAATCCCATGCATAAAACTACTGCCTGCCATTTAAAATTGCCTGCCACTTAAACTACCGACGTCTGTGGGAAAATGTTTCCCCCTGTTGTATGTCTTTTTCCATAATATAAATTTGTGCAGTTTCTGCAGTGCACAATAAATAATATATGTTATTTAAACATGTACAGCAGATACTGTATATTAGTGTCTCTTACAATTCAAATATGAATAGCTATGTATAATATGTGTAATGTATCTGCGATATGTCATTTTTATAATAATAAAGTCAATTATAGAGAACAGTATACATGTTAATATTTATTCCATGAAAAAGTTTTAAAAAGCTGCAACTTTTGAACAATGATTATGAAAAATGAGAAAACGGGTCTTTGTCAAGCCCGTCACGGTAAAGTGGGCTCGATTACTACAGAGTAAGGTTGCGTAGTAAAAGGATGATGAAGCGTATTTTTATACGTCGCGGTTACTTTAACAATAATAAAATGAGCCGCACCATGAGAAAACCAACATAGTGGCTTTGCGACCAGCATGGATCCAGACCAGCCTGCGCATCTGCGCAGTCTGGTCAGGATTCATGCTACGCAGGCTGGTCTGGATCCATGCTGTTCGCTTTTAAAGCCTATTGCAATTCGAGAAACCGTTAGCGAACAGCATGGATCCTGACCAGACTGCGCGGATGTGCGTGAATCCATGCTGGTCGCAAAGCCACTATGTTGATTTTTTCATGGCGCGTCTCAAATGGGGAAAAAGGTTATTTGTAGCTTTTTGTATATCGTGGGTTTATGCTAACTTAAAATTTATGCTTTAAAGATATTTTAATAAGATAACTATAAAAGATAAGTAGGTATGACTAACTGTGTAAATTACATGTAATTTTCAAGCCGAACACGTGGTGTTTTATCCTCAACAGTGAACTTAAGTTGATTTATTTGTTTTACTGAGGAATTGACTACAATTTCCTGTTTTTAGAACAAGGTATCAGTAAATAATTGTTATCATTATTATTGTTGCTGTTGTTGTTGTAATACATACACGTTTTATTCGGATTGAGCTGCGGCTGTCTCTCCATTCGCTTTAAAAATGAGATTACATTAAATTAAATATTGTATCACATGTGTACCACTGTTTTTTCTCTCTCTCAAACAAAGGTGATTTTTATCGTTTACCCAAACAACGGGTTGGTTTACAAATTGTC
This sequence comes from Mercenaria mercenaria, assembly GCF_021730395.1. NCBI lineage: Eukaryota > Metazoa > Mollusca > Bivalvia > Venerida > Veneridae > Mercenaria > Mercenaria mercenaria. The sequence goes on along the minus strand of NC_069364.1, from coordinate 82,124,160 downwards.
AATTTATCAGTTTTCTCCAATACTATCGATACAGTAACCCGCTTAAATTCCTTCACATATGCCGACTTCACACAAATGAATAGAGCGTTCGCTACCGAGCCTTTGTCCCTTATTGGGTAAACCCGGCGTGTTAAAGGGACCAGCTGTCGGTTGGGAAAACATCTGTCGTTCAAACGCGTGAATCAACATAATGGAAAATGTAAATAGTAGTAAAATGTTAGCTGGATATGCAATCACTCTTGTGTATACATTGCTGAAATAAACATTAAAGAAAATTTATTTCGAATATCAGTTTAGATTTTCTTCTTTGCAAGGTTGTGATTATTTATAAAAGAAAGAAAATCAACTGTGTTTAAAATGGATAGAGCATAATATATTGTGTTATATCATATAAAATACAGGTAGGTGCAATTCTAATTAAATTAACAAGTAAATTTTTTCAGCTGTTAAATTAAGGCCGATTTCAAATTTTTGAATAGGCCTGTTTATATTTTTTGTCAAAGCATCGGTACTGATAATTTAAGAATACGTGGCAGTTTAGCAGATAAATATCAACACTTGTTATTTATAATTGGCAGATGAGCACTTTGATATCAGTAGAGATTATTTGTTGTTTCGGTGTAAGATTGAAATATCTTACACGAGTGAACACCAGATGCAATATTTTCACGAGGGGCATAGCAACTAGTAAAAGATATTTTAATCTTAGGTCTACATGTAAAAAAAATCTTTTTATTTCATGTTTTGACTTAATTTTCCCTTTTTATACTTTCTTACCAGTGAAAAGTATAATTGATATTTTTCACTGTGAAAATACCAGATATATTTCACTATAATATTTCGATTATTCACGAAAAAACACGTACTAGACTTGCTTTTTTTTAATGAAACATGAGTGGACTAATTATCGACCAAGAACAATTTAACGTTCGGCTATATCAATTATAAATAATCTATCTAGCTGCCATTGTTCGGAAATGATTAGTACTTAATAGACTAGCCACTAGACTGATAATAAAGAATTTGTCACAAAATTTCTGTTTTTTTTTTTGTGATTCTCCTTTTATTCTATGTAATAGTGACAAAGCAAGTCCATTTGAATCTTCCCTTCCACCTCCTGCAATATGTTAATTACAATACTGTGGATTGCGATATTGGGTGTGAGTTCATATGTGTTCCAAAATGATGGAAATAAATCACCAAAACAGCATGAGTGAAATTGTCATTTATTTCCCTAAAAGACGATTAACTAAAATATAAAGATATACTTATCTTGTATGTAATTATAAAGCAATTGAATTTTTTGCCACTTTTAAAAACACATAGGTACGCTACAAAAACCGCCATCAGCAATGACACTGCGCGCCCACCCGAACACCCACAAAAAGACAATCCACAGCAGCTTAAAAAATTTAAGATATTTGATTAAACCTTTTGCAGATTTTCTCAGAGAACTGATTCTAGTATTGTGATATTGCACTTAGGATATAGACTCGCTATATTCGCAATTTTAGAAATAAATTTTAAAAAACAGAACAGAACAGAACAGAAATTTTATTAACGAGTACACTACAGGTACTTTGTTAAACATGATTTACATAATACAATTTAAAAAACAACAACATATATATCATAGTCTAAGAGCTAGTCTAAACAATGATCTGTCAGTAAAGAAAATGTAAACATTTTCTTGATCAGTAAATAATTAAATAGTAAGTAAATGTTCAATAATAGTGGCATGTGCATATCATAAACTACAGACAAATTGTTATATACAAAGACAACAAGCATCCGGCTCAGTGGACCTAAAAGTCACCTCAACAGTTAAGATCGTAAGTGTGCGTAAAAGTAAGTAAGTTAATAAATGCGTTCATATCTAACTGCTACCTACATTATTTGTTACTTGTTTGAAATTCTTAAAGACATAAGGTCTGCATTAATAGGTATAACCTTCAGTTAATTATAATTATGCTTAGGAAATTCATTGAAATGGCGAATAAATGATACAAAATATATGAAGTTAATACTAGTCACCCCTGATGAAGTAATTGCTAACTAACTGCAGTCAGGTTTTTTACATCTAACAGATTTTAAACACATTGAACGAATTTAAAGTTCATAAATTAGTACGAAAGCGAATTGTATTTAAAATGCATTAAAGGGAATTTATGTTCATGCGATTGGAAATGAATTTCATTTTTCTAGTTTGTCTTGATCAAACAACGAATTTCTTTAAACCGCATTTCTATCATCACTCCGCAAATAAAAAAAGTTTGAAGTTCTCTTGTCCTAGAAATCTGAAAAGAATATTTTTGATTAATGCAAAGTATATATTTTGCTCCCCGAGAAAGCCCTTCATTGTTTGTAGGTAGTTTTGCACGTTTGAAAAAAAACCGGAGTAATGGCGTAACGTCAGTTATCCGGATAATCTAAAATAAAATCTGGACTCTGCAAACGGTAACGAAAATAATTTCATTAATAAATGGCAATCTGTGAGTAAAATTATTAAAATGGCAATGTAACTATCTTTCTAGAGGTAAAAATATGATACACGTTCAATATACAATAATCTTTATTTGAGTCTCATCATTGTACATACATTCAGTATTTCCAAATAATGGCTCAAAATCAGCTTGAAATGTGCGAAATCCATTTAAGCAAGATCAAATATCTTAAAAACAAGCACACGAGTTATACATTTTATTTCACCGTATTATAAAACATATGTTAGTTTATAATCATGCGAAGTTTCATTAAAATCTACATGGTATAAAAAATACCGCGAAAATGTCATCAAAACTGTGATTTTCCCATAGACTCCCACTGTGAAAATTTGTATGTGTGTCCAAAATTTTCAGATCAATCGAGCTAATTACCAAGCATACGACTCTATCTTTTTATTTATCTTATTTTCTAAGTACAATCTGAAGATTTGAAAAATCGGAGATTAATTAAATTCTACATTGTAGAAAAATAATATCCGAACGCGCAGAACTACCTTAATTTTATTCAGCTTAGTACAATACTTGAATACATTTTGTATCGTAATACCGGTAATACCAATTTGTTTTACTAGTTTTATACTTGGCTTTTCGACAGATGTTTTCACTGTATTTCATTTTGTAAGTTGTCATGTTTTTACGCTAAAATATTCATGTTCATATTTATTTACAAATGCAGTCATTTAGGAAAATGGTTTTGACTGTTGACCGGCAAGTCATTTGATAAGTGTACAGTATTTCAGGATTCCATATATAAATAGCCGGTTCTTAGTTTGTTCTGTATGAAAGGTCAACACATGTTTGCAGTTGACGAAATAAAATATGTGATAATCTATTTATGATGTTATATTATAAATACTTATTGAATGGATTGCCAGTCAATATTAAAAAAATAATTGACTGACAATAGTCAAAACTATTTTCCCAGATAGTATGGACAATTGTCTGACAAGTTATTCATTATACATTGTGTATACTATTTGCTTTAGTTCTGAATTCAATTATTCGAACATTGGGGAAATAGTCTTGACTATTGACCGACAATCCATTGGGTGCAAGTAGTTTTGTCAACATTTTATCGGAAAGCAATAGAATATGGACCTCTGGCAATAGTGTTGACTATTCAGTAAGTGGTTTTTTTTTACATGACATCAGAAATAAATTACAATTTTTTTTCTCTCTCAAATCAAGCAAACCTTTTGGACTATACACCGGTTAATAGTAGAAACTATGGTACATTTATGTACATACCTACACCAACATGAAGAAAGATACATGATCTATGAAAGGAATCTAGGAATTTAATAAAACTATTTTGCGACATCTTGACATAGTGACGTTATGACGCAATACATGTGACCTAGCGCTTGTAAAATATGCCGGGGAACAATTTGGTCAGAAACCATTGTAAATTGCAAATAGATCCACATGAAATAGAAAGAAAATGTGTTTGTTTTACATGTGGGATGGTAATATTTTTCACCTGTGAACACCATGTTTTACATTTTTATACATATTCGTGAAAATATTGCATCTGGTCTTCATATTTCAATCTTGCACTAAAACAAACAAATATCTTCTATAACATATTCAAATACACCCAATATGTTATTTGCGTACTGTTTTGTTACGGTTAGAAAAACTGGCAACAGCTTTTAATCATAATTGGTCGCGTTTCACAGTGACATACTTTTTCACATTTTTGCAAATACCGAATGTCACAAAAGTTCTCAACAAAGTCGGCTCACGTTTAATTGAGTTGACATATGTGTGACCTTTACCTTCCTATGGACATCATATGGCGATAATAATTCATCTATGTAAAGTACCACCCCTTCATGGCATAAATACCTATCAAACACCTGATTGATACTGTGTTTTTTGTACTTTCAGTGCAATGTATATGGACGTTTCGATGGAGCACATGCGGCCTGACAAAGCCGATCGTCCGGTGGAAGCGGCACAATACGCATCGCAAAGCCAGCAGAGGCAACCTTTTATCCCGACCAACATGTTCCTACATGGATATAAGGACTGCGCGCAAGAGGCACTGTGGTACCTTACAGAAGTAGAGAAGTTACCTCCAGATCATTCTACAGTTGTAGGACTAAAGGAACATCTTTATGAAGAATATCGTTTGTTCCGGATGCAACATATGCTCAGAAATGCCTTACAAATGTGTAATGAAGAAGATATGTATAAAGCACTACCCGGTACAAAGCTTAATCAAGAGAGAGAAAACGATGTAGATACCTTTGATGTGATACTAAATGGCGCTAAAGAAAGCGTCACTAAGTGTGCAATACAATCAGAATCTGTGCCAAAATGTGAGAAAAATGTACAAGAATGCTCTTTTACAGCTAACACAGACAGTGTACAGAAAAACAACAAAGGTATTTCGAGTAATTTCGAAGAACAGTCTGTAAAAAGTCCAATGTTTGAGGATCAGGAAAATGACTCTGAAACTGAACTTTCACCTGAAGCTTACAAGGTAGCTGTAGCACTTGCTGAGGAAATCTACTCTCTACTTCAAGGTCAAGATGATGTCATCGAAGAGCAAGGTGATCTAGATTACTGGAGTGATACCGACATTGAGAATGAAAGTGCTGACGAAGGCTTCGAAGAAATGATCGAACCTTAGTATTTCTTTATGTTTCTGTTGAATATCTTTGGTTTTATTTTTACAAAACTATTTATTTCAAATGTTACTTTTTACATACATATTTCTTCTTTGTTTAGAATTGTACATTTTATATTTACAACAGGTTCAAGTTACATGTAGACATAATTGAGATTAACTATAGTTTTACCATCATATATAAAACATTGATTTTCTTCAAGAAATGAAAGCTTACGCCGTAGTCAGTTTCCATCTATGGAAGAGAGCAAGCGTCAATACGCTGATCGGCAATTGATGTCCTCCAACTATCTTTAATTACCATTTACCGAGTAATATGAAAATTAATTAACCTTTACCTTGCTAAAGTTCTAAAATGGACTGGCCATCATTCAGTTTGGGCAATACCATTTATTATTAGAATGGGTGTTCACTGAAAATTTACTGACTGAATAGCGAACAGTGCAGTCCATGATGTGCAGGCTGATCTTGGTCTGCACTGGTCGCAAAGGCAGAATCACTTGCCGCCAGCAGGCTAAAGGCTAAATGTTTAAGTTTAAGGAAATTCTGTTCCCGAATTTCATTCAGTATTCTTTCTACTCCATCATTCATCATCTGCGTTCTACGATTGTCTTTTTACTCTCTTTCGGCGATAGACAAATAACAATATTTCCTATTTTATTTTAATTAATAGATTTTCCTTCCTATGAAGAACCTACCTGTGTTTATTATTTGGATTGTGCCTTTACGCATGTCCCAAGCATGTCAGCAGGGTTCCTTCTTGGTCGCTAAGGAGTTATATCTGAATGTGGTTATGTTTTATATAGTCTATTGGCCCATTTGATTGAGGTATTTTCAGTGCATTTGTCTTGGGTTATGATTCTTGCATTCGTTTCGTCAGAAAATCTTGTCCAATGTAAAAAGTTTTTGTTCCTGTCAGTTTGCACCTCGTCGTGTTTTCTTTTTTGCTTCATTTCATTTGCGCATACCATTAAGATTATAAGATTCTTTCACTGGTTATAGGTGCAGATGGGAATTTCCGGCCTCGAGGGTAACTGTTTAGAAGGTAACGAGACCGAGTTGCCGCCTAAACAGTTACCCGAGAGCCGGATATTCCCATCTGCACCTATAACCTGTGACAGAATCTTTTTCTTGCATACCGATATCAAGATATAATAATAAAAATAAAATCAGTCAAACGGCTTTCTTTTTAGAACTATTTCTTATAGCAGCGTATTTAAACAAAGCGCGAGAAATCAACGTCCGAGAACAGGAAAGACGTCATGACGTTTCAAAGACAAATAACAATGTTTAGTTTCACTTTTGTTTTATCAGTTCCAGCGTAACGTTATGAATTTTTGATAAAATAACGTGTTTTGAATCGAGAAATATACTATCAGGAACAAAGAGGAACTGTCAAGGTACTGGATTTTTATTCCGTTTTTCGAAATAAAATATAAATAATTACATAAATCTTCTACATATATGTAGTTCATAATACGTCATTTAAAGCACGAGAGTCATCTTACACCCCGGGGTGTAAGATGGATTTTTCCAGCACCGGTAAACATACCGGAAATCCCCGTCTGGTATGCAAGAAATGTACTATTCGTCGTATGTGCCTTGTCAGTGAGTCTAGACATTTTAGTGTTAAATTGATTTGCTCACCGTTGTATATTTTCAGTTTAGTCAGTTTTAAGGGAGCTGTTATTAAATGATTAAGCTATCAGCTTTTCTGATACAGAAAATTGCTACAGAATCTTCAAAATGTGGCTGAAATTTCACGAATTCTATTGTTGAACCGTTTATATTTTGGACAGGCTATGGTCGTTTTAAATAAAAATAGTTAAATACTGTTTAGCGCATCTCTAAAAATACATTCAGATTAAATTGAAATTCCGTATACGGAATGAAAGCAAATGTAAGGCAGACACTTTTGCATTGGCCAAAAAGTTTTGGTTGAATTATAATCCTTTAACTGAACGGCGTTTTCCTTTGAATTCATTCAGAAAGTTTATAATTTTTCATAGGGAGATTTGGTACGTTACGTATCTATCTTTCTTATTTAAAATAAACTGCAATATGCATTCTCAATGCGCACGATTACTAGTTCCTTTCCCCTATAAATTATTATTGACAGAGTTATATTCCTTTTCTCTGATCAGATTGTGTTAAATTTATACATTTGATAGGTTATTTGAACGACGTCTAATTTTAAACGAACAAGTTTTGAGTCTATGTCGGTCTTGATCTCATCTGTCTGACTTAAGTTTTATTTGATCTCTTTGGTATATTTTATTTGATCTCTTCGATCTAAATTTGGTTCTGTTTGATCTCTTCGGCATTATATTATTTTTGTTTGATCTCTGCAGATCCCTGCGCCATGAAATATATTTATTGTATGGAGAATTGTTGTGTTATATTAAAGTATTGTTTTATAGACTGTGTTGTATTTTCTGTTCGCATAATGACAGTAACATTTGCTTAGTCTTGATGACATGCCATGAATATACTACCACTTTAGATTTTATACAGTTTGCCGGGTTGTAGTTATGAATATAGCCAGTCTATCCCTCTGATCCGTGACATTCCATGCAAAGCATGATTGCAAATTATCTAGATACATGTACACTGCTGACTAGTGTACAAAATAAACCAACTACAGTTAATGCGGTCTCAATCAAATTGAGTTTGCAATATTGCGGAATCCACTTTTCAGATTTTGATAATATATTTTGTTAGTATTAAGTTATTTGGAATTTCAAGAATTTTACAAAATCAATTGATAATTTCAGGTTTTATTTATCAAAAACATCCTTACATCTTTTAACGTTGTTACAGCAAATAACTTCTTATTTACACTGTATATAGTACAGTATGTTTTTGATTTTTATGCCTCGAAGGTGGGCATATTAACTTCGCCTTGTCCGTCCGTCCGTTACTGTAATTTTGTAAATTCTTGTCCGGACTGTAATTCGATCTGCCATCCATGAAGGAATTTTGAAATAGTTTGGCATAAACATTAACCTTAATGAGACCTTAATGAGACAACATTTCGTGTGCAATACTCAGACCCCTAGCTACAAGGTCAAGGTCACACTTAGAAGTCAAACGTTAATAGGGTTTGTTTCGTGTCCGGTTCGTTACTTTGCCATTCATCACGAGGTTTTCAAATAACTTAGCATAAATGTTTATCTTCATCAGACGACATGTCATGGGCAAGACTCAGACCCCTAGCTCCAAGGTCAAGGTCAGACTTAGAGTTCAAATGTTAACAGGATCTGTTTTTGTGTCCTTTCCATATTTCTGCCATCGGTGAAGGGATTTTAAAATACCTTAGCATAAATGGTAACCATAATCAGACAATGTGTCATGCGCAAGACCCAGATCCCTTGCTCCAAGGTCAAGGTCATACTTAGAAGTCATAGGTTAATAGGATCTTTTTCGTGTCCGGTATATAACTCTGTTATCCATGAAGGTATTTTGAAACAACTTGGCATAAATGTTGACCATAATGAGGTAATGTGTTACGCTCAAGACCCAGACCCCCAGCTCCAAGATCAAGTTTACACTTAGAAATCAAGTCAAAGTTTTGTAGGGTTTGTTTCATGTCCGGTTCGTTACTTTGTCATTCATCAAAGAATTTCGAAATTACTTGGCATAAATATTCCTCATAACGAGAAAACGTGTCATGCATAACAAACAGACCACTGGCTCTAAGGTCAAGGTCACATTTAGAGGTTGACAGTTTACATGGTATGTTTCTTATCCGTTCCATAACTCTTCCATCGATTAAGAGATTTTAAAATTACATGGCATAAACGTCCCCTATATCGAAATGACGTATCAGACACAAGCCCAAGACGCCTAGCTTCAAGGTCAAAGTCACACTTAGACTTAACATTGTATCCTTCTTGTGCAGTCAATAACTCTGCCATTCATCAGAAATTTCTTGCCACAATTCTTCTCTATGATGAGCTGGTGTGCCATGCTCAAAACCCAGACCCTAGCTCCAAGATCAAGGTTACCTTCGGAGAACTTGTTTAATCTGGTCGCAAAATGAGTCATACCTAAACTATGCTGGCATATTTTGCACAGACAACTGTAGCATTTTTGTTCACACTTCGTGACTTCGGGGGCGTTAGTCACTAATAGTGCCAGCTCTTATTTGAGCTTTAATTTTAAATACTTAGTATATTACGAGAGTTGTATCAGTCTGACTAAAGTACATCTCCTATTACGCTACGCATAAGATCTGAGAACGACCTTCTGACGACCATTTCGCTAGCCATTCAGAGCTTAACTCTTACAACATTTTGCAAATGTACCTGTAGCCTTGACTTTTGATATTTACAATTCTTATGCCTTAATGTGTCTGATAGCCGGTTAGCTCCGATGGTACCACACTTGTTTTGTATTCGAGGGGTCCCGGGTTCGAGCCCTGGAATGACTGCATTTTTTTCTTTTCTCTTTGACATTCGAACAAGTCGTCTGATTGGTTAAAATAAAAATAGCGATACTGGAAATCCAAAATATACAGAAGACGTATGTGAATGAGTCGTTCTCAGATCTTCATTTAGAATATCAAGTACCCCGTGATTCCCGCCGAAACGCGAGGACTAGTCTAATTCATGACGCAACTTGACCCAGATGGTTGACCTTTGTATTATAATACATAATGAGGCACAACCTATTATTGAAAAGGAGTGTACGTAAAACACGAGCTGCATGAGAAAGTGGAAATATAAATTTGTATAATTATAAATTAGTGTATTGGAAAGTTTTAACTGATCTAATGTAAGTATACATACTTTGATACTGCACTGTATACAAACTAATTCCATATAAATATACATGGCTACCCTAATCACCCTTTATTTCTACAATGAAATAATCGATATGAATAATCAGCCGAAGGTCAACCATCGCGGTCAAGTTGCGACTACTATAACTGATGTAATAACATTTCATAATGCTTACACATTACTTGACAAGCAAATATTAGTATTTCTTTCATTTTAGATATCCACTGTGTATATGGCAACATAGCTCAGTTGGGTATAATGCAGAAAACAACTGGATATATGCGAATCGTTTTATGGGTTCGAACCCTGAAGAGTTTTTTTTTCAGATTTCATTTTTTTCCAATTCGTTTTCAATTTTGCTTCTGTATTTTTGTTTCTTTCTTTGATGGTTTGTATTGTATATATGTCTTTATATAATACAATAGTATGTTTATTATTTGTATGGCTTAAGTGCATGCATTTTATCAATATCATCTTTGATATATAATAAACTGCCATACCGCAGTAGATACCTCTCTGTCGTGTTGCCACAAAGCTCAAGAAGGAATCTTATTTTTTATGCAAAAGTGAAATAAAAATTAAATGTCGATGCTAAATTTCGAACCCACATGGCAAAAGATTGTTGAACATGGACAGTATGTTTTACCACTGAGCTAATTCGTAGTTGGTACAAAATATTTAGATTGTAACATGTTAGCAAAATGTTGAATTCCTTGTTCCATTTTAATCTATTTATAGTCATGTTTGTAAATATCAAGTTATCGTTGGGGCATAGTACTTAAGTCAGATTGAGAGTTGTATATACTTTTAATTTCCCTATAAAATGTCAAGGTCAGTAGTAACTATTGTTAAGTTACCTTTAAGACACACCACAAAATAACTGTAATCTTTTGTATTTCCATGATGGTAATTATACATTTTTTATATGAAGAAATGAGAAATAACAAGTATCTAGTTACAATTTGAAATTTACAGATATAGGGCTAAGACAATGTGTTTAATGTCTAAATATATTATTCCATCAAAGTAGTAGTATGCACGATTATTTGCACCAAGTTCATATGAGAGGGAAAAGTGGACCACTGGGTATTGGTGGGTCTTTAACACTTCTAATTTCTTTAATACCGATGGATAAAAATAAATGCTATAGCCTTTAATTAACGGTTAATGCGAACACGATAATGTTACACACCGGTAGCCACACGAGAATTACATGCACATATAGACTTACCACAGTTCGCTACTGCGAAAATACAAAGTGGTAATATTGGACTGGGAATTCACGGCATGGCACACGCAACTACCGACACCAGATATCCAATACTGAAATATAACCTTGCTCTTTTTTAATTAGAGTAAGCAGTAGTAAAAAAGTTATACACTGACGAGATATGTAAACGCAACAAACATATGCCTGAATATATTTTTACTACAAAAAGCATCACTTTGAAATGTTCAACACATACACATCTCGATATCCTTACCCATTGTGTTAAGTTTACAGTATGTTGTGCTGATTAAATTTGAACACAATGGGTATAGAGTATCGAGATGTATATGTGTTGAACATTTCAAGGTGATGCTTTTTGTAGTAAAATATCACACTGGCCATAGCTTTATCAGATCAAGTGGTTCCAACGTTCTTTAAGCGGTGAATTTTACGCCGATCAGATGGAGAAATATGGCCGATACTACAAATTTCCGGCATTGTAAGTATGATTTAAAGGAATTTCTACCCATTAAATAACGAATCAAATGAAAACGATGGGTGCACCTGGAGCGCAAATGTGTCTATGTTTTAGCACATGTGTCCATTTAGCTGAGATTTGTGCCGTTTATTCAAACACTTCTGTACAGTCCGGCGGGGGAAGGAGATTTTGTACAGTTTTTGACAATATCGCCTCAAATATAGTGTTAATCGGGAACAAGTAACTGTTAAAACAGTTTTTATGTAAAGGGCTACCTCTTAAAACAAAGAGTGTGTATTTTCATAGAATTATTCAGGGTTATTTCTGAAAAATCGGCCGAAAACCTATTGCAACGCCGTTTCGAGTGGGTCGCTATGCAACGCAATCAAGTGTATACCGTTCTGTGTCTTACTTGCGGAGTCTTATCCGTCTTAAAAACAGTAATTAAAGCCTAACAATGAATAAATTTAGAGAGTTTTATAGCATTATAATGATCCCGCCATTTCTAATATATTGTACTTTTACATTTCCGTTTAATTTCTTTCATCGGTGTCTGTATTTCATTTGTATTTTCATTTTTGAACGGCGACCATAGAGGTTTATTACGTCTTTTCTGTTTTATGGAGGACAAATAAAATATTGTCTTTTCCCTGGCGAATTTTAACGTTCTCTGTGATTTATCTCTCTGAAAATAAATGAACGCTACACCAGCAATATGGATGAAAATATATACAAACAACTGATCAATACTTTTATCATGGACCAAATTTTATTTATTTTGTATGAACAGCTTAAATGCAAAACAACTCAGTAATGAAATCGCAATGTTTTGGTTTTAAGGGACTAAAAAGTAACGAACTGTAACTATACTGATTTAAAGAGTCAACCCGATTTTGCTGTTCAGTACCATTCGTGGAGGAGATAAATATCCATGAACTGGTTCTTGTTTTTACGAACTAGTACTATTATTCACTTAATGATATTGTTCGATGTTCATCCTTGCTTTATGTTTTTGTGTTGATGTTTTTTGACAATGTCCGCAAAAATATATTAAATGTTAAGCGAGCATAAAATGTAAAAGTACAATATATTAGAAATGGCGGGATCATTATAATGCTATAAAACTCTCTAAATTTATTCATTGTTAGGCATTAATTACTGTTTTTAAGACGGATAAGACTTCGCAAGTAAGACACAGAACGGTATCCACTTGATTGCGTTGCATAGCGACCCACTCGAAACGGCGTTGCATTAGGTTTTCGGCCGATTTTTCAGAAATAACCCTGAATAATTCTATAAAAATATACACGCTTTGTTTTAAGAGGTAGCCCTTTACATAAAAACTGTTTTAACAGTTACTTGTTCCCGATTAACAGTATATTTGATGCGATATTGTCAAAAACTGTCAAAAATCTCCTTCCCCCGCCGGACTGTACAGAAGTGTTTGAATAAACGGCACAAATCTCAGCTAAATGGATACATGTGCTAAAACATAGACACACTTGCGCTCCAGGTGCACCCATCGTTTTCATTTGATTCGTTATTTAACGGGTAGAAATTCCTTTAAATCATACTTACAATGCCGGAAATTTGTAGTATCGGCCATATTTCTCCATCTGATCGGCGTAAAATTCACCGCTCAAACAACGTTGGAACCACTTGATCTGATAAAGCTATGGCCAGTGTGAATATATATTCAGGTGTATGTTTGTTGCGTTTTCATATCTCGTCAGTGTATAAGCTTATTGCAAGTTTAATCAGAAGGGGAAAGCCTTTTTTTAACTTTCTTAAATGTGCATTTCATAGTAGATGCGGTTTCATCTCTATCTTCACGGTTCTAAAATTAAATTTGCTAATTTGCATAGTAAAATGCAGGTGTGTTTGTACAAAATATATTACCAATTTCGAATGTAATCTGTGAACTTGCATCATCAATTATTCAAAATGTATTTAGTATATGTAAATGAAAATGCAGGCGATGAACTTATGACAAAGTTGAATTTAAGCATACTTGAGTAGAATGTAATATGTTCATACTTCTTCATCTATTTTTAGACTTCCTAGTCTCGCGGACTATAGACACCTGAGCCTTCCGTCAACATTTTAACTTAATAATGATATACGTATTCGTATCTGCTGTGTGTAGCATTAGAATTCAGTTGTTGTCAATCTAGCTTGGTTGCGCCAATAATATAGGCGAAGGGAGGTAATTATTATTTTACCAACAATTTCTGCCAAATATATATTTGTCAAAGCAAATCTTTGACAAATATAGTACAACAGTTCATATATTCATATACTTCCCTGGGTTAAGTATGTTTATCAAATAAATACTTATCCTTAATATATCTACCAACATAGGGATATCAAACCTTTAAAATACCTCCAATGGAAATCAACCATGAATGAAGCACCAGCGACCAAAAATAAGTGTAAATGTTTTGAACAAATCCATTACTTGACCAAAGTCTGCAAATCCATTGCTTGACCAAAGTGTGCAAATCCATTGCCTGACCAAAGTCTGCATATCCATTGCTCGACCAAAGTCTGCAAATCCGTGACTTGACCAAAGCCTGCAAATCCATTGCTTGACCAAAGTCTACAAATCCATTGATTGACCAAAGTCTGCAAATCCATACTTGACCAAAGTCTGCAAATCCGTTGCTTGACCAAAGTCTGCAAATCCATTGCTTGACCAAAGTGTGCAAATCCATTGCTTGAACAAAGTCTGCTATCCATTACTTGACCAAAGTCTGCAAATCCATTGCTTGAACAAAGTCTGTAAATCCATTGCCTGACCAAAGTCTGCAAATCCACTGCCTGACCAACGTCTGCAAATCCATTGCTTGACCAAAGTGTGCAAATCCATTTCATGACCAAAGTGTGTAAATCCATTGCTTGACCAAAGTGTGCAAATCCACTGCTTGACAAAAGTCTGCAAATCTATTGCTTGACCAAAGTGTGCAAATCTATTGCATGACCAAAGTCTGCTATCCATTACTTGACCAAAGTCTGCAAATCCATTGCTTGAACAAAGTCTGTAAATCCATTGCCTGACCAAAGTCTGCAAATCCACTGCCTGACCAACGTCTGCAAATCCATTGCTTGACCAAAGTGTGCAAATCCATTTCTTGACCAAAGTGTGCAAATCCATTGCTTGACCAAAGTGTGCAAATCCACTGCTTGACCAAAGTCTGCAAATCTATTGCTTGACCAAAGTCTGCAAATATATTGCTTGACCAAAGTGTGCAAATCCATTGCTTGACCAAAGGGTGCAAATCCATTACTTGACCAGAGTCTGCAAATCTATTGCTTGACCAAAGTCTGCAAATCCATTGCTTGACCAAAGTCTGCTAATCCATTACTTGACCAAAGTCTGCAAATCCATTGCTTGAACAAAGTCTGCAAATCCATTGCCTGACCAACGTCTGCAAATCCATTGCTTGACCAAAGTGTGCAAATCCATTTCTTGACCAAAGTGTGCAAATCCATTGCTTGACCAAAGTGTGCAAATCCACTGCTTGACCAAAGTCTGCAAATCTATTGCTTGACCAAAGTGTGCAAATCCATTGCTTGACCAAAGTCTGCAAATCCATTGCTTGAACAAAGTCTGTTAATCCATTACTTGACCAAAGTCTGCAAATCCATTGATTGACCAAAGTCTGCAAATCCATACTTGACCAAAGTCTGCAAATCCGTTGCTTGACCAAAGTCTGCAAATCCATTGCTTGACCAAAGTCTGCAAATCCATTGCTTGACCAAAGTCTGCTAATCCATTACTTGACCAAAGTATGCAAATCCATTGCTTGAATAAAGTCTGTAAATCCATTGCCTGACCAAAGTCTGCAAATCCACTGCCTGACCAAAGTCTGCAAGTCCATTGCTTGACCAAAGTGTACAAATCCATTATTTGACCAAAGTCTGCAAATCCATTACTAGACCAAAGTCTGCAAATCCATTGCTTGACCAAAGTCTGCTAATCCATTACTTGACCAAAGTTGCAAATCCATTGCTTGACCAAAGTTGTATCCATTGCTCATCCATTACTTGACCAAAGTCTGCAAATCCATTGCTTGAACAAAGTCTGAAATCCATTGCTGACCAAAGTCTGCAAATCCACTGCTGACCAACGTCTGCAAATCCATTGCTTGACCAAAGTGTGCAAATCCATTTGCTTGACAAAGTGTGCAAATCCATTGCTTGACCAAAGTGTGCAAATCCATCTGCTTGACCAAAGTCTGCAAATCTATTGCTTGACCAAAGTCTGCAAATCATTGCTTGACCAAAGTTGCAAATCCATTACTTGACCAAAGTTGCAATCCATTACTTGACCAAAGTCTGCAAATCATTGCTTGACCAAAGTCTGCAAATCCATTGCTTGACCAAAGTCTGCAATCCATTGCTTGACCAAAGTCTGCAAATCCATTGCTTGACCAAAGTCTGCAAATCCATTGCTTGACCAAAGTCTGCAAATCCATTACTTGACCAAAGTCTGCAAATCCATTGCTTGACCAAAGTCTGCAAATCCATTGCTTGACCAAAGTCTGCAAATCCATTGCTTGACCAAAGTGCAAATCCATTACTTGACCAAAGTGTGCAAATCCATTACTTGACCAAAGTGTGCAAATCCATTACTTGACCAAAGTCTGCAAATCCATTGCTTGACCAAAGTCTGCAAATCCATTACTTGACCAAAGTCTGCAAATCCATTACTTGGCCAAAGTCTGCAAATCCATTGCTTGACCAAAGTCTGCAAATCCATTACTTGACCAAAGTCTGCAAATCCATTGCTTGACCAAAGTCTGACAATCCATTGCTTGACCAAAGTGTGCAAATCCATTGCTTGACCAAAGTCTGCAAATCCATTGCTGACCAAAGTTGCAAATCCATTGCTTGACCAAAGTCTGCAAATCCAATTGCTGAACAAAGTTGTAAATCCATTACTTGACCAAAGTGTGCAAATCAATTACTTGACCAAACCTGCAGATCCATTGCTTGAACAAAGTCTGCAAATCCATTACTTGACCAAAGTCTGCAAATCCATTGCTTGACCAAAGTCTGCAAATCCATTGCTTGACCAAAGTCTGCAAATCCATTGCTTGACCAAAGTCTGCAAATCCATTGCTTGACCAAAGTGTGCAAATCCATTGCTTGACCAAAGTCTGCAAATCCACTGCTTGACCAAAGTCTGCAAATCTATTGCTTGACCAAAGTCTGCAAATCCATTGCTTGATCAAAGTCTCCAAATCCATTGCTTGACCAAAATCTGCAAATCCATTCCTTGACCAAAGTCTGCAAATGCATTGCCTGACCAAAGTCTGCAAATCCATTGCTTGACCAAAGTCTGCAAATCCATTACTTGACCAAAGTCTGCAAATCCAATACTTGACCAAAGTGTGCAAATCCATTACTTGGCCAAAGTCTGCAAATCCATTGCTTGAACAAAGTCTGGAAATCCATTGCTTGACCAAAGTCTGCAAATCCATTGCTTGACCAAAGTCTGCAAATCCATTGCTTGACCAAAGTCTGCAAATCCATTACTTGACCAAAGTCTGCAAATCCATTGCTTGAACAAAGTCTGCAAATCCATTGCTTGACCAAGGTCTGTAAATCCATTGCTTGACCAAAGTCTGGTAATCCATTGCTTGACCAAAGTGTGCAAATCCATTACTTGAACAAAGTGTGCAAATCCATTACTTGACCGAAGTCTGCAAATCCATTGCTTGACCAAAGTCTGCAAATCCATTGCTTCACCAAAGTCTGCAAATCCATTGCCGACCAAAGTCTGCAAATCCACTGCCTGACCAACGTCTGCAAATCCATTGCTTGACCAAAGTGTGCAAATGCATTTCTTGACCAAAGTGTGTAAATCCATTGCTTTACCAAAGTCTGCAAATCCATTGCTTGACAAAAGTCTGCAAATCCATTACTTGGCTAAAGTCTGCAAATCCATTGCTTGACCAAAGTCTGCAAATCCATTGCTTGACCAAAGTCTGCAAATCCAATACTTGACCAAAGTCTGCAAATCCATTACTTGGCTAAAGTCTGCAAATCCATTGCTTGACCAAAGTGTGCAAATCCATTGCTTGACCAAGGTCTGTAAATCCATTGCTTGACCAAAGTCTGGAAATCCATTGCTTGACCAAAGTCTGCAAATCCATTACTTTAACAAAGTGTGCAAATCCATTACTTGACCAAAGTCTGCAAATGCATTGTTTGACCAAAGTCTGCAAATCCAATACTTGACCAAAGTCTGCAAACCCATTACTTGGCTAAAGTCTGCAAATCCATTGCTTGACCAAAGTGTGCAAATCCATTGCCTGACCAAGGTCTGTAAATCCATTGCTTGACCAAAGTCTGGAAATCCATTGTTTGACCAAAGTGTGCAAATCCATTACTTGACCAATGTCTGTAAATCCATTGCTTGACCAAAGTCTGGAAATCCATTGTTTGACCAAAGTGTGCAAATCCATTACTTGAACAAAGTGTGCAAATCCATTACTTGACCGAAGATTGCAAATCCATTGCTTGACCAAAGTCTTCAAATCCATTACTTGAACTAAGTGTGCAAATCCATTACTTGGCCGAAGATTGCAAATCCATTGCTTGACCAAAGTCTGCAAATCCATAACTTGAACTAAGTATGCAAATCCATTACTTGACCAAAGTCTTTAAATCCATTGCTTGATCAAAGTCTGCAAATCCATTACCTGAACAAAGTCTGCAAATCCATTACTTGACCAACATCTGCAAATGCATTGCTTGAACTAAGTGTGCAAATTCATTACTTGACCAAAGTCTTTAAATCCATTGCTTGATCAAAGTCTGCAAATCCATTACCTGAACAAAGTCTGCAAATCCATTACTTGACCAACATCTGCAAATGCATTGCTTGAACTAAGTATGCAAATCCATTACTTGACCAAAGTCTTTAAATCCATTGCTTGACCAAAGTCTGCAAATCCATTACCTGAACAAAGTCTGCAAATCCATTACTTGACCAACATCTGCAAATGCATTACTTGAACTAAGTGTGCAAATCCATTACTTGACCAAAGTCTTTAAATCCATTGCTTGATCAAAGTCTGCAAATCCATTATCTGAACAAAGTCTGCAAATCCATTACTTGACCAACATCTGCAAATGCATTGCTTGACCAAAGTCTAAAATCCATTCTTGGCCAAAGTCTGCAAATCCATTACTTGAACAAAGTGTGCAAATCATTGCTTGACCAAAGTCTGCAAATCATTCTTGAACCCAAAGTTGCAAATCCAATACTTGACCAAAGTCTGCAAATCCATTCTTGATGGCAATAACTACCGTGCAAATCCATTCTTGACAAAGTGTGCAAATCATTGCTGACCAAGTCTGTAAATCCATTGCTTGACCAAAGTCTGGAAATCCATTGCTTTGACCAAAGTGTGCAAATCCATTACTTGAACAATGTGTAATCTCCATGCATTGCTTGACCAAAGTCTGAAATCCATTGCTTGACCAAAGTGTGCAAATCCATTACTTGAACAAAGTTGCAAATCCATTACTTGACCGAAGATTGCAAATCCATTGCTTGACCAAAGTCTTCAAATCCATTACTTGAACTAAGTGTGCAAATCCATTACTTGACCGAAGATTGCAAATCCATTGCTTGACCAAAGTCTTCAAATCCATTACTTGAACTAAGTGTGCAAATCCATTACTTGACCAAAGTCTTTAAATCCATTGCTTGATCAAAGTCTGCAAATCCATTACCTGAACAAAGTCTGCAAATCCATTACTTGACCAACATCTGCAAATGCATTGCTTGAACTAAGTGTGCAAATTCATTACTTGACCAAAGTCTTTAAATCCATTGCTTGATCAAAGTCTGCAAATCCATTACCTGAACAAAGTCTGCAAATCCATTACTTGACCAACATCTGCAAATGCATTGCTTGAACTAAGTATGCAAATCCATTACTTGACCAAAGTCTTTAAATCCATTGCTTGACCAAAGTCTGCAAATCCATTACCTGAACAAAGTCTGCAAATCCATTACTTGACCAACATCTGCAAATGCATTACTTGAACTAAGTGTGCAAATCCATTACTTGACCAAAGTCTTTAAATCCATTGCTTGATCAAAGTCTGCAAATCCATTATCTGAACAAAGTCTGCAAATCCATTACTTGACCAACATCTGCAAATGCATTGCTTGACCAAAGTCTACAAATCCATTTCTTGGCCAAAGTCTGCAAATCCATTACTTGAACAAAGTGTGCAAATCTATTGCTTGACCAAAGCCTGCAAATCCATTACTTGAACAAAGTTTGCAAATCCATTACTTGACCAAAGTCTGCAAATCCATTACTTGAAGTGTGCAAATCCATTACTTGACCAAAGTGTGCAAATCCATTACTTGACAAAAGTTTGCAAATCCATTACTTGACCAAAGTCTGCAAATCCATTGCTTGACCAAAGTCTGCAAATCCATTACTTGACCAAAGTCTGCAAATCCATTACTTGACCAAAGTCTGCAAATCCATTGCTTGACCAAACCTGCAAATCCATTGCTTGACCAAAATCTGCAAATCCATTGCTTGACCAAAGTGTGCAAATCCATTACTTGACCAAAGTTTGCAAATTCATTGCTTGACCAATGGCTGCAAATCCATAACTTGACCAAAGTCTGCATATCCATAGCTTGACCAAAGTCTGCAAATCCATTGCTTGACCAAAGTCTGCAAATCCATTACTTGACCAAAGTCTGCAAATCCATTACTTGACCATTAGACCTGAATGCCACATCCAATGGAAGCGTAATGGGTATAGTTAATCATTTATTTTCTAATAATTTTTTCCCCAAATGTTTAGTAGAATCACCCGCCTCAATAGCCCAAAAGTTTAAAATACGCCATGAGTTACCTTATTCACAATTTAAACATGATAAAACCGCTACTTAACATCTAGTATGTTAACATTGCAGGACATTTCATTACAGTTGTAATGTGTAATGAATGTAGTTCAACTTAGTAATCACTCCTGCAAGTCAAAAGATAAAGGCATTGAAAATGAATATAAAAGAAAAAAAAGGAATAAGGGAATATATAATACTTATGTTAGAGGTTTCTCCTATCTAAAGAAATGTTTGCACTGACATTGATAAAAATAATCGTTACAAGTTAAACGCTCAAAGCAAAAAATAAGCAAACATTACTATATCTATGATTATTATACCTCACTTTTGTCGACAATGATAAAATCTCATTACCCGCGAAGGAGATATTTTGACTATCAAAAACACTTGCAATGAACTTGTTGATGACGATGTTGAAAAGATGAAACTGTTAAATTAAATGAATTAAAAACATTTTTCAACTTTTTTATGTACTTAATTAATTAATTTTGTTCGGTATAATAAAATAGATATCATATGGCAGCGTGTGTGACAATGACATTGTCAACTCTCGGGTTGACAAAATCAATGTCATACACACTGCCAGATGAAATTTATATAATCTCAGCACAAAAATTTAAAAAAAAACATGGATTCATCTGTATGTGTGATGTCAAAAGACCCAAAAAACTTGTGACAACCTCAAGCCTTTCTTAGATTTCTTATTCTTAGATCTATCATGCTCCTCCATCAAAACATTGCGCAAGCAAATAGTACCATACTTAGTGCGTTATATATGGAAACCAATTACTTATAGGCCCATATATTAAGTTATGTCGTCTATAGTCTGGTGCGCATCACTTACCGGTAACTGTAATTTTGTTTCAGCTCCAACGTAGTATTTTATCATTGACCGTTTAAGCTCGGTGCCTCACAGTGTTTCTTTATTTGTTTGTATTTGTTCTTGTGTTTGACTGCATTTTTTTTGTTTAAATGTCTGTCAAATACACATTCATATAATACAAACACTGGTGTTGCGTTTCAACATTCTCGGAACGCGATTTTTCCTATTATATTGTTGCCTTGTTTTCAAATTTTACAGTCTTGTGTCCTTTTTTACACTTCAATGACGCGCATCAGTCTAATCAATAAAGTTATATAACGTTTAAAAGCTGAATTAGGAAAGCCAACAATCAGATGTTCTTCTTTACAATGAATTTCAAACTATCGACAGCCATGTGTCTGTTGGCCAATGAATTCTGCAAAACGAACGACTGTTAACACAAATCCAGAAACTTCACATTAGTGTAGATTGCTGGACACAAACCTAGAAACTTGACAATGGTGCACACTACTGAACACAAACTTAGAAACTTGCCACTGACGTAGACTTCTGGACACAAACTTATAGAAACTTGTTATTGATATAGATAACTGGACACAAACTTAGAAACTTGACACTAGTGAAGACTGCCTGGAACAAACTTAGAAATTTGTCATTGGTGTAGACTGCGGACACAAACCTAGAAACTAGTCATTGGTGTAGACTGCGAGACACAAACTTAGAAACTTGGCATAAGTGTAGACTGCTGGACATGTTGTGTTGTGTGTCTGTTCACTCAGTGTATGATTTATCGGGAGGCGCGACAGTCACTGTATGATAAATAGACACAGAAGCCCGTACTCTATCCGTAAGTAGTAAAATCATATACTCGTTTTAAGCAACTAATTGATATGTTTGAAAAAAGTATGCACATTTTCTCGCTTCCCGTTCGTTGAAACTCACTAATATTTTCAAATGTAATCTTAAAAGATCAAATTAAATTATGTAGGATATTGTATTACAAATTGAAGATGCAAACATGTAACCAGTGAACACGTTCAACAGCTTCAATAAGTCACGTGTTTGACCACATGCATGCGGCACACAGGTGTGACAATCTTTACTCTCTTGCGACTTCATCAATTACGAATCTTTTCTCAGTCAACTGCATGATACTCATCTGCAGTAAAAACATTTCTATAATAATAATTTTCTTAATCATTTTAAAACTAATTATGACGCACAGCAGATGACACCAAACTTCCCGTATATCAATAGGGTTAAACTTACCAACAATAGTTTGATCAGATAAATTTGGATTCAGTATTATTTAACGAAGATATTTAATTTAACGACACGTTTTCAAATATAACGAGCTTTTAAATTTAACGGCCTTTCGAACAACCAAATATAGTTTATAAATGTGCAACCCTATCTTTATATGAATATCCTGTCCGGACATTTGCCTTGCAAGTTTTATATTTACGAGCAATGCATGTGGTCTTTTGGGTTGCAATGGTGCGATCTGTTTCCAGCGAGCATACGACGCACGTGGCACAACATGCATCACAAAGTCAGCATGTGTTGCTATTTATTCCGAGCAACATGTTCCTATCTGAACATACGGACTGCCTGCAACAAAAGTGGAGAATCTACCCCCATTAATCCAACAGCTGCATCTTTATGAAGTTCAATACCGAGGTTCCACAAAGATCATGTGTGTAAAGAAGGGACATGAAATAACGCTATAACTTGATCATGAGAGTGACTACTATGTAGCCGGTTGTAACTTGACTGTATATAGGGCTAAAAAGTACTGCAAACCAACAAAACAGTTTTGTTTCGTTTTTGTTGGGTTTAACGTCGTGCCAACACAATTATATGTTATTTCTTTGATGGTGGAGGAAGACCCCAGATGCATTATTTCAGCACGGGTGGGCATCTGGGTAGATACATTGACCTTCCGGAAGCCAGCTGGATGGCTTCCTCACACGAAGAATTTAACGCCCCGAGTGAAACTCGAACCCACATCAGTGAGGGGCAAGTAAAGTCAGCGACCGTAACCACTCGACAACGGAGGCCCCTCCAACAAAGCAGTTAAAAGTAACAATATAGAATAGTATAGCTTGAACGTTTGTTCTGTTGATACTTTGTAAAAAGATATCGAAGGAAGCCCTAAAAGCTTGTCGGTCTACTTTCTCCAAATCATCATTATTACTATCATTACTATTTTATTTCAAAAATTACTCGCAGGAGAATTAGTCGGAACCATCAAGTTGCGCTCTAGTTTCAGAAAGTACTAGTATATTTATTCAAAACTGTACAGGATACATGGAGCGGCCAAATATTTGGTTTATTTTCACGGTACTCCCTCCCTAATAAACTTGCTTTTATAGCAATCTATTGTTTTACCATTATGTATACATAAAAATACTGTCTTAGGTGTTAGATAAATAATTCTATTTTCCACTTTGTTTATCAATGTGCATACTTAATGTGTACAATAGAAGTTACAAGAAGCTAGTTTTCATTAACTGTTGTGTTTAAGACTTTTTGCCTAGACACTCCTCCTTTGCTTGTCATAATTATGATATACATGTACAATTCAACAACAAAACTAACCAGAGTCAATATTGGAAGGTGGCAGTTCTCCCACGAATATTGAGATGACTGGCTTTCATATGTCATAATTATGTCTCCCCCTCCCCATTAAGGGAGACATATTGATTTTGTCCTGTCCGTCAGTCAGTCCGTCCGTCACATTTCATTTCAGATCAATAACTGGAGAACCATTTGACCTAAAACCTTCAAACTTCATACGGTGATACGGCTTACAGAGTAAATGACCACTATTGTTTTGGGAGTAACTCGATTAAAGGCAATGTCGCTGGGGCCAAACCATGGAAAACCGTTTCGATAACCTTTTGACTTAGAACCTTCAAATCTCATAGGTTGATAGAGCTTACCAAGAAATTGACCCCTAGTGTTTTGGGGCCACTCAATCAAAGGTCAAGGTCACAGGGGCTTGAAAAAGGAAAACCGTTTCTGATCAATAACTTGAGAACCTCTTGACCCAGAAGGTTGAAACTTCATAGGATGATTGGACATTGCAAAGTAGATGACCCCTATTGAGTTTGCGGTTGCTCGATCAAAGGTCAATATCACAGGGATCAGAACATGGAAACCCGTTTCCAAGGGGCCAGAACATGGAAACCTGTTTACGATCCATAACTTGAGAACCACTTGATCCAGAACGTTGAAACGTCATGAGATGATTGGACATGCCGAGTAAATGACCCCTATAGCATTTCAAAGACTGAGTCAACCATCAGTGTCTCTTTGCCTATTTCTACTATGATTTGGGGGTGGGGGAGCGGGAGGCGGGTAGGGGGGTGGGGGCGTGCTTTTCTACAAGCACATCTTGTTTTATCTTTATATCGTTTCACCCCTGTATACACATGTATTAAAGGAATCATTATTTCTATTGTCAGGTTTCTGTTTTGATTTTTTTTAGAATTGTAACTGTTCTTTTTTTTAACAGTCTCATCCTTGTTAAATATGGATAGCGCGTAATATTTCATAACGGCAGGTCAGATTTTAATCACAAAATATTTATTAAGTTTACTTTTGCTAGACGTATGCATATGTGTATTACAATTCATTCTTTTTTACATAAGCATATTGGCTTCATCAGGAATAGCTTGTTATAACAGTTTCATTGCTTATTACTGCACATCAGAAAGGTAATAAGAAAATAACGTGTGTAACAGAGGGTACACTATTTGCAAAATTTTACCATGTAAATGCTCAGTCTACAAATATAATTGGATGTTGGTGTTCTATTTAGACAGATCAGATGTTGTAATAGTTTTTTCAAGTTATTTTAGAATGACATCTTACTCCACCACATTTTAGCGAGACTTTGAATGAGCCTGAAAACAGTAAATATTTGATTTTATATTTATATTGTAAAACAACCCAAAAAGAGTTTCTTTATTCCGTTATGACCAGAAATTTAGAAGTTATTTTTCTCACAAAGTGTATGTATCTCGTCTGTTAATACTTATTTAATTATTATGTCAAAGTTTTATTTCATTTATAATATAATCTGGATCCCGAATGAGCTTGATTCATATTGTACAATTTATCATTGAATTAAAATGAACATTTAGATCGCTGTTGTACAGCATCTATAAAGCCTACACATAACTTAGTTTGACTCTTATATGTCCGACGTCTAAAAAGAATTTTTTTTTTGACTTTCACAATCAATGTGTTATTTACGCGGTGTATGATTACAGCTTATAACATTTTCAACAGCTTGCAATAATAATGCATAGCGTCTCTTAATGATATGTTTTTTATACTCAGTTTTGTACGCACATAACTGTTTTGTTACAGTCAATTGTGCTTAGGTTCAGTTTCAAACGTTTAGTGAACTTTCGTCTTCTTTTATTAAGTTATTGGCATTTTCCATGTAAGTGGCACTTATTAGTATCAAAATTGTCCACAGTTCCTATGTACTTGTTGTGACCTGTAGATGATTCAGTTAAACTTTGTTGACCTGAATCAACAATTGTTTTATGGACATAAGAGCTCTTTACACTATTTCATTTTTCATGAAACTTAGCTATCAGTTAATTTAGGTCAATTAGCTTATGTTTTGATATTTTTCCCTTAGTTCACCTTTGTTTGACCAATATACTTATTTCGAATGGAAAATAAATCATTACAGCTTATTCAGTTATCAATATGCCAAATTTTGGACAAGAGTAGAGTCATTCTAAGAAAGATTTTACGTGACCGTTTGATATATCAAAAGTGTATCCCTTCAGACTGAAATGTTGTGGTCGAAATACAGTTTTAAACTTTCGGACTGGATCTTATATAATTAGTTACACCAGCTCAGATATATCAAGTTGAATAAAAGCAGAAGATCACATGTGATTATCTAGTCATGAGCATACGCAGCCATTTCAATGCGTCATCATGTGCACAACTTTGACACTTTATTCGCAAGTACTGGTAGCGTTGCTAAAGAGCACTTTTGTAAGCTGCTGATGTACCAGATATTTCACATTGCAATATTACCGTGCTTTTGACTGTATGGTCATGTTCCATATCAGTGGTAAAGTAATGACCTGGACCAAAGCGATAACAGGGCGGTAAAAATCAAAATGCTAGATCAAATCACCATTTTACTGTTTTTGCCAAAATCAAAAACATAAATACAAGTATTTGTTCTATTTAGCGTAACATTAAAAGAATACATGATTGATGACATATCAAAATTTCAATAAAATTACACTGTACTATCATACAACTTTATTCCTTTTATGACTTCAACCTATTTTTAAAGGGGACTAAAACACTAGTTACAAATGAACAGCGAAAAACAGTTATGAGCAAGGAGGAGTTTAGGAATGTTAACAAAAAGAAAATAACGTCGTTGATTTATTTATTTATTTGGGTTTTACGGCGCACCAACACAGTATAGGTTATATGGCGCCAAACAGGACTACAAATTTTGGTTTCACATCTCATTTACATCGAAATAAAAACATGAGGTATGGAATCAAAATTTGCATACCTGCTGGAATCACAGTTTCACCAAAACCAAGTGTTAAGACCCTATTAGTCGCCTCTTACGATCATGCAAGAGTAAGGCAGTGGTTCCAATTCTTTTCATACATAGATCGTCCCATAACCACATTGGGCATAACGTCGTTAACGGGTCCTATCTAAAGCCCTTATATTTTACTGATTTTTAATCATATTCTAATGAAAGAAGATGTACACCTCTGTATTCTTATTAATGGAATTCGCTCGTTTTATAAAAAGAAAACTTTTATGTGTATTTTTGTGACCTTTTAAAAATGGGATGTAGTTATAAATTATCAATATGATATCATTTCTTAATGCAATATATAAAAGTATATGTTTTTAAAAATAAGTCTTGACTTGAAAGTACTTTATAGGAAATAGACAAAATAGCAAATTTTGATCTGTAAGTAAGCCAAATTTTACTGAAGAGGAAACTGAATTGTTTGAATATATTTTGCAGTTTAAAATTAAGAAAATGAATAACCATAGGGATAGCCATTTTAGTGGCTCGCCGGTCTGGTGGTACTACGATTGACTGTCAATCCAGAAGTCCGGGGTTCGAATCCCTATTCAGGCACTTGAAATTTCTTAGATGCTCTTGGGAGTTTCCAATCTAACTAAGAGGCCAGTACTCGTTCTTCTCCGCGTGTGCTATACACCTGGCTGTCTATTTACAAACAGCTAGGCTAAGTTAGCCGGACAAACCTGTATCTAAAAGGATCCTCTCTTTCTGTTCTGGGGGTTTTGTCTCACTCTGTCCCTATGGTCAGGTCGCTCTGTGTTTGTACTAGTAGAGGATGAATTTGGCGCCCTGAGTGGCCTTTTTTGCGCTATGTAAAGCGCCTTTGGACGTTTTTATCATGAAAAGAGCGCTATATAAATCTGGTATAGTTATAAATCTGGTAGGCCTATAATATAATATATACAATAGTGTCATTTACACACTGGTAAATTATGGTTTTGGCAAATACTCTTTTTAATAGACTAATTTCTTATTTTGTATTTAGTTTAAGATGTAAAGTATCATAATTTCCTTCCTTAAAGTAAGGAAAGTAGTTTAGTTTAAACGTAATTTTATTTCAAGCAATGGTTACAACATATACACACTTACATTACGCAATACAGAAGATAAATGTATGAAAAAGGATTAGATCCGAAAGCTAAAGCTTATAAGGGTCTTCTCCTATAATGAAGTACTGTAGTAAAAACGTTATGGCAGTGCTTAATGTCTTGTCTGAAATAACACATTTTAATAAGGAAAAAAGTAGGAGTAGTAGAACCTTAATTAATGAGCGAAAAATTAGAACAAAAGTTTTTAAAATACAAATGTACTTAAGAGAGATAAACATATATCTATTAAGTTGTTGTGTAAATTATATGAGATTAACATAGAAAGAGGAAAACATGGAAACAGGATGAATAGGAAAATATATTCATTCTGATCGTCAATGGTAGCAGTATAGCAAGTAGCATTCAGTGAACAGATGCTCATGAAAATCCATCGCTGAGATTCCGGTCTCCATTTTGCAATAGTTGGAAGTAGTTTCAAGAAGACGGACTCTGATATCATCATAGTGGTGACATTCAAAGAAGAAAGGATGGTTACTATCTGGAAGACCACATTGGCAAAGAGGTGTTGGAAAAATGGTTTTCTGAACAAATGCAGGTTTAGGGAGCTGCATTCGGTACGGAGCCGAGCATGATATACTTGCCATTTTCTATCGCCTGTGTAGAAATAATTAGGGTATGTCGGAGCGTTATTTTTCAACTGCATTTTGAAGGAAGCTAATGAAGCTGAATTTTGCAAATCTCTTGAAAGTGTGTTCCAATAGCCGATGGTATAAAGGCATTGTAGTAAAGAGATGTTCCGGTGCGTATAGGCGGAATATCAGTGGCGTTACGTAACTTATACCTAGACGTTTCCCCTACAGATGGTAGGACAAGAGAAGAAAGAGAAGAAAGTTAGTCAGGAGTTTTTCATTTTGTAGAGTAGACTTAGCTTATGGTTTTTTCGTCGAAACAATACGGGAAAAGTAGAGAAGTTATTTCACAGAATAAAGGTGAATGTTTAAACCAATTAAAGCCTCCCTTTCGTTTATGTTGACATTGAAACAAAATGGCTTTCATTTATATCAAATATAGAAATGTTCATAACTTTCACATTGTTTAGCCGACTTTGAAAATTCTTTCACTTACTTAAATGATTTAAGAAGATATAGAGCAGACAACATAAATTAGAACATGCTATAAGGTAGTTCTGCACGTTCGGATCGATTTTTTTCTACAATGTAGAATTTGATTCAACCCTGATTTTTCAAAACTTTAGAATATGCTTAGAGAATTCAACAAAGAAAAAAGATAGGATCGTGTGCTTGATTTTTGCTAGACTGATTTCAAAACTTTGGACCTCACGCAATTTTTCATAATGGTAGTCTACGGGAAAATCACAACTTTCATAACATTTTCGCGAATAGAAATTTTTCTTCAATGTAGATTTTAGTGAAACTTCTCACAATCGTAAATAAACATATGGTCTATTATGTGGTGAAATAAAATGTATCGTTCCGTGTGCTTGTTTTTGAGATATTTAACCATACTTAAAGTGAATCGCAAATTTCAAGATAATTTGAAGACATTATTTTAAATTATTTAACGTGTCAGATGTTTTAATATCATATCTTAACTTTAGAAAGATAGTAACATTGTCATTGAAATAAATTTACTCACGGGTTGTCATTAATTCACAAAATGATTTTCATATCCAGGTTTTATTCTACGTGTTCCGGAAAAACGAAGTTACGCTATCACTTCCGGTTTATCAAACGTGCAGAACTACCTTAAGTATATATGTATGAAACACGTCAATCTGGTAGTAAGTATTCAGCAACACTTACATCAAAATTTGGCTGATGTCAAGTATAGATGTGCGAACTATCACCTATATGTTATCATACCCATGTTTTGGAAAGTTTTGCATGCACTTTGAAAAATTGCATCTGAAACCCAAACAAAAAATCTTGTCAGCCATTTGCCGTTCAAACTTTCAAGAACTATATGATAATATGGATCTTTACATAATGAAATGCCTTACACTGCTTCCTTTGTAGTTTGTGTTACTTGCATATTTTATTTCTCTCCGCTATTATTTGACAATGATATCAAAGGACCAACATATTGATGGATGTGCCACAAAGCCCAGCATTATATTGACCTATATTAAGTAATAAATTTTATAATAAAGGGACAATTTAATTTTAGTTAAAAGCATGCTGTTGCATCAAACAGTGATTCTATGTGCCGGTTTGTAAAAGCCTGTATGCTTCTCGCTTTGAAAAGATTAAAGTATTGCAATTTTTTTAATCATTCAACACACATGTTACAGATACATCAATTGATATATGTTACTACAAAAAAAGAGAGAGAAAAAAAACTAAACAAATTCAGTTAGCATGTTCGCAGTAAGCACGTGCAACTACTGCTATAAGTCACATCCCATGGCACTGGCGAGCGGTACTAAGGTCTGATAGTTTTCCTATTATGAAACTGCGTACAAAACAAACGCTTGCTTATTTTGCTAATACTTTCTGAACTTGACGAACTTTCGATTTCCTCGATTAGAAAGAACAAGAGGCACCGAATCCCTTATAGTATTATCAACAACCTTAAGCCATATTAAATTTTGTGTAAGTCAGACAAAATCTGTTTTGATTCGTTTGTTCAAAGGAAAACTAAATATATAAATCACTTTTAGCATTTATGTTGCAAAGAAAATACAATTAATTCATAATAGCTATATGTTATTGTTAAAACTTTAAGTTATATATATTTTTAAAAAAACTATAACCTATTATAAATACAATTTTATGAAAAAAATGTAAAATTCTTGATCGGATCTGCATTACCCCGATAAAGTTATACACAGAGATTTTGATTGTATAAATCACGTAATTGTGTTTGCTTTTGTGAAGGAAACCCCGTTTCCATCAAAACAAAAGTGGAAGTAGCGTCAGGAAGGATTAAATTTTCTCTGAACATACATGCATTTATCTGTATACATTTGTTCACTTCTTTTATTTTCTTTTTAAAGTAATTAAGTACAATCAATGCATATCATATGCACAAGATATATTTCGATACCAGTCAGTCGTTACATCTATGTTATCCCATCTAATACTAGTTTCGTCGTTTCGTGACAACCCTAGGAACCTAGTAGCTAGTGGAGACTGAAGCCAATAACTAGGTCACTAACAGTCAATATACTTAGCAGACCTAGATGAGGCTGTCACCATGAAGCTTTACTTAACAGACCTAAACTGAAGGTGCGAACCTTGGCAATATACTTACCAGATCTAGGGGACTGAAGCCAAGAACCTGGCGATTATAATATACATAACAAAACTACAGAAAATTATACATGTAACATAACTAGGTGAGACTATAGCCTAGAATCTGATACACTATACTAACTAGAAGAAAATGAAGCCAAGAACATGGTCAATATATTCAAGTAAACTAAAGGAGACTAGAGCCAGTTAGCTTATCATTTCATAAATAACGTGCATGGCATCATAGACATGGCTAAAGCCGCGGTCCTTAAGAACTAAATGTGAATATTTAAGTTAGGAACCTGATTATATCATCAACGGAATAATGGGACCAAAGCCTTAATACAAGTACAAATACAAGAAATAGAGGGGGGTGTAGCCAGGAACCATAACATACATAGATGAGATTAAATTTAGCAACCTGGATATTATGATTTACAGAACTACAGAAATATGGTTACTTTGGTGTAGACTGCTGGACACAAACTTAGAAACTTGACAGACATTAGTGTAGACTGCTGGAGACAAACTTAGAAACTTGACATTAAACAAACTTAAAAACTTGAAATTGGTGTAGACTGCTGGACACAAACTTAAAACCTTGAAACTGGTGTAGACTGCAGGACATAAACTTTCAACACAAACTAAGAGACTAGACAGTGGTTAAGATGTTCGACACAAACTTAGAAACTAGACATTATTGTAGACTGCAGGACACAAACTTAGAAACTTTACATTGTTGTAGATATTCAACACAAACTTAGAGACCAGACAGTGGTTAAGATGCTCGACACAAGCTTAAAGACTAGGCATTGGTTTAAATGCTCGACACAAACTTAGAAACTAGACATTATTGAAGACTACTGGGCACAACCCTGCTTAATAATTGTATATCTGTTCACTAAGTGTACGAGTTTTTGAGAGACGCCGCGGTCACTGTATGATAAAGACACAGCAACCTTTGATTTACAAGTCTGTCCGTAAGTAGTAAAATCATAAACTCGTTTAAAGTAACTAATTGATATGAGTAACACATTATTATTGCCTTTTACAGTGCTTCCTTATGACAGTTTGAAAACATCGGCACACTTCCTAGCTTCCCGTTCGTTTAAACTCACTTAAATTTCAAATTTAATTCTGAAAGATAAAATTAAGTTATGTAGGATATCGTATTACAAATTGCAGAAATTGATCAAATTATGTAAACATGTAACCAGTAAACACGTGCAATAGCTTCTATAAGTCACGTGTTTGGTCAGACATGCGGCATACAGGTGTGACAATCTTTTACTCTCTTACGACTTCATCAATTACGAATCTTGTGTCAGTCGGCTGCAAGATACTCAATCTGCTTTAATAGCATGTATCACCCATTTCGCCGTTTACAACTTATTATGAATAAATTAGCTTAACGCACAGCAGATGACACCAAACTTCCTGTATCAATAAGCTTAAACACACCAACAATAGTTTGATCAGATAAATTTGGATTCAGTATTATTTTACGAAAAGGTTTAATTTAACGAGTCGTTTTCAAATATAACGAGTTGTTAAATTTAATGGCCTTTCGGACAACTGAATCTAAATGGATTTTCATGTTTTATAAATGTGCAATCCTGTCTTTATATGAATATCCTGTACGAACATTTGGCTTGCAAGTTTTATATTTACGAGCAAGGCATGTTGACTTTTGGATTGTAATCGTTCGATCTGTTACCAGCGGGCACACGATGCACATGACGCAACACACATCACAAACTCAGCATGTGTTGCTATTTATTCCGAGCAACATGTTCCTATCTGAACATACGCACTGCCCACAACAGAAGTAGAGAATCTACCCCATTCACCAAACAGCTGCATCTTTATGAACAATACTGAGGTTCCATCATTTTCAAAGTGTGTAAAGAAGATACATGAAATAGCGCTATAACTTGATCATGAGAGTGACTATTATATAGCCGGTTGTAACTTGACTGTAAATGGGGCTAAAATTATTGAAAACCAACAAAACAGTTTTGATAGTTGATGAAGACCCCAGATGTATTATCTCATCACGGGTGGGCATCTGGGTAGAACCAATGACCTTCCGAAAGCCAGCTGGATGGCGTCCTCACACGAAGAATTCAACGCCCCGAGTGAGACTCGAACCCACATCGGTGAGTGGCAAATGAAGTCAGCGACCTTAACCACTCGGCCAGAGATGAGTCAACATGCCGAGTAGATGATCCCTATTGCATTTCAAAGATTAAGCCAGCAATCAGTGTTTCTTTGCTTATTTCTACTATGCTTTGGGGGAGACATGTGCTTTTCTACAAAAACGTCTTCTAGTTTTATCTTTATATCGTTTCATTAATCATTATTTCTATTGCCAGGTTCCTTTCTTGATTTTTTTCAGACTTGTAAAATATCTAACAGTTTGATCCATGTTAAATATAGATAGTGCGTAATATTTCATAACGGCAGGTCAGGTTTTAATCACAAAATATTTATAAAGTTTAATTTTGCTAGACTTAAGCATATGTGTGTATTACAATTAATTTTCTTTTAAACAAGCAAATTGACTACATCATAAATAGATTGTTGTAACAGTTTCATTGCTTTTTTACTGCACATCAGAAAAGTAATAGAAAACAACGTGTGTAACAGATGGTGCACTATTTGCAAAAAGTGTCCATGTAAATGCTCAGTCCACAAATATAATTAAATGGTGTTGTTCCATTTAGACAGATCAGATATTGTAATAGTTCTTTCAAGTTATTTCAGAATGACATCTTGAACAGAACAGAACAGAACATACCTTTATTAACTCAAAAAAAAAAAAAAACAGTACAGGTATATGAGTATACAATGCGATACAATTATACAGATTCACATGACATGGTGATTGTTGTGTGTACATTGGAAAGAAAAAAAAAGGTTTACATATAGCATGGTACAATTTGGAGAAAGAAAATAAGACACATTAAGTAACAATCAATTGCTCAAAGTAACTGAGTGAAAAAATTGAATGCTTACAGAAGGAAACTATGTAATAAGAACAGAGGGAGAGGGGGAAATGTTGTAAAAATGTAATCACCAATTATATAGCCTATGTTGAAACTCATTATGACTTGACCGATTAATAGTTTTGACAGTCACTTTACTGTGGGTAATTTTTGAAATAGACTATAAATATTCTATTTATATACTATAATACAGATATTATTGGAAGTTTATGACCTACTAAAATAGCTGTGTAGAACATGTGCGTTTGTTTTTGTTTATCTTAATATAGACTTGTCTCCATCACATTTTAGCAAGACTTTGAATGAATCTGAAAACAGTTAATATTTGATTTTATATTTTATATTGTAAAACAACCCAAAAGGAGTTTCTTTATTCCGTTATGACCAAAAACTTAGAAGATATTTTTCTATCTCGACTCTATTAACACCTATTACGTCAAATATTCATTGAATTTTATTTATAATATAAGCTGGATCCCAAATGAGCTTGATTCATATTGTATAATTTATCACTGAATTAAAATCATCGGTTATGTTAAGCATCCATCTGGTCGTTGATGTATAGCATCTATAAAGCCTACACACAACCTAGTTTGACTGTTATATGTATGACATCTGACAAAAAAAGATTTTTGACTTTCACAATCAATGTGTTATTTACGCGGTGTATGGTTACAGCTAGCGATAATAACGCATAGCGTATCTTAGTTTGTTTACGACTACGATACCAGGGGTAGTGAGCTCGAGCCACCGCTCATCCAACTAATAATCACTATCACTGGGACAAGAGTCCCCTGTGGGAGTGGCCCTAACAGGGACATTTTGTGAAAGAATGACGAACTTGGTGACGTCCATACAGCATGGAGAGAAGTCCCCGAGTTTTGTTTTTCCTACGCTGAAGTGAGGGTGCAGGAGGGGAGGGGCACAACAACATTGCGATGGAGCTAGCACCTTGCAGCAACAACCGCAACTGTAAGGGTGACCTTGCTACCTTTTTATATTATGATGCAACAACGTCTCCCAGATCACTGTCGTTTTAGTTTCACTAGCCGTGAACAGTACCCCATTTTGGCTTCAAAGGTTATTGGACTTTTCGGCTTATACTCTATGGAAATTGCATAGAGGTAAATTATCTTCATCTTTCGGGTTCACAAATTCTCTTAAACGGCATGCCCGGTGACATGTCGGCGGTCCGTACTCTACAAAACAAAATGTTTCACCATGCTTTAACGACCGGATGGACCGTGATTAAATTCAAATACATATATACATAGTTTGGTCAGATCATCGGAGGAATTCCAATGGTGAACATAATAGAGAATTTGGAGAAAAATGATTAAAATCATGCCATAATTATTACTTGGCCTTTGATCGAGTTCCCCTCATATTTCCGGCTTCGGTGGTATCTGTCTTATTCTACTGGTCCGGTTCGCAGTTTCAGCTTATGGTTTAAGACTGAAACGTAAAAAGTGTTTGAGACAAGATTTAAAACAAAGGTTTGAAACGAAACACTGTTAGGCTTCGAGTTTGAAGCAGTGGTTCAAGAATATAGAAATTTGGTTCGAGACAAGAGTTTAGATTTGGACCTAGGTGGGTCGCGGAAAGGTTAGTCACCCATGCAGTCCCGCTGTTTATATTGGTTGAAGCAGGACTTGAACTATGAAGCGTTCAATAACTTTTTACAGCGCCAGGTACAGACTCAAGGTAAATTGTCGGGAGGAGATAAATAGCGTGGTCAGTGAATGCACGCATGCAATGTTTCCAAAGTAACAGAAATACTCACATACTTGGCAAAATATCCGCCCTAAGGTGATGATTTGCCAACAGAATCCGCCATATTTACCCGATAAACAAAATTTTCTCACTTAAACCACCGAAAGACACCATTTACGTCCTACTCCCTGTATATAATTACAAAAAAAAACGTCAATTTTGTAGTACGTTTTCAGTAACACAAACATTAAACTCTGTCTGTTGTCAAAAATAGTTGTGCGAACTATCACCTGTACAAGTTATCGATCATTTTCCATGCGTATTGGATAATTGAATCTAAACCAAAAACAAAAGATCTTGTCAGCCTTTTGTCGAACTATATGAATCTTTATATAATGAAATGTCTGACACTGATGCCTTTGTAGTTTGTGCTTCTTGCATATTTTATTTCTGTCCGCTGATGTTGACAGTGATACCAAAGTATCAACAAAGTATCAACATAGTGATAAATATGCCTCAAAGCTCTTATCAGTATAATATGTTCCCGTATTAAGTGATAACATTTATGACAAAGGGACGATTTAATGCTAATCAAAAGCAAGCTGTTGGATCAAACAGTGATTATGTATGTGCCAGTTTGTAAAAGCCCGCATGCTCCTCGCTGTTGGGAAGATTAAAGTATTATAATTCGGATATTCATTCAAAACACACGTTGATTTTCAAATGTGATCCTCACAGATAACGCAGTTGATATATACCGCAAAAAAGGAACAGTTCAATAGGTATGTTTCAAGCGCGTTCAACATCCAGCTGCTATAAGTCACGTTCCATGGCACTAGCGATATCATCAGTTACATAACTGCGAACAAAACAAGTTTGTTTTCTTATTTTGCGAATACTTTTCTGAACAAAATTAACAAACTGTCGATTTTCTCGAACAGAAAGACTACCCAGAGACACCAGAGGTAGGCAAGTGGTATGTATATATGTATGTATGTATGTCGATAGGTAGGTATAGATCACTTCTGGTACATTCTCCACTTTAATTCTGATTTGTAATTTTAGATGAATGAATGAATGAATTACGGACAGACAGACAGACAGGTGTTGGTAGTTCAGCAGATATGTCATAATGTATATATGTACAGAGGTATGAATTAGTAACTTAAATTAAAACAATTTTTGACATTGGGCAATAGTTATACAATATACTACAATAAAATGTAGAGAAGGTTATGTGTACCTCTTCACAGCATTTATCATAATGATTATGATGAGTACCATATATTTACGCCGTTAACTGACATGAATTGTTCAAGTCCGAAGAATTGTTTCCGCGTGGTCCACATATTACAACACGAGTACAAACTACCACATACATTAGCAAAATACACAATGTAGTTATAATATTATGTTAATGTTAAAAATTAAAGTTATAAGTATTGTAAGAAAAATATAGCCTATACAAAATTACAATTTAATGAGTTCGAATCTGAAGACAATCAGGGTTGTTATATTTCGATCTTCTCAGATCGTTCAGCACGACTTTTATGTCGTGTTATTGGTACTGTTTAGTTTATCAGCTTGAACATTTCGGTCTGAGTGGTTCCAATACTCCTGCTTTCATAGCTTTGGGTATTGTATAATCACCCCTTGGATAGGTTGCCTGCTTTTTAATTTTGTCTTTTGGCAGTTCCTGTGATATGCAGGCCATTGTTTTTTCGTTTAGGACAAGCCCATTATTTTAATTTGGGACCATACGCTTCTTTTTATGGAATTACACGGTAGTGTATCATTGAAGGTTCCATGTGCACCGCCGTTTTAATACATTTGCGGATGTTTCTAAATTGATTTTTGTACTTGTAGTTTGTGTAAATGTTGAGGTCTGCTCAAACCGGGGCTACAGGGCGTGGACGGTAGCATGCATTCCACTAAAGTCCATGAACAGGCTCAATCAAACCGAACCTGCAACATTTTCGTTTTTGTTGTGTTGAGCGACCTGTGGAGTTTCCACTTTTCTATTTTAGAAAAAATATTATCATACGTTTTCTATTTTCATCAGATCTGCATTTTTCCCGATAAAGTTATTCATGGAGTAATAAATTCAAAATTTTTGATTGCGTAATTTTGTTTGCTTTTGTGAAGGATCATACCAAAAGTGAAAGTAGCGTTCTCATTCAGTGACTGAACATACATCTGTTTGTCTACACTTGTTCGCAAGTTTTATTTTCTTTTTAACCTTATTATTTACGTCCATGCATATCATATGCATACGATATATTTTCGATATCAGTCTGCGGCCTACATTCAGACTTCCTACAAATAGGTCTCTCGAATATTCGTTACTGCTGTGCTATTTCATCTATGACTCGTTTCGTTGTTTCGTGAGTGGAGACTGAAGCTAAAAAATAGGTCACTAACTGTCAACATACTTAATAGACCTAGATGGGGCTGTCGCCATGAATCCGATCACTTTACTTAACAGACCTAAGCTGAAGCGAATGCCTAAAAAATTGTTTTAGGGTAACGGCCCAGAAATCACTAGGTAGGGCAGGTAGACATTTTTTTAATATGGTATAATATTTTTAATATGATATGCTAGAATTACCACCCTTACGTTAATGAAGCTGGTAATTGCAACTGCAATGCAAGCCCGTCTCATCATAACGTTTTGTACATGACAATTTGCAACAAAATCGTAAATTTCGGTCACGTGTATTTTAGGTGAAATATGTGTGACTTTTACCTTCTCCTTTGAGATCAGTTATACAAATCTATATACATGTATGTATGTAATCTATACCTCCCAGTTATGATCAGAAATTGATTGTTGTGAGTATCCCCGTAGATGTAGATACAAGATCACCTTAAAATGAATAAAGTTGCAGTACTATCCAGTTAATTTCCTATCGAAACTTGTATGCGTTAACTGCAATTAATATGTAGATGTGCGATCTGGTTTCGCCCATCAGATGGTGCGCATGCCGCAACGCGCATCACAAAGTGAAAATTTAAAAAAATGTTTGCTGCCGTAACCTTCTTCGCATGTCTACTCTAAATTTGATTTCCAGTAGGTATTTAGTCCTTTCTTCTCTGTCGCATGGTTGTCTGTGCTCTTTGTCTACTTTCTTTATACAAAGTAAATAAAATATGTAATATACATGCCACAAAATTGTCAGCACTGCTACACAAATTATATACTGTAATGTGGTTTTTATCTAATGGTATCTTTTTGTGCCTATCAATATTATATATGCAATGCATTTCGTTCATATAAAAATACTTCAGTCTATTTGCGCTTATAACCAATTGATTTTATAAACTAAAGAATCAGATGTCCTAACAATGGTCTTGATTTTCAAGTGGTACAAACGATTCACAAATGACCAAGAATTGCTAAAAGACGGCGAAGATAGAGAGAGAAAACAAAGAATCCATGATTCGACGCTAACGTCAATCATTGACGTCCTGCATAAAGACCAACTATTCACGGTGCGCATCCTGTCTCAGATGCTTGTCATAATTGTTCATACTGTTTTCAGTATTCTAACCTAACAAATTAATGACTGGGTTCGGATAAGTGACTGTTTTCGAGGAGGCGTAACTCCTGACTGTTTTTATTATAATCACGTCAAATTTGCAGTACAGTCAATAGAAAGATCGCGAATCATTATGGTGTATTTCTAGTTTTGCTTCATTTAAGTATATAATTATTATAAGGAAAGGAATTAATATAAGCATTGACTTGCTTGTTTTCTGATCCAGCATTTCATAAATGTAGTTAAAATGCACAATGACTATGTTATTTGATCGAACGAAATAAAATATGTTTAAACTAAAGTGTATAAAAGGTAGAGAAAAAGTCTACGTTATTTTTTAAACAGCCCTCGTATATAAACATGTTTCCCTTGAGACTGCAACGCTGTGTTCGAAATACAGTTTAACTTCCTGACCGGATCTTATTTATCAAGACGCATAAAATCAGAAGAACGTCAGTTATTGTCTAAATCACATTTCAATGCGTCATCTACTCAGTCTCAACATGTGTACAGCTGTGACAATATATTCACAAGTACTGGCAACGTTGCTAATGAACCCTTTTGTCTATTAAAAATGAACTTGATAGCTCACACTGAACTATTACCGTGCTCTTGACCGTATGGAGACGTTCCATATCAGTGTTAAAGTTATGACCTGGACCAGAGCCATAGCAAATCGGTAAAAATCAAAACACTAGATTGTTGTATAGAAATCAGTCACCGCCAAAATCTTAAACATACATGGATAGAAGTATCTTTTTTAATTCAGCACACTTTTAGAACAATATTTTATAGATGCAAATATCAAAGGTTTGACAAAATTTCACTACAATATTTTTATTCAATTGATGTCTGCAACCCTTTTATGAAAGGTAACAGAATACACTAGTTATAAACGAACAAAAACTCTGCGGGGGAAATGATAACGAAAACAAAATAACGCCGTTGTTGGGCTCTTTAAAATATAATAAAAAACATTACATGTTTGTCTAGTACTTAATCATATTCCAGAAAAAAGGATAAATAGTCGAGATATACACCAGACTGTCTTCTGTATCTTTAATAGAATGAAAGCTCTTATCATCTATAATATATAATATTGACCCAAATTAAGTCATAAAATTTATGACAAAGGGATGATTTAATGTAGCTGTTGGATCAACTTGCATGCTCCTCGCTGTTGGGAAGACCATTTAGTATTATAATTCGTATATTCATTCAAAACACACGTTGATTTTCAAATTTGATCCTCACAGACGAAGCAGTTGATAAAATATACCGCCAAAAAGGAACAGTTCAGTTAGCATGTTTCCAGAGAGCGCGTGCAACTTCCGCTATAAGTCACGTTGCATGGCACTGGCGAGCGGTGCTAAGGTCTGGCAATTTTTCATATGTGATATCCTCTGTCATAAAACTGCGAACACATGTTTTCTTATTTTGCTATAAATCACGTTTCAGTGCACTGGTGTGCAGTATAAAATCTATGTGATAATATCAGCAAGCAATTGTAAATTTAATTAAAAAGTAAATTTTGGAAAAAGAAAGGTTGCAACAGCCTCAAATAAACGTGACAGAATCGTCTGCACTACCACAACCCCCGCCCTCACTCCAGTCAAATTGAATGTTTGATTGTACATTTTATAACAGTATGTATAAGTTTCTTGTAATTGTGAAAAAAGAATAACCATTTACAGATTTTAATGCTATTGGGCATATTCTTTATATGGATGTTTGTAGATGACTGGGACTATAGAACTCATAAGAATAACCTTTAAACTATTTCACCTTTGCATAGTATGCAGCTAACACGTGCACGTAAAATTTCCAAATTACTTTTATACGGGAAAACCGAAGGGTTTTTACCGTATGTGTTTTTAAGATAAACCTGCTCCATTCAGGTAGTTCGTTTTGTGTTTTATTTACTTCCGATGGACGAAGCTTCATGGTTTATTTGCCGCTCGAAATTACCAAAAAGGAGCAATTTCATCATTTTCCCGGAAAGTAACGATTAACATACAAGATCAGGGTTTCGCGTAAATAAACCGTACCTAATTCATATTGAAACAGATTTTTCAAATATTCGGGTCAATAAAGACGCATTATTTTAGTAAATAGTAACAGTGTGACAGAAAATGTATCTTTATATATCCCATTTACAAAATCACTTCTTTCGTGTTTTTACTATCTTGATACCCACCTATATGACAAGATGGGGAGTGGGGACGGTGGTGGACGGGCGGACGGATATAGGTAGGAAGGCAGACAGACAGACAGACAGACAGACAGTCCATAGGTCATATCTCAGTTATAATAAGTACCTTATAATTTACTTATATAATTATGCATTTTACAAGTGGTACATAAGAACAAGTTCGGCTGAAATATGAAATTAAGGTGAATTTAAGCTGACATGAATTGCTTTGAAAGCTCAGTAAAGTTGTAGACATGCATCAGCAGTGGTCCACATATATTATAACACAATATGGGCAGCTTAAATACTTATAACAAACAATTTAATGAAAATGACAAATGATTAAAAGTGCAAAGAATAAATAACATCGATCAAAATGATGGCAGGTATATGTAAAATCGTACAAGAGTAAGGGTGAAAAGCTTTTGCATATCAAATAACTTTTCAAAAAAATAAATGAATTCATATAGCATTGGAATGTTCGTCTGGTTTATCTAAGATTGTAACTGGATAATCCCTATGAAATTGAATAGAAGCAAACACAATAAAACCGGTATCAGGCCTTGCGATGTGCGTGAAATAAGCCAGAGCAGCCAGAGTAGCCAGAGTTCAGCCAGAGTTCGGCCAGAGTTCAGCCAGAGTAGCCAGAGTTCAGCCAGAGTTCAGCCAGAGTTTAGCCAGAGTAGCCAGAGAAGTCAAAACTCTGGTTACTCTGGCTAGCCAGAGTAGCCAGAGTTCAGCCAGAGAAGTCAAAACTCTGGTTACTCTGGCTGGCCAGAGTTCAGCCAGAGTTTAGCCAGAGAAGTCATAACTCTGGTTACTCTGGCTGGCCAGAGTAGCCAGAGTTCAGCCAGAGTTCAGCCAGAGAAGTCATAACTCAGGTTACTCTGGCTGGCCAGAGTAGTCAGAGTTCAGTCAGAGTAGCCATAATTCTGGTTACTCTGGCTAGCCAGAGTAGCCAGAGTTCAGCTGGAGTAGCCAGAACTCTGGTTAGTTACTCTGGCTGGCCAGAGTAGCCAGAGTTAAGCAAGAGTTCATCCAGTATCCAGAACTCTGGTTACTCTGGCTGGCCAGAGTAGCCATAATTCAACCAGAGTAGGCAGAGTTTCTAGATTTTTAACATGTTCTGGCTACTCTGTTCAGCCAAAGTAGCAACAGTAGCCCGAGTCACCAGGATATCATTTGCTCTGGTCACTCTGGCTGTTTCTAACAGAGTAGCCAGAGTTTAGCCAGAGAAGCTAGAGTTTCTAGGATTTTAACATGTTCTTGCTACTCTGATCAGCCAGACTAGCCAGTGTAGCCAGAGTAACCAGGTACCATGTATTTTCAGTCTTAGCTAAGTTTAATTATGAAACTTAATATGTCATTTCTATCTAAATAGCGTATTTAAAACTGAATTTCAAGTTAATAACTATTTTCAAGAGGTTAATTAAAGTAGCTCTGGTTACTCTGGCTAGCCAGAGTTTCTAGGGTTTTAACATGTTCTGGCTACTCTGGTCAGCAAGAGTAGCCACAGTAATCAGGTCCCGTGTTCGCAAAACATTTTCAGTCTTAGCTGAATTCGATCTTGAAACTTAGTATGTTATTTCTTTCTAAATAGCATGTTTAAAACTGAATTTCAAGATAATAACTATTTTCAGTTAGCTATTTATAGTAGCCAGAGAAGCCAGAACTCTGGTTACTCTGGCTGGCAAGAGCAGGCAGAGTTCAGCCAGAGTAGCCAGAAGTCTGATTACTCTGGCTGGCCAGAGTAACCAGAGTTCAGCCAGAGTAACACGACTTTATTAGGATTTTAACATGTTCTGGCTACTCATACCAAAGCAGCGTAACAT
Source organism: Mercenaria mercenaria (assembly GCF_021730395.1). Classification (NCBI taxonomy): domain Eukaryota; kingdom Metazoa; phylum Mollusca; class Bivalvia; order Venerida; family Veneridae; genus Mercenaria; species Mercenaria mercenaria. The sequence goes on along the minus strand of NC_069364.1, from coordinate 82,080,642 downwards.
CAATGTTTGAAACTTAATGGCAGACACTGGAACATAGAAGAATACATGCATCCCGATTAATGTTATACAAATAACCATTAATCAAATCATTCACTTTCAGTTTAATTACTGTATATGCCATGTTTTTAAGATTTACCTACATATCTGCGATATGTCACATGTTTAATAGTTAAGCGCCCTTGAACGTATATTTTATATTAAATGGGCGCTCAACAAATTTGGATTAGTAATAATAATAATAATAATAATGATAATAATCTCATATACTAAGTTTTTTCTGCAATGGATGCAATATGGTGTTACAGTATTCTAATTGTGGGCGAACGTATGTTTTTAGGCAGTTTATTTAATATTATTGTTATAAAATTGAACACATTTTTGTATAAATTTGAGAGTGTTACTAGCTTTTGAAGATGTAATATTTCAGTAAGTGTTTCAAAGTTAAGACATCACTAAGATATGAAGCATTTTCTGTAGTTTTTAGGTCTTGATTAAGTAATATATATGGTAAGATGATTTTTTTTTTTTGAGATTCCTATTACTTCGCATTTATCAGGATTGAATTCCATAGACCAGTTACGTTCCCATTATTCTAATTTTGTCAAATCATCTTGAACTTTTAAGAGTCTATTAACGAGTCTATGTTGAGGTATATGATAGTGTCATCAGCAAATAAGCGTATTCTGCCTTTAACAGAGTCAGGAAGGTCATTGATAAAATAAAGAAAGAGACAAGGACCCAACACTGAACCTTGAGGAATCCCCTGAAAGAACTGGTAAAGTGTGTGAGCCTTCAATTACTACAGATTGAGAACGGTTACTAAGGAAATTGAATCCAGGATAGAGAGATTCTATCGACACAAAGTTTCACGATTTTATAGAGAATCTTGTCGAAAGTTTTCTAGAAATCCATTACAATGAGACCTGTTTGTTTCCAGATTGGATATTGTCAAAATTTCCTTCTTTAAAGGATAATAGGTGAGCCTCACAGCTATGTTTGGAACGGAAGCTATATTGGAAAGGCGTGAGAAGATTGTTGACTATTTGGGTTCTCTCAGGGTTGTTTTTTTTTTTTGTGTTTTATGTATCAAGTGATTCATAAAACGGACTTCTGCCGGAGTAGCCAGAGTTTCTAAGGCTTTAACATGTTGCGAAATGACCCTTTTTTGTACCCTCAGGGTTTTTTAGTGTTTCATGTATCAAGTGTTTCATCAAACGGACTTCAAAGAATAGTCTTATCATTTAGCAGTCCTATAACTGTTTAATCCGAACACAGTGAGTATCGTTTCATACTCATACACAAGTGATACCGAGTTAATACAACATGGAATGTTGATTGTCTGATGGCATAAGGTGACCACAATCAATTTTTGAATGGCATTTTGCGTTTTGATTTCATGCCACAGGTACCTACCTTTTTCCAAGGGTTTAGATGAAATACCGTTATTAAGCCGCTTTAAGTGTATGTGTTCACATGTCAACATTTCGTCAACTTCCACAACTTTAATATGCAAATTTCAGGAATTGGTTGTTGTCAACATGTATGAAAAATTTATTCTTCAATTTCTTTATATTAGCGTTATGTCTTCAAGTTAATTTATTTGGTACAAATTCAAGGCAAACACTGAAGTTAAATAAATACAAAACAAGAAGCCTTCAAATAAATATTCTTTATTTTTACACTCAAAGTTATATGGAATTCACTGAAATTGTTTAGGATATCAGTATAAACTACAGGACATTTGTGGTCCTGAATCGCTTACCTGGACTTTGTGGGATATGACAGTCATAGTAAAAATTCACAATTTGTAATTGTCAACTCTAAATTCTGGGTATTCTGGAAATTTTAAACTTATATTGTATAAGATTAAAAGTATACTTGATAATCCACAGAGAGAGACTTATATTGCCCCGGGGTGGTGATTCAATCAAGTTTGAAAGAACTCCATTATAAATTTTGCTAATTTACATGCAAACTATTTCAGCTCTTACTAGTACCCTTGTGGCTCTGAAAGATGTTTGCTATGTAAGTATATCATGTTTTTTTCTATGTAAAACTTATGTAGGATCCATTTTGACTCTGGGGTATTGGTTTGAACATGTAAAATATCTTTACTCTTGTCATTGCAATTCTTATGAGAAGATTTTAAAAGATTTTCCTGAAAGACTTTGCAAGCTCATTAGCACAAGCGGGGGCAAGTTTGATATCAGGGGACATGATTTGCTCAATTTTAAGAGAGGCATTCACTAGGCCATGCTACATACAAAATATATATAGTCTGGGCCTAAAGGAAAATAAGACTATTTTTATAGGATTTAATATATTACTCTATATGAAACTTATAGCCCCAAGGCAGATCCAATATGACCCCGAAGTCCATGATTTGAACAATTTTGAAAGAGATGTACTTGCCAATGCTTCTTGCAAAATACCTAAGCTCTGGGTCTTGCGATACTTGAGAAGATTTTTAAGGTTTCACAATACAAAATGGAATAAGTACCGAGTTCAGTCAAAGAGCCTGACTCAATCTGATAGACAAGACAAAAGTTGATCTTAAAACCTCACACAGTGACAAGAGCTAAAAAATTTAAGTATAGTGTATGAGGGTCACTCAATATATAATGGTAACTATTAAATATCATTTAATCTGACTTAGTCTTACCTATTAATTTTGTTCAGTAATGTAATTTGACTTTTCACCATTTTCACACTGTTACGTACGGCGTTCCGTTTGGACAATCGTGACTTTTTATTTAATACTAAACCGCAATGCACGATGGTACGATGACGAAAACGCGATGGCGCGATGACACGACTGATGAAACAACGATGGTACGACTGTAAAAACGCGATGGTACGATGCTGCAATCGCGATTTTGCGATGTCGATGTAATATCGCGTTTCAATCATCGTACCATCGCGTTTTCAACATCGTACCATCGCGTTTTCACCATCATATCATCGCGTTTTCACCATCGTGCCATCGCGTTATCATCACCGTACCATCGTGGTTTCACCATCGTGCCATCGCGTTATCATCATCGTACCATCGTGGTTTCACCATCGTACCATAGCCTTCCAGTTAGAAATGCGTAGTCCCGTACACATTTTTTTTTGTCAACAATAGATGAATGTATCTAAATGTATTTTGAGAGAAGAAATTTACCATTTAGATTCTGTTGTTTTCCAAAATGTTCAGTGCTCTGTTTAATAAAACTGTAAAATTGCAATGTGAAAATGAGATTGTATCAAGCCTGTATTTTACTGAAACATGTATTGTACCACTGCGCATGACCTCCGGATGGTGACAATGCGATGGTACGATGATGAAAACACGATGGTACGATGACGAAAACACGACGGTGAAAACGCGATATTACATCGACATTTCACCATCGCGCCATTGTTTTCACCATCATACAACCGTTGTTTCATCATCGTGCCATCGCGTTTTCGTCATTGTACCATTGTGCATCACGATTTAGTATTAGATAAAAAGTCATGACTGTCCAAACGGAACATCGTACTTATGGGGAAATATCTGTACTGTTTGTATGACAACGCTATTTTCAAGGCATGCTCAAAACTGAACATTGACAAAATTTTTTTAAAAATTGTGCTCCATTAATCGTCGTGCCGTGCCGGGCTTAGCCTTTATTCGCCATGATGTAATTTTGACCCCAACATGGCAGGCACATATATGTCCGTTTCCGCCAGGGCTCAAAATCGCGACGGTCGGATTAGATGACAGACGCTCTAGTCACTGAGCAATGGAGGCGGAATTATTTAAACAAGGTTTCTCAAAAAGGTGCAACATCATACAAAATGGTATTTGCAATATATCAATTAGTAACTTGGTTTTAGCCATGGGCAACCGAAATGTAGCTATCGTGTGGATGGTTGACATCGTGTGTAATAAATAAGTTGCCAGGACCTGTATAAACTGCTAAAGGATATTCTAAGAACTTGTATCGAAAAATACCTTTTGACATGATACAGGCATATTACTAGTATAGTATAGCCTTGAATATCCGGACTCGCAATGTTTTTACGACTTCTTAGTTTTACATTAAGAGTCCTGAGAACAATGAATTTGGAAATGCATTGTATAAGCTTATAGAAAACTGTACAACCCGATTTGAGGTACGTTGAAACTAAAGTCATTTTTGAAGAAATTTGAAGGAATATCAAAATTTTGTTTTTGTATCTTAGTAGTCAATTTAATATTTTTTAAAATATTTTCAAAAGTAGTGGATTGAAAACGTCCAAAATCCTGGACGCCTACCAGTTCAAAATAAATTAGGTGTGGGCTGTAATATCAAATATCAATGCTGATATATTCTGCCACAGACCTTGCAGGCTACTTTGTATAATTACAATTATAGAAAAAGAAAACATACCTAAGCATTATTTACAATGTATACTCGGCGTCACTGAAAAGTTACCACCTAATATATACCTCTTTACTTATTTATACAATATCGACGTCACTTTTTCATGGCCTGTGCGCGGTTTATTACTCATAGACCCTGTCTGATCATGTCTCCTAACTCATTTCATGACTTTCAGGTGAGAACAGCATATACGACGTGCAATTTCGCGACATGAAAGTTCGGCGTCAACCATGCCAATGGCCTGATGGCGTTGATCGTGCCTTAAACGTGGCCTTCTTAGCAAGGATATTCTGGGTTTTTTGACGTATTCCTTTTAGTCTGTCGACTAACTTTTAAGTGCGATGAATGATTTGCGATAGAAAATTCGTACATGTCAACATTGCTGGAAAAAGTCATTTTGCAAGTGCAGCCCGTGCCTCAAATGGAGTTAATCGAATTTGACAAATCTTTACACCAGTGACGTCTCAGCTGCGTCAAAAATGTAGTCGTGTTATACCTTTAACACAGTCCAGTGCGATTTTTAAAATATAAGGGTCATTATGGTGGTAACTTTTCAGTGACGCTGAGTATATATAAACAAACAGCCTTTGCATATACCCTGTTACTTTTTTTTTTTTGGAAAGTGTCATTTTCTGTTTCGTGTTACTCTTAACTTTGTTCGAAAATCATGCCGTCTTACAGTTTCTTTGTTGTTGTTGTTGTTATTTTATATTTTTAGGCGTGTTTTAAAGACTTTCAATCTACCATAAATATATAGACCTGTCCGCTTTAATCTTTGTGAATTTCAGCCTTCATATACCACACACACAAAACGCAACAGGTCTAACTTTTTATTTACATTATAATTATATACAACAGTTAGTGCAGCCTAATCATGTATAATATGATTTTTATGAAAAAGGGTCATACATTTTAAAAATGGCTCTAGTTTACATGTTTGTCTGTATTTTCTCTGGCTTTTCTGGCCAGCCAGAGTAACCAGAACCCGTGCGCATTTCAGTTATTTCTGGTTACTCTGGCCAGCCAGAGTAGCCAGACTATGTGAAAATTATTAAACAGACTGTCCTGGTCAGCAACAGTAACCAGAGTTCTGATTAATCTGGCTACTCTGGCAACAGGTTTTACTGTATTTTCTTTGGCTATTTCTGATTAGCAGGGTAGCTTGTACCAATGGCCATCTCGAAAATTCTGGCTGTTCTGGCTAGCCAGAGTAGCCAGACCAAATGAAATCATGGTCACTCTGACTACTCTGGCTGACCAGACTAGCTAGAACATATTAAAATCCTAGAACGTCTGGCTACTCTGGCTGCAGTCTAAAAGATAAGACAATTCTTTGAAGTCCGTTTTATGAATCACTTGATATATATAAAACACTCAAAAATCAAACCTGAGAGAACCAAAAGGGTCATTTCGCAATAGGTATTACAGTATTTTCTCTGGCTATTCGGGCTAGCCTAGGTAGCTAGAACCAATGGACATTTCGGAAATTCTGGCTGTTCTGCCTAAGCAAAGTAGCCAGAGCAATTGACATCCTGGTTACTCGGCCACTCTGGCCAGCCAGAGCAACCAGGTTTCTGGCTACTCTGGCTGAACTCTGGATATTCTGGCCAGCCAGAGTAACCAGGACTGGCTACTCTGGCTGAACTCTGGCTACTCTGGCTAAACTCTGGCTGAACTCTGGCCAGCTATAGTGACCAGAGTCCTGGCTACTCTGGCTACTCTAAATAGCCACTTGAAGATAGTTATTAACTTAAAATTCAGTTCTGAACATGCTATTTAGATAGAAATGACATATGAGTCGTGCCATGAGAAAACCAACATAGTGGTTTGAGACCATAATGGATCCAGACCAGCCTGAGCGTTAGGATCCATACTGTTCGCTAACAGTTTCTCAAAGTCCAATACGCTTTAAAAGCAAACAACATGGAAGCTGACAAAACTGCACGTATGCGCAGCCTGGTCTGGATCCATGCTGGTCCCAAAGCCACTATGTTTGTTTTCTTATGGCACGGCTCAATTATTAAATTTCATAATCAAATCCAGCTAAGACTGAAAAACTTTTGTGAACATGGGACCTGGTTACTCTGGCTACTCTGGCTGACCAGATTTGCAAAAACATGTTAAAATCTTACAAACTCTGACTTCTCTGGCCAGCCAAAGTAACCAGAGCAAAAGGAATCCTGGTGACTCGGGCTACTCTGGATACTCTGGCTGACCAGAGTAGTCAGAACATGTTAAAATCCTAGAAACTCTTCCTACTATGGCTGAACTTTGGCTGAACTCTGGCTACTCTGGCCAGCCTGAGTAACAAGGGTTCTAGCTACTCTGGCTACTCTAGATTAACCAGATTTCTAGCTACTCTGGCTACTCTAAATAGCCACTTAAAAATAGTAATTAACTTGAAATTCAGTTTAAACATGCTATTTAGATAGAAATTACATATTAAGTTTCATAATCAAATTCAGCTAAGACGGAAAATGTTTTGTGAACCAGGTTACTCTGCCTGCTCTTTAAATCATAGAAACTCTGGCTACTCTGGCCAGACTAACCAAAGCAAATAAAATCCAGGTGACTCGGGCTATTCTGGATACTATGGCTGACCAGAGTAGCCAGAACATTTTAACATCCTACAAACTCTGGCTTTTCTTGCTGAACTCTGGCTACTCTGGCCAGCCAGGGTAACTAGAGTTCTGGCTACTCTGGCTGAACTCTGGCTACTCTGGCCAGCCAGAGTAACTAGAGTTCTGGCTACTCTGGCTGAACTCTGGCTACTCTGGCTGAACTCTGGCTACTCTGGCCAGCCAGATTAACCACAGTTATGACTTCTCTGGCTGAACTCTGGCTACTCTGGCTAGCCAGAGTAACCAGAGTTTTGACTTCTCTGGCTACTCTGGCTAAACTCTGGCTGAACTCTGGCTACTCTGGCTGAACTCTGGCCGAACTCTGGCTGAACTCTGGCTACTCTGGCTGAACTCTGGCCGAACTCTGGCCGAACTCTGGCTACTCTGGCTGCTCTGGCTAATTTCACGCACATGGCCTTGCGTGTGTTTTAGGAATTCGAATTGGTCGATACAGTAAATAGAAATGCAAATAAATGTTATCAATCCGGGTTATTTTTCATAGAATTCATTATCATAAATGCATTTTATCCCGATATATGAATGGCATAAATATGTTAAATGATAAACGGGAAAGTTTGCAACGGTTGGATGTTATACGGTTGGCTGTTATATATCGCCTATAGGTAGTACGTAATTTTGCCTTTACATGAAGGAAAATCCGCTTTCATCAAAGCAAAACCAGACAGAAAGGTTTCATTTTCTCATTCTGTGACATGTATTTTGTCTAATTGTGAGCGTTACTTTTATTTGTCATTTTTCAACCTAATAACGTCATAGGTATATGATACAGTTTCGATGTCAGCCTGCTACATACAAGCGAACTTCCTACAAAATGGTCCCAATATCTGGGGATGAGGCAAAAATATTCGTGTCATACACTCATTTACATCAGATCTATGAACGCGCATTCAGCTCATTTAGTAGCAATTCGAAGAGTCTGACATTTCGTCTTTTTTATACATTGTCTTGCCGATGTTATCAAATAACCGAGGGGTAATGCAAGGTCCTATTGTATTGCCCTGTTTTCAAAGAGCAGCCCAGAAATAAAACTTAATTTTACTATAATAATAATAATAATAATAATAATAATAATAATAAAATCATAATAAAATCATAATGATAAAGCCTTTGTTTAAAGAGGAAAAACTTATGTGATAAAATCAATCTTCCCTGAGGTCCTCATTTAACAAATATATACATTTACGCTTATTCACGTACATCCATGACCTCTGAAGGAAAAAAGGTTCAACAGGTATGTAGCCATAAAACTTAAAGAGTTGCATTAGATATACAAACACCATCATATGAAATTGAATTTATTGCTCCACTTTACATATAGTGACTTGAATAGTCTACCTCAAGATGAAATTTAATGTAATTTGGTAGAACATTCCAATATATAAAGTTTTTTTTCTGAATATTTCAGTTATATGTTTCGGATGGTAAATATCATGTAAATTTGGTGAGAGGATCTGAATTAATGTCCTGCTTTAAATGCACAGAAAGTATGGCGTCATTCGGACGTGGGAGGCGAAAAAAACAACGTTTTAACTAAGTGAGTAGTTGTTTATAACGCATGTTATTTTGTTATCTGCTTGCACAGCTAATCAGACAGTTTTTAAGTCATGTGGATAAGTTGGCAAACACCAACTGAATTTATAAACTAATGAATCAGACATCACAACAAATGTTTTTGATCTTCAAGTGGTACAAACGATTCACAAATGACCCAGAATTGCTAAAAGACGGCGAAAATAGAGAGAGAAAACAAAGAATTCATGATTCGACGCTAACTTCAATCATTGACGTCCTGCATAAAGACCAACTATTCACAGTGCGTATCCTGTCTCAGATGCTTGTCATAATTGTTCATACTGTTTTCAGTATTCTAACCTAACAAATTAATATGACTTAGCTATTATCTATAAAATTTAATAAAAGAAATTTGCAAGTATTAATTAATGCAAACGTAATGAAAGCATCTCGACGAAGTCATGACGTCGTAAACGTCATTGAAGTACGATTATCGTGCACCGGGCTCGTGTAAGTGACTTTTTGATCATAATCACGTCAAATTTGCAGTGCAGTCAATAGAAAGATTGCGAATCATGATGGTGTATTTCTTGTTTTGTTTCATTAAAGTATATAATAACTATATGGAAAGGAATTAATATAAGCATTTACTTGCTGTTTTTCTGATCCAACATATCATAAATGTAGTTTGCACAATTACCATGTTATTTGATAGATTAATTTAAGTTGTTTTTTTTTTTTGTGGGTAAGATGTAAAACATTAAAATTGCCTTTCTGAAAGCTGAAAGCAAAGATTTTCTACAGAATATAGAAAATACAGTTAAAATCTTACATTTAATTTGTTGCTATGGAAGCAAACTGGCTGTCATTTATATCAAATATTCTAATGTTCATAACTGTCTCACTGTTAAGCCGTTTATGTAAATTCTTTCATTTATTAATTTGACTTAAGGCGATATAGCTGACGGCATTAATCAGAACAACTTTGCATTTTTTGCTTTAAGTATACCGGTATTTTTGTACGAAAAAAACCCAGTCAATTTTGTAGTTAGTTTTCAATAACACAAACATTAAAATCAGGCTGTTGTCAAGGATAGTCGTGCGAACTTTCACCTGTTATCATACCCATGTTTTGGATCAGTTTGCATGCACTTTAGATAATTGAATCTAAAACCAAAAACAAAAAATCTTGTCAGCCTTTTGCAGTTCAAAATTTCAACACTTATAATTATGGGTCTTCATATTATGAAATGCCTTACACCGGTTCCTTTGTAGTTTGCATATTTTATTTCTGTCCGCTGATGTTGACAGTGAAATCAAAGTATCAACATATTGATGAATATGCACCAAAGCTCTTATCAGTATAATATTGACCCGTATTAAGTTATAAAATTTATGACAAAGGGACTAGACGATTTAATGTTAGTTAAAAACAAGCTGTTGGATCAAACAGTAATTCTATGTGCCGGTTTGTAAAAGCCCGCATGCTCCTCGCTGTTGGGAAGACTAAAGTATTATAATTCGTATATTCATTCAATTGTTTTTCAAATTTGATCCTCACAGATAAAGCAGTTGCTATATGATATCGCAAAAAAATGGAACAGTTCAGTAAGCATGTTTCCAGAGAGCCCGTGCAACTTCCGCTATAAGTCACGTTGCATGGCACTGGCGAGCGGTGCTAAGGTCTGACAGTTTTTCCTATGTGATAACATCAATTATAAAACCGCGAACAAAACAAATATTTGTTTATTTTGCTATAAATCACGTTCCCGGGCACTGGTGTGTGGAACAAAATCTGATAATATCAGTAAGCAAATGTTTCCTCATTTTGCGAATACTTTTCTGAACAAAATTAACAAACTTTCGATTTTCTCGATTAGAAAGTCTAGAGGCACCAAACTTGTTATAGGATTATCAACTGGCTTAAGCCATATTAGTGTTAATCAGATAAAAATTGTTTTGATTCGTTTGTGTTCAAAGGAAAACTAGCCAAGAAAAATACATATGTATAAATAACTAATTCAGTTAATATCTGATTAGCTGATTTCGCCAGTAGGTTATCATATTGATACATACAATCAAAGTTGGCAGGGTTAAATGATATAAGCCGTAGATTATCTCTGCGTCGGACGGACGGACAGGTAGGTAGGCAGGTAGATCTTTAGATCAACTCTGCTACAATCTCCAACTTCATTCCGGTATGTAACTGTAGATGGAACATAAAAAAGATTGTGATCAAAATGAGAAAAGGTGTTTCACCAGGAATGAATGAAAGCAATCCTTAACAGAATGCAACAAAAGTGCAATAACAGATCACATCAGTTGTACAAATCACGTTATTGACTAGGAGGGTTCGCGCGTAGTTGAAAGAGAGGGTGACACAAGGACTAGACAAATAAAAGAAGCAATGCACATTCGTATTCAAGGATCCGCCATGAACCGGGACGAGGGGGCCTATAGTCTCTCCCACATCTACGACCCGATTTTCGCCACAATGTCGAAAAGTGGCGGAAATTCCCGACGATCCACGAAGTCAGTCAGTCGTGAGACAGTTCTGAGGAAGGTTGCAGTTTGTAACCGAAACCGTCAACAATAAAAATAGTAAGTTTCTTTGGATGTGTTTCAATGAAAATGTTACTTGATAGGCGATTACCATCCTAATGAACAGTTTCAAGAAGCCATCGTTTTGTTTATATTTACCATGTGCATTTACAACATTCTTAACACTCAAAACATTTAGGAGTGTAAACAGCACAGACCATCCAATCTTTTTTTTAAATAAATTGCAACAGCCTTGAATAAACATGACAGAATCGCCCTCACTCCACTCAAATGTACAATTTATAACTGTACATGTATAAGTCTCTTGTAATCTGAACAAAAGAATGCCCATTTACAGATTTTAATGCTATTGTTTATATGCTTTATATTGATGTTTATATATGATTAGACCACGATAATCCGTAAATAGCCAATCGCAAAGCAGACTTGTACCCGTCTATATTTCATATACAACAGTAGCGTTGTATATATATCGGGGGAAACTTAGGCAAAAACGCGTGAATTTCGTGTCAATTTACTATCTAACAATACAGGCTAACGCCGGAGTTAAATGACCTTGCAATATTCTCACCAGTTATCAATGGGATAAAAAAAAATAAGACTGACTTGGAGGTAAATTCAGTTGACAACGTCTAAATATTAATATCGTAAAAATGACCCCATGTTATTAGATATCAATAAAATTGAATTACAATAAACTACATATTTGTAGTGTGGAACCAACTTGGTAAAAACTTAATTTACACATTCACTGAAACGTTTCCATCATTTGTAACCTTTTATGTTCACTTGTTATAAAAAAAAAACATGTCAGCACGATCTTTACATTTGCAAACAACTGGATCCATTTGTTCGAAACTTTAACAGGCGACTGAGTTAACGGTTGATTAACTTTATCAGTAGATTTCGACAGTTTAGAAAACTCAAATGTACTTGTTAAAGATTATAAACACTAAATCATCTTTACAGTAAAATTAAAACATCATACTAGTGTTTCCCACCCAAAAAGACTAGTATCCTGAATAGAAATTTAACAGGCGGTTAGTTTAGTAGTTTAATGCAGTGGTCGTGGGTTCGAGCATCATTGGGGTCACGACCATGACTTCTCATATGACCCCAGCACTAGTTTTCATAGGAAACGGACCTGAGAGTGGTTACAATAAGCTTAAACAGTTAAAGCTTTCATCACAATCGAGCTAAAACAAATTAGTATAAACTAAACTAAACTAAACTAAATTACATCCCGTTAAAGTTTCGAACAACTTGGCCCAGTTAGAAAGTAAAACAACTACGTCATTCTTACAAGGAGGGCACGATATAGTAAAAGGTATTCGTAGTCCTACGAGCATCTACGCACTAACAATATCCTATTAGACAAAGTAAACAAATAAAAAAATAACTAACTAACTAAATAAATAAATAAATAAATAAATAAATAACCTGGCTATCTTCTTGAATCAACGTATCTGTCATCCTGTTTCGCCAACATGCAAACTCCTCACAAAACTAATTGTCCAATTTTGAGTATTTTTGAGAAATCCATATTTAACTGTTTAGCATGAATTTTGTGACTGCAAATGACTCAAAGTGTTAATGAACGTTAAATCTTAGTATATCCGGTATTTGAGTAAAACTGAATTTATACAAATAACCTGCATTCTTTCATATGCCCTACTGACAATTAAGCGCTAACGGTACAAAGATGATATTACTCTTATAAAAATTTATATAGAACGCGTGGGAGAGTTTTCAATAATTGCAGTGTTTTATGTCACGTGGTCTAAGTCGGATAGACAACTCGTGCCGTTGTCTACGGGATATATACAACTCGCTTTGCTCGTTGTATATATCCCGTAGACAACAGCACTCGTTGTCTATCCTATACATGTGACTACAGAACTAATAACCTTTAAACTGTTTCACGTTTGCATTTTCGTTTAATACAATCAATTGATGATGCAGTTAAAACGTGCACGAAAAATTTCCAAATTTCCTTTATGCGGAAAAACCGAAGGGTTTTTACTGTGTCATGTATATTTGAAATAAACCTACTCAATTCAGGTAGTTCGTTTTGTGTTTATTTACTTCCGATGGACGTAGCTTCATGGTCTGCCGCTCGGAAATTACCGAAAAGGAGCAATTTCCCCATTTTCATGAAAAGTAAGGATTCGACCCTTTTACGTGTAAAATAACTGCAAAGAGTTTACAAGATCAATGGTTCACGTTAAATAAACAGCGCCTAATTTCACTGATACTGAATAGATTTTTAAATAGGCCTAACCGGGTCGATAAAGGCGAATTATTTTAGTAGATAGGAAAAGTGTGACAGAAAAGGTATCTTTATATATCCCATTTACAAAATCACTTCTTTCATGTTTTTACTATCTTGATACGCACCTATATGACAAGAAGGGGGAGAGTGGGCATGGTGGACGGACAAATATAGATCTAGGTAGGTAGGTAGGTAGACAGACAGACAGACAGACAGACCACAGGTCATATCTCAGTTATGATAAATACCGTATGATTTACTTATATAATTATGCATTTTACAAGTGGTACAAAATGAGAAGTAGTTAGGAGAAAATATGAAATAAAAAGTGAATTTAAGCTGACATGGATTGCTTTGAAAGCTCAGTAAAGCTGGAGACATGCCTCCGCAATGGTCCACATATATCATAATACATTATGGGCAGCTTAAATACTTATATTTTAAGGAAAATGACAAAAAATTAAAAGTGCAAAGAATAAACAACATCAGTCAAAATGATGGCAGGTATATGTAAAATCGTACAAGAGTAAGTGTGAAAAGCTTTTGCATATCAAATTACGTTTCAAAAAAAAAATGAATTCATATAGCATTTGAATGTTCGTCTGGTTTATCTAAGTTTTCACATGGATAATCCCTATGTAATTGAATAGAAGCAAACAAAATAAAACCGGTATCAGGCCTTGCGTGTTAATCCGGTTTTTTTTCATAGAATTCATTATCATACCTGAATTTTATCCCGATATATGAGTGATATAGATATGTTAAATGATAAACTGGAAAGTTTACGTTGGCTAATGTACATAACAAGTTTTTGATCGCATATAGGAAGTACCTAATTTTGCCTTTACAGGAAGGCAAAATCCGCTTTCATAGCAAAAGTAAAAGCAGAGCCAGACAGAATGTTTCATTTTCTCATTTTGTGACTATACAAAGTCATGCATTTTGTCTAAATGTGAGCGTTACTTTTACTTTTAACGTACAGTCATGCACATCATAGGCATAAGATACAGTTTCGATGTCAGCCTGCTACATACAACGCTATATACGGACTTCCTACAAAATAGTACCAATATCTGGGGATGAGGCAAAAATATTCGTGTCATAAACTCATATGCACGCGCATTCAGCTCATTTCGTCTTATTTATACATTGTCTTGCCGATGTTATCAAATAACCCAGGAGTAAAGCAAGGTCCTATTGTATTGTCCTGTTTTCAAAGAGCCCAGAAGTAAACTTAATTTTGCAATAATAATAATAATAATAATAATAAAAATAATATAATAATAATTATAATAAAGCCTTTCTTTAAAGAGGAAAAACCTATGTGATAAAATCAATCTTCCCTGAGGTTCTCATATAACAAATATTTACATTTACGCTTATTCACGTACATCCACGACCTCTGAAGGAAAAAAGGTTCAACAGGCATGTAGCCACAAAAGTCAAAGAGTTGTATTAGATATACAAACACCATCATATGAAAAATTGAACTTATTGCTCCACTTTACATATAGTGACTTGAATAGTCTACCTCAAGGTGCATTTAAAGGTAATTTGGTAGAACATTCCAATTTACAAAATGTCTTTCTGAATATTTCAATTTTAGGTTTCGGATGGTAAATATGTAAATTAGAAGGGAGGATCTGAATTAATGTCCTGCTTTAATTGCCTGAACTGAAAGTAAATATATTTCTGACGTAAACTAGAGACAGGTCATATAGACTTGTAAACTTGTAAACTTTTGTAGATTTTTTCTTAAAACAGCTTTTTTAAAAGAAACCCTTTCGGAAATGATTCAAGGAATACCTTGCAAATTTAACAATTCTATCTTCTAATGAACAAGAACAGTGACCAATATAACACAACAATTGTCAAAGTCTTGTAAAATATAACAGACGTAGAACAATTTCCGTATAGGCATTGAAAGAAATGATTAAATGTGAGACAAGGGCCGGGCTCAATAATATTAACTTGCCACTGTTATCAAAGAACTCAGACCAAAGAACCTTGAATTTTCAATTTCAAATTTGCACTCTCCACCCATATTTGCATTCTCCTTCCATATTTGCATTTGCATTCTCCTTCCATATTTGCACTCTCATTCCATGTTTGCACTCTCCTTCCATATTTGCACTCTTCTGCCATATTTGCACTCTCCTTCCATATTTGCACTTTTCTTCTTCCATATCGTGTCATATTTGCACTCTTCTGACATGACTGCACGAAGTTTGCACTATTCCTCTATTATGTTTGCACTCTTCTTTAATATAAAGTAATAGTAACCTACATTTCCACCGAATAAATATAATTAAGTTATCATTAATGCAATACCTGAATAAAAAATACGTATTTGACCTCAGTGGTATCAAATATCAAAACATTTTACAATTAGGTTGCTGTTTGTATTGTTATCGGGATGAGTAAAATTATGTCAAGGTTACTCCTTCAAACAGGCGTAGTTTCTTTTTTTTGTGGGGTTTAACGTCTCACCGACATAATTATAGGTCATATGGCGACTTTCCAGCTTCGATGGTGGTGGAAGACCTAGGTGCCCCACCATAAATTATTTTATTTGGTACACATGATGAACTGAACGCCCCGAGTGAGGCGCGAACCCACATCGGTGTGGGGAAAGTGATACAAAGTCAGTGACCTTAACCACTCGGTCAGGGAGGTTCCTAGGACTTGTTTCTAGCTGTAGATCACGGTTAAACGAAATAATTGCATTTTAACAGCCGTAATATAAATCGTCTTTTTAAAACGAAAATAGGTTTAGGGGAAAAACTAAGGAATTTCCAGTCGATATACACATCGGAACACTAACCTTGTTTTATCCGCTCATATTTGTATACATGTTAGTAACATCTTAAAACTATTATTAATATAACTTGTTATCAATATTGTTACTCTGGAACTGGAATAGAATACTTTACAACAAGCTTGGATACAGAATTTGGGAGCTTTTGACAAAAACTGCACGAAAATAAAACACAAAAACAAAACTGGATTAACGGAAGTTTTTATGTTTCAAGGAGTAACACACAGAAAGGGTAAGCTAATATATACAGATTATGTACGTATGTACGTACGAACAAATATGAGAACTGAGAAAGGCTGTTTTAGAAATTGTTTGGATGTCTTAACATTTTTCAAATGCATACAGTCCCCAGATTTGTTCGTACGTACGAACAATATTCCAAATGCATACAGATTCTTTTTCAGTTCTCACATTTGTTCGTACATATCAGAACTGAAAATTAATATCTTGCATACAGTCGCTGGATTTGTTCGAACAGTTCTGTTCGTGCGTACAATTCTTGATTTTCTGTTGCTATGGTCTGCGATTTCTTCAATTTTTGCTGCGATTTTCACCAGTAAAAACTTCATATAGCGGCAGAAAAGACAGACAGACCGGAAGATCCTCTTATATTCCGGAAGCAGATATATGTAAAACACACATTTTCTTTTTAATTCATGTTTTATTTAAATAGCTTATTTTGTTGTTTACTACCAGTGACATTTTTCACTGTAATTGCAGTGACGTATTACATATAAAACAAATTCTTCTTTATTCCAAGTCTTCTCAGTGATTTAAGTAAAATTTTACCCATTTTGTCCGTACCAGCAAGAGAGTTGACAGTTAATACTTAAATTTAATCTTTCTGACTGAGAAATTACCATATATATTTTACATTATACATATATTTTTACAGATTTTTCATATACATTTGATCAATTTATAGACCGAGATTACAAAAGTTCAAATCAATATCTTACCGATACAATAAATTGTTTTACAAGTTAACAATTCATATCCCGTCAATATTGCATGATTGGTTTTCATGCAACATATGTTAACTTTAATTAAATAGCACAGAAGAGAACAAAAGAGCCATTTTCAAACAGTGGTAAGTAAAATTTACTGAAAAGTATCATCTTTTAGGGTATTCCTGTGAACATGGTTTAGTGGTCATACGTTTAACTGTCAATCCAGACATTCAGGGCTCCAATCCTGGAACAGGTACTGGAAATTTCTTAGATGCTCTTGAGTGTCTCCAACTAACTGAAGAGACCAGTACTGCTTCTTCCAAAGAAAGACGGCTTCGTGTATATTGGTGCCATACACGGGCAAGTTATAGTTCGCAAAGTGCTAGGATAAGTTAGCTGAGCAGGTATCTCTCTCTCTCTTCAGACTCTTGGCTTCTTCTGGCGAGATCGCCCCCGAGGATAAATTTGGCGCTCTGAGTAACTGCCTATGTATGCTGAACGTCTAATTACAAATTCGCTATATAAATCTTGTATAATATATCATGTAAATATATATATCGATTTTTTCTGTTACTGGGTGTGTTCAAATACTTCACATAAAAATAGAAATAATTAAATGGGAATTTTACTTGTCGTTTAGATAGAGATGAGCAAAATAGTATAAATTGTGAAGCATTTGAATATTTGCATTTCAGTGAGGTCAGCCGTTTAGTCCACTGCTCCCATCGTCCTGTCCAAATATAGTCATTACCAAATACGGTGTTTATGGTTAAATTAAGTTAAATATAAAATTTTAATGCAACTTATGTATTATATACCTTTTGATACTATATCTGCTTTTGAATTGAAATCAATTCTTTCAACACATGTATTTACGCCGTGTTAATACTGAGAAAATCAATATCGACTGTTCAGTATTTTTTTTTACGCTGGTCTACCTCCTTCCCTAATTCTGCTTCTATTACATCTGTATGTTTGATATGATATCCAACTAGAGTGCCAAGCTGTCACAATTTATACGCACATAAAATTACATTTTTTAAAATACTCTACTTATTGAGCAAACTAGTTGTCAGTTACATCAGTTTTGACTAATTCAAGGTTTGGGGAACACTGGATAAGAACTGCTTAAGTTACTTAAGTAAGTGGACACTCAATTTACAGTTTTAAGTAGAATTCAAGGGCCATAACTCAAGAGTGACTGGGAGTATCGACTGGATATCAAATTCCTCCGAGATATTATGCCCATAAACACTATGAACAAAATATTAGATAAAAATGGCTCAAATTATGAGGGTGCGTCTGCCTGTCTTAGGTGATCGCATAATACATCCCATTTCAAAGGTGTATAAAAAGGAAAATGTGATGATGTATAGTCACAAAGAATAAACTTTTTATATCCCTACTGTAGAATTCATTGTATTGGAGAATGAATTGCTAAAAGATTAACTAAACACAGACAATAATCCTTTGTAGACATTTATTTCAGCAAATCATTAGCAGACAAAATTTATTTTTCAGCAAATAAATAAATAAATAAATAAATAAAACTTTCAATACCTACACATTTATATCAAAAACAAAAAGGC
This sequence comes from Mercenaria mercenaria, assembly GCF_021730395.1. Taxonomy (NCBI): domain Eukaryota; kingdom Metazoa; phylum Mollusca; class Bivalvia; order Venerida; family Veneridae; genus Mercenaria; species Mercenaria mercenaria. The sequence goes on along the minus strand of NC_069364.1, from coordinate 82,061,903 downwards.
CAAAATAGGCCTAAGTAGCTCATCAGCGAAGAACCTAGACCATATGACCTTGCTTCTGGCAATGTAATTGAAATGTTTTTTTTCTTTTCCTTTTTTGCTGTGCAGCTCAAAAATGTGTTACTGTTAGAACAAACTTGAGAGGCTGGTTATATCTATCTTTCAACTACTTCTCATGAACTACTTGATTGTTATGATGTTAGCAAAACCAAATTCAGAGAGATCTGTGCCATAAATGCAACAGCCCAAATTTGGTGACAATACATACAGTTGAAGTTTTTTTAAGGTTTTTCTATTTTTAGCACTGACACTCCCAAAAATGGACCAAGTGGAACCATTTGAACAATCTTGAGAGAGATCCTTACAAGGACTTTATGGATCAAATATGGTGAAAATCTATCAGACAGTTCATGAGAAATTGTTTAAAGGAGTTTCTTTTTTAGCTCTGGCAGCCCCTAAAAGGGGCCAGGAGGAACCATTTGAACAAATTTAAGGGAGGTCCATGCAAGGATGCAAAAGGCCAAGTTTGGTGAAGATCCATTCAGAGGTTCACAAGTTGTTTAAAGCCATTTTTTAAAATTTAGCTCTTGTGGCCCCTACAAGGGGCAAGGCAAAACATTAGATCAAATTTGAGACAGGTCAATACCAGGATGCTGCAGACTAGCTTTGGTGTAATTACGACAAGTAGTTTCAGAAGACATGTTGACACAGGATGAAGGACACCAGACTATCCAACTATACTATCAACTCACACTGAAAAAATTCAGGTGAGCTTAAAGTAGATGCAAACAGAAACATCTGGCATTACTTAGCAACACATATTATTTTGTGTCTTTCAACAAAAAACATATCTTAGTATTTATCCTTATTTTGCTATCTACTAGTAATTAGTTTTCATTCTGTGGAAGCAAATTGTTGGCATTAAGCATATACATTAAGTAATCAAGTAGAGTTTCTTTAATCACAGAAGCAAGTATTTCTTTTTAAACAAAATGGCCCTAAAAGCCCTGTATGGCTCACGCGACCTAATGCTTACCACCTAATGACCTAGATTTCATAGAGACAAATATTCTGACAATGTTTTATGAAGATCAAGTAGAAAATGTGGCCTCTAGAGTGTTAAACAGGTTTTTCTATGGTTTGACCTAGTTTCCTAGTTTTTAACCAATTCTGAACTTTTCCTAGATTTCATTGACCTAGTGACCTAGTTTCTGACCTCGTGTAACTCTTTTTTGAACTTATCCTTGATTTTAAAGAGACAAACATTCTCACAAAGTTTCAAACAGAAAATGTGGTCTCTTGAGCATTAACAATGTTTTTCTATGATCTGACCTTGTGATCTAGTTTTTGACCGCAGGCAAGTTTTGATCTTGACCTAAATTTCATAGAGACAAGATCTCCTAGAACACAAAATGACTCCTTGATGCATTCAGTAATTGCACAAGAAACAGAAATTATTTGCTCACTGTACACAAAAGTTCTACTGGTCAATGTGACCTTGACCTTTGTCCTACTGACCTCAAAATCAACAGGGGTCATCCGCCGGTCATGATCAACCTCCCTATTAAGTTTCATGATACTAGGCCCAAGCGTTCTCAAGTTACCATCTGGAAACGGTTTAACTGTTCCAGGTCAATGTGACCTTGACCTTTGACCTACTGACCTCAAAATCAATAGGGTCATCTGCTGTTCATGTTCAACCTCTCTATCAAGTTTCGTGATCCTAGGACCAAGCGTTCTTGAGTTATCATCCGGAAACTGTTTAACTGTTTCGGGTCATTGTGACCTTGACCTTTGACCTACTGACCTCAAAATCAATAGGGGCTATCTGCTGATCATGATCAACCTCCCTATCAACTTTCATGATCCTAAGCCCAAGCGTTCTTGAGTTATCATCCGGAAACTGTTTAACTGTTTTGGGTCACTGTGTCCTTGACCTTTGACCTACTACTCTCAAAATCAATAGGGGTCATCTGCTGGTTATGACCAACCATCCTATAAACTTTTATGGTCCTAGGCTAAAGCGTTCTTGAGTTATCATCTGGAAACGGATTGGTCTACATACAGACCGACCGACATTTGCAAAACAATATACCCCTCCTTCTTCGAAGAGGGCCATAATAAACATTCTCAGAAACTTTTAACAGGAAGAGTGTTAACAAGGTTCTTCTATGATTTAACCTAGTGATCTAGGTTTTGACCTTTGATAACCAAGTTTTAAATTCGACCTAGACATCATACAGACAAACATTCTCAGAAAGTTTTAAGATCAAACAGAAAATGAGGCCTCTAGGGTGTAATCAAGGTTTTCCTTTGATTTGATCTAATCACCTAGATTAGGTCCTCAGAAACCCAGTTATGAGCTTGTCCTAGACTTCATACAAACAAACGTTCTGACGAAGTTTCACAAAGATGAGGCAGAAAATGTGGCCTCTAGCGTGTTAACAAGGTTTTTCTATCAATTAAGCAGTGACCTAGTTTTTGACGACGAATGACCCATTAATGAACTTGTCCAAGGTTTGACCAAGTGTAATGCTCTGACCAAGTTTCATTAAGGTTGGGCTGAAATTATGACCTCTAGAGTAACAGTCAAACTGTTGACGGACGAGGCATAAAACAACACGGGCACAGGGTGATCACATTAACTCACCTTGAGCAATTTATGCTCAGGTCAGCTAAAAATCATACAATATACATTGAAGACATATTATTTCCTCCCTCTAAATACTTTCTTGATGTGGTCACAGAAACTCAAAATCATATTACTTAATTCAAATCTAAATACTGAAATAATATATCTCATTTTATTAAACATAATTTAGACACAACCTCCATTTTTTGGTAATGACATTATCAAAAATCACAGACAATGTCAGATTTGCAAAATGCCATATAACTCATTATGTCAGTTGTATTCTTTTTGTTTGGTCTTCATTATTTTCACCAGTTTACATGTTTTATTCTGATGTATGTTACATTTTGCATCTTTAACATCAGTGAATGTCAACCAATCTTCTTTAGTTTTGATTGAGAAGATACATGCGCTACATCAACATTTGTTCCCATGAGTATCACAGTCTGTTTATAACAATATTAACACAAAAAAGTTCAAGTAAAGACCAGCTTAACAAATCAATGGTTATTTCATTTTCTGTAAAAGTCAGCAGTACAATAGCACTAAGATATACAAAGTCTTAAATTTTGACCTTGTCAAATACTATTCAAACATCATGTTACAATATTTTCATAGTGTAGCCTTTTACTTTAAGTGTGCACTATGAGAAAAGTCAGTATTGATGTCATGTCAAAATCAAGACAAAAGTGGGGTCATATCACCATTCCCTATATTACTACTTGTGGTAAAAGGGGCCGATAGTTTGCAACAAGAAATTTAGTTTGGGGGAGGTTAAGATCTGCATTGTGTGCATAACACCTCTTATCATGCTGAACATTGATGTAAAGTTTTGTTGGAATCCCTTAAATCATAGATGGTTTGGATGCAAACAAACAAACTACTAATGAGTGATTACTATATGCCTCCCTTCAAGAGCATAAGAGGCAATATAACTTAATTGGTAGGACTTGATCAAAGCTCCTTAATATTTTACCAAATATAACTTTGAATTGCTGAATTACGGAAGGTCAGTGGTTCTATCCAGGTGCCCACCTGTGATGAAATAATGCCAAAAAGGGCACCTGGGGTCTTCCTCCACCATCAAAAGCTGGAAAGTAGCCATATGACCTATAACTGTGTCAATGTTTTGCTAAACCCATCAAAAATAAAATTACAAAAAGACTGATTATAAGACTTAATGAAAAGTTAATATGAGCTGCGCCATGAGAAAACCAACATAGTGGGTTTGCGACCAGCATGGATCCAGACCAGCCTGCGCATCCGCGCAGTCTGGTCAGGATCCATGCTGTTCGCTTTCAAAGCCTATAGTAATTAGAGAAACTGTTAGCGAACAGCATGGATCCTGACCAGACTGTGCGGATGCGCAGGCTGGTCTGGATCCATGCTGGTCGCAAACCCTCTATGTTGGTTTTCTCATGGCGTGGCTCATACTGATTATGCAAACAACAAACCATTTTTTGACATCAATACTAACAGACAAGCATGGGTAAAGCAGCAGTATATCATATCTCAAAATAACGATTGAGACACATAATTTCTAATCTATTATCTAGATAGTAGTTTCACACTAACAGATAAGAAAAACAGCACATGCTATCAGTTGTTGTAGTGCAACTATGTTGGAAGGTAAAAATGTAAGAAAGTTCTGACTTATAAAACAATCTGATAATACCAAACAAGGTTTTTAAGGTGGTCAATCACTTTCCAGCAACATTTTATGACATTTTTCACTTTCCATATATTTTGTTAGAGATCTATTTAAGGAACAGAAAGACCTTTTACATAGAGTTAAGATCCTACTCGAAATGTGTATTTTAATACTTTTCATGAAACTTTGTAATTACTTCCCTTTAATATAAAGGTATTAAAAAATTTGACTATTCTTTAGATTTCAATATAATTTCTAGTTTTACATTTGCATTCGATAAATATTGTGATAATTAAACTACCTGAAACAAAAAGCAAGTTTTAAAACATCATGTAGCTCTGGAATTCATCTATTTCCAATTTATCTTGGTTGCACAACCGAGATAGGCAAAGGGAGGCAATAATAATTTCATAAACTTGCATTTCTAATGAATTTTAGCAAAATATATACTTGTCAATGCAAATATTAGACAAATTTAATACAAAAGTGCTTATATTCATATCATTCCTTAGGCAAAATATGTTTATTAAATTTACACTTATGCTTAAATAAGGCTGTCTTGGTTGGCCAACAAGGATTTTAAAAACACTTTGAGTGAAAATTTAACATATATTCTGGATGGGACAAAATAATTAAATACAGTGAAACCCATCTAATCCAGGACCCCTGAATACCAGACACCCATCCTAACTGATGGAGTTATGTTTCTTGCTGCACAAAGTCAGCTTTTGATGGTGAACATGTGTTGCAAGTTTTAAAGTTTTGATAGTTTATGAGAAAAGTTGACCTAAACATAAAACTTAACCAAGAAATCTGATATTTTCTACGTCCAAAAGGGGCCATAGTTCTTGCAAAAAGCCTGATGGAGTTTTGTTTCTTGCTGTACAGAGTCAGCTATTGATGGTGAACAAGTGTTGTAAGTTTTAAAGCAATAGCTTTGATAGTTTAGGAGAAAAGCTGACCTAAACATAAAACTTAACCAGGCAATGCCGACGCAGACGACGATCAAGTGATGACAATAACTCATCTTTTTTTTTCTAAAAAAATCAGATGAGCTAAAAATGATCCAGTCTGCTTGGTAGTTGTTTACCTATTTATGTAATGTAACACACATTCCACCAACAAAACCCCATTAAACCTAGTAATATTATTATTATACCAGATTTATATAGCGCCCTTTTCATGTTAAACACGTTCAAAGGCGCTTTACATATAACAAACGCAGCCACACAGGGCGCGAAATTCATCCTCTACTAGTACAGACACAGAGCGATCTGACCAGAGGGACAGAGTGAGACAAAGACCCCAGAACAGATAGAGAGAACTTTTAAGATACAGACTTGTCCATCTAACTTAGCCTAGCTCTTTGGGAATAGACAGTCTGGTTCTTTAACGTGCCTGGTGTATAGCACCAATACACGCGAAACCGTCTTTCCTGGGAAGAACCAGTACAGGCCTCTAAGTTATTACCCCTCCAAATGGAATTTTCAGTCTGGTCAGGAGGCTATCCCATTTAGAGGGATTTCACTGTATCAGTCATTGTTCGTAAAACCAATCTCTGACAATACAATATACAAAAGTGTACAAAATTGCTACCCAATCATAAATGAAAACTGGGGATGGCAACAATTATACGAATATTCGTTCATTACACGAATATTCAAATACTGTTTCACTATTCGAATATTCGAAAAAAAAAAATCATCACAAATAAATAAAAGCTAAATGAATGATAGAAATGTTGCAAAAACCAGCATTCATTATAAATATGCCTGAAAAGGACTTCCGCTGCTGTTACATGTGTCATTTTGTATGTTAGCGTACCAAGATTGTGGTGATAGCAGTGCACTCTGTAGTTAATACCACTAATTGTTTGCCTTAAGAAAACTTTAATTGCCACAAAAAATGATGCAAGTTGGTTACAAATCAGAACTGTTTTTGGAAGGTGGGAACTCCTGTTTATTAAAAAATATCAGACAGCACTCAGTCTTATGACTTTAAGAGTTGAGCAAAGGTGCATTTGACTGAAGAAAAATATTGAAAAGTAGTTTAAGAAAAACAAGTCAAATGTAATGCATATTTATCTTTTGACATAAATCACACTATCCAATCAATGTGACTTTAAAAATTATTTACGCAAAATGGCATAAATAAATGCATTTTAATGTAATTAACATTTTAATTAATATGATTACTCAATATTCAGGCAAGTGGCGTACTTAAACCAAATATTTCTTTATACTGCCCTCATTAGACTCCCATACAGTCTATAACACCTTATTTGATTGAAAATATTCTTCAAGCTATGACATTAATCTAATGTCAAAATGCTACCTATTCCATCTCCCGTTTGGAAGTATTTCACATGATCATCCGATAAGAAATCAGCTACATGTAATTTGTGTAGACAGAATCTTACTTACACAGAGGCTACATACATGCAAGAAATAAAACTGATAGATCATTTCCGGTGTACATGAAAGCAGAATTTATGTGCGCCACTCATCAGGGTATGTTAAACACGTAAGACTTTGAGTTCCTTTGTTGATTAGTTGATGACTGAATATTTGAATGTTGGTTTGGAAGGTTGACTGAATATTCAAGTACCTGAAAATGCTATTTGTTGCCATCCCATGACAACCTTTAAGTATACCCAGGAACATACCATTCTTGTTCTATATGTACTCAATATAAATATACACAAAATATACATGGCATTAAAAAGATAGCAATAATTCAAATACAAAATGATTGCCTATACATTGAAAGACAACATCCGTGTATATATATATATACATGTTTGTAAATGTTCATCTAAGTATCCAAACTTATACAATATACATTTAAACAAAATTTGAACACCTAAATCAGAGAGGTAATTTTATACCCTAAACTGGTGTGTACACATGACAAAATATATTAAATACTGTCAGAGTTGCACAGTGAATTCTATTAATTAGGGATGGCAACAAGTAACGATTTTGGTACTCGAGTACTTGCCGATTTTTTCGATCGAGTACCCGGTTACTCGTTAAAAGTGGTGTACGTAACCAGAACAGGGAAGAATTGGCTGTATTTAGCCTTTGTTCACTAATAAAGGGAGATAAGTCAAAATCATTAGCTGTTTTACCACACCTCCCGTAAGCAATGATATAATGTTTCAAAACCATTCTTTTGTTGGATACAGTTGTAAACTAGAAAATGCTTTTGTAAAAAAGCGCATGTCTCCCCCAATGCAAAGTCCTATAGGCAAGAAGTCAATAGGGGTCAGGAGCGAAAGTCAAAGAGACACTGATGGTTGGCTGCAATAGGGATCATCTACTTGGCATGTCCAGTCATCCCGCTAAATTTCAACACTCTTGGCCTAGTGGTTCTCAAGTCACTGTTCAGGCTCCTGTGACCTTGACCTTTGATCAAGTGACCTCGAAATAAATAGGGGTCATCTACTCTGCATGTCCAATCATCCTATTAAGTTTCAACATTGTAGGTCAAGTGGTTCTCAAGTTATTTCCAAAAAATGATTTTACATGAACAGGCCACTGTGACCTTGACCTTTAATAGACTGACCCCAAAATCAATAGGGGTCATCTACTCTGCATGACCAATCATCCTATTAAGTTTCAACATTCTGGGTCAAGTGGTTCTCAAGTTACTGACCGGAAATGGTTTTCAATGTTCAAACCCCTGTGTCCTTGACCTTTAATGGAGTGACCCCAAAATCGATAGGGGTCATTTACTTTGCATGTACAATCATCCTATGAAGTTTCAACATTCTGGGTCAAGTGGTTCTCTAGTTACTGATCGGAAATGGTTTTCCATGCTCAGGCCCCTGTGACCTTGACCTTTGACGGAGTGACCCCAAAATCAATAGGGGTCATCTACTCTTCATGACCAATCATCCTATGAAGTTTCAACATTCCGGGTCAAGTGGTTCTCTAGTTATTGATCGGAAATGGTTTTCAATGTTCAGGCCCCTGTGACCTTGACCTTTGACAGAGTGACCCCAAAATCAATAGGGGTCATCTACTCTTCATGACCAATCATCCTATGAAGTTTCAACATTCCGGGTCAAGTGGTTCTCTAGTTACTGATCAGAAATGGTTTTCAATGTTCAGGCCCCTGTGACCTTGACCTTTGACGGAGTGACCCCAAAATCAATAGGGGTCATCTACTCTTCATGACCAATCATCCTATGAAGTTTCAACATTCCGGGTCAAGTGGTTCTCTAGTTACTGATCGGAAATGGTTTTCCATGTTCAGGCCCCTGTGACCTTGACCTTTGACAGAGTGACCCCAAAATCAATAGGGGTCATCTACTCTTCATGACCAATCATCCTATGAAGTTTCAACATTCCTGGTCAAGTGGTTCTCTAGTTACTGATCGAAAATGGTTTTCAATGTTCAGGCCCCTGTGACCTTGGCCTTTGACGGAGTGACTCCAAAATCAATAGGGGTCATCTACTCTTCATGACCAATCATCCTATGAAGTTTCAACATTCTGGGTCACGTGGTTCTCTAGTTATTGATCGGAAATGGTTTTCAATGTTCAGGCCCCTGTGACCTTGACCTTTGACGGAGTGACCCCAAAAACAATAGGGGTCGTCTACTCCAGCAGCCCTACAACCCTATGAAGTTTGAAGGTTCTAGGTCAAATGGTTCTCCAGTTATTGCTCGGAAATGAAGTGTGACGTACGGACGGAAGGACGGATGGACAGACGGACGGACGGACAGGGCAAAAACAATATGTCTCCTGGGGAGACATAATAATTACTTTGTGCTAAAGGGAAAACTTGAGAATGTAGAACCAACACAGATGATCACAGTTGATTGATATATTACAAGTAACTTTTTATGTCCAAGTAATAATGTAAGAAATATCAAAACACAAAAAAAATGTGTCTTTATGTTTCTTGTCAGCTATGCTATATTTTAAACTGCAAGCAAACTGTGAAGTTGGCATAAAATTGGACTGGTTTACTTTTTAAATTATAAAGGATATGTTCTTTATGATGTACTGCTAATTGTAATGTTTGAACAAAGATGTAGTGTGATTTTCTAATTGTTTATGATATAAGCGGTACTGCAATAAGCGGCATAATTACAATTTACAGCGATCACGATTTTTCAAACACGTGTTACCTGTCAGGGGTATAATTGACTATTGTGCATCAATTCACACCTTCGTGTTTGTATAATCCGGGTAACTGATCGAAAAGATGACAGGTAGACACTTTGGTGTCGTTTAAACGGCCACGTTAAAATTGAAATGTATCTAGTCTTCTTTTTTTTCCCCGAGTACTCGATTACTAAATTTCTTAATTGATATTCGGAACACCGAACTAGTACTCGGTTAACCGGTTAACTGTTGCCATCCCTACTATTAATAAAACAAGGTTTTCTTACAACAGTCTATGAGGTCTTTAATAGCATATAATGATCATATAATATAATATTATATACTATAATACTCTATTTAAGTATAGCATGATTACAGAAATAAATATAGACTGAAAACTTAATAGCAATATTGCACTAGATGGGAATTCTGTTTGCCTGGTCTACTTTCATCAACATTCATTTTACACATAAACAGTTCTCAGATTATATACAATTACCGGCTTTTTCATAGGTTGATAGGATTCATCAGGATTTATCAACCCGAAAAGAGTTATATTCACTGAGCCGAAGGTTGATATCAACCTATGAAAAAGTCAATAATTGTTTTATTACATGAATAAATGTATAGTCAGTCTTATTATTATAACTGTATCTTTAATAAAGAAATAAGGAATCAATTTAGACCAAATCAGGTTGATATTGGTTTTCCAAGCACCTTCTTTGATCTATTTTAATTTTCTTACTATTTATAACCAAAGATAAGTTGATATGATATGTACTCATTACTTTTCAAACCGTTTTCAGCCAATCAGAGAAACAATAGAATACAGTCATGTAATAATAGTAATTGTTTGCTAGAACAAAAACAACAAGATATAACTTTAATGTCCAAAGGGCAACAATGTCAAGTCCATTCTTTGCTGACACAACACCTCAATGACTCAATTAATACAGCCAATTAAAAATATTAATCCATACAGTTACAACACTGACAAGACCTAAAGTGACCTCTATCACCTTTAAAAATGGGCATAAATTCGTAAAACAAAAAAGTAATTATAGAACCCGTGCAATGCATGTCACAGTGAACAATTGTGTTACGTTACAATCCGTTACTAAGTTACCAGCTTACAAAACAAAAACTAACCAAATGGGACATAGACTTTGACACAGATGCTGACACACAACTGAGAGCAACAGTTTTACCTGTTCTTCGAATAGTCAAACTGAACAATGCTCTATGTATGATAAAGCTATGGCAAGGCATAACTGGACAGAGGGACACATGCACTAACACATAAACACAAAACTTTTTGACTTTGTCACTTTTTGATGGCTGTTTTGAGCTCATCACAGGTGTGCTTGACAAAGAAAAAGAAGCTAGATCTGGGATGCAACCAGCTCTTGTGGAATTTGCAACAGCTGGATCACCTTCGGTACCTCTATGATTACAACTGCAGAAAACTTTACTCGAGCCGAATACAACATCCCAGATCAAGCTATTGTGAAAAAAAAAACCTAAATGATTGATCTAAAAGTGATTACTGATATAAGGAGTAAATAAATAATAATAGAATAATTTCTACTTATCATTAAAATATCTATTTCATATCTAAGTAGTTAAGAAAATTGTAAATAAGACTAGAATGAGTCTGTGCCAGGGTTAACCCAGCCAGCAATTTGACCATCTTCTAGTTCCTGTGCCACGGCTATACTGACTGCATCCTGGTTCATACCAGCTACAATTTGTACTCCAAGGGGCAGTCCTTCTTTACTCAAACCCAATGGGACCTGGGTCACTGGAAGTCCAAGCGTATTGAACAATCCTGTATATGCCCAGTTGAAGGGGTACATTAACGGTTGGTTATGGTAAGGTGCTACTTTCGGATGAGACGGATAAATTATTACACTATTTTCATCCAACAATTCATTCATTTCTGTCTCAAGTTTCTCAAAACTTTCCAGTGCCTTTCGATTAACCCCTTCTAATAGATGGTCCAATTTTTCTACACAGCCGAGGGCAATTGCTGGTAAGGTGTGTTTAGACCGACCAATACACCACTTAAGGAATTCTAGATGTGGATTGATGGCTGGTCCCTCATACCCCATGTACTCGCAGAATGTTGTACCACCTGATGTGGTCATTTTAGCTGCCCAAATATCTACAGCAAACTTGAACTTTGGTATACTAATGGTCTTCACCTTGGCACCCAATGACGTCTCCAGGAAATGTACCACCTGAACATAAATAAAGTTGTGATCAAATTCATTAAGTAATAACAAAGATATAGTAAAAGTGCATCGAATCAAACTGAAACTAGAGTGCTTTTGAAAAAAGCGCATGTCTCCCACAACTGCCTACTGTAAAATCATTTAATTTCGTGGGCATGAAATTTCGTGGTTTTGGTCAGAATGGCAATTTCGTGGGGATATGAATTCGTGGATTTCAACTTTTGAACATAAAATGAATGGGAATTTCACTTGTTCATTGGGATTAAATTTCGTGGATTGACTCAACCACGAAATCCACGAAAATTAATCCCCCACGAATATTAATGATTTCACAGTAATCATCTAGATTGGCATTTCTTCTCCATTATGTTTCTGAGTCAACCATGCACCAAGACCTGTATCACTGGCATCAGTATTTTCGGTAATTCAAGGACAATAATTCCTAAGTGCCTGGGCCGATTTGGCAAGTTATTGAACTTGGCCGAGGACTTATTGGCAAACATAAGATGAGAAATGTTCGACTTAGAGCATGGACAAGATTTGTGACAGACATGCACCAAGACCTGTATCACTGGCATTAGTATTTTCAGTAATTCAAGGCCCATAATTCCGATGTGCCTGGGCCGATTTGGCTAGTTATCGAACTTGGCCGAGGACTTATTGGCAAACACATTTTGTTCAAGTTTGGTGAAGATTGGATGAGAAATGTTCGACTTAGAGATCGGAAAAGATTTGTGACACACAGACAGACAGACACACACACACACACACACACACACACACACACAAAGACAGGAGTCAATCAATTCGTGGGAGACATAATTCTATGAAACAAGGGACATAATTCATGAAATATTGGTGAAAGAGTTATGGACTTTGTGCAATATGATGTGGGTGATGATGTGGAATGACCATTTTGAGTTTGAATCGAATCCATTTGGTAATAACAGAGATAGAGTGAAAGTGCTCAAAACCCTAACATAAAATTCTAAGTAAAAAGGGAAATCATTAATAAAATATTGATGCAAGTTTTATGGCCATTGTGACATGTAATGTGAGTGATGATGTGGAACAACTATTTTAAGTTTGAAGCAAATCCATCCAGTAATTACAGAGATAAAGAGAAAGTGCATCAAAAACTTTAATCAAGGTGTGAATGCGCCGACATTGACGTAGATGGCTGGGTTGAGTAGGATAGTCCTCCATATACTTTGTATAGTCAAGCTAAAAATCTGAATACTAACCTTAGCCTGAGCTTGTTTGAGCTGCGTATCAACTTTAGACACCAGTAAACTACCACCATCATCCACAATGTTATAAACACATAACTGGGACACATCAACCTTGCAAAATATGTTTGAACAAAATTACCTTAAATATATTTAACACTGAAAAAAAATTCGTTTATGAAATTAGGTATATACAGTAAGGAATTAAAGAATAATTTGATATATTAACACCATTTATAAAAGTGTACACTTTAAAAGCAAGAGATGTCACAGGAGACAGCGCGCTCGACTATTTCGATGCTGGATAGTGAAACTAGGCACATTTGACGAAGCTGGAGCTGTCACTGAAGTGTTTAATGACTCCAACATGGATGTAATATTGGATAATAGCCTGAGTCTGTGTCAAAAGTATTAAGTAATAAGAGAGATGAGGATCAAGTGTACCAAAACAGTAAATATTACAGGGTTTCAGCTGCAATTCGCCAAATACGCCAATGGCGAAAAAAATAAAAAAGTAGCGGAAAAATATTTAGCCGTAAATGTATTTTTTAAAATGTGTATTTCTTTGTCTTAAGTACTCTCTATCTAGCCTAAAAATCAGTATTACCCGCGGCCGTTTCCGTCATAAAACACTATACACAGCGTGTCACCAACCGAGGGACTAGCGATTTGACATCCATTACATAACGCTGCCACGTGTCTCTCGATCTTTGACTTTAATTTAAACATGCGTTAAACCAATGACAGCTTTGGATGTAGAACACGTGACGTATTTTATCGGCAAAATTATTTAGCTCCGCCTTTACACGTCATCGTTGATTGAAGTAATTACTGATATCGTCAAAAAAAATGAAAATCACATTTCACAGACTGACGTAAAAGGCAATGACAAGACTTTGTGTTAAATGAAAAACGCACATCAGTTATAATTTCGCGGCAATGTTTTAACCAGCGGAATCACGAAAGTAGTATCAAAGTAGCCGTTTCAAAGTTATATTTTGTAGCAAAACTTCGGAATGAACAACTGACGGGACATCCGCGATAATTTCCAATAATTTTTAAATCATGATCGTAGATTGATTTTGGCAAATTCCAATGAAAAACTGCAGTAAACAAGCAGAAATCAATGGTAAAAATTAACCCTGGTCATAGAAAATACGTTATTAATTTTCATTTTATAAATAATGCTAGTCTTGATTGCCTTTTTTTCGTTTTTCACACATTTTCGCGACCCCAATTTCCGATTAAATGTATTTTTAATTTTTGCTGAAAAGTACCCTACTATTTTGGCAAAGGAATAATAATAATATTTTCTCAAAATTTAGACCAAGAAACTCACCAGAGGCAACCATTCCATGTACCTGTATTTTATAATTTTCCATGGGGAAAGCCCCCTGACCCCCCCACTTTGATAAAGAGGGTATTAACCCTCCTTTACCTCAAAATTTTGGACCTAAAAATGCACCAGAGGCCACCATTTCATTCCTGTATTTCAAAATTTCCCAGGGGGAAAGCCCCCTGACCCACCCACCCCTCATCAAAAGGGTACTAACCTCTCTATTACCTCAAAATTTTGGACCTAAAAATGCACCAGAGGCCACCATTTCATGCCTGTATTTCAAAATTTTCCAAGGGGAGAGCCCCCTAACCCCACCCACCCCATAAGAGTTTTACAATCAAATAATGAAAAAAAACTATAAAAATGACAAATTGTTGCAACATGCACAGTGTATTAGAGAATACAACCCCCTGGATGCCCCCTCCCCCTATGTGTCATTGACTTTGATATTTTGTGGCGGAAAAAAAATCAGGGCCAGTGGAACCCTGTATTAAGTATAATTTTTAGCAAAAAGAGGGGCATAATTCATGAAATATTGATGCAACAGCGATGCACCTTGTGTCATGTTGAAAAAATCCATTTTGTAATAACTTCAGATATAGTGAAAATGCATCAAAATTAACCTTTAATTCTAAGTAAAAGGGGCATAATTCATGAAAAATTGGTGCCAGAGTTATTGACCTTGTGTCATATGATGTGGGTGATAAGGTGGAACAACTATTTTAAGTTTGAATCAAATCCATTCATTAATAACTAAGTTAGAATGAAAGTGCATCAAAACTTTAACCTGAAATTATAAGTAACAAGAGGACCATGATGGTCCTGAATCGCTCACCTCTTCCCACATGACCCAGTTTTGAGTATGACGTCGTTTTTTCTATTATTTGATATAGTGACCTAGTTTTTGAGCTCATGTGACCCAGTTTTGAACTTGACCTAGATATTATCAAGATAAAAATTCTGACCAATTTTCATGAAGATCCATTGAAAAATATGGTCTCTAGGTTTTTCTATTATTTGACCTATTGACCTAGTTTTCGAAGGTACGTGACCCTGTTTTGAACTTTACCTAGATATCATCAAGGTGAACATTCTCACTAATTTTCATGAAGATCTCATGAAAAATATGGCCTCTAGAGAGGTCACAAGGTTTTTCTATTTTTATACCTACTGGCCTAGTTTTTGACCGCACATGACCCAGTTTCGAAACTGACCTAGATATCATCAAGGTGAACATTCAGATCAATTTTCATGAAGATCCATTGAAAAATATGGCCTCTAGAGAGGTCAAAAGATTTTAATAATTTTAGACCTACTGACCTAGTTTTTGACCACAGTTGACTCAGTTTCAAACTTGACCTAGATATCATCAAGATGAACATTCAGACCAACTTTCATACAGATCCTATGAAAAGTATGGCCTCTAGAGAGGTCACAAGGTTTTTTATTATTTGACCTACTGACCTAGTTTTTTACGGCACGTGACCCAGTTTCAAACTTGACCTAGATATCATCAAGGTGAACATTCTGACCAATTTTTATGGAGATCCATTCATAAGTATGGCCTCTAGAGAGGTCACAAGGTTTTTCTATTTTTAGACCTACTGACCTAGTTTTTGACCGCACATGACCCTGTTTCGAACTTGACCTAGATATCATCAAGATGAACATTCAGACCAATTTTCATACAGATCCAATGAAAAATATGGCCTTTAGAGAGGTCACAAGGTTTTTCTATTATTTGACCTACTGACCTAGTTTTTGATGGCACGTGACCCAGTTTCGAACTTGACCTAGATATCATCAAGATGAACATTTAGATTAACTTTCATACAGATCCCATGAAAAATATGGCCTCTAGAGAGCTCACAAGGTTTTTCTATTATTTGACCTACTGACTTAGTTTTTGACGGCACGTGACCCACTTTAGAACTTGACCTAGATATCATCAAGGTGAACGTTCTGACCAATTTTCATGAAGATGTCATGAAATATATGGCCTCTAGAGAGGTCACAAGGTTTTTCTATTTTTAGACCTACTGACCTAGTTTTTGACAGCACGTGACCCAGTTTCGAACTTGATCTAGATATCATCAAGATGAACATTCAGACCAACTTTCATACAGATCCCATGAAAAATATGGCCTTTAGAGAGGTCACAAGGTTTTTCTATTATTTGACCTACTGACCTAGTTTTTGAAGGCACGTGACCGAGTTTCGAACTTGACCTAGATATCATCAAGATGAACATTCTGATTAACTTTCATACAGATCCTATGAAAAATATGGCCTTTAGAGAGGTCACAAGGTTTTTCTATTTTTAGACCTACTGACCTAGTTTTTGACGGCACGTGACCCAGTTTCGAACTTGACCTAGATATCATCAAGATGAACATTCAGACTAACTTTCATAAAGATCCCATGAAAAATGTGACCTCTAGAGTGGTCACAACGTTTTTCTATTTTTAGACCTACTGACCTAGTTTTTGACCGCATGTGACCCAGTTTCGAACTTGACCTAGATATCATCAAGATGAACATTCTGATTAACTTTCATGAAGATCCCATGAAAAATGTGACCTCTAGAGTGGTCACAAGGTTTTTCTATTTTTAGACCTACTGACCTAGTTTTTGACCGCACGTGACCCAGTTTCGAACATGACCTAGATATCATCAAGATGAACATTCTGACCAATTTTCATAAAGATCCCATGAAAAATGTGACCTCTAGAGTGGTCACAAGCAAAAGTTTATGGACGGACGCACGGACGACGGACACCGCGCGATCACAAAAGCTCACCTTGTCACTTTGTGACAGGTGAGCTAAAAAGGGGGAAAAATTCATGAAATAATGGTGCCAGAGTTATGGCCCTTGTGTCATATGATGTGAGTGATGATGTTGAACAACTATTTTAAGTTTGAATCAAATTCATTTAGTAATAACTGAGATAGGGGGAAAGTGCACCAAAACTTTAACCTGAAATTCTAAGTAAAAAGGGTGGATAATTCATGAAATATTGGTGCAAGAGTTATGACCCTTGTGCCATATGATGTGGGTGATGATGAGGAACAACTGTTTTAAGTTTGAAGTAAATCCATCAAGTAATAACAAAGATAAAGAGAAAGTGCATCAAAACTTTAACCAAAGTGCGGACGCGTAAGGACGCCGACACTGGGTTGAGTATGACAGCTCTCCATACTTCGTATAGTCAAGCTAAAAATAGGTAAAAAATAATAAATAGTTAAATAAAATTTAACGGAATATGAGTTTCACCTGTGGTAGTTGCATGAATTACAACATGAGCTCATTGTGCACATATGAAAAAGATCAAGCATCAAGTATTACAAAGAAATGGATGTTGCATTTTTAATTGACCAGACGCCAGGCTCCGCCTACAGGTCACGTGGTACCACAAAATACTAAACCTCCGACATTTAGATCGATAATGGCTGCTGCTGCTACTTTACGCGATATTTCTGAAGAGATTGGCAAGAAATTTCTGTCTTATTATGTGTCTTTAAAACATTTAGATGAATTTCGAGAAAGTACTGTTAGGAGTCTTACATTGATAGTTTTGGGATTTTCCGACATTCGGGGACGGAATTAGTTGAGAAAGCATGTATATTCAGAAGACGGAAGAAGGCTACACGACGACAATTACTGATGATATTTATTGTTGAAAATTTTGTGTTGCTTCTTTAATAAATCACTGACAAGTTTATGCGTGTTTTTATTATTATAAAAATATTTGTTTATCATTCAGTTTGATATCTCCTTAGTATTTTCTCGACTTGTACTCTATCAGTACTTATGCCCCGTGTGCAAAACTGGAAAAAATGCATTGAAGGATAATGATACATTTACATTTTAGGTATAAATAGCCCTTCTCCCTCAACCTAAAAAGAATTCACATCACCGATGTCTTTTCACGTACATGTTGATCGAGGCAACTGAAAAGTTTGGGCACGAATAATGTAGCACTTTTAGTTCATATTTTTGCTACTTGAACATTTTGGCACTTTCTCTTCACAGTTTCTCGTTATGTAAATGCCCAATAAGAAGTGCTATGGCTGAGAAATAAACCAACAATGCCTAGTTTATCTATGGCCTACGATGTGTCTGCAGAACCCGTAGACTGCCCGTATCCTCCTTTCTGTGTGACTGCGGAGGCAGTGGGGTGGGGATGGGGGAGGGGGGAGGGCGGTATGGATGTGCGATTTTCGTACGGGCTCCGCAGCCTCTACGACTTTGTTTAGCGAAAATTTATACATATTTGAATTAATTGAAAGCCCGTAGACCGTAGACATGTCGTAGGTGGCATTGCACAATCTCCCCACAGGCATCGTTAGGAAGCCATGCGCTGATCGTGCAGCCAACGCACGATATTCCGTGGACAAAGTGCCTAAAAGAAATCGTACGGAGATTGTAGACACCTGAGACCTTCGCACGGCACTCGCAGAGCTGCCACAAGGTTCCTTTTGCTGCAGTACTGAATGAAATTGCATGGATATTGAGCAATCATCGCCCGGCCACATCATTTCCGTGCGGCGGCCTTTATATGGCATAACATTTTTCAGATGGTTATATATATTGGTCATCTTCAGCACGTAAAAAAAAGAAGATATGGCACGATGCCCGTATTTAATGTGAACACATACACCGTAGCTCGTAGCCACCTACGATGCCAAATTTAGACTAATTTATCGCACGGCGCCCGGGTCAAATGTGAATTAAGTGAAAGCTAGATATATTTATACCATTGTATAAACAAATATGTGGTAGTTTCCGTCGATTTTATCCACTTTCAATTGTCTGTGAGGACGTCCACAAGTCTTAATCCAGCGAAAATACTTCTCAAAACTTTACTTAGGTTTTGGAAAAGGAATAATCTAGGCGTTCTGGGAAGCGACTATCGGACTTGCAAAGTCCCTACTGACACCTTTTTACCATTTCTAATAAGTTTACTTGTATATATAATCATTTTTAAAAGGAATTTATCAGTTATTTTTATCGGTGTCGAGATCGCAATGTCGGAGGGTAATATTTACACTACCACCGTCTGGAGGTGTGCGTCGAATCAAGCGCATTGATTGGTTGATCGCTTATCGATTTATTAGTTTGATTGACACCCGGCATCTGGTCAATTTTCTTGAGGGTATTATACTTTCTCAAAGGCCTGTAACTACACCAAAATTAACCAAAAAAATCCATAAAATATGCACAGCTGGGCTTGGTACTTACCAATCCAATAAAGTTTCATATAAACTGATGGACAGGCAAACTGAATGACTGCACAAAATCAATCTCCCCCACAAACAGGGAGACATAATTCTGTTTATAAAGGGAAACATCCATCAGATATTAGGGTGCAATGGTGCAGCAGCACAGATTCCTCATCTAGACGTTGCAATTTGAATGCAAATTTAACAGTAATGAAAATAACTCTGCACAAAGCACGAGCACTAATTAATATTTTATGAGAAGCAAATAAATATTTCTGTGAATTAATACTGTTGAATCATTATTATCCGAGGGAAACTAATTTTTGTGGATTTCATGGTTTAACCAATCCAGTCCTAACGATAGTACAGAATTCCTATTCATTTTCTTACAAGTACACAATGATCAATTCACAAATTTGTGTGTGTGCACAAAATTAACATTTTGACTGAAACCATGAAATGTTAGGCTCATGAAATTAAAAATACCTGTCTTCCAAGGTTTGCCTGCTTGTTGGAGCCTGCCATTACTTTCAGCATGGGCAGAATATCATCCATGTACCTACACATAGGTCCTGTACTCATCAGATCTCTATCTTTACCTGTTGCTATTGGAAACTGGCCATCATTCGGTACTAACCCTGCAAACGAATGGTAAATTTGCTTTTCTGACTTTAAATTGTACAAGTCTACATGACACATTTTGCATTACAATAGCAGGAACACGAATAATGAATGATATTACCTGGGAGACCCTAGATGATGTAACTAGAAAAATATTTTGGGCACAAAAGTACTAGTTACACTCAACATGCTCAAAAGTGTCTGAATTTACAACTAAATATTTGTTTTTGAACCTAGTTAGTGGTCTTGAAGTGTGACTATCTTCCTTTGCCAACTGGAGGTGGTTTTGTTACAAGTTTCTGTAACAGAAAATTGCCAATCACAAACCAAAATCGCTAACTGGTAAATTCTAATTACAATCCCACAGTAAATGATTCATTGATTATAGACATGCATACACCACAAGGACAGCTGTTGTCTAGTTGAGGTTGGAGGTTTGAATATTGTTCGCTTCACAATCACACATCCTTATACAACACCTGTATGGGTTTTCTGAAGTGATTCAACCTAACATTATACTGTACTTTTGAGATAAATAAGAACAGTCAAATTTCAGACTATTAAACAAAAATCTGTGTTTTTGTCAAAGCTCATAAAGTTTTCCCCATTTTTTCATATTTTACAGTATACTTTTATGGAGTATGGACAACCCCTTTGAACAAAACCCCTCCTGTTTGATTTGACCACCCTTAAATATTTTTTACTATATCCAAATTTTCACTCCATTCCATTTAAGAATTGATAACTGTCATCTTAAAATTGTAATATCTTAGTTTCTGTTCATCTTTGTTTAATTTCTGAAGTTTTTATTAAACAAAATTAAAGGAACATTTGTCCACCTTGATCAAATTTTGTCCTTATATCCAACTTAATTTTGGTACTTTCTATTCTCATCTTTCACTGGAGCCAGTTATTTAGCCCCTTAGTAACAATGTCTAAAATATACTGTTAAATTTTTTAATTTTTTTTACAAGGTTAATTTATACATACTCACCTCTTGAAGGTTTGTGTCCAAAGATACCATTAAAGAAAGCAGGCATACGAATACTACCTCCTATATCCGAACCAATACCAACAACTGCTCCTCCTGAGGCTATATTACAACCCTCACCTCCTGTAAAACAGAGTGAAATCCAAAAATTTGTAACATTTTACATTTATCTACCACCAATGTGCACTGAACTGCTTGACAAAACCTTACTGTAGTATCAGCATCTATTCAGATGGAAAAAAATGCAACTGGCTTCAGAGAACAAGAAACTGTAAGAGTTACCCATGTCCCCCACTTAAGGACATTTCTCACAAAACATATTGCATGCCAGTACAACATCTTCTTCAAAGTAAGGGTGGGGGGGGGACATATTAAAACTATTCATAAATCATAACTATATCTCATAAAATTCTAGATGAGGTATTTAGTTTGAAAATGTCAGGAAATCTATAACTGATGAATAATTTCAAATGTTAATATATCTGTATTTTCAAGATTTAATGCAATTTTATTTTCAAAATCGTAAGCAAAAAGAAACAAGAGATCACAGAGTGATCTTGGCGCCCACCAATGTGCCATTTTTGAGTGTTCCAAATTTCAAGATTTATTGACTACCTCAAGGTCAAATTTCATTTCCATACACAACACTGTGCATGTGGTCCAAATTCGAAAGCTGTAGCTTGAGAAATGTGAAAGTAGGTCACTAGGTCAATGTCAAGGTCAAAGTTTGTTTCGGTACACAATCCTATGCATGTGGTCCAAATTTGAAGCCTGTAGCTACAGAAATGTGAAAGTAGGTCACTAGGTCAATCTTAAGGTCAAAGTTCATTTTGGTACACAAAACTATGCAAGTGGTCCAAATTTGAAGGCTGTAGCTTGAGAAATGTAAACGTAGGTCACTAGGTCAAAATCAAGTTCAAATTCTATTTGGAATACAAAACTATGCATGTGGTCTAAATTTGAAGCCTGTACCTTCAAAAATGTGAAAGTAGGTCACTAGGTCAATGTAAAGGTCAAAGTTCATTTCGGTACACAAAACTATGCAAGTGGTCCAAATTTGAAGGCTCTAGCTTGAGAAATGTAAAAGCTAGTCACTAGGTCAAAATCAAGGTCAAATTTTATTTCGGAATACAAAACTATGCATGTGGTCCAAATTTGAAGCCTGTACCTTAAAAATGTGAAAGTAGGTCACTAGGTCAATCTTAAGGTCAAAGTTCATTTCGGTACACAAAACTATGCAAGTGGTCCAAATTTGAAGGCTGTAGCTTGAGAAATGTAAAAGTAGGTCACTAGGTCAAAATCATGGTCAAATTTTATTTCGGAATACAAAACTATGCATGTGGTCCAAATTTGAAGCCTGTACCTTAAAAATGTGAAAGTAGGTCACTAGGTCAATGTGAAGGTCAAAGTTTTTTTCGGTACAAAAACTATGCATGTGGTCCAAATTTGAAGGCTGTAGCTTGAGAAATGTGAAAGTAGGTCACTAGGTCAAAATCAATGTCAAATTTCATTTTGAAACATGGAACTATGCATATGGTCCAAATTTGACGCCTGTACCTTCAAAAATGTGAAAGTAGGTCACTAGGTCAAAATCAAGGTCAAAGATTTTTCCAGTGCACAAAACTATGCATGTGGTCCAAATTTGAAGGCTGTAGCTACAGAAATGTGAAAGTAGGTCACTAGGTCAAAATCAAGGTCAACTCATGTCAAGGTTCATCTTGCCACTCAAAAATATACATGTGGTCCAAATTTGAAGGCTGTAGCTACAGAAATGTGAAAGTAGGTCACTTGGTCAAAATCAAGGTCAACTCATGTCAAGGTTCATCTTGCCACTCAAAAATATACATGTGGTCCAAATTTGAAGGCTGTAGCTACAGAAATGTGAAAGTAGGTCACAAGGTCAAAATCAAGGTCAACTCATGTCAAGGTTCATCTTGCCACTCAAAAATATACATGTGGTCCATATTTGAATGTTGTAGTTATTGACAAGAACATTTTAAAAGCTTTTCCCTATATAAGTCTATATGAACCATGTGACCCCTGGGGCGGGGACATTTTTGACCCTAGGGCGATAATTTGAACAAACTTGGTAGAGAACTTCTAGATGATGCTACATTACAAGTATCAAAGCCTTAGGCTTTGTGGTTTGGACAAGAAGATTTTCAAAGTTTTTCCCTATGTAAGTCTATGTAAACCATATGACCCCCAGGGCGGGGCCATATTTGACCCTAGGGGTATAATATGAACAATCTTAGTTGAAGACCACTAGATGATGTCACATACAAAATATCAACGCCCTAGGCCCTGTGGTTTTGGACAAGGGGTTATTCAAAGTTTTTCCCCATATAAGTCATTATAAACTATGTGACCCCCAGGGCGGGGCCATATTTGACCCCAGAGAAATAATTTGAATCATCTTGGTAGAGGACCACTAGATGATGCTTCAAACCAAATATCAAAGCTCTAGGCTCTGTGGTTTTGGATAAGAAGGTTTTCAAAGTTTTTCCCTATATAAATCTATGTAAAATATTGAAATAAACAAAGGGTCATAACTCACTCATAAATTGTTGAACCAGTCTGATTTTCAGGGGGACACAACTAGGGTACCAATACATGATTCTGACAAAGTTTGGTCAAAATCCCCCCAGTAGTTTCTGAGGAGATGCGATAACGAGAAATTGTTAACGGACGGACGGACGGACGGACGGACGGAATGACGGACGGACGGACCACGGACGCAGAGTGATTTTAATAGCCCACCATCTGATGATGGTGGGCTAATAAAAATGTAATGAAATATTTGATCATATTAAAGGGAGGTCAATAATAAACAAATGAAATGCATGACATTATTATTGTACTAAACAAGAGGGTCATGATGACCTATATCACTCACCTGTTGAACTTGGCCTTGGATGAAGACAAGATAACCCTCTTAAGTTTCATAAAGATAGGGTCATAAATGTGGCCTCTACAGTGTTAACAAGCTTTTCCTTTGATTTGAGGTGACCTAGTTTTTGACCCCACATGACCCAGTTTCGAACCTGGCCCAGGAATCATCAAGATAAACATTCTGACCAAGTTCCATGAAGATGGGGTCATAAATGTGGCCTCAAGAGTGGTAACAAGCTTTTCCTTTGATCTGACCCTGAGACCTAGTTTTTGATACCATTTAACTCAGTTCTGAACTTGGCATAGGAATCATCAAGATAAACATTTTGACCAAGTTTCATGAAGATAGGGACATAGATGTGGCCTCTAAGGTGTTAACAAGCTTTTTCTTTGATCTGACCTGGTGACCTAGTTTTTGACCCCACGTGACCAGTTTGAACTGATGCAACTACAAAAATTAGTCACTTAAGAATATCAATGATTTTACAATATACTATACACGAATCCTCAAACATTAAAGACAAAATTTGCACATGATGAAGAAATAAAATGTGAAGGTATAAAACGGGCATTCTAAAGAACATAATACAGAAAATACCTAACAAATATTTCAACAAAGCCAGTATTAAAAGAATTGGGAGAATTATTAGTACACTACCAGAGCTTCCTCCAACAATTCTCCCAGTATGGTAGGGGTTATTAGAGCGCCCATAAAGTCTATTAGCTGACTCATACCACATACAGAGTTCACTAACATTGGTCATACAGTATGGTATAGCTCCTGCTTCTCTCAACCTGCCAACAACTGGACAATCACTCTCTGCTCGGAATATACCACGAGATACAAGACCACCTGAGTTAGGCATTCCTGAAATGAAACACAGTAAATTTCTCAAAAAAACTAGTTGACTCCAAAAATCTTGCATAAAATTATCAGCAAATTCATGAATCATCTTTAAATTTGAGTTCAGCTGCATCAAGGTGAGGTATTATCCACACTGAAGATTCTTTCAGACAAACAACAACACAGACAATAATGATTGTTTATGTACATTAGTTGATTTTTTAATATATTTCTTAAATATACACAGTTGCGTCTATTTTTCCTTTTGGGTTTTATGTTGTCACTTTTCAGAGAAGTATTTAGGCCTTTGGTCAAGATTAGCGCAATTCTTACAGGTCTTAACATGTATTTATTATGCACATGCCAATGTTGTGAAATATATGACATTGTGTTGATTTGCATATTACTTGTTTTGTTATCAATGTTGGTAAATAGCTATACATAATGTTTTCTGATCTGATCTGATCCGATCCGTACCGTACCATACCATACCATACCGTACATTTGCTCATACTCAGATAATTTGTACACTACCCTATTCAAACTCAATGTTGAGTCCCGAGAATTCCTAAATAATGTATTTTGTTCATGTCTCGAAATACAGATAACTTGAACAAATTTTACTGGTCATGTTAAGTCTGAGTGAACAAAGTTTGACTGTATGTGCTGCAATCAAGCTTCTAGGAATAGTAATATTGAGAGAATTAAGTGAGAGTTTTTCTTAGATTTTAGTTTATAGTTGAAAGCTGAAGCTGACATGTACAACGCTTAAAATTTCAGTGAATATAAAAGGGCCTGACCTGATGCAAGTGACTATTATATTCCATATTTGAAAGAATAATAAAATACAAAATGTACTTTAATTTAATAATCAGATCACAGTAACTGTCAAAAGGTGTTAGGAAAGTTGGTAAACGGGTTCAAAAAGTGGCTTACCAGTGACACAAAATGCTTCTTTGACAGACAGTGGAACACCAAGCAGAGGTTTATTTTTCTCTGAGAACTTTTCATCTGCAGCCTTCCTGTCTAATTCCTCATCTAGAGCTTGAGCCTCTTCCCTCGCCTCAGAGAACCTTCTTGCTACAACAGTGTTCAGATGATCATGCATCTCTGTCACTCGGCTTATATACTTCTCCATTACATCCACTGCCCTCAACTATCCAAAATGCATCAGATTTAAATGGAAGTTTCCACAACTCTGCTTTACAATCATGTAATTAAACCAGTATAGATTATATCATACTTATTGAATACCTGAATAATTTATTTTGATGTGATTTTAGCAAAGTGAAAATATATCAATTTTGAAGCCACTAAAAATAAATTTTTACCATTTTAATTTATCAAAAAGCTTCTTACTCTGACAGCATGGATCAAATGAACAAAAATTTCAACCATAATAAATTAATTTTTTTTTATATATTTCATACTGGTTGAATATTTAAATAAATTCCTAAACACTTGCAGAAAAAAATGAAATTATCTCAAGGAATATAATATGTTTAAAAGATCTTTTTTACCTCCCTTGACCTTATTTTTCTTGCAAGAGTTACAGCACTTTGAAGTAAGACATCATCTTCAACAGGGGGTACAACCTTAGAGGAGCCATCATATATCCAGGAGAATATTGCGCTGGCTACAGGTGTCACAATCCAGCTAATTACAGTAAGGATGTAGTAAAGAATCTGCTGGATAGCCTTAGCCAACTTCATCATTTCCTGAAATTGAGAAAGATGTATGAACGTAACGTTAGAGACTACTTCTGAAAAAGTGCATGCCTCCCATACTGCTTCATTTGAATGGATGTGGTAACTGTTATGTAATATTTGGGTAAATGTTTGATAGTATTTTTCATAACCTGTATGTCATTGGTGTTGTATATATGTCAAATTGTCTCATTATAGGGAAATCTGTGTCAAGTAATATTAAAATCCCTTGATGGATAACAGAGTAATGGGCCAGACAGAAAAAAATCAAAACCTTTTGGCCTCCAAGTGTGACTTTGACCTTTGCATGGACAAATTTTGTAACAGACAACCAAACAGCTACATCTACATCTGGAAGACATAATTTTGTGGCAGATGCTTATAAATAATGGAAGGCATTTATGATAATTTTTCTGAAAGTAGTGTCTAGCTGTCAGATAAAAAGATGCCTGGCCTATCATCTAAAGGTTCCCTAGGCAACTGGGAATAAATTTTTATGTGAATAGAGTAAGGAATTGATATAACATATCATATTTTGTTTGCTTAATTAAGGTAGCAACATTTACTTGTACAGAACTACTATAGGCTGAATTCAGACCTAAAACTTGATGGTTTGTTTTTAATTATAGTATTTAATCAGTAAAAACGTAAGGTTAACTGTTGAAATACCCCTATTATCAGACATATTATGTAAAGTGAAGGTTCTATCAAATTGATACTACATTTATGCAAGCTGTACATTTAACTAGAGCTCGTAGAACATGAAATGCCCCCCTTGATGCATTCAGTAATTGCACAAGGAACAGAAATTATTTGGTAAATGTACACAAAAGTTCTACTATTCTGGGTCAATGTTACCTTGACCTTTGACCTACTGACGTCAAAATCACTTGGGGTCATCTGCTGGTCGTGATCAACCTCCCTATTAAGTTGTGTGATCCTAAGCCCAAGCGTTCTCAAGTTATCATGCTGAAATGATTTAACTGTTCCGGGTCACTCTGACCTTGACCTTTGGCCTCAAATCAATAGGAGTCATCTGCTGGTCATGACCAATCTCCCTATCAAGTTTCATGATCCTAGGCACAAGCGTTCTTGAGTTATCATCAGGAAACCGTTTAACTGTTCTGGGTCACTGTGACCTTGATCTTTGACCTACTGGCCTCAAAATCAATAGAGAGGTCATCTGCTGGTCATGACCAACCTCCTTATCAACTTTAATGATCCTAGGTCCAAGATTTCTTGAATTATCATCCGGAAATCGTTTAACTGTTCCAGGTCACTGTGACCTTGACCTTTGACCTACTGACCTCAAAATCAATAGGGGTCATCTGCTGGTCATGAACAACCTCCCTATCAAGTTTCATGATCCTAGGCACAAGTGTTCTTGCGTTATCATCAATAAACCGTTTAACTGTCCCAGGTCACTGTGACCTTGACCTTTGACCTACTGGCCTCAAAATCTATAGGGGTCATCTGCTGGTCATGACCAACCTCCCTATCAATTTTCATTATCCTAGGCCCAAGAATACTTGAGTTATCATCTGTAAACAGTTTAACTGTCCCAGGTCACTGTGACCTTGACCTTTGACTGACTGACCTCAAAATCAATAGGGGTCATCTGCTGGTCATGACCAACCTCCCTATCAAGTTTCATGAACCTAGGCTCAAGTGTTCTTGAGTTATCATCCGGAAAACCAATTGGTCTACATACCGACAGACCGACCGACCTACTGACAGACCAACCGACAGACATCTGCAAAACAATATACTCCTCCTTCTTTGAAGGGGGGCATAATAAATATTCATGTACACATATTTAATGCTGTTTGAATAACAGAACTTATGTAGATCTTCTGTGAAACAATAATGTTTTGTGGAAGATTTTTAATGACATTTTAATTTTAAACAAGAGGGCCCTGAAGGCCCTGTATCACTCACCTCACCTAATTCTTCTGACCAAGTTTCATTAAGATATGGTCATAAATGTGGCCTCTATGGTGTTAGTTTTTCCTCTGATTTGACCTAGGTTTTGACCCCACATGACCCAGATTCGAACTTGACCTAAATATTATAAAGATTAACATTCTGACCAAGTTTCATGAAGATACAGTCATAAATGTGGCCTCTAGATTGTTAACAAGCTTTACCTTTGATTTGACGGTGACCTGGTTTTTAACCCCACCTGACCCAGATTGGAACCTGACCTTGAGATCATTAAGATTAACATTCTGACCAAGTTGCACTAAGATGTGGTCATAAATGTGGTCTCTAGAGTGTAAACTAGCTTTTCCTTTGATTTGACCTGGTGACCTAGTTTTTGACCCAACATGACCCAAATACGAACTTGACCTAAAGATCATCAAGATTATCAGTCTGACCAAGTTTCATGAAGATACAGTCATAAATGTGACCTCTAGAGCGTTAACAAGCTTTTCCTTTTGATTTGACCTAGTGACCTAGTTTTCGACCCCACATGACCCAGATTCAAACTTGACCTAGAGGTCATCAAGACAAACATTCTGATCAATTCTCATGAGTTTCAAACTTAAAATTACAAAATGTAGGTCTCTAGAGTGTTAACAAGCTTTAACTTTGATTTGACCTGGTGACCTAGTTTTTGATCCCGCCTGCCCCGGATTGGAATCTGAACTATAGATCTTCAAGATTAACATTCTGCCTAAGTTTCATTACGATATGGTCATAAATGTGGCCTCTAGAGTGTAAATTAGCTTTTCCTTTGATTTGACCTGGTGACCTCGTTTCTGACCCCACAAGACCCAGATTGGAACTTGGCTAAAGATCATCAAGGTTAACATTCTGACCAAGTTTCATGAAGATACAATTATAAATGTGGCCTCTAGAATGTTAACAAGCTTTTTCTTTGCTTTTGTGACCTGGTGACCTAGCTTTTGATCCCACTTGACCCAGATTCCAACTTGACCTAAAGATCATCAAGATTAACATTCTGACCAAGTTTCATAGGGATATTGTCATAAATGTGGCCTCTAGACTGTTAACAAGCTTTTCCTTTGTTCTGACCTGGTGGCCTAGTTTTTTTTTGACCCCACCTGACCCATATTGTGAATATATGGTCATAAATGTGGCCTCTAGAGTGTTAACTAGCTTTTCCTTTGATTTGACCTGGTGACCTCGTTTTTGACCCAGATTTGAACCTGACCTAAAGATCAACAAGATTAACATTCTGACCAAGTTTCATTAAGATATGATCACAAATGTGGCCTCTAGAGTGTTAACTAGCTTTTCCTCTGATTTGACCTGGTGACCTAGTTTTTGACCCCACATGACCCAGATTTTAACTTGACCTTAAGATCATCAAGATTAACATTCTGACCAAGTTTCATGAAGATATATCAGTAGTCATAAATGTGGCCTGTAGTGTTAACAAGCTTTTCCTTTGATTTTTTGACCTGGTGACCTAGTTTTTGACCCAACATGACCCAGATCTGAACCTGATTTAAAGACCATCAAGATTAACATTCTGACCAAGTTTCATAGAGATATTGTCATAAATGTGGCCTCTAGTGTGGAAACAAGCTTTTCCCTTTGATTTGACCTGGTGACCTAGTTTTTGATCCCAGATGACCCAATATCGAACTCGTCCAAGATTTTATTGTCAGGTTAATATTAAACTTGTCCAAGATTTTATTGTCAGGGTAAATTTCTGACCAAGTTTGTGACCTCTAGAGTGTTAACAGTCAAATTGTTGACTACAGAAACAGGGCGATCACAAAAGCTCACCTTGTGCACTTCAAGCTCAGGTGAGCTAACAAGAGGACCATGATGGTCCTGAATCGCTCACCTCTTCCCACATGACCCAGTTTTGAGTATGACGTCGTTTTTTCTATTATTTGACATAGTGACCTAGTTTTAGAGCTCATGTGACCCAATTCTGAACTTGACCTAGATATTATCAAGATAAACATTCTGACCAATTTTCATGAAGATCCATTGAAAAATATGGTCTCTAGAGAGGTCACAAGGTTTTTCCATTATTTGTCCTATTGACCTAGTTTTGGAAGGTACGTGACCCTGTTTTGAACTTTACTTAGATATCATCAAGCTGAACATTCTCACTAATTTTCATGAAGATCTCATGAAAAATATGGCCTCTAGAGAGGTCACAAGGTTTTTCTACTTTTATACCTACTGGCCTAGTTTTTGATCGCACGTGACCCAGTTTCGAAATTGACCTAGACATCATCAAGGTGAACATTCAGATCAATTTTCATGAAGATCCATTAAAAAATATGGCTTCTAGAGAGGTCAAAAGATTTTTTTTAATTTTAGACCTACTGACCTAGTTTTTGACCACAGTTGACCCAGTTTCAAACTTGACCTAGATATCACCAAGATGAACATTCAGACCAGCTTTCATACAGATCCCACGAAAAGTATGGCCTCTAGAGAGGTCACAAGGTGTTTTTATTATTTGACCCACTGACCTATTTTTAAGGCATGTGACCCAGTTTCAAACTTGACCTAGATATCATCAAGGTGAACATTCTGACCAATTTTCATGAAGATCCATTCAAGGGTATGGCCTCTAGAGAGGTCACAAGGTTTTTCTATTTCAAGATCTACTGACCTAGTTTTTTATCGCAGTTGACCCAGTTTCAAACTTGACCTATATATCATCAAGATAAACATTCAGACCAACCTTTCATACAGATCCCATGAAAAATATGGCCTTTAGAGAGGTCACAATGTTTTTCATTATTTGACCTACTGACCTATTTTTTGACAGCACGTGACCCACTTTCGAACCTGACCTAGATATCATCAAGATGATCATTCTGACCAATTTTTATGGAGATCCATTCACAAGTATGGCCTCTAGAGAGGTCACAAGGTTTTTCTATTTTTAGACCTACTGACCTAGTTTTGATCGCACATGACCCTGTTTCGAACTTGATTTAGATATCATCAAGATGAACATTCAGACCAACTTTCATACAGATCCCTTGAAAAATATGGCCTTTAGAGAGGTCACAAGGTTTTTCTATTATTTGACCTACTGACCTAGTTTTTGATGGCACATGACCCAGTTTCGAACTTGATCTAGATATCATCAAGATAAACATTCAGACCAACTTTCATACAGATCCCTTGAAAAATATGGCCATAAGAGAGGTCAAAAGGTTTCTCTATTATTTGACCTACTGACCTAGTTTTTGATGGCACGTGACCCAGTTTCAAACTTGACCTAGATATCATCAAGATGAAAATTAAGACCAACTTTCATACAGATCCCATGAAAAATACGGCCTCTAGAGAGGTCACAAGGTTTTTCTATTTTTAGACCTACTGACCTAGTTTTTGACCGCACGTGACCCAGTTTCGAATTTGACCTAGATATCATCAAGATGAACATTCAGACCAACTTTCATACAGATCCCATGAAAAGCATGGCCTTTAGAGAGGTCACAAGGTTTTTCTATTATTTGACCTACTGACCTAGTTTTTGACCCCACGTGACCCAGTTTCGAACTTGACCTAGATATCATCAAGGTGAACATTCTGATCAACTTTCATGAAGATCTTGTGAAATTTATGGCCTCTAGAAAGGTCACAAGGTTTTTCTTTTTTTAGCCCTACTGACTTAGTTTTTAAAGGCACGTAACCCAGTTTCGAACTTGACCTAGATATCATCAAAGTGAACATTCTGACCAATTTTCATGAAGATCTCATGCAATATATGGCCTCTAGAGAGGTCACAAGGTTTTTCTATTTTTAGACCTACTGACCTAGTTTTTGACCGCACGTGACCCAGTTTCAAATTTGACCTAGATATCATCAAGATGAACATTCAAACAGATCCCATGAAAAACATGGCCTTTAGAGAGGTCACAAGGTTTTTCTATTATTTGACCTACTGACCTAGTTTTTGATGGCACGTGACCCAGTTTTTTGACCGCACGTGACCCAGTTTCGAATTTGACCTAGATATCATCAAGATGAACATTCAGACCAACTTTTATACAGATCCCATGAAAAACATGGCCTTTAGAGAGGTCACAAGGTTTTTCTATTATTTGACCTACTGACCTAGTTTTTGATGGCACGTGACCCAGTTTCGAACTTGACCTAGATATCATCAAGGTGAACATTCTGACCAATTTTCATGAAGATCTTGTGAAATTTATGGCCTCTAGAAAGGTCACAAGGTTTTTCTATTTTTAGCCCTACTGACCTAGTTTTTGAAGGCACGTAACCCAGTTTCGAAGTTGATCTAGATATCATCAAGGTGAACATTCTGACCAATTTTCATGAAGATCTCATGAAATATATGGCCTCTAGAGAGGTCACAAGGTTTTTCTATTTTTAGACCTCTGACCTAGTTTTTGACCGCACGTGACCCAGTTTCGAATTTGACCTAGATATCATCAAGAAGAACTTTCATATAGATCCCATGAAAAACATGGCCTTTAGAGAGGTCACAAGGTTTTTCTATTATTTGACCTACTGACCTAGTTTTTGATGGCACATGACCCAGTTTCGAACTTGACCTAGATATCATCAAGGTGAAAGTTCTGACCAATTTTCATGAAGATCTTGTGAAATATATGGCCTCAAGAGAGGTCACAAGGTTTTTCTATTTTTAGACCTACTGACCTAGTTTTTGATGGCACGTGACCCAGTTTCGAACTTGACCTAGATATCATCAAGATGAACATTCTGACCAACTTTCATACAGATCCCATGAAAAATGTGACCTCTAGAGTGGTCACAAGCAAAAGTTTACGGACGGACGCACGTACGCACGGGCGGACGACAGAAACCGCGCAATCACAAAAGCTCACCTTGTCACTTTGTAACAGGTGAGCTAAAAAAGCAACTTATTTTCGTGATTATTTGTAAGGCATGTCATAAGCATGCTAAAAGAGGGTTCTCGAACATTTCTCATTACTTTCTGTACATCAAATCTTCTATCTTTACATCACCATAGAAACTTCTATTCATCTAAATTTGTCTTGGCACAACAACAACAACAACTAGAGCTATCACTGAAGGTGATGAATGTACCCCCCACATGCACTGACTCAGTACATTGCAATTTGACGCAAACAAGATTGCACAATTATGTGGACTGTATGTATAAAGACTCTATGTATGTAGTATAGTAACAAACAACCAAAGTCCCATAACTCTGCAGAATATTTATCTAAAAGAACTAAACATGCACCATGCACAAGTAGGGTTGGTACTGATCACTTGTGTGAAGTTCCATTAAATTGTGTGCAAGGGTTCGGGAGATTAGGTGCGCACAAGATTGCATATGCAGACTGTATGTATATAGTATATTAACAAAAAACAAAGTCCCATAACTGTGCAGATTTTTTTCTGAAAGAAACTAACAAGCACCATGTCAATGAGGGTTACTACTGACCACTTGTGTTAAGTTTCATTAAATTGTATGCATGGGCTCAGGAGATTAGGCGAGCACAAGATTGTATATGCAGACTATGTATATAGTATAGTAACAAAAATCAAAGTCCCATTACTCTGCACATTTTTTTTCTGAAAGAACCTAATATGCATCATGCACAATTACTGTTGTTACTGATCACTTGTGTGAAGTATCATTTAATTGTGTCAAGGGGATGAGGAGAGTTGGTGCGCACAAGATTGTGTCTATGTATATAAGTAACCAAAAACAAAGTCGCGTAACTCTGCAAAAAAAAATTCTGAAAGAACCTAACATGCATCATGCACAACTACTGTTGTTACTGATCACTTGTGTGAAGTTTCATTAAATTGTGTCAAGGGGATGAGGAGAGTTGGTGTGCACAATATTGTGTCTATGTATATAAGTAACCAAAAACAAAGTCCCGTAACTCTGCAAAAAAAAAATTCTGAAAGAACGTAACATGCATCATGCACAACTACTGTTGTTACTGATCACTTTTGTGAAGTTCCATTAAATTGTGTCAAGGGGAGGAGGAGAGTTGGAGCGCACAAGACTGTGTCTACGGACGGACAGACAGACAACCTGAAACCAGTATATCCATCCTTACAACTTTGTTGGATGGGGGTACAATAAAACTGGATTGCTTTTAAACAATGACAGTAACATCATAAGCAGCACTATTTTTAAAAGAAAATATTTATCAGATATAAATAACTTATATCTAAAGTCTTACATTGTAAGTAAAGTATAATATAGTATTTTAGAGGAAAAATACGTCAGTCTTCAATAAATTGATTACCAGACACCTAGAAAAGCCCTAGAGAACAGGCTAGGAGTCTGGTTACTGGACTCCTAAAACACAGGCTTACTGCCCACACTTATTGGATGACTAGACTCTTCTTCTTTTTAAATGTTTGTATGTTTTAGTACTCCAAAACTTTTGTATTATCAAATGCTTCAGAATGCGCCAAATGAGTCATTAAAACGAAAGAATACCCACTCTGGCAGGCAGGTAATGCAACTAATAGGACGATAAGGACAGCGTTAAATTTTTTGGATGGTTGCTTAAATCTTATATGCTATGTCATTTGCAACCAAATTCAAAATGTAAACTAGAAAATGCTTTTGTAAAAAAGCGCATGTCTCCCCTAATGCAAAGTCCTATAGGCAAGAAGTCAATAGGGGTCAGGAGCGAAAGTCGAAGAGACACTGATGGTTGGCTGCAATAGGGATCATCTACTTGGCATGTCCAGTCATCCCGCTAAATTTCAACACTCTTGGCCTAGTGGTTCTCAAGTCACTGTTCAGGCTCCTGTGACCTTGACCTTTGATCAAGTGACCTCAAAATAAATAGAGGTCATCTACTCTGCATGTCCAATCATCCTATTAAGTTTCAACATTGTAGGTCAAGTGGTTCTCAAGTTATTTCCAAAAAATGATTTTACATGAACAGGCCATTGTGACCTTGACCTTTAATAGACTGACCCCAAAATCAATAGGGGTCATCTACTCTGCATGTTCAATCATCCTATGAAGTTTCAACATTCTGGGTCAAGTGGTTCTCAAGTTATTGATCTGAACTGGTTATCAATGTTCAGGCCTCTGTGACCTTGACCTTTAACGGCGTGACCCCAAAAACAATAGGGGTCATTTACTCTGCTTGAACAATCACCCTATGAAGTTTCAACATTCATGGTCGAGAGGTTCTCAAGTTATTGATTGGAAATGGTTTTCCATGTTCAGGCCCCTGTGGCCTTGACCTTTAACAGAGTGACCCCAAAATCGTTAGGGGTCATCTACTCTGCATGACCAATCATCCTATGAAGTTTCAACATTCTGGGTCACGTGGTTCTCAAGTTACTGACCGGAAATGGTTTTCAATGTTCAGGCCCCTGTGACCTTGACCTTGAATGGAGTGACCCCAAAATCGATAGGGGTCATCTACTTTGCATGCACAATCATCCTATGAAGTTTCAACATTCTGGGTCAAGTGGTTCTCTAGTTATTGATCGGAAATGGTTTTCCATGTTCAGGCCCCTGTGACCTTGACCTTTGACGGAGTGACCCCAAAATCAATAGGGGTCATCTACTCTTCATGACCAATCATCCTATGAAGTTTCAACATTCTGGGTCAAGTGGTTCTCTAGTTATTGATCGGAAATGGTTTTCCATGTTCAGGCCCGTGACCTTGACCTTTGACGGAGTGACCCCAAAACCAATAGGGGGGGTCATCTACTCTTCATGACCAATCATCCTATGAAGTTTCAACATTCTGGGTCAAGTGGTTCTCTAGTTATTGATCGGAAATGGTTTTCCATGTTCAGGCCCCTGTGACCTTGACCTTTAACGGAGTGACCCCAAAATGAATAGGGGTCATCTACTCTTCATGACCAATCATCCTATAAAGTTTCAACATTCTGGGTCAAGTGGTTCTCTAGTTATTGATCGGAAATGGTTTTCCATGTTCAGGCCCCTGTGACCTTGACCTTTGATGGAGTGACCCCAAAATCAATAGGGGTCATCTACTCTTCATGACCAATCATCCTATGAAGTTTCAACATTCTGGGTCAAGTGGTTCTCTAGTTATTGATCGGAAATGGTTTTCCATGTTCAGGCCCCTGTGACCTTGACCTTTGACGGAGTGACCCCAAAACCAATAGGGGTCATCTACTCTTCATGACCAATCATCCTATGAAGTTTCAACATTCTGGGTCAAGTGGTTCTCTAGTTATTGATCGGAAATGGTTTTCCATGTTCAGGCCCCTGTGACCTTGACCTTTGACGGAGTGACCCCAAAATGAATAGGGGTCATCTACTCTTCATGACCAATCATCCTATGAAGTTTCAACATTCTGGGTCAAGTGGTTCTCTAGTTATTGATCGGAAATGGTTTTCAATGTTCAGGCCCCTGTGACCTTGACCTTTGACAGAGTGACCCCAAAAACAATAGGGGTCGTCTACTCCAGCAGCCCTACAACCCTATAAAGTTTGAAGGTTCTAGGTGAAATGGTTCTCCAGTTATTGCTCGGAAATGAAGTGTGACATACGGACGGAAGGATGGACGGACGGACAGGGCAAAAACAATATGTCTCCTGGGGGAGACATAATTACCCACAATATATAGAAAAATGAGGTCCATACTAGACAATCATTAACAGGTTTCGGATAGGTATGCTAGACACTTCTAATATCAAAATGGAAGTGTCTGGCCATCCGGTAACCGACGCCTAGCCTGCATTCTAGCCAGCTGGTAACCAGACCCTAGCCTGTCCTATGTTCTTTTTCTAGGCATCAGGTAATCAATCTATTTATTAAATAATATATGTATCTTTTTCTGTTAAAATATTATACTTCAGTTTAGATAATAAGTCACTTACCTTCATATAATCAATTTTTATGTTAAAGACACTGCTTATAAAATTTCATTGTTCAAAAGTGTTTCAGTTATGTTGATGTTGTTAATGTTCTCCCGAGAAATATTTGACAAACAGAAGTTTCAAAGGTAAGGTAAAGATAAAGTGTCGAGTCATAATATTTGGTACAGAGAAAGAAAACAGAAATGTAGAAATCCCCTTTTAGCATGCTTAATTATGGCATGCCCTAAACATGATCACAAAAATAAGAATTTTTTTTTAAAATGTCATTAAATATTTTCCAAAAAAATATTGTTTTTACCCCAACTTCTACATATTTATCTATTATTATTATTAAACAATTAAAAAAATTTGTTTCGTATCTACAAATATTTATTTATGTAATTTCTTCTATAAAGGTAGTGTCAGTATGTTAAAACATTTACTTTATTGAACACATTACTAGATATAATTTATTGCTACATTTTGATTTTTTAGCCATTTATCATATTTGTCACACCTCTGATTTTACCTGCTGTTGAAAAATCAAAATCAAAAATATACTGAATATTTGATCTGAATTAAGACTAGTGTTTGTGTACAGGTAAATATTGGTATGTTTGGAAGCATACAAAATGTGATAAATAAATCAATTTAATATTATGATTTATTAGACTATTCTAAATTTATAAATAGAATCATTATTATCACTGATTACCGGACGGCTAGAAAAACCCTAGTGGATAGGCTAGATGTCCTGTTACCTCATCTACAATACAACACAATACAATACAACATTTATTTATAGTCTATTTAAGACTGTACAACAAAATAACATAAGCAGTTAAGCTTATCTTTTTACAATCTGATAATTTGGTTAATCTAACTAATTCATTCATGCATATCCATTTGATCTATTTTATGGATTTTGGCAGTGGGCCAAGGGATTTCTGTCTTCACCAGCACAGTTTGGGGGCTAATGACCATCACAGTATGGTTCCAATAAACAAGAGTCATTGTTTATTGGAGAGTCAGTCTACCTTTCAAGTGTATCAATTAGTGAGAAGGGGAAACAATGTAATTTATTTTAAATTAATGAATAAATAATAACATTTAAAGTTATACTAGGTTTTTTTAGGCATTTCTATGTAAAGAAAAATGTTGTTGATCAAACACAATAATGAAATAATCAGAAACTTATTTTCACAATAATAAAATAATCAGAAACTTTCATAAAGAAATATGCAAGTTTTTTTTTCAAATTCATTCTGGAGAATTGTGATATTTTAGAAAAAAAAGTGACTTTCACTCATCTAAAGCTGGCAGAATACTTTAGATAACATTTGTCTAAAATTGAAAACAGTATGTGCATTTCAAAGTTACAAAGCAAAGCATGAAAAAAGTCACTTTTGGCAACAAACTAAAAATGAAAATTGAGTATAGATGGAACACAATAACTATATTATTTTTTTTTTCAGCACAAAGAACTCATGAAGTTTTCACTATATACTTGTGTTTTATTATCATTATTATTTTCAATATTATTACTGTATCTTTTATCATCCTATATGTAATATATTATTATTATTATTATTATAACATTAAAGTAATTATAATAGTTATTATCATCTATATAATATCAAAATAATAATTATTATTATTATCATTCCACATTCACAGAAGAAATTTTAATTTCTTTCAACTCCACAGCACACATCTTCATGGTCTAGTTGAGGTCCCTGCTGTGCTAATTGCCTAGTCTAAATAATGAGACCTCGGGCAGACAGATTTTACATTTTGATATTTTACGTTGTCTACCTAGAGAAGAGGCGGATATCGACAAGTCAAAATAATATAACGATATTCAACTCTTGAGTACAATTATTTGGACTACTAATTGCCCTTATCAGTAACTGTTACATAATCGCTGATAAGCAGCAGATAAGATGGGAGTTGTATATTGGAATTTTTTTTTTGGGGGGGGGGGGGGGTGCGACACTTATATAGTAGTGAATCTAGGCCTTTAATCAGCTTCCCTTTCAACGCCTGCATTCGATAATAGATTAATCGTGATCTATCTGTAACTTGACAAGGGAATGTCCGAATTATGCCTCATCCGAAACTTTAGAACTTTCAGTTAATGATTCAACTGGCACACGTCTAATCTTTTATAATCTGTTATAAAATAAAGGATTATAAACACCTCCATACAACAAATAATTTTAAAATGTAATACCGTTCTTAAACACACTGAATATGACTTGCAGACACCCGGAAAATATAGGTAGAAAATATATCCGACGATAACTCCGGACCCGTTACGAAGTTGCCTCCCTTTTCCAAGTGTAGACTGGTTACAAGCAAATCTTCTTAAAAATATCCATCGAACTAGCGTAATATAGAACCAATTTGTCATGTCCTGGGGAATTCCCATATAATTTTCCAGTATTTTGACAGCCAATGGGAAATCACACTTTCGATTCGTAATGCAAAATTTTAAAGGGTTTATGGAGAATTAGTAAGTAACATAATTCATTATTTTAACACAGATTCCAATATTTATTGTCGTATTATCACAGATAAGTCAGTTTCTTTTCTTTTTGAAAAATAAAATAGGTGGAATAGGTTAGCAAATGTTTTTGAAAGAGGAAGTGAATTCCAACAAATCAATATGTGCTGATATCATAGGATTCCCCCATTACATTAGAGTAAATAAGCAATCAAGATTGAGTTATTATATAATGGTCTAAAAGTAAAACTGAATCATATATTCTTAGAAAAAAGTTTGCAAAAAATTAAGTATGAAATAACAGTAAAATATTTTCTGAAAGAACCTGCTCTTTATGATATAATATGAGAAAAAAGGCCTTTAGAACATTTTTTATAATGTTTAATCATTAATGTTAAAATTTTGATATACTGTATCAGTTTTGATATTAACATTTGGATAGAATTTGTAGTGAAAGTAGTTTTAAGTAGTATTTAGTTTTAAGGCAAGTAATACTTAATGCTCACATAACATTTTGTATATGTATATTTGGTGTAAAACTGTAGTAATTTAATTATAAATTTTAGTCACATTGCAGGTAAATAATTTTTGGCTATTAATTTGTTATTGATTTAAACAAAATATGTATATTTACTCAGTGATTTTTATCCACTGATTCTAGAATGGGCAATCAGGAAAAATGAGTGGTAAAACGTCTAAATTGGGTTAAAAATGATGTTTTTCATTAAAATGTTCCATTTAAGAAAAAATTGGTCATCAATGCGTTAAAGTAGCATATTGCCTTGTGTTCCAAATGTTTTGATTTCAGACCTAGAGACTGACCAGTCTTTCATTTTACCTATTGTAAGAGGGAATTAAAACTGTTAAGGCACATGAAACAAATTGGACGTGATACAGTCCCTACTGTTTGATTCATCTTTTCTGTAACAATTAAGGCATTTCCTTAATTTTTTTTGAAATAGTATGACAATACCAATAAAGAAGGTCAGTCAGTTTTCCGTTATCATATCAGAGATTTAAGAACGAAAAAAAACCCATTTCATATCTAGAGCCAGATTCCTATCAGAAATATAGTCTTTATTATATTTTGTGACAGTTTATAATTACCTCCCTTTATGGAGGAGAACTTGTAAAATGCTTTGTACTTTAATTATTGCATGAGTATTTCCTTTGTATAATAAAATTTCCATTTGATAGTTATTACTTACTAGTTATAACTTATTCATGTTATTGGGATAACTGAACAATCTGAGGCTAAAGCTGTTTGTAGCTTTAACATTAAATGATTTTGATATGTGTTTGGAGTGCATCCAGTATAGAAGGAAGGGTGATAATCAAACTTTTAAGAACACGTATATCAATATACAAACATTACAAAATTGTACAAATATTCCCAATGCAAAGTAGCTTTACAAAAAAATATTTTAATGCTAAAAAACCCCTCAGGTTGGTTTGGCAATAAGATTAGAAAAATCAGTTTTTTAGAAAAAACATTATACTTCCAGTGAATACACAGCATTACCAGTTGCTCAGTGAAAATGAATAAGTGTCCAGGCTAGTGATAATACAGTTTATTTTAGTCAGTTATGATACTCTATCATGGGAAAGTGTATTTTTTATCATTATTATCTATTATCATGTGATCTTGAAATTATTAATTTCATGCTATTTATATATACTTACTTTTGATAAGAATTTGGTGTTTGTGTGAGTATATATACGCCAAACAAATTGAGATAAATTCATTTCAGCTTTGACAAAATCTTAATTTGTTCATAATACTTGAACTTCAGGTAAAATCAGACACTTTAATACAGAACAAAAATAGAGAGTCATGTGCAACACATGTTTTCTACATGTATATTATATTTTGAATGGGCTGCTCTGTCCTCTATATTCTTACCTAATGAATATACTGA
This sequence comes from Mercenaria mercenaria, assembly GCF_021730395.1. Lineage (NCBI taxonomy): Eukaryota > Metazoa > Mollusca > Bivalvia > Venerida > Veneridae > Mercenaria > Mercenaria mercenaria. The sequence continues at coordinate 82,020,218 of NC_069364.1, read as the reverse complement.
ATCATTATGTAGTCTGATTAAAATCATTACCTCAAAAATACCTCATATAGTGGAACTTTGTTTGCTCGAACTCAACGGGAATGACAAAATATGAGTTGTCATTAATTGAAGCCATTGAAAATTACAAATTATATAGGGATTTTCGCTTGACTTGGTGATGAGTCCGAGCAAAGGTTAACATTCCAGTTATCAGAGTTCAAGTGAATGAAGTCTGACTGTATAAGCATAATCTTCCGGGTTAAAATCTAGGTTTTTAGTGTAGTATACTTTATATGACTGACAAAATTGACTACAGAAGTTTTTAAAACAAAATCTCTTAAGGACTGAACATTCTGTAAATCGTAATCACTTTGTTTTTGAGCATCTGTGTGACCTGTCTCACTGTGATTGCCTACAAACTCAGTAATTTCAGTAGGTCTATATGTTCTCTACCACTTCCTGTGAAGATGTTGCCAATTACTTACACAGAATAAGTTTATAGCACTAGTACCGAATCAAGAAAGTTTGCATTGCTAAGGTTAACTGACAGCTGTTGAATAATCAAATGTTGAAATTGGCATAAATTGGATATCGAATAAACAAGTATTTAGAATGTTTTTCTTCTTGCATATATTTCAGATCTTGAGAAAAAACATGGATCGTAATGATGAAACCAGTTTTTGTGAGAAATTCCAAGAGGCATGTCCAGAGAAGGTTTCACAGTTGAGACAGGCTATCCGGCGGGATGTTAAAGAAACAGACGGGGAAATTATAATCATACGGTATGAAGCAGTAAACTGTTGTTTAGATATATGCATTTAAAGTTGCTTTGAGTTGTCATTTTTTCAATCTTATTTGATTTTGTATAGAATTTGTTTTAAACATTTGAAAGTGATACATACATACTTACACAATTTTGAGGTCTGAACGAAGTTTATAAGATATATCATGCTGCCTGAAACAACATAATGTATTTGTTGTATATTTAGTATAACAGTTACTGTTTTGCATTAAACTTTGCAGTAGTTGACAGTTTAAATTTATAGAATGCATCTGTTATAAAAGAAATAGTATAGAAACATTTTTTGAAGTAGTAAAACCATTTTGGAAAATTTTTGATAATTGACCTGTGCTCTAATTCCATGATAAAATTCATATCAGCTTTTCTTGTATAATACATTGTACATACTGCTTTGCATATTTATATAAAATAGATATATCAAGATCTCCAATTTTTAATTGTGTGCAAATTTTATAAATATGGTTACCGGTATATATTAATGTTACTTATCATGTATTAATGCATGTTTAACTATGATTCCTTTTTTCCCCCTTACATATACTACAGGACATACAACAAATTTTTGATACCCTTTCTCCCCTTGGTGAAATTCCCAGAAGAGTTTGGTCATCTATTCAAGGACAAGTATGTTGACCTTGACATGCAAGATGACCTTGAAAGGGTAGAGATAATCAACTGGTGCAGAACAACAAAACCAGTTCTGCCACTAAGGACAACAGGTATATAAGGCTAAAGATATTGCTAGTAGGTGCTTTATAAGTGAAGTAAGACGAAAGCGTCTTCATTGATTTTGTTGTCATGAATTTAAAGAGGTTTTTCAAAAGAATTTTAGAATTTCTCATCTGTTTTATTATGTAGATATTGTATTAAAGCTGTAAATGAAAGGATGTAATGTTTAAGAACAACAATGTCAGATTTGGCTTGATCTGTTTTTATAATTTTCAAGTTAGAGAACCAGTTGTTAAGACAGCAAAATTCTCTCTTTTGCGGATTAATGAACTTGTTCTATATCTGTTTAAAAGGACTACTGGATTCAGGAGAACACAGAGAGCTGATACAGTGGTCCAGTGGTATGAGGGGCCAGACAATGAAACCCCAGGGATTTAGAGTTCTATCCCAATCTCCATCTAAAATTACCAATTACATAGTCTGTTAAATATGATTTTTAATATAGGTCCTTTGTAGGGTGTTTATTTCATGGAGAACTTCTTAAATTGGAGTGAATTGAGTCTTTTCCTGTGAAACATAAAAGGACTAATATTCTTTAGATGGAGAAAATCATATGGGCAGCTGGTGGTTACGATAATTAAACTTAACTTGCTGTACATAAAGAATAGTAAAAAATGGATTCTCCTCTGGACCAGCTGGAAGAAATTTTAATTTTTGTTAAATCATGGTGTAACATGACAGTTTTGCTAAATCTTTTTAAAACATGGCAGCTTTGCTAAATCATAGTTGAAACATGGCAATGTTGCGAAATTATGGTAAAAAAATGGCATTGTTGCTAAATCATGCCATGATAGTAAAACATGGCAGCTTTGCTAAATCTTAGTAAAATGTGCTAACTTTGCAAAGTGCAAAGTCATGGTTGAAACATGACAATGTTACTAATTGTGGTAAAAGATTGCACCATTCCTAAATAATGGTAAATCATACATGTGTAACAATGCAAAATCAGGCGAAAATATTACACTGTAACTAAATCATGGTAAAACATGACAACGTTGCTAAATAACAGCAAAACATGATAACTTTGCTAAATTGTGGTAAACATGACAGCTGTGGAGTGTGGTTAATAATAATAACAAAAGGAACTTTGTCCAATCATGGTAATAAATTGACAGGATTTCTGTTACAGCTGATGGAAACTGCTTACTTCATGCAGTATCTCAAGGGATGTGGGGTATCGAAGATACAGAACTATTTCTGAGAAGATTGTTATATGTAAACCTTGTAACAGACCCAAAAGGAGCTTTCAAGAAAAGATGGATGTTTCATCAGAGAAATTCATCCCAGTTACATAGATTTGATGTTAGACTTAACACAGTGGTAAGTTGAGTTAAATGATGCCAGATTTAATCCATTAATGTGTACTTAGGAGTAGTTACATTACAATTCATTAGGTGTGTTCCAATTAATATTTATTTCTGAAGAGCTAATATAAGCTTTTTTTCTCATTGATTTTTGCAAAGAAACTTACGTGTGCAAAACCAGCTTTGTTTTCATTGATGTTTACTAAGATAGTTACAAGAACAAGAGTCAGCTTTTTCAATTTACTAAGATACAGTTACAAAAGTAAAATCAGCACTGTGTTGATTAATATTTACTATCCTACAGTTACAAGTGTTATATTAGCACGTGTTTCCATTAATATTTACTAGGGTACACTTACAGGTGCAAAGTGAGCTCTGTTCCGATTAATGTTTACACATTTATAAAAGTAAAGTCAGCTGTGTTCTCATAAATGGTTACTTAGATACTGTGACAAGAGTAAAGTCAACTCTATTCCCATTGATGTTTATTTTGATACAGTAAAAGAGTACAGTCAGCTGTATTTCCATTCATGTTTACTTAGATTCCGTTACAAGAGTAAAGTCAGTTCTGTTCCCGTTGGTGTTTACTTAGATACAGTTACAAGAGTAAAGTCTGCTCTATTACTGTTGGTGTTAACTTAGATACAGTTAAAAGAGTAAAGTTAGCTCAGGTTCCATTGATGTTTACTTAGATACAGTTACAAGAGTAAAGTCAGCTCTGTTACTGTTAATGTTTACTTAGATACAGTTACAAGAGTAAAGTCTGCTCTATTACTGTTGATGTTTACTTAGATACAGTTACAAGAGAAAAGTCTGCTCTATTACTGTTGATGTTTACTTAGATACAGTTACAAGACTAAAGTCAGCTCTGTTACTGTTAATGTTTACTTAAATACAGTTACAAGAGTAAAGTCAGCTCTGTTTCCATTAATGTTTACTTAAAGTACGGTTACAAGAGTAAAGTCAGCTCTGTTACTGTTAATGTTAACTAAGATACAGTTAAAACAGTAAAGTTAGCTCTGGTTCCTTTGATGTTTACTTAGATACAGTTACAAGAGTAAAGTCTGCTCTGTTCCCGTTGATGTTTACTTAGATACAGTTACAAGAGTAAAGTAAGCTCTGTACCCATTGATGTTTACTTAGAAACAGTTACAAGAGTAAAGTCAGCTCTGTTACTATTGATGTTTACTTAGATTCCGTTAGAGTACAGTCAGCTCTGTTCCCGTTTATGTTTACTTAGATACAGTTACAAGAGTAAAGTCTGCTCTATTACTGTTGATGTTTACTTAGATACAGTTGCAAGAGTAAAGTCTGCTCTGTGCTCGTTGATGTTTACTTAGATACAGTTACAAGAGTAAAGTCTGCTCTATTACTGTTGATGTTCACTTAGAAACAGCTACAAGAGTAAATTCTGCTCTGTTTCCATTAATGTTTACTAAATACGGTTACAAGAGTAAAGTCAGCTCTGTTCCTGTTGATGTTTACTGAGATACAGTTAAAAGAGTAAAGTTAGCTCTGGTTCCATTGATGTTTACTTAGATACAGTTACAAGAGTAAAGTCTGCTCTGTTACTGTTGATGTTTACTTAGAAACAGCTACAAGAGTAAATTCTGCTCTGTTTCCATTAATGTTTACTAAATACAGTTACAAGAGTAAAGTCTGCTCTGTTACTGTTGATGTTTACTTAGAAACAGCTGCAAGAGTAAATTCTGCTCTGTTTCCATTAATGTTTACTAAATACGGTTACAAGAGTAAAGTCAGCTCTGTTCCTGTTGATGTTTACTTAGATACAGTTAAAAGAGTAAAGTAAGCTCTGAACCCATTGATGTTTACCTTGATACAGTTAGTAGAGTAAAGTAAGCTCTGTACCCATTGATGTTTACTTAGATACAGTTAAAAGAGTAAAGTAAGCTCTGAACCCATTGATGTTTACCTTGATACAGTTAGTAGAGTAAAGTAAGCTCTGAACCCATTGATGTTTACTTAGATACAGTTAAAAGAGTAAAGTAAGCTCTGAACCCATTGATGTTTACCTTGATACAGTTAGTAGAGTAAAGTAAGCTCTGTACCCATTGATGTTTACCTTGATACAGTTAGTAGAGTAAAGTCAGCTCTGAACCCATTGATATTAATTTACTAAAATACAGTCACAGCAGCAAAAATAGCTTAATTCCCACTGATGTTTGAAAATTTGCAACAGCAACATAATTCTTTGCTAAAAATGCAAGCTTTAGTTTAAATAACATTGTTATATAAAATGTTTTTTTTTTACACTGTCCATAGATATTTACTATATGTTTATTTTAGTACAGGCAGTAATGAAATTCTAAACAAGAATCTTTAATTGTTGAAAGGAAAATTATCACTGGCTGTAGAATTGTTGGTAAAAGATATATTAAAAGTTAAACTGTGTACTTAAGGAAGTTTTATTAGATATCAGATAGGGAAGGCATACCACGAACATCTATGTACATGAGGAAAAATGTATTGTAGCATTATTGCTACATCCGGTCTGTATATTGAAATAGTTAGTATTACTTGTCAAGGATGCGTTTGGTTCTTTTATTTATAATGTCAATATTTGCAAAGGAAAGGAAGCCAGGTACAGGACTGTTTAATGAAATTAAAATCTTATGACATTTTATTGCATTTTAGAGTATATTTACGTTTATGCCAAATTATAGCTTAAAAATTCTTCCTGAGCTTTCTTCATGTGAAAGGTTATTATTTGATGAGAAGCAAAATGAGTTTACTTTCATAACAGATATGTTCTGAGGTAATACACAGGACTGGTCTAATTTTATTCGATGATAAATACTTGGTATGATTGAATGCACTCACCAAGGTGTTTGATTTATTAATCACAACCAAAATGAGTTTCATTATACTAACTTCCTGCTTTTCAGATACAAAAAAGGATAAATACATCATGTACATAATAGATTAGTTTGAAATGATTTTTCAGTTAAACTCTCTTAAATTTTGCAAAAAATAATATATACGTAACATCCTTCATGTGTCCATAATATAGCTGACATAAGGGTATACAAAATTGTATGAGATATTTACCTATATTGGAACCTGTATACACTTTTCATAATATTCTGTATGGTTATTTTCATGTTAGGAATGCAGCGAAGAATGGGAATCAGTTATCAAAGCAACAGATGATTTTGGAAGGTCACAGAGTCATGGACTACCATACACAGCATTAGAGTCTATTCATTTATATGTATCTGCTAACATGCTGCGAAGACCTGTCATAGTGCTTGCAGATACAATGGCAAGAACAGTTTATGGGGAGACAATTCAGGACAGTCAGATAAATGGGATTTATCTCCCTTTAGAGTGGCCGCCAGAGCAGTGTGATAAAAATCCTTTAGTGATTGGCTACAACATGAATCATTTTGCTCCTTTACTTTTTGAAGAAGATATTTCACCGAATAATAGTGATGCCAGTGTTAGAGCCATCCCATTAGTTACAAAGGAGATGGACTCATTACCAGCTCGATACTTAATGCCTAATGAAGAAGCAAATTATAGTAACATTTTGCGGGATTATGTTAATACAACAGAAGTATTTTATGGAACAACAAGTATCCCAGCTGCAAAAGTGACTTTGGTTCCTCTGCCAGAGACTGTAAATATAGTAGATGCTTGCAGGAAAGACTGTGAGAGAAAATTTAGGCGTTTAATGGACCCAGATCCTGAGACAACCGTATCCCCATTTAATTTTCAGGTGGAAAACATAGAACCAAGATCACCTGCACACCATAGACAGCGTGCTGATGTTCCTCCAGAGCGCTTAAATGACCGACGAAAACGTTGTGCTACAATAGGCTGTGAACTTTTTGCAAACCCAGAGACACAGAATCTATGCTCTAAATGTTTTAATGATTTTACCATACAGTATGCTAGACAGGAAGAGGCTGCAAGGAAGATTGCTACACGGCGACCGATTTTGCCAGAACAGGCAGTTCCATTTGGGCAGATCCCTGCCGGGGGCATAGTACCAGCAAGACAGGGCTCTAGGGGAGAAAATTTTCATGACTTGTCAATGATGGGTGAAGATTGTCATGCAGGTTGTGGGTTTAAGTGTTCAACAGAGACATACCCATATTGCCATGAATGTTACCCAAAGTTTGTGAGGACTGGAACGGTTGCACATCAGCCACAACAAGTAGAACCACAAAGACAACCTACGCAACAAGACTTTTCTATGATGCCCGAAACCTGTCATAACCCGAACTGTTCTTACAGGTGTTCCAAGGCTACATATCCCTACTGTCATGGATGCTTTCCAAATTTTAGTAGTCCCACTCATGCCGCACCAACAGCACCTCCGCCTTCCATTCCTATTGTATCAGGATCAAACCCAAGCCCAGTACCGGCACCAGGCAGTAGTCAAGATGTACACATGAGAATGCAGTCAAGTGATGAAACTGCAGTCATAGCAGGGACCAGACTTCCTCAGCAAGGTAATAGGGTGCCTGTAAATTTGCAGATGGCACAGAATACAGAGGCACAGAGGCAAACGGAACCGATGGATGTCCAGATTGGATCTGGTGTACTGAATAAAAAGTGTACTACACTTCAGTGTACTAGCTTGGCTTTAAAGGGAAACAGTGGTTACTGTGAGGCATGCTACCAATTAACCTTGTTTGGAGGTGGAAATCCTGCAGGAAATACACCGACTAGTGGACCCGCAGTAGTTAAATGTAGAACTCCTGGTTGTAATGAAGGCATAACTTTATCTGAGGCAACACAGTGTGTTGCATGTTTTCTGAAAGGCGATAGAAGTCAGTGCAACTCTCTTACTGGATCTCGCACACAGACTGTGGGAATGAATATAGTTCCAACTTCTGAAGAAAAGATTTTAAACAGTGGACCTACCGGAAATATAAGAACGGCAGACCAAGCTCGTGTGTTTTCGTTATCTGGTGCCTCAATGCGATCTATACCTACTGAGCATGACGAAACTGGTGCACAGGCTCCTTTAATTGCTCCAATGACTGTAGGTCTTCAAGCTGAACAAGAACTGAAATACCAGAGTGGAGAAGCAAGAAAATATATTTGTGCAACACCTGGATGCGATGGTATCCGCACCGACACTGAACAAGGACTTTGTTATACATGTATTAGAAAAATACCGAGCGCTGAAACAGCAGAAACTCAGCCACCATCTGGAAGCAACCTTAACGAATCTACAGCATATCCGTCGTGTAGTCCTGTAGCTCCGTCAAAAGAAGAAATGAAAAAGCTAAATCCAGTGGTTGTTAGCTCTAGGGACAAAGTAAAATGTGCTTCGCCAACCTGTGATGCTTTAATTTATCCACCTAAAAAACTATGCGACACCTGTAGCGCTGTTCTGCAGAGGTTTCAGGCTGACAGAACGAAAGCGGAAAATAGAAAATCAGGTATGGCGTTTAATGTTTATTATCTGATTACTTCCACTGAGCTTACGCTACATGGGTGTTTCATTTTAGCCAAAGTAATATGCATAATAGTTTTGATGGAAATTCAGCAATGTAATAGTCATTTTGAGTCAGCGTTTTGTTAGATACACAAATTTATTGGAAATAGAAAAAGTGGTAACTCCACAGGTCGCTCAACACAACAAAAACGAAAATGTTGCAGGCTAACGTCTGATAGACTGCAACCACTAGATCTGATGGATATGCCTGAATGTTCATTGCGAGAATTTTAGCTAATACATGCAGCTATGTGCATCTATATTTGCATTTTCTTGTATTTATTTGTCTGTTTTACTTGTGTTTAAAAATCATTAAAGCTGGAAAGTCGCCATATGACCTATAATGTGTCGGTGCGACGTTAAATCCAACAACAACAAAAAAAATCGCAAAAGAAATACTTTATAAGAAACTATAGGACCAATATTGTGTATCAAAATTATCAAAAACTAAGAAAGAACCGAAAATAGTTTTGGTTATTTTCATCTTTGAAACAGGTTATAGCACGTTCTGAAAATATTGAATATTTAAGTATTTGTGACCTGCAGTTTGTCATACTGTTTTATTTGATTACCAGTTTTGTAAATTGTCTCCGTCGCTTTCAGTTGGAGCGCAAGGACTTCCATGTAAAACCAAAGGCTGTACATTCTTTGGATCGCAAGGAACTAATGGCTATTGCTCGTCGTGTTTTAAGGCACAAGGTAATTCTTTGATAAAAAAGGCTACAGAATACTCTCTAATATTGGTTTTTCTGTACATTCTTTTCTGGTTAATTTCATGGCACATTATCAGTTGTTTGACAATGATTTTTCATAGAGTGAATGTTTTGATTTTAAAAAAGAAAAGAATGGTTTAAAAAAAGTCGTTATGGTAAAGTGTGAAACAAATTTTTAATGAGGTTCGTGATAAATACATAGGGGTTGCAAAATTGCAAACTTAACAGTATAATTTTTCACATAATTTTAGTACAACCACAAAGGCATACAACACCTTTGACGAGCAGAACTCGCCCTGCTACAAACACAGCACCAATACTTTCTGGACATCAGCAACCTGAAACACGTCACACTGTACCTATTGTAGTACCAAGTAAAGCGAAACTATGTATAGAGAAAGACTGCACACGATATGGGGATCCCAGCCAGCTGGAGAGATGTTCAGCTCACTACGAGCGTGCTATATCACAATACATGCCGATGTCCCCAGCATCATTAGAACAACAACGTCAAATTTTAGCTCAGCAACAACAGCCCCAACAACCATCCACAGCAAATAGGCAGACTTCTAGAAATCGGATTGAAACTAGCGGCCATCACGACAGAAGACATAGACCGGAAGTAGTACCGTCTCATCATAACGGAACAAGTCAAGTCGTTACTGGAGCTGCTGCTGCAACCCATCAGGTCGCGAATAGTTCGCCTCACGATGGTTCTTTCGAACAGTCTTACAACAAGTTAATAAGTAGTAAAAAGAGTAGTGTTTGTAAGAATAAATCAAGAACTGGTTGTAGCAATTTTGGTAATGCGTCTAAAAGTGGATACTGTAATACTTGTTATTTAGAGCTACAGGGAACATCTGTTGGACAAAATGGTTTCCGCTAATCATCTTGATGACTTGCAGTTAATAGTGAATACAAGCGTATACAAACATCATATGTTGTACTTTGTTTCTTCTCGAACAGAAAACATATATGGGACAGTCTTATTTACAGTACAAATGCATATTGTGTCTTCTCAGATCGGAAGAACAATGTAGATAGTGTCACACGTAAATTTATGCCTCTGTTAATAGAGACTATTAGTATATTGTTCAACAGATCTATTTAAATTCATGAAAACAGGAATATGTTATATTTACTCGCCCACAACTACGTAAGCACTGACATTCATTAGGACATTTATTCTTGAGTAATAAACAGTATGTTATTCGGTTATTTGAGAAACCTTGAAAAGGGTTCTAAATACTACAGTAGCTAAAGGTTTGTTAGTAATACTGGGTCACAAAATATTTTATGGAACTGCTTTCGAAGTTTATTTCTGACATCAAATCACAGTCAGTCTGTTACAGAGGGTGTAATCCTGCTGAGCAGAGAAAAGCTCTATGCTAACAATCTTATGGATATTTACGGCTTTTTATGATAGGACTTGTATGCATGCATAAATCAAATGCGATACGTATTTTTTTTTTTTTTTTTTTTTTTTTGCATAAATCAAAGTAAATTTTTATTTCTTTTACATATTCTATCTGGAGGAAGAACTCTGCTATTGTGATCCCTCTAATTCAAATTTTAGCAAAATTTCCCATATTCAGTGGAGCCCACTTAGCCAAATAAAACATTAGTTAATGAGAATATTATAGTTTACCTGAGCACGAATTTATTTTCAAGGACTTTTTCTTTGTGTGACCCTTTATCACTTTTGTTCAAGTCATTTTTGTTCATAAAAAAGATAGGCCGGGCTAGTTTTCCCTATATGGCTATAAATATACAATATTTCGAAAATCCAATTCTCGGAATAAACAGGCCCTCTTTCAAAGTAAGTTTGCGGTGAGCTCGATATGGTCGTCACTTTTGGCGGGTCGGTGTATGTGCGTGCGTCCGTCCGATTTTGTCGGGACCATAACTTTGGCATACACGGATCAATCTTGTTTCAGTATTGCTATTTACCAAATTTATTACCTGTTTTGATCTTTGAAACTCAGTTGAGCGATTAAGGACAATTGTGTTTGGTTATTTATAGTAGTTTATAGTATTTAGGCTATCTAGCTGATGCCTACCTTTATGGGTTAGCATGCCATATTTGGGGGATCTGCTGCCAATACTTAAATGCTAGTATAAAAGGGGTTCTTTGTACATAATGGAATAGTTATAAAAGGGTTCATTGTTAAGGACTTTATTAGTTTTATGGGACTTATAATAGGGATTTATGATGAAGTCATAACTAAGTGGGAGTCGGAGACACTACTTGGTTTACAGTTTACAGATTCGTTGTAATATATGACTTTCATGTGTATAAATAGAATAGAATTTCAGCTTTGTTGTATTATGAAAACTTTTATGGAGAGAAAGAATATTTACACGTGTGTTATCTTGCGTTACCAGTGGATATCTGACTTTCGGAATATTCATCTCTTGTGGTCTATTGGAAACAGTATCACACATAGTCTCTTTGGCCAAGTGGTTAAGGATGCTGACTGTGGTGAAATAATGACTGGAGGGACAGCTAGGGTGTTCATCAACCATAAAAAAATCGGAAAGTGGCCATATTACATATAATACAATACCGCATACTAATATAGTTGCCTTTAACGGAACGTATTGAGTTACATGTTTTGTATTAATGAATTATTCACCTGTAAATACTTAACTTGTTTCATATGACCTATGCATGTTAAAGTTAGTCAAAACGATGCTGATTGAGTATACAGAATTATATCTATACAGAGCGAACAGTTTTATATGTTCTGAATAAGTGCGTTTCCTTTCTTTGTACGTTTTGAAAGATTTAAGGTTTGTAATAAAAAACAATGACAGATTGCTATCAGGTTATCAAAAGAAATTAGTTCGCGTAAAAAACATTGACTTGTATTTATATAAGGCAGGCGGCGAGGTGATTAGTTAGCATTGCTTGAGGGCGAGCATGTATGCATTTTCAGGATACTGATCTTCAGAATTCAGATGTTTTGTGTAAAATTCATCTTAAAGAAATATTTAGCCAATATCCAGTTGGAAAAGCCTCATTCTTAGAGTGCAGCAATCGCACATTGTTTCAAACTTGCAGGCCAGTGTAAATACAATTTACCACTAACCTGTAATAACCTGCTTGATTTTGTTACGTGTTACGTATAGAAGTACGTTTTTGTTTTACATTAAAACTTATCAAGTCTTTGCATTATGATATTCTTGTTTCGCTTGTTTGTTCTGACTGAAGGATTGAAAGTTAATTAAGTCTGTGATATGTGTACATAATGATATGTGTTGGGTTTAGTTTAATAATATATTTTTGCGTTTAATATATAGTGTACAACGGGATTTGGCACAAAGTCTATCAACCTTATAAAACCCTCTCCCAGAAAAGTAACAAAAGTCATCTACTACATCTGGTATATCGGTATTTTGTTTAATCATATTACGGAATTTTTTATGTGAATTTCATAACGTTTTAGCGCAGGAAGACTTTCCAATTTATTTTTTATAAATTTCACATACTTTGTTGTATTTTGTTGCATTTGATATTAGAATCTAGAACGAACTAACAGTTTGATGTATATCCCAGTATTTATTAATGTTGTACAGTTACTTTTATGATTTTACATATAACAACACTTCTGATTAAGTAACAACGGAATTGATCCCTGATTCTTGTACATGTATATCATAAACTGGGCTGTAAATATGTAATCATGCTATATTTGTTTCCTTATTTTGTCTGTACTGTTAAAACTGTGCAGTGTGAATAAAACATTGTTTAAATCTACAAATTTTTGCTTCTGTATTAAAAAGCACGTTTGATGACTCCCATAAAATATGAACAGAACATAATAAAATAACCTTCTGTTTTGCATAGAATAAAGAAAATATCTGCACTTTTATAGTATTTGTTGTAAATTTTTATGGCCATCTTCTGTCAGCAGTTTCACAGTTTTCGTCCAGGGCCCAGTTGTTCGAAACTTTAACGGGCTGTTAAACTAACCGCCTGTTATATTTTGATTAAAAATACTAGTCTTGGTGGGAAACACTTGTATGATGTTTTAATTTAACTGTAAAGATGTTTTAGTGTTTGTAATCCTTAAGTCATACATTTGTTTTTCTAAGTTTTCTAAAGTGACGAAACATTATTCTAAAAGTTAATCAACTGTTAGCATAATCAACTGTTAATGTTTCGAACAACTGGCTCCAGAGTTCCTCACTGTTGTAGATACGGGTTTATGAGTGTACATTTGTTTATGATATATACGTGTTTGTTTATGTTTATGTTGCTGGCGAAAGAAACCAGTGTATTTTATACCTAAGTAAGAATTAAACAACAGCTATTCTTATTTCTTGTTGACAGTTCTAATATTTTTACATATGTAGATACTTTCATATGCCCTAAATCTTTTAGATGTGTTGCAGATACTTGCAGTAATTTCATTTTTGAACAAAGGTATAAACACGAACGTCTATAGTATTTACTATACTTCGCAAACAAAGTTCTGCACATTTTTAAGGATGTATGAAAGTTTTATAGAGAAAAAAAGTAATATTAAATATACATCAATGAAAACAATTATCTGTCTCTTAGCATATGAACATGATGGTTTCCTTTTGATAATTGTTTTCAGCTCGTCTGATTTTTAAAAAAAATTCTACGAGGTATTGTCACACGATCGGCGTTGGTTAAAACTTTTGTTTTGGTCCACCTTTCTCAAAAACTAAAACAACTGTAGCTTTGAAACTTTGTACACTTGTTTATTATTTTTAGATTTAGTATGTAGGTCAAGAACCATAACTCTTACATTTTATGAGAATTATGGACCTTTTTATGACCCCGGCGTCGACTGATGCGGGAGGCATATAGTGATTGTCCTGTCTGTTCGTCCGTCCGTCCGTACGAGGTTAACCAAATGGGACCGTTTCGTCTAGCATCAATACCCCTTACTAGAATGACTTGATACTAATGCAGAACTGTGTAACCTGTGACCATTCCTCATATTCAGACGTCACCTGACCTCAGTTTGACCTTGACTTTGAACTTGACCTCGTTTTGGACTTGGGTTGCTTGGTATCGACAAGGATGCCACCGGGGGCATCAAGCGTTTATTGAACGCAGCTTAGAACCACTGCCTTACCCTTGCATGATCGTAAGAGGCGACTAATAGGGTCTTAACACTTGGTTTTGCTGTAACTCTGTGATTCCAGCAGGTATACAAATTTTGACTCCATACCTATGTTTTTATTTCGATGTAAATGAGATGTGAAACCAAAATTTGTAGTCCTGTTTGGCGCCGTATAACCTATACTGTGTTGGTGCGCCGTAAAACCCAAATAAATAAATAAATAAATGAACGCAGCTCCTTGTTTTGTCTTCTCTTGAGAAGGAACACTTAAAATTGGTAAGTCACACTTGACTGAGCGGCTGACTTCGAAAGCTGTTGTCATTTCAAGCTGGCCAATTAAACTCCGTGGCCTTAGAAATAACCTCCCACGTTAAAGGTCCAATACTAAGGGAAAGTGAGTTGGCAATTTTTTTCATAGCAAGTGCATAGACTTCTGCAAGACACTAAATAATGAAGATTAGCAGGTCAAAATTTACAGAAGGTCTTTGGAATTCAAAGAAATGTATGTGTATTATGTTGAAATTTCAGTGAATCGACAAAATGACCCCCAGGTCTTTTTAACTTTCTTCATACTTCATAGAAAAATAATTATACATATACTGCGATTTATTTCGAATTTCTACATACCAACTTTCATTTTCCAATAAAATGAAATAGTTTCTGTGCTTTTTAAAAGAAATTAAAATGTTCACTTTCCTTAGTATTGGACCTTTAGAATTATTATGTCTACCCATACACATATTGTTTTTGCCTTCGCCGTCCGTCTGTCCGTCCGCATTAAGCTTGTCCGGCTTTCGCAGGTCAGACTGCTGGCCGGATTTCGATGAAACTTCACAGGAGTGATCAGTGCCAAGCCTAGTTATGCATATCGCCGGTACGTTCCGCTTCGCTCAACAAAATGACCACCCGAGCTAAAAATAGAAAAATCTTGTCTGGCTTTCACAGGTCAAAGTGCTGGCTGGATTTAAACGAAACGTCACAGGAGTGATCAGTACCAAGCTTAGTTGTGCATGTCGCCGGCACTTTCTGCTTCGCTGCAAAAAATGGCCGCCAGAGCTAAAAAAATAGAAGAATCTTGTCCGGCTTTCACAGGTCAAACTGTTGGCTGGATTTAAACGAAACATCACAGGAGTTATCAGTACCAACCAAAGTTGTGCATATCGCCGGCAGTTTGAGGCTAGAGGTCAATCTTGGCCATAATGCTTCCATTAATAATGTGTCGGATTTCGAATTTGAGTTATCTGGGATCAAAAACGGATTGACTAGGTCAATTTATAGGAAAATTTGTTAACAATCTGGAAGCCATTTTTAGCTCGACTATACGAAGTATAAGGAGAGCTATCCTACTCACCCCGGCGTCGGCGTCGGCGTCTTTCCGCGTCCCCACCTTGGTTAAAGTTTTGGTGCACTTTCTCTTTTTTCAACTTATCTCTGTAATTACTTGATGGATTTGATTCAAACTTGAAATACTTATTCCTCATCATCATCCACATCATCTGACATAAGGGCCATAACTCTAGCACCAATATTTCATGAATTATCCCCCCTTTTCACTTAGATTTTCAGGTTAAAGTTTTGATGCACTTTCACTCTATCTCTCTTATTACTGAATGGATTTGATTCAAACTTGAAATAGTTGTTCAACATCATCACCCACATCATATGACACAAGGTGCATAACTCTGGCACAATTTTTCATGAATTATTCCCCTTTTTACTTAGAATTTCAGGTTAAAGTTTTATGCACTTTCACTCTGTCTCTGTTATTACTGAATGGATCTGATTCAAACTTAAACAATTGTTCAGCATCATTACCCTTATCATATGACACAAGGTGCATAACTCTGGGACCATTTTTTTATGAATTATTTCCCCTTTTTACTTAGAATTTTAGGTTAAAGTTTTGATGCACTTTCACTCTGTCCTTGTTATTACTGAATGGATTTGATTCAAACTTAAAATAGTTGTTAAACATCATCACCCACACCATATGATGCAAGGTGCATAACTCTGGCATCAATTTTTCATTAATTATTCCCCCTTTTTACTTAGAATTTTAGTTAAAGTTTTGATGCACTTTCACTCTGTCTCTGTTATTACTGAATGGATTTGATTAAAACTTAAAATAGTTGTTCAACATTATCACCCACACTATATGACACAAGGTGCATAACTCTGGCACCAATATTTAATGAATTATGCCCCTTTTTGCTTAGGATATACTTATATAGTGTTTTGATACATTTTATCTTTACCTCTCTTATTACTTTGTTGATATTTTTGACATAGACTCGGGCTATTGTGCAATATCTTCATCCACAATTGGAGTCATTAAACACTCCAGTGACAGCTCTAGTTTCCTCAGATGGGCCCAGTTTCACAATCCAGCATCGAAATAGTCGAGCGCGCTGTCTCCTGTGACAGCTCTTGTTATTTTAACTAGTTGAAACATCGTAGAAAGGTCTTTTTTAACCGTGTACCAGTTTATAGAGGTACAAGTATGGTTCTTTCGAATGCATTAGCCTTTTTGTGTCTGTATAGCTGTGAAAATCGCTTCATATGGATTTAACCGGCACTATACTTTCCTACTTTATCAATTTCTTTTGAACAGATGCTTGCACTGCCATTAGATTGTGCTTTGTCCAAAAAACATTGTTCACGCGCTGATTATCATCTTAACACGAAGTACAGTATGTATTCTATTTAAGGTTGGTCTCGGGTTTCCTACGAAATGTTCAAAGATAACTCTGATGCATGTTGTCTTATTTATGTCCCTTATTGTACTTATTAGTGTTTATTATTAAGATTATAATTTCTTTATCTTTTAGTTAAGAGCTATTTGTTGTACTTATTTGTATTTATTGTTAAGATCACTTTAAGAGCTAAAGCTTTGAAACTTTGTACACCTATTTATCATCATTAGGCGAGTAAAGTAAATCAAATATATCGACCCTCTCGTGCGTTTGATAAGAATATTTTACTTAGAAAATTGGTCAAAAAATACGTTAAGAAAAACCTGGTTTTCGTGGAAATTTCCCTTGCGTCTCTAAGTTCTTATCTTAGTCTATTATAGTCTACTCTAGTGTTACTTGCCCACATTTTTTGATTGCTTAAATTCTGATTTTTATTGCGCGTCTTATTTTTATATGAAAAATTTATATGTACAGTTGACAGTTCGTGAAATAAAAATTAAAACCAATATTTCTTCTTGTTGATTACATTTTCCTCCATTTATTATGCCCCCCTTCGAAGGAGGGGTATATTGATTTGCGAATGTCGGTCGGTCGATCTGTAGACCAAACCGTTTCCGGATGATAACTCAAGAACGCTTGGGCCTAGGATCATGAAAGTTGATTGGGAAGTTGTTCATGACCAGCAGATGACCCCTATTGATTTTGAGATCATTATGTCAAAGGTCAAGGTCACAGTGACCCAGAACAGTTAAATGGTTTCCGGATAATAACTCAAGAATGCTTGGGCCAAGGATCAGGAAAATTGATAGGGAGGATGGTCTCCTATTTATTTTGAGGTCATTAGGTCAAAGTTCAAGGTCACATTGGCCAGGAACAGTTAAACGGTTTCTGGATGATAACTGAAGAACGCTTGTAACAAGGATCATGAAAGTTGATAGAGAGGTTAATCATGACCAGCAGATGACCCCTATTGATTTTGAGGTCAGTAGGTCAAAGGTCAAGGTTACAGTGACCCGGAACAGTTAAACCGTTTCCGGACTATAACTTGAGAACGCTTGGGCATAGGATCACGAAACTTTATAGGGAGGTTGATCATGACCAGCAGATGACCCCTTTTGATTTTGAGGTCAGAAGGTCAAAGGTCATGGTCACATTGAACCAGAACAGTAGAACTTTTGTTTACAGTGAGCAAATAATTTCTGTTCCTTGTGCAAACGAGCTCTTGTATTACTTTCGTTTTAAGTTCTTTGGCGCCTTGTAATAAAAGTATCTCAATTTTCTTGTTCATATCTGCAGTCATTCTTTATTTTACTGTGAGCTTGTTAACATGCACCAATTACAAATTTCTTTTCAATTCTTGTTATGCGGATACAAAAGCATAGTTCAATAATGAAATGGAACATACTGAGACTGCAGACTGAAACTTTGTTTTTTACTTTTTTTTAACGGTGACCTTGACCCTCGTGACCCCTTATGTAATCCCATTGTAAATCCGTCTATATACATTTTTGTGCAAATCAGTTCAAATTTTATGTTGATGTTGATATCAATTGTCCAGTTTTTTTCCTTTCTACGATTTTCGCTCTTTCGGCTCATGGTAATTCAAATTTTTATTAACTGTTTGTAATGACGGTAAAATAGGCTCTAAAATTTTGGAACCACTGTAACTTGTACCACAAGTCAAAATAAAAGATATGTTTAAATGTTATTTTGGTAGTAGCAAAAACATCTAATCATATTTACAAGAATCTTCCTTGCCTCGCAATTTTTAAAACACAAACTTTGAAACACCGAAAACGTGTGGTCAGCTGCACTTGATGGCATCATTAGTTATGATAAAACCGTTGCATCTTGTGGTTTTTAAACATGATGATATCATTTATAATCGAATTTATTAATGTATCTGAGATATTATCGTTTTTTAAGCGGAAACATAAAACTGTAATTCAAAACGTGAGATTTGTATTTTCAACAATAGAGACTTCTTAAGCATCTTAGACAATTTGTGTGTCATTTAACAGTACATATTTTGATGTTCGCGGAAATATCTGTACTTTAAATACTGGTATTTTTATTTTTGTGGTGAACTGACAGATAAAAGAAGGAAACACTTGAGAACAGTTCAAGTGTTTCAGAACCGAAAACACTGGGATAATGGAAAAAGTATGCAAATTTCACCAACTACTTATAGAATGGCGTGGCTATGCAGTTGTTTATTTTTAAATCAGGGAAACATCAGCAAATGATGCAATATAGAAGTATGACTGTTAATTCAGCTGTAGAGAAAAGACAAGTGTTCAAGCATGATGCATTGCATATGTATGTCAAACGGAACAAACATACGAGGAAGGAAAAAATTATCAACTTATGTTGATTCTTTCCGTACAAACATTTTACAAACATTTCAATCTAGTGTCATAAACATTTTATAAAAAATCCCGTTAACAATATGGTCTGAAGTAATTCGGCCCTACAAAATCCACTTAAAATAAGAAGCTGAAGTAGTCATCTTGCAATTTCTAAGTTAGTTTAAAGTGTCAAATTACGTTACACAGAGAAAAAATGTACGCTAAAGATAGCCTGTGATTCATATGTGGTATATTTTTATTCGCATTTTCTTCCGGCAGTCAAAAACTCATTAAACTTAACTCTGTCATAATGTACGGTCGTCACAACAAATTTCTGTCGACTTTTAAATGTTATAATTAACTTACCGGAATAGTTGTTAGTTTTCTAAATTCTGACTAATTCAAGGGTCATAACTCAGAGCAACAATGTCTACCTGGCTGGTTATCGCACTTCTCCGAGATAATCTGCCTATAAATATTCTGATTAGTGATAAGAACTGCTGAAGTTATTTTAACTGGACACTGTCAATTGTCCCAATGTTAAGTATTTCAAAGGCCATAACACAATAGTGATTGGGATTATCCGGCTGGTTACCGAACTTACCAGAGATGTTATGCCCATAAACATTATGACAAAGTTTGGTGAATTCTGGATAAGAACTGCTTAAGATAGAGAGCGGACAATTTAGTGGACACTGCCGGCCCCTGTCCCCTCCCCCCTCCTTGCCCACCTCCTCTGGTGATCACATAATATGTCAGTTTTCACGGGCGTAAAAGAGCGCGTGTTAAGAGAGCTGTTTAATACATTGTCAGTATGGTTTTTCACTCTCAGAATTTATTTATTTGTTGTGATGTAAATGTATTTAGTTATGCAATTGTTATCTGATCTGGATGTATATTATTATTATTTGTGTGATTGGAAAAGGAATTTCGGTTCAATTCCTAGAAATAAAAACTTATGTTCTGTTCTGTTAATTCCAAAGATGCTTGATCGACGACTTTCCAGTAATTATCGCAGTAACTAACTAGCAGGCAATGAAAGCATAGACGACGACGTAACTGCAGATAAAAGAAGTGTTTTAATCAGAAAACAGTTTGTATAAAGCACGATGGAAAGAAACTGTGCGTACAATATGAAAAATATTCATAAACTATTTCCAGACATAAGATAATGCCACATGGTACAGCTCGAAAAAAAAGTTTATTTATTAGCCAATTACACAATTTCTGTCCTGTTTTTACATGGCTGGCATCTGAAGAGAGTGTATGTGCCTTAGATTTGTGGGTTCTGAGAATGTCATCTGACAAGTTCCAGGATGAATTTTCACAATAAGGTCTGCATCACTGCCGTCTACACGTAGCACGTGGTACAGATATCCACCATGGTTTGTGGATCCCTGGTTAACCGTGCCTCCATAGTATCGTTGAAATATTCCTGAAAGACAAAACAAAATAATAATCATTAAACGGGGCAAGTCAATATAAAGTTAACACGAAGCTATCTAATGACATCGCACCTTACGCTAAGCATCTGAGTGATATTAAACATTCCGTTGTGAGAAATTTTAAATATATATGTATATATTCACATAGATTGTTTTCATAGATATTGTTTTAATAATATACTTGAAGGTCGTATATAACCACGAAAATATGTTCAGTACCAATCTGATTAAAGTACATCTCCTATTACGCTACGCATAGGATCTGAGAACGACCTATTCATTGCCTCGTTCTGACGACCCTTTCGCTAGCCAATCAGAGCCTAACTTACAACATCTTGCAAATCTACCTGTAGTCTTGACTTTTCATATTTACAATTCTTATGTCGTAATGTATCAGATAGCCGGTTAGCTCAGTCGGTAGGCCACTTGCTTAGTAAGCGGGGGGTCCCGGGTTCGAGCCCTGGAATGACTGGATATTTTTCTTACTCTTTGACATTCGAACAAGTCGTCTGACTGGATAAAATAAAAATAGCAATACTGGAAATCCAAAATATACTGAAGACGAATGTGAATGGGTCGTTCTCAGATCTTCGTTTAGAAGATCAAGTACTTAAGTCAGATTGTGTTCAGTACTACACTCAACAAAATTTCTAACCGGCCATATTTTCAAATCGAAAATATATCTTTCAGAGGATGATAATTCATTCCTAATTTTAATTTTTGGTGGAGACTGCAAAATGATCACATGTGGTCTAAGACCATTAATCACTCATTGTTTCACAATTGTAAAATAGTCTGTAAAAGCAAAATTTATTACTAATGCTTATTGCATAATGTTACATTTTCCGATTATTTGCATAATGTTACATTTTCCGGTTATTTGCATAATATTACATTTTCCGGTTATTTGCATAATGTTACATTTTCCGGTTATTTGAACTGAGAATCAGTTATTGTAGTGGAAAAAGCGTAACATGTATTACAATGTAATACAGTTAACCGGAGCATTTTGAAATCTAAAATTTTGAAATTACCTCCCTTTTATACAAATGTTTGAACTAGTCGTTGCACAGTAAAGAAGAATTCTTGTTAAAATGAAAATTTCTCTATCAGCGTATTTTTTTTTTTTTTTTTTTTTTTGCTTATTAGTTATTGAATGGTTGTTTTAGTTTTTAATCGAAACAATTACAGCTGTTGAAATTTTCAATAGTCTGTTCCACTGATCTGTCTTAGCATGTAGTATAGTCTAAATTTTCAATGGATAAAAATACATTCTGAGAACTACGAAAAGCGCCACTTGAAGCATCTGCCCTGTCGGCTTTTCAACTTTGAATTTGAATCACTTGGATTTGGTAATGTCTACGTTCATCGACTTTGCTTGGATACATCTATTTGTTCCATACAAATGCCAGAAATGTGTGATTATATCAATATTGTGTGTGCTATTTTGGTGCAGTCCATTTTTCAGATGTTACAAAATTCAGTGAAAATTTTCTGATATCTTAGAACTCTTTTGAAGTGAATGATAAAATGCACAGACCGGTTACTTATTTTGCTTAGTGTAAACATATATCGTTTGACTTTTTTCCTAATACGCTAGTTATATGCTGATGTATTAATATGATGCTGAAAAAAAAAAACGTATTTATTTGCACTTTACCAGGTGGGGCAATGTCACATTTCTTCGTAACCTCTCCTGACATTGGATTAATGGCGACTAGATACCAAGCATGCGGATCATCAAACCATAGACCAGGAGAAAATGCGTATAATTCGTCTAGAAATAATAAAAGTGATAACTATGAACATGTTTTTATGAATACAACACAGTAAGCAAAACATAACTTTCAATAATAAAAGCGAGGGAAACCCGTGTAATACGTTAAAGCGATTTATCAATTACAACAAAACTTTAAGATTTATATTATTCAAGCCGTTAGTTACGCTGCAAACTGACTAAAATACGTATGCGGCGAACTTAAACAAAAGGAATTTATTTATTCATTTTGTTGGGTTTAACGTCGCACCGACACAATTATAGGTCAAATGGCGACTTTCCAGCTTTTATGGTGGAGGAAGACCCCAGGTGCCCCTCTGTGCATTATTTCATCAAGAGTGGGCACCTGGGTAGAACCATCGACCTTCCGTGAGCCAGCTGGATGGCCTCCCCAAATGAAGAATTCAACGTCCCGAGTGAGGCTCGAACCCACATCAATGAGGGGCAAGTAATTTCAAGTCAGCGATCTTAAACACTCGGCCACGGAGGCCCCTTTAACAAAAGGAAAAATTGAAAAAATATGTAAATGAACATATTTGAACACTACTAAATCATAGAATGAACGAGTTGTTTTCATAAAATCTTCATGCCGTCTGTTTCATTTATATGTAATTGTAAAACGAGGAATGAGAGCAAAATGATCTAAGTGTACACGTATATACAAATGTAAATAAAGAAGCACTTCACAATTCATTTCTGTCAAAAGTTGCATATATAGCGTACTCGTAGAAGAAAGATTGAATGAACGAAAAGCATAGTTATTGTCCAATTTTCGGGAGCGGACATTATTTCAAATACCTCAAAATAGATACGTTCTAGGACTATAGTATCGCATTAAAAAACTTGAATCATGTAGGAAGTGTGACTCCTGCTTGCAGCCCTTTTCCGGATTTAAAGGCATATGTCAATAAAATGAACATCTTTTGTAGCATAATAAAAATTAGATTTTCATATAAACTAACTCTTTCTTTATGTGGTGATGTTAAAATCCCATGTAAAAATTCCCAGTTAAACCATAAAATATGTCCGGGAGGAAAAGTTAAGTGATCAAAAGTTATAATCAAAACTATACTGAAAACTTCCTGTTGTCTAGCCAGCTTGAAATAAATATTGTTTTCCCCCCATTTTTACTGATGAGGAAGTAGTACACAAATGAAGAGAACTATTTTGTTGTATGGTTTTAAATGGGTGCGGTACCTACCACTTCCGGGATATGAGTGCATAGACATAAATGTATATTTGGAGACATCTAGTTCCGTGTACTTGACAAACTTACTGAAAATACTATAAAACAATGAAAATTGTGAAGTCATATTAAAAGTTAACTATTTATAGAAATACTTCAATAATTTTGAAATGTTTGAATTGTTATTTCTGTTAGGAAGGTATTGAACTTTAAAACATACTTTTGCACATTACAGTCGTATAGTGTACGTATAATATTATCGTATATTGTCTTTGATTCCCTTTTTAGTCACATCGGCGGTATATATAATGCACAAGTCGTTTCTTTTTTTCCATTAAATAAACATTTAAATGTTTTTCTAAATCATTTAATATTGAGCTGGTGCTTACACAGAAATGTAATGTAATGCCATTGGGCTCGATGCCTTTCAATAGTAATAACCTTTACTTGTGCTAGAAAAGCAAGGGACAAAACATCGGATTATACCTATCGTAAATATCAAAGATATATATTCTTGCGTTCAGCTCATCAGGTGCATTCTCATTTCCCATCAAAGTGTAGGTCCTGTGATAATTGTTCACATCTGTCTCGAACCATTGGAAATTGACATATAGACCCTCTGGCTTGGGGATACGAGCCGCCATTTTATAACCTCCATCCACCAGCATCCCAACCTCGAAATACCAATTATCTGAAATGCATATTTTATAATTAGTCAGTTTAGTAAGTACTAGGGAAATCTGATAAGATCTCTATACTTTCAGATGTTAACCGCTGTTTTGAAACTATTTAATAACTTAGCATTACATCAGCAACTTGTTTCTTTCCGAAAATCCACTGTGTTCCATTGGCTGTTCTTTTTATTACCCGTTTTACACGTAAAACACAATGACAGGACAGAAATGTGCTTCAATGAGTGTTAAGTCTATTGGTCGAAATAGAAACACGCAAAAGCACATGCAAACAACTTACTCGCTGTCTCCGCCGGTTGTATTCTAAATGCCGCCGATGTTCCGTACGTGTACCAAGACAGACCATTGATAGCTCCTCCGCTGAACTGGAATAAATCTGTGTACTGTACTAGACTTCCATTATATGTCCCAACAACATAAAGTCGCTTTGCAACATCATCTCTGCTTCCGGTCTCATGCACTAAGAAGTTGGTTGTGTTTCTTCCGTAATCTATTGACAGCACTTCATCCAATAAGAACATTTTGGTGTTGTTTCCTGTACCTGGAGCATCGATACCAAATTTGAAGGAGTTGACCATTTCGGTTTGGCCAGACATAGTGTCAATCGATATATAGTGACTCCTCTGGGGTTCAAATGGATTGTATGCAATACCGTATAATTTCATAGCATTTTCTGTGTCATCATCTTTTTGTAGTTTCTGGTGAAGTTTCCGTAACCGCAGTGCGCGATTTAATGGCCACAGTTTCTGTTTGTCAGCTCGGCTTTCTTCATGGTTCTGAGAAAACTTGAGACCATCGTGGGACTTGGAGCCAAGAGATATTTTGATGTCGGCACATTGCAGAAAAGTGGTTTCGCCAGGTTTGTGGGCGTTATAACGCATGCGCACAACGCAGTGATCACACATAATGCTTGGTATTTTCTGGAATCGCAATTAAAACGTGAAAAGAAGTGGTTGGTCGTAAATTATATTTATACATTACGTTTTCTATGTTAGCAAGTGTTTTTCGGTATAAAACAACACTTGGTAGCAAAAGCGGACATTTCCTTTTCTTCATATCTTTGTAAATTGACCTCTTTGATATAATGTTTTTCATATCATTCTCTCAAGCGATGTTTGCGTTGAAATCTAATAGAAACTAATGTTTAGTCATAAAACTGTGCAGACTTAGCCTTGTTGTGATTAAAGACAGAATAAAAAGTGAAGTGTCCAAAATATTTTACTTACTACGACTACAGTAAAGTTTTGTTGATAATCTTGTCTGTGGACATATTTATCTGTGACAACCGCCAGTGTTGTAAAGTCGGTGCTATTTTCTGATCGGGCAATACCGATGTCCATATAGCCTGAAAGGGAAATTTGAAGATCTTTGCATAGGAAAACATTATGTGATATTCTTGATCTGATCGATGTAACCTCTCGGACCGCAACACAGCCTGCACGGTTAAATTAATGGGTAGAGCACGATGCTTCCAATCAGAAAGTCATAGGTTCAAATCCCGAGCGAGATGTATGTTCTCTGTAATGAGTGACTGAAGACATTTACCTCCGAACCTTTGATTCATGTGGGGAAGATTCTGTTATTTACAGAGATCACAGTAAAAACGGTATGGCGTCCAGAAACACTGGTCCGGTTAACTGCCCGCCACATAATTGAAATACTGTTAAAGCAGTTTGTTTGCAGCTACAGAATACGAAAATTGAATACCCTCTATATTTCTATATTAAATATCAAACTCGTGAAGTCAAACAGCAAATAATATACTTTAGTAATCGGTTTCTTCAAACAAACGAAATGTATCAAGACAATTATAAAAACGATCGATGGTATGGATACCAAAGAATTAATTATGAAAACGACAGATGATATAGATACCATACATTATGAAAACGTCAGATGGTGGGGGCAATAGAGAATTATGAATGGGTGTAAGAGAATTATGAAAGCGAAAGATGGTATGAGTATCAGAGATTTATGAAAACGACAAATAGTATAGGTAACAGAGGATTATGAAAACAACAGATAGTATAGGTAACAGAGAATTATTATAACGACAGTGGTAATGAGTATCAGAGAATTATTATGAAGACAAATAGTATAGGTAACAGAGAATTATTATAATGACAGATAGTATAGGTAACAGAGGATTATGAAAACAACAGATAGTATAGTTAACAGAGAATTATTATAACGACAGTTGTAATGAGTATCAGAGAATTATTATAACGACAGATTGTATAGATCCTGTAACAGAGAATTATTATAACGACAGATAGTATAGGTAACAGAGAATTATTATAACGGCAGATAGTATAGGTAACAGATAATTATTATAACGACAGCTGTAACGAGTATCAGAGACGACAGATGGTACTGGCAACACAACAGAGAATTATGGAAACTACAGATGTTGTTGGTACCAGACAATTTTGAAATCGACAGAGGGTGTGGGTGACAGAGAATTATTAAAACGACGGATGGTAGGGGAAATACAGATGGTAGGGGAATAGTGAAATGTGAAAACGACAGAGGGTATATGTATCAGAGAATTATGAAAACGACAAAAAAAAAGGATTGATTGTGTGGACGTAAAAATACCTGGATAACCAGATTCGTAATGATTCAGGTTCTGTTGCCATTTGAAGAATGCGGATTCTCCCGCCATATACGTGACCTTTGGCGTCTCGATGTCTTGTCCGCCACACGGTTCCGCATGTCTGGTACAAGTTGGACTTCCTGGCTGTAAGTATATCAGCTTATTTGCAAAAGAAAAGAAAAACCTAATGACCACTGTTGTCATAAATATCCCAATCACTTACTCATTAGGAGTCAAAACTGAAATGCGCGAAAACTTACCATAAATATACCAGAAAGATTCTCTATGTTCGTTCAAATTTTTCAAGAAAATTAAACTTTAAAACATTTTTAATTTTCAGTGAATTACACCAGGTCCGATCACCCAAATTCCGCTTTTGATGTTTTGTAGACGCCACAATTCCCACCACTAAAGATCGAACCTAGAATGGATCGGGGTCCGGCACTACCAGTGTGCCTCCCTACAACAACGTTTATTTCCCTACAACAACGTTTATTTCGTATTATAGAACACATACCATCGATATATCCATTGTTCCTCTCTGTCTTGGAGTTATGAGACAAATATGACAGCAGGCCATGCCTAAGCAAGCAAACACTATCACCGTCCGTAGTTGCTTCATTACTTTTTTTACTATATAACAAATCTATCTACATAGCACTTATATTGAATTTATCTTTAATACTTTATGATTGCAATTATAACCATAAGATATCCCAAGGTCTCACACTCAAGATAAAGGTACTCGATATCAAATTGACGTGTTAGTACATCGTCTTTTCTAGTACAGGTTGTATGTTTGTTTTGATCAGTTAATCTCGATAGAGAAACTGATAAACCTAAATACAGTACACACGTGAAATCATATGAAAATATTAAACAGGACATCGTTGTCATTTCTGTTGTACTGTATGTATACATAGCTTTACAACACAGGGTGCAAGTTTTAAATTAAATTCATATGAGCTAATAATGCTTGAAACACACCTGTTTTATTTCAGCATCATATTATCCTTAATACCGTTTTACGTTACGTGTGCACAAATGTGGCCCATTTTGCAGAGCAGTTTCAAACGTTGTACAGCTGGGTCAAATTTGAGAACTCATTACCTCAACTTGTTTTTGATTGCGGGTTTATCCCGCTACTAAAGTTAAGTGTATTTCTGACAATCATGTAGCATCTTTATTTGATTCCAAATCACATCCAAAGGATGTTCATGTGCTACACAAAATAGTCCCATTCATGAACAATGCGGATGAATTATCAATGATCAAGCAGTTCTTATTCATCCTCTATCCATTCACACTGGCCATTTAGATTATATAAGATCTGTCAATGATAAGGGATTCCAGCTTATGGTTACATCACTGACTTCCAGCTGTCAATTAAGTTAAGTTCATGTAAGGTCAGGCAGAGTTTATTACATTTTTTATGAGTTTAGATATGAGGTACATTAGTATTTGTTTCTTATACATGTATATTTATAGATTGGCATTTGAAATGAAAATAAATCTAGCAAAACCCGCAACCACCAGACATCTCAAGGCTTTGATTTTTTTATATTCATTAACAATATGAGTTGGCGTAACACAATAGGTCGGTAAGTCCAAGAGATATTACTCAACATTTATTGACGTTGATCCTAACTGCATTTGAGTAGCTTGGCGGCGAAAAATCTGATATATTACGAAAATTCAAAAAATGTTATGTAAAACATGATATTTGATTCAGGCTATAAAACTGACGCAGCTGTTATAGTATCCATCTCAGTTCTTAATATTTTGTAGACTAATCAAGTTCAACCATTTTGTTATATATCATCTAAATGGATAATCTAAATGATTGTGACAACAGAACCTTACCCACTAAGGACACTAAGGGTTGATCTAGAAACGTTTATACAGCATTAAAACAGCGAAAATCATATGAATTTATATCATTCAAACTTATACTAGTGTGACTTAAACCACTTTATGATCGGAGAAACGTTCTCGCTAATTATGTTAAAATTTGTTCTTCCCACTGTAGGACCACATTCGTAACAGATCACATTTGTAACAGTACTTATGCGATCGCATTCGTAACAGGTAAAATGTGTTACGAATGTGTTTGTCCAACATGGGGGTTGACATGAGAAGCACATATGTATCATGTTGAGTTTTATACTGCAAATGTTCAATCAGTCGGTTGCCATCGCAACATCATTAAATGACTGCCATAAGCACCATCACAAGTTCGTTGTCATCGACGTCATAAATTATTTGAGCTGCATCATGAGAAAATGGGCCTTCGGGAATCTTAGAGGCTTTGCAACCATTGTGGGCCCAAATCAGGCCCAGATCAGCCTGTACATCCACGCAGTCCGATCACGGGAACACACCGTTCGCTGTTATTTCAAAGAAGGCTTATTCTACCTGAATATGGAATTTTCTGACCCTAATTCAGGTGTATAAATGCACAGGTCAGCCTGAATATAGACTTTCCGGAAAATCACGAAAATGTCCGAATGCCCGTGACGTGGCTCAGTTCTTATAATCATTTCTGCATCCACTGCCACTACCACTATAATATGATTACAACTTCAGCTACTTCTACTGTTACCTCGACTAGCTGAAATGTAGACATACAGGGTCAGGTCACTAGTTTGAACCCGGTGGCGTCAACATGTGTAGCTATCTTTCGTTATCCAGACTGCTGTTTCAAGTTGGGTGAGAAACAGAAAGTTGCTATGTCGTGGGACAAATTATATATAACTTGTCATGGACGGAGTCGTTAGCCTTAAGTCTAGGGTCCGATCTTGTGCTGCAGACTAATGTCTATGAGATTTTAAGAAATTACACTCTATTCTTTATTACCCTCACCCCACTGAGCCCGCCTCAGAGGT
The DNA here is from genome assembly GCF_021730395.1 of Mercenaria mercenaria. Taxonomy (NCBI): domain Eukaryota; kingdom Metazoa; phylum Mollusca; class Bivalvia; order Venerida; family Veneridae; genus Mercenaria; species Mercenaria mercenaria. The sequence goes on along the minus strand of NC_069364.1, from coordinate 81,990,494 downwards.
AATAGGCCTTCTTTTATTATAATCCCGCCGTGAAATAGCGGAGTTTGTGCGTTCGTGCAGTTATATATAGGTTCTTGTCCTTGGTATAACTTGCCCATGCATAATTAGATTTCAAATTATTTGGTACAAATGATCAGCATGGATAGAAGGTTTGTTGCGATCATGATCCATGTTGCTATATCCAAGATCAAGGTCACAGCTTTGAACTAAGATTTGTTTTGTTATTTTGTTGTAATATATACGTTTGTGTCCAGATCATAACTCGCTTTAGTCAGATTTCCAAATACTTTGGTACAAATAACCACCATTTAGTGACAATCTGTAGTGATCATATTACACTTATTACTGCAAACGTCTCAAATTTTTGGCACCCTGTAGAATGGTTTTGATGAATATTATGTTTGTTTATTGGATTCAGAGCGCCTGTTTTCAACAGTATTTAGGTAATACAGTTTAGGGCAGTTATAATCTTACCATTGATCCTACAACGGACCAGTCCAAGATGATGATGATGATTATGAAGATGATGATGATGATAAAGATAATAAAAATGTCAATAATATTAAAATCAGTACAACAGTATCTTTGTTAGTAACTGACAACTTCCCAGCTTGAAACAGCACCGATAGGCGAAAATCGCAACAGATACGAGTAGCTTTCACCCGGTCTCGAACGTTCTTCCCTTGACACTCTAGCCGATGGTTAGTTCTTCCCATTAATTTCAATTGAAAATATACCCTGGCTCATATACGAGTTTACACTCGTACGTTCGTTTACGGGTCAGGTAAACCGCACCGATACACGTAAAGTCTTAACTGGGTGGATGAGAAACACAATATCTCTGGAAATTCCGGCCCGAATGCAGACACCAGGCCTGGCAAGAAAACTCTCTTATTAAATATAATCCAATAGAGTTCACGTCAGGGTTTTAAATGGGACATATTTCATTTGATGTATCAATTGTCGTCAGTTTAAGTTTGTTTTTTATTTTTGATGTTTAATGCAATGCGAATTGACAAAGATAAACAAAACGAAAACGAAAAACCTATCTTGAAGCGAACCCGCGGACGCCGACGACACCAGGATCAGAACAATAGCCATGAGCAGTCTAAGAATAGCCAAGCTAGTCACTATTTTAAAGTATACATAAATGTATATATACACGGTGTTCTACGGAAACAAGCTTTTACAAGACTTCTGTGTTAGCTGAGAATGCCTTGATCTTGATTTTAGTGCATTTTATTTGTTGTTGAAGCAATCAGCAAGCGATTTACCGATTATAAAAGTTGAACAGGGATTGCTTGTGGTGTGCATCTTCCCCTTTAATCATACATATTCATATGCATTTAGTAAAAATGAAATCTTACAAACCAAAACCGATATGGGAAATTTATAAGTGATATGTACATGTAGTACCATGGTACTATGAACAGACCAGTCATGATAACTGTATTCTTGCCAAGTTTAATTGCCAGATAACAAACCTGTAACAAGATATTAACCTGACCGGAAATATCCCTCTAATCAACAAGAGGGTCGTCATGACCCACTATCGCTCACATGAGTAATACTACATTATACATGTTATTAAATCTGCGATATTTGCCATTTCAGGGGCCCTAACTCTAAGACAAATAGTCTGATGTGGCTGCTCTTCGAAGAAAAAAGCCAGACTTTAATAATATAATATTTCAATGCAAGTCTGGTCAAAATCAAATAACAAATGTGATCTCTGTCATGTTAACAATGCTAAAGTCAACAAATTTTGTCATTTTAAGAACCATAACTCCAGGACAAATGGTGCTATATAGCTGGTTTTCGCAAGGAACCGAGATATTATAGATATATAACTTCTATACAAGTTTGGTCAAAATGAAATAATAAATATGGTCTCTCTCTCTATTGTCTTCACAAGACTAAAATAAGCAAATTTTGCCATTTCAGCCATAACTCCGAGACGAATGGCGCGATATGGCCGTTATTAAAGGAAGTGAGATCGTTCATAAGTTTAATAAAAATTAAATAACAAATGTAGTCTCCATTGTGTTGACAAGGATAAAAACAGTATTGTTTTCAAAATTGCCAATTCAGGGGCCGTATTTCCAAGTCAAATGATGCAATGCGAGTGTTTTTGAAAGGAACCGAGATCTTATAGATATATAAGTTGTGTGCAAGTTAAGTCAAAATAAACAAAAAATATGGTCTCTATCGCGTTCACAAAGCTAAAATCAGTAATTATTGCCATCTCTGGGACTATAACTCTAAGACGAATAAGGTGATATGGTTGGTTTTTGAAAAGAACCGAGATATCATAGGTATATATAAGTTTGTGCAAGTTTTGTCAAAATCAAATAATAAAATAATGTTGTCTTTATCGTATTTACAAGAAAAATGTGAACGGACGGACGGTCGGACGACGGACGACGTACAAAAGATGATCACAACAGCTTACTTTGTCACTTCGTACAAGTGAGCTAAAATATGTTACAAATGTGTTTCAGATGTAAAAATGCACTTTTTTGTTCATTTTTCCGATTGAAAATGACATGTGACAAATGTGATCAGATGACACATCAAAAATCGGCATCGATCACATTTGTCTCAAAAATTGTTACAAATGTGCTTGATTTCTGTTACATATGCGATCTCATTCGTAACACCTGTTATATATGCGATCGCATTTGTAACACCTGTTACAAATGCGATCTGTTGCGAATGTGGTCCTACAGACCACTCCAAGCCATAATGGCACATCTAGTTTTAAAATGGCTCCCGGGCAATTTTGCCGTAAAATTATGCCATTTTGTATTGTATGGTACAATATAGAAGAGCCTGTTTAAGAAAATCGAACCTGAAGATAGAAATAACAGCACATGTTTAATATGGCCAAGAGTCATTTTCCACCTGTCAAATTGTGTCATTAGTTTCCACGATCTGTCAAACCATTTCCATCCCACCTTTCTTTCTCCATATGCACTGTTAGGTATAATATTACAACAAATTCCACGCCCGCTGGAGAAATATCCCCGCCCTGTAAATGGGTAAGTAGAGGTTTTCATTTATTTGTATTGATACGAAGCCAGTCCTTGCAATTCAACTCGGCAGTTTTGTTAAGGAATGGACATGGCCTACATTTACAACTTCTGGTCTGAATACAAGCGTCATATTTTTAGTAATTCACTCCTGAAAAATCTAACAAATTTTCCAAACTTTTACGCAAATGTCTTTGTTTGTGAATAAACTTAAGCTTTATTCATTTGGTTTAACAGCTGTATCTTTTCGGAGCATCTGTGTGAAATATCTGGGTTCTAACGTCTTTCCGGAAAAAAACGTAACACACTCTTCCCACTGACAACTTCGGCGAAAATGCTCCTTTTTCACATGACTGCGTGATGTATGTAAACTCTTGTAGCCAGTCGAGTGGAATGTTCTGTCAATGAGACCACAAGATTCATGAGAATTTGCTATACGTCCGCTGTATATAGCTTCGTCCAAGGAAATGCATTTGGACTTTAAATATATAAGTATGAAAAATCCATGGTAATGTTGACAAACCGTATGCTTAAACATGCATTAATACACTTCTGATTTACAAGGTACATTAGTTTAACAATAAATATACATAGTTTGTATCGAAAAAATCGGATGAGGTCACAGTTGAGCATTGATTTTAACTTGTATAGTCATAACTGACCTCGTGATACTCGCAAGTAGAGTTTTGATCACACTAATTCCTGTCAAAATTGGTCAATAATCCAAGCAAGTACATTAATCTAATAGCTTTGAAAATGATACTGCGTTTGCAATAACTTGTGTTTTTTTTGTAATGCATCATTTCATTATATATATTGTTATACATTCAACCTAGCAGTATTTACCGCCTCGATAGCCTAGAGATAGAGCGCCTGCTTCCAGTGCGGGAGACCATGGGTTCGATCCGTGGCCGCGTCATACCAAAGACGTAAAATGGTAGAGAAGCTAGTGTTTGGATATACCATAAGGGTATGAGAGAAGAGAAGCTAGTTTTAGGATGTACCACAAGGGCATGAGAGAAGAGAAGCTAGTTTTTGGATGTACCACAAGGGTATGAGAGGAGAGAAGCTAGGTTTTGGATGTACCGCAATGGTATTAGGGAAGAGAAGCTAGTTTTTGGATGTACCACAAGGGTATTAGGGAAGAGAAACTAGATTTTGGGTGTACCATAGGATGAACCACATGGGTATGAGAGAAGAGACGCTAGTTTTTGGATGTACCACAAGGGTATTAGGGAAGAGAAACTAGTTTTTGGATGTACCACAAGGATATGATAGAAGAGAAGCTAGTTTTTGGATGTACCCTTGTTGTAGCACAAGGGTATGACAGAATAGAGCTATTTTTTGGATGTACCATAAGGGTATGAGAGAAGAGAAGCTAAGCTAGTTTTTGTACCATAAGTGTATGAGAAAAGAGAAGCTAGCTTTTGTATATAGCACAAGGGTATGAGAGAAGAGAAGCTAGTGTTTGGATGTACCACAGGGGTATAAGAGAAGAGAAGATACTTTTTAGATATACCATAAGAGTATGAGAGAAGAGAAGCTAGCTTATGGATGTACCCTTGTTGTAGCACAAGGGTATGAGGTAAGAGAAGCTAGTTTTAGATGTACCACAAGGGTATGAGAGAAGAGAAGCTAGATTTTGGATGTACCACAAGGGTATGAGAAAAGAGAAGCCAGTTATTGGATGTACCACAAGGGTATGAGAGGAAAAAAGCTAGTTTTTGGAAAAAACACAAGGGTATGAGAGAAGAGAAGCTAGCTTTTGGATGTACCATAAGGGTACGAGAGAAGAGAAGCTAGGTTTTAGATGTACTCTTGTTGTACCACACGGGTATGAGAGAAGAAAAAATAGTTTTTGGGTGTACCACAAGGGTATGAGAAAAGAGAAGCTAGTGTTTGGATATACCATAAGGGTATGAGAGAAGAGAAGCTTCTTTTGGGTGGACGGATAGCTCAGTGGTTTGCACACTGGCCTTCCAATCCTGAGGTCGGGGGTTCGATCCCCGGCAGCAACTCGGGAATTTTCAGAAACGCTTTTCAGTGGTTCCCACCCAACTAGAGGTGTACTGGTCAGGAACCCAGGCAATCCTTGCGTGAATCAGTGCTATACACTGGGCACGTTAAAGAACCAGACTCTCTATTCGCAACGAGCTAGGCTAAGTTAGCCGGACAAGCCTGTATCTGATTTCTGATCTCTCTGTCGTTGGGGATTTGTCTCACTCTTTCCCTCTCAGATCGCTCTGTGTCTGTACTAGCAGAGGATGAATTATGCGCCCTGTGTGGCTGCATTTGAACTATGTAAAGCGCCTTTGAACGTGAAATTGATCATGAAAAGGGCGCTATATAAATCTGGTATAATAATAATAATAATTTTGGGATGTACCACAAGGGCATGAGAAAAAAAGCTAGTTTTTGGAAAAAACACAAAGGTATGAGAGAAGAGAAGCTAGTTTTTGGATGTACCACAAGGGTATTAGGGAAGAGAAGCTAGTTTTTGGATGTACCACAAAGGTATGATAGAAGAAAAGCTAGTTTCTGGATGTACCCTTGTTGTAGCACAAGGGTATGAGAGAATAGAGCTAGTTTTTGGATGTACCACAAGGGTATGAGAGAAGAGAAGCTAAGCTAGTTTTTGTACCATAAGTGTATGAGAAAAGAGAATCTTGTTTTTTGGATGTACCACAAGAGTATGAGAGAATAGAAGCTAGTTTTTGGATGTACCCTTGTTGTACCACAAGGGTATGAGAGAAGAGAAGCTAGTGTTTGGATGTACCACAAGGGTATGAGAGAAGAGAAGCTACTTTTTAGATATACAATAAGAGTATGAGAGAAATGAAGCTAGTTTTTTGATGTACCACAAGGGTATGAGAGGAGAGAAGCTAGCTTTTGGATGTACCCTTGTTGTAGCACAAGGGTATGAGAGGAGAGAAGCTAGTTTTTGGATGTACCACAAGGGTAGGAGAGAAGAGAAGCTAGTGTTTGGATATACCATATAGGTATGAGAGAAGAGAAGCCAGTTTTTGGATGTACCGTAAGGGTATTAGGGAAGAGAAGCTAGTTTTTGGATGTACCACAAGGGTATTAGGGAAGAGAAGCTAGTTTTTGGATGTACCACAAGGGTATTAGGGAAGAGAAGCTAGTGTTTGGATGTACCACAAAGGTATGATAGAAGAAAAGCTAGTTTCTGGATGTACCCTTGTTGTAGCACAAGGGTATGAGAGAATAGAGCTAGTTTTTGGATGTACCACAAGGGTATGAGAGGAGAGAAGCTAAGCTAGTTTTTGTACCATAAGTGTATGAGAAAAGAAAATCTTGTTTTTTGGATGTACCACAAGAGTATGAGAGAAGAGAAGCTAGTTTTTGGATGTACCCTTGTTGTACCACAAGGGTATGAGAGAAGAGAAGCTAGTGTTTGGATGTACCAAAAGGGTATGAGAGAAGAGAAGCTACTTTTTAGATATACAATAAGAGTATGAGAGAAGTGAAGCTAGTTTTTTGATGTACCACAAGGGTATGAGAGAAGAGAAGCTAGTGTTTGGATGTACAACAACGGTATGAGAGAAGAGAAGCTGGTGTTTGGATGTACCACAAGGGTATGAGAGAAGAGAAGCTACTTTTTAGATAAACAATAAGAGTATGAGAGAAGTGAAGCTAGTTTTTTTGATGTACCACAAGGGTATGAGAGAAGAGATGCTAGTTTTGGATGTACCATCGGATGTACCACATGGGTATGAGAGAAGAGAAGCTAGTTTTTGGATGTTCCACAAGGGTATGAGAAAAGAGAAGCTAGTGTTTGGATGTACCACAAGGGTATGAGAGGAGAGAAGCTAGCTTTTGGATGTAGCCTTGTTGTAGCACAAGGGTATGAGAGAAGAGAAGCTAGTGTTTGGATGTACCAGAAGGGTATGAGAGGAGAGAAGCTAGCTTTTGGATGTACCCTTGTTGTAGCACAAGGGTATGAGAGAAGAGAAGCTAGTTTTTGGATGTACCACAAGGGTAGGAGAGAAGAGAAGCTAGTTTTTGGATGTACCACAAGGGTATGAGAAAAGAGAAGCTAGTGTTTGGATGTGCCACAAGGGTATGAGAGGAGAGAAGCTAGCTTTTGCATGTACCCTTGTTGTAGCACAAGGGTATGAGAGAAGAGAAGCTAGTTTTTGGATGTACCACAAGGGTATGAGAGGCGAGAAGCTAGCTTTTGGATGTACCCTTGTTGTAGCACAAGGGTATGAGAGGAGAGAAGCTAGTTTTTGGATGTACCACAAGGGTAGGAGAGAAGAGAAGCTAGTTTTTGGATATACCATATAGGTATGAGAGAAGAGAAGCCAGTTTTTGGATGTACCGCAAGGGTATTAGGGAAGAGAAGCTAGTTTTTGGATGTACCACAAGGGTATTAGGGAAGAGAAGCTGGTTTTTGGATGTACCACAAGGGTATTAGGGAAGAGAAGCTAGTGTTTGGATGTACCACAAGGGTATGAGAGGAGAGAAGCTAGCTTTTGGATGTACCCTTGTTGTAGCACAAGGTTATGAGAGAAGAGAAGCTAGTTTTTGGATGTACCACAAGGGTATGAGAGGAGAGAAGCTAGCTTTTTGGATGTACCCTTGTTGCAGCACAAGGGTATGAGAGAAGAGAAGCTAGCTTTTGGATGTACCACAAGGGTATGAGAGAAGAAAAGCTAGTGTTTGGATATACCATATGGGTATGAGAGTAGAGAAGCTAGATTTTGGATGTACCACATGAGTATGAGAGAATGAGAGAATAGAAGCTAGTTTTTGGATGTACCACAAGGCTATTAGGGAAGAAAAGCTAGTTTTTGGATGTACCATAGGATGTACCATTTGGGTATGAGAGAAGAGAAGCTAGATTTTGGATGTGCCACAAGGGTTTGAGAGAAAAGAAGCAAGTTCTTGGATGTACCACAAGGGTATGAAAGAAGAGAAGCTAGTGTTTGATGATATCCATCGCCCCAAGGCTATGAGACAAAAGGAGCCAGTTTCTGATGATTTATATCACCATAAAGATATTGGTAAAGAGAGCCATTTTCCTGTGATATCCATCACCGCAAGGGTATGAGAGACGAGAAGACAGTTTCGGATGGCAAGGATATGAGAAAAGAGAATCCAGTTTCTGATGGTATCCATCACCAAACGGGTATGACAGAAGAGAAGCCAGTTTCCCTTTTAGCGCTGTGTGCCAGTCAAGGGATTCTCGCGTCTTTGGTACGATGCGAGGAGAGAGCGAACCCACGACCTCCTGCAATCGAGTGGGCTTCTGAATCGGGTAATGTATCTGCTATGCAATCTGTATTGTACTTTAGCATTTTGTTATACGTTCTCCGAATTAACTTTGCCGCGTTTCTTCACATACATAACTAAACAAAAAGTGCTACAAAATATTCTGATAAAGTTATTGGTCAGAACACTATTAGTATAGAAATATTATGCAGGTCAATACATTGTCCGCTATCTAAGTATGAAATCACGCTATAAAATCGCAAATTTTATGTTTGAGGCTTTAAAGCCATTATTTTGTTGTCGTGTTTCGATACCGTGAACTGGATGTTTCGAATTATTTTGGTCAGTGTCAAATAATGGTCAAAAGCTCAAGGGGCCAATTTAGAAAATTGCACTAGTCTTTAAGTTTTATGGTAACAATTTAAGTTATAACATTTGAATACTGTCAACAGCCTGGAGACAAAATAATTATAAAGCTTATTATAATGATTATTATTAATTGTCATTATTTAATGTGGCCATTTTTCCTTTGATGAAAGGAGCGTTTCGGAAACAACTATACTGTATAGTCATTAATTTTATAGAAAGGTAATGCTTTATTTTTGGTTTGGAAATTATTTACTGTGGTAGACACGCAGAAAGGTTAGTTAGTAGCCTACAAGGAAATCTGTTAAAAATTCTTCAATGCGTTATTTTTATTATTATTATTGTTCTAATTATTATTATTTTAGAAAAATATGTTGTAGATAACTTTCAGTTTTCAACAAAATCGAAAAATGGAATGAAATAATTTTATTCACGTAAACGGTTAAAAATTTGACACACTTCTTTCTTAACAAGGTCACAAAAGACTTAAAAATGCTATATGCAATGTGACAGTTAGAATGAACGCTTCATTTCCATCTGTTACACGTATAAATATTAATTTTATTTTAAGTGCTATTATTGCGAAATATTAATATTAACCATTTGAATCTACGCTGTTAGGTGTAGCAGCTGAATAAAGTCTTGATTTCGTATTTATTTTGATTTTCTTTCCTTATTATAATACACATTTTTTTATCCATGAATTAAAATATATGTTTCTGATTTTTTTTGTGTTTATTTTTTTTTTGTGTGTATGTTTAAGTAGAAAAAGGGCTATAGTTGTAAAATGAAGAAAACGAGTATCAGTTATAATACATTTCGATTTTAGTGATAGTTTGAACATTGTGAACATATTTTCCTCTTGAAATATTGTTTCACACTTCCAAAATATAACCTTCATAATTTTAAAGATATGGTAAAAACGTCACACGTTACAACAGATCATTTTAAGTATTTTTTATTGTTTGACATTTCATAGATTTTACTGTTAACTATATTCATTTGTAGTTCTTCGTCTGTGTTGTAAATCTTATATACGTATTTCAGATGAACCTTAAACCGGCTCTCTTCTTGATGTTCTGTTTTATCCTGGCAGCTTCTGCCAGACCAGCGGTATGTATCCTTTGAATATTGGAATATTTTTTTAACCATATATCAATCAACCGATAACAATCTCTTTTCTTTAACTGTGTTGTTATATAGTGTCCCAAAAAGAATGATATTAACCAATGTCCTTTTAACAGAAATGTGAGTAGTATGAGATTTATGAAAAAAAAAACTGGTTTGAAGGCTACCTATCATATAACAAAGCATTGTTTCAGCTATTTCGTTTAGAGTATTTGGTTACACATATCTCTGAAGATTTTAAATATATATATTGACAACAAGTAGGTACGAAATTATTAGCAACATTGTAAATTTCAGCTGTTGCCTTTGTGATTTCATGTTGTGATATCTTGGTTAGTTATAACAATATATTTGAATAAAAATTTCCGCAATTTCGAGGACCAAAATTGTACACATATTGAACATAGATAATGGTATTTACAGATAATAATATTAATTCAAAATTAAGATTCCTTAAGTGAATTTCTCTGCTCGCTCGTGCTAAGACAAGTTTCATTTAGTAACTTGATTGACAAATTTAGGCATTGAAAAGGGACAGATGAGCCCCGCCATGAGAATACCAACATAGTGCGTTTGCGATCAGCATGGATCCAGACCAGCCTGCGCATCCGCGCAGACGCTCAGGCTTGTCTGGATCCATGCTGTTCGCTAACAGTTTCTCTTATTGCAATAGGCTTTGAAAGCGAACAGCATGGATGCGCAGTCTGGTCTGGATCTATGCTGGTCGCAAACGCACTATGTTGGTTTTCTCATGGTGCGGGTCAGATATTGGTAGCATGCTATTATTTTATTTTCGGAAACAGCACAGGGTTTGCAAGAATATTAATTTTAAATGTTTTAGATGAATAATGACAAAATTGGAAAGTAATTGTTACTACCAAAAAGACAAAAGTATTATTTTTAAGGAAAGACTTTACCAAAATATTATTTTCAGATACATAAATTTTGTGCTTGCCATAGTTAGCAATTCAAATATCTTGGTCTGGTCGCAGTCTGGTCAGGATCCATGCTGTTCGCTTTCAAAGTCTATTGAAATTAGAGAAACCGTTAGCGAACAGCATGGATCCTGACCAGACTGCGCGGATGCAAAATCACTATGTTGGTTTTCTCATGGTGCGGCTTTTAATGATTCGAGCACTACCTTAAAATAATACATTTGAGTTCTGTTTCAGTAATTATCTATCAGTATAAAGAAATTCAGATTAGCATGATCAAGACTAAGGTTGTCCCCTGTTAGATTACCTATACAGTATAGAGGGAGTCTTCCAAATAAATAATATAAGATATATAAAGACAGAAAATGTTATAGTTCTCACAAAAAAGACGATGAGTATCATCATTTCATTGAATAACAATATTTTGTTGAATTAAGAAAACGGTACATAACAAAATATTTCTGACAGCACCCAAGAAAGTATATCTGGCATTACCCAAATTTTTATTTTCAATTTTTGCAATTATATATTAACGAGAGCAGTTGTAAGACCGAACCGCAAGCAGCCCGTGTGATCCAGCGGCCTTGGGAAATCCAAAAGATTTCGGAATATTGCGGAATACGGTACAGTTATAATAACACTATTTCAAAGAATATAATATATGAACAGAAAAACGAAAATGGGAATGATGAAGGAAAGGGCGACAAGGGCGGTAAAACTCAGAAGAGAGGTCCGGAAAAACTTCTTGTAAAACTATGCGATGGCCTTGAAAACGGTGACATCGCTAACACTGACCCCAACTACGACGGTGTGTTTACCGATCTCGAGCCAGTGTGTGACGACCTTCTGGAATTCGTAGATTCGCAAGAGGAAGGCGGTGATAATAATGATGGTAATAACGATGTCAGTGCTTCAATACAAAATGTAAGTTTGCAATTTTTTTTATAATCAACAACATCTGTTAATTTTAGACACGCGCAGCAAAACGTTGAAAGGTAATACTTCTTAGAAAGGGAAAAAATAAGTCAAAATATTATTTTCAGATATAAAACATTTGAGCTGACAATAAAGCAAATTTCAAAATACTAGTGTTTTGTTTTCTTTACGTATTTAAATGAGATGGAGTAAATGTTTTCAGAACGAACCCTTAAGGCATTTTTAAATGAATAAATACCTTTACAAGTTCACAGATGATGCATTTTTTATTCTAGTTTGAATTATTCAGTAGCTACATATTTCCTTCACGCTCCACATTTTGACGGGAAAACATAACAGATTTACATTGTAATGGCATTTTTTACCTAAATTAAGCGAATATGATTTTCGACCCCTCCTGCAAACCTATCATTTTCTTTTCTTATACACTCAGGACGAATACTCCGATACACACATATTACTTATTGCTGTATTTTTTTCGACCCCTCCGGCAATTTTTTTGTCTCAACCTCTCCGATGGCAATTAAATTGATTATCAATCTTTGAAGGAATGTTTAAGTTTTCACCTTTTTTTACGCCCGAAGGGACTTACTACGTTATACTCCCGGTGTCCGTATGCCCGCCCGTCTGTCCGTCCGTTAACAATTTCGTGTCCGTTCCATAACTCTTGGACCCTTTGCAGGATTTAAAGAAAACAACTTCATACCAATGTAAACCACATTGGGACGACATGCAGAGCACATATTGGGGAAGGCTCACTTCAAGGTCAGGTCAATGTCACACTTGTGTCCTCTCTGTAACTCTTAAACTGCTTGAAGGATTGTAAAGAAACTTAGCACACATGTTCATCACATCGAGACGACATGCAGAGCGCATGTTCTGGATGTCTCGCTTCAAGGCCAAGGTCACATTTAGGGGTCAAAGGTCATTGCTCTGTAACCTTTGATTCCCTTGGAAGATTTCAAAGAAACTTTATTTAAATGTTCACCACATCGAAACGATGTACAGAGCACATGTTCTGGATGGCTAGCTACAAGGCAAGGCCACACTTGCGGGTCAAAGGTCATGCCATCGGGCATGTGTTGCTCTGCAATGCGGTGCTCTTGTTTTGTTGTGTTCTGGTAATTTCGGTCAAAATAGCCATACTGTGGGTAATTTTGAGATCTCTTCCGGGAAATGAAGGTTCTACCTATAAGACTGTCTTGCACTATTTGCATTTAATGGGCCCGATTCCGGCCAAAGTCACATATAGTCTTTACACATATATATGAAATATTGTTGCTCCTTTCCTTGTAAATAGCCTCAATTAATTTTGTAATTGTACCGAAGTACAAAATAAGTAAATGACATAATAAACCACGGAAAAGGCGTGACACAAAATGAAATATTCTAATTTCTTTGTTTAAATGTCTGTAAGATCAACATACCATTCATTCAAGAACACCAGATCTCACTCGCCGCGAACAAATAAATTCTATATAATTATGTAATGCATAAAAACTTGACAATACATTTTCGAAAATAGGGATTGTGAGTTCAAATCCCCGCTCCGCCATCTAAAACTACTAATATACAGATAAATGTTTCGTCTAGGTTGATTACACCCGCCTAATTAAAGTACCAGGCAAGGTTCTGGATTTGGAGCATCGTCTTATCTTGCACTGTCCTCCAACAAAAGTTACTTAAACCTTCAGCAAGAATCGCCGGTAGGGAATACCGATGGCGACTGTAAATAAGCTTACAAACAAATCTGTTAATAAAGACACTTAACAAAGATATGCTAAAAGAATTTTAAAACATGTAATATAACTTGGATATCGGAATAAAACATTTAAGATTGTTTCAACCTAAGCTTTACTTTAGAATTATTATCAATTATCATTTTCTATTATTGCTTATTATTATCAGTATTATTTTTTATCATTATGATGATTATTTTTATTAAAAAGTTTGGAAAGAAAGACGGAAAAAAGGCAGACAAGAAAGATGGAAATGAAGAAGACAAAAGCAGCGAAGATGACGGAGAGAATGACGCCGTAGATGCTCTTCTTGGCTTCTGCGAGAAGTTGGAGAATGAATTGGAGAAAGGCGTAAGTAAATATTATCCCCTTTATGCGTCGGTTTCCGTGTATATCTTGCCTTTATATTATTCAAATGTTTAGTTTATTTGAGATTTACCAGTTATGTTGTCACTTATCACCTTGACTGACCGTTAGGCTTTTAGACTATTTTGGCGAGTTATGTAACTGATGTTACAGTGAACCCTTATCAAAATACAAATGTAGTTGTTGTACACAGCAGAACAATAAAATTTCTATCTGAATCATTTTATACAGAAATAAGTGTCATAAAATTACGAGGATTTCTATTCCTTGTATGTAATGTTTTACTTTTTATTACATCTTCTATATAAAGAAAACTTGATAGGAAATCCATTGGTGTCGGTGATGTAAACATTTTTAAAAAGTGTACAGAGATGTTTAATTCAATGGTTTTTAATATTGAGCACTTCGTTTGTGTGTTTTCAGTTACCTGACAATACTCCTTCAGAGCTGTTAGCCATTTTCAAATCCGTGGATCCTATCTGTGAGGATGCTGAAGAAATTGCTGAATCCGAATCTGAAGACTCGGATGAGAAAGGTGACAAAAGTCCCAAGGGAAGTCCTAAAAAGCTTCTTGTAAGACTATGCGAAGGTCTTGAAAACGGTGACATTGCTAATACTGACCCCGATTACGACAGTGTGTTTACCGACCTTGAGCCTGTGTGTGACGACGTTCTGGAATTCGTAGACTCGGAAATGGAAAATGAAGAGGGAGGTGATGTCAAAAACGGTAGAGAGACCCAAGGTTCAATACAAACTGTAAGCCTTTTCTTATCGATTCATAGTTGCTTTGTTACCTTTATAATTGCTCCCTCATTCAGTTGGGTAGAATTCTGTCCTTCTGTCTGTCTTTCTGTATGTCATAATTTTGGGAAATTACACTTTAATCAAAGAAAAAGCCTCACAGAAATACTCAAATATACACATTATAGTATTTATGGCTTAAACTATGTTAACCAAATTAATCTTTTGACCCCTCCTCCGAATGGTTTTCGTTCTTTACCTCTCCGTGGGAACAGAAATTGATTATCTTAAATCTTTGAAAGAATGTTTCAGTTTTTATCTTTTCTTTACCGTGGTCTGCTCATTTCGGGCAAAATAGCCATGTCGGTAATTTTGAGATTTTGTCCGGGGAATATATATAGGATTAAGTAACTGGCGGAGATTTGAGGATGGTACTAAAAATCCTGTAAGATTTTCTTGCTTTTTCATGCATTTAGTGAGTCCGATTTCTTTCAAAGCAACACATAGTCTTTGCAGTATGTTTTTCAGTAATTTATGGAAATAATAGTACGAAATATCGTTGCTCTTTTCCTTGTAAATAGTATCAAAGGATATTATAATAGTACAGAAGTATAAAATGAATACATGGCATACAAATGCTCAGATAAGACGTTAAAATATATTATATATTTTTTGTTTATATGTCTACAAGGTCAGCATAATATTAATGCAAGAACACAAGATCTCACTCGCCGGCCGCAAAATATCCGCTATATAATGCTTTAAACTTGACAATATATTTTCGAAAACAGGGGCCATGAGTTCAAATGCACTATAATGTAGAAATCGAAATAAAACATCTAAGATTGTTTCAACCTCAGCTTTACCTTAGAATTATTATCAATCATTGTTTTGTATCCTCTCTGTTATTATTATCATTAATATTTTTTATTATTATAATGATTATTTTATTATAAAGTTTGGAAAGAAAGACGAGAAAAAGGGAGACAAGAAAGACGGAAAGAAGGGAGACAAGAAAGATGGAAATGAAGAAGACAAAAGCAGCGAAGATGACGGAGAGAATGACGCCGTAGATGCTCTTCTTGGCTTCTGCGAGAAGTTGGAGAATGAATTGGAGAAAGGCGTAAGTAAATATTATCCCCTTTATGCGTCGGTTTCCGTGTATATCTTGCCTTTATATTATTCAAATGGTTCGTTTATTTGAGATTTACCAGTTATGTTGTCACTTATCACCTTGACTGACCGTTAGGCTTTTAGACTATTTTGGCGAGTTATGTAACTGATGTTACAGTGAACCCTTATCAAAATACAAATGTAGTTGTTGTACACAGCAGAACAGTAAAATTTCTATCTGAATCATTTTATATAGAAATAAGTGTCATAAAATTACGAGGATTTCTATTCCTTGTATGTAATGTTTTACTTTTTATTACATCTTCTATATAAAGAGAACTTGATAGAAAATCCATTGGTATCGGTGATGTAAACATTTTTAAAAAGTGTACAGAGATGTTTAATTCAATGGTTTTTAATATTGAGCACTTCGTTTGTGTGTTTTCAGTTACCTGACAATACTCCTTCAGAGCTGTTAGCCATTTTCAAATCCGTGGATCCTATCTGTGAGGATGCTGAAGAAATTGCTGAATCCGAATCTGAAGACTCAGATGAGAAAGGTGACAAAAGCCCCAAGGGAAGTCCTAAAAAGCTTCTTGTAAGACTATGCGAAGGTCTTGAAAACGGTGACATTGCTAATACTGACCCCGATTACGACAGTGTGTTTACCGACCTTGAGCCTGTGTGTGACGACGTTCTGGAATTCGTAGACTCGGAAATGGAAAATGAAGAGGGAGGTGATGTCAAAAACGGTAGAGAGACCCAAGGTTAAATACAAACTGTAAGCCTTTTCTTATCGATTCATAGTTGCTTTGCTACCTTTATAATTGCTCCCTCATTCAGTTGGGTAAAAATCTGTCCTTCTGTCTGTCTTTCTGTATGTCATAATTTTAGGAAATTACACTTTAATCAAAGAAAAAGCCTCACAGAAATACTCCAATATACACATTATAGTATTTATGGCTTAAACTATGTTAACCAAATTAATCTTTTGACCCCTCCTCCAAATGGTTTTCGTTCTTCACCTCTCCGTGGGAACAGAAATTGATTATCTTAAATCTTTGAAAGAATGTTTCAGTTTTTATCTTTTCTTTACCGTGGTCTGCTCATTTCGGGCAAAATAGCCATGTCGGTAATTTTGAGATTTTGTCCGGGGAATATATATAGGATTAAGTAACTGGCGGAGATTTGAGGATGGTACTAAAAATCCTGTAAGCTTTTCTTGCTTTTTCATGCATTTAGTGAGTCCGATTTCTTTCAAAGCAACACATAGTCTTTGCAATATATTTTTCAGTGATTTATGGAAATAATAGTACGAAATATCGTTGCTCTTTTTCTTGTAAATAGTATCAAAGGATATTATAATAGTACAGAAGTATAAAATGAATACATGGCATACAAATGCTCAGATAAGACGTTAAAATATATATATATTTTTTTGTTTATATGTCTACAAGGTCAGCATAATATTAATGCAAGAACACAAGATCTCACTCGCCGGCCGCAAAATATCCGCTATATAATGCTTTAAACTTGACAATATATTTTCGAAAACAGGGGCCATGAGTTCAAATGCACTATAATGTAGAAATCGAAATAAAACATCTAAGACTGTTTCAACCTCAGCTTTACCTTAGAATTATTATCAATTATTGTTTTGTATCCTCTCTGTTATTATTATCATTAATATTTTTTATTATTATAATGATTATTTTATTATAAAGTTTGGAAAGAAAGACGGGAAAAAGGGAGACAAGAAAGACGGAAAGAAGGGAGACAAGAAAGATGGAAATGAAGAAGACAAAAGCAGCGAAGATGACGGAGAGAATGACGCCGTAGATGCTCTTCTTGGCTTCTGCGAGATGTTGGAGAATGCATTGGAGAAAGGCGTAAGTAAATATTATCCCCTTTATGCGTCGGTTTCCGTGTATATCTTGCCTTTATATTATTCAAATGGTTCGTTTATTTGAGATTTACCAGTTATGTTGTCACTTATCACCTTGACTGACCGTTAGGCTTTTAGACTATTTTGGCGAGTTATGTAACTGATGTTACAGTGAACCCTTATCAAAATACAAATGTAGTTGTTGTACACAGCAGAACAGTAAAATTTCTATCTGAATCATTTTATATAGAAATAAGTGTCATAAAATTACGAGGATTTCTATTCCTTGTATGTAGTGTTTTACTTTTTATTACATCTTCTATATAAAGAGAACTTGATAGAAAATCCATTGGTATCGGTGATGTAAACATTTTTAAAAAGTGTACAGAGATGTTTAATTCAATGGTTTTTAATATTGAGCACTTCGTTTGTGTGTTTTCAGTTACCTGACAATACTCCTTCAGAGCTGTTAGCCATTTTCCGATCCGTGGATCCTATCTGTGAGGATGCTGAAGAAATTGCTGAATCCGAATCTGAAGACTCGGATGAGAAAGGTGACAAAAGCCCCAAGGGAAGTCCGAAAAAGCTTCTTGTAAGACTATGCGAAGGTCTTGAAAACGGTGACATTGCTAATACTGACCCCGATTACGACAGTGTGTTTACCGACCTTGAGCCTGTGTGTGACGACGTTCTGGAATTCGTAGACTCGGAAATGGAAAATGAAGAGGGAGGTGATGTCAAAAACGGTAGAGAGACCCAAGGTTAAATACAAACTGTAAGCCTTTTCTTATCGATTCATAGTTGCTTTGCTACCTTTATAATTGCTCCCTCATTCAGTTGGGTAAGAATCTGTCCTTCTGTCTGTCTTTCTGTATGTCATAATTTTAGGAAATTACTCTTTAATCAAAGAAAAAGCCTCACAGAAATACTCCAATATACACATTATAGTATTTATGGCTTAAACTATGTTAATCAAATTAATCTTTTGACCCCCCCCCCCCCCCCCCCCCCCCTCCAAATGGTTTTCGTTCTTTACCTCTCCGTGGAAACAGAAATTGATTATCTTAAATCTTTGAAAGAATGTTTCAGTTTTTATCTTTTCTTTACCGTGGTATGCTCATTTCGGGCAAAATAGCCATGTCGGTAATTTTGAGATTTTGTCCGGGGAATATATATAGGATTAAGTAACTGGCGGAGATTTGAGGATGGTACTAAAAATCCTGTAAGCTTTTCTTGCTTTTTCTTGCATTTAGTGAGTCCGATTTCTTTCAAAGCAACACATAGTCTTTGCAATATGTTTTTCAGTGATTTATGGAAATAATAGTATGAAATATCGTTGCTCTTTTCCTTGTAAATAATATCAAAGGATATTATAATAGTACAGAAGTATGAAATGAATACATGGCATACAAATGCTCAGATAAGACGTTAAAATATATTATATATTTTTTGTTTATATGTCTACAAGGTCAGCATAATATTAATGCAAGAACACAAGATCTCACTCGCCGGCCGCAAAATATCCGCTATATAATGCTTTAAACTTGACAATATATTTTCGAAAACAGGGGCCATGAGTTCAAATGCACTATAATGTAGAAATCGAAATAAAACATCTAAGACTGTTTCAACCTCAGCTTTACCTTAGAATTATTATCAATTATTGTTTTGTATCCTCTCTGTTATTATTATCATTAATATTTTTTATTATTATAATAATTATTTTATTATAAAGTTTGGAAAGAAAGAAGGGAAAAAGGGAGACAAGAAAGTCGGAAAGAAGGGAGACAAGAAAGATGGAAATGAAGAAGACAAAAGCAGCGAAGATGACGGAGAGAATGACGCCGTAGATGCTCTTCTTGGCTTCTGCGAGAAGTTGGAGAATGCAATGGAGAAAGGCGTAAGTAAATATTATCCCCTTTATGCGTCTGTCCTCGTGTATATCTTGTCTTTATATTCTACAAATGTTTCGTTTAGTTGAGATTTACCAGTTATGTTGTCACCTATCACCTTACCTGACCGTTAGGCTTTTAGATTGTTTTTTCGCGAGTTACATAGTAGAACAATAAAATTTCTATGTTACTAGTAATCATTCTATATAGAAATAAGTGTCATAAAATTATGCGGATTTCTATTTCTTGTATGTAATGTTTTCCTTTTTATTACTTCTTCTATACAAAGAAAACTTGAAAGAAAATTCACTGGTATCGGCGTTGTAAAAATTGAGAGTGTAGAGAGATGTTTAATTCAATGGTATTTAATACTGAGCACTTCGTTTGTGTGTTTTCAGCTACCTGACGATATTCCTTCAAAGCTGTTAGCCATTTTCCGAGCCGTGGATCCTGTCTGTGAGGATGCTGAAGAAATTGCTGAATCCGAATCTGAAGACTCGGATGAGAAAGGAGACAAAAGTCCCAAGGGGAGTCCGGAAAAGCTTCTTGCAAGACTATGCGAAGGCCTTGAAAACGGTGACATCGTTAACACTGACCCCGATTACGACAGTGTGTTTACCGACCTCGAGCCTGTGTGTGACGACGTTCTGGAATTCGTAGACTCGGAAACGGAAAATGAAGAGGGAGGTGATGTCAAAAGTGGTAGAAAGACCCAAGGTTCGATACAAACTGTAAGCAATCGATTAATTGTTGCTACCTTTTGTTATGTCACCCGCATGCAGTTTGGTAGACATGATTTAGTGCTGTCCATCTGTCTTTCTGTCCGTCCGTCTGTCTTTCAGTATGTCATCAACTTAGTCCACGAAACTCGTCTGACAGCACTGGAGGAATTTACACTTTAATCTAACAAAAAAGCCTTACAGAAATACCCAAGTATACATATAGTATTTATGGTTCGAAATGTGTAAATGTAATTTTCGACCTCTCCTGCGAATGGTTTTTGTTCTTCAGCTCTCCGACGTTTAAGAAATTGGTTATGAATCTTTGTTTTCAACTTCTTATCGTGTTCTGATAATGTCGTGCAAAAAAGCCTTATTTATGCTAAGATTGTTTTGCCATTTTGCATTTAGTGCTGCCGAGTTCGGCCAAAATCAAACCTAGTCTTTACAGTATGTTTTCAGTAATTTACAGAAATAGTAGTACGAAATACCGTTGCTCTTTTCCTTGTGGATAGTACCACTGAAGGAGTTTATAAAATTAAATAAGTATGAAATGAGTAAATTACATTTAAAAGCACGAAAAAAAAATGTGAAACAAAATTAAAATAGTCTAACTTCTTTGTTTATATGTCTGTAAGATCAACATACCATTCATTCAAGAACACCAGCTCTCACTCTCCGCAAACTTGACAATGTATTTCCGAAAACAGAAGTCATGAGTTCAAGTCCCCGCTCTGCCAACTGTAACTACTAATATAGAGACTAGTGTCTAGGGTGATTAATTCTGGCTAATTAAAGAACCAAGGAAGTTTCTTATTTTGCACTGACCTCCCACTTACATTACTAACAGTCTTCTTCAGAAGTCGCCCGTATGGGATACCGGCAATTGTAAATAAGCTTAAAATCAAATCAGTTAATAAGAAAACGTCATAAAAGATTTGATGAAAGTATTTTAAAACATGTATTCTTACCTTGATATCGGAATAAAACATTTTATATTGTTTTAACCTCAGCTTTATTTCATCATTATAATTATTTTTAATATTATCATCATTATTATTATGATGATGATGATGATGATGATTATTATTATTCTTTCTATCATATAGTTTGGAAAGAAAGAAGGAAAAAAGGGAGACAAGAAAGGTGGAAAGAAAAAGGACGAAGAGAATGACGCAGTAGATGCTCTACTCAACTTCTGCAATAAGTTGGATGAGGCAGTGGAGAAAGGCGTAAGTAAACAAAATTATCTTCCGCCTTGTACAACTGTTCCAGAGTTCGTCTTGCCCTTTTGAAGATGTTGCTTAGTTTATTGTGTACCAGTACTTCTTACATCCATATTTTTAAGGTTTTGAAAGGCTTACTCAGATATTGCCATCAGCAGTACTTGAATCATTTTAAATAATAGATATAATCATACTGCTGATTCTGACCACCAATGTTAATTACTTTCAAAAAGTCTACCGCTACTAGTGTTATCGAAATTTATGTAGAGTCGTATCCAACATTATTTCTTTGCTTCCAGTTACCCGACGATATTCCAACAGAGCTGTCCGATATTTTCAACGAAGTGGGTCTTATCTGCGACGATGCTCAAGCGATTGATTAAGCACAAACTGAAGAAACTGAATAGAATTTACCTAGATTTCTCCGATGCAATAAACCTTTCACTATGACATAATTATTCAGAATTGCTCTACGCTTGTTTTACATTGAATCACAATTATCTTGTATACTCACGAGCAAATTCAAAACTTAATCTTACTTGACTTAAATGACGTTTCTTTTGCATATTGTGTCAGTTGACTTGCACATACTGTAACTGTTTAAATCCTATACCGAATCTATTTCTTGTGGTTTTCGTTTGACAATAAATATTCCGTATCATTCAAGCAGACGTTTTGTGTTCTTTTCTACATAACATCCCTTACAAGGCGTAGTAAGTCAGAAGTATGCGCCATTATATGCAAACTGATCCACGTAAGACGGGAGAAATCTTCGTAAGACAACAAAAAATACAAGAGGACCATGATGGTCCTGAATCGCTCACCTGTTCCCACATGACCCAGTTTTGAGTATGACGTCGTTTTTTCTATTATTTGACATAGTGACCTAGTTTTTGAGCTCATGTGACCCAGTTTTGAATCTGATCTAGATATCATCAAGATAAAAATTCTGACCAATTTTCATGAAGATCCATTGAAAAATATGGCCTCTAGAGAGGTCACAAGGTTTTTCTATTATTTGACCTAGTTTTCAAAGGTACGTGACCCAGTTTTGAACTTGACCTAGATATCATCAAGGTGAACATTCTCACTAATTTTCATGAAGATCTCATGAAAAATATGGCCTCTAGAAAGGTCACAAGGTTTTTCTATTTTTATACCTACTGGCCTAGTTTTTGACCGCATGTGACC
This sequence comes from Mercenaria mercenaria, assembly GCF_021730395.1. Taxonomy (NCBI): domain Eukaryota; kingdom Metazoa; phylum Mollusca; class Bivalvia; order Venerida; family Veneridae; genus Mercenaria; species Mercenaria mercenaria. The sequence goes on along the minus strand of NC_069364.1, from coordinate 81,967,990 downwards.
CAGTTTCGAAATTGACCTAGATACCATCAAGGTGAACATTCAGACTAATTTTCATGAAGATCTATTGAAAAATATAGCCTCTAGAGAGGTCAAAAGGTTTTTCTAGTTTTAGATCTACTGACCTAGTTTTTGACCGCAGTTGACCCAGTTTCAAACCTGACCTATATATCATCAAGATGAACAGTCAGACCAACTTTCATACACATCCCATGAAAAATATGGCCTCTAGCGAGGTCACAAGGTTTTTTCATTATTTGACCTACTGACCTACTTTTTGAGGGCACGTGACCCAGTTTCGAACTTGACCTAGATATCATCATGATGAACATTCTGACCAAATTTTATGAAGATCCATTCAAAAGTATGGCTTCTAAAGAGGTCACAAGGTTTTTCTATTTTTAGACCTACTGACCTAGTTTTTGACCGCACGTGATCCAGTTTCAAATCTGACCTAGATATCATCAAGATGAACATTCAGACCAACTTTCATACAGATCCCATGAAAAATATGGCCTTTAGAGGTCACAAGGTTTTTCTATTATTTGACCTACTGACCTAGTTTTTGATATCACGTGACTCAGTTTCGAACTTGACTTAGATATCATCAAGGTGAACATTCTGACCAATTTTCATGAAGATCTTGTGAAATATATGGCCTCTAGAGAGGTCACAAGGTTTTTCTATTATCTGACCTAGTTTTCAAAGGTACGTGACCCAGTTTTGAACTTGACCTAGATATCATCAAGGTGAACATTCTCACTAATTTTCATGAAGATCTCATGAAAAATATGGCCTCTAGAGAGGTCACAAGGTTTTTCTATTTTTATACCTACTGGCCTAGTTTTTGACCGCATGTGACCCAGTTTCGAAATTGACCTAGATACCATCAAGGTGAACATTCAGACTAATTTTCATGAAGATCTATTGAAAAATATAGCCTCTAGAGAGGTCAAAAGGTTTTTCTAGTTTTAGATCTACTGACCTAGTTTTTGACCGCAGTTGACCCAGTTTCAAACCTGACCTATATATCATCAAGATGAACAGTCAGACCAACTTTCATACACATCCCATGAAAAATATGGTCTCTAGAGAGGTCACAAGGTTTTTTTCATTATTTGACCTACTGACCTACTTTTTGAGGGCACGTGACCCAGTTTCGAACTTGACCTAGATATCATCATGATGAACATTCTGACCAAATTTTATGAAGATCCATTCAAAAGTATGGCTTCTAAAGAGGTCACAAGGTTTTTCTATTTTTAGACCTACTGACCTAGTTTTTGACCGCACGTGACCCAGTTTCAAACCTGACCTAGATATCATCAAGATGAACATTCAGACCAACTTTCATACAGATCCCATGAAAAATATGGCCTTTAGAGGTCACAAGGTTTTTCTATTATTTGACCTACTGACCTAGTTTTTGATATCACGTGACTCAGTTTCGAACTTGACTTAGATATCATCAAGGTGAACATTCTGACCAATTTTCATGAAGATCTTGTGAAATATATGGCCTCTAGAGAGGTCACAAGGTTTTTCTATTTTTAGACCTACTGGCCTAGTTTTTGACCGCATGTGACCCAGTTTCGAACTTGACCTAGATATCATCAAGGTGAACATTCTGACCAATTTTCATAAAGACCCCATGAAAAATGTGACCTCTAAAGTGGTCATAAGGTTTTTCTATTTTTGACCTACTGGCCTAGTTTTTGACGGCACATAACCCAGTTTAAAACTTGACCTAGATATCATCAAGGTGAATATTCTGACCAATTTTCATGAAGATCTTGTGAAATATATGGCCTCTAGAGAGGTCACAAGGTTTTTCTATTTTAAGACCTACTGACCTAGTTTTTGACCGCACGTGACCCAGTTTCGAACTTGACCTAGATATCATCAAGATGAACATTCTGACCAATTTTCATAAAGACCCCATGAAAAATGTGACCTCTAGAGTGGTCACAAGGTTTTTCTATTATTTGACCTACTGACCTAGTTTTTGGCGGCACGTAACCCAGTTTCCAACTTGACCTAGATATCATCAAGGTGAACATTCTGACCAATTTTCATGAAGATCTTGTGAAATATATTGCCTCTAGAGAGGTCACAAGGTTTTTCTATTTTTAGACCTACTGACCTAGTTTTTGATCGCACGTGACCCAGTTTCGAACTTGACCTAGATATTATCAAGGTGAACATTCTGGCCAATTTTCATAAAGACCCCATGAAAAATGTGACCTCTAGAGTGGTCACAAGCAAAAGTTTACGCACGGACACAAGCAGGGACGGACGTACGGACGGACGACGGACGCTGCACGATCACAAAAGCTCACCTTGTCACTTTGTGACAGGTGAGCTAATAATCCTTGATCCCTAAGTTAAATTGCTTAAACTTACTAAATTTACTCTAGGCAGAAAGTCCCTTTAAACATTGTATTGCTTTTTTTATCCAGCCAGTCTTAAGGGTATGCAGACATCTTATGGAACAATTTAACACAAACAGAGGAAGAGGGAGTTGGAGCAGATCAGTTGGAAGCAGCTCGTACTATTACAGAAGCCACGAAATTAGTCTGATTACCTTTTTTATAAAGAAACTGGTCTTAGATTATTTTTTTAAAGATTGTTAAAACTTTCTTTGGCAAGCTTTCATCTGAGAATGAATTCAGATAAATAAAAACAGTATATACTAGGTTAAATCACCTTTATTTCACAATGTGAAAAACAGCAACAAGAAAAAAAACAATAATAAGTATCTCTTTATACTTTTAAAGCTTACAACAGTTCTCATAAAAAGAAAGAAAACTGAAAAATCAGACAACAACAACAATATGTAAAATGTACAAAACTGCAGTATTGGTCAAATACTGAATATATTGACTAGATCATACAACTTTCACATAAAACTAATGGGCCAAAAATATCACAGTGGAACAATTGTGACGTTTGAAATACTAGGGAGCAAAAATACCCTTATGCTCTTGCACGTTTTCGTACTGTCATTCTTTTTTTCCCCTTCAGTCAAGGATGTTAATAACAAATCAAACCAGCCAGTAAACAATATTCATTTCATTATAAAGGCACCTAATTTTAAGTTATTTCTCACTGATATGCCATCAGTTTTCAGTGTTATAAAAACATTTTAATGACTTGAGGTAAATACAGTTATCTAGAATTCCAAGCGACCAAGCGTTTCACTTTGAGTTAACCAAAATTTGACTTAAAATTGTACTTTGTGCATGTGTTTCTGTGCTGGAACTTGAAAATGTTTTCTACATACCCAGAACTTTGAGATAAGCCAATACAAGTTTCAAGTTTATAAGCAAGTACACATAATTTACATAAACAATATTGCACATCAACAAAACCAACTGTGGTGCTACAACCCTCTATGGCATATAGAATAAATAAACAGAAGCACGTAAGTTACAATTTCTAAGTATTGCACAACAATTATGGAATAAACAATGGTAAAACTCTACAACCTACAATACTATAGAGTCTGAATGGTCCTATAGAAGTGGCAAGTACATGGTTCAATAACTGGTACCCTTGTAGAAATGGTAAGCCTATGGTTCAATATACAGCATATTTTATTTACAACCCTTCTTTAACAAACAAGAGATAGAAAAAAGCATGTGTTCAAAAGATATTGCAATAATTATATCAAAAATTATTACAGGACTCCTTATGTAAAATGCCAGTCCCTAGTTTGTGCTCTTGACTGGTCAATAGTTCAACATTAAATTTTGCAGGGCTCAAGTCAAAACATATGAAAGAAAATAACATGAAAATTTATTTTTGATGTCATTTATCATGTCTGACGCAGGAGTGTAATAAAGCCATTGCTTAACAAGAGCTGTCGGATGACAGCGCGCTCGACTATTCGAAGAATTCATTGAAGAATGTGGTTAAAATATTACCACAGATATTCAGACAAAAGAAAAAACAAGAGCACCGCCTTGCGGGTGCTGACGCTCATCTGATTTTTTTGTTTAATAGAAATATTGTCCTACCCATGATTTTCTAAGTCTAAAAAGGGCCATCATTCTTGCAAAAAGCAGGATAGAGTTATGTTTCTTGATGTACAGTGTCCACTTATGATGGTGAAAAACTGTTGCAAGTTTTAAAGCAATAGCTTTGACAGTTTATGAGAAAAGTTGACTTAAACATAATACTCAACCAAGAAAATGATTTTCTAAGTCCAAAAGGGGCAATAATTATTGCAAAAAGCAGGATGGAGTTATGTTGCTTGCTGTACAGGGTCAGCTTATGATGGTGAACAAGTGTTGCAAGTTTCAAAGCAATAGCTTTGATAGTTTAAGAGAAAAAGTTGACCTAAACATAAAACTTAAACCAAGAAATCTGATATTTTCTAAGTCCAAAAGGGCCATAAATCTTGCAAAAGCAGGACGGAGTTATGTTTCTTGCTATACAGGGTCAACTTATGATGGTGAACAAGTGTTGCAAGTTTTAAAGCAATAGCTTTGATAGTTTAGGATAAAAGCTGACCTAAACATAAAACTTAACCAAGAAAACTGATTTTCTAAGTCCAAAAGGGGCAATAAATCTTGCAAAAAGCAAGATGGAGTTATGTTTCTTGATATACAGGGTCTGCTTATGATGGTGAACAAGTATTCCAAGTTTCAAAGCAATAGCTTTGATAGTTTAGGAGAAAAGTTGACCTAAACATAAAACTTAACCAAGAAATCTGATATTTTCTAAGTACAAAAGGGGCCATAAATCTTGCAAAAAGCAAGATGGAGTTATGTTTCTTGCTATACAGGGTCAGCTTATGATGGTGAACAAGTATTCCAAGTTTCAAAGCAATAGCTTTGATAGTTTAGGAGAAAAGCTGACCTAAACATAAAACTTAACCAGGCAACGCCGACGCAGACGCCGACGCCGACAACCGCTCAAGTGATGACAATAACTCATCATTTTTTTTCAAAAAATCAGATGAGCTAAAAAAGATAAGACAAACAATGTTCCTGTATTTGTGGATTTCGATAAGTCTTGCACTAAATGGCAATGTGTGAACCAATTTCGAAGTTCAAAAAGGGCCATAATTCAGCCAAAATAGTTGTCAGAGTTATGTACTCTTGCCTACAAATTGAAATCATGATGATAAACAAGTGTTCAAAGTTTAAAAGCAATACGTCAAATAGTTTTGATGAAACGTGGACTTGTATGAAAACAGAACAAATTTCCAAGTCCAAAAAGGGCCATAATTCTGCCAAAATAGACGACACAATTATGTACTCTACAGATAGAGTCTATTAAACTGAACAAGTGATAAAAGTTTCAAAGCCATATGTCAAACACTTTACACAAAATATTAACTGGTACAAAAAACTTAACCCAGATTTCTTAGTCAAAAGGGGCCATAATTCAGCCAAAATCCTTGATGGAGTTATGTACTCTTGCCTATAACTGGACATGGTGATGGTTAACAGGTGTTAAAAGTTTCGAAGCTTTATCTCAAAAGACTTTGTCAAAATATGAACTGGTACGAAAAACTTAACCAAGATTTCTAAGTCAAAAAGGGCCATAATTCAGCCAAAATCCTTGGAGTTATGTTCTCTTGCCTTTAACTGGGCATGGTGATGGTAAACAAGTGTTGAAAGTTTCAAAGCTTTATCTCAAAAGACTTTGTCAAAATATGAACTTGTACGAAAAACTTAACCATGATTTCTAAGTCAAAAGGGGCCGTAATTCAGCCAAAATCCTTGATGAAGTTATGTGCTCTTGCCTATAACTGGTCATGGTGATGGTAAACAAGTGTTGAAAGTTTCAAAGCTTTATCTCAAAAGACTTTGTCAAAATATGGACTGGTACGAAAAACTTAACCAAGGTGTTATGCTGACGCCGTGGTGAGTAGGATAGCTTTACTTATTCTTCTAATAGTCGAGCTAAAAATGATAATACACTAGTGTAATAAAGTCTTGACGTCAACGTCATTTATAGTATAGGAGACGTTGGTCAAACTGACTTGTTTATATAGTAAAAGCGTAAAATTCAATATGAAAAGACACTAATGTAATATCCTCTATATAATAAAACACTAGCCCTTTGGACCTTGTGCAACAGCTCTGACTATTGACAGGCCAGCCATTCAGTAAGTATATACTGCTTCATACATGAATACTAAAACATAAAAAAAGCAATAAACAAAACAAATTTCAAAAGATTATGAAACTTCGCATTACATGTACTCAAACATTCATTTTAGTTTCATTTTCTGTTTTCTAGTTCTTTCAATATCAAAGTATAACAAAGTGTCCAACAACAACAACAACGATAAAAACAACCAGCGCCCAGTTTAAAGGTGGTCAATCACATTTAAGCAACATTTGACAGTTTTCATATACTAATATTCTGTTAGAGATTTTTTATGGAACAAAAAGACTCATTACACAGAGTTAGATCCCTATAGTATTGGAAATGTGTATTTTATTACTTTTTATGAAATTACCACTCTTTAATATAACAGTATTTATAAAGTGGACTGTTATTAATATAATTTCTAGTTTCACATTTGCATTTGATAAATATTGGGATATTTCAACAACCTACAACAAAAGGCAAGTTTTAAAACTGTGTGTAGCTTCGAAATTCATCTATTTTCAACCTACATGTATCTTGGTTGCACAACCAAAATAGACAATGGGAGGTAATAATAATTTAATAACTTGCATTCCTTTTAAATTTTGGCAAAATATGTACCTGTCAATGCAGGTCTTGGCCAACTTTGATACTGTAGTGTTTATATTCGTAATACTTGTTAGTCAAAATAGATTCATTTAATTTATACTTATGCTAAAATAACACTATCTTAGTTGGGCAACCAGGATAGGAAAATCAAATTTTAAAAATACTTCCAGTGAAAATCTGACGGGTATTAAGGACTCAATGAACATAAATAAATGTAAATGATCAGTTGGTTAAGTTTTGAACAAATCTATTAGTTGGCCAAAGTCTGATTAACCACCTTTGTCATCAAAATATAATCAGTCTTTGAACATAGTTACAAAGTTTGATATCAGAAACACTAAAACTAAATAATGAAGAGCAATACAATGTTCATTAAGCCAAGTACAGGGTACAATAAAAGCATTTTACATCTCAAATGATATTTATAACTAGGTCTTCACATGGAAACTATGAAATCCATAATGTCTACTAATTAATGATTATGCCTGCTGTACATTTTCTGGTTCTCAGTTCAGGGTTTAATTTACTCTTTTGCCATAGTCAGGTGAAACTTGAGTCCAGGCAGGTCAAATTTTGCAGACTTATCCATAAAGTGAAAAACTTGTCATTTTATACTTTTCAGGTGGTACATTGAAACACCTTTGTTTTGGTGGTATACTGAAACAGATACCTAAAATGGTATATTGACAAAGACACCTTTATTTCAGTGGTACACTAACAAAGACACCTTTACTTCAGTGGTACACTAACAAAGACACCTTTACTTTAGTGGTACACTAACAAAGACACCTTTATTTCAGTGATATATTGTAGGCTGACATAGACACCAGGTCTATTATTAACTTGGTGGTATATCAATAAATATCCCTTTACTTATGTTCAACATTGAAAACATTTTGGTTGTATATTAAACCAAACATCTTTATTTTGGTGGTATATTGATAATTCTAACACGACCAGCAAATAACCTATAACCCATGCGCATGCAAAGTAGTGACGTCATCCTTTATGTATAGTATGATCCATGTGTGTAGCACGAAGTGTAGTTCATGTTGTAAAAAGTAGTTACCATTTTTTCTAACACTGCTGATACTAGTATGTCGTGTTAGAATCGAAATAACAAGTTCCAAAGTGTGATTTATCGTAAAATAACCCGAGTTATTGAAAATAACAGCCTACGGCCTTACATTGAAACAGACATCTGTATTTTGGTGGTACCTTGAAATAAACACCTGTATTTTGGTGGTATATTTAATCAAACACCTTTATTTTGGTGGTATATTGAAATGAATCCTAGGATGTTCCTTCACAGTGAAGTGTATTCCCTGGTCAGAGTGCAGGGAGTTGTTAGATCTAGCCAAGTGGTTATCATAAGTCAATCTCGACTCCGCATTCAGCAAATCAACTTCCTCCTCGGTTGCTGAGTAGGGGCCTAAAAATAATCAAATATTTAAAATCAATATTGCAATACAAAATGTCCATACACATACTAAAACAGGCAATCTCTGATGTATTTATTATTTCTCTGCAAATAATGACAACTTTTCTCAAAAATGGAATAAAACAACTTTGGTAAGAAAGATTTTTTTAACAAGAGCTGTCACTATTGGTGACAAATGCCCCCGAAGTAGGCCCAAGAATGCCACAGTTGTATTCGCAAAAAATCACATATCATTTTGTAACCTTGACCTAAGAGGCCTTGGTCATACGTGTGACACATCTTCTCAATATGGTTAACATTTGTGTCAAATTATTCTCAAATCCCTTGATAAATGGCAGAGATATGGACCAGACAAGAAACACCTTTGACTTCTAAGTGTGACCTTGACCTTGGAGCTAGGGGTCTGGGTCTTGCACATGACACCTCATCTTATTTTAGGGAATATTTATGCCAAGTAATTTCAAAATCCCTTCATCAATGGCAGAGTTATGGACCGGACAAGAAACAGACCATGTTAACCTTTGACCTCTAAGTGTGACTTTGACCTTTGAGCTAGGGGTCTGGGTCTTGCTCATGACACATCATTTCATTATGGTGAACATTTATGCCAAGTAATTTTAAAATCCCTTAATGAATGGCAGAGTTATGGACCGGACACGAAACATACCCTGTTAACATTTGACTTCTAAGTGTGACCTTGACCTTGGAGCTAGAGGTCTGGGTCTTGCGCATGACAATCCCTCATTATGGTGAACATTTTTGCCAAGTTCTTTCAAAATCCCTTCATGGATGGCAGAGTTATGGACCAGACACGAAACAGACCATGTTAACCTTTGACCTCTAAGTGTGACCTTGACCTTGGAGCTAGGGGTCTAGGTCTTGCGCATGACACTTCATCTCATTATGTTGAACATTTATGCCAAGTTATTTCAAAATCCCTTTATGGATGGAAGAGTTACAGCCCGTACAAGAATTTACCGGATGCACGCAAGGACGGACGAACAGTGCAATTTTAATATGCCCACCTTCGGGGGCATAAAAATCAAAAACATACAAATCAATACCCATAAGGATCTCTGAACTGGTATTGATAATTAAAATAAAGATCACAATGACTATCATTTTATCCTATTTTTATAGAACATCTAATATCAAGCTTTTAGAAAAACTTCTAAATGATTGTTCTGAAGTTTCAAGATATTTGTCAAAATAGCAATCACTTGAAAAAATTGATATAAGGTCCAACTTGTGCCAATGGACTTCTTTCATAAGTGGTCACCTGCCATTGTCAGTCACTCTGACCTCAGCCCCAACTCCCTTATGCATCTTCTGTCACCATTTAACAGTCACACTACACCTATTTTCTACTCAACAATAGATGTGGGGTCAAGATTATGAAAACAATCATACTTTTTAGTTTTTGCTAATCATAAAATACCAGAAGTATCCTCCATTTAGTAACATCAGTCAACATTATTTATACTTTGGCCAAATTTTATAGTTACATACTATACTGTTCACAGAAAATATTTGCACTCCTGAAAAATTCCCTACCTGTGTTAAGTGGTCATCTGTTTTAAAATGCCAAGTTGGCCTTTTCCCTTGACTGGCTGCTTAACAAAAGTTTGACTGTAACACCCGATTATGTTGTTACAGGATGTGACTCAGACACTGTAACATGTAACACTTACCTTCACTCTCTTCCTGTTCCTCCACTAGACATGCGTCATTGTACTCCCCTCTAACATTTGTCTGTCCAGTTAGCGCCCCGTGTGCCGACAGCTGGGCCAATGTCCTCCGTAAGTCACCAACTTTTCCACATGGGTCCAACATTAAAGGTATGTCTGTATCCTTAGATCGCTCTTGGCTTGGATCCTAAGCAAAGATATAACAGCTATATAAATATTGTTGCTGTTCTACCACTTTACTAAAGTCTAAGGTGGTGCAGGAATGTTACAATGAAAACATTACATGCAACACTGGATATACATTGTAGCAGAAAGTTGACAATGAACCTGAATCTGGAGCAACTCAAACAAAATTCTATGATTCTAGTTGATTTTGAAGATAAGAAATCATATTCTGATGAAGGTGCTAGAAAAATAGTGAGAAGTACCGGGAATCAACAAGCAAATTTGATGAATTGGAATCCCCCGCCCAAAGGGTCTGTGGTGAGGAACGGCAAAACAATACATCTGGCAAAAAGTTAAGAATGTTACAAAGAAGCAAATAATTTCATTAGTCAAAATCAAATTAACAGAAAATGAAGGCTTTTTTTTGTTGGGGTGGGTGGGTGAGGGTACAAAACTTTACATGTTGATTATACATATTGATGGAAAATTAAAAATGAAAAAAATGGGGGGGGGGGGGGGGGGGGGAGGATTACATGATCGGGGTGATGATCATGACTGGGTGGAGGAGTGAGGTGAGAGAATGGTACAACTTTGCATCTTTGCATGTTGATAAATATTCACAGAAGGTTTGAAAAAATAGAAATAAACAAGAGCTGTCACTAATGGTGACAAATGCCCCCGCAGCACCTTGACCTTTAACCTGGTGACCTTGACCTTTGACCTGGTGACCCCAGTCAATAGGGGTCGTGTTCTCTATAAGTACTATTAGCATGTGAAGTTTGAAGGTCCTGGGTGCAGTGGTTCGCGAGTAAAGTGCCTTCATGCAAAAAGTTAACATTAGCCCCTGTGACCTTGACCTTTGACCTGGTGACCTCAAAGTCAGTAGGGGTTGTGTACTCAATAAGTACTATCAACATGTGAAGTTTGAAGGTCCTGGGTGCAGTGGTTCGCGAGTAAAGTGCCTTCATGCAAAAAGTTAACATTGGCCCCTGTGACCTTGACCTGGTGACCCCAAAGTCAGTAGGGGTCGTGTACTCAATAAGTACTATCAGCATGTGAAGTCTGAAGGTCCTGGGTGCAGTGGTTCGCGAGTAAAGTGCCTTCATGCAAAAAGTTATCGTTGTGACGAACTAACGAACTAACTAACGAACAGAAGGACAGTTGAAAACTAATATGCCTCTCTTCGGGGGCATAAAAAAAGGAATGAAAAAAAAAAAAATTAGTGGGGGCGGGGTGGGGGGAGGGGGTGTGACCAAGGCAAGGTGGCGACCAGGTGTGGGTACAAAACTTTACATGTTTATCATAAATGTTCATGGAAAAGAATGAAAGAAGTTTAATGAAGTTCTTCCAATTGGTTGGTTTGTTATGTACAAATCTGTGGATTTTTAATTAAACAATTAAAGGGCAATAACTCTATGAAAAATTGACCAATAAAAAAAGAAAATGATAGGCATCATCAAAGTCTGTTGGTTCATATTTATTTCAAGTTTCATGAAATTCTACAAACTTGTTACTGAGAAATGGCTGCAGACGTGTATTTTTCATTAAATCAAGGGCAATAACTCTAAGGGAAATTGACCAATCCAAAAAAAAAAACTTGACGGGCATCACTGCAGTATGTTGGCTCATGTTTATTTCAAGTTTGATGAAATTCTACCTGCTAGTTACTGAGAAATGGCTGCGGACGGATATTTTTGTGCTTTTTTCATTAAATCAAGGGCAATAACTCTAAGGGAAATTGACCAATCAAAAAAAACTTGAAGGGCATCATCGCAGTATCTTGGTTCATGTCTATTTCAAGTCTATTTCAAGTTTGATCAAATTCTACCTGCTAGTTACTGAGAAATGGCTGCGGACAGACATTTTTCATTAAATCAAGGGCAATAACTCTAAGGGAAATTGACCAATCAAAAAAAAACAACTTGACAGGCATCATCGCAGTATGTTGGTTCACGTTTTTTCGAGTTTCATGAAATTCTACCAGGTAGTTACTGAGAAATGACTGCGGACGGACAACGCCATTTCAATACCCACCTCCCGATTTCATCGGCGGGGGATAATAAATAAGTACATTGTCAATTCTATTAGCCACAATAATACACATGATCTTATTTCATATTTCACCTTGACTCTGCTGTTGAGAGCATACAACTTGTTAGTAATGTCCCGCCCCATGATCGTATTGAGTACAGTAGCCAGAAAAGGTTCCTTCATGAGAAGATATTCAAGTGACTGTCGAGGCCAGTAGAGGTAGCGACAGGTTGTGGCAGCATACACTGACACCTGCAGCAAAAAAAATTTCCTTCATCAGATTAAATGAAAACAAGTTTAATAATTCTACACATATTGATTTCACCAAGAATTTCTGCAAGTTGTGATCTACAGTTTACTAGGAAACCACCACATTCAAAGCTTTATAGGGAGTATAATCTATTGTTTTTTCTATGTACTACATTGCTTTGAAAAAGTACATCTAAAGTAACTCAAAGACATTACTTTGATCATACACTAAAGTGACTTGCTCACAGGTTTTCTATGTACTACAATACGTTGACAGTACACTAAAAAGACTCCCTCACTGTTTTCTGTGCAATACAATATTTTGACCTTACACTTCTATGCACTACATTACCTTGACCATACACTAAAGTATCTCACTCACAGTTTTCTATGTACTACATTACTTTGAACATACATGAAAGTGGCTCACTCACTGTCATGCTATGCACTACATTACCCCGACCGTATAAGAAAGTGGCCCATTCATAAGTTTTTTATGTACTACATAACTTTGAACATATACTAAATTCACTAACTCACAGTTTCTATGCAGGACAATACTTTGACCATATAATGTACACTGAAATGACTCACTCACAAGTTTCCTATCTAATACATGTCTATTGATTAATCTGTCCATACACGAAAGTGACACACTCACAGTTTTCTATGTACTACAGTACATTGACTGTACACTAAAGTGACTCACTAACACTACATTATTTTGACTGTACATTTTGTTAAGACTTGTATTTTGTAAAAGTGGCCTTTTATTTTCTCAAAGTATCCTAGGTAATGAAAAGAATCTAAGAGTATACATGTGTCTAACACATTTTTGGAAAGACAAGTCAAATTAACACTCTTCATAAATTTAAAACTTTTTTTTCTGTTCTGTTGTTACTTTCAATGTTAAAAAGGCATCTGATAATAAATTCTGTGTAAATAAAAACCATTTGACATTTTTAAAAAAAATCCCCACAAACGGTGACTGTGAAGAATTAATCATTTTTGAGAACTGACAGATGTAACTAGACTGTTGAACGAAATTATCTGTCTCATACTTGTTCACAATTTGTATAAATCAAAATACACAATTAGAAAATTCAACAAATATACTGTGAAATCATTAATATTCGTGGGGGACTAATTTTCATGGATTTTGTGGTTGAGTCAATCCACAAAATTTAATCCCAATGAACAAGTAAAATTCCTATTCAAATTCCCATGTTCAAATGTTGAAATCCACAAATTCATATCCCCACAAAATTGCTGTTTTGACCAAAACCTCGAAATTTCATGCCCACAAAATTATATGATTTTACAGTAGTGTGTATTATTGCAGAAACTGGAACATAGTAAAGTACACGGCCAGTAACAACATATTAAGGTAGTTCTGCATGTTCGGATCAAAATATTTTCTACAATGTAGAATTTGATTAAACCCTGTTTTTTTCCAAAAGTTCTGAATATACTTAGAGAATTCTGCAAATAAAAAAGATAGATTCATGTGCTTGATTTTTTGCTAGACTGATTTGAAAAAATTGGACCTCACGCAAGTTTTCATAATGCGAGTCAATGGGAAAATCACAATTTTCATAACATTTTCACAAATAGAAAATTTTCTACAATGTAGATTTTAATGGAACTTCTCACAGTTGTAAATAAACATATGATCTATAATGTGGTGAAATAAAATGTATTGATCCGTGTGCTTATTTTTGAGATATTTGACTATAATTAAAGTGAATAGCACATTTAAAGCTAATTTCAGTACATTATTTAGAATTATTTAATGTGTCAGATGTTTTAATATCATAGTTTAACTTTAGAAAGATACTAACCTTACTATTTTTATTAGGGATGGCAACGAGTACTGATTTTGGTACTCATGTACTCGCCGATTTTTTCGATCGAGTACTCGGTTACTCGTTAAAAGTGGTGTCCATAACCGGAACAGGCGAGAATCGACTGTATTTAGCCTTTGTTCACTATTAAAGGAAGATAATTCAAAATCATAAGTTGTTTCACCATGGCTCCCGTAAGCAGTGATATAATGTTTCAAAACCATTTTTGTTGGATACAGTTGTAAATAATTACATTGGGCTAAAGGGAAAACTCAAGAATGTAAAACCAACACAGATGATAACAGTTGATTGATATATTACAAGTAACATTTTACGTCCACATGTAATAACATAAGAAATATCAAAACACAAAAAAAAATTGTCTTTAAGTTTCTTGTTAGCTATGCTATATTTCAAACTGCAAGCAAACTGCGGTCGGCATAAAATTGGACTGGTTTACTTTTTAAATTATAAATGGCATGTTCTTAATCTTTATGATGTACCGCTGCTTTTAACGTTTGCACACTGACGTGGTGTGATTTTCTAATTGTTTATGATAGAAGCGGTATGGCAATAAGCAGCATAATTACAATTTACAGTGATCACAACTTTTCAAGCAGGTGTTACCTGTCAGGGGTCATTATTGACCACTGTGCATTGATTCACACCTTTGTGTTTGTATAATCTGGGTAACTGATCGAAAAGATGTTAGGTAGACACTTTGGTGTTGGTTAAACAGCCGTGTTAAAACTGAGGTGTTTCTAGTCTGCAAGTACTTAGTTAACTGGTTAACCACTCCCATCCCTAATATTAATAAATTTACTCACGGGTTGCCATTAATTCATAAAATGATTTTCATTTCTATCTGCCAAATCCAGCCTTTATTCTACGTTTTCCAGTCAAATGACGTTACGCCATCACTTCCAGTAAATCAAACATGCAGAACTACCTTAAACTGAACTCCAGATGAAGTTGCTATAAAACGTATCATGAGAACCAGTCTGATAATTCTAAAAATCAATGTGACATTTACATGCTTTCAACTACCTGAAATTTCTCATCCCCAGTAACACTACTTTCAAATTCAGGAGAGTCAATGAATTCCATCTCCTGTACGAGGTGTAACAGATTACGGTGGCTGTAAACTTTCATCCTGAAGCATACAAGTATGTGTTACAAGTGTAAACATTGAAAAATATTGAAACTATTAGTTTATGAATTTCCCTGGTGTAACATACTTTTCTTAATTTTTCTCATAAGAAATCATTTTGAAACTAGAGTAATGTCCAATTTGTACAACAAAATATTGTATGACACATGCCATAACAAGGTAAATAACTGAACTACATGTATAACAAAGCTATAATATACATAACTAGGTTTGGCACTGATCACTCCTGTGAAGTCTGGTAGAATTCTAATCACTGGTCTACTCTAGAAGCAACAATTACATCACAGCTTTTGACAATCAAGGGCCATAACTATGCTTAAATTTGTTATTATTTTTATCATTACACTTAGTGGGAGACATTACTTAATTAGGGGGAGACTTAGATATTACTTAATATCAAAGTTACTACTTTCCTTTCATGTGAATTTGATGGAATCTGAAGAGATGAATACACAGGATACTGGGGTACTCGTGATAATGTTAAGTCCAAATAAGAGGTTCAAATGGACAAATAATAATATATAAGATGCTCGCTTATGAGGATCCTGACCTTTTGACCTTGCCTTTGAGAAATTTTAATGAAAAGCCAATTAACAGCTCATTAAAAATAACTTAAAGCTTTTTATCTGTTATAGCCCCAAAAATGCATAACCATTTAAACAAACAAAGGGTGCTACAGATTTAGGGGTGACTATTGAGGCCAATTTTGACTATTGCAATACTACTGATATTGCTGAAAAACTATTGCGATACTATTCTACTGCAGGTTACTATTGCAATACTATTGCAATAGTTATCGGCCACCATGTTTTATACAGTAAAACTACCAACTGGCATTGTTACTCAATGTAAGACACGGCACTGTTTATAATTGCTGTTAATACACATTGAGATACATGTTTGTATAACTGAAATGGACAGCAATAAAATCTAACATTAACTATTTTTAACATTTTTTCTATTTCTTGCCTTCCTTGGCTTTGAAACAATAAGTAAAACAATAAACCTATGCAAGGTATACTCAAACGAATCGGCCATTTTGTTGCGAATGTCAACAATTTAACGAATTTAATAACCCAAATCATCGAAAAAGACGAAAATTGACGGATCGGACTAAGGTGTACCAGCACTAAATGAAGGGCCCTACCGAACAGTTTGCTATATCATACAAGTAACCTACTTTCTCCATTGTACATTTTCTCATTTAAGATTAACAGGTTATTTAAATATATTCAATCAAAGTTTCTCAGAAACCAAATTTATTTATTTTCTCCCAGACTTCCCAGTCCTTTGTGGAAGTTTATTTCCGTGAGGGTAACTACTGTAATGGAGACGTAAACATTTTCCAAAGCGCAAATGAAAGCTGGCTCTGTTTCTTGGTTTATAAATTATAAATTATTTCTGTATTTACTAAAATTGACTAAAATTTTAAAACTATCGAAACTTTCGATTGTTGAAGGAACTATCGGCGATTGTTATTGGATCATGACTTTTCTATCGATGCATACTATTGGGACACTATCGCAATGCATCGATATTTCGATGTATCGTTACACCCCTATACAGATTATTTGGTTCATCAAGTGCTTCATGAGAAGAAGTTGTTTAAAAATATTTCTGCAACACTTACCTGCAGTCAAGCAGACACATCTGAATAAAACTGAGAAAGATCCATCCCAAGAATGCTACAGACCAAGTTTAGTAAAGATCTTTTAAGCAGTTTAAGTGAATGTTTTTTTTATATCTTAGTTCTGGCTGCCCCTAAAAGGCATTCAGTTTCATTTGAATAGGACGGAAAATGTAGGAGTTGAGTACACAATAAAGTGAAATTGACAGGATAGTTCAAACATTATAAATATATTTTCTTTCAAAGGCATCAACATGGCTTTTAATGAGTCCTTGAAACATGAGGGCCACGATGGCCCTACATCGCTCACCAGAGCTGATCTGGCCTATTGACCTAGTTTTTGACCCACATGACCCAGTTTCAAACTTGACCTAGAGATCATAAAGACAAACATTCTGAACAAGTATCATAAATACTGGGTCACAACTGTGGCCTCAAAGAGTGTTCACAAGGCAAATATTGATAGACGATGCACGTCACACGCCAAAAGATGCCGGACAATGACTGGTCACAATAGCTCACCTTGAGCACTTTGTGCTCTGGTGAGCTAAAATGGTAAATCCACAGTTATTATTTTACCCGCATAACAATATGATAGTTATAATACTCACGTTCCAGAAACAAGCAGTCCGAGACGATCAGTTTTAGTTATACCTTGTGCAGCATATGCATCACCTTCATACAATGTGGATTCCAGACAAAAGTTCTTGTCTATCAACTTCTTGAATAATCTCCTACAAGGCAAGCATATGATACTCCAGACAAGAGGGCTATGATGGCCCTATATAGCTCACCTGTTATCATTGCACTTGAGGAAAGGTCCTAAAAAAAAAATATCTAAGTCGAAAGGACAGGAACAAGTTACTAAAAATAAGCTATTTATAGTAACGTAAAAGGAAAGTAATTAAAAAAAAACATTGTAAGTGAACAAAAGAAGGACCTGCCAAATAAATCTGTTGACATAAATGAAATTTCAGATCAGTATCTTCATTTGTTATGGAGATATACCCATTTTAATTTGAAATAAAGGGAGGTAATTTGACATAAAATCAGTCCATAGTTATCTACCCGGATTGTCTCAGTCCAACTCATAACAATAATGAAATTTCAAATAAGTCCTATAAGTACTTACTGATATAAATCCATTTTGATTACAATCAGGGGAGGTAATCAGATATAAAATAACTCTGGAACCTACGATTGGATCTGATTTGTCATGGAATCCAAGATTTATTGTTGTTGAAGATATTTTGGAAGTTTGTATCAAATTAAAACTATAAATGAAGTCTCTATATGGCTGCAAAAGCCAAAATAGCCAATTTTGGACCTTTAAGGGGCCATAACTCTGGAACCCATGATGGAATCTCACCAGTTCAAGAAAGGAAGCAAGATCTTGTGGTGATACAAGTTGTGTGCAAGTTTGGTTAAAATCAAATCATAAATAAAGCTGCTATTGTGCAGACAAGGTCAAAATAGCTAATTTTGGCCCTTTCAGAGGCCATAACTCTGGAACCCATTAAGGGATCTGGCCGGTTCAAGAAAGGAACCGAGATCTTATGGTGACACAAGTTTTGTGCAAGTTTGATTAAATTCAAATCATAAATGAAGCAGCTATTGTGCAAACAAGGTCAAAATAGCTAATTCTGGCCGTATCAGGGGCCATAACTCTGGAACCCATAATGGAATCTCGCCAGTTCAAGAAAGGAACCAAGATCTTATGCTTATACAAGTTGTGTGCAAGTTTGGTTAAAATAAAATCATAAATGAAGTTGCTATAGTGCAGACAAGGTCAAAATAGCTAATTCTGGCCTTTTCAGGGGCCATAACCCTGGAACCCATAATGGAATCTGGCCAGTTCAAAAAAGGAACCAAGACCTTGTGGTGATACAAGTTGTGTGCAAGTTTGGTTAAAATCAAATCATAAATAAAGCTGCTATTGTGCAGACAAGGTCAAAATAGCTAATTTTGGCCCTTTCAGGGGCCATAACTCTGGAACCCATTATGGGATCTGGCCAGTTCAAGAAAGGAACCGAGATCTCATGGTGATACAAGTTGTGTGCAAGTTTGGTTAAAATAAAATCATAAATGAAACCACTATCGCGCAGACAAGAAATTGTTGACGGATGCACGCACGCACAGACAACGGACAAAGGGTGATCACAAAAGCACACCTTGTCACTATGTGACAGGTGAGCTAATAAAAAGGATATAGTTATAAATATTTCATTTTAATTGCTGAATGAAAGTGGCTTTCTTTAGTTTTTATGTACAGATAAATTTTCAAATATTGTAACATTAAAATTTCCACTAGGTAGAGTATAAAAAGTACAGGCCTTTGAAACTGATTCAGTAACTACTCAATCAAGTTAGCAATTTTTATCAAAATGAGCTGATTTTTTCAAAGCTCGTGCAAAATGAAAGACAGAATATGATCAAGAAATCCATGATTTGTGCTAGCCAATCACATCATGCAAAGGTTTTGTAAAATTTCTATAATAAAAAAAAAACAACTGTGATTTTGCCTCATTTCTACATTTTTCCCAATCAAAATGACATTGTTAATGATATACCACCATCAGACACTTTTAGAAGGGTGTACAGTTAATATCTGGATTTTGCAAAATAAAGTCACAGTTAGTGAAAACCCTGATGCTTTAGGTTTAAGCTTCAGCCTGCCAACGGCAAGTTATTCTGCCTTTGCGACCAGTGCAGACCAAGATCAGCCTGCACTGATGTGCATACCTGGAGACATTCATTGGTTGGAACACAGTCTGATACAGTCTTTCAATGTTCTCCTCAAACTTTATAGGTTTGATGTTGTAAAGTATCATCAATGTCTGGATGATGTTTATAATCATGAACGCAAAGTTCCAGGAAAAATAGTCCGGAGCACATAATACAATCCAGGCCCATACTGACAGCAACAGGAAACCTGAAAGATAGTAAACAAGAACCTTGATGAAGACTTAACGAAAGCAAACATCAGCTCATAAATAACGCTATAATACACATACATGTATAAATGGATTGCACTTGTGAGTGTCCCAATTGTGAGAACATTTGGTGAAAGTTACACTCCAATACCTATCAGTTATGACCACCAGTACTGTAACAGTTAAAATAAGCCTCCACAGTCATTTCTATTCAAAATTGTTTTCAAAAGAACTATCCTTATTTCATCAGTTATTGCACCTATGATCAACTAGACATGACATATATTTAATCTTGAAGTCCTAGTAAAATTTGCTATTAAAATTTCAATCTCTAACTCAACTGGTACCGTAAACAGTTTTGTAAACATTAGGCCTGATCTTAACAACTGTATCACTGATTCTACTAAATCCTGGCATTCTACATATTCAATAATAAAACAAAAAAACAATAGACAATTAAACTGTTGAAAGTTTCAGTATGTCAATTTCTTTTACAGCACAACTGTTTTACAAATCCAATTCATTTAAAGGAAATAAAGTTACATACTGATCACAAATGCTGTATGTAAGAACAGAACTCCATGCTTTATATGGGGTGACAACAGCCCAAGGAACAAAACTGCATTGGCAACCTAGTCAAAAAGAAAGTATGAAAACATGCATTGTTGAAATACATCAGTATCTTAAAACAAAAATTTATTCCAGCTTTAAATGATACTGTCAAATAAGATGGTCTGTATGTAATAAAGGGTTCTGGCATTGGACTGCTACATCTTAGGGCCACAATTCAGAAACCTAAATCCAGACCTTCAGAAAAAGCACAGGCAAAAAATCAAATTACTTTAATCCTTCATTTATTAAATAATCAAGGCCTTTGAAATGCTCATCATTTGATTTACCACAGTTCAGAGTTCAAATATGCAGGAATTGAACCACCAGGGTGTCAGTCCGAGTTCTGACTGAATTCTGAACCATGGTATATCAGACGATAAACAACAGTAAGGCATTGTTTATTTTCAATTTAACATGCTCATTTAAGCATGATGGCATAAATTATGCTGGATTTATTTCATCAAAATAGGAATGAGTCAGACATCATGGAGCCATTTGATATCATGACTAAAGTGATATTGTTCTCTCAATGGTCAGTGCATGAATCTTTGTTTAGTGCAGAATATACAATGCTTAATTCCTTCTTTGTATAACTGACAAACAAATCCACATTTGAATACATAATTTCATGTGAAAAGAAAAGAAAACCGGTTAGATATTTTCTCTTGAATACTTGCTGTATATTATGTAAAGATCAATACCTGAAATAAGGTGTGGTTTGGTGGCTTCCATGACAAGCAGCCCAAAGCCATGGAACTCCAGTTTGTGGAAATAAGCGAGTCATTACCAAACACAGCATCAACAATCCTCAGAGTTGTATGAGTGTTTCCAATCAAACTAGTAGTAGAAGTAATATTCTCTACCAACATTGGGCCAGCAGTGACATTCTCAGCAAACACTGCGGATGTTGCAGAAATGTTCATCCTCAGTTATTGAAAACACACTGGCATCTGTAACGTAAGAAAGACAGAATAAAAAGCAATATAAATTTTAACGTAATAAACTGATGCAGCAATTACACAAGTTGCATGTATTTAATTATATTATCAAAATTAATCAAATGTCAACATTTCACTTTTAATTCACTTAAAATCTCTTAATATTCAATATACATTTATTGTACTCCTTAAGGAGGGAGGTGGGGGGTGTGGATGGTTCAAGTTTCAAGTCAATATGTTGAATTATTTATTGTTTTTTTTTTTTTTTCAAAAAAATATCAAGGACAGGTTTGATATCTGAGCTGAATGAGTGACCTTGACCTTTGACCTACCATCCCAATATATGCCTCCTGCACATTGTCTCATTGCCACTTACCTACATGGCAAGTTTGAACTCTACATTGAATTGTTACAGTAAAAACCAGACCTGCTGGTAACTCTGAAAGTCAGATGATTTCCAAAGTCCCAATCTTTTCTCTTAAATTCAGTAAGAAATGCACTCTTAATACTGAAAAGTCTGAATTCTAAAAATCGACAATTTTGCAAGGCCACAAAGGAATACAATAAATTTCAACTTGCATACCATGTAGGTTACATGAATTTCAAACAAGAGCTGTCACTAATGGTGACAAATGCCCCCGCAGCGCCTTGACCTTTGACCTGGTGACCTTAACCTTTGACCTGGTGACCCCAAAGTCAGTAGGGGTCGTGTACTCAATAAGTACTATCAGCATGTGAAGTCTGAAGGTCCTGGGTGCAGTGGCTCGCTAGTAAAGTGCCTTCATGCAAAAAGTTAACGTTGTGACGAATGGACGGACAGTTGAAAACTAATATGCCGCCCTTCAAGGGGCATAAAATATCATCTAGCTTAAATAAAAGTTTTGATCAATTACTAGAAATATATTCTGCATGCCCACGGACAGAATGTCAAGCCCACCAGCACCTTTGGCCTCTAAGTGTGACCTTGACCTTAGGGACCTGGTTCTTGCGCATGACAATCCGTCTCATAATGGTGAACAATCATGCCAAGTTACATCAAAATCCCACCATGCATGAATAAGAAATGCTCCGGACAAACTTCAATTTGACCTCCAACTGTGACCTTGACCTTTGAGATAGGAACACGGGGTTTGCGCATGATACTCCTTCTCATTGAGGTTAACATTCATGCCAAATATAAACAAGATTGGTCCATGCATGTCGAAGTTATGGTCAGGACAAACTTCAATTTGACCTTTGACCTCCAACTGTGACCTTGACCTTTGAGATAGGAACATGGGGTTTGTGCATGACACTCCTTCTCATTGAGGTAAACATTCATGCCAAATATAAACAAGATTGGTCCATGCATGTCAAAGTTATGGTCCTGACAAAATCGGACGGACACACATATACCGGACTGCCAAAGGTGGCGACTATATCGAGCTCACCGCAAGCGGGCTCGACAAAAAATGATATGAATGGTTTCAAATTTATTTTGAATTGATAGTTTTTTAAAGATACATTTTTGAAAGGAAATGGGAAAAAATGTTAGCCATAAGGCCACATTTAAATAGTCTTTGTTTGCTGTCTCTCGATCCTACTCTGTAAAGTTGGGTAGGTAGGTAGGCAAATTATCTTTTTTATTCCACTGCTACTTATAACTAATTATTTTATATTTCTCATGAAGATAAATGAATAAAATATGAAAAGATATCTTATGTCATTTTACATCTGATTTGTTGATACTTTTGCGAATATTTGAAAAAAAAATCTAAATTTTAAATGATACAATTAAACTTCTTTCTGCTCTTCTACAACAATGAATAAGATTCTAAATTGTTGTTATCATTTTATGTGTGAGCGCTGGACCTCAGTCTGGGTAGGATGTGTGGTAGTGTAAAACGTATTTCATTTCGTAGGGTTTATTTTTTTTTTTAATTTTGTTCATGTTTTTTTTTAACATACAAACTTAATGTAAGGGGAGAGAGAGTGATATCTGATGAGGCTAAGGATCCATGGTAATGTAGTTTATAAGGATTCACCGAAAAAGTCACACTCCCAATCCCCAGACATCGATCTAAAAATTTCCTTCCGTAAATACTGTGTGCTAAAACAATCTACATTTCTGAAAATTTACTTAAAGTAATTTACATAAGGCTCTAAATACTGAAATCATTTTGCATATGTTACGAGGAAAATATGCACACATTTAATAAACAGAAAACTTACGATATAAACGCATGTGTATTGTTTTCCCACCGAAATATACAGAGTGCGTCAGCAATTAATTCATTTTTAGCGCTCAGAGTTCAGGATTTTTGTTTACCGTCTGTACTTCAAGTCGTGAAACATGATGTTCTGAGTTATTTTCATATTAACATCCGATAAATTGATGAATTTTGCGCAGCGACATCGAATAAAAATGGCGGCATCCATAACTTTTTTCTGTGGCAGCACCAACGAGTTTAATCGGGAGAGGCGTATTGAATGAATAAGACAGGTTACCAATCTCAGGAGCAGAAATGGACAGGAAATA
This sequence comes from Mercenaria mercenaria, assembly GCF_021730395.1. Taxonomy (NCBI): domain Eukaryota; kingdom Metazoa; phylum Mollusca; class Bivalvia; order Venerida; family Veneridae; genus Mercenaria; species Mercenaria mercenaria. The sequence continues at coordinate 81,944,059 of NC_069364.1, read as the reverse complement.
ATAGTTCCCGCTGTTAATACCCTTTTGATTTATATTGACTTGAAAAGAGACTGGAGTAGCCCTTCTGCAAACACAATATCAGTCATGAAACGCATGTGCTTCTTTCCCGCCAGAATTATAATAATGTACCCTCAATGTAATTATTTTCGCAAGCGTGCAAAATCAATCTCATTTCAAATTTACCAAAAGTATTCTAAGATGCTAAACAAGAGGTTTTTACATTTTGTATATAGATTTTTTGGGGGGTTTCGAACAGACAGCAATATTGCAGCAGACGACTTTGTGCACGTGAATAGTTGTTTCTTTTTTACTACACTTTCTATAAAAGATAGGTTCTTATTTGCAACATAATTATTGAAATGTATGAGCAAATTTAACATTTTACATCTAGAAAAATATTATAATGGTCTCATGTAAGTATGGTATTTCGCGCTTTGAAAATTTGCTTTTTGCACTCGTCGGCAATATGAAACAAATTTTGTAAGCTTGTCAATGCAGCAATCATCCAGGGTTTCCACTGGGCACAATTTTTTTTCCACCACTTAAATTTTTTAAAGAAAAAGATGCGCGCGGCAGAGGATCAATAATGTCGGAAAAATTAGAATTAATATAATGTCACTCAATTAGTTCAGTTTTTTAAATTTATTTTCTACATTCCACAAATAACTCTAATTTTGAATTATCTCCCTTTAATGGTCATTTTTCACTACTAAGATGTTTCTAAAACATGAACATTTAGCTCTTTAATTTCTAACTTTTTATTTCAAAATTTATATAATATCATTTATCCAAAAAAGCGTGTTCTATTTTATTTGATGACTTTTGAAATAAAAAGCTTTTCAGAAAGGCTTAAATTTCATTATATATATATCTAAATTTCTTTGACATTTCATACATAAAATGTATAGCAAAAATACCACCTACAGGTACAAGTAGCTCTTTATTTTGATGCCCCTGAATGGGACCGTGTATAAATGCTATACTTTGGGCACGTAAAAGAACCAAATGAACTGCTTTAGTTCATTTGTATCTCAATTCTTCGACTGAAATTTTACGAACGCGCTGAAATACGCGACTGAAATTTATGAGCGCGTAGATTTATTTAACAGTAATATTTTACCTTTACGATCGCACAAATTTATCTATAATATATTCGACTTTTCATTATTATCGATTACTTCCGCGAATTGGCTTGATATTAAAAATAACTTGCAATCAAGAAAATGGGTGGGGCTTTAGACGAACCCGGCTGTACATTTTCCAGGTTCACCCTGGAAATGATGCTGGAAATACCTGGTATTACATGGTAATCCATGGAAATCCCTGGTAAATGATGACTTTTCCATATTCTGTTACATGAAATGTGGTATAATTTCCATGTAATGTGGAATTTTATTTCCATCCTTTTCCAGCATAGGCTGGGCTATGATGGAAAGAGGCTGGACAACAGAGGTAAAAGGCTGGAAACCTCTGGAAATGATTCCAGGGCAACATGGAAAGTGGAACTTAGTAATTTTTAAGGCTGGAAAAATATGGAAAAAACTTTGAAATTTTACAGACCACCATGGAAAGAACTTAGTTATTCTTTAATCAAAATAACTGAGGAATAAATTTAAAATGCTTCTTTTTCAGTCCAGGGTAGTAAAGGCTGATCATGACTATTGCAAGCTTGCAGAAAGCTTACGCAAGCTTGCGTGTATTATCATACAGAATTCTGCAAGCTTGCAATAGCTTTGCAAGATTGCACAAGCTTTTTTAGTTGCAAGCTTGCGCAAGCTTTTTCTGTTAAAGCTGGACTTAGAAAATTTCATGCCAGTTGTAAGGTGGGAAGCAGTAAACAAATTCTAAGTTGAGAAACATGGAAAAAATCTATAAAAATCATTATTTGATGATGATTTATTTTTATTTTAACATAATGGTATTCAAATTAAATGACATGAAACAAAGAATCTAAATATCAGGTAAACAATTATTTTTTCTATATATGTCTATATAAGGGCATGTCACACTAAATACCAAAACCATTTGTCTGTAGCATGCACAATATAAATAAGACAATAAAATATGACAAAAAAATATCTTTATGTTGAGAATGTCTGAATTGATCATACAGAGAAAACTGTACAAGTGTACATGTAAGTATATAGGTCATATGGAATAATATATATATATATATATATATATATAATATATTAATATACAGGTGATATTCTCATAACTTTCACTCAGTAGCAAAGCTGCCATTTTTAGAGGATGGTGTTAGTTATACATAATCTGACAATTTTTTTTTTCAATTTTTTCTTTCCAGAAAGAGGAAATCAGCTGAAAAAGGAAAAATCACATCCTTGAAATTTTAAACTAATATTAAAATTTATTGAAATACTATGCTTTTTTTCTCCTAGAAAACAACAGCAGCAACAGTAATTGCATGAAATAGTACAATTCTTTTCACCAATTCATTAAAAGTTATTGTCAAAGGGATTCCTAGATAAGTGATAAATCATTTGGGTCTATTAATCTGCTACAGTGTATGTATATTGCTTGTCTCACTACAGGAGATTATCTCATGCAGACTGATAAGATTTGGCACATGCTTTATATTTAGAAACTCATAACAAGAGATCAACCAATGGAAATAAAGTCAAGGAACTACTTCTGGGGGCTGTACATGTACCACAAAAAGTAATCCATAGTTTTTTCTGTTTTATATCAGAGTAATCTTCAAAATTTATGAGCATGTAATTGAATGGAATAATATCTTCCTCTAGTACAAAAATATTTTAACATCATAGATGTATCATTACCTTCATTAATAGCTGACTGTAAATGGCACATTTGCCCAAGAATATCAAAATTTCAAATCTACACAGGAAGTTCTTTGACAGAGCAGAATAGAGTAAATATTTGGGAGAGTGTTTCCCTAAATATTTTACTATGTGCAGCTTATTTCATCTTGGAAGTTAACAATAATTAACAGAATGCACCAGGTGAGTTCATAAAATTTATTTATTTTCAAACAGTAATCTAGATTACCTTTAACAATGTCAAAACTAGAACAATGGATTCTAACAGGAAGCAGGTGGTTTAGTTTTCACCTGTAATGCAACAAATGATTTTAACTTCATGTCATTTTGTTCCACTGCAACTATTATGCAGCAGCAATTTCTAATTTATCACGCTTTTAATTTATAAGAAGGAAAATTGGATATTCATTTTAAATGAAAATATCAAATGGAGCAAAATAAAAATTAGGCCAGTAGAGTTATCTCCACAGGTGGCACTACTGAGTAAACAATGCTACCAGTCTGCTGACTACAAAATTACACAGTATATTCAGGGAATATTTGGTTTAAATCAATGTTTTTAACCTGTTATTATATGAAAATTATTTTTTAACAGGAAGAAATGTTTATGGATAATTTAGTTATTATTATAGATCATTAAACCCTTTATTGAAACAGCAGAACATTATATCGAAAATGTAGCACATCATTTTTATTACAAAATTTGTAATGCATATCTTATTTACTTTCAAGTAACTTTTTTTTATTATGAGGTGCAGTGAATAATGCATATATTATTCATAATTTGTAATTTTAAATGTGTGGCAAAATTTAAAAATTGTTTTACATAATCTTATGCAAAATTTGTTTAATGAGCAGTTAACAGCTTTTACGTATTGTTACATGCTAAATTACATAATATATAAATAACTTCTCCAACTACTATGAAGCAAAAAAAAGTATAAACAGTACTGTCAACTGATGAATGAATCAGAGACATTTTTGGCCTCATTATTCATCACAATGTAATGTACAGTTTCAATTTTAAATCATTATAATTTATATATACCAAATAATAAACTATGAAAAAATTATGGACATCTAAGTGTTAAATTAAATCTATTTTTCAGGTATAGCATCATATGTGTATACACATATAAAGTATCAGCACACATGAATGAATTGAGACATGTTTAGTGACCCAATGTATTGTGTTCAAACTTGGCTCCATCCAACAGTTCAAAGACATGTAAGTATACTGGCATTATATATACCAGTACACACACACTACCATAGTTCTAGGTCAACTGACAATTTTCCCCAAACATGACTGAATATATCAACCAATTTCCAGCAGGACCCATAGGAGGTTTTGTAGTTACTCCCCTTGTATCAAGTCCAGACCAATATTATTATATATAATAGTTAAAAGGTACCAAATTAAGTAATCACTTGGCAGTCAACACACCTTGGGATGTCAGTGCAGGTAACTGGTAGAAATAAAACTTGTTACTATTTATACAATAAGAGCAATGCATAAGCCCAACCTATTAATCACTAACCCAAAACATTGAAAATATCTGTCTGCCTTCATTGGAACGTTATTCTACCAACATTTGAAATCAAATTGAGAAATAAAGCTTCGTGAAAATGCAACAAGTAATGTTATTACTTGCTTAAATCTTCAGTGTTGCCTGTATCATAAAGATGCACTAACTTTGAATACCATGTAAGATATTAATTTTATTTTGAAACTATGATCTATGGACAATACTTAAATGAAGAACTGCTTTAATGGTTTAATATCTAGTGATTCATTATTTCAACAGGTCATAGCAGTGGAGCAAATGGTGGCAAATGACGGCTTTGTGGTGGTTAGTGAAAAACTGTGGCAATCTACATTGGTGGTGGCAAACACTGACAAAAAATTTCTGGACCAGCAGTGACATTAAGCTGAAAATAATGACATATTTTACACTGTACTGAAGATGTAATTGCGAAAATTATTTATGAAATAATATATCTCATCCAGTGATTTGTCGTTGAATAAATCATTGCTTGGAATTCAGATGCGAAGGAATTATATCACGAGGGCGTAGCCCGAGTGATATAATAATACGCATCTGAACGACAAGCAATGATTTATTCAAGAGCAAATCACTAAATGAGATATATTATTTCGATTCTAACACGTTATAAAGGATTTTAAAGTACATCCTTGATGACATGCATTAAATATTTGCCCGTTTTCAATCGGTTTCTTTTCCAGCGCGCCGCTATGCCGCTTGACGCCGTGACGTAATAATTGTGACGTCAGAACAGTGATTTGTTGTATGATAATTCACTGCTTTCTTCCTTCTTTGTTTCATAGGAAAATGAATCGGATCGTGTTAGAATTAAGAAATAATATATCTCATTCAGTGATTTGTCGCTGAATAAATCATTGTTTGGAGTTCTGATGCGAAGGAATTATATCACGAGGGCGCAACATTACTGAAAGGATTTTCTTCAGACTTTCACAAGTGAACAATCTTGACGGGTAGATACAACTACAATTACACTGCATCCAAAATCAGTGGCACAGAAACCTGTAGGGGACTATGTATTGCCTTGCAATACTTCAGCACCTTGTTCTTTTATATGTGTAACTTGTAAATGATTATTTGTGTGTTTTATAAAGTTAAGAAGTCCTAGATGAAATTTTTAGTTTTTAATTTGAGCCTCACCTATGGACATGCACTGCTTAGGGGAGCTCATTTGTGATCATCCTTTGTCCAAGACCGTGAATCAAACCTACAACCTGCTGCACACAGCATTTTCATTTAGGATATAATTATATGGGGTATAACTTTTTGCTATTTCAGGGCCCTTAGAACTAGGCTGGAATATTTTCCAGGTTATACCAGGCTCATTTTCCAGCATTCCCTGGAAACTTTACCATGGTAAAACCTGGAACATTTTCCAGCCTAATCCAGGCTATGCTGGAAAATGTTCCAGGCTTTTCCAGACTTTGGTTAAAAATGGTCCGAATACTCCAGGTTCATGGAAAAACAGGAATTTTATTCCTGGCAGCCTGAAAGATGTTCCAGATTTTACCATGGTATATTTTCCAGGGATGCTGGTATATCATGGTACATATTCCAGCCTTGGCTTTTTCAAATTTTCCACATTGATAATTTGGTTAGGCTGGAAAAGGCTGGAAACTTAGTCCGAATACTCCAGGCTTTTTTTTCCCATGGAATTCCATGGTAAACCCTGGAACTATTTCACCCGGGAAGCGCTCAGCAAATATTTCATTTCATTTGCTTTCGTAATAGTAGGCGGGTCTGAATTTGGCGAATCAGATTGACTGATAATCGTTCTTGCGTGGAGGAACACTCTCGTGACTCCGCGAAGTTTTAAATTATGCCCAGAGGTGTAATTCGGTATCGACACAATGTATTGTCTTCGTTGGTGTATTGTCATCGTGTATTGCTAAATATCGGATTATCCGTGACACGCTGTGTATAATTATTGATCGGTGATAGTCGGCACGTTTCTATTGTACTATAAGGTTGTTTCCGGTAGTAAGTAAAACAAATGTTTATTTTACGAAAATTTAAAATTGTTAACTGTGGAAATTTTTTTTGCCAATTTTATTTTTTTTCGCCAAAAAAGGAATTGGCGAATAGCAGCGGAAACCTTGATCATCAGTCATCTAATATATTTTTCACACCTTGTGATGCAAACACACTGGCTGATGTACATGTAATTACTGGCCAGTGATAGAAATTCAGGGGTTAATTGAAAGTGATAGACGTTCGGGAGTTAATTGAAAGTGCTGCTCAGTCATGTGAATGCAGTTTGGGTTAATGTTCTGCAGCTGATCGGAACTTATAAAAAAATGTTCTGCTCAGTGGGCCAATAAAAAAATTCGGAGTGCAGTGTTTTTTTGCGGGTCAGTCGGGAGACAGCAAACCAACCTAATTTTAATTTTGGCCTAATTTCCTAATATATATCAAGTCATCACTGCAGACAAAAGAAAATGACGTTGTTATGATAATAAACATTATACGATCTCACAAGCCTACAATTCAGTATTCCCATAAACCCCCAAATGGGTGTTTTTCACCCCTAGAATGGTCCTTTGCTCCCCCAGTTTTGGAGACAGCTGTTATATATCTCTTAGTGAGGGGGTGCAAAAGTGCAAGAAAAACTCAGTTTTCACCCCTAACCTTAAATGCCAGTGGGAACACTGTAAAATTGATACTACATTGGGCACTTTTATTCTTCTTAAAGTTCACTTTGCAGTATTGGCTTATACATATTTGTGGAAAAAGAAACAATTTCTGAAAGTGGTTAATTTATTCCCATTTTGGATAACAAAATAATTTGCAACTTTAATACCCAATTACGAATGTTATTATTAGTATCAAGATAAGTAAAAATACATTTAATATAAATTAATCCATGCAAGATTTGACATAAAAAACTATATCCACTTTTATAAGCATAAATTTGATGACATTAGGTGTCAAGGTCATTGCAACGCCCTACAATCAGTAACTGCTTACTGTAATGCAAACCTGTAAATAGAATCTTATTATTGTGAATCAACTGTTGTTGGCTCATTCTGCTCAAGTCCTTTGTCAGTGTTTGTGACAGTATTGGGATACATTACCCTAGTCTAAATAATGAGACCTTGGGTAGACCGATTTTACATTTTAATATTTTACGTTGTCTACCTAGAGGTCTCAACCAGAAACAATCAAAACTGTGGTGGAAACTGTCGTCGATTGAAATTACGATTTATCAGTAGTCACAATTTTTCTTTAGCCCTAACAACTTACCTGTTGTTTTAAATCATAAATAGTAAATAAAAAACATAAGAACAGGACATATTTATCAAGAATTTCTGTTGAAAAAAATTTAAACCTCTAACATTTCAATCGTCTTCATGTAATGGCGGTCGGAGGCGTGACCAATGAAAACGCTTCGTGTAGTTATGTGTTTACCTGTATCGGCCATTTTCCAATATGTAGTACACGCGATTTAAACCTCTGAATTTTTTTAACTGCCATAGTTTGAAAGTTTTTTAAGGAATCTAGATAATATATATGTTACGCGCACATAGCCAATCTGCGCATTTGGTAAATCGCGCAGCGCAAATAACCAATTTGTTATCTGCGCAACGATTTGTAAATCAGGCAACCTTATATATTTCTTATATGCGCAGGGTAACTGTCTTGCGCGTTTGGTAAATGAGTCTGCGCTTTAAACATATGGATGATATCTCCCGATAAAATTAAATATCATTAGAGGGTTAGACTTGTAGGCTTATATAAAACTGTTTAATTTTAAAACTGACGGTGATCAGGCACGCGTAAAGGTGTGAACTGACTGTGCTTAATTTGTAAAGAACAAGAAAAACATTTTTTTAAAGTAAATGAGCGTATTTATGCGGTAATTTCAATAAGATGCTCGCGTCCCTGGTAGTTTATGGACTAAAAATTTCTGTTGATGACGGTATTAAGAGCCATTTGTCATAGGTGTTAAAAAACTTTAAAATGATACAAAATATCCAAAGTATATTTAATAACACAAGTTTTTTTAAATTTTTTTTTTTAACTTTTAAACGCCGTAGCCTGTGCGTGATGTCGATCCAGCGCTAATATCAAATCCTGAAATGACACCGATATTTCAAATATATATTGATCATTTCTTACAGATCGTACTGATATTTTTTAATGTTTTGCAGTACAAAAGAGTAATTTTCGCTAGAACGTGAACGAATTTTTGTTGCTGTGCAAGATGTATCCTGCGCTAATAGAAAATTCGGAAATCACTCTGATAATATGAATAACTGCCATAAACCGTGCTAACTTTTACATTGTTTAACAATTACAGACTGATATTGCAAATCTTGGTTTTAAAAATGTGTCATAAATTTATTTCAACATCAGTAAATTCATGGAAGTCGGTCACCAGGTTTCAATATCTGCAGTATGATACAATATGCAATAAAACTCAAACATGCGTGAAGGTGTGATTTCCTTCGGATAGCCACATCGTCCTCTCTATTCTTTTCATAACTAAAGTATTTTATTTCGTTCAATCACACGCAGTCATTTTATACCGGATATAGAACATAAAGAAGACTTACATAAAAGAATGAATTGCTACACACTTACCACAATTCACCATATCGCTTTTTTTCATCATATTGAAAAAGCGCAATTCTTTTTTACCAACGCATATCTCTTGGCATTGCCAAGATTAAAAATAAAACAAAAATAAGCAGAATTAAAAGACGATTCTTACAGATCTTTTATACTTATATCATTTTTTAATGTTTTATAGTGAGACAGATAGAATAACTAATAAGTTTCGTCAAAATGTGAACGAAATTTTACATTTTGTAGGTGCGCAAGATGTGTGTCCTGCGTTAATAGAACTCTGAAAATTACTCCAATAACTTGAATATCTTTTATAAACCATTTTAACTTTTACTTCGTTTTTCGATTACAACCTAAAAATGTAGTTTTTGAAAATCTGAATATAATGTTTCATCGTAGCCTGCGCGGGATGTTGTTCCTGCGTTAATAGCAAATTCTGAACTTACGCCGATATTTCAAACATATTTCAATTCTAAAGGATGCTATTTATGTATCTTCATAAAAAATGTTTTCGGAGTAGAAAAAAAGTAGAGAGAAGCCTGATTGCGGTCATAACGAGAACGAAATATTACATTTGTTATCTGTGCAAGATGTGTTTGCCCTGCGCTAGTAAAAAAAAATCTGGAAATAATACGGATAACTTGGATATCTTTCATAAACAATGTTAACTTTATCATTGTTTTGTGATTTCAGGCTAAAAATGTAGCTTTTGCCAAATGAAAACTTTGCTATTAGCGCGGGACCGACCTCCCACGCAAGTTACAGGTGTAACATTATAGATCCATTTAGATTTGTAAAAAAAAAACACTATTGTTTAAGTCTGTAATCCTAAATCAGGCCATCCTTAAAGAATTGTTTGTTTGCAGTAACGCGACCCAGAATTTTTAGTGTGAGTAGGTAGGTAGGGATTTTTTTTTTTTCGGTTTTTTTTTTTTGTATGCTAATTGTACAACACCTGCATTTTCTTTTTAACCCTCTGGTTTATACACCTTCTGGGTACTAACACTTCTCTGTAGAATGCTAACTTGATTGTAACATATCTGCAAGGGTGGTAGTTTTCACATAGTATGAATACTAATTTACTAATATTACTAGTAATATCACCTTTTTAATAACAATAAAAACAACAGATAGCCTGACACCAGTCAGAAACAGAGCTGAACTTAGAAATTTAAGATTATCAATATATTAAACAAAAATAATTGGCCAGACCTTTTGAATGTCCTTGCACTGGATAGGGTAATAAAAAAACATTACATTCCTTAGGATTCAGCATTGAAGTACATAGCAAAATCTTCGATATTTTAATACCTTGTAGACCTGAGTCTGATTACTAGCACCGCACTCCTTCAAAGCATATGTATCATGTAATTTTAAGACAATACTTAATTGTTTTACATTGTTTACTCAGGGCTTAAGCTATGTTGATATTTTAGGGAGAAGTCATTTCCTCCTCAGCTAAGATTATGGAGAAGTGGAGAGATTTTAGGGAGAGGTGGAGTGATTTTAGGGAAACGCGGAAAGATTTTTAATAGCGCCATGACATGCAAGTTGAAAATGGAACTAAATATACTTATCAATGTAAACCTAATTTCTTATCCTTGTGAATCTAATGTGATTAAACTGCAATGATTGCCTTAACCAAGAAAAGTCTAATCTGAATATGAATACAATTAAAAAAAGCTAGGTTAATTCCATATAAGCAAAACATAAATCAAGCTTCCAGTGCTAATGCACTCAAAGTCAAAACACAAAAACCCATAAAATTATTTCACAGTCACTTCTTGAATTAAATACATGTCAATAGCAGTGACATCACTATGACATCACACATAATACACGTCTTCTTTGATCTGCTAGTGTCTTCTTTGATCTGCTACTGTCGGCACACATTAAAAGAAACAGTTGTCAAACAGATTAAAACCCAGTTTCTGATGGCAGGTGTCAAAAATTTGCATGAATTTCAGTTACATTATTTAAGTCACAGAAAGTTTCAGTAATAATAACTATGTTTCTAAAGTCTGGGTTTTGAAAAATAGGAAAAAGTGGACCCATGCAAATTTAATTTCACGCAAATAGGAAAATCTAGAAATGTAAACATTATGGATATCTTTCGCTGGTTTTAGTCATTGCATTGAAAGGATGTTTAACTTTTATAAATAAATTTTCAGGTAAGAAATTTTGTTTGTCTAATATTTTTGACGTTTATTGTGCTCTTTCCAAGTGACTTGTGCAGTGTCACTGCAGTTTTATCCTCGGGGCAGATTAAAAAGATTATGCAACGACAAAAGATCGAAACTAAAATTATTATTTGTTTGCAAAATTGTTTGAGAAATTATGACAGAATGATATCCAAGAATTTATCTATCCCAGATGTTTTACGATCGAGAAAATAATTACTTTACAAATCTAAAACTCGGTTAAATAGTCTGCAGTATTGCACAGATAAAACTATGTACCACGATTTGTCCATGTGGAATTTTCTAAACAACTTTTTGCATGTATTTTTGTAGTATATCAGGAAATCGGCAGGGCGTTCGGTAGACCCAAGGTTCTGGGTTTTCACTCGCACTTATCGAGAAAAACTCGTATTTGACCCGCACAAAAAATTTCCTGTGTGTCAGCTTCACCCGAGGAAATTTTCTTTTATGCGTCTCGAGTTCGAAAGAGCTGCCCCTTGTCAATCAAAATCCGGATGAATTCGAATATTGTTTGCCGCCATAAGCGGAAGTATGGCAGTAGGCGGAGCTTGGTATATTAATCAGCTTCTGGCAGATGTCAGTCATGCCACGCGCCGACTGACACGGGGACTTCTCGCGGTTTGTATTTGGTACAATAATGTCCGTCATTGCCAAAGGTATTTATTGATCAATGTGTAAAAGTTAATTGATAAACAATGCATAGAAGAGCAGCCTATTATCGTATTTGTGTCACTTGTTATAATTAGCGGTATACAGAAAGGCCAGAGTTTTTTTATTTTTCGTTTTACGGGAGCGCCGGTCCTAAATATTGCAAAAGTGGAATAAAATTAAAATTCATTTTCCCGAGTTTTATTTTATTTTTTCCGCCGGTCGGCTGTTTACAGCCCCAAAGAAAATAAAATTAGTGTATTCACCTGGACGTAATTTCACAGGAAGGGAGTTTAACGCGTGCAAAATATCGTGTTTTGCCGCACATTTATCGGCATTATCCACTCGCCTGCTCGCATTGGCGAGTTAAGTCTGAGTAGGACGAGTGGACCTCGCTGTGTACTCGGACGATCGGGCGAGTGGTTTTTTTACGTCCTTACTTTACCAAAATTCAGAAATTACATCTACAAAACGTCAACAAACTTTGAGATGGTTCAGTCGCTACCCGGATTGACTGGAATTTACCCGCGAATCGTAAAGATATCAAAACGTCATGCCGGTAATTTTCCATTCCACAAGCACGTGTGACCTTAGTATCGTAACATCTAATTTACATCGACACGTACACAAAAACCGTGCGTAGTGCATTCATTATTTAATATTTTCGCTTGAAGTTTTCAACACCCCTTGAGAAATAATACTTTTTGATTTCTATAATGATTTTTATAAGATATCGACAGAAATGTAGGCAAAATTCTATAAAAACGGTCGAATTTTCATATAATCATTTGTAAAAATTCAAACAGCGCGATCTTACTTACTTATTTCTTTCTAAAAGTAAATAAATGATGAATACTATGGGCTTAAAATTCAGACTTTTGACCAGAAAGTACAAAAAACAGAATAAAAAAATCTTAAATAATGAAAAAGCGGCTGCGATTACAATACATGGAGTAAGACGATTTTTGGCAAACAGATTTCTGTTAGTGCGGCAGAAAAGGTTACGTGACCTCGTGAACGTAAGTAGAAATGCGATTTTAAAATAAAGCAATGTGATGTCACTGCGGGTTTTAATAAGTTTTAAATGAATCTTTGTACATGTATTTTTTGACCAACAATTTAAAAGTTTTTCTTGTCAAACAATAATGTAAATTCCTCGAGGGCAAATAGGTCACAGAGGTAGGATATCCACTATAGTAACTATCGTTTGAGACATTTACCTTTTATACGGGATATAGCACATTCGCTTTTGATAACAAATTAAAGAAGAAATTTTTTATTGATTTCTATTTCTCAGCAATTTTAAGAACTGATGTGGTACGATCAGACAGTGATACATGCACATGGCGCGAAAACATGACGTAATGCCATGACAATCTCGAGCAAAAATACCGCTTTGATCTCCGCTTCAGATGTCAAGATACTGACACACTTCTTTTAGCTCTTACAGGGGGTGTAAAATGATCATGAAAACAAGGTCAACATTACTTAGTTTATCACTGAATAATTACCGATAATCTTTAACGTTTTTTCTCTCTCTTTCTACATGGGTGGATGGACGATGATTGTGTCCAAAATTTTTTAGACACTTTTCAAAATATATATTTTTCGGGAAATAATACTATTGTACATAATACTCATTTCATAAAAGTGACAATATTAAAAGTATTAAATTGTCTAAAGATTGTCTTACTCACATTTTGTTTTCAATAGATTCAACTTACAAGTTTGCCATAGAAAGGTAATACAATATCAAAGGTGCTTTGACATTAAATTTTATTCAAAACATTAATTAGTTGTTTGCAGAACAAATAAATTTTTGTAACAGCAGATTTTTTTTACATTTTTATTTCAATGGTGACCCCTCACACTTTACACAGGCTTGGGACTGTCTGGCATAAAGCAGCTGGTAGTGTTGGCAAAATCTCAGACAGATGGTCCATTTCTTTTGTAACTTCAATAGAATTCATAAGTGTATAAAGAATAATAAAGAATACTTTTTATTGGAGACAATATTTTGACAAAAAGTGATGCAACTTCAGTACTTGAACTTAGTGTAGTATAAAAAGGTGCAAATTACAGAAGCAACTTCAGTACTTGAACTAAGTGTATTATAAAAAGGTGCAAATGAGTTAAATGAGGTAAATTTTCAGATTACTTTTTGCTAGATTATCTTTCGTTTTTCATCACTGAAAAAAAATCTTGCCCTCTGCACTGTGACTGTTATTCAAAGTTATTAAATACTTTATTTTGCTGATAAAATCCAGTATATTATGAGCTGGCATAAACTGTAAAGTTAGCTCGTTAAAGATGATATTGGTGAAAGATACAATAAGTAAATATTATGTATAAAAAGCAGAGGTTACACAGCAGAAGATGCAAGCAAACCAAACCACCAAAACTACTATACTACTAAGCCACTTTATACCAGACGTGTTTAGTCTCTACTTGCTGTCACTGAAATTTACTGTGGCTGTTGTAACAGATAAAATAATTTTTGTCTTCCACTTAAACACGGTGGGGAAACCACGTGACTAAATCGGATAACGTGCACGCAATAGTGCTAAAAATAGGCCCGCTTCAGGTATGTTTTTTCACTATAACTTTTTTGATACGGAATTGTTTTAAACGAGATAACGTGCATAAACCCCGCAATAAAAAGTTCTTTCAGCGGATATATGTAACTTGATGAAACCCCCTCCCGTTTTTACGTAATCCTTGCCCAACCGATTCGAAAGATGCAAAATATTTTGGTAACGAACACGTCTGTTCACAAGTTACGCATCTAGGACATATTCTGCAGAGAATTTTCGCTGGAATGTAGGTTTAGAATAAAGCTTGTCATTGTCCAAAGTCCTGTACCAAATTTTTAACATGACTATTCATGAATATTGAAGATATTGTAAGACAAAGGGTGCGGTAACGTACACCTTATTTTTCCCCAGAGGGTAACGTACACGTCAAAGACTATTTATCACGCATGTAGAACATCTTTGTTTTTAAATGACTGAATTGTAAACATTTTGATATTGTTAAAAAAGATGCAGATGCTGGGAATAGGCTGTTTTTCTTTCGATAGGCTATTATATACAGAAATGCTACAGTGAAAATGAGCAGCAGTTGGAATTTTATGTTTTTCTTTCGATAGGCTATTATATACAGAAATGCTACAGTGAAAATGAGCAGCAGTTGGAATTTTATGGTCTAAACGTGTATGTTATTTTGACAAGTAGACTTTGTTAGCAGTTTCCATTTAAAATGTCAACTTGTTTTCTTTCCAAATATCAAAAGTCGATTAGGTTTCTGGGAATAAACCATATAGTTTTTTCTGTCAGCGGTGTTTAATCAAATCCATGTGTTCAAATCTTTTTGATGACCCGTTGAACTGTAAACATTTTTTGGTATTGTTAAAAGATGCTGGAATTAGTATAAATTCCGACCGATAACTCGAACGAATAACATGTTTGATAACCATGATTTTCTTCATTAAAACATTTCAATACAGAAAATCTTTTTGTATAATATGACAGCATGCACTTTATTTGTATCATTGACAACATTTTTCAGTTCAGTTATGCATGGGACCATAACAATCAACCAATAATATAAACACGTTGTCGTTTAAAACTATCGTGCGGGAGTAATATGTTATTCTTTCTGGAGGTTAGTGACATATCATTTTGCTGGTCAGCTAGATATTCATTTAGACCTCCTTACTGAAACAACATATCAGTATTGACCTAAATTTAGCATATCTAAAGACTATAGCCATTCCATGATTGATTAAGTTATAAATGCTGACATATTCTGATAATATAGATCTATAAATGCGTCAATTACATTCAAAGCTTTAAAATAACAGACTCGGTTAAGTCACAAAATCAAATATCTTATATGTTTTGATAATGATTTCATTTTTTTTCCTAATTTATTGTACATGTATAAACATTAAAGAGATTATAATTAACTATTAAACTAAACTAAGCTATATTGGATTGCGATTTTATAAAAATGTGAGTATTTTTAAACAAGTACAGATAACTTAGACAGTTTTTGTGTCGCCTGCTACAAAGTAGCTGCGACATATAGGTATCACTTTTCCGTCGTCTATCTGTCTGTCCGTCTGCCGACTGATAGGCGTCCGTCACGCTTCTTGTCCGGAGCATAACTCAAGAAGTATTAATGGTGCAATTTGTTACTTCACACAATGATAGAACACAATGGGAGGATGTGCAGTATCGAAGAACCATAACTCTAGGTAGTCCCATTTTTCAGTTATAAAAATCCATACAATAATTTAATACAGTTGAGTACTGATTTCATAAATATCAAATGGATAATTTGACCTGTCGAGGAAACACAAAGTTACCTTCTTCGCAAGGCCACTCATATCAACCACGCATGTGTACAGTATTTTAACATTATAGTACCATATCATCATTGGCATAAGTATTCATGTATCTTTAAGCCTTTGATGATATGTTGGAACTTTTTAAAAGTGTTTGATGTTATGGAATACAGTACATGGGCGTACCCTAATATTAGGAGCCTGGCCAAAGTTGTTGTGAAATAATGACGGACTGGAAAGCCTGCCGTCGAATAAAGATTCCTTTGAAATTTAGATTTAAAGGAAACCTTTATTTTTCACGTTTTATTTTACTCTTGAACAATGTTACCACATACATTTATGATCAGTCTCCGTTGTCAAGTGCTTAAGGTCGCTTATCTCAAGTCGCTGTAACCTGTTACTGATAGACGGTCATGAATTCGAGCCCCTCGCTAACGATATGCAGCCTGACCGGGACTCAAATCCGGGGCCTTTTGCTTATAAGGCAAAAGCTCTACCGACTGAGCTTACGAGCCACTTACACATGTCCCCAACATTGGTAATTAGATTCGATCTAGCGCATACACCCCTGCAACCATAATTTCAGGACTCCAACGCTAAGGATAAATCATAACATTACAAGCGCTGTAAGACTTTCCATACAATGTTGCCACGTTCAAACGTTATGTGGGAAAGTTGACAGTTGCTGATAGAGAATGGGAGTCTAGTACTTGCTGTGGCATCATTTTAGTCGATTCTTGATAGAAAAAAAACTTAAAGTGTATAGGTTTCTTTAATAATTTATAATTTTAGATCGATTGTAGAGTAAAATTCATACACATTATATCGTCCACTCTCCATGACTGTTTCCTTGAGTTCTGCCAGTACTCGCGAGGAACGAATGCATTGTGATGGTAGCAGTCAAATACTGCGGACGTAATTCGAACCCACGGCCTCCGGGCTACAAGTCCAACGCTCTACCCATACATTATGATCTTAGATTTAGACTGATAAATTAAAAACAGATTTTGATGAATTGAATATATCCGAACTTACCGATGTCTGGTTAGATGGGCTTTTGAAGAGTAGTTTTTCCCACAACAGTGGTAAGGACACGCTCCACTGTGTCTCTTCTCGTGCTCTTTAAATTACTTTTTCTCCGAAAAGACTTTCTGCACTCCTGGCACATTTATTCATTCTCCATGCTATAAATAGATAATAATTATGATAGTTTTAATGCTGTTATCCTCGGTGCAACAATGATAACTATGTGCGTATTAAATGTTAATACCTATTTTTGTTTGTCTTTGATTTACGTCCTCTTTCAAACGTCATAATCATATGGTGCGGACAACTAAACTAACCATCGTTACTGGAAAGAACAAGTACTAGGCTTCCATCCCCCGTAAACAACTGTCAACATTTTCACTCAAAGATACATGGTCGGTTGCGCATATGATATATTTAGAGCAAAATAATTTCAAAATTTTATCATTTTACCTTTTTATGTATAGATATACAAGAAACGTTTAAAGAGCAGTAAACGTATAATTATTTCCAAGTTAGGGTGAGGAATGACGCTGATCATTTTCACTGTAGCATTTTTGTGTATATACTAACCTATCGAAAGAAAAACAGCCTATTTCCAGCATCTGCATCTTTTTTTAACAATATCAAAATGTTTACAGTTCAATCATTTAAAGACAAATATGTTCTACATGCATGATAAATAGTCTTTGACGTGTACGTTATCCTCTGGGGAAAATGACGTGTACGTTACCTCCTGAAAACCGCAACGTGTACGTTACCGCACCCTTTGTCTTACGATATCTTCAATATTCATGAATAGTCATGTTAAATATTTGGTACAGGACTTTGGACAATGACAAGCTTTATTCTAAACCTACATTCCAGCGAAAATTCTCTGCAGAATCTGTCCTAGATGCGTAACTTGTGAACAGACGTGTTCGTTACCAAAATATTTTGCATCTTTCGAATCGGTTGGGCAAGGATTACGTAAAAACGGGAGGGGGTTTCATCAAGTTACATATATCCGCTGAAAGAGCTTTTTATTGCGGGGTTTATGCACGTTATCTCGTTTAAAACAATTGCGGATCAAAAAAGTTATAGTGAAAAAACATACCTGAAGCGGGCCTATTTTTAGCGCTTTTGCGTGCACGTTATCCGATTTAGTCACGTGGTTTCCCCACCGTGTTAAATTAAGTAAAACAAGCTTTCTGAATTTTAAAGACTTGCCAGTGTGAGTTACAGTGCCTGAAGCAGTTTATTCACAAGTATGCATGAAACTTTTATTCAATGTTCATCCTGTATAAATGGCTTTTATAGTCTTAAAACATAACAATACATCACAATATTAAATACTGGACACAAACACAAGTAAACAAAACTTGAAACGAAAGTTCATCAAAATAAAAAAAATCTTAAAAAATTCTATTTTATTTTTATTTTTTTCCGAGATGCTGACTTTCAAGCTTTTTATTTTTATTTTTATTCCCTCCTCCCCCTGCTCATTTTTCAAAAATCTCCCATAAAACGAAAGATAAAAAAACTCTGGCCAAAGCGTAACATTCACATATTTTGTTTCTTATCGGTCATATCGATCATTCATGTAGTTGAACCTCAACGAACACTGTCTAGGAAAACGTATACAAATACAAATAGTTACCCAAAAGAAATAACGAAACAGGAAAGAATAAAAACATGGCACCGATAAAAAAAAAATTCCGAGTTTTGGGTTAAAAAACTGTTTGAGTCGCGGCGATTTTCGTGAGTCGGTCGCGTTACTGCAAACAAACAATTTTTTAAGGATGGCCTCAAAGTAAAAGTTAATATGGTTTATAAAAGAAATTCAGGTTATTAGAGTAATTTCCAGATTTATTATTATCGCAGACACACATCTTGCGCAGATAAAAAATGTAATATTTCGTTCTCGTTATGACAGAAATCACTCTTTTTATATTCGTTTTTTAAAGTATTCATTGTAAAGTTACATAAATAGTATGTTTTATGAATGAAATATATTTGAAATACAGTGTAATTTCAAACTTTGCTATTAGCGCAGGACCGACCTCCCACGCAAGTTACAGGTGTAACATTATAGATCCATTTAGAAAAATTATAGTTTTAGTTTGTAATCGTAAATCAAAGTAAAAGTTAATATGATTTATAAAAGATATTCAAGTTATTAGAGTAATTTCCAGATTTATTATTAGCGCAGACACACATCTTGCGCAGATAAAAAATGTAATATTTCGTTCTCGTTATGACAGAAATCACTCTTTTTATATTCGTTTTTTAAAGTATTCATTTGAAAGTTACATAAATAGTGTGTTTTATGAATGAAATATATTTGAAATACAGTGTGATTTCAAACTTTGCTATTAGCGCAGGGCCGACCTCCCACGCAAGTTACAGGTGTAACATTATAGATCCATTTAGAAAAATTATAGTTTTAGTTTGTAATCGTAAATCAAAGTAAAAGTTAATATGATTTATAAAAGATATTCAAGTTATCAGAGTAATTTCCAGATTTTCATTTAGCGCAGACACACATCTTGCGCAGATAAAAAATGTAATATTTCGTTCTCGTTATGACAGAAATCACTCTTTTTATATTCATTTTTTAAAGTATTCATTTGAAAGTTACATAAATAGTATGTTTTATGAATGAAATATATTTGAAATACAGTGTGATTTCAAACTTTGCTATTAGCGCAGGACCGACCTCCCACGCAAGTTACAGATGTAACATTATAGATCCATTTAGAAAAATTATAGTTTTAGTTTGTAATCGTAAATTAAAGTAAAAGTTAATATGATTTATAAAAGATATTCAGGTTATTAGAGTAATTTCCAGATTTATTATTAGCGCAGACACACATCTTGCGCAGATAAAAAATGTAATATTTCGTTCTCGTTATGACAGAAATCACTCTTTTTATATTCATTTTTTTTACAGTATTCATTTGAAAGTTACATAAATAGTATGTTTTACGGCTGTCATCGATAGAAACGATATCGATGTATCAACGATATATTTTTGTCGATCGATTATCGATTCCCATTTTCAAAAATCGATATTTTACAGAGAGAAAAAACTATCCAGATAAACACCCAGACCCTCAAAAACAATTAAGTTCACAAAATTGTACATTTAGATAAATGTAAAAGAGAAGTGAAGGCAAAATAAAAATGAAAGATTTTATTAATTTTTATTTCTTTTATTTCATAAATACAAATACAACACAATCAAACAGTAATATGATAAGTATGCAATAAAACTAAAAATAGCATTTACAGGACGGTATATAGTATGCATATGAACTAAAAGGTTGTTAATCTAACTTAATAATCGGTATATCGATGTATCGTCGATATTTGTCTTCTGATATATCGGTATTGTCGATATGCCTAAGACCCAACCAATGACAGCCCTAGTATGTTTTATGAATGAAATATGTTTGAAATACAGTGTAATTTCAAACTTGGCTATTAGCGCAGGATCGACCTCCCACGCAAGTTACATGTGCAACATTATAGATCCATTTAGATTAATAAAAAATTATAGTTTTAGTCTGTAATCGTAAATCTAAGTAAAAGTTAATATGATTTATAAAAGATATTCAAGTTATTAGAGTAATTTCCAGATTTTCATTTAGCGCAGGGCACCGAACACATATCTTGTGCAGCTACAAAATATAAAATTTCGTTTATGTTTTGATGAAAATTAGGCCTACTCTTTATTCAATCGATTTTGTACTATAAAATAATACTACTACTTCTAATAATAATAATAATAATAATATAGATAAGATCTGTAAGAATTTTCTTTTAATTCTGTGACTTTTTTATTTCATCTTTTATCTTAGATATGTTGAGAGATATGCTCCCGTTGATAAAAAGAATATTATTGTGAAATTTCAAGATATTTCAATATAATAAAAACGATATTTTGCTAAGTGTGTGCTCGGGTGAAGTAGAAAATTATAAAAATAGCCTAAAACATACCAGAGGACGACGTGTGCAAGCTGGAGGAAATCACACCTTCACGCATGTTTGGGTTTTATTACATCTTTTATCAGATCGGAGGTATTGAAACCTGGTGAATGACTGCCGTGAATTTACTGATGTAGAAACAAATTTATGACACATAATTTAAGTACCAAGGTATTCAGCATTTGACATCTATATTTATTAATAAATTGACCAACTGCATGATTTATCAAACACGAAATGCAAATTTCTGATATATAAAGTTACATTTATTATTTGCGCTGCGCATTTGGTAAATCATGCAGGGTAAATTTATCCTGCGAAACGATTTGTAAATCGTTGCGCATATAACCAACGTATAAAAATTTGTTATATGCGCTGCGCGTTTGGTAAATAGCGCAGATTGGTTATTTGCGCTCAACATATACATCATTGGTAAGGGAAAATTACAGGCTTTCTATGTATGTATTTCTTTTTTTGATCCATGGCTTTATTGTAACACAATTCCTGCCCACCTCATTTGTGCTCAGAGGCAGATATCGACAAGTCAAAAAAATATAACGATATTCAACTCTCGAGTACAATTAGTTGGACTAACACTACCCACACTGCTTATCCGAACATACCTACACTAACATCTCTGGAGAAAACAACAGGTACAGATTGATAGTAATTGGTAGCAGAAGACAGTCAGGTAGCTGCAAAATAATTAGTAACTCTCAACTCTTAACATCTACAGAATAGCTATATAAATGGATATGGACCGCTTTTTATTACATTTTTTTCTGTTCCCAAATTTTCATACGGCGTCATGAGAATACAATGTCATGGAAATTTTAAGCACCGGCCTCACGCACTGCTAACTACAGGTTATCACATGGATAAGGTCCTTCCTGATTGGCAGAACGCAGTCAGTACTCGTGGACGGAATGAAGTACCTGTCACATCAGGTGTCCCTCAAGGCTCAGTCCTTGGCCCTCTCTTAATCCTGTTATACATAAATGATCTACCTCAGTCCTTACAATCACAAGTCAGGTTATTTGCAGATGACACCGCAGT
Organism: Mercenaria mercenaria; assembly: GCF_021730395.1. Taxonomy (NCBI): domain Eukaryota; kingdom Metazoa; phylum Mollusca; class Bivalvia; order Venerida; family Veneridae; genus Mercenaria; species Mercenaria mercenaria. The sequence goes on along the minus strand of NC_069364.1, from coordinate 81,921,873 downwards.
TTACCTCACAATCTCTAAAGAACAAGACTGCGTCACACTACAGCAGGATCTCCAGAAACTAGAAACTTGGGAGCATGTCTGGGAGATGGAGTTCAATCCCAGCAAATGTCAGGTCATGAACATAACAAAAAACAGAAAGAAATTTACACATAACTAAATTTTACAAGACTCCAGTTAGGCCACAACTAGAGTATGCCTCTACGGTATGGTCACCACACACACAAAGAAACATATATAAAATAGAAATGGTGCAAAGAAGAGCTGCCAGGTGGGTAAAGGGTCAATATTCATATTATGATAGTGTAACAAACATGTTAAATGATCTCAGTTGGCAGACACTCGAGGACAGACGGACAATTGCTAGACTTTTCATGTTTTACAAAATCGTTCATGGTTACGTAGCTATTCCAGTCCCTCCGTATCTAGTACAGCCATTGAGACGAACACGTCATATGCACGACCACTCCCTTAGGCAGATCCATACAAACATTAATGTTTTTAAGTTCTCTTTCTTTCCATACACCGTTACCCTATGGAATCAACTGCCACCCCTGATCGTTCATCAGCCTGATCCTGAATATTTCAGACATGCTGTTAACGCATCCCACTACTATTAAGTGACTATTTTTGTCGTGTCTTCGTGCCGACTTTGGGCGCCACCTGACTGCACGAGGACACAACAAATAGCATTTTGTCGTGTGTCGTGTCGTCGTTCTGATTTTCAAATCAAATGATAACACATGCATACATAGACGAATTCTAAATTTTTTCATGAAACTATTAAATGCGCGTTTTGAAATTTATTCGATTGTTCCCTATAGATCTAAGTATTCTCTTGAATGAACGGAATCCAAAGAGACCCTAAAATCATTCATAGATAACTTTTTAAAGAACACGCAGGAACAACCGAACTATCCGAAGAATTTCTGTATCAGCTAACTGTTCATATTGTACTGTCAGCTCTCAGCTTTTAGTTTCTTTGGTGCTTCTACGTTCCTGACAGATGTATCATTGAAACTATTCATTATGGTTGTCCATGCATTCTTAAGAGAATTTTAAGATTACACAGAACATGAAGGGAAGATAGTTTTACAACTAAATATAGATTTTATATTAATTAAGTATAGTAAGTACTACATACAGTGGCTGTTGCCATGAATGTTTTGCTTGCTTTGTTGGGAAATAAATAAAAATGTCCAGAATTCATTATACACATGCCAAATTACATTTGTATCAGGAGCCTCCCTTGGCCGAGTGCCTAAGTCAGCTGACTTCTTATCACTTTTCCACAATGATATGGGTTCGAAACCTCACTTGGAATGTAAAATCTTTCATGTGAGGATGCCATCCAGACTTCTTACGGAAGGCCGGTGGGTCTTCTCAGGTGTCCGCGCATGCCTGCATGATGTCATGCATGGAGGTCGTCTGGGGTCTTTTCCCATCATCAAAAACTGGATAAAACCGCAATATGTCCTAAACTGCGCCATTTTGACTGTATGACTCTATATCCAACTAAAACAAAACAAACATTTGTATAATTTCAGTTTTCTTATCCTGGTTTCTACTTTCTATGAGAGTAAAATTATATGAACAAAGTGACTATAAAATATTTCATTTTACTTTACGGAATAAAATTTCATTTCATATTTGAACGATAGAAGTAGGACATGTCTTTAATATTTTTCAGATCTCTAGAGCGGTCTGTAAGTGATTTACAAGACCTGTTAGCATAATAGGTAAACATAATTATGACATAGTAACCGATATTTTATTCATTTATTTATTTGGCCTAATATACAGCATTCAAAAGGCTCTACTTATAATAATCATCATAACTGGACAAAATTTAATCAAGTCAGTGATTTTTCCCGGATGAAATTATCGATCAGGGCCAAAACAATTGTAAGACAGGCAATCCAGTCAGATGAATTGATAATCAAGGGAGAGAATTCTAGAGAGACAACCTTGCTCTAAATATTTATTTATAGCCTCAATATGCTGCAAATAATGCAGTTTGTAAGTTACATAAAACATATCTGTTAAATGTTACCTTTATTATATGTTTTAGAGGGCTGGTCATGAATTTTAATTTTGTTTTAGTCAAGGATTTAGCTAACCTCTTAAAGCAATAGTAGGACGAAGTATAGCCAATCAAAAAAAAAAAAATGGACAAAAATAGCCCTGGAGTTTTACGAATTTATCAATCGCATAATACAAAGCAATCTTTCCAGCGATATAGAATTTGAGCAAATTGAAAGTTGATTCCTGAATAATGTACAATTATTAATTCTTTTCACTATTTATTTTTGGAATACATACTGTGATTATTGGTGGGAATCTCAAGCGAAAAAGCGATCGAAGACCATTAAGATAAATGTGTATAAACATAAAATTCTCGCAAAAGTGGGACTATGAATTAAAACGCAGGTAAAATTCAATTTAAATACACATTCAATATGATATTGGCCAAAGTTATGAGCGGTCGCAACTGTTTGAGCATCCCACAAACATAACCTATATTATATGAACTCCCGGCAACATTATAGTATCATATAATATCACATGAATACACCGACTTCCGTGTATGAACTAGAAAATGCACATGGCTGATTAAGTACTTGACTATGGAGACATCCATGCGTGAATTTACCATGACGGAGTTAATTTTACTTTGTACTGTTCTTAGTGTTATGCCGTCCTTATACTACAGTGTAAAGGTACAAACGCAGTGCGGACCAGTGGATGGAATTCAAACTGATGGAGTAAATAGTTTCCGAGGTATTCCGTATGCTTTGCCGCCTGTCGGACGATTAAGATGGAAGCCGCCAGTTGAACTCAGTCCAGAGAAGGGAAACTGCTGGAACGGAACTCTACTGGCGCACAAATATGGAAACACGTGTTTTCAAATAAGTTTTACAGATCCAAAACGGCAGCAGTTGCTTGGAAGCGAGGATTGTTTATACCTAAATGTTATATCACCATCACTGAACCCGACTGCCCTTAAACCCGTTATGGTATGGATACATGGTGGATATTTGCAATGCTTAAATGGCAACTGGCCGCTGTATATGCCTACAGAAAAGCTGGCGAAGGAAACCGATACCGTAATTGTAGGATTTAATTATCGACTGCATGCATTCGGCTTCATGGCTCTTCAAGTGTTGGCTGACCAGTCGCCGACGAATACATCGGGAAATTACGGATTCATGGATATGATTGCAGTTTTGAAATGGGTACAGTCTAACATCAAAAACTTTGGTGGAGATCCGAACCGGGTAACTGTCTTTCAAATTAATGAAACAGAGTAACTATATGTTCAACTTATTTTTAAATGTTTTATTGTAACATTCTCATTTTTCACTGAATCTTACTAGAATCTTGGAGCTACAAAACTTCAGTATATAATTCATGTTTGACCTTGTTATAAACTCTTTTATTTATTTCATGTTTTTTTTTTGACAACACTTTCCTAAACTACATGTATTTATTCGTGTCCATTTTCTTACATCTTATAGATTTGTGAAAACATACATTGTATCAGATATGTAATAACTCAGTATTTTATCAAACTTTTTACTCTGCATTTACATATGATACTTGTAAATGTGTTCTTTGCATGATATTTGCAGGTGACTGTATTTGGTCAGAGCTCTGGAGGAACTTCAATATTTGCTTTGTTATCTTCCCCTTTTTGTAAGGGCCTCTTTCAAAGAGCATGGATGTTATCGGGATCACCCATATTGAACAAGACTGCCAACGATGCTTTCAAAGACAATGAAATATTCTTGAAAAACACCAATTGTACCGATATTAACTGTTTATATTCACTTTCGTCTACTGAAGTGACCTTTGCAGTCCCTTGGACATCTTATCCATACTGGGCAATGACAGATCAAGGAGATTTACCACGGAACGGCTACTTTGATGGAGCGCTTGCAATTGTTGATGGTAATCCGAATTTATTCTCGATAAATTATTAGACAACATAACTTTTAACAAGAGCTCGTAGAACACGAAATGCCCCCCCCCCCCCCCCCCCCCCCCCCACCACTTGATGCATTCAGTATTGAACAAGGAACAGAAATTATATGGTCATTGTGCACAAAAGTTCTACTGTTCTTGGTCAAAGTGACATTGACATTTGATCTATTGACCTAAAAATCAATAGGGGTCATCTGCTGGTCATGATAAAACTCCATATTAAGTTTCATGATCCTAGACCCTAGCATTCTCAAGTTGTCGTCCGGACACATTTTAACTGTTCTAGATCACTGTGACCATGACCTTTGCCCTACTGACCTCAAAAAATCAATAGGGGTCATCTGCTGGTCATGATCAACCTCCCTATCAGCTTTCGTGATCCTAGGCCAAAGCTTTCTTGAGTTATCATCCGGAAACTGTTAAACTATTCCTGGTTACTGTGACTTTGACCTATGACCTACTGACCTAAAAATCAATAGGGGTCATCTGCTGGTCATGTACAACCTCTCTATCAACTTGCATGATCCTAGGCCCAACCTTATTGAGTTATCATCCGGAAACCGTTAAACTGTTCTGGGTCACTGCTACCTTGACCTTTGACCTGCTGACCTCAAAATCAATAGAGATCATCTGCTGGTCATGACCAACCACCCTATCACCTTTAATGATCCTAGGCCCAAGCGTTCTCGAGTTATCATCCGGAACCTGTTTAATTGCTCTGGGTCACTGTGACATTGACCTTTGACCTACTGATTTCAAAATCAATAGGGGTCATCTACTGGTTATGACCAACCATCCTATATATTTTCATGATCCTTAGCCCAGGCGTTCTTGAGTTATCATCCGGAAACGGACTGGTCTACTTACTGACCGACCGACCGACATCTGCAAAACAATATACCCCCCCCCCCCCCCCACACACACCCCCACCCCACCCTTCTTCGAAAAGGGGCATAAAAATACATGAAAACTTAAAATTGTTGATTCATCAAAACAGTTTGCTTACATGGCACAACGTTCGCATGAAGCAAAGATCACAATATCACACTAGATATTTCACATCTCTTATGTTATATAATACACTGTTCTGAAACAATTTATTTTCAACATAGGAAGGTCCGCAAGACAAATTGTTTTAACTTCCACAACAAGATTCTAGCGTTACCATTAAAAGGTGATCACATGGTGGGCCCCTGTATTTCTTTGGAGGGTCAGTAAATTTTCTTGTCGGGCTGGGCTAAACGTTAGGATATAAATTTTGGGACTAGGCTAACACCTCGCTGCCAAATTATCATATTGACCCAATATATTTCTTTACATGGTTGAGGGTCACTTTACCATACCAAATAATTAAAATTGCAGTACTTCTTCCATAAGTCGTACAATATATAATTTTTGTTTTCACACAGGAGTTGTGCTTACTGAGGCACCGTTTGAAGCTTGGTCACATGGAAAGATGGTTGACGTTCCTCTACTCATAGGTACACATTTCTTTTTATACCCATTTTAGTTTATGAGTTAGCATTCGCCAGAAAGTGTCTAATTAATAAATGACCATGTGAATGCAGATATGTAAATAAGCGAAGACATTTAATACCATGTGATTTTCTCCATTGAAATCTGAAACACCATAATTCAAACATAAGACAGTAAAACACTGTTTCCAATTTTTCTTCGCAGTTTGTGTACACTTTATTTTACAGGTTCTTGCGCAAACGAAATTGACAGTGACCCCACTGACAAGTCGATCAATAATTGGACATGGACACAATACGAAGACCACGTGAAGCAGTATCTAGGAACATTTGGTGGTAATATCGCGAACATAGCTCTTAAATTATACCCACCTAACCTTATTTCACCGGAATTCCAATTTACAAGTATGGCAAGTGATTTACGAATGAATTGTCCAACCGATGTATTGTCTCTGCACGCGGCTTCCGCATTTACGTCGCCAGTATATCGTTACGTTGTGACATCAACTCCGTCGTCCCCAGTTTTTGCTGTAGGAATTCCCTTTCCAGCGACGTATTCATTTCACCTTTGGGATGTGTTTGCATTCTTTGGATTTATACCAGACTACATAAAGCACCCAACAGACTTTAATATAGAATGGCAACGTAATGTTAAACAAGAAGTGATGACCTTTGTAAGAACAGGGAAACCATCAACATTTTCTTGGAAACCGTTTCCTTTTGTGACAGCCAGTTTGTCGCATACAACAGAGGCAATAACCGCCTATCATCCAGTTCAGTGTGACTTCTGGCTGAAAAATGGATTTTTTGACTATGCGTGGATAAATTAATTCGGAATTATTGCCAATTTGAAAACACATTTATTGAAGAAAAAATACATGAAATATTTTATGACTTATACATTTGCTACTTCACGGAAACTCTTTCTTAAGATTTTTTTAAATGTTACGCAGTTCAGTGCTGCACTATATTCTATAAAGTTTTTAATCAGACTGCTTAAGAACTTTATAGAATATAGTGCAGCATTAAGCACCTCTTCTTGTCTTGCTAAAAGTCTTTACCTAAGCCGATTACTTCGTGACTAAATATTCTGTTTACATCAGTATTTATAAATAAAGAACGTAATATTTTGAGCAGACCTGTGGTAATTGAAAATGTAATTATAATTAATTGTAATTTAATTATATTTCCAGATTAATTGAATGTTATTTGTAAATGAAGATTTTTTTACAATTACATTTAATTGTGTTTAATTAATTACAATGCAATGTTGGGATGTAATTGACAATTAAATACACTAATTCAGTAAACTCAACTAAGATAATAGAAATTTATTATACCAGTGACAACTGTAAAAACATGCTAAGTTCCATTTCATAGCAGTGAAAAAAACAAAATATAATAATTATTATGGGCAGCCTTAATCCCCATGACCTGGCTCCTTTTGTCCTTATAAATTTGTTTTCTCACTTTTTACTGACGAACCCCCCCCCCCCCCCCCCCCCCCCCCACCAGATATCTGGGAATTTTAAGCCAACTGCAAGCACTGCTTAAGTGAAATAAGTGACAGTATAAATGTAACTTTGTGAAACATATACGGGTTAGTGCAAATTCATTTGATTTTGTGCCAGTTGGAAATGAAAACAATTTTGTCAATGATACCTATATAATACCTGCTTAATACCAAAACAGTATTCACTCCACCTCAATGAATTTATTTTACAGTAAAAAGAGAGTACTAAATTTCAGTCCTTTCCAATATTAACTCTAAAATTTAGAAGACATTATATCATAAATTTTGAAAAAGACATATCATAAAACTGGACTTGTTAAAAAGTATTTATATTTTAAAAGAAAGCACCGTAATCTGTTAGTAGATACATCAAAGAAGTGTGATAAACCAGCTGCAGACCAAAAACAGGTTACTGATTGTTTGGCAGGAATCAACAAATACTCTCCATTAGATCAAAGACAAACAATGATAGCAGATGCACTGGTGTCTTCCATTGCTGGAGATCTTATTCCACTTTCAGTGGTTGAAAGTCAGTACTTCAAAAATCTAATGGACAAGCCAAATACGAAATGCCAGGTGCCCAGTCGAAAATATCTGACATCAAACTCATCCAAGAAAAATGTACAGATGTTCAAGGTCAGATCAAAAGACAGCTTAAATCTGCATAGAGTATGTGTTTAACACTAGATCTATCGGCAAATGAGAGCTTTCCTAGGTGTCACTGGACATTTCATTCAGGACTGGCAGTTAAATCTGTTATGTTAGCCTGCTCTAGGTTAAAAGGCAGACATACTGCAGAAAAAAAGAATATAAGGAGACCATTGCTTGCTTTAAAATCGGATGTGAGAGTTCAAATGTTGTCACTGACAATGCAGATAACATGATCAAAGCTTTCAACATTTCTGTGCCAGACTTTGAAACTTTTGATCATTTGCCTACGCGCTAATGCGCCTTTGTTACAGCTTGCTATTAAAGATGGTCTGTGTGAATATGGAAATCATTTAAAAACTTGATTTCAAAGGTCTCCAGTATTTTCAGTTCTGTTAGAAAATCTGCACTTGCATCGGAAATTCAGTCAGAAGAGAAACGTTTACACGCAACTAATACTACACGTTTGAATTCTCAGATTTATATGCTGGAGTCAGTTTTACAGTGTTTGAAGAAAAACTGAAGTCTGGATTATCCTCATAAGCTGATATATTATGAACGAAAAATTATGGAAAAAAATATGTGCAATCCTCAAGTCCTTGGAAGAAGCAGCATTGGAGGTTCAAAAAGAAAAGACAGTTAGCCTAGTGCAAGTTTGACTGCAACTTTGTGTGTATCACTATAAACACAACTAAAACTATGGCAAGCACATACAACACAAAAATGGTCATAACACTGAGGGCATCACTCAAAAGGACTCAAAATACGAGGAAAATGAAGATTATATTCTTGCCACAAGTTTGGATCCACGATTTAAGTTGTCATGGTGCAAATTTGATTGTGAAAGAGAACAGCACATCACCACCCTGAAAATGAAATCCAGCACAGTTAATATGTCCGCTGAAGCTGACTCATCACCACAGAAGCTTCAAAGACCTGCTACTGACATCTTTAGTTTTTTAACCAAGACACCATACCTAGAACTAGTAATGAAACTGATATATCTGGCTGATGATACAATGGAATTTTCTGAAGCCCTCTTCAGTACTGGGAACTTTACTCTGACAAATCCCCTGCTTTGAGCAAACTGGCTCTGACTTACGTAGCTATTCCATCTTCCTCAGAACCTGTGAAAAGGCTTTTCACCATTGGTGGTAAAATACTTCGAGCTGAGAGTTGCTTCTAACTGACAAGAACTTTGAAACCCTGTTGTTTCTAAAGTGCAACAATTCCATAGAGAGAGAGTTTAGAGCAATTATGCATAACCTGTGTATATCAGAAAACATTTCATCCACTTGTGAGACTTCAGTGTGTATCATAAAATCTGGAAAAAAAACATGATGATTCACCATTTACACCATTTACACTACTTGTTGAATATAACCTGAGTAAATTGACTTGCATAATGTATTTTTTGAAATTATAAAAGTTGTATATGTAGCTTTTTTGTTTGTAATTGAAATGTAATTAATTACATTAGACAATGAAAACATGTGTAATTAGTTTCCCAAAACGACTGTAATTGTAATTTAATTGATTTAAATGTCAAGTAATTGTAATATAATTAATTACATAAAAAAGTAATTGACCTAAGGTCCGACTTTTAAAAATAATTATTCAATCAACCGAGACCAAGTTGTTTCATAGTTTGTCTTGGTACCTTTGGATATACGTTAAATTATAAATACATTTAGTGCTGTACATGTAGTTTGTGTACTTACTTTTTTAAGTATTTTGCCATTCTTGACTTGCAACGTTACTCTAGAGATAAACTGTGGATTGGTTATTGACATCATAAAGGCAATTTCAGTTTTTGGGCGAGATCCGTATGCTATGTCTCCTGTTGGGCGCTTCAGATGGAAGACACCTTAAATACTTTATCCAAAGATGGAAAATTGTCGGAATGGAACACATACTGCGAACGCACAGGGAACACGTACTTCCAAATAAGCCCGCAGTACACTAAACGTAAAGCTTTTATCGGTAGCTAAAGCTATTTGTACCGACATGTACTAAGTCCAGATTTGAAACCAGAAAAGCTTAAACGGTTATGATGTGGATTCATTGCGGAGGCTTTCAAATGTCAAATGGAAACTTGCCGTTATATGCGCCAAACATGCTAACTGAAATATTAGCCATGAAAACTGATTTAGTTTATGTAGGATTTAATCACCGTCTGCATAAATTCGGCAGACAACTCCACGACTAAAACATCCGGTAAACACGATAATTGTCCTGCAATGGAATCAGCTGAATATATGAACTTTTGGTTGCGATCCAAATCAGGTATATAGTTATTCTCGCCGTCTTATCTGATCACGTTTCGTTGTCTCTGGTCCTCGGTCAAAAATGAGTCTGTAAGCCTAATTTCCTCTACTAGAAAAAATAAATAAGATTTCAAAAATCTTATAAAACATAGTAAAAAGTATCCGCTTTAATAATTTACAGGCATTTAAAAATGTTGCCTATTTTGTAGCAATCCGCAGAAATATCACACAGAGTAAACAGTGATATCTTTCAACCACCTGAAGAAAACAGACAAAACAACTAACTGTTAAAGACATAAGAAATGGCAAGCAATGTATACAATGTCAATAAATACACTTAAAATGTAATGGCTTAAAACTAGGGACTTCACAATTTCAGAGAACTACTTCCTACGATACAACGATTCAAAAGTACTTCAATCCGGGACGACACCGTATCTAGATGGACATATGAACGTTTTTTTCCGTTTTGGCTGACTTTCAATTGTAGACCTAACCATCTCTACGTAGCTTGGAATATCCATTCATATATTCATTTTTTACACAATTACTTATTCCACACAGTCCTATCAACACCATAAATAACCTTTTGGAAATAAATGCCAGAGACATAAAACTTTACTCTTATTTTGGTACTTCCGTATCTTGCTTAGAGACCAAGGTACAGTTCTTTAATAATAAAATGTGTTTTAATCTATAACTTTTGTAAGAAATAAAATGTTGAACAGTGGATGGGGCATTGGGACCACACTGACATCCTTTTTGGAAATATAAGTTTTTGTTTTAGGCAGACAGCTTTTTTAAGAGAAAAACATTTATCCCATTCGGTGGTGGATACCAGTTCACTGTTTCTTGTTTCGTGTGTCGCTTATGTCACGCCTTTTTACTAACTCAGTTGATATATTTCGCAACAGAACGTCAATATCGATGCATTACTACAGTACTTACAAATGTTTACGTTCTGCTTCTTCCTCATTTTTTTTATCAGGCTCATTATAAAGGTAATCATCTTTTAAAAGGCACAGATTCCTCAGTTTGGCAATAAGGTCTTATGTTACCGTTAAATATTTCTACATGTCTCCGTTACTGAGGAGAGAACAAGGTAGGCTGCAGTACGTCTTCCGTAAATCAGGAAGTGTTGTTTTCACGCAGGTATTGTGCTTACTGAAGCACCATTTGACGCTTGGCCACATGGAAATTCGATCGACCTCCATCAACTCATAAGAAAATATATCGCGTTTTCTGCCATTTCTATTTTTACGGTTAAGCTCCTTTTCGCAAGTGGCATATTGGATCATCTTGTAAAGGCAGATAGGTAAATAGATAGATATTTGAATGTAAATTGTACATTCTTATATTGTATCGGGGGATTTGCAGAAAATCTACATAAGATATATTGCTACTTTTACTTTTTCTCCCTTGTAAAATTTTTAAAGCAGTCATAAACGAAATGAACGTAAGTAGATGTTATACGCTATTCAATGAAGTAGTTCTTAAGAACCATAAGTAGTTATGTAAGCTAAACAACGTTATCAATCGCACAATGTTCTGTTTAAATGAGTGTTAATAAAGTAGGTTTAAACAAGAAAGATAATTTCTAAAACTAAGACTTGTGACTTTTTGTTAAAGTATTATTTAAGCAACGGGCTACAATCGCTAAAATGTTTCGCTTAATACTTCGGGATTTACGGTATATCATGATGAACGCTGCTCAAGGAATATCGCTACTTATTAGTAGTATTCTGCCATTCCTGACTTGTGATGTTACTGTTCAGACAAACTGTGGATTGGTTAATGGCATTGTAAAGGATGGTGCTTTCAGTTTTCGAGGGATTCCGTATGCTTCGCCTCCTGTTGGGCGCCTCAGATGGAAGCCACCAGAAGCGCTCAGTCCAAAGACGGGAAATTGTTGGAATGGAACATTTACTGCGAATACATATGGGAACACGTGCTTCCAAATAAGCCCGGAGGATCCTGAACGTAAAACTTTAATCGGTAGCGAAGACTGTTTGTACCTAAATGTACTAAGTCCAGATTTGAAACCAGAAATGCCTAAGCCAGTTATGGTGTGGATTCATGGAGGAAGTTTACAAGTTTCAAATGGAAACTGGCCGTTATACATGCCAACTGAAAAATTAGCCATGGAAACTGATATCGTATATGTAGGATTTAATTATCGTCTGCATGCATTCGGCTTCATGTCTCTACAAATGTTGGCGGACAATTCCACGACTAAAACATCCGGTAACTACGGCTTCATGGACATGATAGCTGTCCTGCAATGGGTTCACCTGAATATAAGAAATTTCGGTGGCGATCCAAATCAGGTATAGGTTTATCCTTGCCGTCTTATTTGATCTAAAATATTTCTTCTTCTTTCCATTTCGCCTCGAGATAATAAACTTGATTTTTATGGTACAAATTCCTTTCTTATTTTACTTTCAAAGTGACACGTACAATAAAATTTAACTTTAATTACACTTATATAATTTGAAAATTAAGGGTCTTAAACAATTACATTTTCAGGTTACAGTATTCGGGCAAAGTTCAGGAGGAACAGCGATATTTGCCTTACTGGCTTCTCCACTCTGCAAAGGTCTGTTCCATAAAGCCTGGCTCCTATCTGCTTCACCCATCTTGAACAAGACAGCTTCAGAAGCCTACACCGATAACGAAGCTTTCCTGAGAAATGCAAATTGTTCCAACATAGATTGTCTATATTCCCTAACATCTGCTGAAGTGACCTTTGCTGTTCCGTGGATGAAATATCCATACTGGGCAATGTTAGATCAAGGGGATTTACCTACCAAATATTATTTTGACGGAGCTATTGCGGTAGTTGATGGTAAACATAATTTTTATTTTTATTTGCTGCAATTGTACAACATTAACTTTTAAGTAATGTAAAATTCGTTGTTTCATTAATTTTGATTTTAATTATATGGATTGGTTTGCTAGTCTTACAAAGTGACGTGATGCAAAGAAAATATCAGTTAGAGAGCTGTTAGTAAACAGTTTCCGGCCTGAAACAGGGTTGTGTTGATAGTATCTCGGAAACGGTAGGCTGCTTAATACTTGCATAAAATGCTGCCAGCCAATCTGTATCAGTCGATGGATCCCTTCATATTTTAAATATTACCCTTCATATTTCAAATATTACATTAATTGCATCACACATTTGTTAACAAATACAGGCTTTCGGCAGACTTCCCAATTTCGTGTTACTTTCAATGTATTCCCATTCTTGTGAAGATTTCTCTGAGACTGTAACCGACTTATTCCGGCACGTCTCCACGGGTCGGTGTTACGATAGTTTTTTTTGTTTAAAAAAAAAACAACGAAAAAGACCGAAGCCTTTCGGATCCTATGGAGGTTTTTTACCTTGCTTTCTGTGCAAACAATTGCAAATGCACTGTCATGTTGAGAACCAATTATTGCAATCTATAAACCGGACGAGACTCTTACTAAGTTGTCTCCTTTTTTGCTTAATCGATTCATGGTAAACCAATACGTATACTTCGCATATCTTTCATTCTCAGTTTTGTTGATCAGTTGCATAATAAACGGGCCTCTACTAGCTTTTTCAAAAGCTAACCATGTGAAAATATAGGATGGGAAAATGAGCAAATCAAAATCAGGAACAATGAAACAGATATTTATTTCATTTTGTTTTGGCGTATGCCATTAGTGTTTGTAGTGCTGGGGCTGACTCAAATACTGGTATATATGGGAATGAAAATCGCATAGGATATTTCCTTCTAAAAGGAGCTGTTGGGAAAGGTCGTACAATATCCTCTATATATTTTCTAGGTGTGGTGATTCCAGAAGCACCATTTGATGCCTGGGCTAACGGAAACATGGTGGATGTTCCATTACTTATTGGTTTGTGATTTATTTACAAGTTTATGTTCAATATTCGTATATTTATAAAATGACGTGGTTTGCTACTTTGAGAGAACTGAATATCAGTCTTGTTTCACGAACAAATCAATGTGTTTTAGACGGGAGGAGTAATTACATCATATTTGAAATAATTTAGGAGTAGTTTTTAGCGGAAGTTTTATTTTACAATTATTTGTTTGATTTTTACGCGGCGGCGTGCTTTTAAGGTAATATGTACATTTTGCATATAACATTAACATTTTCCGAAACAAATTCGTTCCATGCAAGCAAGATCAAGTGCCGAGCTTTCTGTTCTGATCTACCCATATCTATTTTATCTTTTAGGGTCATGTGCAAATGAAATAGACTACAATCCGCTTGACATGACCATCAACAACTGGACATGGACACACTATGAAGAACACGTTAATGAAACAATTGGGACATTTGGTCGACTTGTACTTGAAACAGCTTTTAAATTGTACCCAAGTCACCACATTACACCGGAATTCCAGCTGACCAGTATGGCGAGCGATATTCGAGCTAATTGTCCGAATGACGTTATGAGTTTGTATGCAGCGGCTACGTTCAGCTCACCAGTATATCGTTATGTAGTCACAGCGAAACCTTCAGTACCCATTCATGCTGTTGGGATACCGTTCCCTGCATCGTACTCTATGCACATGTGGGATGTTTTTGCTTTCTTCGGTTTTATTCCCGATTATATAAAACATCCTACAGACAGTGATATCCAATGGCAACGCAATGTTCAAAACGAGGTTTTGGAATTTGTGCGCACAGGGAAACCGTTTACGTCCTCCTGGAAGCCATACCCTGCAGTGACAGCTAATTTATCTTTTGTGACTGAAGCAATGTCTGCTTACAATCCTGTGCAATGTGAATTTTGGCTTCAGAATGGCTTCTTTAGTTATTCTTGGATAAACTGATGGTTTGTTACGAAAATAAAAGTCTATCAATTAAAATGATAATGATTGGTGTACCCCTATTCACTCTGACCGTCCGTTTGTCGGTTCGGAACATTGTTCTATCTGGGTCATTACGTTGTTGCCTTTAAATATGTAACACGACGTTGCCGTGTGTGTTACGCAGTCATTGTCCATTATCCGATCTTAAGACCAAGGTCACAAACAGTCAAATACGAAAGTGTTTCAGATTTCGTACATTTTTGTCTACGTCCTAGTTTTTGTACCAATATTCCTGTTTCTTACACAAGTAGTATTAAAGCGTTTGAAACGGATATTGCACTTTTTATCCAAGCCAAAACTTTGCTCAGCCTTTTTGCGAGTTTAAGTAAATACGTCCATGGTATTCATTGTAATATTGTGGTAAACGAAGCAAAGTGTCCAACATACGGAATTCCGTTAGGCCCATCGCCTTTGTATGTGTTGATCTGAAACGCGATACTCGATAGTACGATGATGAAAACGCGAAATCACGAAACTACGATAACGAAAACGCGACAACACGATATAAAAATCAGCAGAGGTGGGTTTTTTTCGAAGTTAATTTACACTTCGCTACAACATAGTCCTGGCCCCAATTTCACGACAAAACTTAGGTAATTACTTAGTTAAGTCTGTTATTTTAAAACCTTACTATTGATTAAGCTTTTGTTATTTGATGTTATTTTTTTCTTTACCAATGTATTTATAGCTAAATTAAACTATGGTTAGTAGTATTTGTCTGCAGTACTTATTCCAGTCACGTAAATACGATATTTCTGTTTAATCACGGGATAACGAACTTAAGTATTTGCTTAACTATATTTCTTACTTATATACTTCATTTACTGTAAAATTCAGAATTGTTGTTTTTTGATCTATGAAATAGTTATACACGGGTCTGATATAGATGAAAAAGTCAACAGTGTAGATGCATAAAGGGCAAAACCAAGTATTTCAAATAACAGACTTAGCTAAGCAATTACTTAAGTTTTTTTCGTGAAATTGGGGCCTGAGCTATTTAAAATAACTATACTTTCATTACCATTATGCAGATTGACGGTATTTAGATTATTGTACCAATATAAGCAAATACTTCCGCTCAGGTGTTCACGAGTGAAAGATATTTTTATCTTACAATTAAATAAACCGTAGTATATTTCATTTTTTTGTGGACTGGTTTTTAACATTATTGTAGTGCTGTACTGGTCAGTAAAATACATGTTTGATACTATTCAAACTGTGAAATACCAGAAATACTTTGCTGACATATATCTATAACCGACTGGCAAACAACTGTATTAAATAAAAAACATACTTGCATAAATAAAGAGAAATGCAGATACCCTCTGGGCACCGTAGCCCGAAACTTACCAGTAAATGTCCGTTGTTTTTATGATGAGTTCTATTGCAATATAGGTGCTATAGTTACACAATGTCATTGTTTTCTTTTGTTTCTTTTTGAGACGGCGGGATACTCAGGGTATTATATTGTAATACAACTTTCAAAACATGCTGAATTTTGTAACAGAATACAAAGTACCATCTAAAGAATTTAGAGCGTCAGATGCCACCAAAGCTTACAAATCATAAAACCCATTAGGAGTAAAAGCGCTCATAGGAAACAACACCCTTCATTATATATGGAAGTGTTAATGAGTAACATATAAAAGTTACACATATACAAATGCAACAGATAAAGGAACACAGTGGACACCACCTCGGAACGGTCAGAAAATAAAAAGCACCATTAAATAGTTAACCAAACCTCACTCTCAGACCCGATCTTCGTCCAAAGTACCGAGGAGTATATAAAAATAATTCCCGCTCAAATTACACAAGATATGATACATCATGGAAAGATATAACTTACTGAATATTTCGGCTACCGACTAGAAATTTTGTACTTTTTTTTATATCTGCCCGTTTATTATCTCGAAGCGAAGGAACAAAATTTACACTACATTTAAATAGCATGAGAAGTTATTCCCCATGCTACAATTTATAAGTTTAAAAATATCCGCTTTTCACGACCTAAATATTCCATTTTGGATGCCCTTTTTCTACTTGCTTTTTTGTCCGTTTCGTATTATACGCTAATGTATATTGCTTTGTTAGTGGTGTTACTTCCCTGAACCCTACTCTGGCTTTGTTTGCTGTGCTTTATGCTTCCAGGAAATATACTCTTATAATTGTATATAATAATAATAATAAGAAGAAGAACAACAACAACAACAATAATAATAATAATAGTAATAATAAAACACAGGTATAGTGAAAACTCAATAATTTGTTGGGTTTTTTTTACAAACAATATTTGCCAATATTGTAATAATAAAAAAAGGTCATACCATGGGAATGCTATTTTATGATAAACCTGCAATCACTGTTATTTGAATATAATATTAAGCGATAAAATCAAATGATTCTATTTCTTCTGTATTGAATTTTCAATTTTAATAATAAGATTATTAGTTATCTGTCCAGTTCCTTTATTATGATTCATAGAATGACTTGAATAATGTGTACCGTTTTCATGCTTAATTTTACAACATTGAAATGCCACATATAGTTTTCAATATGGCACAAATGTTCTTTACAATACTTAGAAAACAGTAAAATCAAAATGTGCTTTCGTACATATCTAACACAAATGTTTATTTTTATAATTTAAAAGTTGATAGCACTTAAAAAATAAATACATGCTTAAATTCTTCATAGAAACATTGTGAAATTTGAAATATATTCCTAAATAAGTTTCTTACATTTTATTATTTTTGTTGAACAACATTGTTCTTTAAAGAAAAAAGTGCCAAGAAATAGATATGATTTTAAAAGTTATTTCACATTTATTAAATAAAAGTTTGATTTAAAAAAATACACTGCTTCCTCTTCACTTACTGATACAGTCTTAACAATAAGCCCTGTTTACTGGAACCATATGTGACTCTTTTCTTAGGCAAAAATGGCACGAATTGCACACCTAGTTAGTGAAATCTGCAGACGACTGACCTTAAGCGTATGTATATTTTATAGCAAGATACTTGACAGAAACAACGGTGATGAGACAAATGTTTGATAGCCGTTTACTTCTTTCAGAATACAGATCGATGGATGACTGTTTCTATTTTGACTGACTGTCGATACCTCGGGTAAGATTTTAGACCCAACAATCTCTAACTTAGTCTCAGGAGCTAAGAAAATCGGTTCAAACATTCATTTGTTGTACACAACAATTACTCACTCCACTAAGTTATAATCGACCTCAAAAGTTGGAAAATGTTCAAGAATATTCTCATTTCTAGATTGTATAGATAAAGATAAAACTAGTTCCAAAATGTACAACCACGATAAGCAAATGATTTTGATTCAAAACCTTTAAAAACAACGGGGGGGCCTCCGTGGCCGAGTGGTTAAGGTCGCTGACTTAAAATCACTTGGCCCTCACCGCTGTGGGTTCGAGCCTCACTCGGGGCTTTGACTTCTTCATATGAGGAAGCCATCCAGCTGGCTTACGGAACCTCGGTGGTTCTACCCAGGTGCCCGCTCGTGATGAAATTATGCACGGAGGGGCACCTGGGGTCTACCTCCACCATCGAAGCTGGAATGTCGCCATATGACCTATAATTGTGTCGGTGCGATGTTTAACCCAACAAAAAAAATAAAAACAATTTACTGATAACTGCAAACTAATATATCACTGAAAGTTTCGGCAATACTTGGATCTGGTGTGTAGTTATTGACTTTCAGTAACTGCAACTGGAAGGAATTGATACTTGAAGCCAAATTGTGACTGACTGTACTTGCAACTGGTAACTGACTGAAGGAAAAAAAACTGTTCTTTAACAATCCCAGTTCAAAACAAACGTAATTAGCCTATTTTGAGTTGCCTGTAACGCAATCGATCGGTGCATCGTTAGCTGGTTATTTATTTGCTTTCACTTGTTCACCAGTTCGTAATTAAGGGAAAACAAACTGTATAGTCATGTTCAAGATGCATTTCAAACACAACGTCTCTTTTCCTAACACACGCTGTTGATTTGATATATCTCTATCACGCTAACACGCCTAACACGCAAAGGGACAATTTACAAACTTAAAATATATGTATATTGTCTATATATTTTTTTAACATTATGATATTGTGATATCTCTTTGATATAATACATTATGGTATTCATGAAATGCTATAGCAATTACACTTAACGTATATTTCAAATATAAATTATATATTTAGCATTTTGACTATAAATTGCAAAATACCAGCAACAACACAATTGTCTGAAAATTGAGCAAAGAATTAAACATTTTCAAGCAGCGACACGTGTATTTATTCTTAGACAATTGTATAAGAGATTGGCGATTATTCAAGTCGTTTTCCTTGATGCTTCATACATAAAATACTACCCTAATTTGAATAGCTGAATGTACAGCCATTGTTGTATATTGATGAAAAAGGTTGGAAAAAAGTTGATATATAAGACTATTGCCGCGTGCAGAAGCAATGGCCATTTAGTGCAGGCCTGCGGGAAAACGTTTCATAGTAATGAGAAAGTAACATATTTCATGGAAAATAGTTCCATGAATATACAAGCTTAACGATCGGAGTGACAGATACATTCTTCCCCAGGAGACACTTAAATCGGAAGACTTCACGTTAAGATAAAAACTCAGAAATCAGTCGCACAAATTTGTTGCTATTATTGGATCAATACACTTTATAGTTCATCACATTTTGTAATTATCAGGATTTAAAATGTAATTACCAAAAACACAATGACATTTTCTTAAAACAGGAAGTTTTATTTTTAATCATATTATTCGATGTGTGTTCTCGTTTGAAAACAGTTTATATTTATTACTTAAGAATTGAATATAAAAGGCAACAGTATGGGTTGTTCATTGTCTACAGTTTCAAAAAGTCAAATTGCACAGAAAAATGGAATACCTGTGAAAAGCGACTGTAGTGACATTACAGAGCGTCAAAAAGTTCTCATAAAAAAAACATGGAACGTCGTTTCAAATGATATGCCAGGCGTTGGTGCCAAAATATTCCTCAGGATATTTACAATAAAACCAGCAATAAAACAGATCTTTCCCTTCCATGATGTAACAGGAGACGCACTATTAAGAGATGGTCAGTTTCGAGGACATGCTTCTCGGTTCATGCAGGCGGTCGGTGCAGCGGTAGACAATATCAATGCTTTAGACTCTGCCATGGCGCCACTACTTTTCGGTCTTGGTCAACAGCATATTAATTACAAAGGATTTAATGTTGAATATTTTAGTGTGTTTTCAATAGCAATAACTCACGTTTTGGAGCGAGAGCTTCGTACAAAATTCACACCAGAAGTTGCTATAGCTTGGGCTAAGATGATGGAGTTTATGGTATCTAAACTCATAGAGGGATATCATGATGCAGTGAAAAAAACTAGCCACGCAAGCTTTGAGTGATTAACCTTGATGTAATTAAAATACCGGTGTTTGATGATCTTGATGCACTGAAATGTATTTATCTAAAATAGTGTATAGTCTCTGTAAGTGACACGTCTCTAGAACTAATACCTACCTTCAAAAGCAGACACGGTGTTCACATCTAGACAATTTCATCGTCAGTTCACCTGTTACGAGCGAAAACCTCCCCATAACAAGCAGAGTTCAGTCTGTACTCCGGACTTCGCAGTGTAATGTTTATATATTTATATTTTTGATGGATGTCTTTTTTATCTCGTGTTTGTCATTAATTAGAACCTTGTCGTAGCATAAGGTATAACCTACGAGTAACCTTAACTTACAGAAGAATTAATAACCAAACACATCCAGATGAACTTAATTTGCCTGTCTTTGAACCAGCAAAATTATTTCAATTTAATCTGGCAGCGTGCTGCTTATGTCACATCTTTTTGCTAAGTCAGTTGACAGGTTTCACTATCAGGGCGTCATTAATGCAAGATTTATGTCAATTAGTTACTGTATTTGAAAAATATTTACGGTTCTATATTCACATCTGCTTCTTCTTCAACTTTTTTTATCAGTCTCATTTTAAAGTTAATCATCATTCAAAAGACACAGATTCCTCTGTTTGCTAGTTAGGCCTTACGTTACCGCTAAATGTTTCTACGTTACACCGTTACTGAAATATTTGTATACGTTGTAAAACATGGACACAAGTGTTATGTTTGGACATTATTGAGGAACATATGAAAATGTTACCAAAATGTGGGTAATTTATCAGAAGGTTATCACGCGATAGCGAAGTTACTGTCAACAAAGTGTAATCTTAAAAGACACCAATGTATAATCAAAGGATTAACACTGTATTCGGATATAGATACTACCGTATTAATACAAATAAAATGGTTTGTAAATATATCAATTTGTTATTATTTCTTTGACATGAAATGTATTAATCTTTTATTGTGTATAGTTTTCATTTTTTTCTATCATCAAAAGGCATCATTAAAAAGCAAATTATTAAACCTAATATACTGAACAACAAAAGAAACTATCCAGATGTATAACTGGGGTATTTTTTAATAATTTTCTTAAATTTATAAATTCTACTTGTTTTCCTCATACCGCATTACTCTTAAAGGCCTAGATTTTGGCAGTGGGCCAAGGGATTTCTGTCTTCACCAGCACAGTTGGAGGCTAATGACCATCACAGTATGGTTCCAATAAACAAGGGTCATTGTTTACCGGAGAGTCAGTCTACCTTACAAGTGTATCAATTAGTGAGAAAGGGAAACAATATAATTTATTTTAAATTAATGAATAATTGATAACATTTAAAGTTATACCAGTTTCTTTTTGGCATTTCTATGTAAAGAAAAATATTGTTGATCAAACACAATAATAAAATAAAATAATTCATAATAATGAAATAATGAGAGACTTACTTAAAGAAATATGCAAGTTTTTATTTTTTCAAATTCTGTCTGGAGAATTGTAATATTTCAGAAAAATGTGACTTTCACTCATCTAAAGCTGGCAGAATGCTGTAAATAACATTTGTCTAAAATTGAAAACAGTATGTGCATTTCAAAGTTACAAAGCAAAGCATGAAAAAAGTCCCTTTTGGCAACATACTGAAAATGATAGTCGAGTATAGATGGAACACAATAATTTTATATTATACTGTTTGTCAGCACAAAGAACTCATGAAGTTTTCACTATACTTGTGTTTTATCATCATTATTATTTTCAGTATTATTTCTGTATCTTTTATCATCCTAAATGTAATATAATAATAATAATAATGATGATAACAATCATGATTACATTTATAATTATTATTATTATTATTATTATTATAACATTATAGTAATAGTTATTATCATCTATATAATATCAAAATAATAATTATTATTATTATCATTCCACATTCATTGAAGAAAAATTAATTTCTTTCAACTCCACTGCACACATCTTCATGGTCTAGTTGGGGTCCCTGCTGTGCTAATTGCCCTCTAATCAGTTACTGTTACATAATCGCTGATAAGCAGCAGATAAGATGGGAGTTGTATATTGGATTTGGGGGGGGGGGGGGGGGGGGACACTTATATAGTAGTGAATCTAGGCCTTTAAAGAACTTCACGTGTTAAATTAAAAAAATCGATCACCCGTGAAGTCAGTTGTCCCCCAGTAGCCGTTTTGCACAAAACACTTGCACGTTTACTTAACGATTTTCTTTGTGAAATTTTTTAGTAATTGGAAACATTGATGATTGACTCACTGGAAAAACAGCATAAATTCAAAAATTATTGTTGGTTGCATGGCACGACTGACTCAAATTCAGCGCCAGCGCGCAATTGGGATGTTACAATGCAACAGACGCGCAGAGGTTTTCCTATATTTGGTACTGTTTTCTTTGCGCGAGAAAATCGTGCTCTAGACTGCTGTTACCAGTTATGCCATTACATGTAAAGTGACAAGTGATTTACCCCTTTATCATAGAAAAGGGCCATAATATTAAAACACATATTTTTTCATACATAGATTGTACTCTTGATAAAATACAGTAAAATTTTACAATATTTTGGATTACCCTAAATTTTCGCCTTGTTCAAATATTGATGGCGGGTAAAAGTTATATATGATTTTTTAGTCAGAAGCGTCTATCAGATCAGATTTGCTTTATTTGTTTAGAGATTTGAAAGACCTTTACAAAATTATATAGTTTATCAATTTTCTGAAGAAAGTACAAAATACAACCTTTCGAAGATTTAAGCAACTAAATGTCACATTTAAACTTACATTCAGAAGAAGAACTTATGAATACTCTATTGTTGGACTTTCCAAGGAGAACAGTTAAATATCTGTTATGTGCGTTTGCTAGACGAAGGTCATTAACCCATCGTTAATTCAAATCAACTTTCAAATATTTAAAACTACATTATATTTGTTTTCTGTAATTATGTAAATTGTCCATACATTGCTTTTTAGATCAGCAATTTTTATTGTTTTGTAAAAAAGTGACTTATAGGCCCATCGGGCCGGTTTAATTATATTTCATTTGTATGATATTGTTCTGTTTGCTATGATATACAAATGTCACTGTAATAAAAGATTTATTTTTGTAAATTTCACAAAGCGTGATACGCCTCCGGTGTTAACGTCTATTTTGTTACCTACGCGCCAAACAGGCAATAGTTTTTGAGGGGCTGATATTTTTGGGCATTCATGTAAAAAAGTCTTTTGACCTTTTTATTCTTTTGACCTTTTAATCAATTATAATTAAGTGCGAAAATCTATGAAATAAAATATGCATTTCCTCTTAACTGCTTTAAAATATAGTGATGTATTGTCAGATATATAGGCCAGTGCTTCTACAAACTATACAGCGTCTTGTTTTGTCAACAGTTTTTCGAGAATCAATATTGCTAATATTTATTTCATCACAGGCAATATCCAGACCAACAAGATCTTTAGTATCACGCAATAAGGGAACAAACGAAGAACAAATATTCCCCCAAAACACCAACTGTCCAGAAAGTAGGTTACGCATACATAATTATATTTGACACTTTTTACGGAAGACGGTCTCGCAACTTATATCAACCTTTTTGCTTATTCAAGAATACTTTTCATGCCCCTTGAAAAGATGCCAAAAAGAAAGTCAAACTTTGTCTTGCGAAGAAATATTTTACTCCATTCCTTGAATCACATGGAACGTTTGTAAAACCGTCATAATGCGTCCAATGTTTCGTACGATTCTTCTAATCATTATACTTAACAAAACGTGTCGTGTAGCACAGCATTTTTATTACTCAAATTTTGTAAATGAACCAGCTCACAAGTGTTTAAAGCTTAATGAAGGAAATACCTATATTAGAGAGAGGTTTGCTAAATGAAATAAAACAAAAGTGCCAATTAAAACAGTTTTCATTATATGACCTAGCATATAAGGGAAGAGTATAAACATTTAATGTAGATGTAGGAATTTCTAACCAAATTTCGGCGACAAAGGAACACCTATACATTTGCATAACACTGGGGAGATAAATGATTCTCAAATTCCATGGGCTGACGTGAGATCCGGGCAAGTTAGTACTGGGATGATGGCATTAACATCTTAGGATTATTTGAAGTGACAACTACATTCCAATTTGTCGAGGACGAATAAAAGTTAATCTCTAATTGTCATGAACGCGAGAAAATAAATGAGATTTGATGCGGTTTTGATGAAGATAATGCCCCTATAGGATAAAGCAGAATTAAGATGTTAAAACCTATAATGTCTCATTCAATAGTGTGACCCGGTGTCAAGTGAAACAGGTGGGAGAAAATACCACATAATTTGTTCACAATGTAACAACAATCAATGAATAGATGGAAAATCAATTTTATTACTCATTTCACCCCCAGATACCTTTCGAGATGACCACATTTCCTCATTAGCTTATACAAAAATTACCTTCTCTATTGATTGCGAAATGATTTTATATAGCTGGGATTTCCATTACTGTTCAGTGTCTGAAATTCAGACGTCGGGTCTAAATTCTCTTTCACTTAGATTAAACTGTTATGATATTATCAGCATTGGTATTATGCTTGTAATTTTCGTTCGATTGTATATTCAGTACTTTAAACAAATATAAAAATCTTGGTCAAGGATTTAGAATGTTGGCGAATACATGCACATGTATAGGAAGTTATACACAGGGACAAAATAGCCTCATTCAAAGTCACCCATACAATAACTTTCCATAGATATTTGACCCACGAGTTTATGACATTTGCCATTGAAATGTATAAGTAACGAAAGTACAAATTCTTTGTAAGAGTTTGTCTCCGTGTATACATGTTTTACCACGCATACGAGAGAACGTTCAAATGTTGTATCCTGTGTTCAAACAAATCAAACTGAAAGGAAAACAATCATCTTTATTTTCAATAATATATAATTATACACAAATTTGAAACAGAAATACTATGATGTATTCAGCTTCGCTGTGTTATTGTTGTCTTCAACTGTATTCAGTTTTCTTGAAGAAGAGTTATGATGATCATACGTCGGACCCGACGAGGAGGAAAACATTGTGGACGGAAGAAACATAACGTTCTGGTATGACGGATTCTGTAAAAGTCCTTTATAGTACACTGCCAGTGCTTGAGAATCGATGGACGGCGACTGAATGCCACTTGTATATGGGAAAGCAGGATGGATTTCTGGGTTATGGTGATACACTGGTGGGGGTGAAACTGGTGACATTGACGATAGATATGATACCGACGACGACGGCGAAAACGATGAAGATGAGCTGATACTTATGTCACTTGTACTTGAGCTAGATTTTGTTTTCACGCCCTCAACTTTGTCAGTCTCTTTGTTAACATCATCGTTGATTTTGCAAATATTTTGTGAAACAGTATGTTGAGCTGCCAAAAACTGGTTCGGATGAAACAACATTGGTGGATACATTAGCATGTGATTAGAAAGTCTGTGGTCAACAAACATTGGAGAGTGCCACATTGCTTGCTTTGGTGGTGATAGTTCAGCCGAGTCTGAAATATAAAATCGACCTTATGAATAATCAATTCACAGAGTTCCTACAATTAAGCTTCTTACAGATTTGATAAATCTGACAATTATGTTTATCTAGTGGCATTCTTGATCCGAGAGCCACGGCAACAAAGTTAAAGGGCTCTTGGCTGTTACAGAGCTAAAATGACTTAAGTTCATTTATAAATTCTAGATAAATGATAAGCTGTCTCAGAAAAGTATACCTAGTTCGTGAGGTTCTTCAAACCGTCGTTTTCCTTGAGGTGAACAATGACCTTGGTTTGCATCAATTACAACTCCAAATGACGCCATCATTGCTTCTAGAGAACTTCTTAAAGAAAGAAAAAATATATCATTCACAACAAGTACCATTAATAATAGTAATAGTTTGATTTCGATAGTAATATTATCTCAATGATTTTAAAAATATTTTAGCTTGGTAAATGTATGACTCAAAACATAACGTAATCGGCTGTCTCCCTGCTGAATAGTAATATTTTACGAAACTTCATTACTAACGAATCATAAACTTGGGTTATAATAGATCTATAACATTTTTATTTGTTAGTCTACCACGCATTAAGTACATTGTGTATGATATAGGGATTTCTTTGTCAAAAGCTAGCGCATCAGCTTTCAATTGCAAATTGGTCATATTTATTTTTATCATTTTGTCGTTATCAAATTTATAATATTATTGTAAATAATAATGTGATAATTAAGTGTTGTTTAGTGTAATCTATGGACGAGGGAACCCCGACTGAGCTAAAGTTTTCATGAATGAAGCAGAGATAGCGGCAGTTGACCTCTATCTTTTGCGGTAAAGATAAAACCAGTGCGATATCTCAGCCAGGCCATAAGAGGTGTTGAATTCTCACGATTGTTCACACCAAAGAGGTGTGTAGCAGCATGTCGAGATGGCACGAGTTAAAACAGTCTCTTCTTTACAGACCGCTTTTCCCTTTTTTATCTTTTCTTTTGTTTAAAACTTATTGATAGGCATAATCAGTTGTTTCATGTGTGTCACCTTCTTAGATATCAAGGAATAAACACGATAACTGAAGCAGTCACATCAGAGTTCAATTTAATATACCTGCATTTTCCAGCTTCCCTAAACCCTTTGGCAAATGGGTTCCTTGCAATTTTCAATCTTGTAATCTAGATTAAAGAGAAGATAATGTACATATTTTATACTGTTACTTCTTCTGTACATTTTACAACAATAAATTTCAGTTTCTGTGTAATTCATCATTTTTCTCTTAAGGTAGTGGACCCGTACTGACAACTGGCAAAACACGTATTCTTCGTATGCAATCTCTGCACTCCGGGTGTTTTTTTTTACAGGAAACCATCTGCGTGCTGGGCTCTTCTTACGTCCGAAGAATGCCGTATTGTCCGTCGAGAACACGTAATCAGCCGGAAATTGCCTAATATTATTACGAGTCCACTACCTTAAAAATGATTTCTGTAAATGCTTTTTACGTCTCCATGTTATTACAAATGAGTGCTGATGAAGAGAATTCTTTGTTTCAGGGCCGCGGTTTATAAGTTAACATCAAGCCTTACAGTAGTCTACATGTGAAAATACTTGCTGCAAAGTGGACAAACTGATAATGGTGTTCTCCTAATCAAACTTGAGATATAACACAGTTCTTGCGATGTAACAGTGGCTTAAGTACATCTGTGTCAAAGTGATTATAACGAGCATGGGATATCTCCATCACTGATATCCCTAATCTCAAATACTACTTGTGTTAATCCGTTCTGCGCTAAACATCCGCCGTACTATAATTTAAACAATAGCTACTGTTAAAGTATAATCACAGAAGTGGCCTTTGACACCCTATAACTAAGTCTAAGTTTTAACTTTGATTGTAAGCACTTATTTGATAGACAAGCACAGGCTAAATTCAGACAAAGTAGTTTTATCATTGACAACAGTTATTAACTTATTACATTAAAATAAAATTTGGCGATTTGTTAGAACACTGACTCGAGAAGAAGTGAAACTGCTAGTGTATCTAAACCTTCAATATGTGAAAAAGTTAAAACGTGATATAATCACCAAGTAGCTGAAACGTTACATTTGTTACATTTATCCTGAATATAGACCAGATTCAAACTACTTTCAAATTTATTCTTGATGGACGCAAAATTAAGGTTTAGCAATGCCTCATTTGCAATTCTAGTCCGTCAGATAATTATCTATCCTAAATGGAGACATGATGATTAAATTATATATATTACAATACGCTGTAAAACAATCTACACACAATGGGAATTCTAGCAGAACAATTACATTGCCACTGAAATGCGTCAAGTAATAATTAAGCCAATTCAATTTACAGAATTAAGTTGAACTTTAAGGACATTACAAAATACAAATTACTGAAGTCATTGGCATAACATCACGGCAAATTTTAACGCTTTCCGATCACTATATTGCTTTCATGTGACAGTAGCTTATCTCTGAAATTGGTTTGACAATAGAACTATGCTCCGTCAATTAGCATAAATAAGTTTATCTTGTCGTGTATTTGTTTTCTGGAATGGCTTATTTCGGAAAAAAAACACAACAAAATAACAGTTCTCCTGCACGCATTTTTTCAGCTAAAATCTTTTTTAAGTGTTAACACGTCTAGACAGACAGTCTGTTTTAAGGGTCTCTTTTTACTCCATCAGTGTATTTTGGCTCAGCCGTATCTGTAAGGTCGTGTTTGATGTGTGATATCTATCTTTCCTATCAATTAGACAAGAGGTAAGGTTTCGATTACAGAATAGTGTCATATGTATATACAGATTAAAATCATTGCAAGAGAGATATGAAAAAAATCACGCCATTGAATAATGTATATTGTAATGTGCAACAGCCTTGTTTTTCATACACGTATGTTTGCATCATAGGCTGTTCATATAAAAAATGGTATAAGGCAAGTTAATGAACATTTTATTTTATGTAACTATTATTCGGGTCTTATAATCTAAATATGCATAAAAATAATTACAGTATGCTATATTAATGTACCAGATCTCAAAGTGTAACGAAATGATTTGTTTATTCAATATTTCTTTACATCTGCTTAATTCTTAGCACTGTCTGCTAAAATTAATTTTTTTAATAAGTCCCAAAATAACTATTAAAAACTCTTTTTCACAAGTTGCAAATGGATGTTAATATATGATATAGATATTGGACACAAGTCTTTGCGGTTTGAAAGAGAAACTATTAAAAGTAAAAACCCACTAATTTAATAGCGAAATTCCTCATTTCTGAGCAGACCCGACAAAATCCAGGTACTGATTATTCTGGTATCTTACCTCTTGGTTTTGATATGCAGTAACTGCTATAAAAGAGGTTTGCGGGAACGTAACTGTAATTTGAGAATCAGATGTACATGAACTTCCTTTCTCTTGAATCATTATTCGTGGCTGGAACTTCTGCATTGATAATAGTGATATCTGAAAGACGTAAACGGCATAATTATTTCTCTTTTTAAACGTTATATCAGGATTTTTCCGAACGTTTGAATTTCGCAATAACATACGCAATGAACCAACCTCTTACAGAAATAAATAAACAAACAGAATTTGATTTCTTTTGACATGTATACGTGTCAATATATAATGACACATTCAAATTGCACAGACGGCCAATCGGATGAATGTCTTCTTTATCGTAAAGTCATTTTGTACATATACAAATGTTTCAAAAGTGGTCGCAAAAGCCTCAAAGAATGAACTTGTGCAAGATGCAATTATTTTTGGAAAGCAATAAACCTGCCTCTCAAAGAACAAAAATCAACACACACATACGTGCTTTAATATCTCAATTTTAAAAGAAATGACCGTGCTATTCAAACATAAAAACAGTATCTATTGTGGAAAAAATGGTACACGGGCTGCACAACAATAACAGGTTAGTTCAAATGATACACACCCGTCTATGTACATAGTTTGATTAAAAATAAGCAATTTCCGCATGTTTAGTGTTTCAAGTGTCCCATTATATAATTCTGAATCATTCGAACGACATAGTTTTGACTATTGCCTGGCTAAATATTCAATTAATATTTACTATAATGATTATCTAGTTTCCCTTTAGAAAAAAACTTTTAAAACAATATATTATAAGTAAAAAAGTATAAAGTATAAACGTTCACCTGTCCTGTGCTCGGTTTCTCGTGATTGGTAAGTTTGATTTTTTCAAATGAAATAACTTGTGACGTCATATATTCTCCAGTCATTGGAGACTCCGGATGTTCGTAAGTTTGATTCTGCTTTATAGAATCCCCAACACCAGACACCATCCATCGAGAACTGTAAAAGTTTAGAACTTCATTACTTTGTTTCCTTACAAAATTAATTATAGCTAAGTTCTAATTGTATGAGCTGTTTCTTGCCAACTTATCTTTGGTGAGCGTATCTGTATTTGAATAGCCCATTGTTATAAAATCCATAGAAATTCTTTAAACGTATTCTGATAAATGAATCTGTATTTGTTTTTGTCATTCCGGAGTTTATTGAAACTCTGTACCTACCTGTGGATAAACGCATATACATTTGTTTTCGTCCACAGGTATCATATGAAGTGCATGGTAACTCTGTACCTACCTGTGGTAAACATATCACTATTTGATTTTGTCCACAGAGAGTTTATGGAAACTCTGTACCTTCCTGTGGTAAGCGTATTTGTATTTGACGCTGTACCTACATGAGACGTACGTATCTGTATTTGTTGTTTTTGTTCACAGTAAGTTTATGGAAACCCAGTACCTTCCTGTGGTAAGCGTATTTGTATTTGACGCTGTACCTACATGAGACGTACGTATCTGTATTTGTTGTTTTTGTCCACAGTAAGTTTATGGAAACCCAGTACCTTCCTGTGGCAAGCATATTTGTATTTGACGCTGTACCTACATGAGACGTACGTATCTGTATTTGTTGTTTTTGTCCATAGTAAGTTTATGAAAACGCTGTACCTTCCTGTGGCAAACGTATTTGTATTTGTTTTTGTCTGTGAGTTAAAGGAAACGCTGTACCTACATGTGATAGACGTATCTGTTTTTATTTTTGTCCACAGTAAGTTTATGGAAACCATGTACATTGTATCTACATGTGATAGACGTATCTGTTTTTATTTTTGTTCACAGTGAGCTGTACCCACCTGTGGTAACTGTATCTGTATTTGTTTTTGTTCACAATGAGTTTATGGAAACGCTGTACCTACCAGTGGTAAACGTATCACTATTTGTTTTGTCCACGGTGAGTTTATGGAAACGCTGTACCTGTCTACAGTACGCGTATCTGTATTTCTTAATGTCTAAAGTCAGTTTATGGAAACTCTGTACCTACTTGTATAGTGTATCTGTTTTTATTTTGTCCACAGTGAGTTTATGGAAACGCTGTACCTACCTGTGATAAACGTATCTGTATTTGTTTTTATCCACAGGTATAAAGTCCATGGAAACTTTGTATCTAGCGGTCTTTTTTAGACCTGATATTCGTATTCTAACTGCCGGAAACATTCGCCTGGAAGCAGAAATAGAAATAGGATTTTGATTTATATATATCTATTGGTAAAATTTAGCAAAATACATACGCATTTATAATAACAGAAGATGCTGAAGAAGTTTATTTGTAATGTATTGATTGAATCCACTGAAATCGTCAGCAAACCGAAATAAACGAGAAATATATATATATCTGAAGACGTTGCCATGAGTACATCCACATCTAAATGGGAAAACATTTCAATACATTTCAATACATATGTATAATGTTGTTACATATAGAGATATTTTTGAAGCAGCGATATCCGAACTGATAGTTTTATTTTACTGGAGTTGGCTGATGTCTAACATAAAATTTCTGTCATTACATTATAAAAACAAATCTGCGACAATAGGTGCATAATATGTTCCTATGAAAATTACAATTACTTGTCAGAAACTGCATATCGAAGTCTGGAGTAAATGCGGAAAGGACTTGAAACATTTCGTCGAAAGCCTAAATAGTAATAGTTTGTAAAGCTACTGGTAACAAAAAAAAACTATTTAAATTTTTGAAACTAAATGCGAAAACTCAGGATTCACCAAATTTGACAAAAGTTGTTTTTTTATTATTATTAAGGCAGCTAGTCTTATTTTGTAAAGTGAAATACAAAGCAAAATAATTTAGACTTTCTGATTGAAGAAACTTAGTAATTAGTATTTGTTTTTTTTACTTATCCAGGATTTCGCTAGAATTTTTTAAATAAACAAAATATAAAATATTTGTGTCTACTAGAGTTTCATTTGCTGTATCGCAATATCTTTCATGTAGGTTTTAAAAGCAGTAAGACAAGATTTTGAATTAATGGTTGAACAGGATACATCATTTAAACTAGACTTACAAAAAAAGTTATTGTTCTTATTGAGTGATAAAAATTTAAAGAAGGCCTTACTGTTCTAAATTTCAAAGCATTATAAGAATATAAGAATATCATTTTATTAGTTGTTGTTCGTGTAAGAAATTACGATAATTGCTATGGATGTATTTGAAAATCATGCAAATGTTTTCAGCATCGGCAAACTTTTGCTAGACTTCTCTACTAGTATATAATTATGTCATCAGAGAGCATTTTGTCTCAAAATCGCAAATAGCTAAATATGTTTTCTTTGCGTGCTTAACATAATATACAATTTAACAACGACGAAATAAAAGCTGGCATGTCTGTCTCTTTCGATCTTTATATTGCCTTTCTATCAGGGGACTTAATTAGTAAGCTTAACTGTTACACGACTTTGCTTGTCAAATGGCATGCAAATTCTACTGGTCACGTAAAAAAAAATGAACTTTCAAGTAAAAAGTACATGTATTCTGCTTCTGATCTGCATTTCTCGCGAATGAGGTATACTAATTAAGGGGCGATTTTAGTATTTACTCTGGGTTTATAGGATTCACATTTTAAATTTCCGAAATGTTTCACGTTTTACTTAACCTTCAGCCTGCTGGCGACAAGAAGTGTTGCCTTTGCGACTAGTGCAGACCAAGATCAACCCGCAGACAGATACACGTCTGCACTGTTCGCTATTCCGTCAGTACATTTTCAGTGAACACCCCTTTGAATAAGAAGTAGTACTGCCCAAATTGAATGATGGACAAGTCCATTTTAGAAATTTAACAGGTTAAAGGTTAAAGACAGACGTTGTTGTTACGACAGTAATGATCAACAGACTTTTAAACACATTCTTTATACCCATCGAAAATGGAATAATAGGGACATGTAACAATATTTGTCGTATTTATCTCAAAACCCTTAAATGTAACTCATTACCAGCTTAGCGATATTAGTTACGTCACAACCTAGGGCAATGTTGAACCAACAAAATGAAAATTTTGCTAAAATATGACTGCATTATCAGAAGCATTCAACCGATATCCATTGTCTGGCCATTGATTCAACATCAATTAAATTTTAATGATATTTATTATATCCATTTCAGGTCCTCCTTTTCGACTGCCAGTTAAGTTACTTCATAAGTAATAATAAGAAAAGTAATGCTGCTGCTGCTGCTGATGATGATGATGGTTGTGGTCGTGGTGATAATGATGAAGATGACGATGATGATGATGATGATGATGATGATGATAGCAATAATAATAACGAGGATAATATAACTTTGCTATAGCCAGTCTAATATATGGTCCTATAACATAATGTTGTTGTATTTTTTTTAAAGGGAGAAAATGTGTGTAACATAAACTAATGCTTAGTCGCATACACAGTAGTATGAAAGCAATGCGAGTATAATTTTATCTTATGGTAGGGTCGCAGGACCTCCTGTAAAAGGGCAAGCAAAACTAAAGCGTGAATATAGTCAGAACTAAATAATAGTTGTGACGATAGCACTTGGTAGTTTATTAATTACCTTTCCTTATACATGTGTATATATAATGGTTTAGTGTCAACAGAATTTATTGCCTGCATTGACAAAAAGAGCTCGATCATAGTTCTTAATTTTAAACGTTCCAAGTTCTTAATTTTAAACGTTCCAAGTTCTCAGGTAATCAAAACTTACCGTCCAGTTTTTGTTATAATCATCTCAGTTCCCAGAGTATGGAAAGCATGCCATAATTCCGACTGACAAAGTTCTATCTTCAAAACATCTCCTTGTTTCTCTGAAATACAAATAATATTATTCATAATAGTATATTGCGAACATATGTTTAATATAAGTTTCTTTTACTATATTTAAAGCCGTTTAAGATTGTGAAAATAATAGATGAAAAAATACACCATATAATAAAAATAATATTTTGCTGCGTATATATATGATAGCAAATTATTATTATTATTGTGTTGTTGTTGCATATAATTATATTGTTGTAAACAACGCATATGAAATAAACATCATTTAAGAATCTTGAATGTGGAAATTACAGAAAACTATACTGTATAAATAAAGAGAAGGATACGAAACAGAATAACAGGATACTTTGGCTAAAGACTGACCCAAAAATTCCACTGAGCTTTTATGGCGGCAATTCGGGTCATCTCCCATGAATGGGCATATTTCCTCCCCATCTGGACTAAGTTTGCTGTTGTATTTTGCAGCTTTAGATGTCGTCTCCTTCTCTTTCTTCCCTAAAAGCTCGTCAACGGAAAATGCGCGTGCCTTCGCACTAAGCTGGCTCATGTTTTTTTCTTACACTTAACTTTAATTTTTTAGCTGAGTTATAGAAATTAATTACGTATATTTTTAATTAGTGCTTGAATGAGATATTTCGTCTGAATTAATCGTACATCGTAAATTTAAAGGCACAATAAGTTCCACGACTGCTATAAAGTTCCATCTTTAATATTTCAATTTAGAATATCGGTTGTCCCTATTTGGCACTCTGACAGTACTATTAAATATCACAACATTTTCACACCTTGTAAGGTAACCATGTTTTTGTGTCTTGTAACTCACATTTGATAGCGATAGGGAGGGGACTGTGTGAAAACGGCACATTGAGAGAGCCTATCACAAGGACGAATTTGAACTAAGGACACGCAGTCATATGATAACAAATGACAGTAGATAACGTCTTACTATCATTTGCCACTTAAATTTTAGAGTAAAACAATTATATCAAAAATTCACAAGAGAACGTGCAAAGAGGTGTTTAAGTTTGCATATGCATGGAACAAACAAAACCGTTTTTCTTAGACAAATAATAAGTTCAATACTATTTCTATGAACAATATATTAATAGATATTTACAAATATATCACATCATCAGAAGAATAAAAAGAGTGATGACAATTTATATCGCGTTAGCATTTTGACATGCAACAGTAATAGTAGTGTAGTCTTTAGCAGATTTTGACTGCTGTATTTTTTATAACTTTACTTCATAAAAAACACCGTTTCAATAGACATTTTTCCAGCATTTCAGCCGTCCATTGTGAACAACAAAAGGACTACAGTTGGGTCCATGTTCAGAAACTGTTAGATTCAGACTTGAGAATGAAAAATCCTCAATTAACAACAACATTCCTTGTGATCAATTAATACCACTAAATTTTTGCTTCGCTGTCTTTAGCAGACAAGGCACATTCATACTTAGTTTAATTATATTATGCACAGACACTTGGGATATAGAACACTTGATCCCCCTCAAAAAACAAGAACGACAGCAAATTATTTGTAATGTTTTGGTAAAACATCATGCTTTCAATTATTACGCTTTCATTTTAATCAAAATCTACTTGAAATGTGGAAAAATATGCATATGTCATGTTCTTTATCCTCTTCTTGCACCAAAGGCCTTTGCTGAACCCATTCTTGCTTACACAAAATTCTGAATCATGGTGAATATTTTGTTTGAAATTTACAACTCTCTTCAATTAGTCAGTAACTCTCACTCTAGTATTTTAATATGACCATAACCAAGACGTATGGAAATTATAAAACAAAAATATGTTTTTGTGTATTTCTCAATGTCATGAAAGTATTACATAGCCCCTGCATCAAACCCTTCGACCATGAAAATCGTATAGGAAATGATCTAAGAAAATCAGAGCTCACCCACACATGTTACGTTCAGAAATAGGGAAGTTGTCGCCGTTTTTATGGTGGCTACCGATAGCAAATATGTGCTACTCCTCTTCAGAGTCAGTGTCATTTTAGTGTGTATTATTTATTTATTTATTTATTTATTAAAACAGAATCGCATAAATACTAGTATTTGAACAAAAGATTTTTTATTACATATTGCATATATCAAACAGATAACTAAGGGGCCGACCATTTGATATTCAGTTGGGGGTGGGGGAGATTTCTTTTGAAGAAAATATTCTGGCTTCAACATAATGAAAAATATCTGACTCCCAAATCACTGAAAAAAATAATTCTGGCTCCAGGTCAGATTAAAAAAAAGAAGATTATTTCCATAACTCTGAATGCCATGTTCTTTGCTTTTGACTTGAAGATTTAATTAATATTCTATATTTGTGTATGTGTCATTACATTACATTCTTTATTATTAAGGAAGAACAGCCTTTCCATCGATGTTTAAATATTAAACACTGCTGAAGAGTGCAAGATTAATTGAAAGTATTAAAGCTGTAAGTAGTTTGGCTACCGACTAAATAATCTTTTTATTTTTTTTCAATCATTGCACTTATATATTCTGACCATAAGATGTCGATTTTATTGAAACATAGTTCTCAAACAGATAGAAAAAATGAAATATAAATATTTATGATTATTAACTCTTTATAATAAAAAGTCAGTAAAAATACAAACTTTTCTTCAAATAAAAAAAACAGACACTTGATGACAGAAATTTCTTTTTCTTAAAACTCAGGACTAAGATGTAAAAACATGATTATGTCATTTGAACTGTTATGCATACGATATCTTTATGAGATGTTAAGCGTGATATATTCAAAAACATAAACATGGGCATAAACAGGACTATATGTAAAGGACTAAAACTCTACAGCATATATCAAATTGTTTCTAAGAGGTCCTCCGTGGCCAAGTGGTTAAGGTCGCTGACTTCAAATCACTTGCCCCTCACCAATGTGGGTTCGAGCCTCACTCGGGGCATTGAATTCTTCATGTGAGGAAGCTATCCAGCTGGCTTGCGGAAGGTCGGTGGTTCTACCCAGGTGTCCACCTGTATGAAATAATGCACAGAGGGGCATCTGGGGTCTTCCTCCACCATCAAAGCTGGAAAGCCGCCATATGACTATGAGTGTGTCGGTGCGACGTTAAACCCAACAAAAACAACAAATATTGTTTCTTAAGAAGTTGTTTTTCTGCTAGACACTGCTTGATATATATCTGCTTTTTGTACATCGAAGATATTTGGTCTGACTGTGGAATACATTGGGCGTGGTTGTTCAACCTTCAGTATTGATAGATTTATGTATTTCAAAGAGGTTTTCTCACTAACACCATTCCTCCATTCTTCTTCTACTTTGTTGTTGATGGCTTCTATCAGCATAGCTTTGTTGGGGGTAGACTGGAGAATATCGTAGGTTGATGGAAGTTTGCAGTGGTGTAGAAGCTGTCTGGCCCTTGAGAAGATACTGCTTGATTCAATCTGTTTAATTGCAAGCTGTCTCACTGCTATGTTGTACTCTATGGTATCTGGTGTTGCCAGGATGGAATACATAAGATTGAGTAGGTTCTTGTCCAGAATGTTCTTTACTGTTACTATCTTATCAGTGCCCTAGTAGGGCGGTGGTTACAGTGTTTGCTGTTCTATCTGGAGGTAGGGTCTCCGATCCATATGTGAACCTAGGGACACATACGTGGTCCGTAGATGAGCTTTTACTTTCTGGGATACTCTATTCTTTCCATGGCAGCCGGGACCTAGTAGGGAATAAACTGTCTTTCTTCTACATCGATTTTCTCTTGGATGTTAGCTTTACCATCTTTTTTCCTGTTACGCCCAGATGTACAGTTTTGTCGGAAAATTCAATTTCTTTTCCTTGTAACACCGGTTTTTCTATATTTTGTTTGGAATTCTACTGAATGACCGGGCTTTTCGTTGGGCTGATCTTATACCTATTCTTGTTGTTGTATTCTTCTACATTTTGTCCATGTTTCTCAGTTCCCTGTCACTGCTGGATAACAGTGCTAGATCATCTGCGCTTGTAACATGTGGTACCTTCATTAGGCCTATGCGTACACCTTTAAAGTTGTTTTCTAGCTATTTGAGTAGAGGGTTGTTATATCTCTTATAGTGTCCTGCAGAAAGAACTCCTCCTTGCCTCACTCCTTGAAGTGGGGCGGTGGGATATTGGGGAGATGACTACTGCATTTAACTATTGAGATCATATCTGTTAACAGGTCTGTCAGTAGAAGCCAATCAGCACCTTGAATTCCACGGAAATAAAGTTTATGTAGTAAGATTTCATGAGACACAACATCAAACGCTTTCTGTGTGTCAAGGGTGGTTAACAATATCATGTTTTTTGTTTGCTTTTATTTCATGTTGGAATTCTGTGACAAGAAGAGCTGATATCAGACTTGATTTCCCATTAGTAAATCCATACTGTAGTTTGGATTGTATTTTACTAAGAATTTGGTCATGTCTGTCTGCCAGGATATGTTAAAAGTACTTTCAGGACTACTGGTGTAAAGGAGATGCCTTTATAGTGTGCAGGGTCATCAGGTTTGCCTTTCTTGGACACCTATTTTAAGAAAACTTGGGATACATTTGGTTTCAGTGATTCTATTTATCATTTGTTGCAGGGTCTGAACCACTGTATATTCACCGAATTTCAAGTGTTCTGCAGTAATTTTGCTTTTTTATTTCTTGGTAAGTTACTGGCTGCATGCTGTTTTCACTGTTTTCAAATATATGTTGGATTAACTTGATTTCCTCATTGATTTTTTTATATTCTTCAATGAAGTCTTCGTCTGTGAGGGGGGAAGTGGGTTTCCGGAAAGTTTGCCCACGTTTCAGTAATCTTCTCAGGGTCATCAATGGGTTGGCCAGCGATGGTTAAGACTTCAGTTTGTGTTGTTGAGTTTGCTCTCTGTTCTTTTATTAAACTGTAGAATGTTTTATCATCACCTTTTGAGTTCATGAATATTTTTTCTAGTTTCTTAAGTCTTTGCTTGTTGAACACCTGTCGTTGAGCCTTTCTTAGCAACCTTTTTGCTGTGATTATTGCTTGACGCTTTTTATTCTCTGGGTTCTTTGGGCAGCCATCTTTCTTCCATTCCCAATACTAGTATAGCATTTTGATGTTCTTTGAGGCATGTTTTATTGTTTCGTCATAATGTTTGAAGTTCATACGTTTCTTGTTTTTATCTTCTACTCGGCATACTCTTTTACTCTTTTCCTCTGCAGCTGTAAGTGCTTTGTTGAGCTGATTTATTCTGGTTTCAATGTCTGTGTCAGCATTGTTTTTCTTTCAGAAATTCTTTGGTGACTTCTTAGTACATCATTTTGTTGCATTTTTGCCATAGTGGTTTTTTCTGTTTTACCGGGCTCTTCTTGGGACTTTTTTGAATGGTGAGGTTCAAGTGAGCGGTTAGGCGTGTTGAAATATTGATCCGGGTCTACTTTAACTAAGGTTGTAACTTCCTCTGCTTTACTGCTGAGTAAAATGTAATTTACTTCATATTTGTCAAGTCAATTCGCATGAATGAAGGTAAGTTGACCAGATTATCTTACACACATGGTGTTTTCACTGACAAAATTCTTTAACACTTTATCGTGTTCATTCTCTGGGTTTCGCGATAAAGAAGACTTTAGATCACCACAGATGAGAACGCATGAGTATTGGTGAATTTTCGCACTACTTCTGAGAGTTCATCAAGTGTTGATCGAAATTCACCTTTGGTGTTGTTGCCTCTAGATGGCGTGCATTCACTAATTATACAAAGTTCAGGTTCTGTTTGTAATTGAAGAATATTTATTCGTTCTTGTCCATCAGGCTTTTTGGTACACTTAATATTCCAGTCAGTCCTGTATATTATTGCATTTCCACCATATCCTCTTGGGACTTGTATTGGAGAAATATGGTTGTTTTTGTCAACGGCTTTGCTGTGCGCAGTGTAGCTGTCAGAGATTGAGTCCAAGTAATTCAATTCAAAATCAAATATCCAGTGCTCTTGCAGACATATGACATCATGTGTTTGTAAATGTTTCTGTAAGTAGGCATTATTGCTTTTTACATTCTTTATATTTAATGTTGCTATTGATATGTTAAATGTTGTTCTTTTGGGGATTCCAA
This sequence comes from Mercenaria mercenaria, assembly GCF_021730395.1. Taxonomy (NCBI): domain Eukaryota; kingdom Metazoa; phylum Mollusca; class Bivalvia; order Venerida; family Veneridae; genus Mercenaria; species Mercenaria mercenaria. The sequence continues at coordinate 81,881,910 of NC_069364.1, read as the reverse complement.
TCTATTCTTGCGGTTGCTCTGCCGTAGTCTAAAAAATCCTGAGAGTCTCAGCCCTTGATTGGGGGAGTTTTCTACATAAATTGGTTCTTTTGACGCCTCTTTGTCTGTTTAGTTTTTTGTGCTTCATCCCTGTCTGCCCTTGAGTCATGAAATCTAACATTTTTGTAGCAGAGTGAAGGTTTGGCTTCTCTTTAAGTCTTTTCAGTTTTCCTACTAGTGGCTGTCTGGTCACCATTTCAGCCATCGAGGGTGGTTTCTTGTGGACATTGTTCTGCGTTTGTGCAGGAGTTTGTACGTCTGAGTGATTATTTTGACTAAGTTAATCTGCATTAGGAGTTTTAGGTTGTGGTTGCAGATTTTGCGCAGGTGTTTGTTGGATATTAGGGAGTAGGTGTGGTGCTGGCATCTGTGTCACTTGCGGTGGAGGTTGTGAGTTATTTTCGCATGGCATCCTACATGCAAACTGATTATAATTAGGAGATGGTAGAACGTTATTTTTTTGTCAAAATAGGTGAATGATGATATGATAATGGCATCCATCCTTGATTAGTTATCATCTTATTCATCTGTTGTGTAATTTGTTGTTGTTGCAATTTCATCAATCTCTGGGATGTCTCTAACTGTGCCATTCTCGAGTACATTTCCAGGTGATGGGGTTTTTCTAGAATACAGTTTGAATCATGGTAACAAGTGTTCATATGTAATTATCCAAGTGTTTCATTTCTCGTATAGTTCTGGGGATGTCTTGTATGGTTTTTGCCTCAAGTGTCTTTATGATATTAGCTGTATGCTCAGTTTGTTGTTTCATTTCTTATACTTCAACATCAGTCTTTTTTGTTGTTCTTTTGGGTTGCTTTTATTTGGAGTTAGCTCTAGTTGTTTTGTTGTTGTTAGTTTTTATTGTTAGTTTTTCTGCAGTTTTCATCTGCAATTTGTTCCGTTTCATGATTCTCGCCCTGTTCTATAGCCATTGAGATTATTCAGCTGGTCTGTTTGTAATTGTTGTCGAAGGGAGGGTTGTCCTAAATCTTCCTCGGTTACTGGTCTAATTTGTATGCTCATTTGATGGAGTTGCTCTTGACATTCATCTTTATAGTAGCATATTCGTCATTTTCAGGGTTCAGCTAACAGTTAATGTGTTCGTGTCGGGGGGATGAATGCTGTATATTTGGAAGTATTAATTGTCGGCATGATATGCAGTTTTAACATCATAGAATGTCATAAGATCGTCATCAATTTGTTCGCACTTGTTGTGATACCATCTTGAGCAGTTGTCACAGCATATACCTTCTGATGAGACAAAAATCTTGCAATAGAAGCAGAACTCAGGATCCTCTAAATCTTCACCAATGTCATCAAACGTATCTGTTGTGCCAGCTGTTATTTGCCTTTGGTGTTCCAGCTGCTCGACAGCCACACTGGTACTGCTATATGGGGTGTTTGCATTTTCGAGTAGGCAGTGATCAATTATTGCTGTTATATTATGGTCCAGGTTGATCATGGGCGGGTTGCTTTTTACTATTTCCAGTACCTCTGGGAGAATATCGTCTTGGAAAACACTAACATGTCTTCCGTTGATTAAGGGTGAGCACTGGGTATTGTATAGATTTAGAGTAAACTTTAATTTCATTTCCTGTGCTCCATTTTGAAGTTTATTGAAGGCACGTAGTATGTGTTCAGGCTTATTTCCTACTACATCAGTAACTTTTTCTTCTTCAAAAAAAGATGTTATACTTGTCGCATATTGATTTTATACTTGAGCCTAGCAGTTGACTTCTTAAGAGTTCATAACAGCCGGCATTACACTCAGTTTCGATTTGGCGACCACTGTCCTTGGGTATTATATTTATGAAGGGTTTATTACACGCTAATCTTTTCTTTTAAATTGACTTTACAGTGTTAAGTTTGAATTTACGAGTGGAAACGCCCTGTCCTATGTTTTCTGTTTGTACAGAGTGCTCTTCAGTTGAATTTCTTATGGAGATTTCCATGCCATTTAGTCTTCTTTCATATTAAAAGTTAAAATGTTTTCAATAAGAAATAAAATGAGAATGTTACAAGCACACTAAAAGTTGCGTTTTTTTTTTAGTATTTTCTTTACACGTGAACTTTTATATTGCCTTAACATCACCAGACTTCAGACATTAGATATTATCTTTTATTTCAATGCTTTGTGCTTTGTGGAACGTTGTATTTTTGTAACACTTCGATCGGTATAACTAAACTTCAGAATGGGTTTACATATGAGTGTGTACTTATCGATCTTTGAACACCTATGCACTTAGTCAGTTCTTTGATGCACAGGGATATTTTTCTTCAACATAGGCCTACATTAACTGCGGGTAGGTCTATCAGGGGCCATAACTACGTCAAAATAACTACGGCCTCATAACTGTTTTCATAGTGACTGCAAGTTCATATGATTTGATTTATATGATTTATTTAATACTGTTATGGTTCATAAAAAACATATGGAATAAAATACAAAATAATATAAAATGTGAACATGTAACAACCCGGAACACACAAAATTATACAAAGTAACAGGAGAATGAGTAACAATAACATTGTAATCATAATATTTTCTCCCACATTCAAGGATTCCTGACCAAGGCAATTAGCAAAGGTTCAAACCCCTGGAAGAATGACTAGCCTCTAAACAGCCACAACTTGACCACTGAAAAAAAAACAACAACAAATTTATGCATATTAACAAATTTCTAAAGAAGAAATCTAATGAGAGAACATTATCAAAAGTAGTAATTATATCTTTACAAAACAATGCAAGATTTTTTAAAAGTGCTTTGCTTCTACTGCTCATAAGTTCTTCAAATTTCAATGTATTAGGATACCTATAATAATATTGATAAATTTACGTCTACTGTTTACAAAATGTGCAAACTAAAAGAGATAGTGAAATTCCCCACCCAGTTGGTTTAACTACATACATGTAAGTTTCTATCTATATTATTATATTTGTTAAAATATTCTTCAAATACAAATTCTGGCTTAAATATACCATAGTTTAAACATTTGCTCAAAGTTACAATTTTGAATGAACTGACTTGAAATTAACAAAATCAATCGTGCAACATCGAGCATTTCCGTATACTCCGGTAAATACAGACTGTCTATTGCGTAGCATAAAGGCCGAGGTGATCAGATTGTTAACAAAATGTGAAACGCATATCTTTCCTCTTATTTTTATTCTTTTTGGTGTTTTCACAGTTGTCTCCCTTGAATAGGGTGGAGGCGCTGTCAGAAAAGTTGCAGAAGAAATTGGCAAGAGAAGTAAGTTCGATTTATTTCTTTATCGTAATTAAAATTTCTATGTGATAGCAGTAACTAAACGGTCAACACGTAAAAGTTACTTCAGACTCTCTTCTTTATGCTTTTGAGAGGATATTTGCATGTGAACGAACATGTTTCTGAATGAGGCTGACAACTTTCTGAACTTTTTCTGACTCGTATGTTTCATTTATCTGACTAGTGTATAAATATGCATTAGTTTGTTTATCAACCAGTCCTTTTGAATAGTGATGTTATATGGCATATTTTATACATTTCAGTCAATTCCAATTTCATATACTTACTATTCACTGTAACTTGACTCTCTTTTTGTAAACAAAGAGACATTAATCATGAAGAATGCCTTCAGGGAGTGTACACACCCACACATGCTATGTTATGTTGAGTACATATACATTTTAATACTGGATAAATATGTTTTAATGTTATATTAAATAGGGTTTGTAAAATTTCCAATCATTGGCATTTTGGCAACCATTAAATAATTCTGTTTATAGCTATATCATATGTAATTTGAAAGTTTGTAGGTGATGTTGATTACTTAACTGTGATTGTTAAATTGCGACACTAAGCAGTGTTCCCATTCACGTAAAATACTGCGTAAATCATGTAAAAAAGATAAAAATCACGCACATATTTTTTACCCTGTGCGAGATTGCGTGCGCACGAAAATGCCGTGAAGTTATAGGTTAATCTGAAATCCCACACTATGTCCTAAAAATAAACCTACTACGTTCCCGGCAAATCGATTTTCTCAGTGACGTCCTAAAAATGTAGACGGGTTTTATATATTACGCCCTGGGAAATGAATTAGCTCTTTAAAATTTTAACCAATCTAAGTTCTAACTCCCCGTCTGCAAGAACGTCGCAATCCCAAGCTTTACAGCAAATAACAAAATAACGAGTGATACTTCGCAACAATTGAGTAAAGAGTGCCAGCGGCCTACGACAGGCATTACCAGTGCTAAAGTTCAGAAAAGTACCCAAAACGTTTCCAAAATAAGTGGTTGTAAGAGTTTAACTTTAGTATAGAAATTATTATATGATAATTTCCATACCATCAAAAATTTAGATATATCCCCCAGTTTTTATGTCCAGGGGGTAAGTTTACCCTTGAAAAAATACTGAGTGGGAACACTAAGTACTACTGCTAGAATTGAGTTGAATATCACCAACACAGGGCTCAGCCTTAACTTTGAGGCCAATAGGGCAACTTCAGCTATAAATTCACTTACTGGAACCAAATTCTAGTTACCCAGTTAAACCTGTCTTGGTTAACTTTAGATAATGCTTTCAGTGTGGTAAGACTAATAAAGCAATGAAAAGTATCCATAAGCTTTGAAGTGCAACTCCAATGTTGACATCATCTAATTTAGCTTCTTAAAATTATTATACTCCCTCAAATGAAGTTTGGGGGATTTATAGGAGTGAGCTTTTGGTCCATTGGTTTACAAGGGTTCCGGACAATAACTCATAAAAGGCTTGACAAATTTATATAAATTTTGATACACAGGTCACTGGTGTAACATCATAAAATACAGGTCTGATTGGACTTTGTCTACAATTCACCATTTTTTACTTAGTTATGGCCCCTTTCCAACTTAAAATTTGCCATACTTATGGTCTCTGGACAATTACTCATGAAAGGCTTGACAGACTTTCGCCTCAGTCACAATCAAATGCATTTTTTTGTTTCACTTGGGGTCAAAAATAAAAGTTTGTAAAACTCTTTTATTTTGAAATGTTAATTTACCATATACCTTGGTTCTACAAAAACAATGGTAGTTGTCGCTGTCTGATAGTCCGACAATACTTTTTTTTTCGATATAAAGATGAATCTTCAGGGAAAAAATAAAACAGACATGACCATTTTTAAAGGACTGTTTTATTCAAATAACTCTTTAAGACCCAACAAAATTGTTACCACATGATAAGGTACATAAAAGTAATGTAGAAAACCCCAAAAACTAATAAATTACACAAAGATTTGTAGTTATTATCTTCTTTTGAAGTTCAAAATTCTAGAAATTTTTGTTTACTACTTGCTTTCAGTTTTTGCATACCTTTTGAAATGCATTTATTCAACTCAAATATGTTATTTTCGAAAAATTCAGTCATTTCTCTTTAAATAATGGTCTCATTTTTGTGATTACGACTATGTTTGGCAGAGATATCGCAATTTTAAAATGAAAGCCGAAATTTACCCAAAAAGTCTACGGACAAGACATCATCGCCAAGTGCTTTCTACATAGGTTTTAGAAGACAGTCTTTTAGTTCTGTTGAACTTTTTATGTTTAAAATGATCAAGAACAAGTAAATAACAAACAAATTTATGAAAAGAAGTATAATTGACGGTCTTCGGAATGTGTCTTCGAATAATTGAAGGATTTGAACAACTGTGACTAAATCAAAATGTCATTATGTGACAAGTTCTGTGCTATTGCTTACATAAATTAGGACTAATTGTTTTCATATTTCACTATATACTAAAAATAATGATACTTGGAAGGATCCTCACTGAAATAGGCTGTTAAAATTCTCCTTCAGCTTGGTGTCTACGGACAAGACATTTGACCATAATTTCTGTCTAAAAGACAGATAGAGTAATGATGTTTCTGATCAATGCTCATGCATTTAATGGGCTTAAGAACTGACCTTGCAGCCTGTTATGTACACCATTTAGACTATGTTTATTTATCTGTAATAACTTTTAACCTCAACTAAACAAAATAAACCATAATCTTCCTGAAATTGGATGGTGGAAGAAACCACCTGACTAGACTTTGTTGAGGCAAATATATTTACATGCTGTTATCAACCATATCAATCAAGAAATGGTAAAAAAGTATAAACACAAAGTTTAACATGATGAACTCTATATTCATTAAAGTAGAAACATTAAAAAAGTAGGAAGAACTTGTTAAACTTATAGCTCAGAACAACATCTTAAAAAGATTACAACTGTGTCTTAAATGGAAAACTAATGAAACAAACTCCCTTGCTGACTGCTTAAATAGCTGCATGTTGTAAAATACTCATATGACATTTATTCTGTGAGATCCATAACTCATACTAATATTTTAAGTAGTCCTGCAAAATAAAATTTCTGTGAATTTTAACCTGTTTACAGAATAATTAAATGTTCACTGTGATAAGTTTTTATCACTTAGTTTTGAGTCAGCTAATGACTTACATATTATGCTTTTTTCTTAAAATTCCCAAGATACATTCTCTTTTTCTAGCCAGTAATATTTTTGATTAATATTGACCTTTTTCCATTATATAAGATAGTACGACCGGAGACAAAGTTTTTTAACTATCTTTTTATCACATTTACTTCATTTTTTTCATGTTATCACCTAAATTAATATTATTTTCTTGGAAAAATACTGGAACAAATGTTAGTAACTCAAATCGTAAATCAAACTATGATTTCAAAATTCTAGACCTCTGCCTCTGATGCATGTGGGGAAGTTGGCAGTTACTTGCAGAGAACATGTTTGTACAGTACAGAATCAATTAACAATTGTTAAGTTACATAACTGAAATTCTGTTGAAAAAGGGCATTAAACCCCCCAAAAACAAACAAATCTAAATAGCTCTCATTTTTGAAAGGGAGAAAGCTGCAAGGAGACTACGGTAATCACGTAGTAAATTGCTTGTAATTTCTTTTTTAAGATGATTTAAACTGCTTCAATTTTATGTGATTTCAGTCAGTTACAGAATAAAAGTTGATAGGCAGATGAATAGAATGAAATCTTGAAAACCAATCACCATTATATCTTTGCCCTGAACAGCACAGAAATATGCAATCTTGAGTGGATTATAACAAAATGTTTAAGTTGAAAGTGGACAGCCCACACCATGTCTAACAATAGATCCATACTCCACTAGAATATGACCAAATGTCAAATGATTTTGCTTCTATCGTCTCATTCTTTCTGTTTTACTACTAACTTGTAAAAGATTGGGTTTTTTTGCATTTCAGAGTCTCTTGATTTATTTCAAAGAACTGACTTGATATATTTCTAAGGTCCAGTGCTGGTTTTTATTGAAAACAGAAAATATATTGAATAGTATTTGTGCAATGTCTTGTCCGTAGACTCTTCCACTGCATGCCTTGTTTTTGCCATAACAAAGGGAGGGTTAGAAAGAAATGTATTATTCCTTTTTTGATAGCTTTTAACATTTATATAAGTCATGTATAAGATTAAAACATATTCTATATCCATTGTACTTCTCAGATTCAGATTGTACACACAAGAATAAATGGGTAACATTTTGCATTTGGAAGAAGTAAGTTTCATTAGAAATATATTTATTCTATATTTTGTATAAACATTAAGTGTGGTGTATCATTGAAACTTGATAAATAGCTCCAGTATGATTTTATAAATGATATTTGTCAAAAAAACTTAGTTTCTTTTGTGTCTACGGACAAGACATGTGTCTACGGACAAGACATTTTGCAATTCAACAACTATTTATATCTATATAAACCAGCTTAATTCCGTCTAATGTTTATCAACTTAGACACTATCCTAGCAGCTTTCATACCAACAGTGATTAAACTCTAATATTGCATCCTTCACAAAGAAAATAGGTGTCTACGGACAGGACAAAAAAATTGGCGCATTTATCATTGTCTGTTCAGAGTCAAATTTGAGGAGATAAGAAACTTTCACCTGAAAGAATGCTATTATTTTCAGAAGAAGGTAGACTGAAGTTCACACAGAGACAAATAAGACAGTAAAAAAAGAATTATTTTATAATGAAATCACATTATCTGATATGAGGAAGAGCAAAAAGGCAAAATATATAACAAAACGGTCTTGTCAATCTTCAGTACATAACTTCTGTTGTGGGTAACATAGACAGTTGAAATAACTTGCAGCTGAAAGAAGACGAATTTTCCTGTAAACCAAACAGCACAAAAAGGTCTTGCTGGTTCAGGCTTTAATTAAAATGAAGAGACAAAAAGCACATTTTTTAAGGTGAAACAATATAACGCTGAATTTTGGCCTTTTTTCTGTTATTGGACAGCATGGCGTTCGTTTTATATGTACATCAGCTACCTGATAGTAGTTTTACCTGCAATTGGGTAGTGATATGTAACTCCTGAAGTGCTGAAGGCAGAATATATAAACATGCACTTTTAAATTTGGGTGTATAACACAGAGCACCTAAAAAGTATGCATTTGATTGTGACTGAGGCGTTTATTAATTTTTGGTACACAGGTGTAACATCATAAAATACAGTTCATGATTCACTTTGCCTAGTCAACAAACCTCCAACTTAAAATAATTTAATTTGCCACTGTTACACTTTTGTGACTTGTAAGGCCGTATTGTGGTGATATACTTCTGTCACTCCTGTGACAGTTATAGTTTTGTTAGTACAACATTTAAGTACTTCCTTTAATATCTACTCATCACAAAACTTAGTTTTAATTATGAAATGGCATAATTTCATTAACAAAATGGTTAAAGTTAAACTTTCAGTTAGGTACAATATTTGGATTGTGAAATCTGAGTTAAGAGTTTGCTGTAAATAGAGACTTTAAACATGTTAAATGGTGAACTTCCAGTGTCTTTAACAAATATATACAGGTATTATACATTGTACATACTTTTATTTTAGAAGTCAATATGAAGAGTCTGGTGTTACTTCTGTGTAGTGTGATTGGTCTTTCACACTGTGTGTTGATTGAATGGACAGCTAAGGATTATCCTAACCCACAGGATGATCCAGAAGCTTGTGGTAGATATCCAGACAAGCCATCATATGTATGTGATCCAAATGGACTGATCAGCAGAAAAGCAGGTATAGTCCTAAATTTTACATTTGAATTTTTTTTTCTGCAGATTTAATGCCATTTTCATTAGAATTTCAGTTACCGCATATACGGCAGGCAGAAACCTTTGAGGTGTTCCAGAATTATAAATATTTGATCAGTAATATAATTTTTATTATAGCATATAAATTTGGTGTAATATATAATATTGTATTCCTAACCCTCTTCTGGTAACTGACAACTTTCCCAATGAATGTAATAGAGTTTAGGTTATCACAGAGAACACTGGTCTTGCATAAGTGTCAAACTCGTGGTCTGTTGTAGGTACTAAGGTTCAAAGTGCATGGTATCATTTTTAGCTCACCTGTCACATAGTGACAAGGTGAGCTTTTGTGATCACCCTTCGTCCGTCGTCAGTCCGTCCGTCCGTGCGTCAACAATTTCTTGTCTGCACGATAGTGGTTCATTTATGATTTTATTTTAACCAAACTTGCACACAACTTGTATCACCATAAGATCTCTGTTCCTTTCTTGAACTGGCCAGATCCCATTATGGGTTCTAGAGTTATGGCCCCTGAAAGGGCCAAAATTAGCTATTTTGACCTTGTCTGCAAATAGCACCTTTATTTATAATTTGATTTTTACCACCATGGCACACAATCTTTAAAACCATAAGGTCTTGGTTGCTTTCTTGAACTGGCCAGATTCCGTTATGGGTTCCAGAGTTACGGCCCCTGAAAGGGCCAGAATTAGCTATTTTGACCTTGTCTGCACATAGAGCTTCATTTATGATTTTATTTTAACAAAACTTTGCAAATAACTTGAATCACCATAAGATCTGTTGCTTTCTTTGAACTGGCGAGGTTTCTATTATAGGTTCCAGGTTATAGCCCCTGAAGGGCCAGAATTAGCTATTTGACCTTGTCTGCACAATAGCAGCTTCATTTATGATTTGAATTTAATCAAAGTTGCACAAAACTTGTGTCACCATAAGATCTCGGTTCCCTTTTTTTACCGGCCAGATTCCATCATGGGTTCCACAGTTATGGCCCCTGAAAGGTCCAAAATTGGCTATTTTGGCTTTTGCAGCCATATAGAGACTTCATTTATGGTTTTATTTGATACAAACTTCAAAAATATCTTCAGCAACAAGAAATCTTGGGTTCCATGACAAATCAGATCCAATCGTAGATTCCAGAGTTATTTTTTATCTGATTACCTCCCCTGATTGTAATCAAAATGGATTTATATCAGTAAGTACTTATAGGACTTATTTGAAATTTCATTATTGTCATTAGTTGGACTGAGCCAATCAGGGTAGATAACTATGGACTGATTTTATGTCAAATTACCTCCCTTTATTTCAAATTAAACGGTATATCTCCGTAACTAATGAAGATACTGGTCTGAAATTTCATTTATGCCAACAGATTTATTTGGCAGATCCTTCTTTTGTTCACTTACAATAATTTTTTTTTGAAATTTTTTCACTTTTACGTCTCTAAATAGCTTATTTTTAGTAACTTTTTTATTATTGGCCATAGGGAAAACCCGAGGCCACTTTTCTGTGGTACAACATGGATGGTTCCTCCAATTTTTAGGTGTATTTTGACATATCTGTACCTTGTAAGATTTTTTTTTTCTTTTTGGTTAAATTTCTTCCCTTTGTTGTTCTGTCCTTTGGACTTAGATATTTTTTCTGAGGACCTTCTTGTCCTCAAGTGCATTGATAACAGGTGAGCGATATAGGGCCATCATGGCCCTCTTGTTCAATATTGGTATTAACCCTTATTATGCTGGGCACGATTGATTCTGCCTTTGCGACCAGTGTAGAAAGATGTACAAGTTCATTATAGAAATTTAGCAGGTTAAGGGTTAAATACAATGCCAAGCTAAAGGGCATGCCCCTACATGGAAGTGAATTTTGATAATACATGAAAGGTGTATGTTTCTGTTGCATTATGTACAGCTGACACATGAAGCTGCAACACTGTTTTGTTTTGTCTTTACAGCTGACTTTCTAGACCATATACTGCTGAATCTTCAGAATGACACCAAATGTCCATGCTCAACCTACTCCTGTGAGGGAAGACAGCATAGCAAGGGATATATTATGGCTATAGCTCTTGTCGAGAAAATTTATAAACCAGAAAAGTAAACACAATTTGTTTTTTGAATCATTATATTTTTAGCCCACCATCATCAGAAGGTGGGCTATTCAAATCACTCTGCGTCCTTGGTCCGTCGTCCTTCCATCCGTCATTCCGTCCGTCCTTCCGTTAACAATTTCTCGTTATCGCATCTCCTCAGAAACTACCAGGGGGATTTTGACCAAACTTTGTCAGAATGATATATTGGTACCCTAGTTGTGTCCCCCTGAAAATCAGACTGGTTCAACAATTTTTGAATGAGTTATGGCCCTTTGTTTATTTCTATAATTTACATAGATTTATATAGGGAAAAACTTTGAAAATTTTCTTGTCCAAAACCACAGAGCCTAGGGCTTTGATATTTGGTATGAAGCATCATCTAGTGGTCCTCTACCAAGATGATTCAAATTATTTCCCTGGGGTCTAATATGGCCCCGCCCCAGGGGTCACATGGTTTATATAGACTTATATAGGGAAAAACTTTGAAAAACCTCTTGTTCAAAACCACAGGGTCTAGGGCTTTGATATTTTGTATGTGACATCATCTAGTGGTCTTCTACTAAGATTGTTCAAATTATCCCCGTAGGGTCAAATATGGCCCCGCCCCGGGGGTCACATGGTTTACATAGACTTATATAGGGAAAAACTTTGAAAATCTTCTGGTCCAAACCACAAAGCCTAGGGCTTTGGCATTTGTAATGTAGCATCATCTGGTGGTTCTCTACCAAGTTTGTTCAAATTATCCCCGTAGGGTTAAATATGGCCCCGCCCTGGGGGTCACATGGTTTATATAGACTTGTATAGGGAAAAGCTTTTAAAATCTTCTTGTCAATAACCTACAACATTCAGATTTGGACCACATATATGGTTTTGAGTGGCAAGATGAACCTTGACATGAGTTGACCTTGATTTTGACCTAGTGACCTACTTTCACATTTCTGTAGGTACAGCCTTCAAATTTGGACCACATGCATAGTTTTGTGCACTGAAAAAAACGTTGACATTGACCTAGTGACCTACTTTCACATTTTTGAAGGTACAGGCTTCAAATTTGGACCACATGCATAGTTTCATGTTCTGAAATGAAATTTGACCTTGATTTTGACCTAGTGACCTACTTTCACATTTCTCAAGCTACAGCCTTCAAATTTGGACCACATGCATAGTTTTGTGTACCGAAACAAACCTTGACCTTTACATTGACCTAGTGACCTACTTTCACGTTTTTGAAGGTACAGGCTTCAAATTTGGACCATGCATAGTTCTGTGTTCCGAAATAAAATTTGACCTTGATTTTGACCCAGTGACCTACTTTAACATTTCTTGAGCTACAGCCTTCAAATTTGGACAACTTGCATAGTTTTGTGTACCGAAATGAACTTTGACCTTAAGTCTTAAAGATTGACCTAGTGACCTAATTTCACATTTCTGTAGCTACAGGCTTCAAATTTAGACCACATGCATAGGATTGTGTACCGAAACAAACTTTGACATTGACCTAGTGACCTACTTTCACATTTTTGATGGTACCGGCTTTAAACTTGGACCACATGCATAGATTTGTGTTCTGAAATGTAATTTGACCTTGATTTTGGCCTAGTGACCTACTTTCACATTTCTCAAGGTACAGCCTTCAAATTTGGACCACTTGCATAGTTTTGTGTACTGAAATAAACTTTGACCTTAAGATTGACCTAGTGACCTACTTTCACATTTCTCAAACTACAGCCTTCAAACTTGATGCACATGCATAGTTCTGTGTACAAAGAACTTTGTCCTTGAAATTGATCTAGTGACCTACTTTCACATTTCTCAAGCTACAGCTTTCAAATTTGGACCACATGCACAGTGTTGTGTACGGAAATGAAATTTGACTTTGAGCTAGTCATTAAGTCTTGAAATTTGGAACACTCAAAAATGGCACATTGGTGGGCGCCAAGATCACTCTGTGATCTCTTGTTATTTAAGTAATTATTAATAATAAATCCCAAACTGATTTATTGTTGAATAAAATCATTGTTTAGAGTTCAGATGTGAAGGAATTATATCACACGGGCACATAATGTGCATGTAAATGACAATGATTTTATTCAAGAACAAATCAGTGTTTGAGATATATTATTTCGATTCTTACATTTTATCAAGAATTATAAAGTACATCCTTGACGGCATCCACCAAATATTTGCCTGTTTTGTGTTGGTTTCTTTCTAACTGCTGCTATAACATTTGATGCTAAGACTTGAAATGGTTAGTAATATATATCAAATCCCAGATTGTTCAGATGGTTCCGGTTCATTGAACATATGGATCTTTCTTGTTTAAATAGAAATATGTTTTCAGCTATCAGACTTTAAATGTTTTCTTCTCTGAAGCCATAATAGCTAGAGCTTTGATATTTGGCGTGTGATATAATGGTTTGACTCTACCATAATCGTCCAAATACAAATGTAATTGTCCTAAGGTCAAAAATGGCCACACCCTATTGTGTGACATGAATTACTACAGGCTTATATATAAGAAATTTTGAAAATCTTCTTCTCTTAATCCAAAGCTAGAGCCTTGATATTTGGTGTGTGATATCAGGGTTTTACTGTCTACCTTAATTGTTCAAATTATTGCCTGAGATTCAGACGTGTGTGACATGTATATAATATAGGCTAACATAGAAGAAACCTAACTCTGTACTTGTACATTATGCAAACACACTTGAAGCCTTGTACACAGATGAGTGCTTTAGGGTCAATGACCCTCATGTTTTGATATCTGTGCCACTTCTCCTATACCACTGATTGGAATTCAACCAAACCTCACAGGAGTTAACACTGCCAAGACTAGTTGTTATCATTGGGATGTTATGGTTCAGTTATTTTCACTGGAGTTATGGCCCTTAATTTGTGGTATTTTACACTTCCTGCATGTAGTGGGAGACATTATGTCTTTTCTTGAAAAGCAATCTCCAGTGTTTGATTATTATTTAGAATTATCTACAAATTTTGAAATATGCCAAGGGAGCAAACTGCTTAGGAATGGTTTACATTTCAGTGTACAGGATACAGTTGATGGCAGGAAAGGGCTGGTGAATCAGTTTGCCTTTGATTTACTGCGTAAACGTTGGAACACCTGGGACACTTGTGATGAACTTATCATTATTGCTTTCTCAAAGGATGATCGTATAGTGAGTATTTACTACCTTATATAAATGGCTGTTCCAGTTTATGCTATATATCAGATCAATAATCAACACAGGTTTGCTGTGCTTAAGGCAAGACCTAAAAAAAATCTGTGAAAAATTATTTAATTATTGTGAGAAAACTTTTACTTGCAGTTAACAACAGTGTCTGGCAAAACACCCCTGCGGGTGTTGACTGATCCCATCACAAAGGCCATCCAAATTGAATTGGCAAGGTTCTTCAGAGACGATGGTGGAAATGTCGGCCAGGGTCTGCACTACCTAACCATGAATTACAGGTTAGTCAATTACTACTGTAGAGAGAAAGTCACCATATGGCCTATAATTGTGTCAGTGTGATGTTTAACCCAACAAAACAAAACTGTAGAGAGAATTTAAGCCTTTTAAAAAATTCTGAGTCTTTGGTCTAGAGGGATTGTAGTGTTAGAAACAAGAGTTGTGAAACACAAGTTTCTTACTGTTTCTTGTAATCTGATCTTAATATCTTGAGCACCATGCAGGTATGTATCTGCAGTCTTCACACTGCAACATGCTTTTAACAACTCATACAATCCTGTCATTTTCGCTAGGTGAAAATTCAGTTTCAGTTGTATTTTATCTTTGCATTATGTGCTGGCTTCATGTACAGGGTTTCCTTGATGCATTTTTTTGTGCGCTTTATCATACCATATTCCCAAATGACCCTAAAATAATTTTGAATGTGTTACAGATGATGCAAATGAACTTGCAACCAAATTTTTGGTGATGCAAATTTTTGTTCCCAGTCTAGTTAAGTAAGCATGGGTTCGCACATCAGTTCAACTTTGTAACGTTGACAGTGACCAAAGTTTCATTATTGGATACAGTTCAGGGTCTACAATCTGCATACAGTGTAAACCTGTCTATACTAGACTGTGTCGAAACTTTAACAATCCAATACAGATCAATATGACTTGATAAAGCTTAGCATACAACATAATGGCTCAAAAACATGTTTTCTGTTATCTGCTGTAAGCACGAAGGAAGTGCTCTGTGGTCTTTTGTATCCAAGAGGTTCATGCTTAAAGGCATGGCTGTCTTTGCATTGAAAACATTAATTGTAAATTGAAGTCCTGGTCATGTTAGCCAGTTAATTATGATATTTTAAAAACTTTTGACCGGCTAGAATTGAAAATGACCCCAAAGCCAAATATGAAGGGGACATGATGACCCTCTTACAAAATTTCTAAGAGAAAACTCTTGGACATGTGTATGATGACTACGTTCTGGATCATGTACTACCATGTTATAGTTATGGTGTATTTGAGATAATATTTTAGGTGCGTGTTAGATGGCTACAACTACTACTGGATCATGTAAAGCCGTGTTATAGTTATGGTGTATTTGCTATAATATTTCAGACGTGTGTTAGATGGCTACAACTACTACCCGATCATGTACTCGGATGTTGTTCCAGATAGTGCCGCCAATATGATCAAAGTCTCCATCATCACAAGCATCATCACTACAGTTCTACTCAATATATTCTGTTAATTAATGTTTGCTCTTATTGGGAAAAAATCTTAACATATCTACATGGCGCATTTTACAAGATTAAGTATTTTAAAAAGTGAAGGAAAAAACAAGTAGATTTCTTAATGATGAAAACTGAGTAGGATGCAAAATTGAGATCATCCTACAGAACTTAATACTTGCAGGAATAATTTTAACAGCATTCAGATACAGTTCCTTTTTATGTTCAAAGTACTGAGACTAATTAGATTTTGTTAAGTGAAATGTCCCTTCAGGTTACAAAAGGCTTCTGTACAGTTGCTGTCTGATGGTCACTGCTTTTTTGTAAGAGTGTTTTTCCCAATTTTATTGATATTACTTGAAGGTTTTCATTTTAGATAATTTAGTTAAAGACAAGTGAAAGTTTAACCAATGTTTGATAAGTAAAGATAAGTTTTTGTGATTTTACCAGTAGTTTACAAAGGTAAGAACTTACGTATGGATGTCATTTGATTCTGAAATTTCAAAATTTGTTATTAAGATATTGATATTGTTACTGAAAAAGTTCCTGTTTCTTTGATTAAGTTGGGGTTTTGATGTTGTTGTTTTTTTTCACTACAGTAAATGATGAAAAAAGCTAATGACATTTGACAAATATAAATTTATTTGACCTGCATCAGATCTGATCTGTCAAGAGAATCTCAATGCTGTTTATCTTGTATTGATCAGCTAATTTTGTTGTTTTGAGAATCAAAGCTTGTATAGAACCAAGTGTGTGATTTGTGAGTTAAATCAAATTAACACTTGTTTTTTTTTTATACCAAAGATTTTTTTTTAAGTGAACAACTGACTAACTACTTAAAAACTGACTTACTTCTTACTAACTGGTGCTATATCATTACTGTTTTGTTTCAGTGCTAAGGTGTTTTCATTTCATAAGTGGAAAATGTATAAATTGACTATATATTCATTCATTACTTTTGCATATCATATGATTCGGCTTAATGTATACTTGTATATTTAAATCCAAACAAGCTGCTGAAAGGGTAGAAGTATGTGCTTGTAAAAAATCTCACTAGTTACGCTGATTTGGACTTTCCATCAATTCTTACGTGTTTACATCTATCCACAGCTGCAGTTACCAGTATATGATATATATAATAAGCATATCTTTGAGAAATGTCTTAAATACTGGACATCCAGCTGGCTTATGGAAGGTCAGTGGTTCTACCCAGGTACCTGCCCATAATGAAATCATGCCCGGAGGGGCTCATGAGGTCTTCCTCCGTCATCAGAGCTGGACAGTAGCCTTATGACCTATAATTGTGTTGATGCAATGTTAAATCCAACAAAACAAACAAACTGTTAACAAACTTAATAATGATTGCTGATAATAGATGTTGCTACCTGTTTTTAACATTCTGAAAGGCTAATGGACATTGGCAGACTGGCTTTTGACAAAAGTAATTAACTAGAATCATTTTTATAAATGTCTAGATTCAGTATTCTAGGATATGTTTACCCAAGGATTTTTCCCCTTATATTGCAAATAATCAGGGTTGCTATATGATTCATTTACATAGTTATGATGGTAGACGCTCCTTGTGCCAGTTTTATACAAGACATTATATTGTCTCAAAATGCTACATGACTGCAGTCAGTGCTATTTGTATTTTTAACAGTGATCATTGAGAATAAAATTTAATTCATGATATCTATAATGGGGGTATTAGCAGGTAATTTTGCAATTGTGGGAACATAAAGCTTTTGTTATTAGGTGTATTGGATGTTAAAGTTTACAAAATACACTGGATTAATTAAGTTTTAAAGATATTTGTGTGCAATACAAGGTTGCTTAGTAGGAATACAAGACTGTTGTTTATATAATTTTATATGTATATGCATGTATGATTTATTATATTGGAAAGTTTTTAGGGAGTTTGGAGAAATGTTGGCGTTTTTTATTAGCTCACCTGAGCACTAAGTGCTCGGGGTGGGCTATTGTGATCGTTTACTGTCCGGCGTCCGCCGCCTGTCCGTCACACTTTCCTTTAAACAACATCTCCTCTGAAACCATTTGGTGGAAGTTCATGAAACCTGGTCTGGATGTTCATTCGGTGGTCCTCTTCCAAAGTTGTCATGTGGTTCCACTTTGTTGCACATAGGGGCCACCAGGGCTAAAAATAGAAAAATCTTTTAACCTTATAATATGTAATCCTCTACCAAGATTGTTCAAATTATCCTGATTCGTCAAAAAACATGGCCACCAGGGGATGTGGGAATTTTTTCCTATATGTATATATTGGAATCTTCTTGTATGAAACAGCAGGTTCGATTTTGAAATAATTTCACACAAATGGTCCTTGTGTGACTCTATCAAGACTGTTCAAATAATTTTGATTCGTCAAAAAACATGGCTGCCAGGGGGTGAGGTCACTTTTCCCTATATGTGTATAATGGAAACTTCAAAAATCTTGTAGGAAACTGCTGGCCTGATTTTAAAATAATTTCACGTAAATGGTCCTTGAGTGACCCTCTACCAAGGATGTTCAAATAATTCAGATTTGTCGAAAACATTGTTGCCAGTCTTCCCTATATGTGTATATTGTAAACTTTAAAAATGTTCTTGTCAGAAATAGCAGGTCCAATTTTAATATGATTGTCAGAAACTGCTGGCCCTTTACAAAGATTGTACAAATAAACTGTTCCATTATAATTTCATAGACATTTTCCATGCATAATTATCTTCCAAAACTGTTGAAGTAAGCAATGTATCTCAGGTGAGCCAACTAGGGCCACCATGGCCCTCTTGTTCATTCTTTGACCACATTTTACAGAAAATTAGTTCGTTTTTGCTGTACTAGATCCATATTGAACCATACTGAATTGTGTATGATGTCAGCTTTCTGCATGATATTGTTTGGCAATGGGCAGTAGACACCAGTCACAAAAATGGAAAATCTATTCTGGCTTTAAAATGATTCTGACTTACATATTTTGCAGATATAAAGAGAAAACTCTCATGCAGATGTCTAAAGATTCTGAGCACAACCTTACATAAGTTTAGTGAAATGTGGTCTCAGAATGTATTTGTTTGCTGTTTAATGATTTGAGATTATTTAAACATTTTATATGTTTTTTTTTATAAATGTTAGTTTTATTTTATTCACTTTTTACCTGTTTATAACTTGCATGCTTTTGCTTTATCTTGATAACTTTTGTATTGTTGCTGCTCATAGGCTAGGTTTATAATATTTTGATCTTATAAATTTATTGTATCAAAACAGGGTACCCAACTACATATTGGTAAAGTAATTTTACTTTATTTTTGAAAAATAGCTTTGTGTTTACAGATCAAGTGAAATTTTTCCATTTCCTGAAATACAGTCAGTGAGTCTGCTATTAAACATAAAAGGTATACCAATATTGTAGAAAAAAATCCAATGAAAGAGTGATAAAACAAATTTAGATTTTATGTACACACACTGGGAGATTATTTTGTTCATAGTCTGCAGTGCTTTTAGAGTTGTTAAAATCACAAGGTGGAAATTCTGTCAGTTTATACTAAGACTGCTTAACAGGACATTTTCAAGATAATTATCTTTTAAAGGCACTGGCCTCCAGATTTTGGCTAAAGAATGATCTTTTGATATTGAAGTTTGGTCATAATATGAACACAAGTTTTTGTTTCTAAACAATCTTTAAAGTGCTAAATCAAGAAAAAAACAATACCGGTAACCTAGTCAGGAATCGAAACTGGGTGGCTGCGGCAATAAACATTTTTGTGTGATCTTGACCAGTATACCATGGAGGAATACGTATGTAATGGTTGTTAAATATAAAGCTTTATAATTTAATAAGGCATTTTACCTACCCCTTTAAAAATGCTTTTCAATTCAGAATGGAAAAATTAGTAAAAACAACTTATAATCTGGCAGTACCTAAATTTCAAGGCCTTCTTAAAAATATATCAATAATTTTCTGACATTTGAAAATAAATCTTTTTTGGTTGTTCGATCTGGAGGTCAGTGCCTTTAACAAACATTATTAACATTAACTGCCATTCATTTTTGAGCACCAGCTCTATTTTAATATTTCAAAAATTGTAGTTTTCTCATAGTAAAACAATTACCAAAGAAAGAAAGGATGAATTTGTTGTAGTTTTGTAACACAAATAGTATTTATTATGCAGTTTTCACGTCTTATCTGCTTTATATTGTGTATTGTATTGACCCTATGCAATAAAGTATTTTGTTATCAATCTTTTGTGTTTATTTTAGCTTAACTATTCGAAGAAAGTGTAGAGCTATTGTAATCACTTGTTCTCTGCATTATTATGTGTCACAAACTTTTTGTATGCAAGCTTGTATCTCGGTACACACTAATGTGAATGGATTGAAACTTCACACACTTGTTCACTGTGATAATCTGAAAGGCACTGCATAGTTTCCAGAATTGTATTTTACCTGTTTACAAAATTATGCCCCTTTTTCACCCTAGCAATTTTTGGTTCAGTTTTTGTCAAGCCCGCTTGCAGAAAGTGAAGACATAGGCGTCCAAATGGCTGTTTGATGTATGTGAGTTTGTAAGTGCTTGCGTCCATCTTGATTTTTTTGTCTAGACAGTAACTTTGACATGCATAAAGGAATCTGGTTTTATATTTGGCATGAATGTTAACATCCATGAAACAGTGTCATGCGCAAACCCTAGGCCCTCTCAAAAGTCAAGGTTACTCTCAGGGGTCAAAGGTCATGTATGATCTTTGGCCATAACTTGGAATGGACATGCATTGATCAATCTTCTATTTTTTGTCAGATCCCATTTTTGTGGACACCATTTTTTTTTTAGCTCACCTGTCACAAAGTGACAAGGTGAGCTTTTGTGATCGCGCGGTGTCCGTGCGTTCGTCCGTAAACTTTTGCTTGTGACCACTCTAAAGGTCACATTTTTCATGGGATCTGTATGAAAGTTGGTCAGAATGTTCACCTTGATGATATCTAGGTCAAGTTTGAAACTGGGTCACGTGCCATCAAAAACTAGGTCAGTAGGTCTAAAAATAGAAAAACCTTGTGACCTCTCTAGAGGCCATAATTTTCAATGGATCTTCATGAAAATTGGTCAGAATGTTCATCTTGATGATATCTAGGTCAAGTTCGAAACTGGGTCACGTGCGGTCAAAAACTAGGTTAGTAGATCTAAAAATAGAAAAACCTTGTGACCTCTCTAGAGGCCATATATTTCACAAGATCTTCATGAAAATTGGTCAGAAGTTCATCTTGATGATATCTAGGTCAAGTTCGAAACTGGGTCACGTGCGTCAAAAACTAGGTCATAGTCAAAAATAGAAAAACCTTGTGACCTCTCTAAGGCCATATTTTTCATGATCTGTATGAAAGTTGGTCTGAAGTTCATCTTGATGATATCTAGGTCAAGTTCGAAACTGGGTCACGTGCGGTCAAAAACTAGGTCAGTAGGTCAAATAGAAAAACCTTGTGACCTTCTAGAGGCCATATATTTCCAATGATCTTCATGAAATTGGTCGAACGTTCACCTTGATGATATCTAGGTCAAGTTCGAAACTGGGTCACGTGCTTCAAAAACTAGGTCAGTAGGTCAATAATAGAAAAACCTTGTGACCTTTTAAGGCCATATTTTTCAGGATCTGTTGAAAGTTGGTCGAATGTTCATCTTGATGATTTTTAGGTCAAGTTCGAAACTGGGTCACGTGCCTCAAAAACTAGGTCAGTAGGTCTAAAAATAGAAAAACCTTGTGACCTTTTCTAAGGCCATACTTGTGAATGGATCTCATAAAAATTGGTCAGAATGTTCACCTTGATGATATCTAAGTCAAGTTCGAAAGTGGGTCACGTGCATCAAAAAGTAGGTCAGTAGGTCAAATAATGAAAAAACGTTGTGACCTCTCTAGAGGCCATACTTTTAAGGGGATCTATAAAATTGGTCTGAATGTTTACCTTGATGATATCTAGTCAAGTTGAAAGTGGGTCACTGTGATCAAAAAAGTAGGTCAATAGGTCTAAATAGAAAAAACTTGTGACCTCTCTAGAGGCCATACTTTAATGGATCTAATAAAATTGGTCGAATGTTCACTTGATGATATCTAAGTCAAGTTGAAACTGGGTCACGTGCATCAAAAAGTAGGTCAGTAGGTCAAATAATGAAAAAACGTTGTGACCTCTCTAGAGGCCATACTTTCAAGGGGATCTTATGAAAGTTGGTCTGAATGTTTATCTTGATGATATCTAGGTCAAGTTTGAAACTGGGTCACGTGCCCTAAAAAACTAGGTCAATAGGTCAAATAATAGAAAAACCTTGTGACCTCTCTAGAGACCATATTTTTCAATGGATCTTCATGAAAATTGGTCAGAATATTTATCTTTTAATATCTAGGTCAAGTTCAAAACTGGGTCACACGAGCTCAAAAACTAGGTCACTATGTCAAATAATAGAAAAAACAACGTCATACTCAAAACTGGATCATGTGGGAAGAGGTGAGCGATTCAGGACCATCATGGTCCTCTTGTTTATTGAAAGGTCCTCTCGCATTCTTAGCTTATCTGAACCAAGGGTTCAGGATGAGCTATTAGTACAGGTGCATGGTCTGACATCCATAGTCCTGCATCTGTTGTCCACAAAGGGCCTAAGATTTTGCGCACATATCTCAAAAAGTAGTTGACCCAGTATAATGAAACTTTGCAGGAATATTATTCAGCATGTGAAGTTGTCCTTGAAACATCATAAGAACATTATACAGCATGTGAAGTTGTGCACCTGGGACAGAGATATGGCCCTTGATTGTCAAACATGTGCATAAATGGGATACAAGATTGTGTCGCATGTATCTCAAAAGTCATAAAACATTTATTAGGAGATTGTTATATAGCATGAGGTTGTGCACATGTGTTCTGTTTGGGATTTCACCCAGTCAGACAGAGTTACTGTCTTTGACTTAGTGAAAAATACACATAGTGTTTAAAAGTTTGTGTTGCGTATATCTTAAACAAGGAATCGGTAAAACTGAATGATGCTCCCCGATGCATGTGCTTGTCCCTTAAATGTGGTGAATAACGTATTAGAAACCAAAAATAGTGAAAATAAAAAGAAGAAAATCGAATAAAAGGAGATAATTCAAAAACTTAAGGTAGTTATGGTCCATTCTTTGACATTGCACTTCCTGTCAATGGCCTCTATCATTTTATGAAGTTTCAATAAAATGTCATTAATACTTTTCAAGTAATGCTCCAGACAAGCCTTATTTTGTATAATAAAGGGAGATTTTTCAAAAATTAGGTAAGGTAGAGTTATGATTCTTTGACACAGCACTTTGTCTCTATTATTATGTGAAGTTTCGATCAAATGCCATTAATACTTTTCTTCAAGTTATACTCTGGACAAAGTGACAACTATATGCTCTCCCTTTGGGGAGCATAAAAATATACCTACTCGTGAAACCATGTAGGTAAATTATCAAGTATGTGAATTTGTGCATCTGAGTTTTTTTTTATTTACTATTTCCCTTTGTAAGACCAGATTTATGGCCCTGGACTTTAATAGTCAAAAATAAAGTTTCTGCCCCATGTATCTCAAAATGTCATAAAACATTAAAGGATTTGTTTTATAACGTGAAGTTGTGTACCTAGTGTTCACTTTGGGATTTCGCTCAGCTAGGCCAGAGTTATGGTCCTTGACTTGGGGAAAAATACACATGAACATTTTAAAGTTTGTGTTGCAAACATCTTAAAAAATATTTCACCTGGAGTCATGGAACCACGTACAGTGACAGGAAACACATCTAGTTTAAACATCTTGTCATCTGAAAGTACTGGTCAGAATTACTTCAGACAAAAAATCTGTTCAAATTCACCAGTAATAAAAATGTTAAATTCTTCTGTTACGTATTAGGTGAAGACTAAATGGCTAAACTTACTAACAGCTGCTTGAGAACTACTTTATCAATTCTTTCTAAATGAATTTCTATGGTACAATTTCACAGATGGGTCAGAACATTGTTGCACATCCATTTATCAGTTAATCAAGAGGTAATGCTTTTCTCCAAAATACAACTGAACTTGTCGAGACAGCAGGACTGGTGCATTATCATTAAAATGCTTGAATATGGAATTAAGGCCATGATTGGTCAATGGAATTCAAGAAAAATTACATTTTTCGTCCAGTTGGAATATTGAAAGATAACATATTTTATGTTGCTGATAAAGGAGTACTAGTATCATATTCAATTTATTGAAAGATGTTTAAACTAATGTAACTAACGGTGATAGTTGAGTAAAATGCATGTTGTGGGTTCACAGTTTTTCATCATTTTTCAACAGTAACTCTATAACAATAACAGCCAGTAATCTAACCAGTCCTGGATTCTGTACCAGTACATACTTCAGAATCAACATACCGTAACTTCCCCAAATTAATCTGATTTAGAGGTAAAATTGTCTATCTCCTGCCAAATATCACAATATAATAATTTGGCTTCACCAAAACACAAACTTGCAAGCATTCAACTGACAGTCTTCTTCTCTACATAATTTGCTAACTGAGTAGGCAATGATGAATACAGGCTTTGGGTTGTCTTGAAAACATGATTATACATCGATCAAGTTTGGGAAAAATAAATGTAACAGACAAAATATAGCAGAAATTTATTTATTGTATAAAACTATAATAGAATACTTTCAAAACTGGATATCCTAACTGAAGTTCAATGATAAAACAAGTGAAAATTAAATATTAATTAAATATAATACACACAATTATATAATGATTGCATGATTAATAAAATTATAACACAAAAGCATAACTACCTTCTCAAGCATGATTGTTGTAAGCAGCAGTTCACAGTTTAAAAAAGTACATACAATTTATACTAAACCAGTCTTCATTCCTGCCTTCATAATTTATTCTTATTTCACTTCAGGTAAAAGAATTACATACTGACACAGTCCACAGACAGCTGTATGATAAATGTAAACAAACTTGTTACCCTTTAGAAGATAATGGTTAGCTTTTACAAGTTACGGTTAATCTAAATATAGAGACTTGGCCACCTGATTCACCCGAAATATGTAGTGAACCCGGTCTGTAATTAACATACATCTTCAAGTGGGTAATACTTTTGTTTGCCTTACTTTGTTCGCATCTTTTAGACAGATATAAAATATTCTGTTTGTTGTTACAAATGTACTTTGAACTCTTAACAGTGTGTGCTGACTCAACTTATTATTTCTCACTGTAAGAAATTCAATGCTGAAATAGATGCTATTAAATATTGAAGCATAATGTGCAGTAAGGGAAGGAAATTAAATCAATTAAAGTTTAAACATTGTAACACAACACCAACAGAAATAATTTTGTGCAAAGCATGCATGATATTTAAAAAAACAACTATTCTTTACCAGATGTACAAATCAGCAGCAAGATTTTATCACAGAATTACAAGCTAAAAAGCTTCAAACAATGAACAGAAACATTAACAAAAATGAAAATGCACAAACATATATAGGGCATACAAACAACAGGGGACAGGTAACAACACAGATTACTTAACACAAATCAATGTTGAACAAAATCACAGGCAATGTGCTGATATAATTTGATTAATAATAAATGGTCACACAAAAACTTTATTTCATACAAAACAAAAGTAATGATATTCTTATAAAGAAATAATAAAGAGTAAATATTTTCAAAATTCATAGAATACGTAGAAAATCTACAGCAATGTTTGTATTGAATAATTGGGAAAGATATTACCCTCTATACATTATTCAAAAGCAAAATAAACAATCTTTACCCAAATATAACATAATGTATCTAGTTTGTGAAATATTAAAAAGAGCATTATAATTCACATTTTCAGGTTTGTATTTATTTTGCGAAATGTGTTTATGGTGAGGAAAAAACATTTTGGCCTACTTTAGCTTGGTCAAGCTTATATGAACCACTCTCTAGTCTGCTTTCTGGAAAATCCAGTACTGGTGTCATGTGAGGTGTAGTTGTGACCTAAACACCCAGGTTGAGTGGCTGACTCATTTACAACTACACCTACTATTATTGACATATTTTTGTATCAATATGTAAATTTCTAACAACTGTAAACAACAGTGTACTAGATCTAACTTGGTATCAGAATGTATCAATTTTCATCATAGCACTTGCTGAAATTTTTTTGGCTCTACATGATATTTTTTGGCTTAAAACTTTGGCATACCTGTAAGACAAACCATAACATAATATGAATGAAACACAAAATAATGGAACTGGCAGTCATTCAGTATAGGTCTCATACTGCTGTATTAACTTATTCAGTACTAACATAATAAATGATGTCCTCTCTGTACACATACAGTTTTCTTTTCCTTCTAACCGAAATCCTAGAGGAAATCTTGGGGAATATATCTCTGGTGAATGAAACTTTAAAAAAAACCTATAGATATAAAAAGTTCTCTTTAAAATTATGACAGTTTTACAAACTAAGTTAATATACCAGAATGAACAGTTTTTACTCTAGATATGCTACAACGAATACAACAATGTAACATAAAAAATCACAGTTTTATCATAGTCCTGCTATCACAGATTCATTGCATCACAGAATTGCAATAAAACTATAGTATACACAATTTGTAAAAATACAACAAATCATTTTTACTATTTTTATTGAATTTTCAAAAGATGATTTAATATAATTTAGTTAAAACTCATTATGTGAAACATAATTTAGCCTGTATGGTATGGTACAAAATATATAACCTGAATATTTCTTACTCTGTCTTAAATACTAATACTGAAAAGATTGTAGAAAGCACTTGAATCAGTAAAATCTCGCATAAAAAGTATTAAATACTGAGTATAACATGTACACTATCCATGTTAAAATCCTGATAATACATTCTTTAATCCCTTCATGAACTATGCAGGTAAGCCCTGATGAAGTCATTGTAACTGATTTTGCCATCCATGTGTTTATCGTAGTAGGACATCACATGATAGAACTCGTCCTCGTCCAGGTTCACACTGAACAGACGTAGAACGTATCTGAAATCTACTGAGTCTACCATACCACTTCCTAAAGGGTCCAACGCCCGGAACTGACGCCGCATTTCTTTCCAGTTTGAGGAGACTGTGTCTTGAATCCGCATCATGGCACTGAAAAACTGTGTGTTAGTTGAACCAGCGCTCCTCTGTAAGATTCCAAGAAAAGTTCACAACAGTAAGATGAAGCATATTTTTAAACTGCTGTGAATATAAACAAGTTAAAGTTACAATGTTCATGTTTAATTTAAAATTTATTTTGGTCTCAAATTTCCTAAGGTTGCATGTTAGATCTGCTCGAGTAATGTCAAAAGTTGTATACTGGTAACACATTATTTTTGGGGTTTTTTTTTTAGGCCCTATTTATTTTCCCTATCACTGGCATAATAAGAGTTGGGAAGCATCTGCCTACCAGCCTTACAAAGTTTATGAAATAAAATATTATTATGAAATAAATAGAATCCATATAATACAAACATTAACAGTAGTTCAAATATTATGACAAGCAATTTGTTAACCCAAAGCAGTCTCAGTATGCTGTATAATCAAACAAAAAACACCTTCGCTATTTGATGTCACTGACTTGTCCGAGAGTGAAAAGTGACAAGGTTGAGAAATGAAAAATACATTATAATATCTATCTCTGTAAAAGCTGCTAACAGTCATTATGATAAATCTGGACCTGTCAATGAAATTATTTTATCAAAGAAAGAATCAATCTATAAAAGCACACAATTTACCGCAACTTTTGGTGTAGCTATTTTTCTCCTTGCTAGAAGTGACCGTGGCTCATCCTGGGGTTTAAGGTTCAAGATAAAATGGCGTAGAAAATCGGAATAGCAAAATTGGCCATTTTCTTTCAAGTCATATTTTGTTAACAGGTCTAAGAATTCTTGGCTACTCAGATCTACTCCATAGCGAACCAGTATTTCTGAAAGCAAGAAAAATTCAGAATTTCTTAATGACATAGCAGTAACTCCTTTGACAAAATATATTCAATGCAGGTGATTGTAAACACTTTCCACTACAGATCTTGTTATTCATGATGGATATGGTAAAAGTGGTGTTAACTCCATGGATTTATAAGAACAAAACCACTAAAGCACTACCAGTCAAACTAGAACAATATATACCAAGATCTTGTACCTGATTTTATTGACATTAATTATATGTTACATATTTATTACCACTAAAATGCTCATTTAAGTAATCAAATATCCCTTTCATGGTATATTAGGTCAAAAGGTAAGGATATACAACAGGTAGAAGTTCTGATGTGACAGAAATTTAAGAAGTGAAAAGAATTAAATGTGTGTAAACCTTTGAGGTCAACAACATTGATGGTTCCGCAGTTGTCTACATCTTTCTGTCGACACATCTGTTGTATTTGTTTCCAGTTTCTGTATATTGTGTTTTTAACAACATTCTCTGCCACCTCTGCATTGACAAGGGGCGTGGCCATTCTGCTCTGTGACCTTGACATTGCACCGGGACGAATCATGTCAAACTGAAATAAAGAATTTTGTACATACACCATGTCTGAAGTCTCACACTCATATAAATAAGCTAGTAAAATTGCATGTGAAAGCAGGGGAAATCACTTTTAAAGCAAATTAATGGGAACTGTAGATCAACAAACCATTCATACATACTGAAGCACAAAAGTGGGTTATCTTCTTCAGGTCAATGCATTTAACTACTTATTGCTTTAAGGTGACGACATACATCTCTTTCAAAGCTCTTTTTTTCTGGTCTGGACGTTAAAACTGCTTTGTAGTCTAACAACATGTATTTACCATCAAGTCAGAGTCTTTCTTATAATATGCCTTTATATAGGGCAAAATTAAAAATAAAAGCATGAAAATGAAAATTAAAGTCCAGCATACCCTGGTATTTGATCTTCTAAGAGCCATACTATCTGGTCTCCTGCTGGTATTGAGAACTGTATTAGATCTCTGTAATGGGGTAGGGGGAGGTAAACATGAAGGTTTCATCTCACTCGAGAATCGCTTCACAAATTCACGGTAATTTATATTCCCAAACTCATTTATTGACAGTGATGGCCACAGTTTCTCATACTGAAAAAGAAAGAATATAAGAAAACATATGAAACTGTTAGTTGCTGACATCAGAATAAAACAGGTGTTCACATAGAAATTTTCTCCAGTCTAAGTTCATGAACATGTGCAAATACTTATAGGGAAATATGCAATGTCTGACAATATTTCTGTGTAGAAAATGCTTGATGAAAGACTAAACAAGAATGATGTCAACACTGTATGACACATGCTCCCTGAGAATGCTTGATAGATTAATAAAGTCAACAATTTGGAAAATAATTTGACATGAAAGTCTCAACAATATGGACATGTACACTTCATGTTGACAGGCCTCCTAGCAGGCCTGAACAAAAATAAAGGTTTTTATAAAGGCTCCAATCTATGGAAATAAAGGCCTTTTAGTGTAAAATATTAAAAAATAAAGAGTAAATAAAGGCTATTTTTGTCGGAATTCTCGTTGAAAACACCCATGGTCTGGTAAACACTACTGCAAACATCTACATGTATGTGGTCTAGTGAACACAACAGCATTCTGAAAAACTCAAGATGAAAGATACACAAGCAGTATCCTAATAACAACACTTAAAAGGGGGGAAGAAATACAGTAGTATAACCATTACTTGCTTTAAACTGGCACGGCTAGCAGTCAGAACAAAAATATAGGTTCTGAGTGAAAATTACAGGCTATTTGACCATTTTAAAGGTTTTTTTCAGAAGATTTAAAGGTTTTAAAGGTTTGCTCTGAAATTAAAGGTTTTTAAAAGTTTTAAAGGTTTCACTAGGAGGCCTGTGTTGATGAAGTATACAAAGTTTCATTTCAACATGACGGAAACTCCAGGAAGAGTTGAGTATGCCATGATCTGATGTAGCTGCAGTCCAAAAAAGGGTCATACATCCAGAAAAAATAAATGAAAGTCATGACAATATACTCATGTCACATTCAAGCTGACAAAGTATCTAAAGTCTCATTTCAATTAGAGGAGTTGAGTACACAAGGAAGTGTGACAGATGGACTGATGTATGGATGGCTGGACAGTTCAAACAATATATGCCTCCAAGGTCTTTGACATCACAGGCTTAGGAATTAACCCTTAGCCTGCTAAATTTCTATAATGGACTGGTCCATCATTCAATTTGGGCAATACCATTTATTATTCGAAGGGGTGTTTACTGAAAATTTACTGACTGAATAGCGAACAGTGCAGACCATGATCAGACTGCACGGATGTGCAGGCTGATCTTGGTCTGCACTGGTCGCAAAGGCAGAATTACTGCCGCCAGCAGGCAAAGGGTTAAAACTGTTCAACATACACAACTAAAAGTCAAGAGACAGATTACACAAGTCAAAGAGAAGCAGGCTGCTTTCAGTACTTTGATGAATTTTTCAAAGTGGTTTAGAAGTTAATTAAACAGCTAAAAATCAGCAAAGACATAAAAGACATGGAAAGAAGAACATCATGCTGGACACAATTGATCCTGCCTTTGCGACCAGTGTAGATCATGATCAGCCTGCACGTCCGTGCAGTCTGATCATGATCTACACTGTTCGCCATTCAGTCATGCACCTCTTTTAACAGTTAATGGTAATGTCCAAATTGAAAGATGGAGAAGTTCATTATAGAAATTTAGAAAGGTAAGGGTTAATGAATGGCCTTTACATATATATCTTTTGCTTAAAGGAATACTGGTAAGTCAATAAGACTATGAGAGTACAACAGCAATAAGATTTCAAAACAACTGCATGTATATATACCTGTTCATCTGACAGTCGGAAAAGCTGTTTATTGAGAACAGATTTAAAATCATCTTTTGAGACGACCCCCATGTTGGCAAAGTCTGCTTCCTGGAAAGCCTGTGTGAGGTTGTATGGATTAGCCATGACAGCTTCCCGTAGTTTCTCCTCTACTTCATCTATAGCCATCAGATGTGGGGTCTGTGAACGTATTGACTTCTGTAAGGAGGCTAACCATCTCTCAGAGTCCTGTAAGCAGGTAATGTTTAAGTTACCATATGCGCTAAAGACATTATGCTGTTTAAACAAACAAAAGATCTGAATTTGAAAAAGAAAAGCTTTTAATAAAGAAAAGAACATCTTTAAAGACTTTATAAGAAACAGGAAATATATCCCACAAGCTTTATTTCTTTGTATATTCTCAGATACAGTTGAAACCAGTTATCTCAAACTTCAAGGAACCGCGCATTTAAGTTCGAGATAACTGAATATTGACTTTTGTGCATGTGTTTTCCAGATGTGGCTTTGAAATATCTTTTAGATAGCCGAAATTTAGAGATAGGCAAGTTAAAGATATCGTGTTTCAACTGGTTTTCAAGTCTAACACTAAGTTTTATGACACTAAAAAAAGTTCAATGCATAATTCCAGATATTTCGAAACAATCAAAGGCACACACTTTGAAAAAAAACAACTCAGTATTAAACTGCAAGACAAAAACACAGATATATTTCAAAATGTCGAGTTCAGCAAAACTTGAACATTTCAACATTGTCAGAATCAAGTGCCAAAAATCACACAAAACTTCAAAACTGTGCATGACAAAACATAATAAAGCAAAATGTTAAACAACTTTATTATAGCAACTGACAGGTGTATATATATATGTATATAGCCAGACAGGTTGTGCGTACCTTGTTACCCTGTGTAATATAGAAATTCTTTTCATTTTAATACAGATATATTCAAACATAGCATATCTGGAATCTGGGTAAGTTATTTTAAGAAGTGTAAACCACAATTTAGACAAAACTTTCTGATTCATTAAAATAAAAATTGCATAATTCCACCTATGAAAATTATTTGGTGAGCTTAATTTTGAAGACACAACTGTAAACTTATAAAATATTTGTTACATGCCCCAACTTTATGTGTGAAAAGTTAATATATATGCCTTGACTTTATCTATATGTGAAAAGTTATGACTAACATAAAATTTCTTGGCTTTGTCTGTATGTAAAAAGTGATCACTCACATTATATGCTTTGACCTTATCTATCATGTCTATGATACATAAAAGAGATGGCTGATGTTACATGCCTTGGCTTATCTATGATACATGAAAGGGTAGGATTGATGTGACATGCCTTGACTGTATCTATGGTACATGAAAGGTCCTGACTGCAATACATGCCCTCACTTTATCTATGATATGTGAAATGTTCTCACTGAGCATCATGTTTTGTTTCATTGCTAGGTAAACAAGTTATAAACATTTCATTTTTTTAATTATTTTTCAATTAGATACATGATTTGTCTGTTCAAAAACTATATATATTTTTTTTTTACTGATTTTTTTTACCAAATTTAAAGTTTTAAATGTTTTCATTAACTACACAATGAAACACCAAGAAATATTTCCTTCTCGACAAAGATACTGAACCACTTATCCTAACCATCTCCCCTTAATACTGGTCAACAATGACTTAAGTGCTACAAACATAAGTGCTAAACAACCTTCCAATCAACATCTTGTAACTGTTCTCTAAGTTTTGCTCTTCTGTACTGCAAACATGAATTAATTTTTTTGATACTTAGAAATAAATATAACAAGAGCTGTCCATAAGACAGCCAAGCTCGACTATTCGAAATATTGTCCCAGAAGCAGGAAAATATTACCCAAAAAGGTTAAATATCAAAAGAGTTTTAAGTTCAAAAGGGGGAATAATTTGATCAAAATGCATATCAGTTATGGGACTTGCTGCTATCAACTAGTTTTATAATCCCGAAGACACATGTGAAGTTTCAATTCAATATCTGCATTAGTTTTGGAGATAGAAACTTGCATGTAAAACTTTAACCAGAATTTTCAAAGTCCAAAAGGGGGCATAATTTGCCCAAAATACATGCCAGAGTTATGGGACTTGATCCAGTGAGGTTAGTAATTGATCTAGAAAAAGAAAAAATAAGTTTCAAATCTATATGCCTTTTAGTAATAGCTGTATGTACTTGCACGCAAAACTTTAACCAGAATTTGCTAAGTCCAAAAGGGGGCATAATTTGGCCAAAATGAAGGTCAGAGTTATGGGACTTGCTGCTATCAACTAGTTTTATAACCATGAAGATACATGTGAAGTTTCAAATCAATATCTGCATTAGTTTTGGAGATAATGACTTGAATGTAAAACTTTAACCAAAATTTTCTAAGTCTAAAAGGGGGCATAATTTGCTAAAAAAACATGCCAGAGTTATGGGACTTGACCCAGTGAGGTTGGTAATTGATCTAGAAAAAGAAAAAATAAGTTTCAAATCTATATGCCTTTTAGAAATAGCTGTATGTACTTGCACGCAAAACTTTAACCAGAATTTTCTAAGTCCAAAAGGGGGCATAATTTGGCCAAAATGAAGGTCAGAGTTATGGGACTTGCTGCTATCAACTAGTTTTATAACCCCGAAGACACGTGTGAAGTTTCAAATCAATATCTGCATTAGTTTTGGAGATAGTAACTTGCATGTAAAACTTCAACCAAAATTTTCTAAGTCCAAAAGGGGGCATAATTTGCTCAAAATACATGTCAGAGTTATGGGACTTGACCCAGAGAGGTTGGTAATTGACCTAGAAAAAGAAAAAATAAGTTTCAAAGCTATATGCCTTTAATTGATGGCTGTATGTACTTGCATGCAAAAACTTAACCAAGGTGTGACGCCGACGCCGACGCCGACGCCAGGGTGAGTAGAATAGCTAGACTATTCTTCGAATAGTCGAGCTAAAAACCAAGATTGGCAGTTCTGAGTACTCATTATTCTTACAGGTAAAAGTTTGTTCAAAAAGTTTGTAAGTATGGAAAGAATACTGGAAAATATATGTATTATAGCAAAATCTAAAGGCAAAAAGAAAAACTGCAGTTGCAGACATGTATATTTAAACCCGTTTGAAAAACCTGAAACAGTAAAACCTAAGATGCTTTATGGATCACATATCAGTATTTCCTGGACATTCCCTTTTTAAAAGAAAATACTTCTAGGTGACCAATTCTGGTAACTGAACCAACCTTCATTGAAACTGGTAAAAAGATATATAGTAATATAAATTTATAAAACATGTGTTGAAAAACGTAGATTCGGGTGAGGGGGTTTATACACCATTGATAAAATACACTTTAATTCCAATTTTCAATGTTAGTTTATTATGAGATTTTGTCTAGTGATGGAAATAAGTCATCAAAGGTATAATTTCTCTCATTCCTCTGGTCTAAAGTCACTTATAATTATAACTGTAAATATTTCATTTCTTGTTTCTATGATCTGTCATTTTCAAAGTCCGAGCCAAAAGTAAAGAATTCCCCTCCCAAGTTCTGACCTAGGCTTATATACAAAAGCAGGTACCCTCCCATATTTGGAGTGTATCATAGTGATGAAAGACAAAGATTACCCCTAATATTTATGAGGATAACCGTTGACTGATGGTACCATCCCAAATATGGAGCAACCTCTAACTCTAACAGATCAGACATGTTTACGATGGTACATGATGACAACATACCCTGATAAAATGATACACACTCCAGTCCCAAGCAATTTATGAGGTGTAATGGTGAATGACATCTTAGTAGCAGAGGTCAAAGTTTCACATCAGTAGAATCAATTAATAAATCAACTTTAATAAGACTAGCTGCTAAATTTACAACACTCCCCCACCCTTAGCTTCTTATTGTCCCAATTAAGTTTAAACATTAAAATATAAGTGACTACTGAGCCAGACCTTGCTCTCAAATACTATGAAGAAGGTAATAAGAATATGAATACCTAAACTATATTATCACTGAAATTGCTCCGCAATATAAATGATTAAGTGTCATGAATAGTAGCAAACATGCTATACTTTGTGTTTTAATAAAACTCATGATTATAGTTCGAAGAACTATGTGACTAAATACTTCTCAAGTAGTATACATGTAAATGACTATTATACTAATGTATGTATGAAACATTAAAAGTGTAAAAAAAAATCGCCAACTATCCTAGTAAAACACATGTAAAATAAAATCCAGTGTTGAATTCAGTTCATCTATAAGGTGAATATATTTTTGTAAGCACTTTCACACAATGTTTATTTCACTCACACTAAGTCCTGGTGCCTTTATTTATTTTAACATTAACACAGTATGATGATAGAAATATGGCACAATTTGATTAGTTTCATTGATATGGTAGTCGTCTTTACCATTTACTAATGTAAGTCCTGGTGCCTTTAATTTATTTAAATTAATTAGAAAAAAAAGGGAATAGGCACAATGTTGGATTTTATATGGCTATGGTAGTCGTCTCTACCAAAGTTTTAGTCCTGTGTGCCAAGAGCATCTAATTATACAACATATGATTTTAATAAATGGCACAAATTTTCATATCTGAAAATGAAGCCCACAAATAAATCATTTCGATACACCAAGGCTGAATAGGATTATTATTACCAATGCAGCCACTAATTAAATCCATACAAAGAAATTTAATCCATTTGAATACACTTGTGCTGAATGGGATTATTATTACATTGCAGCCACTAATTAAATCCATACAAAGAATAATGTAATGAATAAGTACACACTTATAATCCAGGACGGAATATTAGTTAGCACTTAAAATCCAGAAGGAATATGAACTTAATCCAAAACAATTAACACTTTTAATATTTATAACTATTGTGCACCATGTTGGTATGGTCTGTATTGGGTCCTGTTCTAGAACTTCTCCTCACTTGTTGATGGTACTGTCCAGGCAGGGTTTGGAAGTTTGCTGGAACCCTTTCATTTTTGATTTATGGTTATTTTCCTAAGACTTCACCATGTTTGATTGCCAATGGGTCGTTTTATTTCCATGAAACGGTTTCAATCGTGTCATGATGCACTATTCTTGATTTGCCATTTGGGGAAAGTCTTATCTCATACAAAAGGTCTGTGATCTCCTTGTAATAACTATAGGCCCCTTCCAAATATTAGGGTCAATTTTCTTGTGATTCCTTTATGTCTAGACTTCTCTAAGCACAAAACTAACTGTCCTTTACTAAAATGTGTTTTTTGAAATCCGGGTGTCATAATCACGCTTCTGTCTGACAGCATTCTTTTGCAAATTAGTTCGTGCTATATGATGCGCCTCTGTTAACTTCTCTTGTAGTTGAATGGCATAGTCCACTGAACTTATTTTATTCTCTAAAATGCAGCCAAGTGAAACGTCAACCGGGATAATAGCTTCGCGTCCCATCATTAAATAATTTGGCGTGAATCCGGTCGCCTGGTGGACACATCCTCTGTATGCGGAGGTGATTAAATTAAGATTTTCATCCCAGTTTGTTTGATTGGAGTTTACATAAGTAGATATCATATTTTGCAAAACTTGATTGAATCTCTCTGGTCCACCATTTGCCATTGGCCTATATCCACTAGTCCTAGTTTGATTAATTTCCAAAATCCGACAGACTTCACTGAACAACTTGGATTGGTAATTTGTCCCTTGATCAGAATGTATGTCCAAACACATACCATATCTGGACAAAAATTCATATACAATCTTATGAGCAACGGTACTGCTAGCTGATCTCTGGTTGCATAACACTCAGCCCACTTGGTAATCGTCAATGACCACGATAATGTACCGATTTCCGGATTCTGTCTCATTAAGTGGTCCCATTATGTCTGTTTGTATACGATCCATAGGATTGCCGACTGTGTACTCTGTTAATGGTGCCCTCGGTATGTTTTTCGGCCTTTTTCGGAATGCACACTTTTCACAACTTTTGATATGCAACTGGACGTATTCCTTCATTTTATACCAGTGATATTTGAGATGTAATTTGAATATGTCTTTGAAATTCCTAAATGTGCTCCAGTAATTGAATCATGACAAGATATCAAAAGTTCCTTATATAGTACTCTTGGCACTATCAACAAAAGCCGATGGTCCTTTGCACTGACAATGTACTTTTTAAATAACACTCCATCAATCAGAGTTAACAGGTCATAATTTAGCCAATAATTCCGCACACTTGGTGAATTCCCTGCTACCTTATCTCTCAGGGGTCGTCTGTTTTCTTCAAGCCACTGTATCACAATTCCTAAATCTGGGTCTGCTCTCTGTAATTTGGCCATTTTGACAGGTGAACAATTAACTGTGTTAAACTGTTTGAGACAACCTAAGTTAGATGTTTGCGCTGCATCCTCGGATAATGCAACATGTTCATCCAGTATAGCATTTACGTCCTTGTTCAACACCTCCTCGTTATTGTCACCATAGTTGAAGCTATTTCCACTTTGTACACCATTTAAATCCAGACATATTATGGAATCGAAGCGTTGAACGCGATTTCGGAAGTACTTCCCAGTCTGTTTTAATCCATGGAAAAGTGTATTGAAACAACCTATCAACTTCATGATTTGCAGCTGCATGAGCACAAAAATAACTGCTCCAAAATCCACTATTTTGAGCCTTCACTCGTAATATGACTGGCCTACTCTGATTCCCAATATTAAGTTTTTATCGAATAATGGAACAACGTCATTGAATTGTGCAAAATCTGACCAGGAATCGTGTTTCTTCAAACAAGTCTGACACCCCTTACATGGTAAACTTTCAAGTATTGTATTCCCATCATAGCACTGACACTCTCTGGTTCACATGAAATCTGGACAGGCTATCAGCATTGATATGCTTTTTCCCACTACGATGTTCGATTTTAAAGTTATACTGTGACAAAACCTCTAGCCAGCGCGCCATTTGATCAGTAGGTGACTTAAACGACATAACCACCTTAAACTTGAACAGTCAGTCCTAA
This sequence comes from Mercenaria mercenaria, assembly GCF_021730395.1. NCBI lineage: Eukaryota > Metazoa > Mollusca > Bivalvia > Venerida > Veneridae > Mercenaria > Mercenaria mercenaria. The sequence goes on along the minus strand of NC_069364.1, from coordinate 81,844,096 downwards.
TAAAAATTCTCTACCCAACAGAAAGTGTCTAAACTGGGTTATAAATGTCACTACGCCCAACAGTTCTCTTCTTGTGCACAATAACGTCGTTGTGTTTTGTCAAATGATTTACTCGCAAACATAATTGGTTTTTCAACATAATCCTGAACTGTATCTGACCATTGCATTTGCGACAAGCAAACCCCGCACGAGAAATTGCTACTATCAGTATCCACTATGAATAAGCCTTCTCTTTTGGATATGCTAACACTTCTTCGCTGTCAATGCAGTTTTTAAGTCCATAAAAGCACTATCCTGTTCTGGTCCCCAGATAAACGCTCGACGGCCTCTGTTAAGCGATTAAGTGGTGACGCCCTAGCACTAAATCCCTTGATAAAACGTCTGTAATAACTACAAAAACCTAAAAAACTTCTGAGTTCGGTTAAATTCGCGGCACAGGCCATTCTTTCACAGCTTTAACTTTCTCTTCTGAAGGACGTATTCCAGAACTGTCATTGTGTGACCTAATATATTTATGCGCTTTTGGAGTAGATTGCACTTGCTTGGTTTTAATTTCAAGTTATTTTCCTCAATCTGGTTAAAATTTCATCTAACCTAAACAATGCCTGATCAAACGTTTCGGCAAAAGTACAAATATCATCCATGTAAATAATCATTGTCCGCCATTGTAAGTTCTTAAACACTAATTCCATACACCGCTGAAATGTATGTGGAGCCCTGTAAGGCCCGTGGCATAGTAACGTATTGATACAGACCGCCCCTGCTGGTGCCAAATGCAGTCTTTTCACGATCTCTCTCATCCAATTCTATCTGGTAAAATCCTGACAAAAGATCTAATGAACTGTAATAATTATTTTCCTCCCAAACTTTCTAAACAACTGTCAATTCTCGGCAATGGATAGGCACATTTTTTACTTAGATCATTTAAACCCCTATAATCCACAACGACACGCACTCCTGCCTGCGGGTCCTTTTTCCTTACAAAGCATAAAGGTGCAGACCATGGGCTCTACTTTCTTCAATTATTCCCATTTCAAGTTGTTGTTGAATAATTTTTTCTTCTTGGCCTTCGAACGCTTTTGGCACCCGTCTAGGTGGTATTTTTACAGGTCGAACATTTTCTGCCACCTCAATTGTATGTCGCACTAATGAAGTACGCCCTAAATCTGTGGAGGAACTGGAAAAAAAACATTTTTATGTTTCTCAATAGACACTTCAATGCTTCTTTTGTGACTCATTGAGATTTTCAGAGGATCTATGGTACAAGTCCTTTAACCACTACTCCATTTAGTCATGTCAAATTTAATGTCATTTTCACTTGTTTTGGTATTATTGTCCAATATTTCACAGTCATTTAAATCGACATTTTTCTCTCAATAAATCCTCTTGTTTAGTTTCATGTAAATATCCCAATAATGACCCTTTGATAATTTCACTTTTCTGTTAGAGGTGTTAACTAGTCTAATGGGAATTGAATCACCCTGAATTCTCTTTGGAGCAATGAGCACACTTCCCATCAAAACATTGTTAGCGGTTGTTTATTCTCTGAAGGGTAAAATGATGCCCAATGATGAATAATTGCACCGAAATTTATAGCCTCCCCAGGTATTTACTGTTTCTGAATTCGCTGGAATTGTTACTCTTGACCTTGTGGTCACTTGATGCCCTCAAGGGAACTTTTTCAACTAGAGTTCTACACATTTTCCCATTCAATTTTTAATCCCTTTTTAGCACTAAGTTGGTATCATTTTCATACAAGAAGTCTAATCCAATTAGTCCATCTTCATGAATAGGTGCAATTATACAGTGTAATTAAAAGTTTGACCCGATGCACTAAATGAAAATTCACATTGTCCATCTATGGCTAATAAACCATCATCCGCAACTTCAAGACGTATTGAAGGGTCAACTTTACACAATCAGGTCGCACATCCTCTGGTATTCTATGATATAATGCAGTAGAAAAAATTGTAGTACAGGCACCAGTATCTATGACTAAGTTCGCGCGCACAGTTTGAAAAATATTTACAGGCAATATAATGGAAAACCCCGTTTAGCACCCTACATTAATAGCTTAAATTCGACTTCACTTTTAAAATTGACAAGGGTTGGGGGACCGTTTTAGGGGTCAGCTAGTTTTCCGATGTTCCCTTCCTGAAGGTTTGCCTTCATGGATAGTGACAAACTCTGGCATCTAAAACAGCACACTTTTTTTTGGGCGCTGATTTATTTTTACGATCCGAGGCTGATTCTACTTTTAAAACATTCAGTGGGTTCGCGAGATGATCAATTTTTTTTGCCTATTTGGTTTTCAATCCTAAAAATTCTTGCAGTCTTGTTCTTTTTCGTATTTTCCTGCCCGTGTAAATGTTCCAAATTCTCGCCCCTCTAGTCATCTCTGTGTTTAATATTTTGTCGAAATTTCTTCCTGATCGATAGTTTTGGGGTCCTGCACCCCAATAAACAAACCCGGCCCTGAGTCCTAACCCCCTTTAAGAAAGTCCCAAAAGGTTTATCGTTTCCCTTCTCGTTGTTTGCTGGGGGAAAACCTTTTATTACCAACCTTTAACCTCTCCCCAAAATTAAAACCAACGTTTTTTTTCCCTATTGTTTTTCCCGGTTTTCTAACCGGGAAAAGGGAGGAAGTGGGGGCGCTTTCCAAAAATCGCATCCCCCTAGATTTTTTTATTTGCATAATTTGAAAATTTCTCAGCTCCCACGGGTTTGAAAGCGTATTCCGCACCAAACCGCGAAAGTTTTAAGGCGGAAAAAACGTTCACTTTTCCCCACTTGCCGATCAACCAAATTTTAAAAGGGTGAATAAAAACTCCCCCGGGATTTCCCATAAAAGTAATTTGCGGGAAAGGGGAACCTTTTTTTTATCCGCCTCCTGTTGTTTTTTCTGCCTTGTGTATTGTTTTTTCATTCGAAGCGGTGTCCCTTTCATTGCCCTAAATTTTTATCTGTTTGTCTTTTTTCCATAAAAATGTCATTGTTTCTTTGTGGTAACTGCTAACTAATTCATTCTTTGAAAAGTACTTTCCTGTTCTTTTTGGGTAGTCTCTCATTTAAAGGTCAAGTTTAAACTTCTCCCGTTTTTAAGTTTTGTCTTAAAAGTTCAATTCGCAATAATGTTATGCTATCACGTTTTCATTTGTGACAGAATCTTTTTTTCGTGTTGCTTTTTGGGGTCCCATAATTTCATTTAATTTGTCACCACAAAATTTTTGAATAGAAAATATGCCCCAAATTTCTTAAAAGGGTAAGTCCTTTCCGTCGCTGCCACCAGTGTTGAAAAAAATGATTCGGGTGAGGGGGTTTATACACCATTATAAAATAACTTTAATTCCAATTTTCAATGTTGTTTATTTTGAGATTTTGTCTAGTGATGGAAAAAAAGTCTCAAAGGAAATTTCTTCATTCCTTGGTTAAAGTCCCAAAAAATTTAAAAAGTAAATATTTCATTTTCGTTTTTTATGATCTGTCTTTTTCAAAGTCCGGCCAAAAAATTAAAGAATCCCCCCAATTCTGACCTAGGCTTAATACAAAGCAGGTACCCTCCCCAATTGGGTGTATCAAATATGAAAGACAAAGATTTTCCCCCAATATTTAGAGGGTAAAAAGTTTTTCTGATGGTACCACCCAAATATGGGGCAACCTCAACTCAACAATCAGCATGTTTTCGATGGACATGAACAAATACCCCGATAAAAGAAACACTCCCGTCCCAAGCAATTTATGAGGGTAACTGGTAATGACCTCTAGTGCAGGGCAAATTTTTACATCAAAAATCAAATTTAAAAAATCAACTTTAAAAGACTAGTCTAAATTTACAACACATATCTCTTTTTTTGGAATTAAGTCCCCTTTGTATTCCCCTATCACAAACCAACAAATTGTATTCCCACATCTTTTACCCATACAGTTAAATACAAAAAGAAAAAGGTTTTCCCCAAAAAAAGATTATTTCAATTTGGTAGCCCAAAGGAGATTTTTCGGTTAATTGAAAAAAATTTGGAACGGAAAAGTTTTCCTCTTTTTGGCATGGTGAACGCGAGGGGAAAAGACAAATTTTTTCTCTTCCCCCGTCACATTTTTAACAGGCACGACAAACTTCCATTTGGGGGTCTGTCAACTTGAAAAAGAACAAGTCGGAGACGTCTGAAGTCAGCAGTGTAACCGACTACTGCCCCCCTTTTCAAATGCACCAATCCTGAAACAGATTTAAAAATAACCCCCTTTGCCTGCTAAATTTCTATAATGGGTTGGGCCATCATTCAATTTGGGCAATATCATTTATTATTCGAAGGGGTGTTTACTGAAAATTTACTGACTGAATAGCGAACAGTGCAGACCATGATCAGACTGCACGGATGTGCAGGCTGATCTTGGTCTGCACTGGTCGCAAAGGCAGAATTACTGCCGCCAGCAGGCAAAGGGTTAAGTCTAAAGAAAGATGAAAAGTGCATTTCAAAGTATTATGTCCCTTGCAAGAAGAATAAAGTGTTTGATTTGACAGAACAACTTCAAGATCATTGAAAAGAACACATTTCCAAACTATCTGTTTACTGTTCCTAAAATAAACATTCATAATCTAAAATTTCTTTACAATTATAATGCTTAATTTTGATCCAAGGCCACTTTGTGTATATACAGATGCCTCAAGTAAAAAAATATGAGTTAATGGCAAAAGTTGCAATTATCAGTTTGAAAACTACAAGAATATTAACACTTAATGTATAAAATTTGATTCATTGATATTCATGGAAGAGGTAATCCAGGACATAAATCCAAATGAATAAGTAAATTTGCTATTCCTTTTATATTCAAAAGCTGTTAACCAGAAATTCATATTCCTACGAAAAAGCCGTTTTGGTTAAAACCATGAAATTTTGTGCGATTTCAGAGTATTCAATGCTCTAAAGTGTATTAAAACATTTTAACTTTAATGACAATATTTACCCTTTCTAAAACTTCCACTTGTGATGCTACAAGTTCTCGCAATCTGTGCTCCGCCTCCTGGTTAGTTAAATTTGGCTGTTCCTCTATTTGAACATCTCCCTTTCGTTGACCATAACTTGATTTACGACCCTCCTCAAAAGCTGCCAGGAATTGTTCATAGTTCAGTCTACTTTTGCGCGTAGTGAGACCACACCTTTCATAAAAAAAATATAGTATGCAAGAATCTTTAATTCTGTCGTAAGTGCATTTGTGAACCCTATACACAGTTTTTAAATTTTCTTATGCCACATTTATTCTGATACGCAGTTTGAAAACAAAACTCTTTCTTCAATTTGTAGAATATCCGGAGATTCCCAAATGGTATTTAATGAACATGAAAATGTTTACAGTACATGAAAGCTGATCAAGCAACATAGTCAAACCTGTGTTTAACAACCCCCTGTGAACAGGAAAAACAAAAATCAAAAGATCTTATTTGCTATTATAGGCCTTGACCCGTGAAAAAAAACCTCCCAGCTAACAAAGACGTTTTAGGCCCTTTGGAGTGAGGTCTTTATATACATCTTTTATAGAATAAAGTTGAACTTCGTTCACCCTTTGCTTAAACTCATTGTCAGGTCCCAGCAAAATCCCTATATAATGAATAATTTTCTATGGCTCGAACAACCAATAACTCGAACAAATCCTGTGGAGTTTGAGTGAACAAAGTTTGATCGTATTGTGAAAATATAGCATCAAAAGACATTCATCTGCAGGAAATTTAATTGCCAATGCATGAAGTTATTTTGACTCAATATCAAAATAATATTACAAAGTATGTTATGATCTGTTGACTAAAGTGAAAAGCAATGCCATTTTCATTTGGAGTAGCTTCTAATGTTTTGATGAATCCTTTAATTACCTGTCAAGGAGTGTAAAGAACTGGTCATCATCCAAGAATAGATTGAAGTCAATGAGAACTTTCTGTACTTCACTAATAGAGAGTGAACCTCGTTTTTCTGTATCATACTTCCTGAAGGCTTTGTTAAAATCATCATAGTTATCACGGATCTTGTCCCTAGAAAGAAATAAGGTCATACTTATTTTCAGAACAAAACAAAGATTTAAGGTAAAGGAAGATACATACTGCTACTTACAAAAAAAGGTAAAAAGTGCAAATGAGAAGTGCATAGACCTCAATCTGACTGCCTTATGCTATTATGAAATGCAATGACTACAGAATATTCTCTCATTATCGACACCATAATTATTCTGAGACATTTGTAACACACTGTCATCAATATCTGGGCAGAGTGAATATTTCAAGTCAGAAATAATTCAGAATGTTGTGTTCTTGTATAACATGGCTATTCTGGGTAGCGTATATTGATCAAATTTATTTAGCTATGTTCAAGTATATATAGTTATTTTGACATTTTGGAAGAAAAACAACAAGTTGCACACTTTTAATAATGAACTTCCTCAAATCTTCACTATTATTCATGAATATTCAGTAAATTAAGGTATATTGGAAGTTCTGGCTACTGACAGTATCTGTCAATATCAAACAACCTTACTTTACACAAGAGGAATAACGCTTTGTTAGAGCTATTTTTATCCTCACTTTAGTGCTTGTTCTACATCTTCAACAGTCATAAAGCCAGTACGGTTAGCCTGTAACTGTGTAATTCTTTCATGCTTCTGTTGCTGCTCTTCATTGTGATCCTCGAGGAACTGTCGGCTGTGGTCAATTATCTTAGAACTCATTCCAAACAAGTCCCCTGGTGTAAACTCAGACGCACCTATCTTCTGCAGGAATGCATCATGGGTAATATACCCTACATTTTCTGGATCAAACCTGTCAGAAAAAAACAGAAAATGGTACTGCCATACTTTCAAGCACTACAAGATTAAATTTATGATTTCAAATATGAAATATAGGAAAAGCCGGTTTGACATCTTAAGTACATGTATCAGTAAGTTGAGAATTAAGTAAGCTGACAATCGAAAAAAAAAACGTTAGTTTCAAATCTTTATTTTGTCAAGCTTTGAATAACTAGAAGATGCTTTTGTAAAAAAGCGCATGTCTCCCCAAATGCAAAGTCATATAGGCAAGAAGTCAATAGGGGTCAGGAGCGAAAGTCAAAGAGACACTGATGGTTGGCTGCAATAGGGATCATCTACTTGGCATGTCCAATCATCCCGCTAAGTTTCAACACTCTTGGCCTAGTGGTTCTCAAGTCACTGTTCAGGCTCCTGTGACCTTGACCTTTGATCAAGTGACCCCAAAATAAATAGGGGTCATCTACTCTGCATGTCCAATCATCCTATTAAGTTTCAACATTCTAGGTCAAGTGGTTCTCAAGTTATTTTCCAGATGATTTTACATGAACAGACCCCTGTGACCTTGACCTTTAATAGACTGACCTGAAAATCAATAGGGGTCATCTACTCTGCATGTTCAATCATCCTATGAAGTTTCAACATTCTGGGTCAAGTAGTTCTCAAGTTATTGATCTGAAATTGTTTTCCATGTTCAGGCTCCTGCGACATTGACCTTTAACACAGTGACCCCAAAATCGATAGGGGTCATCTACTCTGCATGTTCAATCATCCTATGAAGTTTCAACATTCTGGATCAAGAGGTTCTCAAGTTATTGATCGGAAATTGTTATCAATATTCAGGCCCCTGTGACCTTGACCTTTAACGGAGTGACCCCAAAAACAATAGGTGTCATTTACTCTGCATGATCAATCACCCTATGAAGTTTCAACATTCTGGGTCAAGTTGTTCTCAAGTAACTGACCGGAAACGGTTTTCCATGTTCAGGTCCGTGACCTTGACCTTTAATAGAGTGACCCCAAAATTAATTGGGGTCATTTACTCTGCATGTCCAATTATCCTATAAAGTTTTAACATTCTGGGTCAAGTGGTTCTCAAGTTATTGATCGGAAATGGTTTTCCATGTTCAGCCCCTGTGACCTTAACCTTTAACAGAGTGACCCCAAAATCGATAGGGGTCATCTACTCTGCATGACCAATCATCCTATGATGTTTCAACATTCTGGGTCAAGTGGTTCTCAAGTTACTGACCGGGAACGGTTTTCCATGTTCAGGCCCCTGTGACCTTGACCTTTAATAGAGTGACCCCAAAATTAATTGGGGTCAATTATCCTATAAAGTTTTAACATTCTGGGTCAAGTGGTTCTCAAGTTATTGATCGGAAACGGTTTTCCATGTTCAGCACTGACCTTAACCTTTAACAGAGTGACCCCAAAATCGATAGGGGTCATCTACTCTGCATGACCAATCATCCTTTCAAGTTGCAACATTCTGGGTCAAGTGGTTCTCAAGTTACTGACCGGAAATGGTTTTCAATGTTCAGGCCCCTGTAACCTTGACCTTTAATGGAGTGACTCCAAAAACGATAGGGGTCATCTACTCTACATGACCATTCATCCTATGAAGTTTCAACATTCTGGGTCAAGTGGTTCTCTAGTTATTGATCGGAAATTGTTTTCAATGTTCAGGCCCCTGTGACCTTGACCTTTGATAGAGTGACCCCAAAAACTATAGGGGTCGTCTAATCCAGCAGCCCTACAACCCTATGAAGTTTGAAGGTTCTAGATCAAATGGTTCTCCAGTTATTGATCGGAAATGAAGTGTGACATTCGGACAGACAGGGCAAAAACAATATGTCTCCCCCAGAGTGGGGGAGACATAATGATATCAATGCAGACAAAATTTCCCACACAGAAATGGTTAGTTAAAATCTACAAAGACAAAATTATGGAACATTCAATCTGACAGTCATTTCAATAGGATATATGTTTACTTACATAAGCCACAATTTCTGGAACTCTGTGTCAGGTACTGGCATGACAAACATTAACAACAACTGTCGTAAATCTCTGCGCTTCAGTACACCACTAGATTTGTTTGTACCTATTTTGATGAAAGCCTGCATAGAGAAAATTTACATGAATGATTAAGATTAAAAATACTGATTCTGCTAACAGAACTGACTTTTGACATATCTGTAACAAAGAGCATTTATTTTTACAGTTTAGTTCCAAAAAATGACAAAAAGACAATCTATCATTTGTTTTTAAGAATGATGGATTGATTAATTACCACTATTCTAAGCAAATAATGGTGTATTCAATTAATGCAAGTACACTGCTTTCAAATACTTCACTTTTTAAAGACATAAAATTATATATATATTCTCTGTCATTACAGAAACAGAAACAAACCTGAGACAAATCTTTGAACTGTTGATGAGCTTTTCTCTTTATTATATCAAACGCATCTCCCGCAGTCATTTCTGGTGTCGGTTGTGTTTCATTAAATCTGAAATTTTTTTACATTCAAATCATCTCAAATACTAAAAATCAATGTCAAGAGTTCAATTTTTAAACAAAGAATTGCCCTATTTCCTCAATACTTAGAACAAGTGAATGAAAATGCAATACAAAGTCACCTGCAGGAAGGCACCTAAATTTCTTTACTGCAGAATACAATAATGAACTAATATCTGTCAATGATGTATTAGAAACAATATTGTACTATATATACACAATATTTTATAACAAAACACTTGGATTAAAATATGCATATACAAAAACCTACAGCTGTTAATTCTATATAAGTCCACATAAAACTCTTTACCAGGTAGAGATAGGTCAAAATACACCTAAAAATTGGATGTAACATGCATGTTGTACCACAGAAAAGTAGTAAGTTATCTATAGTAACAACAAAGGGAAATTAATCCTAAAAACAAAAAAATCTATACAATATAAGTCGACCCAAAACTAGAGATAGGTCAAAATACACCTTAAAATTGGATACAACATGCATGTTGTACCACAGAAAAGTGGCCTCAATTCGTCCCTACTGCCAGTAATAAAAAAGTTACAATATAAACTATTGATAGCAAAACAAAGGGAAGTAATTCTAAAAACAAGGGTGCCTCATGGTGGTGAACATTTGTGCCAAGTTACATCAAAATTCCTCCATGCATGAAGAAGAAATGCTCCAGACAGTCGCTCCTGAATTTTAACTTTGACCTCAGTGTGACCTTGACCTTAGACTTAGGGACCTGGTTCTTGCACATGAAAAATCCATCTCATGGTGCCGAACATTTGTGCAAAGTTACATCAAAATCCCTCCATGCATGAAGAAGAAATGCTCCGGACAAAGTCATTCTTGTAACAGATCTTTGGCCTCTAAGTGTACCTGGGGACCTCAGGTTCTTGTGCATGACACTCAGTCTCATGGTGGTGAACATTTGTGCCAAGTAATATTAAAATCCCTTTAAAGACTGTTGGTTACAGACTGGACAGGAAAAAAGCCTTTTGGCCTTTGACTTCCAAGTGTGATTTTGACCTTTCAGCTAAGGGCCAGGTTTTGCGCATAACACATTGTCTTTTACACATTAATTTTATCAAATCTGAAACTCTTTTTCACAACTGGTTAACAAGAAGTAGACTAAATACCTATGCACTGATTTAAGCCATTTATGTCCCTCAACAGTGTCCCGCACTTCAAATCTGTCCAAGAATTCAGGGTAAGTTATTTTGGAACTTTTTGTAATTCCATGTTTATTGCAAAATGCGTCAAATTGTTCATCAGTTAGAAAACACATAAATGAGTCCAGGAGGCGACGCATGCTGTCCTTTGTTAAAGCTCCTTTATGATTATCGTCAAACTTATAGAAAGCACTTCGCAAATTCTGAAATGAAAAAAGGGAAAAAGTTATAGATTAACACTGACTTTTGTCAATACTGGCCCTTTTATTAAAACTCCTAGTGTTGACTTTCCATACTCTAACTTTTTAATGAGTAACTTCATTTTATCTTCTTAATCATTAACTAATGTAGAGAGCTGAACAAGTAAAAACAAGAGCTGTCGGAGGACAGCAACGCTCGACTATTTAACAGCCTTGTCGCTTGAATGAATAAGAAAGTCGAAAAAGGGGCATAATTCAGTAAAAAAGTAAAATAGGGTTATGGAACCTGCATAGTGCTTATCAGCTCATGACAGTGGACTGTGAGTGTATGAAGTTTCAATCCATTCCCATTAGTGGGTACTGAGATACCAGCTTACATGTAAGAATTTAACCCAAAAACTCCTAAGTTGAAAAAGGGGCATAATTTTGTAAAATGCAAAGTTGAGTTATTGACCCTTTGCACTGCATGTCATATCCTGACAGTGAACTAGTGTGTGAAGTTTCAATCCTTTCCCATTAGTGGATACTGAGATACCAGCTTACATACAAAAACTTAACCAAAAATTTCTATGTTGAAAAAGGGGCATAATTTTGTAAAAAAGCAAAATAAAGTTATGGGACCTGCTTTGTGCATGTCAGATCATGACAGTGAACAAGTGTGTGAAGTTTCAATCCATTCCCATTAGTGAGTACTGAGATACCAGCTTACATACAAAACCTTAACCAAAAAATTCTAAGTCGAAAAAGGGGCATAATTTTGTAAAAAGCAAAATAGAGTTATGGAACCTGTGCAATGTAAGTCAGTTTATCACAGTAAATAAGTGTGTGAAGTTTCAATCCATTCCCACAAGTGGTTACTGAGATACCAGCTTACATACAAAACCTTAACCAAAAATTTCTAAGTCAAAAAAGGGGCATAATTTTGTAAAAAAGCAAAACAGAGTTATGGAACCTGTGCAATGTAAGTCAGTTTATCACAGTGAATAAGTGTGTGAAGTTTCAATCCATTCCCACAAGTGGTTGCTGAGATACCAGCTTACATACAAAAACTTAACCAAATCGGGACGCGGACGCGGACGCGGACGCGGACGCCGACGCATGGGCGAGTCCAATAGCTCTACTATTCTATGAATAGTCGAGCTAAAAATATTAACAACTTTTTTTTCTGCTACAAAGTGGTATGTATAATTTGACCAAGCAAACTTTATAATTATATACATTTAAATACACATGCATAACATCTTTTTTAATTAGGAGTGCATCAGAAAAATAATTTTAGCATATTAATCAAAATCTGACAGCCTCTATAACAGTCTTTGTTATTATTTCTGGTATTTGTTTGAAGTCAGTATAAGAAAGTTAATCCCAAGAAGAATTGAATTCAGGTGCATGTACAGTCAAACTTTGTTTGCTCCAACTTGATGGCACAGGCATAATTTGAACAAAATTTGACTGTATATGTAATATCTATAATTTGAAACCAACAGTTTTTGGTGGAAAACTGTTATGTCCATTAAATCAAATGATCTAACAGTATTACACAGAATGTAGAACTTACTGCAAAGTTTTCTCTTAATTTGCTTGCTAGTTTTCTCTCCACTTCTTCTATACTCATGCCAAATTGATCTCCCCTGATCGGATTCACTCGATGATTTCCTGATCTGATTATTTCCTCACCAGGACCACCGTGTCGTGGGTCATTAAAATTAGAAATAAAATCTGAATACTGCATCTGACCAGATTCATTGAAATTAAGTTTTGATACCAGAATGTTGAACTGTTCATCAGACATTGCCAGTCCAAATGACATCAGAACCTGTGAATATCAACATATTTATAAACAATATTTCCATAGTACAGTCAAAACTCATTTCCATGAATTCTACATTATTTCGATTTAAATATGTTTTCTATGTAGCAAATCAGGTGAAACTTGAAAATACTATTTCATGGCACATGTATGGCACCAAATATAGTAGACAGATATTATGTCAATGCATAACCGTGTTTTAATAGTGATAAAATATGGGAAGTAACACCTCCCAAGGAATAACTTAGGAGTGCCTCTAATGAGTTATTCTACATGCCTTATAATTGATACAGTGTGTATGAATTAAGTGTAAAACCTGATTCTGTTGTAACATGTTGATTCTGAAGCACTCTTTCTCAGTGCCTGGGTGATACCAAGTAATATGTTAGTGTTTAACATTTTAACTGAAATGTGCATGGATATTTCATATTAAAATCTTGCTTTAAAATAAGTATCTCAATACACATTAGTTTTAAAAGAAACAATCAGCTAAATGATAATGTTTAGTGAGTAAAAAATAGTACTGTAAAAAACTTTTTAATCACTTTAATGAAATTGTATATTTTTCAAGTAATACAATATATAAAATGTTTTGCCTGTCATTGACTGTTTTCTATTACATCTATATCATATCTGAAACAACAAACTAAAAAAGTAAAAGAAAAACGCAGAAAAAGGCAAATTTGAGTGCTCTGCTTTTGACAATATAACAGAAATAATGTGAGCTACCTCCAAATGATTTAAGGGTAGATATAACAATGCAGCTTCCATCAGTGATGAAAAATTCTTTCTACCGAGAAAAACTATATCCTTTCTTTTATTTTTTTTCTACTCTTTTCCTCTGCTTCTACTCTCCTATTTCATTTTCTTTTTGTTTTCAGACATTCTATTTCCAATGAATGACCATTTATAGTAAATGTAGAAAATGAAGCAATAAAGTATCTAATAACAGGTTTTATTAAAAAAATGTTAAGACATACCTGTCATTTATGCATTTGTTGTAAATACTTTAAGAAAATTTTTGTTTTAGAAGACTGTTAAATTTTTTTTTTTCGAAACAAGAGCTGCTTGTAAAACACAAACGAATGACCCCATCCCCCCTCCCCCTACCCCCATGATGGCTTGTCCCATTTTCAGTCTTGTAATTACTTTGACCTTGACCTTTGACCTACTAATCCAAAAATCAATTATAGTTGTCACAGGAGTGACAAATTATACCCCACAATACGGCCTTGTCACAGAAATAAGCCAATGTCAAAACCGAACTTGCTTGACCTTTCACCTACTGACCTCAAAATCAATAGGGGTCATCTGCTGGTCATGATCAACCTCCCTATGAAGTTTCATGATCCTCAGCCCAAGCATTTTCAAGTTATTGTCTGGAAACTGTTTAAATGTTCCGGGTCACTCTGACCTTTGACCTTTTGAACTCAAAATCAATAGGGGTCAACTGCTGGTCATGACCAACCCAAATGTTCTGAAGTTATTATCTGAAAACCGTTTAACTGTTCCGTGCCACTGTGACCTTGACCTGTGAACTAATTACCTCAAAATCAACAGTGGTCATCTGCTGGTCATGAACAACCTCCCTATCAATTTTCATAATCTTAGGCCCAAGCATTCTTAAGTTATCAATCGGAAACCGTTTAACTGTTTCGGTTCATTGTGACCTTGACCTTTGACCTACTAAACTCAAAGTCAAAGCTGACCTATATTTTATCATGTTACACCTGTCTAACAAAATTCATGATCCTAGGCCCAAGCATTTTATCAAGTTATCATCCGGAAACTGTTTAACTGTTCCTAGTCATTGTGACCTTGACCTACTGACCTCAAAGTCAAACTTGAACTATATTTCATGATGTAACACCTGTGTACCAAAATTTATGATCCTCTGCTGAAGCATTCTCAAGTTATCATCCAAAAAACATTTATCTGTTCAGGGTCATAGTGAACTTGACCTTTGACCTTCTGACCTCAAAGTCAAACTTGACCTGTATTTCTAATGTTACACCTGCATACCAAAAATTATTTAAATCTGTCAAGCCTTTCATGAGTAATTGTCTGGAAACCATGAAAACCAACGGACCGACCAACAGACTGGGAGACTGATTGACAAGCTCACTCCTATATATCCCCTCCCAAAACTTTGTTTTGTGGGGGCATAATAAGGGTCATCAACTTCATAAGCCCAATCATGCTATCAAGTTTGAAGATACTGGGTCAAGTGCTTCTCAAGTTATTGCATAGAAACTGTTTTCAAGGTTCAGGCCTCTGTGACCTTGACCTTTGACTTACTGACCCCAAATACAATAGGGGTCTTCTACTTCATTAAGCCTAATCATGGTATCAAGTTTGAAGGTTCTTGTTGAAATGATTCTCAAGTTACCATACAGAAATAGTTTGCAATGTTCAAGTCCCTGTGATCTTCATCTTTTACATAATGACCCCAAAAACAACAGGGTCATCTAATTCATGCTAACAGGTTCTGGGTCAAGTGGTTCTCAAGTCATTCTAAGATGGGAAACCATTTTCAATGTTCAGGTTCCTGTGACCTTGACCTTTGACCTATTGAACCCCAAAACAATAGCGGTCATCTACTTTATAAGCTCAATCAAATTTTCAAATTTGAAGGTTCTAGGTCAAGTGCTTCTCAAGTAATTGAGCAAAAACCGTTCTGAAGGTTCAGGCCCCTGTGATCTTGACCTTTGACTTATTGACCCAAAGAAACAATAGGTGTCATCTTCTTCATAAGCCCAATCATGCTGTCAAGTTTGAGTAGTTCTGGGTCAAGTAGTTCTCAAGTTATTGGGTGGAAACCAATTTTCAGGTTCTGACCCGTCTGACCTTGACGTTTGACGTATTGATGCCAAAAGCTACAGGGATCGTCTTCTACATAAGCCCAATCATGTAACCAAGTTTAAAGGCTCTGGGTCAAATGGTTCTCAAGTTAATTGGCAACTAGAGCTATCACTAAAGGCGATGAATGTACCCCCCGCATGCACTGACACAGTACATTGCAATTTGACACACACAAGACTGCATAATTATGTGGACTGTATGTATACAGTATAGTAACAAAAAACAAAGTCCCATAACTATGCAGAATATTTATCTAAAAGAATGTAACATGCCCCAAGCACAACTAGGGTTGGTACTGATCACTTGTGTGAAGTTTCATTAAATTGTGTGCAAGGGTTTGGTAGATTAGGCACGCACAAGATTGCATATGAAGACTGTATGTACATAGTATGTTAACAAGAAACAAAGTCCCATAACTCTGCAATTTTTGTCGCTGAAAGAACCTAACATGCCCCATGCACAACTACTGTTGTTACTGATCAGTTGTGTGAAGTTTCATTAAATTGTGTCAAGGGGATGAGGAGAGATGGTGCGCACAAGATTGTGTCTATGTCTATAGTACAGTAACAAAAAAACAAAGTCCCATAACTCTGCAAATTTTTTTCTGAAAGAACCTAACATGCCCCATGCACAACTACTGTTGTTACTGATCACTTGTGTGAAGTTTCATTAAATTGTGTCAAGGGGATGAGGAGAGATAGTGCGCACAAGATTGTGTCTATGTATATATTATAGTAACAAAAAAACAAAGTCCCATAACTCTGCAAATTTTTTTTCTAAAAGAACCTTACATGCCCCATGCACAACTACTGTTGGTACTGATCACTTGTGTGAAGTTTCATTAAATTGTGTCCAGGGAATGAGGAGAGATGGTGCGCACAAGATTGTGTCTATGTATATAGTATAGTAACAAAAAAACAAAGTCCCATAACTCTGCAAATTTTTTTTCTAAAAGAACCTAACATGCCCCATGCACAACTACTGTTGGTACTGATCACTTGTGTGAAGTTTCATTAAATTCTGTCAAGGGGATAAGGAGAGATGGTGCGCACAAGATTGCGTCTACGGACAGATGACCAGACGGACAGACAGACAGACAGACAACCTGAAACCAGTATACCCCCCCTTACAACTTTGTTGTCAGGGGGTACAAAAATTGTTTTCAGGGTTCAGGCCCTTATGACCTTGACCTTTGACCTATTGACCCCTAAAACTATAGGGATCATCTACTTGATAAGCCCTATCATCCTATGAAGTGTGAAGGTTCTGGGTCAAGTGGTTCTTAAGTTATTCGGTGGAAACCCTTTTAAAGTTTCAGGCACTGTGACCTTTTCCTTTGACCTACTGATTCTAAAATCTACTTTATAAGCCCAATCATGTTACCAAGTTTGAAGGTTCTGGGTCAAGTGGTTCTCAAATTATTGGGCAGAAAATGTTCGCTTTATAAGAGCGGTGGAATGACTGACTCACATACCAACACGACCAGCTGGTACAAAGCAATATGCCCCTGTTTCTCCGAAGGGGGACATAAAAGGGCTGATTTTCAAGACAGGCAATACCAATGATATGACTGTACATTTAAAAAAAATATACATGTATCTGATTTTTAAAACATAAATATATCTCTTTTAAATATTAACCATGGTTTGATATATATCTTACACATAGGTTTTTGCTCAAAGTAACCCATTGCTTGATTAAGCAATGAGAAAATAACACAAACATTTTGTGAGCAAACATATGAAATAATTAATCTAACTCCACCCTTTGTTATCCCCCGCCGATGAAATCTGGAGGTGGGTATTGAAATGGCGTTGTCCGTCCGTCAGTCCGCAGCCATTTCTCAGTAACTACCCGGTAGAATTTCATGAAACTTGAAATAAACAAGAACCAACATATTGCGATGATGCCCGTCAAGATTTTTTTTGGACTGGTCAATTTCCCTTAGAGTTATTGCCCTTGATTTAATGAAAAATACATGTCCGCAGCCATTTCTCAGTAACTAGCAGGTAGAATTTTATCAAACTTGAAACAGACCTGAACCACGATACTGCGATGATTCCCTTCAAGTTTTTTTTTTATTGGTCAATTTCCCTTAGAGTTATTGCCCTTGATTTAATGAAAAATGCACAAAAATGTCCGTCCGCAGCCATTTCTCAGTAACTGGCAGGTAGAATTTCATCAAACTTAAAATAAACATGAGCCAATATACTGCAATGATGCCCGTCAAGTTTATTTTTGGATTGGTCAATTTCCCTTAGAGTTACTGTCCTTGCTTTAATGAAAAATACACGTCTGCAGCCATTTCTCAGTAACAAGTTTGTAGAATTTCATGAAACCTGAAATAAATATGAACCAACATACTTTGATGATGCCCATCATTTTCTTTTCTTATTGGTCAATTTTCCATACAGTTATTGCCCTTTAATTGTTAAAAAATCCACAGATTTGTACATAACAAACCAACCAATTGGAAGAATTTCATTAAACTTCTTTCATTCTTTTCCATGAACATTTATCATAAACATGTGAAGTTGTGTACCCACACCTGGTCGCCACCTTGCCTTGGTCACACCCCCTCCCCACACCCCCAAATTTTTTTTTTCATTCCTTTTTTATTTCCTATTTTCAAACCTTCCATGAATATTTATCAACATGCAAAGCTGTACCATTCTCTCACCTCACTCCCCCACCCAGTCATGCTCACCACCCCGATCATGCCATTCTCCATCCCCCATTTTTTTTTTATTTTTTATTTTTTTATTTTTAATTTTCCATCAATATTTATAATCAACATGTAAAGTTTTGTACCCTCACCCCTCCCCCCACCCCCCCAAAAAAAAGCATTCATTTTCTGCTAATCTGATTTTGACTAATGAAATTATTTGCATCTTTGTAACATTCTTAACTTTTTGCTGGATATATTTTTTTGCCGTTCCTCACCACAGACCCTTTTGGCGGGGGATACCAATTCATCGAATTTGCTTGTTTTTTGATATTTTCTCTGTTAATTTAGGACATAGTTCAAGGAAAATTGTGGACACAAAGTTAAATTATCATTGCATTTTGAGAAAACAGACCAATGATAAGAAAAAAATTTAACAGAGTTACTAACTTCTCCCACCTAGGGCCATTCTTCACAAAATATTGCCAGTCAATTAAGAGGGCAACACACTAAAAATGTATATCAATCATAATTATATATCATTTATATATCATATAATTCATGAAGAGGTATGTAGGTTAAAAATGTACATAAAAATCTATAACTGGCAAATATGTTCAAATGTTAATATCTGTACTTTAAAGATTTAATGCGATTTTATCTTTAAATTGATTAAGAAAAAAAGCAATCAAATATCCTATCATATAAAGGGAAGTAATTTATAAACAACTGAAATGCATGGCTTTGGGAGCAATTACATGGTACTAATAAAACTTGTTTTTTAAAATAGATATCACTGAAATTTAATACTTGAGTTGAGCTGCACTGTATATCAGCTAATGTATTGCAATTTTAATAATGCTATATTTACCTATATATATAATAAGTAACAAATTAATAGCTTTTTTATATCTATCAAAACCAAACATCTTACTTTAAACTTAATTTTATTTTTTAATCAGTGAGAAAATTGATGAAAAAAAACCATATGTATTGTACTTTATCAAATAAAGGGGAAGTAATTTCATGTACCAACAAAAGAGAAGGTTAACTTGAGTGCCTGTGGCCTTGACCTTTCAGGGAGGGATATGGGTACTGAAACAAAACATTGTCTTGTAATGGTGAACATTTACACTAATTTATTTTATCATACATCCATGCACAAAAAGGTAACACAGCAGACAAAAAACAAGAGCTGTCAGAGGACAGCAACGCTCGACTATTTAACAGCCTTGTCGCTTGAATGAATAAGAAAGTCGAAAAAGGGGCATAATTTAGTAAAAAAGTAAAATAGGGTTATGGAACCTGCATAGTGCTTATCAGCTCATGACAGTGGACAAGTGTATGAAGTTTCAATCCATTCCCATTAGTGGGTACTGAGATACCAGCTTACATATAAGAATTTAACCCAAAAACTCCTAAGTTGAAAAAGGGGCATAATTCTGTAAAATGCAAAGTTGAGTTATTGACCCTTTGCACTACATGTCACATCATGACAGTGAACTAGTGTGTGAAGTTTCAATCCTTTCCCATTAGTGGATACTGAGATACCAGCTTACATACAAAAACTTAACCAAAAATTTCTATGTTGAAAAAGGGGCATAATTTTGTAAAAAAGCAAAATAAAGTTATGGGACCTGCTTTGTGCATGTCAGATCATGACAGTAAAAAGTATGTGAAGTTTCAATCCATTCCCATAGTGGTTACTGAGATACCAGCTTACATACAAAACCTTAACCAAAAATTCTAAGTCAAAAAAGGGGCATAATTTTGTAAAAAAGCAAAACAGAGTTATGGAACCTGTGCAATGTAAGTCAGTTTATCACAGTAAATAAGTGTGTGAAGTTTCAATCCATTCCCACAAGTGGTTACTGAGATACCAGCTTACATACAAAACCTTAACCAAAAATTTCTAAGTCAAAAAAGGGGCATAATTTTGTAAAAAAGCAAAACAGAGTTATGGAACCTGTGCAATGTAAGTCAGTTTATCACAGTGAATAAGTGTGTGAAGTTTCAATCCATTCCCACAAGTGGTTGCTGAGATACCAGCTTACATACAAAAACTTAACCAATTCGGGACGCGGACGCCGACACGGACGCGGATGCGGACGCCGACACATGGGCGAGTACAATAGCTCTACTATTCTATGAATAGTCGAGCTAAAAATCACCTAAATTTTTTATTTCCTAGTTTGACCTTGAAATTGAGCTAGAGGTCTTGGTCTTACATACAACAAATCAATTTGTAATGGTGACTGTTAGTGCCAAGTCACTTGAATATCCATAATCCAAAGTAAAGTTACTGAGTTATCTCTCCAGCAAAACGTGTGCTTATTTCTCAATCTAAATATGATAACCTACAGATATACATTTGCTTAATATTTCTTATGTCCAAATCAAGACGTCTTCTAGTTAAGTTTGTCATAGAATCGTTTACTGCAGTGCATGGCATTACTTTCAACATAGTGGCGAGCGCTCAGTTGTAAAAATTAACTGATCTTTATTCTATGGTTACCTTCCTAACTGTCACTGCTGTTCAACAGTTATCGTTGTTTTGATTTATTAAAAAAAATTGCTCATTTAATAGTGTATTCAATTTGCACTGAAATATGTATTAACAATAAAAAACACCACCTCTGGAGTTAGAAAAGTTGTTCAGTATGTTACAAAGTATTTGTGCAGTTTTTTACCTAGACCAAAATTAATCTGCTTACTAATTTAATTACACTCACCTGTCTAAAATCTTTCTTCGAAACTGAACCCTTTCCTCTGCGGTCGTAGGCAAGGAATGCTTGTCTAAAATCTTGATTGTGTTGAGCCATTCTGTCCTTGAGACGCGCTACAACCTCATCCGCTGACATTTCATTAGTTCTTCCATGTGCTACTCCGGATATTTTAGAATTTCTGTAATCAAAGTCATAAAAAGGCCATAAAAGTTAAGCTTAAAGTCTGAAATAAGTAGTAAAATTATTCTTTCCTAAAGATCAAGATTGTTGCAATACTGCACACAGTCTTGAATGTATTCCTAAAAATTTAAAGTATGAGACTGGGTCCACTGGGATTGAAATAGACAAAACAGTACTACCAACCAAGTTGGGTAAGTTTCTTTTCAATAATAGGACAAAGTATTGAATATCTGAAGTGCATTTTTAGTTGTATCAAAAATCTAATGTTATACTGTGGAATCATTAATATTCATTGGGGACTAATATCTAAAGATTTCATGATCCAGTTAAACCATGAAACTAAATATCAATTAACAAGAGTATTATTTAAATTCCCATTAATCTTTAAAAGTTGAAATCCACCACCAAATAGCCCTTTATGCCAAAACAAAATTAAATGACTTCATAGTTTACAAATCTAGCCATCTACCTGAATATATGACCCACCTGTAGTGTAAGTCTTCTTGACGTTTGAATTCCCGCTCTATACTACCATTAAATATCTGTGTACTTAGACCATTAAGATCACTTGGTTTAACGTCCACTTTTAATTTCTCTAAAAATTCAACGTAGTTCACCTGGCTATCTGTACGGTCCTCGCAACGACACAACATACTGGAAGTCAAAGTAATAGAACAATTATAGTGATTATCTTTCATGTCTCCTAGCATATTACTGAAATATAACATGAAATATATCTTGTAATTTTATAGCAAATATTTTCACAAAAAGGTCATTATAATTATGTGGAAGCACAAAATATGTGAAAACTCGGACGGATGCACACACAGACGCATGCAGGCACATACACCAAACCGCCATTGTGACAATTATGTCGAGCTCACTGCCAGTTGGCTCGACAAAAATTATAAATTAAAAGAAATAATAATAATTAACTGTGCATAATATATAAATGTGACATCTGGTTAAACTCAAGATATTTATGAAAAGATTTTTTTGCAATTGCAAGGTAATAAATATACTATCTACCAGGATGACAGATTGAAAAATGGTATACTTTATAGCCACATCAAAATAGTAATTAAAAATAAGTTCAAAATAAATATAGGATCAGGTTGTGGTTTTGCCCAAAGATAATTATGTTTATCAGTACTTCAGTGGAAATAATTTTACTTTGGTCACAGTGATGTGAATCTCTCAACACATTAAAAAGAAGAAAGAAATCATTATGTAGAAATGACAAAATGGCAAATCGAATGGAAGTCTGCTGGCTTAATTTACTATGGTAAGTTATTTCTAAAATGCATTTTTTACTGATTTTTATTTCAATTTGGCTAAAAAATCAATTTAAATTAGAAATTTTTTATAGCTGAAAATATTTTTCTAAATTGCTAAAAATGATTTCTTTTCAAATAAAGAAAGTTAAAACAAATTCTTTATAGCAAACAAGATAAAACTGCTAATTTTTGTAACTTTATCACTATGTATATCTTCAATTAAACACACACAAAAATTTTAGTACCAGTTTGCTAAAGTCTAACTTCTTTTGCTCAAAGTCACAGGTCCCTAAAAATTTGTTCAAGCTATTGTAGTTCGAGTCAACCAAGTTTTCACTGATATCAAACTTATCACAGAAACATGTACATCTGAATCTATGACCTTTAAGATTGTTTCAATATCAAGTTTAGTAAATTAATTAAGAAATATGAAAAAAAAAGCACAGTTTCAATTTCTGATTTTATCATATTTATACAAATTTAAAACAGTCGTAACAAAACACATCACCAAAGCAATATTTTCGTAAGATATGTGTAATGTCATACAAGTTCTTAAAGTAGCATTGGCACTGAGTCTAATAACACATTGTATCAAGAGAACACAGTTTTAGCATTGTGCATATCAAACTGCATTTATCTAAAGAAGTTAATTGTAGATGCGTTCTTTTCAACCATTCATTTGCATTTAATAAGATGGTTAGTTTGCAAAACCATCAAATACCGAGTTAAGTGAATATTACCTAATTTTAGACAATTTAACCTTACCTTAATTACCAATTTCAAGAGATGTGAAAAGCTGATTTTGAATTAATAAAAATTTAGCAGTATTTTAATAACTTATTTTGCCTGAATTCTTACAAAATTTTAAGGCCAATAATTATTTATCTTGCATTAAGATTTTCCCCTTTAAACTAAAGATAAAAGCTTGAAGACTATAATAAAGACTTGAAGACTAACATGTCTGTCCTTTATTTCAATAATATTTATCTATTTTTATTTTTTTTGGATTTAACGTCGCACCGACACAATAAATCTCCCAATAAGTTACAGAAGTATTTAGATACATTAATTAAAGTACTGTTACACAACATTACCATTCAATCCAACTTTTAAAAAGTTTCCATTTTCTGTCTCTTTTAATGATGGCAACTTCACATATCAAATAATTTTTTGTCTTTTACAGTTATTTTGTCTTAACTTCTGAAATATGTGACGTATATATCATCATGTTATTGCCAATTTAAGTATAAATATTTATTATTTTTAATTGATTTTTTTTTTTTCTTATTCAAATGTACTAATGCATATATCAGCAATGACACTGCATCCTTATACTGCTGCCTATTTCCCTCCATTTTAACGAAACATTATATCTGTTGTTTATTATTATTTCCTTAAGAAGACATGTAGCCAAAACGTTGGAGTATTAGTAATTTGTAAATTGATTTTTGGTTTTTATCCACTACATTACTTCTGAAATACGCAAATTATAAAAACATGAAAGAGTTATACCTTTGGAAGTGTTCATCTGACACTGGTAGGACATAATTATCTATTACTTTTCTAAGGTTTTTGTGACTGATATGGCCATTTCCCTTGTAGTCATAGTCCAACAATGCCGCTGAAACATTGCGCCAGTACTCGGTGATCTTCTCCTTTAATATATCTTCTACCTGAAAATCATAAAACAATTTCTTGTTACAGTATAACCTTTTAAGAATCAAAGAGTATTTCCTTGTTACGGTAAAACCTCTGAAATTTGTAGATTATTTTCTTGTTACAATATAACCTCTGAAAATCATAGAGCATTTTTGTTAAAGTGTAACCTCTGAAACCCACAGAGCGTATAACCTTTAAAATCATTGAACATTTCCCTGTGACAATATATTTCTAAAAATCATTGAATATTTCCTTCTTACAGTTAAAACCTATGGAAATCATGGAACATTAAATTTTGCTTGTACAGAAAACCCCTGAAAGCCAGACAACTCTCTACAAAGACAGAAATATTTTGCTGTCTCTCTAAACCATCAAAAAAGCACGTTTCATGTGCATTTACTTAATCTTCTGTTATTTACAGGTTTGCTGGTACTGTGTTTGACACAGGATGGCATTTCAGCTGCATCTCTGAACCATCAACATGGCACTAACAAAAACATCCACCTTGACAAAATATCACCTGCAAGCAATCTCTATGAAAATCAGCAACAAACAAATTTAAAAGAAAATTTGCAGAAAGTCTTAGATAGACCAGAAAAACTTCCGGAGAATGCAAAATTACTGAAGAAAACAAACAAACAACCTATACTCCATTCTGAAGAAGATCTGTACAAAATTTTTCACGAAAAAGACCCAAGACAACAAAATTCTCCAACTTTATATATGGTCTCTCAAAAAATGAACTCTCCAGTAAAGAAGTCTACAAATGTAGAACAGGAACAGGAAAGGAGGAATGACAGAACTCTCTATACGCTTCTACTTTTACCTTGGCTAATGTACCCTGTGAGTAAAGCTTCGTATTTCACAATTTTGGAATTGTTTAATGCATATGGCGACAAAAAAGGTGTATCAGACGAACTAGCATTTTTACTCCAAATTTTCCTACAGTGTGTTGATTTTGTGGCTCTTACCAGAGGACGTTTCAAATTCATTGATGGGGGAAATAATAATATGCAGCAGGAAATGCTCGATTATTTCCTAACCAAGATGGGTGCTTTGAACTATGAAAAGCTGGCTGTACAGATCCTACTACCTGCTAATGACTGGCCAGAGTATGAGGAGAAAAGGAAATGAACTGAAGAAAAATAGAAATCCCTCCTGTGTATTCAAGAACATATACATATGTGGTAACTTAAAAGAAAGAAAAAACAATCTGTGTTTAAAATTTTAGTGATCATTTCGGTTTTTTTTTTAATATTACTGACATTTTTCCCTAAAACATCATGTGGTAATAACTGTAGAGCAGAAACTTCGAAATACAACTGATAATGATAAAATGTTTTGTTTTATACTTATATCAAAGCTATGTGCATTTCAAAAACAATGAAACTGCACAGGTATTATGATTTGGGTTGAAATTGATTATTTCCTTTCTGGTTTTGTCGGAAATCAATTACCACAAAGAAACATGTATGCAATTTATCAAAACGTTAACACATTCTTTTAAAATTGTAAGTAAATTAGATATAAATTTCAGCAAAGGACACTAGTATGGGTCTAAAAAAGCTTCATATCTTGAATTTCCAACCTTAAAATTCTGGGAATCATTCGAAAGCAAAACTAACATTCAAGTCAAATACATTTTTTTTTTTTTTTCGTTTTTTTTTTTTTTTCACTATGTTTAACCTTGGTTACTTTTAAAACCAAAAGTATAACACTTGTGAAAGATTCGATAAAATATGGAAAAAATGTGATAAAATAAGCCACATTTTTATGCTCTGGGCTATAGTTTACGCCTATGAAACACTAAATCATTTTGCTAGGAAAATTTGATAAAATCTGATAGTTTTATTTTACTAAAAAAATACATGTAAAAACTAGAGCTGCTTTTGAGAAAAGCGCATGTCTCCCACAACTGCCTAATCATCTAAATGGTAAGTCAGTCTTTATATACTGTTTACTCACTACAAATATACCTTTGAAGAGTAAAAAGGCTGATTTTGGGTAATTCAAGGGCCATAATTTTGAAGTGCCTGGGGCGATTTGGCTATTTAATGAACTTGGCTAAAGAGTTATGGTCAAAAACATTTGGTTCAAGTTTGGTAAAGACTGAATGAGAACTGTTGGACTTAGAGCGCGGATAAAAGTGAAAAGCTTGATTTTCGGTAATTCAAGGGCCATAATTACAAAGTGCCTGGGCTGATTGGTGAAGATCGAATGAGAAATGTTCGACTTACAGTGCGGACAAGAGTAAAAAGGCTGATTTTTCGGTAATTCAAGGGCCATAATTCCGAAATGCCTAGGCCGATGTGGCTAGTTATCGAACTTGGCCGAGGACTTATTGGCAAACACATTCTGTTCAAGTTTGGTAAAGATCAGATGAGAAATGTTTGACTTAAGAGCGCAGACAAGATTTGTGACAGACATAATTTGTTTTCATTATTAGAGGTAAAATATGGAGGCGTAAGATTCATGTCGGGAGGAAATCATAATAGAATTTCAATTTGCAAAGTACACTGATTGGTTGCTTAAGGCAGGTATTTGCCTAATACAGTTGACAGCTAAGGCAAACAGTATATTGTTTTTGGTCTGAAAGGCTTATATTTAATTGTCACAAAAATAACAAAATTCTGACATGCCAATTTTGCATTATAATTTTTTAAGGATTTTTCTCCTGCACCCAGATATTCCCCTGATTGCCAGAATATTTAAACAATAAGTAAAACTACTTAAGACTAAAAAGTATAATTATAATGAAAAGAGGAAGAAAATAAACACTGAAACATACTTCATGTTCTGTCAAGTCCTAAACTGGTCATCTTGTACATGTCACGACTTTGTCAACAGTCATTTCAAAATTTCCAAGTGGTTTTTAAGGTAGTAGAGGTGTAATAGAGTACCTCCTTTTTGAAGAGTATTCAATTCCTAACATAAACCCACTTTTACTACAATTCTCAGGGGACGTAGGTTCAAACCCTACTGGGACCAAATTTTTTTTCTTTTATTTTCCATTTTTTTCTCGTAAGTTTTTACTTCTTTCAAGACCTATGATTGATTTATTGTACAAAAATGGGAAAAAAATAATTTGATAAGCGATTTTTTGCTATTCAAAGTGAATTTACTACTTAAACAGAAGGGGTAGAGTTACACATCTTTAAAAATATTGAGTTACATGTGGTAAAAGTTCTCTATTTTGCTTTCACTCTTTAGATTACATATTGTGGAAGAAATTTAGGTAGGTTTTACGTCTGCCCCAAGGTCATTTTTGAATGAAGTAAGCAAAATTCAAAACAGAAACACAGGATTCAACCTTATTTTTTCAATGTTGAAGTTAGAATTCTTTATCATTAAGTCCGTTTACTTAAGGAACCCTACATAAAATGATATTAATATTTTTATTTTGTGTTTTATATTTGTTTACCAATAGTTTGATGATTCTTGTATTAAAATTAATGGTAAAATGTGTTCTCTGCAAACGTTTTGTAAAGTGGTCATCACTTTGAAGTTTGTCTCTACTTGAGCTAGAGGAGATACCATAAGTTATACAAAATTTTGAAAAAACGGCACGGTAAATGTTATTAAAAAATTGCAAAGCAGTGCAAAACACGGTCATCTTTAAGAATATACCAAGCAAATGCTATTTTGCAAATATTGCTATTACACTCCTACTACCTTAATGCTGCTTTCCTTAAAATAGCCAGACAGAATCATGCCCCAACTGTCTGTTTTACTTATTCTATGACAGCTGTTCTTTTCATAAATTTCTTTTTAGTTATTTGAAATTAAAATTCCTTGATGAATGGCAGAGTTATGGAATGGACACGAACAGACCCTGTTAACCTTTGACCTCTAAGTGTGACCTTGACCTTGGAGCTAGGGGTCTGGGTTTTGCGCACGATACATTGTCTCATTATGGGAAACATTTACGCCAAGTTATTTCAAGATCCACTGATGGAAGCAGAGTTTAATGGACCAGACAAGAAGTGTGACAGACAGACGGAAGGACGCAGCCTATTTTATCTTTGAAAAACGCGGGGAACAATAAAGCATTAAGTTTAACGACCTAAGGAGAAACAAGAGCCAACTCACGAAAGTATGCTCAATTATTCCAAGGTTTGTCAGTAAACAGGTGTAGCCAAGTCCAAATTGTCCAAATTCATGTAAGAGTTATAGGCCCTGATGCTGTGATCATGTTCCAGTGCTCGCGCTGCCACCCGACATACTTGCCAAATGGCGATTATTTTACGAAAATGTTGAAAAAAATCCAAAAATGTGGAGAGAAATTGGGGATTATTTTATACTGAAGCTTCAAAAAATATCATCAAAAATTTGTATTACCTAGTGAAAAACACGTGTTTTTATCGACAAAGATGCGCAAGATCATATACAGGAAGTGCATGCCTCTAGGCAATTATCTAAGGCTGGGTGACATAACACAACAACAGATGCAACCAAATAAAACAGACGCTGGTAGAACATGTCGAATCATTAATATTGTATTTTCCATATCCAGCAAGTAGTAGTTAGGCTATTTCAATAAAAATACTTGCAAAACTTGCAAAATTACAACTGCTATTGGCGAAAATCTGGAAAATTCGTACCCGCAACTGCAGGGTATTTCAGACGACACAAATGCGGATAAGTCAATATACAGTGTCAGAGAAGGTAGAAAGCATCAATAATTTGATTAAATTACTTTTACTTTAAATGTTCTTTTATGAAATGAGCTGCAGATTCAACTAAAACACAAAAGTATTGTAGGTTTAAAAGATAGATTGTGTTTGACACTGTAAGGACCATATAATCGACATTATTTCCACACAAAAGTGATATGTTTCTGTAAAAACTTAATTAATGTAAGAAAAAAATCATAATGCATATTTTCTTTTATTCTCAACTTCAAAGAATATTAAAAAATGGTTCTTACTGATTTATTTACTTAAGCTACCTTTGTTTGTGCAAGGAGTCTGATGTCAGTATTAAACTAATGATGATTTTTAGAACTATAATTAAACAAGAGGACCATGATGGTCCTGAATCGCTCACCTGTCCCCACATGACCCAGTTTTGAATTGAGTATGACGTCGTTTTTTCTATTATTTGACATAGTGACCTAGTTTTTGAGCTCATGTGATCCAGTTTTGAACCTGACCTAGATATCATTAAGATAAAAATTCTGACCAATTTTCATGAAGATCCGTTGAAAAATATGGCCTCTCGAGAGGTTTTCATTATCTGACCTAGTTATTGACAGCACGTGACCCTGTTTCGAATTTGACCTAGATATCATCCAGGGGAACATTTTGACCAATTTTCATGAAGATCCATTCAAAAGTATGGCCTCTAGAGAGGTCACAAGGTTTTTCTATTTTTAGACCTACTGACCTAGTTTTTGACCACAGTTGACCCAGTTTCAAACAAGATCTAGATATCATCAAGATTAACATTCAGACCAACTTTCATACAGTTCCCATGAAAAATATGGCCTCTAGAGAGGTCACAAGTTTTTTTTTTATTATTTGACCTACTGACCTAGTTATTGAAGGCACCTGACCCAGTTTCAACCTGACCTAGATATCATCAAGGTGAACATTCTGACCAATTTTCATGAAGATCCATTCGTAGTATGGCCTCTAGAGAGGTCACAAGGTTTTTCTATTTTTAGACCTACTGACCTACTTTTTGATCACAGCTGACCCAGTTTTGCACTTGACCTAGATATCATCAAGATAAACATTCAGACCAACTTTCATACAGATCCCGTGAAAAATATGGCCTCTAGAGAGGTCACAAGGTTTTTTTATTATTTGACCTACTGACCTAGTTTTTGAAGGCACGTGACCCAATTTTGAACTTGACCTACATATCATCAAAATAAACATTCAGACCAATTTTCATACAGATCCCATGAAAAATATGGCCTCTAGAGAGGTCACAAGGTTTTTTTACTATTTGACCTACTGACCTAGTTATTGACGGCACGTGACCCTCTTTTGAACTTGACCTAGATATCATCAAGGTGAACATTCTGACCAATTTTCATGAAGATCCATTCATAAGTATGACCTCTAGAGAGGTCACAAGGTTTTTCTATTTTTAGACCTACTGACCTAGTTTTTGACCACACGTGACCCATTTTCAAACTTGCCTAGATATCATCAAAATAAATATTCAGACCAACCTTCATTTAGATCCCGTGAAAAATATGGCTTCTAGAGAGGTCACAAGGTTTTTCTATTATTTGACCTACTGACCTAGTTTTTGATGGCACGTGACCCAGTTTCGAATTTGACCTAGATATCATCAAGATGAACATTCTGACCAATTTTCATGAAGATCTTGTGAAAAATATGGCCTCTAGAGAGGTCACAAGGTTTTTCTATTTTTAGACCTACTGACCTAGTTTTTGAACGCACGTGACCCAGTTTCGAAATTGACCTAGATATCATCAAGATGAACATTCTGACCAATTTTCATAAAGACCTCATGAAAAATGTGACCTCTAGAGTGGTCACAAGCAAAAGTTTACGCACGGACGACGGACGCTGCGCGATCACAAAAGCTCACTTTGTCACTTTGTGACAGGTGAGCTAAAAAGTGTTGAATAACTGACTTTTTTTATGCACGCAATTTTTATGCGCAGGCTTTGGTTATTATTTTAGTTGGCTGTTATTTCAATTTGGCCAGAGCTGGCACTGCATTTTCAATTGCACCCAACATCTGTGTGAAGTTTCAACAAGTATCTGCATTGATTTTGGAGTAAGTAATTTCCATGAAAAACTTTAACATGCATTTTCCCAGTTGAAAAAGGGGCATAACTCGTCCAAATTACAATTCAGAGTTATGAGAAATGCATCTTTCACCATGTTTTATCCACATCAATAACTTGTACAAAGTTTCAATTCAATATCTGCATTAAAGCACAAAATTTCAACCTAGATTTTCTTAGTCCAAGAAGCGGGATAATTTAGTTGAAATTCAAGTAAGAGTTATGTTACTTGATGCTGTAACTTTCTGTTATTGACGGAATGTTGAGTGTAAAGTTTTAACATAGTATCTGCAATTTTGTATTGCACTCTTTCAAAATATTTACTCGAAATTTCTAAGTTAAGAAGTGGCATTACTCTATAAATACTGCAGTAGAGTTACACATCCTGTCACACCAATGAAAATTGTCACTATGAGCAAGTACAGAACTTTCACTTGAAAATCTTAAGTAATGAAGAAGATATTGGACTTAAAAAAACATTACTTAAAATTTCCATGTTAACAAGAGGGCCAAGATGGCCCTAGGTCGTTCACCTGAGAAACACACCATAACAGTGTAAACATGTTTGACCTAATGATTTCATGGAAAAAATATTCTGACCAATTATCATTAAAACTGGAGCAAAAAATCTTGAGTATAAACAAGTATTTTCTTTGATCTGACCTAGTGACCTAGTTTTTGACCCCAGATGACCCATATTCAAACTTAACCTAGAGTTCTTCAAGGCTATCATTCAGACCAAATTTCAAGAAGATCAATTGAAAAGTGCAGACTCTATCGCATACAGAAGGTTTTTCTTTGATTAGACCTAGTGACCTAGTTTTTGACCCCAGTGTACCCATATTCGAACCTGACCTAGATTTCATCAAGGCAACCATTCTGAACAAACATTATGAAATCCAGTGTAAAATGCAGCCCCTATTGCATACACAAGGTTTTTCCATTATTTAACCTAGTGACCTAGTTTTTAAACCCAGCTTATCCATATTCAAACTTGACCCAAATTTCATCAAGGCTATCATTCTGACAAAATTTCATGAAGATCAGTTGAAAAATACAGCCTCTATCACATACACAAGGTGTTTCTTTGATTTGACCTAGTGACCTACCTTCTGATCCCAGATGACCCATAATCAAACTAAACGTAGATTTTATCAAGGCAATCATTTTGACCAAATTTCATTAAGATCAGTTGAAAAATACAGCCTCTATAGCGTACACAAGTATTTTCTTTGATTTGACCTAGTGAACTACTTTTTGATCCAAGATGACCCATATTCAAACTTGACCTAGATTTCATCAAGGCTATTATTCAGACATAATTTCATGAAGATTTATTGAAAAATACAGCTTCTTTTGCATACACAAAGTTTTTCTTTGATTTGACCTAGTGACCTAATTTTTGACCCCAGATGACCCATATTCAAACTTGACTAATATTTTATCAATGCAATCATTCTGACCAAATTTCATGAAGATCAATTGAAAAATACAGCATCTATCGCATACACAAGGTTTTTCTTTGATTTGACCTAGTGACCTACTTTTTGATCCAAAATGATATGACCCATTTTCAATCTCGGCCTATATTTCATTGAGATTATTATTTTGACTTAACTTCGGAAGGATCAAGCGAAAAATACAGCCTCTATCGCATATACATGCTTTTTCTTTGATTTGACCTAGTGACCTAGTTTTTGACCCCAGATAACCCATTTTCGCATTCGACCTAGATTTTATCAAGGTTATCATTCTGACCAATATTCATGAAGATTAATTGAAAAATACAGCCTCTATCGCATACACAAGGTTTTTCTTTCATTTAACCTAGGGACCTAGTTTTTGACCCCAGATGACCCATTTTCAAACTCGGCCTAGATTTTATCAAGGTTATCATTCTGACCAAAATTCATGAAGATAAATTGAAAAATACAGCCTCTATTGCATACACAAGGTTTTTCTTTGATTTGACCGAGTGACCTTGTTTTTAATCCCAGATGACCCATTTTCAAACTCGGCCTCGATTTCATCAAGGTAATCATTCTGACCAAATATCATGAAGATCAGTTGAAAAATACAGCCTCTATCGCATACACAAGCCAAATGTTGACAGACGACAGACAGACAGACAGACAGACGCCGGACATCGAGCGATCAGAAAAACTCACCTGAGCATTGCTCAGGTGAGCTAAAAATGGGTATAAATCTGGAAATACTACAGGTAGCATTATGCATCTTGTGACACTAATATAAATTGTCACTATGAGCAAGTACAGCAAGATTCAATTGAATATCTTAAGTAATGAAGAAGACATTGACTTCATAAAAAATGTGGGCGCTGACACCAACACCTGAACAAGTGCAATAGCACACCTTATTCTTCAAAAAGTCAAGCTAAAAATATTGTGATGTGGTCATGAATTCTTTTAAAGATATATATTAGTATATCCACAAACGGTACAGGTCAATATCCTTAGATGTGATGGTAACCACAATTTTTAATATAAAATTTGTACTGTACTTGTATTACCATCTGATCAAAACTTGTTTATCTCATGATGGTCTGAACAACAGGTACTATCCGACCAGGGATACCTGACAGTGACATCATATTGTGTTTACTTTCCAATGTTTACCTTATATTGTACTGGGTTATCATTATGTTTCTTTACCGATAGACTGCAAGGATATGTAGCCCAGAGGATAACGTCACTGTCGTCACTGTCGTAGTAACCAAAAGGTACCGAGTTCGAATCCGGTCTGCGGAACTTTTATCCCCACACGATATTTTCTTATTCAACTATATAGTTATCTTGATTTTCTAGTGCTTCACGAATTATGCGTATAGAATAAATTCTGTAGAAAACGTTTGTCATTTCACTCCACATAAAATGACTAAAATGGCTAAGAAATGATTTTAACAGTAACGAGCCTTTGGAGAATAACGTGAAAGCAATATTCATTCTAAAACACAATGGACTGACGGTGAGACAGGCATATGTTGCATTAACATTGGTATACTTTATAATAAAATAAATGATTGATAATTTAAAAAAAAATAACAAGAAAAATATATAAAAACAACTTTTGTCAAATCAAGGAAAGCAAACGTAACTTATCTTTCAAACAATCTATGTTTTTGCTTTTTGTTTCGAACTTACATCAACTGCGTGACAAGTAGACAACACACCCACTGGGCCATACCTTACTTAGAGCTTCGCATATGATTAGGACCTATTTCTATCTATTATAAGTATACATCTGTTTGGGGATATACCTTGGTTATTTATAGTTTGTTGACGAAATGACGTCACTGTCAAAAATTGTCGGTGGATTATTATTATTATTATTAATGCACTTATTTCAAAACATCAATCCAGAGGTTGTAAATTCAATCCCTGTACAAAATGAATAATTTAGGTGAAGCAGGCAACCTGTGTTTTAATTCATTTGCCAATAACAAGGACGTAATTTCAAAACTGACCAATAGCAAGGCTGTAATTTCAAAACTGACCAATAGCAAGGATGTAATTTCAAAATTGACCAACAACAAGGATGTAATTTCAAAATTGACCAATAGCAAGGATGTAATTTCAAAACTGACCAATAGCAAGGATGCATTTTCAAGACTGACCAACAGCAAGGTTGTAATTTCAAAACTGACCAATAGCAAGGATGCAATTTCAAAACTGACCAATAGCAAGGATGCATTTTCAAAACTGACCAAAAGCAAGGCTGTAATTTCAAAACTGACCAATTTCAAAACTGAACAACAGCAAGGCTGCAATTTCAAAATTGACCAATAGTAAGGATGCCATTTCAAAACTGACCAATAACAAGGATGTACTTTCAAAACTGACCAATAGCAAGGCTGCAATTTCAAAATTGACCAATAGCAAGGACTGACCAACAACAAGGATGTAATTTCAAAACTGACCAATAGCAAGGATGTAATTTCAAAACTGACCAATAACAAGGCTGCAATTTCAAAATTGACCAATAGCAAGGCTGTTATTTCAAAACTGACCAATAGCAAGGCTGCGATTTCAAAACTGACCAATAGCAAGGCTGCAATTTCAAAATTGACCAATAGCAAGGCTGTTATTTCAAAACTGACCAATAGCAAGGATGCAATTTCAAAACTGACCAATAGCAAGGCTGCAATTTCAAAATTGACCAATAGCAAGGACTGACCAACAACAAGGATGTAATTTCAAAACTGACCAATAGCAAGGATGTAATTTCAAAACTGACCAATAACAAGGCTGCAATATCAAAATTGACCAATAGCAAGGCTGTTATTTCAAAACTGACCAAAAGCAAGGCTGCGATTTCAAAACTGACCAATAGCAAGGATGCAATTTCAAAATTGACCAATAGCAAGGCTGTTATTTCAAAACTGACCAAAAGCAAGGCTATAATTTCAAAACTGACCAATTTCAAAACTGAACAACAGCAAGGCTGCAATTTCAAAATTGACCAATAGTAAGGATGCCATTTCAAAACTGACCAATAACAAGGATGTACTTTCAAAACTGACCAATAGCAAGGCTGCAATTTCAAAATTGACCAATAGCAAGGACTGACCAACAACAAGGATGTAATTTCAAAACTGACCAATAGCAAGGATGTAATTTCAAAACTGACCAATAACAAGGCTGCAATTTCAAAATTGACCAATAGCAAGGCTGTTATTTCAAAACTGACCAATAGCAAGGCTGCGATTTCAAAACTGACCAATAGCAAGGCTGCAATTTCAAAATTGACCAATAGCAAGGCTGTTATTTCAAAACTGACCAATAGCAAGGATGCAATTTCAAAACTGACCAACAGCAAGGCTGTAATTTCAAACTGACCAATAGCAAGGATGTAATTTCAAAATTGATTAATAGCAAAGCTTTATTCTAAGCTGGTCTCCAGTTTTATTATCAAAAGGCCAGATGCTGGGTTTCTAACTCGAAACTGTGGTAATTCAGCATAAAGGTTTACTTTAAAAATCTACCTTATTTCAGGTTTTAACTTACCGTTTCCCAAGCAAGAATGGCTGGTTTGTTGTGTTCATTTACTCGATGGACAGAGTTTAACCACTTATGACCCTCCTGAAAAAAAAAAAAATGTTATGAGCACAATATGGTACTAAAATCTTATTTTGTAACCAATGCCTTTCAAAAGAATAAATGTTTCTGTGTTTTCTAACAAGCTGAAAAATCTTCTTGTCATTGAATGCCCAGGACTGCTTCTAACTGGTGAAGATGAAAACAAGAGCTGTCGGATGACAGCATGCTCGACTATTCGAAGAAATGATTGAAGAATGGGGTCAAAATATTTCTACAGATATTCAGACAAAAGAAAAAAATATATTAGACAAACAATGTTCCTGTATTTGTGGATTTCGATAAGTCTTGCACTAAATTTCAACGTGTGAACCAGTTTCAAAGTCCAAAAAAGGCCATTGTTCAGCCAAAATAGTTGTCAGAGTTATGTACTCTTGCCTACAGATGGAAATCATGATGATAAGCAAGTGTTCAAAGTTTAAAAGCCATAATATTATATCAAATAGTTTTGACAAAACGTGGACTTGTATGAAATCAGAACCAATGTCCAAGTCCAAAAAGGGCAATAATTCAGCCAAAATATAAGACAGAGTTATGTACTCTTTCCTACAGATAGAGACTATCATACTGAACAAGTGATAAAAGTTTCAAAGCCATATGTCAAACACTTTACACAAAACATGAACTGGTACAGAAAACTTAACCAAGATTTCTAAGTCAAAAGGGGCCATAATTCAGCTAAAATCCTTGATGAAGTTATGTACTCTTGCCTATAACTGGACATGGTGATGGTAAACAGGTGTTGAAAGTTTAAAAGCTTTATCTTCAAGGACTTTGTCAAAATATGAACTGGTACAAAAAACTTAACCCAGATTTCTAAGTCAAAAAGGGCCATAATTCAGCCAAAATCTTTGACGGAGTTATGTACTCTTGCCTATAACTGGACATGGTGATGGTAAACAAGTGCTAAAAGTTTCAAAGCTTTACCTCAAAAGACCTTGTCAAAATATGAACTGGTAGGATAGCTCTACTCATTCTTCAAATAGTCAAGCTAAAAAGGGCCCAAGATAACCCTTATTGCTCACCAGAGGATATTTCTAGCTCAGGCAGCCATTTTTGAGTAATTGGAACACTCTTGGTAGAGGATTTTCCAAGAAACTTTTCTATGAAATTATATTAAAAACAAATCAACAGCCAAGTAGATGTCATTTAACAGATTTTCCTATGTAGGGATAACGCATGTTTTTTTGTGTTATAACATTTGCAGAATCCTGAGGGATTGGTTGGTGCCCGAGCCCGTAGGGCGAGCACACCAACATATCTGGAGGGATTCTGATATAACATGAAATGAACATGCGCTAACGCTATTCTAGCATAAAGCATGAAAATAATTAATAAACGAATACATTCTCCCTCAACGTCATTAAATTTCCATGAAATGCGCGGGAAAATCTGACTTTTTTTTTTTCAAGTTGACGTCATTTCCATTTGGGGCCGTAATACGTTTACGCTTTGCCATGGAATGCCCATATATAAAAAGGTGTTATAACAGCACGTGAGCACAAGAATCACTCTGTTAACACACGTTTTCTCCCTTGTTAAAACACCCCCGAAAAGTGACAAGAACAGCAGTTTTATGCTAGAATATGCATATAGGTAAAAATGGCCATGCCTTCTGAGAACAATATTTTTTGATAACTAAGAAAGATTTGAACAATCTTAGTCAAGACTACAGAATCATCCACGACTCATTCATGTGAATTTCTTATTTGATTGGGAGAGACACTTCTGACAAGAAGATTTTTAGAATTTCCACTACTGTTCATTTTTGTACATAAGATAAACTCAAGTAAGAAACACCACAGACTTTGGACTCGCAATCTAGAGGATTTTTGCACTGACCCTCATAAAAGACAAGGTCATATTTTCCCACTGATAATATCTGACAAAAATGTAGAAACACATTTTTTCTCAAACATTTTATATCTTGTCAGAGGTATGTTCCCTAAAAATTTGAGATTTTATGAAATATTCCTTTAATTTTCTGTTAGAAGTCGCTTATAAGATGCTTCCTCTTTTTTCAACCTAAAATTTTGTCTTACAGCTAAACACAGACAATATATACATACAAGGAAGAGTGACTCTCAGGTGCTTGATGTCATTTTAATGTGTGCTGTTGCACTGAATTATCTGTTTATGCCAGTATTGTCAAATTTATTCAGGCTTATAATGGAACCAAATTCATAACATTTATATAATATTAATATGTGTAAGATTGCTAGGTCTGCATTAAGAAATATGCACTCTTTCTTTAGCATATTATATTGTGCTCCTAAAAGTTGCATTATATTTCCGCTGCAAACCTTGTGCTTATCTCTCCATATAAAGCTAATGACCTAGCTATAAATAGAACAATGACTGTGCAATTACAACACTCCATGCCAATCCATTTTAGCTAAAATTTTGTATTGCATTCAGGATAAAGAAGAATAATCAGTTTAACAGGTACTATATCTGTATACAGAATGATTACAAACACAACACAATCTTCTCACCAAACACATTTCAATGAAACTAGTACTGTTCACTGGAAATACATTACAGATCAGAAGTTATGAAACAAGATAAAAATTACTGGTTAAAAACATCAATTGGTTGATCAATGTAGACACTAGGATGTAAGATATACATGTAAATTAAATATGCCCATCTTTGAGATAAACTGGAGAATGAAAGTTCAAAAACTTGGAAATAAAGTCAGTAAATTTGTATTACCTAAAGGACAAATATTCAATCATTTATTAAACTAAAAGCTAGATGAAATACAAGATGAAATGAATATCAAGATGCAGACAAGGACCACTGAATTTGTTGATACAGTGAGTATTGTTCAAGGTAAACCTCTGCTGGTTTAAAATGTCAAGGTCATGACATGGTTATTGGGTTTAGATTCACACAAACACAATTTATGTCGAATGACAACTTTTCCACCTTTTCATGTTTGAGGAAGACCGCAGGTGACTCTCCAGGCATTGTTTCAGCCATTGACAGACAACTGGGTAGAACCACCGACCTTCCTTAAGCCAGCTAGATGGCTTCCTCACATGAAGAATTCTACACCCCAAGCCAGGTCTGGAACCCACACCAGTGAGGGGCAAGAGATATTAAGTCAGGAACTTTAACCACTCAGCCATGGTGGCCCCCACCAAGGTCATGATAAAACACATCCCGATAAGGCATTAACAAAGTGGGACGATAGGCAGATTTAACCTGAAAGAAGATGGATATTTTAGTCATTTCTTCTTAATATCACAACAGTTTTTCCTACATAAGACCAATAGCCAGGGGTATCCCTTCGTTTCCAAGCCTGGTATTACTACAATTGATGAAGTACATGATACTTCTAAACGAAGATCTGAGAACGGGCCATTCACATTCGTTTCTGTATATTTTGGATTTCCTGTATTGCTATTTTTATTTTATCAATCAGACACATGTTCGAATGTCCCAAAGAGTAAGAAAAATGATGCAGTTATTCCCCGGGCTCGAACCAGGGCCCTCCTTACAAGCATAGTGGCTTCCGACATGAGCTAACCGGCTATCTGGATACATTATGACATAAGAATTGTAAATATCAAAGTCAGCACAGGTAGATTGCAAGATGTTGTATAATTAGCTCTGATTGGCTAGCGAAAGGGGTCGTCAGAACGAGGCAATGAATAGGTCGTTCTCAGATCCTATGCGTAGCGTAATAGGATATGTACTTTAGTCAGATTGGGTATGTACATGTCTGAAATTTAGACTTAGATATTAAAATGCTAATTCTTAATTTGCTCTTTCATTTAAAATATATTCACAGACTACCGTATAATGTAACTCTGCATGGATGTCATTCTTTAAGTATGAATACTTTAACTGGCAAAATTGTGGTAAATTGAATATTTGGCTTTTTTTTTTAAGTCTGAACTTTAAACACTGATGAATATGGGTTCAAGTCCTACTTACCTACCTGCACTGGACCCAAGTTTTCCAAATTAGCAGATTAAAAGTGACACAGTTAGATTCAAGCTTTTGCTACCATCAGTTTAATATATTACAACATAATCTAAAGAGGAGTTTTTCAATTTTTCTTACCCATGAATCTTTCTCTTCGAACAATTCAAGGAATTTTTGGTATGATATATTGTTTGTATGGAAGGGGTCAATCTTCTCCATAAGCTGTTTAAACTGATCGTCCTGTAGACGTATGTGAAATTTCTCAAGAATATTTCGAAGTTCCATCCGGGACACTCTACCTTTACGATTCTGTAAAAAAGGATGAAATTCAATGAGTAAATAAAGGGAGCTCTGAAAATAACTTCCATTTAAAGACATTTTCTAGAATTTTTTTTAAAGTGCACGACCAACCTGAAATTGGTATGCAAATATGAGAAGCCAACCCTTACAGAAGCAAGCCTCTGTGGCGTACATGCTGCGTATTTGCTGTGTATATGCCGCGAACACAGTAGTACGCCAGAGGAGTACATTTTACATACACCGCATGCCGCGTACATGCCGTGTACTATTTCGACGAGTACACAGCATGTACGCAGGAGGTCACTAGTACACTTCAAGTACGCAGCACAGACTCTGAAAATTTAAGGAGTACACTGCATGTACGCAGGAGGGACTTGTACAAGAAAATAGTACACTGCATGTACACTGCAGATACTTTGAAATTTGTGCAGTACACTTCATATACGCGGGAAAGACTTGTACAGTTTCTTTTGGCATTTATACTTAGTTTTTTTTTTATTAGTTAAAGTCTGAAGTAAACTTCATATACGCGGGAGGGACTTCATGCAGGAAGGATTTGTACATTTTTTTTTTTGGAAGCAAGAACTTGATTTCTGAGTAACTTTTATCTTAATAGCATAGAATAGTTCAGATTACCGGTATTCTGAACAATAAAAATTTGCCAAACTATTTGCAATGTTCATTTGTGAAGCTTACATCTTAGTGATTTCTGAGCTGCACCTTGCATGCAGTGTAAAAATATATTCTTTTTCATTTTGAATTAATCCTGGAGCTTTCTAACTTGGATAATTGAAAAGCCTTATTTGAACTTCGTTGCATTACATTTTGTAATACATGAAATAATTACCAAGATAATGCTTCAACAGCGCCCGAATGAGAAGAATTAATAGCTCTCACTGTTATTTGAATACTCTTAAGCAAAACACCACTCTATCATGTTTTATAAAGGCTTTAATGCTCATTATGTTAACTCATTAAGGCCTCACCAAATTAAAAAGTTGTTCATCGGATTTGCCGCTCGTATATTTTCAGAACGTTTTTGGCTAATTGCGCTTGCCCCATTGGAAAAAATCAATCCAAAATTTTTAGGTGCGCTACTTTTTACGGACGTAAAAGTGTATAAATGCTTATATAATTCCAGTCCTAGATTGTTCTCAGATGGATTTTAATCAAAATAAATACATACTACGCACACATCGTCTATAATAAATCATAACACTTATATTTAGTTGCATTAAAGTTGTTTCCCCTTGATGCAGTTACGCCATTTTCTTCAAATGTTTACCAAATTACATGCTACAAAAATTGATTTATTTCATTGAAAAGTGGATGGAGAAAAGCATACTAATTTATTTGATAACATCAATCTACATTATTTTGGTAAGGGTAAATACTTATTGATGCATGTCACTTATCTTTTTTCTGTTTTTTTCTGTCCAAATGATCAGCATTTGCATACGAAAGTTGGTGGGGTAAGGAATTTACATTATCACAGCAGTTTCGCCACAAGAGTACACAGCATGTATGCAGCAGGAGTACGCTGCATGTACGCCGCAGGACTGGGGCCAGGAGTACACAGCATGTACGCCGCAGAAGTACACAGCATGTACGCCGCAGGGGTAGTACACCGCAGGCTCATTTGCATGTGAAAAGTGTATGTGCCGCGTACATGCTGCGTACTATTTCTCGCATACTAAATTCCTCCAGCGTACATCCTGTGTACCATATAGTCCACAGCATGTACGCAGCAAGTAGTACGCGGCAGAGCTCATTTGCATGTCAAAAGTGTACTACAAACGTACTATCGGTGTATGTGCGGTGTATATCCTGCGTACTATTGATTTCAGTACACATCATGTACGCATCATATACGCTGTATGTACACAGCAAGAGTACGCAGCAGGCCTTTTTCTTCTGTAAGGGAAACCAATCTGTAATTGGTATGCAAATATGAGAAACCAAACCAACCTGAAATTGGTATGCAAATATGAGAAACCAAACCAACCTGAAATTGGTATGCAAATATGAGAATCCAAACCAACCTGAAATTGGTATGCAAATATGAGAAACCAGAGATGAAGCAAATTCTAAAATAAACAAGCAAATTCGATGAATTGGAATCCCCCGCTGAAAGGGTCAGAGTTGAGGAACGGCAAAAAAAAATTTCCAGCAAAAAGTGAAGAATGTTACCAAGAAGCAAATAATTTCATTAGTCAAAATCAAATTAAAAGAAAATGAATGGTTTGTTTGGGTGGGGGGGTGGGGGGTGGGGTGAGGATACAACAGTTTACATGTTGATTATAAATATTGATAGAAAACGAAAAATGAAAAAAAAAAAAAAAAAAAAAAGGGGGGAGGGGAGGGGGGTGACCAAGGTAAGGTGGTGACCAGGTGTAGGTACACAACATCACATGTTTATAATAAATGTTCATGGAAAAGAATGGAAGAAGTTTAATGAAATTCTTCCAATTGGTTGGTTTGTTATGTACAGATCTGTGGATTTTTAAACAAAGTGCAATAACTATATGGAAAATTGACCAATCGTAAAAAAACTTGAAGGGCATCGTCGCAGTATCTTGGTTCATGTCTACTTCAAGTCTGATGAAATTCTACCTGCTGGTTACTGAGAAATGGCTGCAGATGAACATTTTTCATTTAATCAAGGGCAATAACTCTGAGGGAAACTGACCTATCAAAAAAAAAAAATTTAACGGGCATCAGCGCAGTATCTTGGTTCATGTCTATTTCAAATTTGATGAAATTCTACCTGTTAATTACTGAGCAATGGCTGCAGACGGACATTTTTTATTAAATCAAGGGCAATAACTCTGAGGGAAATTGACCAAT
Source organism: Mercenaria mercenaria (assembly GCF_021730395.1). NCBI lineage: Eukaryota > Metazoa > Mollusca > Bivalvia > Venerida > Veneridae > Mercenaria > Mercenaria mercenaria. Next base: position 81,801,275 of record NC_069364.1, on the reverse strand, counting down.
CAAAAAAAAAACTTGACGGGCATCATCGCAGTATGTTGGTTCATGTTTTTTCAAGTTTCATGAAATTCTACCAAGTAGTTACTGAGAAATGGCTGCGGACGGACGGACTGACGGACGAACAACGCCATTTCAATACCCCCCTCCCGATTTCATCGGCGGGGGATAACTAGAATTGTGTCCTTAGGACACGGATGCCCCCACATACTTTGCCATTCTCTAAATACTGTAAGCTATACATAGGCGTGTATTTTACGGTACAAGGTACGGGATGGTATCGGCTAAATTCCTGTATTAATTACCGAAATGGCCGAAATGGTAAAATACCACAAGTAGAAAATAGCAATAAAAGCTCTTTAACATTTTATAAGTTTTAATTGATACTGAAATGGTATGTTATATTTATAAATGATGTTGAAACAAAACAACCAAAATAATTCGTAAATGCGTTGCTTTTGTAATAGTTTTTTGGAGGGGTGAAAGTTGTTAACGTTCATTGGTAGTATGCTTCTCCAGTGCTGGTCGTGTGAATTGTTACTTGTATCTATGATCGGATGTAGACTCTACTGTCTGACGGTTTTATCAACTTACGGATTCCGTAACTTACGGAAATCGTATATAATCTGCACTTGTACTGTTTCTTGTATAGATTTTATATATACTGTTATTAACTGACGGATTTTATTCACTTACGGATTCCGTGACTGACGGAAAATGTAACCTTGCGGATCTAACGTAAATTTTAACCATATGTCCGTACTCACGGATGGAAAGCCGTCAACTGAAGACGAACGCTGTATTTATAACCTTTTCAGCATTAATTTCCGTAAATTGTAAACAGTCTTTTTGAGTCTATCCAATGAGCGTGACTTACGGGTTTTCTCGACCAATGAAAATGTTCCGTTAGTCTCAGGACTCTGATATTCCAGTTCCGTACAAAACGTAGATCTGTTAGCCGATTTAAACTAGGGAACTGTTTAGTTGCATGTACTTTACCATAAGAAAAGATACATTTCGGTTTTTGCTCTGATAATGGTATCCCAAAATACTTGTGTTACTTAAGAATGACTTTGGGTAAATCAATTGTTTGTTGTGACTTACGGAAACAAGATCCGCGTTTCGGCTGCACTTCAGGTTGAATTCGAGCTCCTCAGGTAACTGGCAGACAGTTTTACGTAAAGTTTAATGAAAAACCATTAGTTTGTTCTTTGATTTATACGTAGTTTGCATGAGAGCAGCTCATACGATTTTAGTGAGACAGTAAAATCGTTTGTCATCGGTTTCCGCGACAGGGTAAACTTCCCCATAGGATATAAATATCTTCTCCAGCTTTTTATATAAGGACTCTCATTAGTTTTCAGATAGTGAATGAAACTGAAATTAGTTTAAGTTTGGTCTTCATTACTGTAAACAGAAATAATTTATTGATAACCCCGTATTTGTGACAGGTTGGTCTGTCAGTGTACATTTGATAACAATACCTAGCAGTTTTTAATATGAAAGGGCCATAATTCTAGAAAAAAATACCCACAGAAAAAATTCTATTATTTATGGTCATCTTCAAATGAAGGTCCTTCAACTGTGGAACTTTCCATCATATCCTTTCAATAGTATTTTTGGAGTTGGACACACAATATATCTATATTCTTATATTGCAAAACTATCAAATGGCCATAACTGTGGTAAAAATAATCACAGAAAAAAAATCCATTCTTCATGGTCATCTGCACATCAAGCTTGTTCATCTGTGAAAGTTTGAAGCAAATCAGGCTAATAGTGTGGGAAGAGTTGGACACACAAGATTTTTCTCTATATTCTATATAGCAAAACTATCAAAGGGCCATAACTGCGGAAAAAATCGCCACAGAAAAAATTCCTTCCTCTATGGTCATCTGCGCATCAAGGTTGTTCATCTGTGGAAGTTTGAAGCCTATTGGGCTAATAGTGTGGGAAGAGAACGTACGTACATACGGACAGCAGCAATGCTATATGCCCCCTACATGTGTGGGGGCATAATAAAATGGTATGTCTTAAATTTCCACTTCAATACATAGAGTATTTATACATTGTAACTGACGCAAATAATTTTAGTTTACTATAATTCCAAAGTTTACAATCATGAAAAAAAGTTTTCTTTAACTTTTATTTATGGGGAAATCTATCTCATGTATCAAAACTGTAAAAAAATTCTACAAATTGTTTATCTCATTTTTGTTCAATGAACAAATTTTTTTATATACATCAGGGGTCACGCTGTCGATCGCCACTTGAGCCATTTGCGATTAAAAATTAAATGTGGCTCCGAAAATTTCTAATTGGCAAAAATGGCCCGAAGCTATGTCTGTCTGCAAAACTAAAAAATTTTGCTTGTTTCAGTGTTTACGAACCAAAGGTGTGAAAAATCGATAATCTGTGTAGACGAAATCTGTGTATAACAGCCGTTATTGAAAGGAGTGAGCCAATTTGCAATAATTTTATTTGAATAGGCAGTCAATTGGTGATAATTAAATTAGTGAATAACAAAGTGGATAATTATAACCATCATTTTGTGCGCTTGATACGATTATATGAGCGGTCGGCCGTTAGTCGCCGTTACGATCTATAGCAAATTTTTTATTACTGCCGAGGCTTATTTTGGGCAAAACAAATAAAGAATGCTTTAGATAAGCAGAAATTGTAAGTACTGAATAGCTATGATGATAAAAAAGAACAAGGCAGTCTGAAAAACAGCTAAATCCCCTGCCACTGTTATGGATAGTGGAAGGGTAAACCTTCGACCTTGAGCTGTGACCTTGACCTTGAACTGACATGGCTGACTCATGAATTCTGCAAATCGTCTTGATGAGCTGATCATTTGACCTAAGTTGCATGAAAATCCTTCTAGGGGTTTAGGAGATACATAGCTCAAACCTTCGACCTTGAGTTGTGACCTTAACCTTGAGTTGACATGACTGACTCATGAGTTCTTGATGAGGTGACCATTTGACCCAAGTTTGATGAAAATCCTTCAATGGGTTTAGGAGATACAGAGTGAACACAAAATGGAAGGCTCAAACCTTTGACCCTAAGTTGTGACCTTGACCTTGAGCCAGCATGGCTGACTCATAAGTTCTGCACATCGTCTTGATGAGGTGATCATTTGACCTAAGTTTTATAAAATTCCTTCAAGGGATTTAGGAGATATAGAGCGGACACGAAATGGAAGGCTAAAACCTTTGACCTTGAGTTGTGACCTTGACCTTGAGCCAACATGGCTGACTCATGCGTTCTGCACATTGCCTTGATGAGGTGATCATTTGACCCAAGTTTCATATGAATCCTTCAAGGGGATTAGGAGATACAGAGCGGACACAAAATGGAAGGCTCAAACCTTTGACCTCCGAGTTGTGACCCTGACCTTGAGCCAACATGGCTGACTCATGAGTTCTGCACATTGTCTTGATGAGGTGATCATTTGACCCAAGTTTGATGAAAATCCTTCAAGGGGTTTAGGAGATACAGAGCAAACACAAAATAAAAGGCTCAAACCTTTAACCCTAAGTTGTGACCTTGACCTTGAGCCTGCATGGCTGACTCGTGGGTTCTGCATATTGTCATGATGAGGTGATCATTTGACCCAAGTTTTATAAAATTCCTTCAAGGGGTTTAGAAGATACAGAGCGGACACAAAATGGAAGGCTCAAACCTTTGACCTTGAGCCAACAAGGCTGAATCATAAGTTCTGCACATTGTCTTGATGAGGTGATCATTTGACCCAAGTTTCATGAAAATCCTTCAAGGGGTTTAGGAGATATGGAGCGGACACGAAGTGTTACGGACACACTGAAGGACGGACGGAAGGACAGAGGGAGACCATTCCTATAACCCCCACCACATGTGGCGGGGAATTAAATAAAACATTTTATCATGAATTTAATTCTACATTACTTTTGTTTTCAGCATTTGTCACCCATTTTCTCGACCATGATTTTCGGACATTTCTGTCATTTCCAATTAGATTTTCTAGTGCAACTGTTACCTTAATAAAAAGCCAATAAAAAGTCTGCATTTAAGAAAAATATGACAACTGTTGCAAAAGCGGCTCTTATTTTGAAGCTTTTTTCGAGAATAAAACACGAGAAGGCATTCAAACCCCACCCACTTCTAAGCAATGTGCAAAATAAGACAACTTAAAATGTGAAGTGCTTTAACAAAATTGCTTCTTTATTGACATCTTTATTTCAAATGTGATTTTCAAAAATCTTTTTATTAAATGGCAGATGTTTATAAAAATGATAATTTTAAAAGTTAACAAGAATTGATATTTCTAAATAGCTTTTTAAAGGGTAGAAATATTTAATAAAAACATAAAATAATTTCTTGAGTGGTATGAGTACTTTGGTAGTCCTATGCGAACATCAATGCTATGCGCTTCGCAGTTGTTAGGCCTCATAATTCTATCATTTCGGAAAAAGCAGCGCTTCAGAGAAAAAAAATCCCAGTGTGACCCATGTACATCCAAAAGAGAGCAAAAAAATCATATGTATCTCAGCTTTTTGCTGAAGTATTTAGATATTTCTAGAATTCTGGTTCATGTCTGCTAGGGACCATAACTCTATTGTCCACCTGCGTTGTTTCCATCCTTGCTTAATTCAGAAAATTGTCCTTTACACATCATGCTCCTAATAAATGCTAAACATGCTTAAACATGGATAAGATTTAAATATTCTGTGGCTACACAACATAAAGCCACATTTTCTTTACTTTCCATTGCCTTATTTGTAAGCAGGCATCTGTATTTTAATGCATTTGCTATTCCTTTAGATAGAAGTGGACTAGTCTGCTTGTTACTGATTATAATATCTTCACAACAAGATTGTTCCCATTAATACGACTTATCTGTCACTGTCTGAAAATGATCCAATTTTCTATTTAATGAAAAACAGAATCTAAAAGCAATGGACAGGCCACTCCTCTATATGTTGCGCAGAAGTAACAAGCCAGAAATGCCCATAAATTTACCAGATAGCACTCAAGTTCACAAGATTTGAACTATGACTAGTAATGAGTGGACAGGAGGGCATAGCTTTTGAAAACCAAAACAAGGCACTTTTCAGAAACCATACTACAATGAGTCAGAAGAAAGATTTTCACAATCACCAGATCAAACGATTTGATTTAAAAATAGTGGTTAATTGCTAATTAATATCATGGTGTAAAACTAAAAATCATTTTATATATGCAAAATAAGCCAGAAGTGCACTAATCAGCATTTAATATCATGTGGTTACTTACCACATCAAACTGCAGGAAGGCTTGTTTAAATGAACCATAATTGCTTTGTACATGCTTATACAGCAGTTTCCATATCTCATCAACCTCAACTGTCTGTATGCCTTCCTTCACTGGGAAAAATCTACCAGATAAATAAGCAAAACTTAGTATACAATCAGCTATAGAACACACTGTTTTTTTTTAGAATTAGTCCCACATGAATATTATTGAATTCACAGTATATTAACCCTTACCCTGCTAAATTCCTGTAATGAACTTGTCCATCTTTCAATTTGGACAGTACCATTAACTGTTAAAAGGGGTGCATACCAAAAAGATACTGACTGAATGGCAAACAGTGCAGGTCATGATCAGACTGCATGAATGTGCTGGCTGATCATGATCTGCACTGGTCGCAAAGGCAGAATCAATCGTGTCCAGCATGATAAGGGTTAAGAAAGATATATACAGCAATAACAGTGAAACCTTCAATTATATAAAACAGTCTCCCAACATGACTATTACCCAGCAATAAAAGCCCCTACAAGAAGAGATATTGTCAAAGAGTGGATGCAGTGTTCCAGTGGTAACACTGTCTGACTATGAAACAAGGGGCTGTGAGTTTGAGCCCCCGCTACTCCAGCTAATAATTACTACCATTGGGATAAGAGTCCCGTGTATGGGAGCTTTAGTTACACCTGGCATGCTAAAGAACCAGAAACTTCCTTCTGTATCTTGCACTATCCTCCCACTAACATTACTAACAGGCTTCTGGATAAGTCGCTCATTTGAGTTACCGATGGCGACTATAAATAAACTTAATTACAAACAGATATTTGTCATATTTGCTGCCATTGCAACCACATTTTTTATATATTGTAACTTAATTGAAAAACCCTCATGTTCTCCAAACACCCTACACTCTATAAGGCAGGTTTCATGAAAAAAATATATTGTATTTTGAAAGTTCACGAGAGGCCCATCTTTTACGAAACCTCTTACACTTTAATGTTCTGACAGAATCCATCATTTAGGACTGACAAAAGGACAAACAAATGGACAAATGTAGAAAATTAAATAATGTGCACTTTCTTTCTCTAAATTTCCTGAAAAATCTTTTGTACTTCTTAAGTTATCACAGAATCATTGTTTTTGTAATATTTTTGGACTAATTTTTGCCATAGCAACAAAACCTTAGGACTCGAATATTCTTAATATGGCTACAAGTTTCATGGAAAAAGTATCTAGCACTTTTTAAGTTATTGCAGTATCTCTCTTCACCACTTTTTTGTCATATTTTTTAATCATTTGTTGCCATAGCAACCATTCTTTATGCAACAGCAACAAAGTAAAAGGATATGCATATAATTTGTTTTGCCATCTATCAATGCACTAAGTTTAATGAAAAAACATCTTGTACTTTGAAAGTTATCACACAATCCCTCATTATGTGAATGTTTGACAGACAGACTGATGAGGGCAAACCAGAAGTCACCTCTGATGAAACAACCTTAGGCATCTAAAAATGGAAAAATTGTGGTTTGGAGATGTTTCAGGAAATTTCATCTATTGCACTTCATAAACTCAAATATTTTTTGAAGGGTTTCAAATATTCAGGGATCCAGTTTAAGTGTACTGACCAGTGCTTTAGGCAAATAAAGCAATGATGTTGATAATACCAACATAAGTTTTTGCATGATTTTAATACAGTAAATAAAAAACATTTTAATTATAAAGCAATATTCATTTCTATGAAACATTTCATTACAATATTAGGCAAGATGAACTTACTTGTGGTTTGGTCTTATTGGCAGTGTTTGTCCGTTCCCTGTCATCATAGGTTCTTGAAACTTCTCTAGAAAATCTTCCCAGCCAATCCTTCCCGTGGCCCTTACTCCACACCTGCAACAAAGGTAAGTTTACAGATACAAAATATCATCATTCCTTTGATATAAACCCTCTATTGTCATTTTCTGTTTGACAAATGAATTGTCCACATGATCTGTAGAATAAACTCACTATTTCAGCATGCCCAGACTCAAATGTTTATGAACATTTGGTTCCTGGGTCTCAAACCAACAGTAATGCTTATGTAAGGACAGGTTTTACACAAAGGCCTCTAAGCTAACAAGCATTGACACGATTATAAGTCATATGATGACTTTCCAGCTCTTGTGGTGGTGGAGGAAGTCCCTAAATGCCCCTCTTGGCATCATTTCATCACAGACAGGCACACAGGTCAAATCAATGACCTTCCTAAGCCAGGTGAATGGCTTCCTCACATGAAGAATTCTACGCCCCACACAAGGCTAGAACCCATATTGGTGCGAGGCAAGTGATTTGAAGTCAGTGACCTTGGCCACAGAGACCCCCAATCTCAGTACTGTATCAACAGTATATCTATCAAGTGTACCTGTACATTTGTCTAAAATGTCTTTCTGTACTGCATTATATTGTTATGGGCCAGTGGCCAGTATCAAATAAACATTTTGTCATTGTCATTGTCATTGTCATTATATCTATCACATTCTATCATATGGGTCAAAGGTCACACATCAAGCTTGTCTTGCATCCGAAGTCAATTCTAGCTATTATTTCCAAATGTTATTTGATAAAAGTGCAATAGACTTTTGCTGATTTTAGAGAGAAAAAACTTAACTTATTCTTGGGAATCACTTTTCATTTCAATTAAAAGGAATTAAGGCAAACTGTATTCCAAAGAAAGATACAAAACCAAATTCCAACTAACTTTTCCATCATCTGTGCGAAGAGTTGTTTTGACATCGGTATAGTGAACTGTGTCAGTATTGACTGTAAGTCATCCACCGAGACAAATCCATCTAAATGTGTATCAAATACCATGAACGCTTTCTTCAGATTCACATAGTTGTCTCGCATCTAGTAAAGCAAATAACAATCAATACGAAAGTTAATTTCAGATGATAAAATTTTATATCCAAAATGCAAAACATGATTACGAACATACTAATTTATGCAGTTTTGGTGGATGCAAATATCTGTTTTAAGTAAAGAAAACATTTTACCATAATTAATCATTTACTTTCAACAAGGTACATACTACCACGTCGTTACACAATTTTTTCTTAGTTAAGCTCTTACTTCATATTCCGTCTCTTAGTACAATGTGTACCGACTACCATAATCTAAACTGATTTATTCTACATAAATTACTGAGGGTCAGACAAACTCTTAGACTTAAGAAATGATTACTTTACATAAGTAAAGAACAACCACAAAGACCAAGAAAATTCGATCTTTCAATTGTGTATTGAAATATGGCCATATCATCAATATGTCTGACCCTGCTTTATAACATGAAAAACTGTTTACCCTTTTCCTAAATTCTATCTCTATTTCTCTAAAGCTCATAGCTTGCAACATCTGTTCATCTTCTTGTCTTTGTTTAAAGTTTCTCAAATGAGGATTTGGTGTGTTCTGTTGCCAGTTCAGTGCTGAAATAAACAGTTTTATGATTTAATTTACGTAGCCAGTTAAAAGCTGAAATAAACACATAATATCCATTAATCTACCACAGAAGCCTAAAATTTCATCCATAAGACACCAAAAACACAAAAAAACTACCCCCTGCAGATATTTTTAATATACAGGTGATTATTTTTTATATAAGAGTAAAGACCAAGACAAATGGATAGTTCGGTCTCCTGTGATTATACACTGTGATAATACATTGTTTATATATTTGAAAAAAAAAATTAAATTAAAGTCCAGAATTATTTTAAAACGATTCAGTCAATTTTGACATTAAAGTTTACTTTCAGTGCACTTAATACAACATGAAGAATTAACCTCTTCAAGATTCGACACTGCATTACATTTTTTTTTACAAAGCGAAGCATTTTTTCTATTTTCTTGAAGACTACTTCTCTTCAGCCCTTAACACAGTCCACATTTGAAACAAAACATTCATGTGACATTTTCCAACTACATTTCACATACCACTTTTACTCATTCACTTTAACTGTACCAGACTCCTATACAAATATATGAAGCTGAAAAACTTCTAAAACACAGTTTGAATTTACTTATTTATCATCATTATGTGCCACACAGCTTTTTGACTTTCTTTTCAACTGAAGTGCCCACTTTTTGTTGTTCTTGCATATATATCTTAAGTGATATGGTGATCGAATTCCAGCTATAACTGTGGAGGAAGACCCAAGATGCTCAACTGAACAGTCTATCAGGTATCAACAAGCTTGCTTTATAGATTGTTACCCTAGCTTAGCCTGTTTCCCCAGCTTAGCCTGTTCCCCTAGCTTAGCCTGGTTTCCCAAGCTTAGCCTGTTCCCCTAGCTTAGCCTGGTTTCCCAAGCTTAGCCTGTTCCCCCAGCTTAGCCTGTTCCCCCAGCTTAGCCTGTTCCCCTAGCTTAGCCTGTTCCCCTAGCTTAGCCTGGTTTCCCAAGCTTAGCCTGTTCCCCTAGCTTAGCCTGGTTCCCCAGCTTAGCCTGTTCCCCTAGCTTAGCCTGTTTCCCAAGCTTAGCCTGTTCCCCTAGCTTAGCCTGTTCCCCTAGCTTAGCCTGTTCCCCTAGCTTAGCCTGTTCCCCAAGCTTAGCCTGTTCCCCAAGCTTAGCCTGTTCCCCTAGCTTAGCCTGGTTTCCCAAGCTTAGCCTGTTCCCCAAGCTTAGCCTGTTCCCCAAGCTTAGCCTGTATCCCAAGCTTAGCCTGTTCCCCTAGCTTAGCCTGTTCCCCTAGCTTAGCCTGTTCCCCTAGCTTAGCCTGGTTTCCCAAGCTTAGCCTGTTCCCCTAGCTTAGCCTGGTTTCCCAAGCTCAGCCTGTTCCCCTAGCTTAGCCTGGTATCCCAAGCTTAGCCTGTTCCCCCAGCTTAGCCTGTTCCCCTAGCTTAGCCTGGTTTCTAAAGCTTAGCCTGTTCCCCAAGCTTAGCCTGTTCCCCCAGCTTAGCCTGTTCCCCTAGCTTAGCCTGGTTTCCCAAGCTTAGCCTGTTTTCCCAAGCTTAGCCTGTTCCCCTAGCTTAGCCTGTTCCCCAAGCTTAGCCTGTTCCCCTAGCTTAGCCTGGTTTCCCAAGCTTAGCCTGTTCCCCAAGCTTAGCCTGTTCCCCTAGCTTAGCCTGTTCCCCTAGCTTAGCCTGTTCCCCTAGCTTAGCCTGGTTTCCCAAGCTTAGCCTGTTCCCCTAGCTTAGCCTGGTTTCCCCTAGCTTAGCCTGTTCCCCTAGCTTAGCCTGGTTTCCCAAGCTTAGCCTGTTCCCCTAGCTTAGCCTGGTTCCCCTAGCTTAGCCTGTTCCCCATAGCACTTAGCCTGGTTTCCCCTAGCTTAGCCTGTTCCCCAGCTTAGCCTGTTCCCCAGCTTAGCCTGGTTCCCTAGCTTAGCTGTCCCTAGCTTAGCTTCCACTAGTATAGAAGCAGGTTACCTAGCTTAGCCGTCCCCTACTTACCAATCCTAGTCTCCTTCAATAAGTTATAGTCCCTAGGTATCAATAACACTAGCACATATGATAAATAGCTTTTAGATATTTATTCATTATATTTGAAACTGGCATAAAAAGAAGCACTTTCAGAAAGCTAACTGCCCCTTTTTTCATGCAAGCACACAAAAATCAAATGATTTGAACCTCAATCAAAAGAAAATTAAATTTTCATCAGCTTAGAAAAAAAAAATAGCATGTTGTCATGTTTATATTTATCCCCTGGGCTAAAAGGTTTCTCCAGTTAATATTCATGCATTCACTTCAAACAAAACACAAAAATAACTTATGATAGTGGATCTGTAATAACAATTGGCAATTTCCATCTGACTTCCTATTCTAGTCTGTTATTTTGGCATTCTTTGAACCTTGCATCAGTTCACTTGTTATGCCCTTCCCCTTTGTATACTGTGATAAAACATGGTCTTGAACAGGGAAATATACAAGCTGAGATATTTAAATCTGAAAAATGCCTAAGGGACTAAGAGCAAGTTTATTCATTACACTAATGAAAATATAAAATATGGGAGAGCAAAAAACATTAAGCAAATGTAACTATAGTGCAATGACAGAAGATAAATTTTCAGTTGTTCAGTATGCATAGTACCAATTTGCTGAACTGTATGTTTCAGGTGAGTAATGCACAACTGAAATGGGCTAGTATATTATCCAATTCAAGACCATATTTATCATAATAATAAATAATTATCAATATACATTGGGTTAGGATATAACATGTATAGTGACATTTTCTTTCTGGTCTGGTGTCAGTGATCCTTTGGTCATAAATCTAGGTCATATAAGCCATGAATTCTGTAACAACCGGTGAATGTCAATATCACGAGGAAAATACAATCAAACGAAATTACCCATCCACTACCTTAAGTTGCAAGAGAAGCTGAAAGAATTTCCAATTAAAGAAAAATGAGACAGAAAGTAAGATTATACATAAGTTACCACACCTCGAGAGACCTGACAAGTCATTCGGTCGAGAAGTTTGGATCAATGATACCAAAAAAAAAACAAAATGTTCCCTCAAGGCTGTTATATGAAATGACAAACCATATAGGACAGGACTGAAATGAAGCTGGAAGGATTGGCTAAAAAATAAATGTTCATCACTCGCATTAAACAAAGTTAGAGAAAAGATTAGAGAAACAAAGCTAGTATTAAAGCCTGAGCTAAATACCAGGATCATCTTCTTCCTCTGAAAACAACATTTGGTAATCACAATCAAATCTATGGCAAGATTTCACAGTGATTTTTCTACTCATTATAAGCAAGTTGATTTCAATCTTTATGGCAGCATGCACTAGTTCAATTTTGATTTTGTTTTAGTTGAGTTTGTTGAGTTTTACGTCACACAGTCTACAGTTATAGGTCATATGGCTATTTTTTGTCTTTGATGGTGAAGGAAGACCCCAGGTGCACCTCTGTGCATTATTTCATCATGAGCTGGCTTCTGGGTAGAACCACAGACCTTCCATAAGCCAGCTGGATAGCTTCTTCGCATAAAACATTCAACGCCCCGAATGAGGCTCGAACCCACATTGGTAAGGGGCAAGTGATTAGAAGACAGAACCTAAACTACTCAGCTACAGAGACCAAAATTTGATTCTGAAGCTGAGTTATCAGTTCATCTGCAGTAATATATAATCTGTCATTTGTTGTAATATCTGGTTTGAGGTTAACTATTACGGCAGTAATGGAGCTATGCCAACTTAATGGCAAAACAGTTATCTGAGAGTCCATCTGCATCTACAAGCAATGGTAGATTATTTTTCTTCCACAAAGTATTCTCAAAGCTTAAGAATAAATAAAGCAAAATAAACTTTGTAGTACTCTTTCTTTCAGTAGAGTAAACAAAGTGCAAGAAATTCATGTCCATAAAAAAGTTCCAGTTTAATCATTTATAGTGTAACATACATGTCTTTCCATAAATTTTTAAAAATCTTTTTCTGAATCAAGAAATATTCGATATGGAACAAGAACAACTATCAAAGTATTTGATATTTGTAAAGTTTTACACACAAAAAATATACTTAATACCAGTACATAAATGTAACTTCTTAGTTGTATTTAAAACAGGATGAGAGCCATCCAACACATTGGAGTGCTTGATGGGATTTACTGGCATGACTAAAATCATCAGAAATACCAGTTTGGTGTGCAAGAATAATTCAACATCAACTATGCGTAACTTACACAGTCAAACTTGCATGAGATACCGCATCTATTAAGAGACCACTTTTTAGTTTCCTTTTTGTGTTGTTAAAGAACAAATTATGTTGTATCAAGAGACCATTTGTGCCCTTCTCATAGATGGTCTCTTGATACAAGTTGTACTGTACATGGATGTACGTAAAATATTTAAAAGAAAAAAAAGCAATAACACATTTCCATAGGTAATGGGAAGTTACTGCTTATGGAAAATTTAAGAACTTGTGATTAGGGATAATTTGTTACCTCCCATGGCCCCTTCCTGTGGTGGTTTACTTCTGGCCAGCACACTGACCCCTAGGCGACTGAGGAAATCTTTGTAGTTAACCATTCCTGTATGGTGGAAGTCATACCTCTGCCACAATCTAAAATACAGTCAAAAACATGCAGAATTTTCTTTCAATAAAAACATCCTTTTTTGATGACAGATCTCTAAAAGCTTCCTATTTCAATTATTCCATAGTATTTTATGGGTTTGCAGTTGTAAACAAGATGACAGAACTTTCACTTTTTGACTCAAGAATGAAAATCTATCAGTCATTTTGTGTATAGGGGACTGAATCTGCCAAAAATTTGCAGAAATTAAAAACACATCAAAGTGTTAGAACACCAGTTTTGCAAACCAGCTTAGTTAAACTACATGAGCAGTAGAAGATACCAGATTACAGATAACTAGCAGAATCTCAGTGTGATCAGGGCAAAAAGGTTAAAAAAGAATTAGACATGATACAATATTTACTAAATTCTTAATATAATATACTCAAATAGAGCAAAATACAAATTATTCAAGAAAAGGAAATACAGATCTCTATAGGAAGTCAGAGGCACAGTGGTCAGCAGGTTGGACTACAAGGCCTACAATCCAAGTTCAATTCCTAGGCATGACTGATATCTTGACTAATGTTTAGTGCTGGGGGTTTACTTAAATTGCTGTTTACAGCAGTATCGGCCTAGACTAGATGCTGGGGAAGTAAATGTGACATCCGCCATGGGCTCGGCTGGAATAAGCTGTTCCATCCATTCCAGGTGGGGACTTTCATCGACTACCAATGCTCAACAAGAAGCTTTACCTTTTTTTACCTCCCTGCTCAATAGATCAACAAGATTAGTTTCTGGATGGTATCTATAGTTCATTCCCATACATGAAGGGAGTTGAACTATATACTTACTTGTCATACTGCGAATCCGACAGTTTGAAACAGTAGTTTTCTATAACCCTTCTCATCTCATGCCTCTGTATGCGACCATCACGATTATAGTCAAACAACTGTAAACCCTTCACCACAGACTTTAGGTTACCCTCAATCTGAAAAACATTATCCATTTGTAATAAAATTCTAGCAAACTATATTATCTCAATAGACAACTCTGTTTTTACATCATAGCATTATATTTACAGGAAGAGGAGCCAAGATGTTATGTTTTCTTCATTATGTTAAACAATTAAAACGTAAATCTATTAAAAATGCTATTAAAAATGCTAAAAGTCTTTTGAAGTACTCAATTCAATCATGTCAAAATCAGCTGATAATCAGATAGATTTTCCCAATCAGCTAATGCAGCCAGCTTAACCCTCCAATATAAGTCAACTAATGAATGTTGTAAGTATGATTTTGTTTAATAAATAAATATGCAGCACTGAAAATATATGTTCAAAACAACTTTACCTTTTCTTTAAGCAGTTTTTCTATCATGTCAACATTGATTTCTTTAGGAGTTGGCGGAGTTGGGAATCTGAAATGATTTACTTTTTGTAAGCTTGAATCTAAAGATTCATAATGTTACGCTTATTATCAAAAAAGTTTTTGATCTCAAATTAGTTTTAAATGTAAGACAAGGATATTATAGGGATGGTGCTCAAAGTCCACTTTATTCAAAACTCAAGCCCTCAAATACTGGGTCAAGACAGCCTTATTTCATTTTCCATGGAAAAAACAAAAAGACACATGTGTGCTTTGTGACCGTTTTTTTCTACAATATAATTCATGTGCACAATTTATCATTTACAATATCCTTGAATATTAATTGTTGGTAAGAAAAATGCTGTAACATGTCTGTCTGTGCAAGACTATATGGATTCGTCGGGTTTGGAAAACCCTGTCTTGCATGGCTGGCATGTAAGATCTTTATATTCCTACACCATTGCACCTCCAATTTTGATTTATAAAAGCTGTTATGTGTCACTTTTAACAATTACCATTTCAATTGATCTATGTATCTGTTAGCTCAGTTGTGTATTTAATGAAGAATATGAATATTGGATAGCACCAACCATCCAGAAAATTAAGTGTTACCGATATTTTGTGAATGATAAAACTGCATTTAAGGCAAACTTACTCCTAGCTTAAGTTAAGTCTGCAAAACTGAGGTACTGCTGAACAAACCTTCCAAAAACCTTACATTTGAAAAGTAGGTGGCAGTGATGTTTGAGGCATGTGGGTGGGGGAGAGAGAGGCTAAACAAGCGATTCATTCATATGGCTAAATTTCTATTATCTTGTTCTATTAGTTGGCTAAGCTCACATCTCTGTCTTAGCATTAATTAGTTATAAATATTATACTTACTGAGTATAAAGATATAATAGTCACTTACTTTGGCACTCCATTTGTAATTCTGTCAACCTGTCGGCGACCCCCTGGAGAATTACCTCCACTCGAGTGAAACTTGTCCAGGAAATCTGCATACCGCACTGTCCCATTTGGGTTTTTGCTCACCTTAAATATTGAAATCATATGATGCAGAAACACTCTAAATCTTGTGTACATACATTCTTAGAAAATATTTGTTAAGTAAAAATATTAAATGCATTAAAAAAACACTTGATTAAAATCTAAGCAATATTAAAGCAAACACACCTGCTAAATAATCTAATTCTATAAAATTTATTGAAAAAACATCTTCACCAATCTATATGTGTAATAAAACATGTTTTTAAATTAATGAAAGAAGTATGAATAGAGTATGTTATATCTTACTGCTGAACTCAGCCTAACCTACTGCTTACCCAGCAGTACTCATATAAAACCAATATCAGCAGACCAATTTGAAGCATTTTTATCAATTCAAGGGGGAAATGGCTCTACTGAATTTAAAAAATCTTTAAGACTATAGAATGTGTTAAGTTTTTCTTAATTAAACTTCTATTCAGTACAACCTATAGTATAATTATTGAAACTTCCACTTCCTATGGTGCAAAATAAATTGTACCACAATTTACTAGTAAATGGAACTATAAGTTCACTTATGTTAACATTATGTTAGTTAATCAGTTATTTCAGAATTTTTTTTCACTATGTTCCTAAAGTTATTTGCAGAAGACATCTTTAAAAATTACATTTTGAGAATCGTTTAAACAAGATACATGTTATAACAGCTGAAGTATTTTGAAACATATACAAGTTGAACATTTTTTTAAAACTAAAAGAACTAAACTGAAAGGTTCTGGTAGTACGTACTTGGTTAGGTAATATAAAGAATGTGTTTAAAAAAAAAGAGAGAAATTCTATTAACCCTTACAATGCTGGACATGACTGGTTCTGCCTTTGCGACCAGTGTAGATCATGATCAGCCTGCACACCCGTACAGTATGATCATGATCTGCACTGTTCGCTATTCAGTCGGGACCATTTTGGACAGCACCCCTTTTAACAGTTAATGGTACTGTCCAAATTGGAAATGGACAAGTTCATTATAGAAATTTAGCATGGTTAGGGTTAAACTAGGAAAAATATGCCTCAACAGATATTTTACATCCACGTTTTCATAGTAACACAACCTGCTTTGGCCTCAAATATTTGCACCATCTTCGTACAAGTGTTGCATTATTTAATACAATGCAGTGTAAAAGTATAACTCAAGCACAAACAAACTAAATGTACAAGCTTTCTCTAAAAGCAGCTTTCATTCTTGGATAGAGTTAAGCGCCATGAAGAGTCTATAAACTGACTTGTTAAATAAACTTCAGTTACAGACATTTAAAGTAAACATTTAACAAAGGTCATAAGAATAGCCATATGGAAGGTGCCATTTAAGGTGATACTAATATAGCTTTATTAATGAAATGCTTTCATTTTATCCTTGTCACTTGTACAAAGATGGCCATATTGGCCTTATGTTTGAAGGCTGATGGCCAATAAGACTGCCAGAAATAATAACAAGAGTGCCAGACTGTCACAAAATACGCCAGTCATCGAACTTGGCCTGATTCAAGGGGCATAATTCAAGAGTGCCTAGGACAATATGGGTGGTTATCGTACTTGGCTGAGATATTATGCCCACAAACATTGTTAGCAAGTTTGGTGAAGATCAGATGAAAACTGTTTGACTTAGAGTGCGGATCTTAGGCTAAATTCAGAGTTTTTTAGTAATTCAAGGGCCATAACCAAGAGTGCCTGGGGCGATTTGGCTGGTTATCGAACTTGGCGGAGATATTATGCCCACAAACATTGTCAGCAAGTCTGGTGAAGATCAGATGAAAACTGTTTGACTTAGAGAGCGGACAAGGCTAAATTCGCAGTTTTTCGAGTAATTCAAGGGCCATAATCCAACAATGCCTGGGGCGCAATTTGGCTGGTTATCAAACTTTGCCAAGATATTATGCCCACAAACATTGTCAGCAAGTTTGGTGAAGATCAGATGAAAACTGTTGGGCTTAGAGAGCGGACAAGGCTAAATTCGCAGTTTTTCGAGTAATTCAAGGGCCATAATCCAAGAGTGCCTGGAACGATTTGGCTGGTTATCAAACTCGGCCGAGATATTATGCCCATAAACATTGTCAGCAAGTTTGGTGAAGATCCGATGAAAACTGTTTGACTTAGAGAGTGGACATGCTTTAGACGCCCCTTGCCCGCCGCCACGGGTGTTCACATATGACCTGCTCTTTCAGAGACGGGCGTATAAAAAGGCCAATAGGAATTAAATCGCTTGCTTGATAATAATCTGCAGGCCTTTTTTTCATCAATTTGGGAATGCCACCGACACCGGTGGAATTGGGAAAATGCTCTCGGAAATTGTCTTAATTGGGACAATTTGCAAATTACCAAGATCTACATAAATGTGTTTTTGTGTGAAATATTAATGAATTGCATTTCAGTATTTGTTCAACAGTATTATAATTTACCTAAATATACATACAAATCAGCAAAACTATCTTATAACAGCAAAAACCCTAAAAGGTATAATCATTTGGGAATTTTAAATTCAACTTTGGGAAAAAAACATACTTTTTTGTATTGGGATTACCTCCTTTTACAGGAGGTAGATTTATAGCGGAAAAAAGCCCTGATCTGCTTATTCCATTCCATACAGACACCCTAAAGTTTACCAGTTAAAATGCTTATTTCTGCAATTGGTGTTTTCTCATATTGGCTCTTCAAAATTTGGTATTAGCTTAACTTGTTTCATATCATATGCACAATTTATTTAGTTGTGTGTCCAGTATCGAAAAATTATGAAAAACATATAAACTACTGATGATTTCATGTCATCCTACAGTCTGTGACTCACATATACAGTCAAACTTCATTTGCTCAAACTCAAATAATTTGAATATCGGCCTTCACTTGAACTTATCATCAGGTCCCGCTAAATTCCCTGTACAATGTAAATTGATCGATGTCTCAAACTACTGATAACTCAAACAAATTTTGCCAGTCCCACTGTGTTCAAGCAAACAAAGTTTGACTGTATATATAAAAATATCAGATGTACTTTGAAGATGAAGATGGTCTAAAAATCATCTGAAAAATCAAAATAACTTTAATGAAGTTCAGAGTATGTATCCATGCAACTATATCTGCAACTGTTGTTAATGCAAACTATTTTAATATTTGTGTAAAACTTGCAATTGTGTTACATGAGAAACTTTAAACAATAGCATGCAAAGTTCATACAATATTAGTTTCTTCAGTGCAAAAAAGTATTAATTCAAAATGCTGTAAAATAAACAATTTCAAAAGGCTTATCTAACATGCATTATGCTATCTTTTAAAATAATTGTACATTGAAAATATATAACCTTAAAACTATTTCTCATTTTCATGTATAAAATATAAAACAAAACAAAGAAAAGTTAATATCATGCTTAGATAAATGAATATTCCTTTTCAAAAGATTTAAAGCATTTTAACCCTTATCATGCTGGACACAATTGCAGTCTGATCATGATCTGCATGGTTCCCCATTCAGTCAGTATCTTTTTGGTAAGCACCCCTTTTAACAGTAAACGGTTACTGTTCAAACTGAAAGATGGACAAGTTCATTATAGAAATTTAGCAGGATAAGGGTTAATCTGACTTCTAACCATCAGACTTTAGATCAAGTGATACTGTTTATTTTCTTCAGAAAGTGCTACCTAAGGAGGATTTTGTGGCTGAGATATATTTATTTTTAGGGATTCTAATGACTGATGCCAGTATATATTATATTTATACTTTCATGAAAGTAATAACTAATTTTTTTTTTGTTTTCAGTATTCCTTGATAAACACTGACAGGTCCAGAGAAAATGCCTTGCAGACATTTTGAGGAATACAAAAGCATTCAAATTTCTGCGTAATAATCAAAATATAAAAAAGAAATAAAAAATGGTATGCTATTTTCTTACCATTTTACATAATTTTCAAATTTCCTGGTTTCTTGTTCCTTCTTTGGTTTGACAATATTGTGCTTTTATTGTCCAATTTTGTGACATTTCTTTAAATATTATGTTATTCTTATTCTTTCTGTCTAACCTATGTAATCTGACATGTTTCAATCATACCCAAATATTCAAAAGAAACACATATGGCATTGTCAGACATTTTCAATCAACTATGTTTTTGTGAGTTAAAATTTATGCACAAGCATTACCTAAAAGTTATTACATGACTGTATGACACAATCAACAAAGAAGGAACTCCCAACCAGAGCAATAAGAAAATATAAAATGGCCAGTGATGTCCCATGCAATGCAACATGCTTGATATTGCTCTTGAATAATAACTAAGTGATGTAACAGCTAATGTCAATGTCATATTCCCTTACAGAGAGAAAATATTGCTTAATGGTTTGACATGTATACAGTAAGCAACTTGGACACTTGAAAAATATGTGCTGTTAAAATAAAAAGGACCCTGTTGTAAAATCACTTAAGTTTACAAATAACATGTTACTATAATCAGTCTTATTTCTCATAGATTAATTCTTACCTTTAATTAACTTTTATATTATACCAGATTTATGTTACACCCATAAAATATATATCTAACCTTTAGCCTGCAAGTGATTCTGCCTTTGTGACCAGTGCAGACCAAGATCAGCCTGAACATCCAGTCAGTAAATTTTCTGTGACCACCCCTTCTAATAATAAATGGTATTGCCCAAACTGAATGATGGACCAGTCCATTTTAGAAATTAAGCAGACTAAGGGCTAAAGTAGTCTCAAAAGCATGTATTTTTTAACATACATATTTTAATCCTTATCAGGCTGGCCACAATTGATTCTGCCTTTGTGACCAGTGTAGATCTTGACCAGCCTGCACATACATGCAGTTTGATCAAGATCTGCACTGATCGCCATTCAGTCAGTTTCTTTTTGGTAAGCACCCCTTTTAACAGTCAATGGTACTGTTCAAATTGAAAGATGGACAAGTCCATTATAGAAATTTAGCAGGGTAATTGTTAAGACAGTGTAAGGATTATAATTCAACTGAACTTAATTTCCTCAAACATTTAAGCAAAGTGAACCCTTTCAACCCAACATGTCTTCGTACGTAATTTCAACACAAGAAGATTTTCTTTTCCAAATGTCTGAACTGCTTACTATATAAATACTTTTAAAGTAAATTAATCATTTTTAAAACACTGTGAAAAATTAGTTCTAAATTTCTACATACTGACATTAGCTTCTTTTAAAAATATTTCTGACATCAAAAAATCTAAATATCTATCACAAGTTATTTCTTACCTTTTCTAAAGCCTTGTTGATATAAATATTAGCTATTGATATTAATGGGTAACTATCTATAATAAAATACAGGTAAACCTGTTACAATGACCAACAATATGTACAATATTACTATATGCATTTATGACAAATTCACTGTTTAATACTTCAGGCTACTGGGTGTTCTTTATTCCAGATCTGTGGGGTTAAAGTTTAAACTGCTACAACCATTTGACACTTGTCCCCCATTTTTATAAATGCTAGCCTAGAAATCATACTTTGGGCTGGCTGTTCTAGTGAAACAAACATGCAAAACAGTGTATTTTTTAAATTGTACTATATTTTTTTCCGTTATAATTGCCTTTTAAAAGTCTGAGACAGCCAACTCACAGAATATTTGTATATTAGTACAAATAAATGATTAACTTTACAAGTCAAAGTGGTCATTCAAACAGGTTTTCTGCAGACAGTTAAATGTTTAATACAGACAGAAATACAGTTAACACGCGGTATCTCGAATTCAAAGGGATCAAGCGTTTTACTTAAAGAGAACTGAAATTCAACTAACAAGAGCACCGCCTTGCGGGTGCTGACGCTCATCTGATTTTTTTTGTGTAATAGAAATATTGTCCTACCCATGATTTTCTAAGTCTAAAAAGGACCATCATTCTTGCAAAAAGCAGGATAGAGTTATGTTTCTTGATGTTCAGTGTCCACTTATGATGGTGAAAAACTGTTGCAAGTTTTAAAGCAATAGCTTTGATAGTTTATGAGAAAAGTTGACTTAAACATAATACTCAACCAAGAAAATGATTTTCTAAGTCCAAAAGGGGCAATAATTATTGCAAAAAGCAGGATGGAGTTACGCTGCTTGCTGTACAGGGTCAGCTTATGATGGTGAAGAAGTGTTGCAAGTTTCAAAGCAATAGCTTTGATAGTTTAAGAGAAAAAGTTGACCTAAACATAAAACTTAACCATGAAATCTGATATTTTCTAAGTCCAAAAGGGGCCATAAATCTTGCAAAAAGCAGGACAGAGTTATGTTTCTTGCTGTACAGGGTCAACTTATGATGGTGAACAAGTGTTGCAAGTTTTAAAGCAATAGCTTTGATAGTTTAGGATAAAAGCTGACCTAAACATAAAACTTAACCAAGAAAACTGATTTTCTAAGTCCAAAAGGGGCAATAAATCTTGCAAAAAGCAAAATGGAGTTATGTTTCTTGATGTACAGGGTCTGCTTATGATGGTGAACAAGTATTCCAAGTTTCAAAGCAATAGCTTTGATAGTTTGGGAGAAAAGTTGACCTAAACATAAAACTTAACCAAGAAATCTGATATTTTCTAAGTACAAAAGGGGCCATAAATCTTGCAAAAAGCAAGATAGAGTTATGTTTCTTGCTATACAGGGTCAGCTTATGATGGTGAACAAGTATTCCAAGTTTCAAAGCAATAGCATTGATAGTTTAGGAGAAAAGCTGACCTAAACATAAAACTTAACCAGGCAACGCCGACGCCGACGCCGACAACCGCTCAAGTGATGACAATAACTCATCATTTTTTTTCAAAAAATCAGATGAGCTAAAAATGATGTTTTGTGCACATGTTTTGGGGATGGGGCTTGAAAATGTCTTTGAGACAGCCAAAATTTTGAGATAAGCAAGTTCCAGATATCGAGTTTTAACTGTATATATATTATATACTGTATGTGCAGTAAGTCAGAAATGAGTAGGAAAAGTTTCAGGAATTAATCTGTCCTTACTATCACCAATGATCTACCGTGATCTATCTGTCCATGATTTTTATGGCCTATAGCCCTGCAAATGATCTACATTCTGCAAGCCTAAACTTCAAATGAAATGAAAATATACAACTAAAATATTTACAGACAGAGGACATACACACTAATGACACAAGTGTGAAAATACCAAAATACATTGGAAGGAGCATACACATAGTTATCACCACTCACAGTTTGAAGTTTATATATCGTGCATTAAGGGATAGCAACATCATAGCATAAACTTGTAAAGACAGAATAAAAACAAGAGCACCGCCTTGCGGGTGCTGACGCTCATCTGATTTTTTTTGTGTAATAGAAATATTGTCCTACCCATGATTTTCTAAGTCTAAAAAGGGCCATCATTCTTGCAAAAAGCAGGATAGAGTTATGTTTCTTGATGTACAGTGTCCACTTATGATGGTGAAAAACTGTTGCAAGTTTTAAAGCAATAGCTTTGATAGTTTATGAGAAAAGTTGACTTAAACATAATACTCAACCAAGAAAATGATTTTCTAAGTCCAAAAGGGGCAATAATTATGGCAAAAATCAGGATGGAGTTACGCTGCTTGCTGCACAGGGTCAGCTTATGATGGTGAACAAGTGTTGCAAGTTTCAAAGCAATAGCTTTGATAGTTTAAGAGAAAAAGTTGACCTAAACATAAAACTTAACCAAGAAATCTGATATTTTCTAAGTCCAAAAGGGGCCATAAATCTTGCAAAAAGCAGGATGGAGTTATGTTTCTTGCTGTACTGGGTCAACTTATGATGGTGAACAAGTGTTGCAAGTTTTAAAGCAATAGCTTTGATAGTTTAGGATAAAAGTTGACCTAAACATAAAACTTAACCAAGAAAACTGATTTTCTAAGTCCAAAAGGGGCAATAAATCTTGCAAAAAGCAAGATGGAGTTATGTTTCTTGCTGTACAGGGTCAGCTTATGATGGTGAATAAGTATTCCAAGTTTCAAAGCAATAGCTTTGACAGTTTGGGAGAAAAGTTGACCTAAACATAAAACTTAACCAAGAAATCTGATATTTTCTAAGTACAAAAGGGGCCATAAATCTTGCAAAAAGCAAGATGGAGTTATGTTTCTTGCTATACAGGGTCAGCTTATGATGGTGAACAAGTATTCCAAGTTTCAAAGCAATAGCTTTGATAGTTTAGGAGAAAAGCTGACCTAAACATAAAACTTAACCAGGCAACGCCGACGCAGACGCCGACGCCGACACCGACGCCGACGCCGACGCCGACAACCGCTCAAGTGATGACAATAACTCATCATTTTTTTTCAAAAAATCAGATGAGCTAATAATGTCAGTTTTGCAGTAAAACTCATTATGCCAGGCTGCAATCTAATTTTCATCAAATGTCGAAGTAGAGAACTTATTCCAAGGTACATGTACCATTTAATCAAGCACCTGCATAACTTCAATGCAGTGTAACAAGTTGAATCTTGAAATGTTGCTATACCTAACTTGTACCAGGAGGAATAGGGTGATCTTCGTGAAAGGTAGCAAATTTTGTTATACAATAGCTGGTATCACAATCACTTAACACTGGGGTAAAATGTTTACATTCAAAGGGCAGATAACTGTTTTACTGGCTGATGGTATACTTGAATATTCAACACTTCAAAAGCAGCATTTAAAAAAGCAAGGGAATAAAGTTTACGCTTCAAATTTGTTTGAACAATAAGTTGAAAACAGCTTCATTTGTTTTACTTATTTCCATTGATTATAAGTTAATATTCACACAGCATATGTATGGTGTAATGCTGTTACTTTCACACCAAACTTAGGTCACTATGACAGGGGCTGGCATGAAGCATTTACTTAGCCATTTTGAAGAAAAATATATATAATTTTTGACAAGGAAACCTAATGCAGACATTCAAATGCTATTCTTATTAAAATACATATTATATTGTTATTAACTTGAAATTATAAATTATGCTCTATTATAATACAAATCATGTTATACAGTAACCATGACAACAAAATGGAATGACTGCATGGACAGGAGAGCTAAGTAAACACTTCTACCACTTAGTTACTCAAATCATAAAATCATGAGAACTGTCATGTACAAGACTGATGAAAGATGAGTGTTTTTAGAGATTTCAGGTAGGTAAGAGCAAAAAGGCACCAGATGCAGGCATTAGTGCCATACACTGGTAAGACTTTCATGCTCTTGCCCACATGTTTGTCACACACGGCAGTGTAAGAGAGCAATATTATGGAGCAGGACAGCGAGAGTACCTTGGCAAGGACTGCTTCAAATTGGTCTGTGGTTAATGGGCTACAGAAGGCTTCAAGAACCCGCCTAAACTCGCCTTTTGTTACACTGGATGTCTGATCAACATCATAGGTTTTAAATGCCTGAAAGGGAAAATACAAGGCATTCAGAGAGTACTCTAGAAAACAATATTTTTCATATTACTTGCATTCTAAAACAACATTTATCAAATATGAATATTATTATATGGAAATTGTGTGCCATTTTTTGGATCATAATCTTTGATTAATCTATTGTAATGATGTATGTTATGTTAATATACTAAGGACCTTATTTTTATGCTTACAAAATTTTTTTTTTTGCTTCATAATTTTACGTTTGTACAAAATTGTACATTATTATATAATTCCATCATTTATTATTAAATGACCATTTCATTTTCAGTTTAATGTGTCATGAATCAAACATAGAAAACTTTCACTCTGCAAATTTATCAAAACGCCACCAAAGAAAGACTTAAATTTCATTGTGTGGCATTTACAACTGACATCATATTTGCTACTGGTATTTAATTTAATTACTTCCTATATTTCTTGTATCAATACAAAACTAATCAGTATTAAATTGAAGACAATCTGAGAATCAAAATATTTGTCAGATAAGACACCCATCAAAACATTTAAAATTATTCAAAATTATGTACTATGAGTAAATAATAATAATTCACTATGACCTTTATTTAGGTAAGTTCAATATTAAACATCATACTATTAAAATTGTGAAGTCATTGTTAAACCTTGGTTAACCATCACAAACCTTGATTCAACTGTTACAATATCAGTTGGCTTTTTGTAGGTCTATGGTCATGAATGATATAATTGTTTAATTGTTCAAGTAAACTGAAATTCGATCTCAGATCAAAATAATAGATTGGTTTATAACAATCAGTCAATAGAGCACAAAAAGGGTATGTTTTGTACAGAACAAAAACATTAATTTTTCAAACTTTCACTTCAGTGTTTAAATCAATTTCAATGAAAATATTTTAAGTAATCTTCTTAAAACAATTTTTTCTTCTTCAATGTTTTAGCAAGAATACAAAACATATATATATATTTGAATTTAAATAAGTTTCAGTTGTAGAAAAAAAGAGAAGTTTCTAAAGCCATTAGTTTAATCATTTTTGCATAATAAAAATTCCAATTTTTCAAAAAGACCAAAATTTATCAAATACAGGGTTTTCATAGTATACTGTAACAAGAAAGTTTAATGTCTGCATTTAACAATGTAATTTACATTCCACAATAGTTTTATGTCTCATACACTTCAGTCACACTTTAGTCATGGTCATAATATTACTGTTTCTATCAAACTTCTACATTTCTAATTGTCCTTCAATAAGCATATTTTCTGTAAAACTTGACCAAAAGGAAAAAAGGGTACCACGAACAATGACCATCGATGTATGTTCTCTTTACTTACAAAAATAAACAACTACTGCAGGAATACCAGATATTTTTGCATGGGCAAAATTTACAAACAATCTTATTATACATACATGTATTAGAGGTTTAACCTTTGCTGAAGTTGTAACTTTTTTCTTAAATTAGAGTAATCAAAGGGGACATTTTCATGAAACAGTAAAAATATTAAATTAACAACCTAGTCCAAATAATAGAATGTTTCAGGACAGCATGATGACTTTTGACTGTCGCTGTCCTGTCAAGGATGACAACTATAAAATATCAGTTCATAAAATAAGTCATCTCGATAAGCCAAATGAGTATGGCTAAATAGAATTGTACCTGAATGATGCTGTCAGACTTGGCCCTCACCTTCTCCCGTAGCAGGGCCTCAATCTCTATACTAGATAGACTAGCATTAGGTGAGAGAATACCACTGTCTGACGCAGAACCTGTCAAGTAAACCATAAACATGAATGGCATTCTTTTTTAAAGGGGGACAACTCTTTTAGAATATTTTAAGTATCCAATTCTAAGGGACAGAATGGTAAAAATGTATTGGACAGATAGGTTGTTTGTAAAGATGTTGTTCGTTTACTAAAAATTTCTGTGGTTTTGTGATATACTGCAAAACCATAACTTGAGAACATTGTCCAAACATTAAACTTAAAATATTCTAAGAGTTGTCCCCCTTTAAAAAAGAATGTCATTTGTAAAGAAATAAAAGTAAACAATTGTCAAAAACAATGATTAACCTAGTTATGTAAAGTTTAAGCATCGGGACATTGTTGCAATTTGCATTATGCATCAGAACAAAGACATGTAAAAACTTTTTTAAAATGGTGTTTTTAAAGGCGTTGAACTGTCCAGAAGTGTGGCCCCTTCAAGCAGTCCCTTTCCGGAATTCAATACATATATGAGTAAATTGACAATAGTTTTGTAGAATAATATATATGATTTATAAGCTGTTTAATTTTCATGTAAAACAATTCTTTCTATCTATTGTAATAGATACGTTGTTTTGTTGTTGGGGAATAGCGAAAAGTCAGTTTATGGTTTTTTATGTTTATTAAAATAATATATCCAGAATAAAATTTAAGATGTTGTCAGGTCTAAAGATTCTAGCAAACTGATACAGAAAATACAGAGGTACAGAAATATAATTGTTTAAGCAATTACAAAGGCAGCATTCAATGACATATCAAAGAAACAAACATATTAAATCAGAAGATTTTACAGTAAGGTGTTAATGATACATGTCAATCAACATGGAAAATAAGAGACTTTGAAGAACTAATTATAAACTGAATGGAGAGATTTGGTAACAAGGTTCTAATGACAAATGTCAATCACTTTGGCCTTCCTTAACTCTTTGAAGTTTGAGACCACCCAAAATTCTAGAAATATACAAAATGTACATGTAAAAAATATAGATGTGAATATCACATATATAACACTATGATTTGGTGATGTTCGAACTTTTTTCTCCGAAACATGGACCTAATTAACTCTTAATTTCATGTAAATGTGCATACCAATCGAGGATGAACGCCCATTCCTGTTTGTGTTGCGGGAGCAGTCCCTGGTTCTGAGGGCAGGGCGTGCTGTAAACTGGACCCCTGAGGAATCAGGAAGAAGGCCAGGCATCACTGATGCCATGTTTTCTGAAATGTAAAAGTAAGCATGAAATGAAAAATATCAATCAATAGACATATTTACAAACATTTTTATCTCCCTTTTCTCTTCAGTTCTGACAATTTTTACCGAGATAAATCTTAAACCTTCTTGATTACAGGCAATGTGTACATGACTGTGCATGCCAGTAACAGTCAAAAAATGAAATTCAATACAAATAACTTAAGGTGATAAATATGTCTTTACAGCATCAGTAAGCTGATTTCTAACATATCTGACCATGTTTAAAGCATAAAAAGTGCAGTTTTGAAACTTTTTGTTAAAAAGTTGAAAAAAAATTCTCCAAAGCCATAAAAACATTTAGGGTCGGGCAAAAAATTTAGGGTAGGTCGGGATACCGGAAACAATTTTTTTACGCTTATAATATTTGGGTTATACAAATTGCCAAGTCCAAAAGGATGGGGAATAACTTAATAGACAAAAACAAGATCATTCATAATTTATGTTACTATGTTCACACTTATTACACCATTGTGAATCATTTCTGACAAATATAAACAAATCTGACCAATGACAAAAATATTAAATGTTGATTTTCTTTGTAACTTTTATGGAAAAAAATTCAAAGTCACTGTCAGAAACTGGCACTGCTGCATCAACTCCCTGAATTTTGACACAGTTGCTCAGATAATTAAAAGTAGTCGACTGTGCAGCATTTTTTTGCACATATGATGAAATCTGCATGTACATATTCACCTGGCTTATTTACTATCAACTTATAATCAAGGGAATTTCAAGCAGAATAGAGATACAACACTTTTGAAATATAGGCAGTAGTGGTGACATCCTCCCAAAACCCAAACAATAAATTGAATTATAAATTCAAATACTCAGACAAAAAAATAAAGTTCTGGTATCTCATGAGGAGCAGAAGTTGTGAACCCTGCGCATAAAATCAGTTACATATTCTGGTTAGCAGATGTGGTCCTGGTTTAATCACTTCCTTTGACAAGCTGGATTCACTGGGGATAAGTTACTGAAACATTTTGTCCATAGAGACTTGTAAGTTGTAAATTCTGAAGCAATTTATGGGGTCAGTCTTGTATTTAGGAAAGCCTTTAAATGTTTAAGAAGTGAGATCATGCATGACAAGGCTAAAAGTGTATAAACTCTGATTTTAGCATTTTCTGTAAGTTTGCCCAGTAACTTCCCATATATTATGCTCACGTAATTCAATCACCTTGTCATTTTATATGATACTATGACAGTTTTTTTGTTGTCGATTTTGTTTTCATTTGTCTAAGATATAAACAGTACATTTATGCGGAAAAAGGGATTTTTGAAAAAAAAAACGGAAGTTACAGGACCCCTAGTCACTGCCAAAAAAAACAACACTGACCAGTACCTGAGGGTGGTAGTCCAACAAATTTGAAATGATCCTAGGAAATATTGAGTTATTTTTCTTATGGGCAATATCTCCACTTGCGTCAAACACTTGAAAGACCGAAATAGTGGAGGAAATTTCTAATGAAATTTGCATTGTTGCCGACACTTGCTATAGGTTTAAATGCCGATTATGTTATGAATTGGCCATAAATTCAAATAAAACTTACATGTATCAAAAGGGGATTCAATTCCTCATTGATTTATGTAAAAATTATGAAATAATTTCCAAAATTACGAATTTTCTGCTGATTTAAACCAATGTATGTACTATACACTATTAACGTTTACAGCATGTCTACATGACCTATGCGCAAGCGATAAAACCAATAAATTTACATGAAATCATGACTGATTTATCCTCCATCATTTTGGTCCTTCGAAGTTTTGACGGTAAGATTATTTAAATATAAAACAATCTGACTGTCAAATTATTTTGTAGTGGTTGTAGGTATGTAAGGCCACTTCCAACAGCCTTGCTGTTGGGTTAATTTTTAGCGACGCAGTTAGAGTGTCCGCCTACAGATCACAAGGTCCGAGGTTTGATCTTACTACAATGGCGATGAGGATGTTTGATGGATTCATGCATTTGGATGAGGCTATAAACTGATAGTAGGTTCAGTTGATGCCTCAGGCTAGAAACTGATAGGAGGTTTAGTTGACGCCTTGAACTAGAAACTGATAGGCAGTTCAGTCGTGCTGTTGGGTTAATCTTTTAGCGACGCGGTTAGAGTGTCCTCGGTTTGATCCTCGGCAAAGACTACGATATTTTACTACAATTTTGACTACTGTGAGTGGCAGTAGCTTGAACACTGTTTATGTCCTGCAAAATAAAAATATATAAGTTTTAAATCTTCTCTAAACCACAAATACCGACAAGTGACAAACGCATCCATATCATATGATATACTGGGTATACCAATTACCGTGAGTCTTAAATTCAGTGGACTCTATTTATAACAAAATGATTGTTTGAAAGGATAATTTTTATTCTGTTTAATTAATTTATATTTTAGCTTAAGACTTTTGGCAAAAAATCGTCAAAACCCCAGGAAAAAGTTCCACTACTGTCATTCAAAGAACAGAGGTGGAGAATTTTAGCATTTTCTGGCATATACCTATTACCGTGAATTTCAACTTTCAATCTAAAGAAGTTGTTAAATTGATCTAAGACAAAGAAAGCATTTCTATTTTACAATGGGCCAAACTAAATATGAAAAAGATATGGCAGAAATAAGCAAGTTTAATGAAAATTTGTGGAGAAAAATTGCAAAGATTAACCATAATGACCAGTCACTTAGCTAAATTCCTTAATTTCTGAGATCAGTGTGAAATAAAAAGAAAGACATTCCAATTTTCAAAAATAGTTTTGCTAAAAATCTGAGCACATTGAGCATTAATAATGAGAGAAAAATTGTAAAGCAATTTTCTTGTTAAGTGTCAAAACAGGACATTCGCGGTAATATGTATATCCCGGTAATTGGTATATTCAGTATAACTCTTCAGAATAAAGTGCTGAGCCTGAAAACATCTTCAAAAAGACAAATAAGTTTGCCCTGTGTATCTATCGATATCAGTCTAAACGCCTTGATTTCACATTAAGAGAATGATATCTTACTTTTTTTGTTTTACGTCCAGAAAGAACAATTAAACATCAGTGAAAGGCTAACCAGCACCTGTCTCTTGCTTGGTTGCCATGCAAAATAATACGGACATGTATATTGTTGACTGTGTCCTTCAAATTAGTATATAAATGTCTTTATTTTGAATACAAAAATAAATCGAAATACCAGTCTATCGTGCGCCAGGAGAGAATAACCCAAAGAGAATTTATATACCCGACGTAGTATAAATAAGCGAAATAAGACCGCTAAAATTTTATAAAATTATACTAAATCTCAAACAAAGTACTTCTAATTGTATGTTATATGGTGACCTTGGGGTTGCTCCAATATCTTTGCAAATAAAAAGTAGAATATTCAGTCAACTGGCACTATTTTGTCTAATTTGGTAACATCAGCATTAGTTTCTTGCTTTTTATACAATCTCTGTGTCGACAATGGGTCTTATTTTACAGAAGGGTAGTTCATTGGGTTCAGAAGGGTAATTCTTTGGTAATGTTAAAATTCCTAAAATGTATGCATAAGTTACAGTGTTTTGTTAACACCCCCTTTTATATTTTGACAGTCGGTTAAACTTAATGCGAATTGTAATTTGGCATTTTGGCGGGAAAATTTCCATATAAATACTGAGATTTCCCTGTCCACTTTGCCAGGTCTATAGACGCTCAAGGTAACGTATAGCTGTTGTAACCAGACTGGCCATTTTCGCTCTTAAAGTCTTTCTTCCTCTCTTTTCATATTAGGTTTCAAATAAAGGTATTCGGGCATACTAGTAATGCTATTTGTTTTTTTTTTTATATTTAGGCATTATAAATTAATTTAAAAGGTTAATATTTTGTCTAAATTATACTAAAAATAAAAACAATGTGTGTACTGAACTGGTGTTGCTCTTTTCAATTTTCAATTTGATACATTGAACCTGGATTTATAAAAACAGGATTGTGACCACTACTAAAACGTAACTCTTCAACATTGGAATTTCGCTTAGGAACATATTTTGATTTAAAGCATTATCAGTCTGTTTATTGTTCTTCTTCCAACTACCTATATTAATTGGGACATCGTTCATTTCACCTGCCTTCCTTTCCCAGTGTGGTATCCGTGTTCATCAAGCTATTTCTTAATATTTTCTTTGTTAAGTCCAGCTTTGTGTAACTTTAACTTGATT
This sequence comes from Mercenaria mercenaria, assembly GCF_021730395.1. Classification (NCBI taxonomy): domain Eukaryota; kingdom Metazoa; phylum Mollusca; class Bivalvia; order Venerida; family Veneridae; genus Mercenaria; species Mercenaria mercenaria. Next base: position 81,769,077 of record NC_069364.1, on the reverse strand, counting down.
TTGAGTCTTGGTGTGCTCCGTCATGCTTTTCTCGAACATTATGCTTCGTAAGCGTGGCATGTATCTAGTCGGTCGCTCTTTTTTGAAAGACTATAGCTTCTCTTTATCGGCAGTTTTCTTTATTTGTTACTTCAGATTCCTTTTTTCATATGCTACCGATCTCAACTTTTTAGATTATTTCAAAGGCTGTGAGTTCTGTGAAGTTCTGATAAAAGTAAGATACGTTAACACAGTTGTAAGATACGTTAAGGTATATCAGCAATGATTCCCTCTTTAACACCAACTTAAACTATATTCATTTAATTTAATGTATGAAATTAATCCTTTAAAGATTTAATAGCATGTATTTATTTATAAACAAAGCTAAATATTCTGAAAATTATGTAATACATATTGGATACCATGTGTAAATACGTTAACTTTAAGCAAGATACGTTAAACTTGTTTCTTTAAATTTTCTTCACAATGACTCATGATGCCTGCTTTTAAAAATGCTATTGTGAATAAGATATGAGGTACATATTGCCATGAAATGTATAAAGAATAACTCTAACATGATAACTTACCTTCGTAAAGTTCTGCTTGTTTATCCCCCCCCCTCCCCACTTCCCATAAAATACCGAAGTTTAAATGCTCCCGCTTGTAAAACTTTGATGGTCATACGCCAGCACATACTTCTGTCGGATGTAATAACAACCTTTACGAGTATAAGCAGTGATGGAAGCCAAATGTTGGATTTTACCGCAAATGAAACAAATTCTCAACAAATACATTAACCGTTGATTAACGTATCTTACTTTAACGTATCTTACTAACAATTCGGTTTTTAGTGAAAATTTAACGTCCATGCGTTGCTATTTAATCGTACAAGTTTATATCTTTTCATAATAACACAGACTATGAAGAAACAGTGTTCTGAATTATGCTATAATGCTGATCTTTTGTATCCAGCTGCTTGAATGTTAACGTATCTTGCGTAAAATGAACGCAATGAAATTTTGATATTGTTGACTTCTCACTGTCATTACTCCTATAACTATTGTAAACATTCAATATCGCCACTGCAGATGTCATATACGTATAATTCATGTTAAAATGACATTACTTTATACGAGACTCGTGGGCACAACATATGTTAACATATCTTAGGTGAGATTCAGGGACACCCATGTATTATATATAAAAATCAAAGTATCACAATTACAGTCTATTCAAGCGTATTAGTATGTTTTCCAACCAAGGATAAAACGTTGTCTTAAATAACCAGTTTATAATCATTTGACCTCGTACTTCAAATAGCCCCAAAGCCAGGACACTGGAAATGTCACATTGTTTTGGGATACATTTTGTCAAATATTTCATAAAAATCCGTTTGTAATTTAGTAAAAACGATATTTACATATAGACTGGGTCTTGATCTGCAATTATATGCTCTAGTTGACATCATGTGTAGCATACATTCAAAAAATAAAGGCTTGGGACAGCAAAAATATGAAAATGCACTCTTAATTGGTTCACATTAACACTAGACTTCGAGATCAGTTCATTCAAAGTTAGAATTGTGATGTTCAAACTTTAAGCAAATGTTTAAACTATCTTATATTTAAGTCAGAATTTGTATTTGAAGGGTATTTTAACATACTGCCTTGGCAACTTTCTTCAGCTTTGTTAAAGTTTAGATGTATGAATCAGAAGATCCCAATTGAGAAAGGTAGATTGTTTAATATACAATGTAGATATAAACTTATGAGTATGTACTTTATGTGATGCAAACCAATTGGGTGATGAATTTCACTATCTCTTTTATTGTACACATTTTGTAAACAGTAGACGTAAATATATTAAAGCATTATAGATATCCTAATGCATTGAAATTTGAAGAACTTATGAACAGACAGTAGAAACAAAACACTTTTGAAAAAGCTTGCGTTGTTTTGTAAAGAAATAATTACAACTGTTAACTTGCAGATAGTTTTCTATCATTAGTTTTCTTCTTTAGAATTTATTTAATGATGCATAAATTTGTTTATCATCGGTCAAGTTGTGGCTGTGCAGAGGCTAGTCATTCTCCCAGGGATTTTGGACCTTTGCTAATTGCCTTGGTCCGGAATCCTGGAATGTAGGAGAAAATATTATGAATACAATGTAATTGTTACTCATTCTCTGGTTACTTTGTATAATTTCCAGTGTTCCGGTTGTTACATGTTCACATTTGATATTATTTTGTATTTTATGTCACATGTTCTTATGAACCATGACAGTATCAAATATACCTAAAATAAATAAATCTTGAGTCCCCCAACAGTACCGTTTCGTCCACGTCTGTCCGTCAGTCTGCCGGTCCACAACACATCTGAGTGGGGTCACAAAGGTGAGCATACGTTTTGTTATGCCAAAAATTAATCATTTCTGCCAAATCGCTCTTAAAGATTTAGCAATAATTGCTGTTGTGGTGGACAAATTTTTAAAAAAGTGTCATCTTGGTCATCTTTTTTACAAAGTTAAAAGATGACATTCTGTCAAATATTCCTCGATGCTAAATTTATGTCAAATATAAATGCCAGGTTGCACCTTTTTACTTGCAAGTTTCTATGGGCATGTCCCCGAACCCCTTTTTTTAACTCTCTGTAACCCCCCCCCCCCCCCCCCCCCACACACACACACACACGCACGCATCCCTCCCCGAAATAGCAAACTATTGGATCCGCACTTACCTTTAGAAGTACAAATTTCCTTTTTATGCAAGTTGGCCCGTTGATAGGTGCAAGCACATCATTTCATATTTGACAGAAAAATGGCATTGAAGTGGGATCCTGCGATCACTTTAAAAGTTCAAAATATTTTTTCTTGAAAATTAATACCTGCATGGACAGATTATCCTATCAAATGGATTCGATAGATGAGGTTTGTGTTTGCATTTATTGAAGATAATCGCAAAATATGAGTTAAAATGTTTGTAGGGGAAGTTTTATTGGCTAACAGAATTAAATTTTGAATAATGTGCAGAATTATTTCCACTCGTTTAAATGCAGTTGGGTAAAATGTCCCCTTTTCCGTTACGTGACAGATTGTACCTTGAAGTAAATTATGTGCTTATTTCAAATGGTTGCAGATACAGTATTTACATATAAACGTCGTAAAATCTTATTGAATTAGTAAAATTAAAGCACGTCTACATACTGATTTTATTGAAAATAGGAATACAAATACACGCGTAATCATTTTCATATATTAGTAAATAAAATCAATTTACAATTCTATATCCTAATAATAACGGAGTGTCCGTCAGACGAACATTTGCCATCTGTATCAGTCACTTAATTCTGCGTATCAGTTTGCCAAATAATGAAAGCAAATCACATGCAATTTTGTGACTTTTTAACGTTAAACAGTACTCGGAAAGTTTTTAAAGTTTATCAATGTCAAGATACGATAATGACCCTAAAATCTTAACTGTATGCATTTGAATTTTTGACATCCTGATTTTGAAAGAAGTAATGAACATATGAATATTATTATTATTATTATTATTATTATTATTATTATTATTATACCACATTTATATAGCACTCTTTTCATGTACATGTACACGTTCAAAAGTGCTTTACATAATAAATTGCAAACAATACAAACAAATACGCATACAAAAAATGCATTCCACATTAACAAAAATCAAGAATGTTGTACAAAGAAGTGGATTTTAGCAGGCTTTTGAAAGCAGTTAGCGTGTGACTTCCCTGATCTTGACAGGAAGGGAGTTCCAAAGCTTTGGAGCAGTGAAAGAAAAGCTGCGATTGCCATACATCATGGTTTAAGTTTTTGCCAATAACCAATATAACTAAATTAGTATAATTTATTTTGAAGTTACTTTCATAGCCTATTCTTGAAAGACCAAATTATCAGAATGCGGATAGAATGCAAGGTTTTTTTTTGTTTTGTTTATTTTACTTTGATAATGGAATACGTACCCGAGTATTCGTGTAAAGCTATCTATAACATAGTGACTAAATAACAATAACTGACAACAAAAAGCTATTTACACATCATGCTGAGCATTTTGTATCTACTATCTACATTCTCAGTAAAACTATTCTAAGGAAATTACACTTATAATAGTATATCTCATGAAGATGTTGTTCACAGTTCCCCGCTGTCAGCGAAGAACGCATACCGGACAATAGGTCAAACACACTTAGTTGAAGTATGAAATCTACCTTTAGAAAGATAGTAACGTTGCCATTCCAATAAATCTACTCACCTGTTGTCGTTAACTCATAAACGGATTTTCATTTCCGTACGCCGGATCCAGACATTATCTACGTGTTTTAGATTAATGACATTGACCATCAAATGACGTTCACCTTCAATCTTAAAACAATGGCTTCTCAAACGTGCAGAACTGCCTTAAGAGAAGATGTATCCTTCGACTCCATTATTCCTGGTAATTTTCTCTTCTTTTATTTCTAATTTCATGTTGAATTTTATTCCCTTTTTTATATGTCAGATATTATTTAATATTTGCTAAAGACTGGAAATATTTGTTCCTTATCATCGCTTATATAGATTTGAAAATATCTAATGCATTTCAGTTCCAAAAATGTTGTTTTAATAAGGTTTGAAGATTGAAGGTGAATGTCATATGAGAGTCAATGTCATTTATATATAGGTCAGTCTGTAGATCTTGCCACAAAGATTGTTGAGTGCGAGTATGACCTAAATCAGGTCATTTATATGGGCTTCACGCAATCTGGTGCGTATGGACGAATGAAGGTCAAGGTCATCTTGATAGTTTACTTTCGATCTTGAGTAATAGCCAGTAACGACCATTATGACCAAAAATGTTGTTTATTAAGGGTTTAAGTTGAAGTTGAAGGGCATAAGAAGGTCAAAATCATTTCTTTCCAGGTCAGTTTGTAGGTCTTGTCAAGGGGATTGTTGAGCGTGAGTTAGAACGCAGGCGGTTCGTTAATGTGGGCTGTAGACAATCTGGTTCATGTCAGAACGTAACAACTTAATCACACATAGTGCTTGGTATCATTGCTATGATTATAGTTGAATTGCTGTAAATAATAGGATCTGGGTCATTTATGGTTGATTTGAATTAATTACAGTGATAGCTGGGTCACAGCATCACACATTTTGTTATATACAATATGTACAATGATAAAAGGGAACCAACTATTTGTTAGAGCAAGTTCTCGTTGTAAAATAGTATGTTCAAATTTGAACCAATCAGAAACAAGTTCTATAAATAGCACCAATCAAAGCGTACTTCTGCTAGGGTATAAATAGGTAAACAGATGCGGACGCAGTGGTCCAGTTGTAACACAGTTTGATTACGAAACCAGGGGTCGTGAGTTCGAGCCCCCGCTCCTCCAACTAAAAATTGCTAACATTGGGATAAGAGTCCCGTGTATAGGTGCTTAACACTTGGCACGTTAAAGAACCCGAGCATCTTCTGGAAATGGAGCGTCTTCTGTATCTTGCACTATCCTCCTACTAAAATTACTAACAGTCTTCTGGATGAGTCGCCCATATGGGTAACCGGTGGCGACTATAAATAAACTTACATACACAAACGTATCCAGCGATTAATGTAGAAACACCGAGGATTCAACTAATAATTTATCCTATACCTTGATGAGAAAGTTATTGCAACTACGCTGTCAGGATGGATAAATTATTTAAAAGAAGACGTTTGACGTTCATAGACTAAAGAAGAGAAACTGTTGCAGAATTGTCACAACGACCAGCGCATAGGAGTTTTACCTTAACGGTAGCTGAATGCTATAGACGATAGCAAATATAGGCTGAGCATCGGAAAGCTGAGGCAGAGACACAGAGTTTGGTAATCTACTGAGATAGTTGAAAAGGCGAGGTTCAGCGTGATCGGTGAAGTACAGCCAAGACATCAGGGTCATACCTATATGATAGTTGAATGCTATATGTGATAGCATATAGGCGCCGAGCATCCAGGGGTGAGGGCAAACATATGGAGTTGCAGCTTCAATTAAGAGGACACAGGCTGAACATCTATGCGATAGGACTCGTATGTTGTTGATTCAAAGACATTGTCTGACGGGAACTTCAACAAAAGACCAGTCAAGTATAGTATCTCCAGCCTATAGGAGTTTGAATTGATTATCATTAGTTGAAGGTTGTTAGTTTGAAACATTGAGTGATTTGCCTGATCCCTGAAATTATCTAGCTCATAAATGAAATCATTTACGAAAATCATTTAGGCAAGATAGCCAGAGAAAAAAATTATATATGAGATATATATGGTCTCACCAGCGCTACGTTTTAACAAAAGACATTCTACATCGTTTGTCGCCATAGCGATTGGACCCGTTTCATTGTTCAAGATACTAAAGGCGTAGGCACACACCTAGGTCATATAACTCGTATCCTGACAGTTCATACGGACGGATGAAGGTCAAGGTCATCTATATGTAGGTCATTTCAAGGATTGTTGATTGTGAGTATGACCTAAATTCGGTCATGTGTGCTGTAGGCAAACATTTAAAATAGGTGTGCTGCACCTACGACTGCTATCGCGGGCTGTACCATACAGTTACAAATAAGTCAAAGTTAAGTCTTAAAAAAACCTACAAGACGATCCTTTGGAAGCATAGAACGCAACCGAGCAATATAAGTAGACTCAGACCACGACAGGTCATGAATTTTGCAACAAACTCCGCCTCTCTCCTTTCCAACACTCCCATCCCCTTCTCCCTCTCCCTCTTCCGCCCAACCCTGACACCAACTAAGTCTGCTTGAAAAGAGAATTATTGTTTTCCTGGGCATGAGATATAATGCTGCTATCATTCATAGACAAAGTTGCAGCTATTAATTCATACGTACATGTATTACAGTTTTATTAGTAACTTTCTAATTCTTTCATCATAATTCTATGTTTGTAATATAATTATATTTATTTATCTACGAGAGGAAACAATAAGCAGTCCAGTTTCTTTATTGTTTTTCGCCTATATAATCTTATACAGTCAAATATATGAAGAATCAACAACGACAACATCATCTCTTTTCTTACTATGAACTTGAAGCTCTTCATCTGCCACGTATGCAGTATTTTCCACAGATTCCATAGCATATGACTTTCTTGATTTCTGTCCACATATTTCCCTTATTCCAATTATTAGTTCAAGCAAAGATCCAATAAAGAAAAGAATACTTGAGAAAATAAATGCTCCCCTTTCTGTCTTGAAATGATCGCTAACAAATCCTGAGGAAGATACAAAGATAATAAACATATAATATCAACATAAGAGCTAATCTTCGCATTTCTGTTTCATTATCAATTTGCTTGAATCATTTATGTTCGAGGCAATCATAACGTAACACATTAGAGAATAGAAAAAAGTGTAAACTCCGCAGGTCGCTCAACCGGACAAAAATGAAAATGTTGCAGGCTCGGTTTGATTGAGCCTGTTCATGGGGTAGTGGAAATGCATGCTACTGTCCAGGCCCTCTAGCCCCAGTTTGAGCAGAACTCAACATTTACACATGTTACAAGTACAAAAAAGAAAAAACAATTTGAGACATCCGGAGATGTGTTCATACGGCGGTACATATGGAACCTTCAATGATACACTAGCCAGTGTGTAATTCCGTGAAAAGTGGCGAATGGTCCCCAGTTAAAATAATGGGCTTGCCCTATGTTTTTCGTTTTGTTTTGGGTTTAACGCCGTTTTTCAACAGTATTTCAGTCATGCAGCGGCGGGCAGTTAACCTTACAAGTGTTCCTGGATTCTGCACCAGTACAAACCTGTTCTCCGCAAGTAACTTCCACCTTCCCAAATGAATTATCAGAGGTGGAGGACGAATGATTTCAGACACAATGTCTTTTATCAAATCGCCACGGAGAACATACGCCCCGCCCGGGGATCGAACTTGCGACCCCGCGGTCCGTAGACCAACGCTCTCCCTACTGAGTTAAGTGGGCGGGCTTGGGCTTGCCCCAAAGGAGAAAACAACGGGCAAAACTAAACAAAATGGAACTTCAATTTACAAAGCGGATCTGAGGTTACGGAGCCTGTATATCACAGAAACTGTCAAAAGACAAAAATCAAAAAGCAGGCACCATATCCAAGGGGTGATTATCCATACCGAAAGCTATGAAAGCAGGAGTATTGGAACCGTCCAAGCCGAAATGGTCAAGCTGAAAAACTAAACAGTACCAGTAGCACAACATAAAGGTCGTGCTGAACGATCTGAGAAGATCGAAACATAACAGTCTTAATTGAATGTACGGGGAGACTTTTTACGGCCGCACCGCCACACAAACAACGCTGCTGTGATAATAAAAAAGAAAAAGTACATGTAAGGTAAAAAGATTTCCTTCTGTTGCTTTTTGTCTATTGTCAATGATTTATGCGTTTATTTCACATGAGCTGTGTTATTTTGTTTGATATATGAAATAAAATGTACTTTAGAAACTATAGACTTTATATCAGATGGACGAAAAATCGTCATAAATCTTATCATCTTATCTTTTTCTTTTGCATTTACATTTGCGAGTTTTTTTTTGTTTTTTTTTTAAGGAACAATGAGTTTATTATACGTAGCAGTCGTGCAGATATTGGATCTTACAATGTTCGTATAGCGTATTACATAATGGTTGCCATAGCAACCGACACCAAACCTGCAAGAGGCATCCCAGCTACAAGTGACAATCCCCCAAAAGTCAAAACAAGGCCATAACCGAATCTAACGTCTACTATAGGAAGTAAATGAGCTGACATGACGAATTGTAGTCCAGCATAACAACCTAAAATGTTTCCATCAATACATAAATTAAAACAAGAAATAGTTATTTTAAAACTATTTCAAAACTATACATGTTTTATATTATATACTATTATGCATCTAGAACATAACAAAGAAAATATTTTGTATAGGAGTTTAACCCTGCAATGGAGTTAGTAGACGCATTTGTGTTCTTCCAGGCTTCTGGTCAAAATTCAGCTGATGATATTGTAAACTTGAAATCTTTGGGGAAAAAGTTATTTAAGAAAATTCAGGATATTCGCAGTGTTGTTTTTTTCGAAGAGAATTGTGAGAAAACATGTGGTTTTATTTCATGTACGAGTTATATTGCTCAAGACAACGTCACAATGAACTTTTAAAAATGTAAACGACAGCAGCCTATACATACCTGACCCTAAACCAAGAAATGCTGACACGATAACGAACGTTCCAATAGATTTTGATAATGCAATTAGACCCGATGACATGCATAGAATCATTATGCCGGCACTGTGAATTAATGCCAATTTACTTGGCATCTTGTGCACCAAAAATCCAGACAGCAATCTACCAACCAAGTCACAGGCTCCCATTGTCATCACACAGCTATACACCTCACTGGAACTTCTACCGAATTCATGCATAAGGTCCGGTAAAAATGTTGCAGGAGCATAAACAACGAGAAATACTACACATGATGTCACAAAATATAACATGTAGTTAAGGTTTTTTAGACATCTTGATAGAGATAACTTCCAGCTGTTCTGTTGGCCTGTAAGAAAGAAGAGAAGATATAATATAAAACACAGCCTATCAGGACATGCGCATTTGATATTTCAACAAAAAAAAACATTTTTTTAACTTGTGGTTGCCGGTGTTCCTTTTGTGCTGAATTTAATTTCTAAACCAGTAACCTTTAACCCTCCTTTAGTAGAGTGATTGATTGCACCTGGTATGTTCACAGTGAAAAAAGTACGAAAATATAAAATGGAGGAAATTTAATGAAAACATCAAATAAAAATGTGTTTGTTTACATACAAGATCAAAATATAGTGAAAGATGATTTTACTATACAATGAAACAAAAAATAAGTCTTCATAAAATTAATGCAATCTTTGCTTCAAAAGGATTGTGTTATATATTTTATTCATATAATATCGAGGGATGGGAACGAAAAAGGTTTAAGTGCATATAAGAAACAGAAAGACTTTTCTCGCTTTCATCCCTCGATACGCATTGTAAGTAACTGTTACACAAACCAGCACTTGATTCTGTCCCGGAGTCTATGTGTAATTTCGGTGGAAAGAAACTAAGACCTGCTGGTACCCCAAGCAATGATAAGCATGCTAGAAACATGAAAGCTTTCCTCCAGTCAAATTGTTCTATCAGTATTGTTAGGACAGGCGGTAATATCAAAGCACTCAGTGGAATTCCAGCACTAGCGACAGTCATTGCCACAGGGCGCCATCTGTTGTCAAAGTGAGGTGTCAGGACAGTATATCCGCAGTAGTGTGACGTTCCAGCGCCTAACCCTGGCAATAATTGTACAGAGGTAATGAAGTCATTTGTATAAGATACTAATCCGAAGAGGATCAAGTTTTTTTTCAAGTTTTATTTAATCGCCGGTTTGTTTTATGATATAATTTATACTAAAAATATGGAACTTTAATACATACAAATGACATACAAATACTTTCCGTCAGAAAAATGACGACAATGACAAGAAAAATATTAAGTAGCGGGGGAAAGCAATGAAGCGAAATTTTGGACATATCGATATGTCCTTCAATCTTCATTCCACTAAATTTGCCATGAAAGAAAAAACTGAAACAAAAAAGAAAAAGCGATTATGCGACATTTTCCTTGCTACCATCTTTATTTTCTACCTTTGCATGATACAACATAAACAGTAACTAGGACGACGCACTTTGAAGTAATTACAGGACATGCTTCAAAAGACTGATTATTTGGGTCAAGTTTGTCTTTAGTACTCTGACTGTCGTGTTGAGCGACCTGTAGAGTGTCCACTTTTTCTATTTTGTTCGTAATGTACATAAATGACAAAAAGAGCATCGACAAACTTTTACGTATCTTTAATACACCCATCTTGCTCTTCCTTGAAGTCTTGACTTTTTTATTTGTTTTCTATTCAAATTTTGAGTCTCATGGCATGATTAATTAACCCCAATATATTTAGTATGTCCATTATCTGGGCTAAACTATATCATTTTACATCTAATATCTCAATACGATATTAATATATTATAGTTATGCTCGTTTTGCTTATTCTACCATTGCGTTAAAGTAGCCTGTCGTTCTAGATTTTGAAAAGAACGATAGTATGTACTTTATCGCATCATAAAATTCATATATTAAATTTCTTTACAACTGATTGTTCAACTGGCGGTTATTTTTTACCAATATGCATAGACACGGAAACTTCAGCCGACATAACTTCAAAAACCAACATAAAACAAATCCGCAGGTATACACGAACTTTTATCCAGTCTAAAGAAATCATGATGTTAAAATTTACCAAAACTCATTTTCTATTCTCGGGAATTCGCATTGAATATGTGATTTAACTAGTCACCTAAAATGCACCTTTTTGATGCACCTTTTTGATATTACCGGGAAATGCATTTTATCAATTTTTGCCATTGTGGTGAAATGACAGTTTCTTATCTCTGCAGTATCACTTTAATATTATTGAGTAAATGTAAACGTGTAAGTCATATGTTACATATAACGTGCTGTTGTTTGCAAATTAAATTTCTGTATTTATAGGAAGCTTGTTCACTTTCCATAATATGTAACCAGACATTTTCTTCAGATATTGGGGGAAGATACTGGTTCCGGTAAAATAGGGAAAATGTGCCGTTCTTAGGAATTTATTGAAAAAAAAAGATGGATCAGGGCGTCGGTGCCTTTTAAAGGGATACATTTGTCCAGTAATAAAAGTGGTATCCTAAATACAGTTGTTACATTTAATTCATTTCAGAAGGAATTGATTCCGTAATGTCTTAATTAAGTATACTGCTTCTGTATCAAATATTTAAATTTACGTAATTCTTGACTGAAATACGTAAAACGTTTTTTATTTTTCGAAGATTGTTTTTGTTAAAATGAGGGAAATTGTTTTTTTTTAGTTGGTGAATGACTTCACTCATGGTGGACAAAAAATAATGAATGACTGTTTCTGTTAAAACTTCTTTTTAAATTTTTCTCCCACTCGATATTGATGTCATGTAGATTGTTGACAGTGAAAATGCAAACTGTGAAAATATTTATGAGAATTGCTTTCTTACCTGCAAGTAACCCGTATGTCACATACACATTGCTTATATTGGTTGCAAACATACTTGTCAGCATGCCAAGTGATAGAAGTACCGAACCACACACCGCCGGCCATCTCTCACCTATCTTGTTAGTAATAAAACTCAGTGGAATACCTGTTATGTGAAATTCATAACTATGACATAGTTTAAACAAATTTTAATGTTGTGTAAAGTATAGGCCTGATAGCAACTTTTCAGCTTTTGGTGGTGGAGACAAAACTCCATTGTTACCCTCAAGGCGTGTTTACAGGCACGAGCGGGCACCTAGGTAGAACCATCTACCTTCCCTAAGCCAGCTGGATGACTTCCTAAATGATGAAAATAATCAACTTTCCAAGCGATGTTTCGAACCCACAACGGCATGGGCGATACAAAGCCACGGAGTCCTGATACGAATACATATAATAGGACATTTCAAGATTTCCTGATGGATTCCAAAAATGAAATTATGTCTTCTAACTTAAAAAACGACTTGCACTTTTTATAATTATTTATAAGCGATTAATGTATAAGAAAGGGTATCAGCCTAATATAAAGGAAAACAATTGTATTATGTGATAAAAGTCTACTAAATGAAACATTTAACTTATTTTTATTTTCTGTAGTTAACAATTAAACATTACTAAACATGAATGCATCTTAATGTAATAATAATTATAAATATTACATTTTTCTCCAAGATTAACGTTCAAACTGTTTAATAAATACATCATTCTTTCAGTTATGTTACTATTGTATTTTAAATTATATTTAATTTTTTTTTCAAAATCTTACCTACAAGTCCCAGCAATCCATTGAAAATAGACGCGATCCAGGCCGCTTCTGACTGACTTGACCCGAACTCTATCCTCATTTCCCTGTATAAAACGCCAAATGAGAGGCTCATCCCAGCGGTTATCATGTGCAAGAAAAGACAAGCGATTACAAGAAATATCTTCCTTAACATTTTCCTATTTTTATAGGTGATATATACAGCTGAACAAAACATACAAGTAACACATAAAATAGGTCATCGTACGAATCATTGAACGGATAAATGAATGAGATATATATAGTCCTGGGGTAATCAAAACACGTTTTTGCTTTCAAAAAACTTATGGAACGCCGCAGCTGCCTATTCAGAGTGTGTTGTTTACTTACCAAAACAATGTCTTATAATTTTAAAAATTTAAGTTTTTATGTCGAAGTGTGATTTTGCCCTGTTAAAACAGTGTCTTATTATGTTAAAAAGCTATGAGCATCATGTCAAATTACCGTGTTATCTTGTCAACATATTACGGTGTTTGGACCATCCGGAGATTTGTATTCTTTAACTCGATACCTCGAAAATCGAAATCACAAAACTACGATGATAGAAGTCAAAATCACGAGGGCGAAACTATCATTTCGCACTTTCACCATCGTGGTTTCGTGTTTTCATCATCGTAGTATCGACTTTCCTCATCAAACTTTTGACTTTCACAAACGTAGTTTCGACTTTTACCATCGTAGTTTCGACTTTCATTGTCGAGATTTCGACTTTCCTGAACCTAGAACTTCGAATGTCGAAATCACGAAACTACGATATTGAAAGTAGAAACTACGATGATGAAAGTCGAAACTGCGATGTTGAAAGTCGAAACTACGATGACGAAAGTCGAAAGCACGATGATAAAAACACGAAACCACGATGGTGAAACCACGAAAAGATATCGCGTTTTCATTATCGTGGTTGCGTGATTTCGACTTTCACCATCGCAGTTTAGAGTTTTCACCATCGTGATTTCGACAGTCACCATTGCATTTTTGACCTTCATCGTCGTAGTTTCGTGATTTCGACTTTCGAGATATGAAAATCGGAAATGAAAAAAATCGACGGTGTAAACGGAACACTGTAACCTAGCATGTTATTATGAAAACAACTATTTTATCTTATTTAGGTACGGCACGAAACAGCTACGGCGTTCCACACTTTTGGGGTTTATTTATCATGCTGAAAAAAAAACCCATCTGTCTAACACGCTCCAATAATTATGTTATGTCAATGAAAAGTCGAAGTAAGACACAGTTTTTAAATATGTAAACGATACAGAGGAGAGAAATCAGTCTTGAAATTGAGACCCACATATATAGAGATACATGTTTGTCCTTATAAGAGCACCTGTAAAGGAGAACTTGTTTCAACATCAACAATATAAAACTGAAGTGATATGTATATATTGTTTTACTTACAGAAATTATTCGTCGTCGACATTCTTCGTCATCGGCATTTTTTCGTCGATATTTTTCGTCGGCATTCTTCGTCGTCGGCATTCGTCGTCTTTGTGAAATTCTTCGTCAACTGTTTTATTTGTTTTCCTCAGCGTTATTTGTCATCTTTCGATGTCGTCTACATTGTTCTTTGTCGTCGGTATTCTTTATTTTTCTTCGGCTAGAATATAATTATTACATTTATTGACGAATCGGAATATAAAAAGAAAACAGTGTCATGAAATAAAAAATAAACCTATTGACAAATCACAAGTGTGCCAATAAATATGACCTGATATTCACAGGCAGAAAGTCAACGGTCAGTATGACTTTCTGCCTATGAATATCAGGTCATATCCTATAGCTCATTCTAGCTTAAAACTGCTGTTCTTGTCAGTTTTCGGGGGTGTTTTAACAAAAGAGAAAACGTGTTTTAACAGAGAGATTCTCGTGCTTACGTATTGTTATAACACCTTTCCATATATACGCGTTCCTTTGCAAAGCGTAAACGTCATTCGGCCCCGAAAAGGATAGTTCAAAACGAAATGACGTCAATGTAAAATCAACACAGACATTCCGCTGCGCATTTCGTGAAAATTTAATGACGTTGAGTGACATTGTATTCATTTATCAGTTTTTACGCGTTTTATGCTAGAATAACGTTATTCATTGTTCATTTCGTGTTATAATATTTTGCAGAATAACGAGGGACTGGTAGGTGCCCGAGCCCGTTATAACATGAAAAAACATGCGTTATCCCTACATTCTAGCATAAACTGCTGTTCTTGCCACTATTCGGGGTGTTTCAACATGAGAAAAAACGTGTGTTAACAGAAAGATTCTCGCGCTCACGTGCTGTTTAAACACCTTTTTATATATGCGCGTTCCATGGCAAAGCGTAAACGTATAACTGCCCCAAAATGGATAATTTAAATGGAAATGACGTCAACGTGAAAAAAACCTCAGATATTCCCGCGCATTTCATGGAAATGTAATGACGTTGAAGGAGATGTGATCAGTTATTAGATGTTTTTCGTGTTATGCTAGAATAGCGTTAGCGCATGTTCATTTCATTTCGTGTTATAACATCTTTAGAATCCCTCAGAATTCTGCAGACGTTATAGCATGGAAAGACATGCATTATCCCTACATTGGTCAATAATTAACACAAGGTATTTGTTCTGTGAAACATGTGTGTGTGTTTTTTTTTCGTCTGTAAAACCACGTCTAGGGTTTTTGTCCTATATCATGGAGTGTATAATTTTAGAAATGAAATATCTTTCGAGTAATCCTCAATACCTCACTCTTATCTGGATTGAATTTCATTGACCAGTTCTTTTCAGGCTTCTAGGGAATGTAGATCGTTTTGTAGGGTTCGAGAATCAAGGGAGGATTTAACCGTCAGATAGACAGTGGTTTCGCAAAAAGTCGTGATTTGCTCAAGCTGGGGATAGAGGGCGTGAACGGTAGCATGCATTTCCACTATCGTCCATGAACAGGCTCAATCAAACCGAGCCTGCAACATTTTCGTTTATGTCATGTAGGGCGACCTGTGGTTTTCCACAGTTTTTATTTCATTTGACTTTGTGATGCTTAACTGCACATTTTGAGGGTTTAAACTCCATGTCTCATGTATTTCCAGAAATTTAAGCTGTCGATATAATGCTGTAGAATCCTTTCTTGGGGCATTTTATTGACAATTATGTAGACAACAGTGTTCTTAGCGATTAACCGGACCTGTGGAACCTTAGTTTCATGTAGGTAATTTATAATATATTTGACAGAAAGAAAGGGGACGATTGCATGCAATACAATGCAAATTATTTTCATTTAAAGTCGGTGCATATATGGCCTTGGAAGAAACCTTGGGGTACATCATATGCTAATGGGATCAATCAATGTTTCCTCTACAAAGACGAAACTGAAACCGACTGTCAAGAAGGGAAGAGTTGCATTGGACACCTTGTTATTTAAGTTTATGTAGCAGTTTATGATGATTAACTTTATCGCAAGCTTTCGAAAAATCTGGCGGTACTAAATGAGTTTGGTGGACCCTGCACTAGGTTTCTTAACAGGTCTTGGCTGTGTTTTATGTGACTTTTTATTCTCGCCGATGGGCGGGAGTTATCATAACCGGAAATGCTCTTCACTGAACTGTCAAAATATTGCGCAGAATAAAATCAATTTCTAATTTAACAAATTCTATTAATTTAAGATATTTAAATAATCGGAGACTATGGGATCAAAATCTTCATCGCAAGAGTATGACTTTTCAGGAGATGAATCACCGTTTAAGACATACAAGCCACTCAGATCACTTGTGAATGAAAACACCAAGTTCAAAACAACAGTTAAATCTGAACAAACTGGTACAACATTGTGCCAAACACTAAATGAGATTGCAGCTGTTACCGAGTCAGCAAAAAAAAAAAAAACCAAACAAACTATTCAACGGAAAATATTGATCCGCACTTAACACAAATTCAAAGAAATGTCATTTATATGTATAGTAAACGCATAATTGACACAGCTGACAGCATAATCAAATTGCCCAAATTTGTTGGTATATCCTGGCATATCCTGCTATTCACAACATCTTGATTCCGTTTAGAATAAAAGCAATTAAATCTAGTTGGCAACTTGTGATTACGTCAGTTTACAGGGCTTGTTTTCACTATATAATAGGTGGATGTTCTGCTACTTCACCACTGGCACCAGACCAGAATAAAATGCATCTTTACATGTTATACCCTATCTCTAGGTATAATAAAAGAACTATGGTCATGAACTAACCCATTTCAATCGTACATTTCTCACTTAAAACATGCAGTTCGATGAATGTGTACCAAGCATATTGAACAAGCGGTAATTCATCTTCCATCGTGCACCAGTCTCATTGTCTCAGTATTTCATATTGCAGAGATACTCCTCATTTCATGCTTTCGTCAACGTTACAGAAAAAAACTTGCGTGAACTTCCCTAATGAACATCCGGTCTAGAGGCCACACCAGTGTGCACATGTTAGGCGAAATGTAAACAAACAATAACAAAAAAACAAAATATTCACAGTTATACAAAAAAGCTCAAAATGATGAATGAAATCCATCTTAGAAATGATTTTGAATTTGAAGTGCTACATTTGTATACATCTGTACTGTTTGCACATTTATGCTGCATATACACAATGGAACGTACATGTGTAGTTAAACGACGATTGAAACATTTTCACATCAACCAATCAGAATAGTTTTGTAATCTAGACCGGAACTTCACTAGGGAAGTTCATCAAAGTTTTTCGTAACGTTGCTGGGAGTACGAGGGGTGTTCGTAAAGTTTCGGGACAAGTGCCGTTACATTCTTAATTTCTAATATTTTTGTGCCCCCATGAGTGGTTGGGGGGGGGGAGCATATAGATTTGGTCTTGTCCGTGCATCCGTGCGTGCGTCCGTCCGTCCGTCCGTCCGAAGTTCGTGACGCGCCTATCTCAAAAAGTATTTGATATGAATTGATAAAACCTTGCATGAGTCTTTATCATGATATGAACTTGCGCACCTCCTATTTTTCGTCTGGCTCTGCCCCCTATTTTTAGAGTGATGGTCCCTGAAATAGTCAAAAATGCACATTTTCACCTTGTGAGACGCCTAGCTCAAAAAGTATTTGATATAGATTCACGAAACCTTGCATGAGTCTTAATCATGATATGAACTTGCGCACCTCCTATTATTCATTTTGGTCTGCCCCCTATTTTTAGAGTTATGGCCCCTGAAATAGGCAAAAAGGCCCATTTTCACCTTGTGACGCGCCTAGCTCAAAAAGTATTTCATATAAATTGATTAAACCTTGTATGAGTCTTTATCATGATATGAACTTGTGCACCTCCTCTTTTCTTCTGGCTCCGCCCTCTATTTTCAGAGTTATGGCCCCTGAAATAGTCAAAAATGCACATTTTCACCTTGTGACGTGCCTAGCTTAAAAAGTATTTCATATAAATTGATTAAACCTTGTATGAGTCTTTTGTCGTGATATGAACCTGCGCACCTCCTATTTTTTGTCTGGTTCCGCCCCCTATTTTCAGAGTTATGGCCCCTGAAATAGTCAAAAATGCACATTTTCACCTTTTGACGCACCTAGCTCAAGAAGTATTTAACATAATTGCTTGAATCCTTGCATAAGTCTTTATAATGATATAAACTTGCACACCTTTTATTTTTTGGCTGGCTTTACCCCCTATTTTTAAAGTTATGGCCCCTGAAATAGTAAAAATATGCATATTTTCACCTAATTATGTGCCTAGTTCAAAAAGTATTTAATGTAAATTCATGAAACCCTGCTTGAGTCTTTATCATGATGTAACCTTTCACACTTGGCATTCTTCTTGAGAATCTTTGCGCTTATTGCAGAGTTATGGCCCTTGAAAATAGCCAAAATAGTGGATTTTTTGTTTGTGATGCTCATAGCTCAAAAATATATGGCCTAGAATAATGAATCCTTTTCATAAAATGTTTGTTTAGGCTAAACCCCATTAACACTGCAAACATTTGAATTATTGCCCCTTATTTGTGACAAATGTACCAATAGGGAGCACACCCTGTGTCCTACAGACACATTCTAGTTATACATTTCTTTGAACATACATAGCTCCATATACCTTTTACTCAGAAGCAAATTTACAAAATTAAAAATAACACGCTAATTATCATTACCATAGCAACGTTAGGTAAACGTGAGCGGGGCAACTAAATGTATAAATAATTGCAGAAAGTCTATGTCGTAATGTCGGACACAATACACATGTCAAATGTTCTCAAAATATTCCCCAGAGTACTCCACACACTTCTCGTGTCTGTGAACCCAAGATTTAAAGCAGCTGTTGAAGTTTTCTTTTGGTATTCTCCTGATACACTCCCGAACAACCATTGGCAGGTCTTCGACGTTGCCGAAACATGAGTCTCTCAATACATTGATGGTGGAGCTTTTCGGCAAATTCTATCTTCCCCATGACAACGCAACACCACATACGTCTGTCGTTACCAAGACAACGCCAGCTGGGCTAGATATTAAACATATACCACATCCCCCGCACTCTCAAAATCTAGCACCATGTGACTTTTGGCTTTTTTTCCCACCATCAAGAACGAACTGAGAGCGATTAAGTGGGGATCCAGTAGTTTGTTTTTTCAGGTGTGGGGGAGTTTTAGAGATTAAAAAGGGGTTCAAAACTGAACAACCATGGCTATCATTTGTTAAGGATACTTTAGATGAACTTTGTTTATCATCAGTCTAGATCTATACCCAGTCCGCATAATTTCAAGAAATTTGTTAACACTAGACTTCGAGTTCAGTTCAGTCATAGTTGGAATGGTGATGTTCAAACTTTAAGCAAATGTTTAAACTATCGTATATTTATGTCAGAATTTGTATTTGAAGAATATTTTAACGTACTGCCTTGGCAACTTTCTTCAGCTTTGTTAAAGTTTAGATGTATGAATCAGAAGATCCCAATTGAGAAAGGTAGATTGTTTAATATACAATGTAGATAGAAACTTACGAGTATGAACTTTACGTGATGCAAACCAATTCGGTGATGAATTTCACTATCTCTTTTATTGTACATATTTTGTAAACAGTCAACGTAAATATATTAAACCATTATAGATATCCTAATACATTGTAATTTGAAGAACTAGTGAACAGTAGAAACAAAACACTTGTTGCTTTTTTAAGAAAAACAAAAAAAAATACAACTTGCAGATAGTTTTGATAATGCTCTATCATTAGTTTTCTTCTTTAGAAATTTGTTAATGATGCATAAATTTGTTTATCATTGGTCAAGTTGTGGCTGTACAGAGGCTAGTCTTTCTCCCAGGGATCTTGGACCTTTGCTAATTGCCTTGGTCCGGAGTCGTGGAATGTGGGAGAAAATATTATGAGTACAATGTAATTGTTACTCATTCTCTGGTTACTTTGTATAATTTTCTGTTCCGGTTGTAATATATTCACATTTTATATTACATTGTAGTTTGTATTTTATGTCACAGGTTCTTATGAACCATGACAGTATTAAATATATCTAAAATAATAAATCTCGAGTCCACATCAGTACTGATTCGTCCCCGTCTGTCCGTCAGTACGCCGGTCCACAACACATCTGAGTGGGACCACAAAGGCGAGCATACGTTTTCGATATGCCAAAATTTCTGCCAAAGCGCTCTTTAAAAAGTGCCATTTTGGTAATCTTTTATATATTTGAGTATAAATATGCAAATATTGAACCAGTACGAATGTGTAGTACAATTCGGGCTCGTATATAAAGCAGCATCGAAACTAATCTTATTGGGTTAGTGGACTTGCTGTGGCATGTGCGTGTTCGTTTGTACTGCTAGGCGCTTTGCCGGAATTGGTCTGGCATATTGTGGTGGTGATTTAGTTCGTATAAATTCTCTCTACTATATAATAATTTATAATGATCTCACGTATGGGAAAGTCAACTGTTCTGAATATAATTATATCCCTTAATGCAAATTATCTATATATATTCAATGTATCTTCGAGATCCAGTTAACTTTCAGAGAGAGAAAATATAGCTTCTCTGGTCCCAATCAGTTATAAAGACTAAAAAGTCACTACTGATTTGTGAGACATGAAAACAGAGATTTGAGTATATATATGCAAATGTTGAACCAGTACGAATGTGTAGTACGATTCGGGCTTATATATAAAGCAGCGTCGAAACTAATCGTATTGGGTTAATGGACTTGCTGTGGCATGTGCGTGTTCGTTTGTTACTGCTAGGCGCTTTGCCGTAATTGGTCTGGCATATTGTGGTGGTGATTTAGTTCGTATAAATTCTTTCTACTATATATATATATATATATATATATATATGGTAATCACAAGTTCATCTGATTAAGTCATGCATTATTTTTGAATATCATTGACCGTATCTAAACATATTGGATATTACATATATCTAGGTTAAATCGGGCAGAAGTAATTACTTTATCAAATTATACGAAATTTATAAAAAAAAAATTGGCTTGAAGTGTTCAGTTTTCATATCTTTTCTGTGTTGAGATATAACATAATTGAGATATATTCCGTGACGAAAGAGAATAACTCATGTGTCTAACCTTTGTAAAGCAATGAGGTATTACACGAATTATATAGATATAACAGCAGAGATGTTTAGTGATACATTTACACAAACTGCTTCACCAGATGTATGCGTCTAAAGCATTAGGGCTTGCCAACACGTTTCACTTTCTTTAAGGAGACCTCTGCGATAGCAAATTGATAGTGAACACTGTAGACTAGGTGCAAACATCGGCAAGGCACTAGCTGTAGCACCCCCAAAACACATTTAAATTCTTTTTATAAAATAGAAACTTTAGTCTTATCTATGTTCAAACACTATACAATTTCAGTTTTTTTTTGTAATATACTAATGTTCATGATTACTTTATAATTGCATGAAAAATACGCAGCACTAAGGGTTGATCCTCCACTAATCTAGATGGTAATAAATTTTTGACAATATTTTGGACTGTGTCATGATTAAGAAAACCTAAGACAGTAGAATAACTAAATCATTACGATGACATTATTAAAACGTGTTCTGTAGCAGTTTGGTGTATTGTTTTTCCGTATCTGGTGCAGTTTCAAAACGAAGATGAATTGGATACTGCGTAGAATGTTTCGATCAGTTTTATTATCCTTCAATGTTGTAGGTCTGGTCTAAATAAAAACGTTGTTCGATTCCGAAAGTTCACTCAGCTTTCAGGTCGATGCGTTTCTTTGACTTTTTTTCAACAGCTTGAAGATGTTGTAGAATAGTTTTTGACGCAAAAATGTTAAAAGTCATGTTGTGACTCGAGGACTAGATAACTCGATCAGATTTAGTCCCATATAATAGACGGATATATACGAACAACTGATATATACAAACAATCAGTGTTATCAAATATAAGACTAAAAGAAAAACACATGTTGATTTAGTCATTTAAGCTTTCTTCGATTTGGTTGGTTGGTTTATGTAGTAGGAATAATTCCTTTTAATAGGGATTTTCTAGCTTACAATATATATCATGTTGACTGTATTGACACTGATAATTCCGATTCCCCCAGGATAATGCTTTAAATATAAACTTGAACCAGTAACAGTAATATCAATAAATTCAGTATGAAAAGACACTCATGTAATATCCTCTATTTAAATTGACATTTCATGTACTATCTCTACATAACTCCTTAACACTGGATGTGAAAGTAATGTATTTTTTATGGATTTTTAGTTCCAGTGATGAATCGTGGAATACTACTGTTGTAATGATTGGTCCAGTTATTTACGATATCAGACTTCATGCACACCACTCTAGAGCAGCTACAGCCAAATTAAATCGCAATAATAACTCTCGTTTTTATTGCTGTTGACATAGAATAAACTTTCCGGGATTCTTCATTAGGTCTAATGGTAGTTAAATTATATTAAGACAAAACCTGTAAGAAAACCTTAGTCCACTCCCTATCATTTGTTATTATTTTTGTATCATATTTAATCACGTTATCAGTTTATATTTTAAGAAAACAAAACTTGATCATATCCACAGCTCTTGTTTTGTCCATAACAAATGATTAACATTTCTAAAATTTTGAAAAAAAACTGTAACACCATTGAAGCATTAAGATGTGGGTGTCTTGTTGCGTCATACTATACCGATTCCTTTTAGCAGAGAATAATAAACAGTTTTCAAAAACTGTCATAAACAGTAGGAGAGACGTTTGTGAAATTATCTGTTAAAGTATTTGCCAGCCTTGTCGTAAAATTGCCGTTTATGTTGTAATTGATCTCAAATTTAATGTCATATATAACTTTGGGTTGGAAAATTGGATTACAGGAGTGTTTTCGAAATGTGTGCCATTCCTAATGTTGGATTCTAGGACATTGCTGAGATTTTGAAACCATTTACACTTTTCTTCACATTTCTTTAGTTTTCAAGTGTTTACCTTTTGGTCGTTCCTTTCTTTTAGTCAGCTAAGAATGAAAATAAAATATAAAGGTTAAGTTATCAGTGTATGTCATAAAGTATGTTTGGATTATGTAGCATCTGTTGCAATCGGTATGCAAGGCTTGTTTGGACTACATTAAATATTGTATAGAAAGAAGTTATAAACAATTGTGCAGCTACTGGTGTTGCTCTAGGTCCCTGACAAAAGGTGTTCAAATTCTATACCCAAAGATCTTCAGGATGTGGGTATATATGTTTATCTATGGTTCCCCTATTCTTGAAGGACATTTTGTTTTCTACTTTTGCGGTATGTGTAATCTTTTTTCTGTCCGTTCGTTCGTTCGTATTTAGTTTGTTCGCAGTACATCTCCAATTCCACAACATATTTTAAACGAGACTTTACACGAGATATTGTTATGAATACCAGTATAATCTGAAAATATCCTTTGGAAGCATAGAACGAAAAAAACAACAGAATAGAAGACTGGTTGATTGAATCTGTTCACGAGAGGTAATGAAATGTGCCAAATCCCTCACGGCCTTGTTGTGCATAGCGTTGACTCAGGTTATTCAATGTATTTTCGAGATCCAGTTAACTTTAAGAGAGAGAAAAACTTCAGCCCTGACCACGAATCGAACCCGGGACCTCTCACAGCTAATGCGGACATTCTACCACGTCACTATAAAAGCTAGCTCATATAGCATGTTCATGAGAGGTTTTGAATTGTGCAACGCCTCCCACTTCCCTAGCAATGATTTAATAGAAATTCTGTATACAGAGCACTTGAATGAATTCCATGATCCTAAAGGACCGTAAAATTTTATTGAATTAGTAAAATAAAACACGTCTTCATACGTTGGCCTTAAATATACACGCGAAATCATTTTCATTTATTAGTAAAACTTGAAAATATAACAATAAAAGGTCACTTAGAAAGCAAAGGCCGCTACTAAGCAAAATAATGCCAGTAGTCTGGTGGTTTTTGGCCCCGGAAAAAGTTTATAAGGGCCGGAATGTTAATGCTCGGAAACAAAGATCTTACCAAAGTACAGACATCCACGGTTCATATGAGTGCTGTCTCCAAAAAATATATGGCCTTTATATGCAAATTACAAAGGTCAAAAGGTCATACGTTAAAACTGATATTTTCACTTAATTTTACGGTATTGATGCACCAAATCATCAATAAATTAGTATTAAATGTTACTTTGTTTGTATTTATAGGTTTAAATAAACAGTATTCATGTTTACAATTTATGACTGATAAAACATCACTCATAAACACATCGAAGGGCCATATATTGGGGTTAAATGTCATATGGTATACATGTTGGTTTTAAATATATACATGTGGTACCACATATGAATTTTAGAAACGTTTTTATATATCAGAAAATAAAAACGTCCTTGTAAATATAAAAGTAACATATTTATGAAAGTTATTCACAAATACAATTGTAGTTCACCTTTGACCTTTCAGTTAAAAGGGTATGCCATAAATATTGTTTGGTTTATTTGTTTATTGCATAAAACAACCTATAAGGCGAAGCGGTATTTTTTGCAAATAGTTCTGAATTCTGGTAAAGATAGTTTCTTTCATTTCAAATATACAACCATTTCTATTATATAGATACATCGCATGTCAAAAGTAACAAGGATGGGTCAAAGGTCACAACGAATTGTAATTATAAAGATCCATTAAACCTTAATGATACATAAGGGTGTTATTGATCAGCTACAACAGTGCCAGTTAATATGTCAAAACAAAGAACAGAAATAAGTACTCTATTATTGATTATATTTCTCTTTTAAAAAGAAATATTTAGATATTTCTAACCATTATTGGTTACATATAAACAATACATTTGTTAAAATAGGCTTTAACACAGTTACAAAAATACCTTTTAAAACGTTCACTACTATTATACAATTCGAAACATCTAGCGCCTATCCATATTTTTATGTCTTTCATACTACAAGAAGTGCATTTATGAAATTTCTCATACCATAAGAACAATACTAGTATGTTGTTAATGTTATATTGAAATTTAATAACTTGTGATTACTTTATACTTTCATGTAATCATTGTATTTGAACACTTAAAGTTTACTAAATACTGAATCGATAACCACTACATTTTCGTATCAATTTTCATCTTTCAGTTTGCTATACTACATGTCGTCACCACTTTCATCATCTTCAACTGGTTTGTACGGGTTGAAACATATGTCATCTGAACAGGCACAAGCCGGCGTGCATTTTAATTTGTTTGCTCGGCATGAACATTTTGCTGATGTGCAAGCTTTACAGTTACATGATATGGTTTCAATACATGTTTTTGGCAAGGGGTCCAGTCGGGTCAATCTGGGCTTAAGCAGTTTGGTTGTGTCATTTTCCTGCCAGCCATTATCATGAGGCTGTGGTAAAATAGGGTTTGGGTCGGCGGCAAATCTCCATATTAATGCTTGGTAATGAGCTCTTTGAATGTGAAGATTCAACGCATCCTTTGTCGGTGGAAGTTTTATCATGTCTGTAGTGCCCTTTCGAAACATCTTTACTCTAACATCATTTATAATCTACACTTAACACAAATTCAAAGAAAAGTCATTTATATGTATGGTAAATATATGATTGACACAGCTGACAGAATGATCAAAGTGCCCAAACGTGTAGGTATCCTGCTATTCAAAACATCTTGAGTCCGTTTAGACTAAAAGCAATTAAATCTAGCTGGCAACTTGTCATTACGACATTTTACACGGCTTGTTTTCACTGTATAAAAGATGGATGTTCTGCTACTTCACAACTTCACCACTTTCACCAAACCAGAAAGAAAATGCCTCTGTACATGTTATATCATACCCTTAGGTATAATAAAAGAACCATGGTCATAAACGGGAAAATGCACTAACCCATTTCAATCGTACATTTCTCACCTAAAACACGCAGTTCGATGAATGGGTACAAAGCGTAATGAACAAGTGGTAATTTATCTTCTACTTCTACTTCTACCAGTCAACGGCCTCTGTCAATAGGTTGACTATTTTGCCGTGTTTAGGGTGTGCGCGAAAGATAAAAGTCCAAAGTTAAAAATATTTCATGAACATTTGTGCTTCCATCGTGCACCAGTCACATTGTCTCAATATTTCATATTGCAGAGATACTCCTCATATTTTATGCTTTCGTCAACGTTACAGAAAAAAAAACTTGCGTGAACTTCCCTAATGAAATTCCGGTATAGAGGTCACAGCAGTGTGCACATGTTAGGCGAAATGTAAACAAACAAAAACAGAATGCAAAATATTCACAGTTATACAATAAAACTCAAAATGATGAATGAAATTCATCTTAGAAATGATTTTGAATTTGAAATCATGCACTGGTATACATCTGTACTGTTTATTTTAATTCACTTTGCACATTATGCTGCATATACACATTGCAGCGTACACGTGTTGTTAAACGACGATTGACATACATTTTCACATCAACCAATCCGAACAGTTTTGTAATCTAGACCGGAACTTCACAAGGGAAGTTCATCAACGTTTTTTCCGTAATGTTGATGGAAGTATAAACAAAGCGTTGTTTCTCTAAGATAAGAAATATTGAAGAAATGTGACCGGTAAACAATGGAAGATAAATTACCACTTGTTCAGTATCCATAGTACACATTTCACGAACTGGGCGTTTTAGGTGGGAAATGCGGGATTGAAATGGGTGACAGTATATTTTTCTGTTCATGACTATGGTTTTTATAGGGTAGGGTATAACATGTACAGAGGCATTTTCTTCTTGGTCTGGTGCCAGTGAACTTCACTACCCGAAACCAGCCACTGTTTATAAGCTCACCTGTCACGTAGTGACAGCGTCAGCTTTTGTGATCGCCCTTCGTCCGTCCGTTTGCAATTTCTTGTGAACACGATAGAGACCACATTTTGCAACTGATTTTAATCAAACTTGCACACAACTTGTATTGGCATAATATATCGGTTCCTTTCGAAAACTGGCCAGATTCCATCATGGGTTCCAGGGTTATGGCCCCTTAAATGGCCAAAATATGCTATTTTGGCTCTTGCAGCCAAAAAGAGACTTCATTTATGATTTTATTTGAAACAAACTTGCAAGATATCTTTAACAACAATAGATCTTGGATCCCATGATGAATCCGTCAGATCCAATCATAGTTTCCGGAGATACGGCCCATAATTGAGCCCTGAAAGAGCCAAAATTTGTTAATTTTTACCTTGTGAACATGATAGAAATGACATTTTACATTTGATTTTAACCACACTCACACACAACTTAAGTCACAATAAGATCTCGGTTCCTTTCGAAAACCGGCTAGATTCCATGATTGGTTCTAGAGTTACTTGAGCAAAATTTTCTATTTTGGCCCTTTCAGCCATATAGAGGTTTCATTTATGATTTGATTTGATACAAACTTGCACAGAATATTTATCTTGATGATCTCTAGGAAAAGTTCGCAACTGGGTCATATGGGGCCAAAAACTAGGTCACCAGGTCAAATCAAAGGAAAACATTATTAACACGCTAGAGGCCACATTTATGACTCTATCTTCATGAAACTTAGAACGTTCATCTTGATGATTCCTATGCCAAGTTTAAAACTGGGTCATATTGGGTCTAAAACTAGGTCACCTGGTCAAATCAAAGGTAAAGCTTGTTAACAATCTTTAGGCCACATTTATGACCTTATCTTCATGACACTTGGTTAGAGTGTATATTTTGATGATTCCTAGGCCAAGGTCGAAACTGGATAATGTGGGATCAAAAACTAGGTCACCCGCTCAAATCAAAAGAAGAGCTTGTTAACACTCTAGAGGCCATATTTATTATCCTATCTTCATGAAACATGGTAAGAATGTTCATCTTGATGATTCATAGGACAAATTCGAAACTGTGTCATGTAGGGTCAAAAACTAGGTCACCACTCAAATCAAAAGAAAAGCTTGTAAACACTCTTGATGCCATATTTATCACCCTATCTTCATAAAACGTGGTGAGAATGTTTATCTTGATGATTCCTAGGCCAAGTTTGAAACTAGGTTATGTAGGGTTAAAAACTAGGTCACCCGCTCAAATCAAAGTAAAAGCTTGTTATCACTCTAGAGGCCATGTTTATGACCCTATCTTCAAGAAACTTGATGTTTATATTGATGATTGTTAAGGCCAAGTTTAACAGGTGAGCGATATAGGGTTATCATGACCCTCTTGTTAAAAATATCCCGAGGCGAATACACGAAGACACGACAAAAGAAGGTCGACAACACGAAGTTTTAATACCCGCCGACACGAAAAGTGATTAATACAAAAGTTCGTGTGTTCGCCCTTAAAGTTTCGTTAGTTTGTGGTTGGATATTGGTTGGTTTCACAACGTTGTATCGACGTATAAAATACTTAAACAACCGAAATCCAACGGTCATTCAACTCATTGTCTAACGTCAGTACAACGTCTATATCATGTGTTTGCTGGGTATAGGTCTGTGCTTTTTTGTAATTTCCCTTTTAGTTTTAGCCGAGAGTGCTTTATTCTGCAAAACAGCAGACTGATATAGTGCAATACCAGATCAGCAGAAACAATTATCTTCAGACCAGTCTGCAAAGTAAACATCTAGGTGCGACAAAGGGAAAAAATCTTATTCTTTTGCATGGACATGATTTTTCAACATATCAGTATAGATAGATTTGAATCAGTTCATACAGAACATTTTCTTTTTCACATAAAAATTATGATTGAGCTCTTCTGAAGCTTTGAAGAAAATCCTGATAGAAATATCAGACATTTAAAACTGTGTTTTGAATAATTTAATGGTACAGTATACCCCCTCATTTTCAGGAATTTCTTTTTTCTTTGCTCTGTTGGCAACTAGAAAAAATATTCAAAATATTTGCTTCCATAACTGATTGAGAACATTTGAACATAAACTGCATGCATAATAAATTTATGATAATCTATAGGCTGCTGCTCTAAAAAACTGTTTCATGAAGTATCTCCTTTTACTTTAATTTCCTCTTTTAGGCAAGTCTTGTGTCAAGTTTGATTGAAGCATATGGTCTCCACAAATATCTTAGGTACTGTTTTTATCTGCTCATAAAATATGGCAGTTATAAACTTGTCTTGTTTGCTAAGCAATGAATTAGGATGTTGAGCAAATTCTACATGTTTAGCCATGGTATTGTTATTTGTAAGCAACAAGGTAGGATCAAACTCATACCTGTCTAGGGGCCTCCGTGGCCGAATGGTTAAGGTTGCTGACTTCAGATCACTAGCCCCTCACCGATGGGTTCAAACCTCACTCGGGGGGATGAATTCTTTATGTAGGGAAGCCATCCATCTGACTTACGGAAGGTCTGTGATTCTACCTAGGTGTCCGCTCGTGATGAAATTATGCACGGAGGGACACCTGTGGTCTTCCTCCACCATCAAAGCTGGAAAGTCACCATATGACCTGAATTGTGCCGGTGTCACGTTAAACTCAACAAAAATACATGTCTTACGTATGAATTGATTTGCAATTTGAGAGCACCATAATACATAAAAAAATGGTTGTTGGGGAGATACCTAACAAATTTCTATAATAAACTTGTCCATCTTTCAATTTGGACAGTACCGTTAACTATTAAAAGGGGTGCTTACCTAAAAGATATTGAGTGAATGGCAAACATTGCAGATCATGATCTACACTGGTCGCAAAGGCAGAATCAATCGTGTCCAGCATGACAAGGGCCAAACTGCATCCTTCAGCTTTAATCTTTATATATAAATGAATGATAATAGATAAATAACTAATGCATTTTATGATTCAGTTGTTTACATTGATTGTACTTGTGTTTTCATATTTACGCATTTTATGAGGTTTTATGAGTTATAAGTTAACACTACGCGTAGTTGAAGCAAACTGTGTACATAAACAAAAACATTGATTCTGACCAGTGCCCCATTGACTTAGGTAACTGGCAGATAAAAGACAAAAAGGTCAGCAAGGAATACGGCCATCACAGTGTAAAATCAAAGTCCGAGCTGTTGTACACACCCTGACCTCGGCGTCACACCTTGGTTAAAAGTTTGCATGCAAGTACGTTTAGCTATCATTTAAAGGCAAATAGCTTTGAAACGTTTTTTTTTTCTTTTTCTAGTCAATTATCAACCTCACTGGGGCAAGTCTCATTGCCATAGATTGGTATAGTGGATGGCATCACAGCAAAAAGTAAGTCAATAAAATCTGGAAAGTAGATCCCTCTGAAGCACCGAGAATAAGGCAAACAGTGAAAATTGCAGACTCGGTTTGATTGAGTCTGTTCATGAGCATTAATGGAAAATGCAACACTGCCCACGCCCCCTAGCAAGTCTAGCTGTACTGCAGAGAAAAAACTGATGTATAAAAAGTAAAATTTAGGCTGTTGTTACTGGACTTTTTTATTTTTCAGGGCTGTTTCAGTCAGGAATAGAAAAACATTTAAAAATATTTAATGAACTGCATAATGGATGTTCACCAAACAAGCAAGATCAAAAAGTTGCGTTCCTCCTCATGTGAGCACTTTTTGGCCTCTTGTTCATATTTCTTTTTCAAAACTGCGACGTTTAATGTAATAACTTTAAATCAAATGAAGGGAATACTGTGAAACATGACAATGAGGGAAAATGAAGTGCAGAAGAACCAAACTTTTTCATGAAAATTTATCAAGTAGCATCCGATATGGCACTTAATTTTTAGCTCACCTGAGCACAAAGTGCTCATTGTGAGGTATTGTGATCACGCTGTGTCCGTCGTCCGTCCGTCCGTCAAGTCGTCCGTCGTCAACAGTTGTGTTAAAACGACATCTGCTCCAAAACCGCTTAACGGATGTTGATGAAACTTGGCCTGAAATTTTTTTGGGTGATCCTCTACCAAAGTTGTTCAAACGGTTCCGCTTGGTTGCCCGCCAGAGCCAAAAATAGAAAATTTTCCAAACGACATCTCCTCCTAAACTGATGGTCTGATTTTATAAAGCAACTGTTTTGATTGATTTTCAAGGATAGTTGGATTTCTTTTTTTATCAAAATGTCTTTTTATGAGCAATTTTAGGAAAGAAAAAGAAGTAGTTTGTCACAAATAATATATAATGAAATTATATGCTTGACTTAGGGCATAACCGTTATCATATGAAATACAGGCAAATGAATGCATAAAATGTTGTATTCAATATAGATACATGCAATAAGAACAGAAATTAAAAGGCAGCATAGATATTATACAATTATATATTAATTCCGCCTAACTTAAGAACAATTACAACATACATGTGCATAGAATCTATATTGCTTTTCTCATACAGTCAAATATACGAAGAATCAACAACGACAACATCATCTCTTTTCTTACTATGAACTTGAAGCTCTTCACCTGTAACGTATGCAGTATTTTCCACAGATGCCATAACATATGACTTCCTTGATTTCTGTCCACATACTTGCCTAACTCCAATTATGAGTTCAAGCAAGGAACCGATAAATAACAGCGCACTTGAAAAAATAAATGCTCCCCTTTCTGTCTTGAAGAAATCGCTTACAAATCCTGAGGAAAATACAAAAGAAATAAACGTATAATATAAGGAAAAGAGCTAATCGCCGCAACTCTGATTTATAATCATGCAATTTGCTTTTATCATTCATGTTCGAGGCAATCATTAAATAGCAAATCAGAAAATATTTTAAGGTAAAAGGAATTTGTCCTTCTGTTTTTGTTTGTTTGTAAATTTTCAATAATTTATACGTTTATTTCACATGAACTTTGTTTTTATGTTTGATACCTGAAATGAAATATGCTTTAGAAACAATAGTTATTGTAGGTTACTTTATATCAGATGAACGTAAGATTCGTCATATATTGGATCTTAAAAGTTCGGATAACATATTACATAATGGTTGCAAAAGTAACCGGCAGCTAACCTGCAAGAGGCATCCCCGCTACAAGTGACAATCCCCCAAAAGTCGAAACAAAGCCATAACCGAATCTGACGTCTACAATAGGAAGTAAATGAGCGGACATGACGAAGTGTAATCCAGCAAAACAACCTAAAATGTTTTCATTAATACGTAAACTAAAATGATGCTATTTTCTTCTGTCAGCGAAAAAGGTTATTTAAAAATATTTAAAAACAAGACCTGTCTTTACATTATATACTATTATGCACCTACAATATAACAATGACATTCTTTTGTATAGGAGTTAGTCCGGTAGAACTTAACCCCGCAATGGAGTGGTAGATGTAATGTATTTTTGCCGGTTCCTGGTCTCAAAAATTCAAATGATTTTATTGACACCTTGTAATCTTTGAAGGAAATTCAAGATGTCCGCACTTGTTAAATTTCAATGTTGCCTTCATATACCATTTGACGAAACTTTCAGTGGGGTAAATACAAGGTTTTATCGCTTTACGTCGTTCATTGTGTTGATCATACACGTGCAATATCTTATGAGTGTCGATGTGTTTCTCTTTGTCATTTTTCACAAAAATGGCTGCAATGACAACCATTTATTTCAGCAAGTTGCTTCAAAAGTTATAAAATTATTGTTATTATATTACTGTAAGAAATAATAGCCATCCTGCTTAACTGAGACAAAATTATTGAGAGAAACAAAACAACTAAACATAAATGGGAACATACAGTAGACAGACGAGCTCATTTAGAATATTTTTGTAATCAGAAAACTAAAACTGCAGTTTTATAGGCATATACATCTTTCCAACCTGCTATAACGTTAGTAACAAAATATTGCTACGTTACCAATTTCATATTACTATTTAAGATACATGGATTTTCACTCCACAGAACTTAAAATATAGTACATTGGCTTGGCAATTTTAAAAACAGATCTTACCTGGCCAGCTGGTATCAAATATAGAACATATATGGTAGATGGCTCTCCTTGTTTCATACGGAGAGATGTCAAAACAAATAATAATGAAATTAAAATGAACGCCTGTGATATTGTCAATTAATATTTCGAATATTTTTCAACCGTTTTGGAACTCTGGTAAAAGTTTTTAACTACTAAAGTAGAGTTGAAATGATAACAGGTTAGTGCCACACCAAGTATAACACAAGCACTGTTATATAAATAATAAATACTCTAAAGTGGCATACTCTAAATTAACAATGTCCTGACACCTCCCTAATTGTATTTTACAAAACTGATAAAATGATAAGCTACATTTCAACCTAGCACTATATTATCTAGGAAGAATAAATTAAAAAGAACTAAAATAAAAATTCACCAGTTTCTTAAGATTTTTTACTTAATATATCTCTCTCTAAGATAAACGATGAGTCCCCTTTCTTTCCACTTTGAAGCATATTGTGTGTCATTAAAGCAGCACAATATTCCAAAAATCCTAACAACAGATTTATTTGTAAATTTAAATACGTTTTTATCATTTTAAAAAAGTAGGTTAGGTAATTATGTCAACATGTAAAAAAGACAGAGATTATGACATTTATGCTTATATAATACTGATATCACCATATATTCTTAGTAACCTAAAATACTTGAAAGTCCTTCAATAATTAAGTGGAATATCATATATTTTTATATAATACACCTAATTTTTTCAATTTTACTTAATTTCGGAAATGCTTAAACAGTGCGGTGACCTGTGTTTTTTCTGCTCTTCTTTGTCTTAGAAACTAATTTTTATCAAACTCACAGGGTATGAAAAAAATCTTAATAGTAGAAAAAATGATCATGCATCCTTAATGTACTTAAAATAAATGTAAACGACAATAGCTTATACATACCTGTACCTAAACCAACAAATGCTGACATGAGAACGAAAGTTCCAATAGATCTCGATAACGCAATGAGACCTGATGACACACTCAGAATCATTATGCCGGCGCTGTGAATTAATGCCAACTTACTCGGCATCTTGTGCACCAAAACTCCAGACAGCAATCTACCAACCAGGTCACAAGCTCCCATTGTCATCAAACAGATATACACGTCACTCGAACTTCTACCGAATTCATGCATAAGGTCCGATAAAAATGTTGCAGGAGCAAAAAAAACGAGAAATACTACACACGTTGTCACAAAGTATAACATGTAGTTAAGGTTTTTTAGACATCTTGATAGAGATAACTTCCAACTGTTTTGTTGGCCTGTAAGAAAGAGAATATATTTTAAAACCATGCATATAAAAAGACAGCCTTATCAGGACATATGCATTTCAGGTTTATTATAATTTAGAATTTATAAGCAAAAACAATGATATTTGTACAGAAATTTTTTTAAAATGTCGTATGGTTACCGGTGTTCCTTTGTGTTGAACTCAATTTCTGAGACAGTAACTTTTAACTCGTCTTTATAAAACTGATTGATGTAATACAGTAAATTGTACCTGGTATTTTCACAATGAAAAATACAAAATATATTTTACTTGTCAGAAACTGTAAAATGGAGAACATTTAATGAAACATCAAATAAAAATGTATTTGTTTACATACACGATCAAAATATCGTGATGAAAGAAGATTTTACTATACAATGAAACCAAAATATTCTTCATAAATTGATTGCAATCTATGCTTCAAAAGGATCGTGTCATTTATTTAATATCGATGGGTGAAATCGAAAAAGGTTTTAGATTCAGTGTTGTTATATTTTCTGGTCCTTTGGGACCATGGAGTCCATTCAACATATGTGTAATAGAGTTCCGCTTAAGCCGGTGCTAGGGGGCGTGAGAGGTGTTGCGCATTTCATTATCAAACCGAGTCTGCTATTATTCTTCTTGGTTGCATTCTTTGCTTCCAAAGGATCTTTTTACAGACTTTATTAAGTGCACATACATGAAGAAAGAAGAAGAATTCTCTCGCCTTCGCCCTCGATACGCATTGTAAGTAACTACCACCATAATAAAATGTTACACTAACCACGACTTGATTCTGACTCGGAGTCTATGTGTAGTTTCAGTGGAAAGAAACTAAGACCTGCTGGTATCCCAAGAAATGATAAGCATGCGAGAAACATGAAAGCTTTCCTCCAATCAAATTGTTCTATCAGTATTGTTAGGACAGGCGGTAATATCAAAGCACTCAGTGGAATTCCAGCACTGGCAACAGTCATTGCCATAGGGCGCAATCTGTTGTCAAAGTGAGGTGTCAGGACAGTATATCCGCAGTAATGTAATGTTCCAGCGCCTAAACCTTGCAACATATAGAGGTAATGAAGTCATTTGTATGCATGTCAAGACATTATAGAAAAGATACCAATTCGAAAAAAATCAAGTTTTTCCAGTTTTTTTTCAAGTTTTATTTACTGATATTCACCGGTTTAATTTATAATGTGATTAATACTACAGATATGGAACTTAAACATGCAAATGACATATAAATTATTTCGATTAGGAGAAGGGCCACAATGACAAAGAAAAAAAGTAGCAGGGGAAAGCGTTGAAGCGAATTTTCGGCCAGATCGATATATCCATCAGTCTTCATTCCGCCAAACTTCGAGCAAATTAACGGAAGAAAAAACTAAATAAAAGAAAAAAACGACTTCGAAAATTACATCGACGAAATTTTACGTATCTTAAATACACTCGTCTCGCTCTTCCCTGAAACATTCGATTGTATTTATTTTTCTATTTAAATTCTGTGTTCCTTGCTTAATTGACACCGAAGTATCTCGTGTATTTGTTCCGTCCATTATCTCGGCTAAACTTAAGGTAGTAGGGTACACTTAGATTCGAAACATTTGGGCACGGCCAGGCTTACATGTAGCGAGTCGCAATTTTGCACTTCTCTAATGAGCAGAATCAGGGTGGCCATTTTATAAATTGCGTGCACGTTTTGTGCTTTTAATTAATGGCGAGATCAGGACTCTCATAGAAGAATACAGAAAATTATCAAAACGAAAGTTTTACACAATCCATAAAAATAGCATGCCAAAATCATCAATTTTGCACTTTTTGAACAGCCCTCAATGATCCCGCTGCAGGAACAATGCCCAATTTCATTGCATTTCTCAACTTAAAAGTCCCTACTGAACTTCAGGATATAAACGGAATGGGGGCCCATCCAGCTCTTTTTTTCACAAAATAGCGAAAAAGTTCCTGAGTATCAATCAACAAGCACGGAACCCTTCCGTGATTTGAATTTCCCACGCCAAGGTGACTCACCGATTCATACAAAGCTAGCAGCAGTTAGTTTTACAACTTACATCAGAATTTTACATGTATTGGCCGTTTAAATTTTCTAAAGAATTAACCATCATTATCTCCAAATTAATTCACAGACATCCAAAATCACGAAGTTCTAATTATAACAAATATTGACGGGGGCCAAAATTCGAAGTGTACCCTGCTCCTATATCATTTTACATTTATTATCCATATGATACTAACATATTACAGCTATGCTCGTTTTGCTTATCCGACCATGCTTATAAATAGTCTATCGTTCTAGATTTTCAAAAAGATGATACTAGTATATAATGTATCGCATCACAAAGTTTTTTGACTTTTTCAAAAGAAATATTAACTTTACTCAGGTATAAACAAAATTTACAAATGAAATTCCTTTACAACTGATTGTTATTTCTTTATCAATATACTTTTTAATTTTAGACTTATTGCAGCATAGTTAGCTCAAAATATAGGACATGGAAACTTTAGCCGACATAACTTCAAATACCAACCATAAAACAAATCCGCCAGTTATGGTGAAAGGTATATACAAATTTTATCCGGTCTAAAGAAATATTGTTCAAATTTATCAAAACTCATAATAAAACTGTGAAACGAGAAAAATCAAAAGGGAAACGAAAACCGAATTTACGACAGTAACATATACTGAACATATTACATGAACATCTGAACGTCAATATCTCATCACCTTGCCTTGGAAATTTAAATACATTTGCCCATTAATAAAAGTGGTATTCTAAATACAATTGTTACACTTGATTTATTTCTGAAGGAAATGATTCCGTAATGACTTTATTGTTATGTGTATCTAATATTTAGATTTACACAATTCTTGACTGAAATAAGTAAAAATAAATTTACAGTGGTTTCTTTTTGTTAAAATCTGGGGAATATTTTAGTTAGGGAATACTCCATTTAGGAGGACAAAAATAATGAATGACTGTGTTTGTTAAAAGAGTTTTGTTACTTTTCTTGTAACTCGGTAGTGATGTCACAGATTATATGTGAAAATGCACACAGTGAACATATTTATGAGAATATGAACTGCTTTCTTACCTGCAAGTAGCCCGTATGTCATATACACATTGCTCATTTTGGTTGCAAACATACTTGCCAGCATGCCAAGTGATAGAAGTACCGAACCACACACCGCCGGCCATCTCTCACCTATCTTGTTAGTAATAAAACTCAGTGGAATACCTGTTATGTGAAATTCATAGCTACGGCATTGTGTAAACAAATGTTCTGTACAATGTGTGTAATGCTTTCATCTTACAAACACGTACTTTTGTATTAACGTCAAGCCAAGATAATTATAAACCAGATGGCAACTTTTGAGTTTCTTTTGTGGAGGAGGAAGGCCCAATGTTACCCTCCAGACATTTTTACACGAGTGGGCAACTAGGTACAACCACCGACCTTCCGTAAGCCAACTTGTTGACCTAAATTATGAAAGAATTCATCATTTCAAGCGAGATTTCGAACCCACAGTGGCAAGGGCGAGTGAGCGATTTAAAGCAGTCAGCTACAGAGTCATCATACGAATACGTATAATAGAACATTTAACGATTTCGTGATAGATTCCAAAACGAAATTACGGCCAAGTAACGTCAATGTATTTAGTTGAAATATCTTATACGTTCTTTTTAAGCTGATGTTAAATCATTTTGTGTCAATTAAACTTAACATTTTCATCACAGAATAATAAGTAAGCCTTCTAACTTAAATGGCGAATTTCACTTTTTATAATTATTCATAAACGATCAATGTGTAAGAAAGGGTATCGCCCAATATAAAGGAAACGATTGTATTAGGTGATAAAGGTCTATTAAAGAGAAAATCTGTTAATTAAACATTTAACTTCTTTTTACTGTCTGCAGTTAACAATTAAACATGAATTAATCATAAATGTATCTTAATGAAATAACACAATTTTCTCCAAGATCAACTGTTTGATATTACATTCATTCTTTCAATTATGTAACTATTTTATTTAAGGTTCAAAATCTTACCCACAAGTCCTAGCAATCCGTTGTAAAAAGACGCAATCCAGGCCGCTTCTGACTGACTTGACCCGAACTCTATCCTCATTTCCCTGTATAAAACGCCAAATGAGAGGCTCATCCCAGCGGATATCATATGCAAAAACAGACACGCGATTACAAGAAATATCTTCCTCACCATTTTCCTAATTTTCCAAAGGTAATATATACAGCTGAACAAAATATTAAGTAAAGTCAAGTCACGATGGTAATTATACACGGTTTAAAAAATTGTGAAATAACAAGTATATAGTTACAAATTGACAGTGACATATACAAGGCCAAGACAATGTGTGTAAAGTCTAAATACATAAATGAATTAATGTAACAGTATGCACAATACTTGATGTATTAAGGTGTGATTAGTCAACACATTGTTTCTACAGTATAAGATAGCTATTATCATATGCTTTTCAACTATACTGAAAAGAGAAGAAATGAAACAGTTTGCAGATTAAATTGTGAAAACACATTTATTCAGGGAGTGCCTAAAAAGTCCACTTGTCACGTTGTCCCTCAAATTCAGGGAGAAGCAAAGCTAGTGGAATTGATGAGCTACCATATGAAATTTTAAAGAATGATACTGCAATCTCATTTTTGTGAAGAGTTTTGAATTAACCTAATGGTGTCTTAATTTCGCGGAAACTCCTTCGACCGCGAATTATAAACCCTTATTGTAAACAACAGAAAGGAAGGTCACTCTTCCTAGACATGCAAATAATAATAAATACGCATATTTTGAGGTAGATTGAAAACGAATGTAGGATTTACATCGATACCGATAATAAATTACCTCCTTTGCGGAGAGCGGAATTGGTCTCACTGAACTATCAAGTTTTGCTTTCTTGATAATAAAACCAATAAAACATTCTTCTATTTGATGTTTCCTTTTTAAAATTTGAATATTTTTTATTAATGAATAGAGAGCAATTTTCAATATCTCGAAATGGTATTTTTGAAAATGACATCAACTTCTCAATTCAAACCGATAACAAATGGTGTGATCGTTCTTTGTTGCGATCTGTTAAACATTGTAGATAAAATGGCCAGTAAATAGAGAGTTTGAGATTACAACCTTCGCCTTCGCCTTCCCCTTCAACTTCTCTTGCGAAGTTAACGTATGAAGTTGAAGTCCGATTAAAATTCCTTGAGATTTCAAACTTTAGAATGAACCTTACTTTATTTTATCCGCTCATTCAATTTATCCGAAATTATGATCGTTTTTTTTTTTCGTGCATTTTGATATCAATTGTCCAAAAGGGCAGGGCTTTTACAAGAGGTTTAAAAATGAAAATTAAATAAAATTATTTCAATTAATATAATTATCGCATGGATATTAGTGCAATTACGATAAAAAAGCGAAACAATGTGAACAATGTAAAAACTCGTTGGTGTTGCTCCAAACATTTAGATTTTATATAAAATGATGTCAGTATACAATTTATCATAAATCATTGTAAATCATACATGAGAGGAAATGAAAATGTATTTTATTGTTGATAGTGTTCTTGAAAGATGATTCAGTTAATACTTTTCAAACAAAAACATGAAACACCAACTATTACAAATGCATTTGTCGAAATACTTTGAAATTAATACCGTGTTCAGACTACGTTTTTAATCCTATATTAACTTGGGTTTATTTTTTAAACTCGTTTGCATCCACACTATTTGTGGTTTAAACCGTGAATTATGTAAAGGTCAAGTGGTTTCTGTAATGTAGCATTAAAACTACCTCGGGAGGTGGTTTTAATACCATATTAAAAAGTAATACTACATTATTTTTCAAGTGTGAACGCAAATGTGAGTTATAACTGGTTTTACAATCCCAAATCCACAGATCTTACCTTTTGGCAGAAGAATACCATGTGTTTCTCTTTTGTATCCAATAATTGATGCTACGGCTGGCAAAAGTAATTGGAGTGTTTGATGAAATACAAACATTAAATTTCGATATGGAGTCATGCTGATGCTCAAAATGGACTATAGATGGACTGAACAGAAATTCTTAGATGAACACAGAAGTTTAAACATTGATGACTCCTTCTTGTTTCTGTTAGCCTCCTTCTTTGTTACCTTTTTTTGCTTATTGCAAAATATTTGTTAACTTCCAACATTGCATGTATATATTTAAGCCACATTTCTTTGCCTAGTGTGGATGGAACTGGATTATATTTTGATGGGTTTTAAATGTCAAATACCAATTATAGCCAATTAGTGCCTTATAAAAATAAACCAGATCTGCTAGTGTGAACACGGTATTAGTTAAAGTTTTCTTTTCACTTTAAATTGGTACTTTGTACATCATATTCCTTAAAAGACGCGTTTTACTTGTAGACACTCATAAACCATGTACCTGATGTAAATCTAACCTTTTAAAAGATATGTTGATATCGTGAGCCAATATACACAAGTTATGAATACATTTAACAAGCGAAATGAAACAAACGTAAGATACTCTCTTGATAACAAAGACCTAGAAAAATATGGAGAACATATATTTAAATATAACACTTGCAAAGCAGATGCAGCTAAATTAAATTTCAAATTCACCTTTCTTAAAGAGATAGTAATATCCTGGTGCACAATTCATTATAAACCATTATAAAACTACTCGAAAGAAATAATATGGAATAACTCAAATATAAAACAGACAAATGGAAACTTGTTTCTTTACAAACCTTGGTTGGAAAGAGGCATTTTCTACATGGAACACATTTTTGACTTCCGAACTAAACATCTCTTAACATTTGAACAAATGCAATATATATATGGTATTGAAAATGGTGAATTTCTTAACTATTTGACATTGAGAAGAGCAATTGACAAAAAATGGAAAAACACTTAGCTGAAGAGCAAATCAACTTAAGGTATTAGATCACTAATAGTAATGTTTATAAAATGGCCTTTGCTTGGTATATTCTGAAAGATAACCGTGTTTCGCACTATTTTGCAATTTTTAAACAACTTTTACCGTGCCGTTTTTTATATATTTTGTATAACTTATGGTATCTCCTCAAGCTCAAGTAGAGACAAATTTCAAAGTGATGGCCACTATCCGAAACGTTTGCAGAGAACTCATTTTACCATTAATTTTAATAAAAGAAACCCCAAACTATTGGTAAACAAATATAAAACACGAAATAAAAATGTCAATATCATTTTTTTTCTATGGTGCCTCAAATAAACGACAGAATTCATACTTCAACATTGAAAAAGTAAGGTCGAATCCTGTGTTTCTGTTTTGAATTTTGCTTACTTCATTTAAAAATAACCTTAGGGCAGACGTAAAACCTACTTAAATTTCTTCCACAATATATAATCTAAGAGTGAAAGCAAAATAGAGAACTTTCACCGCATGTAACTCAATATTTTTAAAGATGTGTAACTCTACCCCTTCTGTTTAAGTAGTAAATTCACTTTCAACACCAAGAAATCACTTATCAAATTCATCTTTTTTACAAGAAATCAATAATAAGTCTTGAAAGAAGTAAAAACTAAATAGAAAAAAAGAAAAATAAGGAGAAAAAAATTTGGTCCCAATAGGGCTTGAACCTACGCCCCCCTAAGAATTGCAGTAAAAGCAGGTTTATTGTAGGAATTGAATACTCTTTAAAAAGGAGGTTCTCTATTAGTGATCTAATACCTTAACACTTGGAACTGGATATTTAATAGATAAAATTAATCAAACTATAAAAATGAATAAAATGTTGTATGAATTACGAATTAAACAAACACACAATGGCAACAAAAATCTAAAGAAATGGAATTCAGAATTATTAGGGGAACAAATTAGATGGAAACATGTTTTTACAATACCAACAAAGTGTACTATCGATTCAAAGTTAAGAGAATATCAGTATAAATATCTAATGAGAATAATACCAAATAACAATTATCTCTACAAATGCAAATTCTAGGTTGTGTGATTTCTGTTCAATGGTCTCAGAAATCCAGAGGCACCTTTATTGGGAATGTCAAATAATACAACAAGTCAAATGGTTTATCGCGGCCAGAAATTTGTACAAACCGGACAGAAGTTGCGAAATTGTCATTTGTGCAGGAAAGAAGCGTTTACCGTAATGTCCAGTACTGGACAGGTATAGTGACCATGCACGGGCACAGCCAATTTTCTCAGAGGGGGGCCGATCCCCTGGCCCCCCCCCCCCCACCCTGGACATTTTGAAATTTAGCACTTCATTTTTTGCATTCTGGGACAGTTTTATGGACTAACCTGTTAAATTTGGAAAAATGATAAAATCAAGCTTTCTTGAAGGTAAAATTCTTAGTTTCTTTTAGATAAATAATATGAATTATGTCGGGGTCGTATGTAGCAGCAGCCGCATATACTTTACATGCAGTCCTAATGTTGCCTTTTTCGAAAAACATTTTCTTTCCTTCTTGTCTTCTTTCCTTTTTTAAAGATTTTCCAGAGGGGGTCCGGAACCCCGGTACCCCCACTCTGGATCCGCGCATGGTGACATATCATGCTTTCTGTTTATGCAGGTAAACTTGTGTTTGGTTAAATTTCAACAGAGCACAATTGTCTGAACAGTGTACAAACTCATTACTGTTTTTTCGGGCAAGGGTGGAAAAAGAGTGGTAAAAAATGAAAGCAGTAACAGTTTTATTACAAAAAATAAACAATGAGACAAACATTTCCAATATCTTTGGACGGTTCAAAAATCCCATGTTAAACATACAATAAAGCCCGAAACGCGTGAAAATGTTCCGAATGTAAATCGGGTGAAATAGACGCTCGTATAGTTAGATTATGCGTCTAGATTGATTAAACTGGGCGAGTCTACTTACTTATTACTTGAGGATGAAAAAAACGTGTTTTTTAAATGTTGCTCTTAAACAAGGGTGGCGGTTGAACTATTAAAAGTACAACAACAGTTAATTCACAACAAATCGTACGGTATGTTTTTATAATCAGTAGAAGCTAGTCGTATTTACGCTTATGAGACCTGTTTCACCCATAAGTAAAGAATTCACAGGTCCATCATGAAATATTTTCCCCAGCGTGCAAATACTTGTCCTATTCAATATGATCGCGATCAACAATTCTGGGTTAATCTACAAAGATTCCTCGGAACTAAAAATATTCAATTAGATATCCTCAGTTATAGAACAGTGTCATTAGGGTTAGAAGAAGAAACGGATACTATAAAAAGAAATATTGTTAACTTCATTTTGATATTAGCCAAATATTTTATAAGTAAATGCAAGTATAACAAAAATATACCCGAAACTGAATCTTTCAAACTTTATCTAACACGGAGTATTGGTATTGAACGCATAATAGCAACTTTGAAAGACAAAATGTATATATTTAACACAAAATGGAATGATTTTAGAACTTGAACTCTTATATTTATATACGCATGTATATGTATATGCAGAAGCGCAGAATTTAATATCGAAAAACATGTTCTTTCCAAACATTCTTGCTCACAAAAGTTTGGGTATTTTTTCCAAATTTTCTATCCCCACATCATCAAACAAAAAACCTTTAAGTATATCACTCAGATGACACACTATATTAATATTGGTTATATTAAGGTATTGTTATGCAGTATGTTTATTTTTTCGTTTTTCTAACATACAGTGTTAATATACAATATCTGTAAGTGTTTAAAATGTATAACATGTGCAATCTGTGTATACTTAATGAATAAAAATGTAAAAACAAAAAAAGATACCTTCTTAATATCATACGTTTTGGCATCATGACACACTGCATAACTCTGTATAATGCGAAACTCTCAGACAGCACAATATAATCGTGCCAAGTCAT
The DNA here is from genome assembly GCF_021730395.1 of Mercenaria mercenaria. Classification (NCBI taxonomy): domain Eukaryota; kingdom Metazoa; phylum Mollusca; class Bivalvia; order Venerida; family Veneridae; genus Mercenaria; species Mercenaria mercenaria. The sequence goes on along the minus strand of NC_069364.1, from coordinate 81,724,683 downwards.
CATGTGTATAGCGAAACAGTCAAGTAATTTTAGGTGGAGACGGAAAATGTCGCACAAAATAACTTGTGGGCATATACGTATATACTATTTTATAAGCAAAGCACAGGCAGATCCAGGAATTTCGGTTAGGGGGACACCAACTTTAAAGAGGAGGTCACCCATTTCGGGGGGGGGGGGGGGAGGGGGTCACCCCGAGTTTCAAAACCGATTTTCTTTGTAAAATGTAAGAACCAAAGGGGGGATTGACCCGCAATGGCCCTCTGCCAGGCTCTGGGTCCGTGCATGTAAAGAATAAAGTTATCCCTTACGGCTAACAGGAAACTTCTTGCATCATGATATCATAGATCTGAAATTGTCTGTTACCTCAGAAGAATTTTCCGTCTTACCAGTACCATTTTATGTATGTTTATAATTAAAACGCAACTCTCGTATTAAGTGTCAGTTTTTATCTGGAAGTGAAAATATAATATTCCACCAAATGATAATCGCGCGTAATTATTTATTTTTCAAGTAAAATGACTGCCCTGCCATGTGCCTCCATCCTGATTTTAGTCTTTGATGCCGAGTATGTGGACAGAGTAGATGAAAAAAGACTGAAGTTTTGACTTTCGTGATATCACATCTTCGGACGTTCAAAACTTCATTTCTTACGACAAAAAGGCCCATCTGGTATAATCGATACCGCCTGGGGACACAAATATGCCGTAGAAGTTAAAGTTTGAACGAAATCTCAATGCTTCTCACTTCATACTTCCAGGTTCAATTCCATGTATATAGTTACAAGTATTAGCCATACAAAACTTCATTATTCTTATACCTATCGATAGTGTTTCGCATCAAATTTAGTCTAATTATACATATGGGTAATCGAATAACTTAATAAGCAGAAATCCTGAAACAAAGCTTTTTATTTCACATAGTTATAAAGAGGAGTCTTAGGCTTACTTGATATTACATGGAAAACTTTAGAAGCAACGTCTGATATAAATAAAATACACGCAAAATCAAATCAAATCAAATCAAATTTATTCACTCAGTGCATAATACATGATACAAACATGAGGTATATATATATATATATATATATATATATATATATATATATATATATATATATAGTAATACGTTTTAAACAGCGGTACAGAGCAAATCTAATTTACAGAGAGCAAACAGAATACGTTTCGTAAAACGTAACCAGCTATCTATTGTTTACAATTCTTCTTTTACAATATTATTAATCATAAATCTGCGGTATGAGGACAGTATATGTATGTCGCATGTGGAAAAGATTCACCATCCCACACCCAGCACCGCACCCAACACGAGTCCGTTGCTCACTTGACAGAAAAATCTGTGAAAAAATGAGCAACGAATTCTACTAGACGCACTACACCCGTAGGACGAGCAACGAACCCGTACCAATGCGACATACACATAACATTAAGTGTATTTATCTTTTACTATTTAATCATCGGTATGCAAATTTTCGGATTAACGTTATTTGAATAATTATGACTAGATGTATTTGTTTTGTCGAATTACAGATTGGTTTGAATCTAGTATTTGGCACGAAATTGTGTATATTTCAGACTGTCAAAAAGTGACATCTCTTGTAACAAGAAATATCTTTAAAAATGATGGTCGGCGAATTGTAATAAGGGAAGAAGTTTATGAATTTTTCATCTAACATTCATCTTTCATCTAACAGTTTTCAAATTGCAAAACTAAACACCGCACTTTAACAATTTAAATGGTTCTCTTTTAATTTTTCGCAAAGGTTTCGTAGGGTTGCAATTTTGTTTCTTTTATCCTTAAACGAATAATTACAGCAGTAGTTTGATGAAGATTCATGAAGCAGTTCATGAGAAGAGGTCATTAAACGTGTTTATATTTTTAGCTAAATTGGTCCCTATCCCTATTTGTAACAAAATAGCAGGAGACCTTACGATATTGTTACACATCGAGTTTGATAAAAAAAATCCATTACATTTTAGTGGTTAATGCGAAGAAAGGCATATCTACTTTTAGCTATAGTGGTCCCTAATAGGGTCCAAGTTCCTATATAAATAAATTTGGAAGAGGACCTTATAATGATGCGCTTGACCAAGTATGACAAAGATCCACCAAGCTGTTCATGAGACGCTGTATAAAGGCATTTCTAGTTTTAGCTCTAGCAGCCCCTAAAAGGGGTCAAATGTTCCAGCTGAACAAAGTTGGCTGCGGGCCTAATAAAGATGCTACAATCAAGTTTGATTAGAATACATGAGAAAAAAATCAATTAAAGGATCTTTTTTATTTATTATTTTTATTTATTTCTAAAATAGGCCAACTGATCCCGCTTTAACAAATGCATATTCGCTATTCATGAATATTTGGACAATGACGTCACACTTATAAAAAAGTGAAGGTCAAGCAAAACATACAATTGTTATTATTTTAATATTTCTGTTTCATAAGCAAAGTTTGACCGTTATAATATCACATACTTTAGATAAACTGTATGCAGCGTACCTTCATTTCAGTGTAATGAGATTCTGTCATTATATATCATATATATAATGAAACAGATTTCAACTGAGTTCAATATTTGCATATCATGCTTAAGAAAAATATTCATATATAATAAATCAGTTCAATAATTTATAACAAATATATCAAAGCAAACAAGTACTCATTTTAATATGCAGTCTGAATAAGTCACAAAAGCAAGAAACCTTTTCATATACAGACGACAATTGTAACAAGGAAAATCTTTTAAAAAGCACTTCTCTACATAAAAGACTCTTATCACACCCTTATTCATGTGATACGCAGACCGTATTCAGCTCTTTCTTTAATTTGATATATTTTGGTATTTGAACAATTTTTTATCATATTTATTAAACTTACTTATCATTTTGAGATATATCAATATTCTTGCTAAATATACTGAGCCAAAGTTAGCTTTAAAACTTTGAACAGCGTCGTTTAGGATAAACGCTTTGCTACATTTCACTCAGCGTAGCACAGTCAACAGAGTGAAAGAAATTGACACTCTCGTCCAATCAGGCAGAGCGTTGCATAAATCTTCCATTTTGATAAATTATCAATAATGCGTTATCAAGTAGTTTGATTTGCCAACTGAAGTCACGTGGCATAGGAAACGAAAACGAATTTAGACGGCGTCGCCGAAAAACACTGACCATCTGTCTTTTGTTCATAAATAATAGCTTTGGGTAGTTCATTCAAATTTATATAATACTTTGGAAAGAAGATTAAAATTTAATTGCAACTCTATTTTAATTTTCTATGAAAGAAATCTTGCTATGATGTGTATATTTAAATTTTATGGTTAATTGTGCGTGATGCATGGATTACATGCTTTTTTGTAGTTTAAGTTAAATTGATACACAAGTTTGGACTTGCCCTTTCTGCGTGCTATTTTGAAAGTGTGTAACTTCAGTTTGGATATGAAGAATGTTGTTAAATTATGTTCGTGATTGGCTTATAAGCGATGTGAGTTTAATGTCGTCTAACTAGAATTCTTATTATGCTGTGGTGCTTTATATATTGAGAGAACTTTGTACTTGCGTTGTCCAACTGTGTATTCTAATAAGTGTGTTTGGATATTATATTTGACTGGTGCGGATATTTGACAATGGGTATGCGGTTGCATATCGGTGACGTTTTACCCGAAATATATGAGAGACGTTGAAGGGGAAGGCGAAGGTTGAAATCTCAAACTCTCTATTATTGGCAATTAGCGTGACGCCTCGTGTCACAGTTTTATCTCGGTTAAAGATTATAGTCAACCTTTTATTAGTATCATAAAATTTAGGATTTCGGGTTTAACGTCTTTTTCAACAATTTTTCAGTCATATAAACGACGGTGTCTACTTGTAGCAGTGAGCACAATGCCCAACTTTATAGTACTGCCTCACTGGAATATCACGCCGTAGACACATGGCATGATACCCCACACAGTCACATTATACTGACACCGGGCTGACCAGTCCTGGCACTATCCTCTTAATGCTGAGCGCCAAGCGAGGAAGCTACTAGTACCATTTTTTACGTCTTTGGTATGACGCGGCCTGGGATTGAACCCACGACCTCCCGCACTCGAAGCGGACGCTCTACCACTAGGCTACCGAGGCTACGGAGGCGGTAGATTGTAAATGAGATGTCTTTTTGTTTAAATGTGTATACTCGCGCTAACAAAAATCGCGGTATTTCGATTTCGCGCTGTCAATGTTGACCGCGAATATAGCGAAAATTAAACCTCCGCGAATATAACCGTTATACAGTATTCTTTTAAATGTTCGTTTTACTACTGGCAAAGTTCCAACTGACTGGGGTAAAGGGATTATGAACCCGATCCCTAAATCCTCTACACCTGAGTCTAGAAATCCGATGGGCTACCGTGGTTAATTTGGCACCTACATGGTATAAATTATATTGTTCAGTCTTAAACCAAAGAGTTTCCCGTTGGTTAGAACGTAATGAAAAACTGGTTGATGAACAAAATGGTTTAGGCGTATTCGTAGTACAATAGATCATATTTCTTCATTAAGGAGGTAGGTTACCTTCATATTTGTGTGTGCGCATGTCCAACCGGAAGCTAACGTGACGATTTACGACGACGTTTACGACAAACTAAATGTGTTTGTATATTCATTCTTCTGAAAACAAACCATGAACTTGTCTTCGATCTGATGCTTTATGGTTTAACAATGCAGAAATAATGAATAAATTGCCGCAGAAACGCTCCAAAACAATGTTGCCTTAAAATGACGTCATTGACGTCATGACGTTACGTGTCAGTTACCGCGCAAAATTAATAGCTTTTATCTTGAAAGTACGTAATTCTGTACATTTTCTTTATTTTAACTATTTTCAAATAACCATTATTTGCTGAAATATTTTTTATGAGTCTTTTGCTCTGAATAATTATCAATAGTTTGTTTCTTTTATGTAGTTACATTGAAATGTTATGCAGAATGTAAGAAAATGGATGATGGCAACCAATGTTATTTGGAATATAGTTGGATGAAAGGTTACTTGTTACGGCCATTTTCAAATAAAAAGTCTAGCAGTTTGATTTGTAATACCTATTTTTCAGGTTCCATTGATAATTTGTTACTTACATACTAAAACTAAGATCTAAAATTGTTCAAATTTCAGTAGAAAATTGTGGTTTCTTGAAATGAATTGATGTTACCATGGAAACGAAGCCCGTGACCTATGTATCTAAATGTAAAATTCAAAAGCGTTGACACTGGTCTATTAAAGAAACACAGATTCGGCTTTTTATTTTCATTTCAACAATATCCATGAGAATAAAAGCAGCACGCTGAAAGATTTTTCCATGAAAAATGGCAGACGAGGGGTACTGCTGTACGTATTCTAAGCTGTGAAATTTGTTTGAATAAATGCAAATAACACGAAAATGTAACCTACGTTAGAAATAATATGTTTTAAAGCTACATCAACTAGAAAGACAATCTTATTCAGTATTTTTTTTAAAGAAATTACGACAAACAGCAAGATATAAGCTATTTTAAACATCTCTGTTGCCATGGTTACTTTAAAATTTAAGAAAAATAGGGTACCATGTAAAGTGCTTGGTGTTTTGCTAATAATATTACCCAAATATTTCATGTTGGTCATTAACAGAATGGCACTGAAGCCGTCGGAAACCCCTATTTTTATACATAGTTGTTTAAAAATGAGAGAAAATGCGTTACCATGGAAACAAGAGCCCCGCGACATATACATTTTAAGCTTATATTAGGAAGATAACGTGCATACCAGTAAAAATATCAATTATGCAGACTTCTACGGATATCAATGAAACTAAAATACACTGAAAAGTGTTAAATATCCGTATTTTCCTTCTTCTTTCAATATGAAATACCTTTGGAGGGTCATGTTCTTCAAACCTGGATAAAAATTGAACTTGAAGGGGCAGAGACAAGCGAAATTTAGATTGTAGCAGTTAAAACTTCATATTACACGAAATACAAAAACATGATGCGGTTCAACTAACTTGAATTTACCCTTGTAACAAGGTATCCTACCTCCTTAACATCAATAACTGAGACAAGATTAAAAAGAAATTTTCAGAAAGTGTACGATTCTGTGCATAGGAATATTCTTTGGAAAAGGTTAGAAAGCTAAAATGTTTACGGCGATCAAATCTGTTTATGATTGTGCTAAATCATGTGTGGAATCAAATGAATATAAGTGCGACTGATTTGATGTAAAAATCGGTCTAAGACAGGGCTGTTTTATTCAACTGTTTTATTAATGATTTAGCATTAGAATTGAAAGAAATAGATCTGGAAATTGATATAGGTGATGGTTCGAAGTTGTCTATACTTATTTATGTTGATGATATTGTTATATTGGCATCCAAAGAAAATGATTTACAGCGTATGCTGGACACATTATCTGGTTGGTGTATAAGAAATCACATGTAGTTAATATAAACAAAAGTAATATTGCGCATTTTAGAAATCCATCTGTTATATGCACACCATTTAATTTTAGGTGTGGTAATAATGCTATCAGTATAGCAAATAAGTATGTCTACCTCGGTTTAGTTTTGGATGAGTTTTTAAATTACAATGTAACAGAAAAATATGATGCGCATTTAGCTGGTAGAGCCCTGGGCCTTAAAAAAATTAATTGCAAAATTCCACAATACTGGCGGAATGCCAGTTTAAATATTCACTAAACTTTTTAACTCTGTAAAATGAAATACATATAAAAGTTGATCGGCTAACAAATAACCTAAAGCAGCAAAATACAATTTAAGTGAGCAAAATTTGCGTTTTGGTTGTTTTAAGACCTAATAAGAAAAGAAAAAATAGCTTGAAGAGATTGAAGAATAAGAGTCACGAGGGATGTAATTAAGGACTATTAATGATACATATGCAAATTACTGTTCAAAACGATTGGTATGTTTTATATAATTTTGAACTTCGATAAGTAGTTCTTCATTTTCTTCTGGTAACAACATATTTATTTCCTAATAACAAACGGTCCAAGTTCAAAGGATGAAAATGTCGTGTTAATCTCAATAGATTTGTGCGTTGTTCGTTAAAAGTTGGACAAGTACGAAATGACGATGGGAGGGGTGCGAATTTCAGTTCGAGGTCAGAATGATACACCAAAAATGCAGTCCTTATGAATGTTTGGAAATAGCTATTTGGTGGGTTTTAACAGGCCTATTTTATTACATATATAGGGGAGTCAGGGCGTAGCCCAACCAATTCTGAGACTACTCAGTGAGAGGATGTGAAAAAGGGAATCCTCTTCCGTTTGAGTGGTCAGTTGAATCTCCACACGGGTAAAGATTCTGGGAATAGAAAGAAAAATTTTGGCTTCTTGTAAAAGCGACCAGTATGACATGTGCACATGACAGGCACGTAGCTCAGCATACTAACATACGCACAGGCATATCGTCATTTTTCGACAAAAGAAATAAATAAAATTTGAAGGCTGAGGTGGTGAGATGCAAAATGAAATGAAGATTCAAACAGACTTTTTGCACACATTTACTGTTGAACTGTGATAGAGGTATACAGTACATCCTGTCTTAGCGGTCTCCTACAGGTATTGATTAAGCAGCCACTTGCCTTATGTCACCAATCAAGAAACTTCCCAAACTGCTTTTCTTTTGTTCCGAATGAAAATTTCTAAGATATTGTTTTAATATAATTATGGGCTACACCACTGGCCCTCGTCCTTGGCTGATACAACAATACTGGCTTATTTCAAACTGAATAGGGAAGATCAAAGTTTAAACCGGTGTCTTCGACGTAGGACATAATTTGCTTGAGACAGACGTTACTGACCGTTCCAAGGCGTAACCCCTATTTTCAACTGGTTTTCTGTCTGTCTTGTATTTTGTGTTGCGTCTGTTGTCTTGTTTGTTGTTATCGTTTCTTTCCTCTTTCTCCTCACTACCCCCTATCGGCCAATCCTTTGCCCTAGCAATTGCGCTCCCTTGTTTTGGCATCCCCTCCCCCTTTACTATGAGTAAGTTTTCGTGCCCACCTTAATTTTGGCTGCCGGAATCCTAAGGCGGTGTCCGTTTGCTCTTTTTTTTCATGCTTATATGTGTGCGTTTATGTGCTTGTGCGTCTGTGTGACTTGGGCGGTGCCCTACAGTGTTGTTATATCTTACTTGTCTGTTTATCTATGTTAGTTAGTTGTGTGGGTGGGTGTGTATGTGTCTCTGGTACATGAATGTCTGCGCTACTGTGGATTACGTTGTAGTGTAACTGTGATTAAGGAATGTAGCATTCTCTTTGTATATTCATCCTCGTTCTACTTTCCCCTTCAACCCCTCCCCCACCCTCTTTCTACCCCTTACCCCTTCCTCTCCTCTATCTATATTCTGCATAAAATTAAAATGTACTTGTTGGATTATTGAAGCAACCCGTCTGTAATATTTTTCCGTTATAGCCTCTTTTTGTTGTGGGCCTACTTTGCAAATGCGTGGCTCTGAGGCTGTGTTTGTGGTGCTCTGTGCGTCCGAGAAATCTACTCTAATCTATTATCTTATGAATATATTTAAAGCTGTAAGACTTAAAGTGTATTCGTTTTATACATATTCTAGTATGATAAATATATAAATGTTTATTTTATGCTTATTGGTGAAATACTGGAAAATAGCAGTGAGATATAAATCGATATCACTCACAGTGCCGAACTTCTTTTTTTCCAGATAAATTATCTCCCTTGAAATATATTCTTTAATTACCTCCCTTTGCTGCCTTTAAAATTACTGGATTATACTTATACTCAAGCCATACACGATTCATGAACTGCTAGACAATCCTATATAGAACAAGTTAGCTATATAATTAAATTTGCAAAAGAAATAATGTTACCTTTGTCAGCTTGGTTGCTAGGCCGCCTTGCCATTCATGTAGCTATGTGTGTTTCCTCTACATTTTTCCATTGGTTCACTATCGTGTGGTAGATTTTACTGGCAACAGCACATTTAGTTGGTTGTTGTCTTAGTAAATTATCACAAGACATCAACTCAACCTTACGTAATATGCCAGCATTTTCGTCGAAGTATTCCCAACTCCGAGCCCAGCCAGTTGTGTTCCAACTTCCATCCAATTTGTTATGCTATGCAGCTCCTAGATCAATATTTCCTAGCTATTTCTATTGAATCCATGATGATATTTAATTCTGCAGCTTGATTTTCCAAGGACTTACGCATAGTCCACAGTTGTTTAGATTTTTCGTGTTGTTTTTTTATTCTGACCTTAAGCATGTGTTTTGGTAAACAAAGCAAGCTTCCGGTTATTCGAATGTGTCACCTTATGTACCAGACACTTTATGTACCAGCACTTTATGTACCACTTTGGACACCTTATGTACCACATATATGATATATAGTGGATGATCATTTTTGTATTGATTTGACGAAAATGTTACATTTTATGTTACTTGAAATGTTTTTTTACTAAATTTAAAAGTTAATTGATAATTTCATAATTAATAAGGTAAAATTTAACTCTTTCTCATAGAAATGTTAACATCATTCTATGGACTTGAGCTGATTAAATCAGAGTTGTTTTCACAGGTAATTATCACATATTCACAGTGCTACACTATGAGATACAATTACTATATAATATATAGGTGGTACACTAAGTGTCAAAGTGGTACATAAAGTGTCTGGTACATAAAGTGACTGGTACATAAGGTGTCGCACACCGGTTATTCAACGAACTGACGGTTTGACCCGAAAAGTTTTAAATATGCTTCTACTTAACTACCGGCATTTGTCAATGTCTCTGTTAGCCGCGGACTGTGTATTTTTACACAAAATATTTAAATGCAGTTTTTGTTTTTAAAAACAAAATGGCGTCGTGTTGATTTAATGAACCTAATCGCCAATATTCGATATTAATGTGCCTAAGTTTCCATGGTAATTTAGCGGATGTATCATATGTAACACGGTAGCTTAAATAAATCTGGATTTCGTCATGAAATACTGGATTTATATGAACATTTATGCACGTAATAAACAGAAAATTCGTTGATTTTCACAAACTAGCATAAAATAAAAAGAAAATGTGTTTGTTTGCAGTGAGATATCGAAATATATCATCACCGATAAGGGAGACAATTCTGATATTTTCACTCAGGCTCCGCCTTCGTGAAAATATTCAATTGTCTCCCTTATCGGTGATGATATATTTCGATATCTCACTGCAAACAAACAAATATCCTCTATTTATTCGTATGAAATACTCGTAATGGTAAGTGTAAGCGTGTGAACAGAAGTTAACATTAGACCGAATGAGTTTTGCTATTGTTTGTTTAAAACTTTTGAGTAATTTAAATCTATAATTCCTATCGATGAATTTGATGGGAAACTTATTCCGCCACTCTTCTTGGAATAAAAGTAGCTACATACATATCCAGTTGATATAAGACGTTGTTTTGTTCCTGCAATCTTTTGAATTTCCTTACATTTACAGTATTAAAGTTTCTGTCTGTTTATATTATTCGATAGCAATTATCAAGAGTTTTTTTCCTCAATTTGTTTTACATTTCATTTCATTTATTGGCAAATCGGCATTACAAATGCCTTTGACCATTTACAAAATCTATTACAAATATGGTGAAGACATATTGACATAAAATATAGAAACAATTATAACATACAAATAAAGCGGAACATATCATCCAAAAAGATAACATAGTAAACAAAACTAAGAAGCGGTTAGAACTTCAAGGGTTTGTTTCCGTAATTCAAAAGCTTCGCTTACATATTTAGCATTTTTAATCACTCTTTTCTTATTAGTAGATGACATAATATTAATGAATTTCTGTACAGACGGTCAGGCTGTATTTATAAAATATTTCTGTCTAATGTTTGAGTACTTGTTACAACAAAGTAGGAAGTGATATTCGGACTCAACAAAATGACTTGAGCACAATTTACAGACACGCTGTTGTCTATCAATACCAGTATAACGTCCAACCTCAATCTCCAGGCTATGCGATGCAGTTCTAAAACTGGTGTATTGCCTTCTCAATAAATTGCTTTGCAATATATCCAAATATTTCTCATAACAGAATTCTACTTTAAATTTTCTATAATATTCCAATTTTGAATCGACGCTTTCCAGTTTTGTATATACTGATCGCGTAACCGTTGTTTAAACATACTATAATAGTTACAATTTGAATCAAAATTCAAAAAGACATCACTAAAGCCTAAATTATCTAACAAAGATTTAATTTTATGAGACCGTGAATTTACATTTCGGCTATTGCATTGTTCAACAAATAGTCTATACACAGGCATATGGTTTTTCATGATTTTTATCCAATATTTTAATGCTCTCTCTTTCATGATAACAGACAATGGAAAACGACCAAGTTCTCCAAAAACAGCCAAGTTTGGGGTTTGATTACGCACACCTAAGACATATTTACAAAATCGTAAATGAATTTTATCTATTTCTTTAAAATCGTATATTCCCCAATTTGACCACGATAATCCGTAAATAGCCAATCGCAAAGCAGTGTTGTACCCGTCTATATTTCATATACAACAGTAACGTCGTATATATAATGGGAGAACCTGGAGCGTTAAACGCGCAGGTTACGTGTCAGTTTGCTATCTAACAATACAGGTTAATCGGGTAAAATGACTTTGCAATATTCTCACTAGTTATTTATGGGTTTAAAAATAAGATTAGCATAAACGTCTTATAAAAACATATGACCTGAGGGTAAAATAAAATAATATTGTTAAAACGGCTCAGGTTACTTGATATCAATAAAAAGAGGTGACATGACAGAAATACGAAACTTAGAATAACTAATACATTGTACGTGTGAAAATTAAAAACAAAGCAACAAAAATAACAGTTTCCATAACCACATGTATTTACATTAGATAGAAAATATAAAAATCCAGCGATCCGCTGAATAACAATGTAGAACCAAAAGGGTATATACTACATATGGAATTTTCACATCACTGAAACGTTCCCACTTAAAAATGACAACAATTGTAATTGTTTCTGGGACATTTTCATTTGGAGATAACACAATCTCTGCCATAGCTTTCTTGTTGGTCTAACACTGGATCTGCACGATCCTTACAAATGCAAACATCTGTAATAAAATAGAACAATTATAGCATATGTGATATATTGTTATTCCTACGGGTGTTATGCATTAGATATATCAAAATTAACAACAAAACATTTAACTCTGATCAGTAAAATGCAGTAATTTAGTAATTTAAGATACCAATTAAAAGTGGTTACTTACCATTAAACAATATACTTAAAATACCAGTTTACCTTTACTTTATGGTTTTGGAAACTGTCTATCGTCTTGAATCAGTTTATGCCTTAGTTTTTCGCAAATATGCCTACACCAAACAAAAAATATTGTCTAGCAGTTTTAATTTAGAATATTTTCACATTTTAAGTGCTCATCACTAACGACTGCAGCTGATTCAAAGTGTATATGAGCGTCAAATTTTAGTAAATCCGGTACATGTATTTGGAGAACACAGAATTTTTGAAAACTAACATGCATACATTCATATAGGCAACTGGTAAGTAAACGCTAACGGTACAAACATAATATTACTCTTACGGAAATAGAAGCTATACGGCACAGTTTTGTGATTACAGCTTTTATGTCACGTGGTCTAAGTCGGATAGACAAACTCGTGACCGTGTCTATTCGATATATACCCTCGCTGCGCTCGGGCATATATCGAATAGACATGGTCACTCGTTGTCTATCCTATACATATCAGACGCATACAATAGAATAGGTGCAACCATTGAATCAAAAAGTGATAATTTCGATCTAACATCTAGATTAATCCTACTAAATAGAGACAGCAAATTGCTATATGCCCTTAAGGCTTGATCAGAGAGAGTCTTTACAGCGTTTTTCATATTACCAGTGTATTACAAATACAATTGGGTGATTGTGGGTAATCAAACATGTCGGATGTGTTTTTGTAAACGTGGCAAATAGAGTGACTGAAAAATTGTTTCAAGTAAAGTTGAGACATTGTACCACGGCTACAGGAATACAGAGTGATGCAACAAGTGTATTCGCCCAGTATACGGGTAAATATGCCCCTTTGTACAACCTTCTAAACGTGCACGCCACTCCACTGGTTCGACGGGTGGGGTAAGGTCAAGCCCACCTTCAGATTATTTGGATTTGAACATGGACTTATTAAAACAATTGCCAACAGAAGAAAAATTAAACGCCTTATTAGAAGGAATGTTAAGACTGAATTTGATACAATGTAGAGTTGACAATATTGAATCTTATTGTATTTTGATAGTGCCGCACACGAGGTCGTTGACCAGAGACTCAAGTTGGTCGAGTATAAACAAACTGATACTGAGGCCCGGCAGAAGGAAATAAATTTATTATTCTCTGGTTGCCCAGAATTTTAGGTGAAAATACTGCCAATATTATTTGCAACAATTTTGAAAAATTTAAAAATCCCAGCAGCTTCGTTCCAGATAACCAGAGCCTATAAACTCGGAAGAGTAATTATACCCAGATAAGGAGACCTTTCTCCGAAACAGCCCCAACATCGCCAAATTCTAGCAACGTTTAGTACTACTGAGCAAGTGCATCTTTTCTTGCACACCGGACTGGCGTTTGTGGTGATTTTACCCATGCCGGCAAAACCCATCTGGCACCCGCCATGCCAGATGACTCTCGTGCTGTTAATGACAACTAAAGTGTGGTTCATGCACTGATAATATATTGTTTATGTAAAAATACGAAAAAGCAGGTACCTTGATAGTTTCTCTCCGTTCCTTATAGTATATTTCTCGATTCAAAATACGTTAGTTTACCATAAGAACATAACGTTACGCTACAAACGATAAAACTTAAGTGGAACTTTGTTATTGTGCGTAACGCAAAACATCATGACGTCACTTCTGCTTACGGACGTTAATTTCCCGCGCTCTGCTACAAGAAAGAGTGATACAAAGAAAATATTTCTACCTGTTATTTGTAAAATACGGTATGCAAGAAAAATTATCTGCCAGAATAAAATGCTAACATGTAGACGATGTGCAAGAAAAAATATCAGTCATGTGTTTAGGAATCGGATGGAAATATCCGTCCCTCGGCCACCTGCGCATGGGCGGTAATTCGGCAAGCCTCATTCTTGCACACCGGACTGGCGTTTCCGGTGATTTTACCCATGCCGGCAAAACCCATCTGGCACCCGCCATGCCAGATGACTCTCGTGCTGTTAATGACAACTGGTGGTTCATGCACTGATAATATATTGTTTAAGTAAAATACGAAAAAGCAGGTACCTTGATAGTTTCTCTCCGTTCCTTATAGTATATTTCTCGATTCAAAATACGTTAGTTTACCGTAAAAACATAACGTTACGCTACAAACGATAAAACTAAAGTGGAACTTTGTTATTGTGCGTAACGCAAAACATCATGACGTCACTTCTGCTTACGGACGTTTATTTCCCGCGCTTTGTGTTCATTCTCTACTATAAGAAAGAGTGCTAAAGAGAAAGTATTTCTACCTTTTGTAAAATACGGTAACAAGAAAAATAATCTGCCAGAATAAAATGCTAACATGTATACGATATACAAGAAAAAATATCAGTCATGTGTTTACGAATCGGATGGAAATATCCGTGCCTCGGCCACCTGCGCATGGGCGGTAATTCGGCAAGCCTCATTACCGCCCAATGCTCAGGTGCCCTCGGGACGGATGTTTCTATCCGATTCTTAAACACATGACAGATATTATTATTACCGCCCAATGCGCAGGTGCCCTCGGGACGGATATTTCTATCCGATTCCTAAACACATGACAGATATTATTACTATTGAACAATGCCACCCTTTTAAAGGGGACCAAAATAGGTATTTCAAGAGACTACCCAAAAGAAATTTCGGAAGCTTGCAAGTCCCTGTGGGCCAAATTCAAGGAGCTGCGTTAACAGCATGGTGCGCGGAATGTACGTATGACTTATCCTGTCGCAATTCTTGAGAAGGGTCGTGTGCACAAAAACCTTTTTCCAGACTGGCATTCTGTACACTTACAATCCAGACATACTGATGTCAAACAAAAAATTATTAACACTATCCAAGAGAAACAAGACACAGCTAAACGTCAAATGTCTAGTACTGTGTTTGAACCTAGTCGCACCTCTAAGACAACCTTTGAGAAGGACCAGACCACGTGACAGCGATCCAAATAATTCTGAAAGTGACTCGAGTTCAGTATCCAGTATGGATACAATATATACATCTCGATACAGGCATAATTCTTAGTACTTGGTCCGAAGGTTATATAATCCCAGTATATAAAGGAAAGGGCTCTGCCACTGCATCTGATAATTATAGACCAATAACAATTTTATGCTGCCTTGGAAAATTATTTACCGCTGTTTTAAACGATAGGATGACAAAATTTGTAGATACAGTTAATACTATACATGAAAACCAAGCGGGTTTCAGAAAGAACCACTCGACAGTAGATCACGTTTTTACCTTAATTTTTTTAATTGAACAAATGAGTATGCAAAATACAAGCTCTTCGTAGCCTTCGTTGATCTTTTTCGCTCTTTTGATAACTTACGAGAGTACAGTTATTTCAAAAATTGATTAACGATGGCACAAACGGTAAATTTCTTAAGGGGACGCATATTGCTACATTCACAGTTCATACAGCAATGCGGAAGGGGTGCATATTCAAGAAATCGATGGTGGGAAAATAAAAAACATATTCCTAAACTGATACAATACTGATGGACACCTGTAATATTCAGTATTTTGTGGATAAGGATGTGGTACTATGAATGTAATAGGAAAACAGAGGTGTTTGTGAAAGTACATTCAACACAAAATATTAAGCTTTTGTATAAGGAAAAAACAGGTTTTTTACAATAACAGTGTTCCAAATAATGTTGAAGGGATGAGATTTTCTTTCTAACACACCAGGTTTGCTTAAACATGTAAAAATTTAACGCCACGTCAGTTCATCTCGGGATGGACGCCATATTTCTCATTGACAAAAAATGTAAACAAAAAAATCAGAGTGGAATTAGCATTGCAAGGACATAACATGACATTCTACACAATGAATACCTTAGAACAGATATCTAAGATGCTACACAGGTCAGGCGGGTTAAATGCATAATGTCGATCACTTGAAATTCATCTTGAAAAGGTGGTTAATTTTAGTTTGTTTACATGGTTTTTAATTTTCCCACGACTTCTCGGCGATTCACTGCAAATGTATTACTGTGCCGGACGAAAGGTAACTCTAATAAACGACGGGAGACTACTTAGGTGTCAGCACGTGTACGATTTTTAAAAAAACATGTCGATGATTATAATTTCTTATCAAATAATGAATCCTATTCAGATATTCGTCTTTAATATTAGAAAATTATTAATTTCTGTGGACATTTGTCAAAAAATATTACTTACAGTGGACTACTTTGCGCATCAAACTGGTTTCCGCTTCAGCTGTGAGGCACTTCCGTTATACTTTTGACAACAATAACAAAACACAAAATGAATCAATAAAGTCTCTTATAAACCGACTGCTACTTAAATCAGTGTAGGTAAAGTTGTTGTTACAACATTATACATGTTCGTTACGTTATGAGATAAAGTTTATCTTGAACTGCATAATCCATTAACTACGTTTACATGATATTGCATTTACAACTTATTTGACCCCATTTTTTTACGTGAATGACAGCATTCTCGTGCAACTCGTGCAAACAGAGTTATGAAAAGTATGGTGGAGAATTCAAGGACAAATTATAAATGACATTAAAGTGAGGATAACTGTATATTCGTCCAGTTTTGATCATTCATTGACATTCCTGCTGTGTATTAAGCAAGTTAAAAGTTAGTAACTTTTGTGAACAAGATTAGAATGTTGCTTTTGCACATATACACATTGATTGGACCTCTCAACCAAATTTCATACCTTATTTTAGGGATTTTTAAGACAGTAGATTTTCAAAAGTTTGTTGAATGTGTTTTGATATTTAAGTGCATTGCAGTTCATGAATACCAAGTTAAAAATTAATAATGGCAACATTTCTAGGCCTTTATTGTAAGCCACTAGACTTCTGTAATGATAAATGTTTAATGTATTAAGGGGAATATACTCTTTTAGTTTTGTAATGTGGCATTCCTTGACCACCGTATCTTTTCTTATGCACTACTTTGTAAACAAACTAAATAATGTGTTTTAGCTCACATATGCCAAATGAAAAGCAAGACAGTGAACTTATTTCACATTCTTTCTTTAAATTAGAATCTGTAGGACATTGATAAATGTTTGGACAAAGTGAAGCACTATTATTTTCGCACCAAAAAGTCTTAATTGTTGACTTTGAATGTACACAAGAAGTCTTATGTAATTCAACAATAACTTTCTTGTTTCAGTTTTTCTCATTTTTATTTTAGTGAGCAATCCTTTGTGTACTTATAACAGTTGAAACAGTATTCATTTCATTTACCAAAACCGTGTACTTTTTTGCTGATAAATTTTATAATACCCCACCCACTTTTTTTCTAATTTCAAAGTATGCGTCCCCTTAAGATATTTCTTAACATGTATGAAAATGTATTAAGTCATGTGTGCAGCTGAAAGGTGAAATCTCTGCCGTATTTGCATGTGAATGTAGCGTGAGACAAGGGGATAATGTTTTCCCTTTTCCTGAATGATTTCTTAGATTATCTGGAATCTAGAGGTAATTGCGGAGTTACTATAGTATATCAAACTGATGACATTTTCAGAATCTGAAGTATCTTCGTACTACTATTCGCAGACGACACAGTCTTTATTTCTAAAAATCTACAAGAATTTCAAGACTGTTTGAATGATTTCTGTACGTATTGCCAAAGTTGGAAATTAAAAATTAATACTGAAAAAATCAAAGTCATAGTACTTGGTTCAAACAGACGCGGAACGCGCCATATGTATTTTCGCTTGCAAATAGCCGATGATTACAAATATTTAGGCGTTAAATTTCGTCCAAGTGGAAAATGTAACGAGGCTTAATCTCATTTAATTACACAAGCATGAAAAGCAGTGCACCTCTTGTATAAACGCATTTACAATTTAAATCTGCCGCTAGATCTTCAGCTTAAACTTTTCGACAATACCATAGTACCTATCCTGCTTTTTTCAAGCGAAGTATGGGGCATTGAAAATACAAATTATATTTAAAAAATCATTTATATTTTTGCGTAAAATAACAATTCTAGGAAAAGCGCTCCAGCTTACATGTTATATGGGGAATTAGGCAGATTTCCGTTAGATATCATAATACGCACACGTATAATAAAATATTGATCAAGTTTAGTCTTAGGTTATCCGTATAAATATTATATACAGAATCATGCTAAACAGCTAACGCTCATTCAAATGGCTCAATCATGTAAAGAGTATTTTTGATACAACTGGTCAAAGTGGAATATTTTTAAACCAAAATATTATGAAATATTATGAATTTAAAAAATGTGTATTTGTTAATAAAGCAAATTCTTATTAGATTTGCATGGTAGGGTGCAAGTATCAAATAAGGGACATTTCTACGGTATTTTTAAAGAGCAGAATCCGCGTGAAGGCTATTTAACATTATTGCCAAAACATTTGTATTTACCTATCAAACCACAAATTCCCAGTGGTCAAACATCCCATTTGTAGACAGAAAGTGCCCTATGTGCCTAAATGATTCAGTTGACGAATTTCACTATCTCCTAGTTTGCAAACATTTTGACGCGAAAAGAAAGCGATTAATCCCAAATTATTTCCATAGGTACCCAAACGTTATTAAATATAAAGAACTTCTTAATAGTAATGATTACGCTACACTGAAGAATCTCAGTATATTCACCGTGTATAATTAAACACTTTAAATGATAATATTTTAAAGGTAGTTCCGTCTCACACAACATGTAAACAGTGCACATGAAACCGTAAAATGGAATTCCTACGGAATCCCGTTAGTGCCATGTGAAATGTCGTTCGTCGCCCCTCAAAGGCGACGCACGACATTGCGATACGACATCGCGACAATGCGATACGACGCGCGACAATGCGACGCGACATCGCGACATATCGTGCCAAAATTGCCAACTCGACGCACGACATTGCGAAGCGACATCGCGACATTTTGACGAATGTCATATCGCATTGTCGCGCGTCACATCGCATTGTCGTGTGTCGTATTGCATTGTCGCGCGTCGTATCGCATTGTCGCGATGTCGTATCGCAATGTCGTGCGTCGCCTTTGAGGGGCGACGGACGACATTTCACATGGCACTAACAGGATTCCGTACATTCAACAGTTACAACCGAGTAATCTTAAGTTCACACTTCCATACTTTCCCAATGATTTCATTGATAAAAATCTAATTATCCCAACTAAGAATACAGCGAAAATCGATAAATGAGATTCGCTGTCCCCAAACCCAAACAAACATCTTAGAGTAGGAAAATGAATATTTGTTTCCTTGTTGCTTATAAATATCATAGAATTCATGATACATGTATATTAATACAGAGTAATTTCCATTTTGTCACCATTTTCTTGTTACCCACACTTGTTCAGTCAGTTATATTTATTATATTGTCTGTAGTTACTGTTATGTAACCTTGACGAAATAAAGAAATATTGTACTATATTGTATTGACTCCTTATTACCAAGTAATGAGATCCAAGCAACTAAAAAGGCAAAAAAGACTTACATTGCGGCATTCATTTCGCTACTTGTTTCGGACCATTTTTCCGTAGTATTGTAGATACGTTTTGCATTTAGCAGTGTTTAGATTATGATGCAAATGTATCTGATAACATATATTGTCATTTTGATACAGTAAACATTTTTTGATCGCTAAACTTGATTCTGTTTTATATCTGATAAATCTTCTGAAGATTACTAAAATTTCTTTACTGACATGTCTGAATCATGAAAGGATCATGAAAGGATATCAAATTATTTTAACCTGTCATCCACTTTTTGTAATAACTTTTGTTGATATAAACCAGTATGGTATCATTTACATTTGACACGGTGAACATTTACAGTGAAATAAAACTGCGCGTCTACAATAGAAACTATTTTATGAATGACAATTGTGAAATATTTACTAAGCTGTAGAACTAGGAGTACCAAAATCTGCATTTGGCAAATTTAAAATCTATATTCAAGTACATTTATTTTGACCGTATCCTAGAGTTTCAGATATGCATATGCAACAGAACTATTTTATCATCACTGAACTAGCTAATAAATTACATTAAAAAGTGGAAACTGAAACGTCGATATCTGATATTTCTTCAAACATGTCCTCGTAAGTAGGAGTCCGAAATAGATGCAATCTAAACTAGAACTGTCACAGGAGTGACTTATATGGGCAAACCCATTACTTCATCTGGGGACCAAACGCCGCTTTTCATGGAATTACACGCCACAACCCGTGTATCATTGAAGGTTCCATGTGCACCACCGTTTGAATACATCTGCGGATGTCTCTAAATTGTTTTTTGTACTTTTAGCATGTGTAAATGTTGAGTTCTGCTCAACCCGGGGCTAGAGGGCATGGACGGTAGCATGCATTTCCACTACCGTTCATGAACAGGCTCAATCAAACCGAGCCTGCAACATTTCCGTTTTTGTCGTGTTGAGCGACCTGTGAAGTTTCCACTTTTTCTACTTTATACCCCCACCATACGGTCTTGTCACAGAAGAAAGGCAACCATAAGAAATTTTAAAAATACTTAGAATAATATAAAACGTAAAAAATACTTAATACTTAAAAAAAAATTACTCGTCTTCGGAGTACTTTATTTTGGGCTTCCGTGGCACATGTAAGTAATATTAGTTTATGTGCCAAGGATGAGGGATGAGGTAAATATAAAAATCTCTAATATTAGAGATACAATAAAAAGAATACAATAAAGTGTCTTACCAACACATGTTACCACAGAAAAATGTCTTTACTTTTTACATAGGACTAATAATAATAAAGTTAGGAAAATACCTAAAATATTGAAAATCTAAAATACAATTACTAAAAACAGACTAATTCTTAGAATTTAAGGGGCAGTAACTCAGTACAAAAGTTTAAAAAAAAAGTTACTTCCTTTTGGCTCTTAACCAATCAGAATGATTTATAGTGAAAATGCATCAAAATTAACTTTAAATTCTATGTAAAAGGAGGCATAATTCATGAAATATTGGTGTCAGAATTATGCACATTATGTCACCTGATGTGGGTGATGAGGTGGAACATCTATTTTAAGTTTGAATTAATTCCATTTAGTAATTTTTATTTTACAGTCTGTATAACAGCTTTACATCAATAACAATAAACGTTTGTATGTTGGATTTATTGATCTTAAGTCATGTTTTGACAGCATATGTAGAAATTCATTATGGCTAAAAATGTATAAATGCGGTATCCAAGGTAGAATGTTACGAATTATAAGGGATATGTATGATAAGGTAAAATCATGTGTTAGATGTTGCACCACATATTCTGATTATTTCCAGTAGGCTTGAGACAAGGGGAGGTAATTTCGCCGATCCTGTTTTCTCTCTTCGTTGAAGATTTAGAGTTGTATTTACAAGATAATTTTAATTCTGGTTTATTGATAGATGATATTGTATTGATTTTGTTGCTTTTTGCTGATGATATGGCGATTTTAGGTAAATCGCCAGAGGATTTACAGAACAGCCTTGATTTACTATATACATATTGCAATTACTGGGGCCTTGAAGTAAACACTTCGAAAACAAAAATCGTTGTCTTTAGGAAAAGAGGTAGAACGTCTGAACGAGAAAGGTGGCTTTATAATGGCAATCCTATTGAAGTTGTAGATAATTTTAACTATCTTGGTACTGTTTTTAACTATACTGGTAATTTTGCATCAAATATAGAGCATTTGATTGGCAAGACTTTAAAGGCTCTTAATTTACTAACATATAATTGTAAAGATTTCGATCTTAAGCCTAAGTTATTATGTCAGTTGTTTGACTCATTTATAGGATCTATTTTATCATACTCTTCAGAGATATGGGGTTATACGAAATCTAAGGAAATTGAACGTATTCACATGAAATTTTGCAAACGAATTTTAAATGTTAGAACCAGTACATGTAATGCAAGTATATATGGCGAGTTGGGACGATATCCCCTATATATAAACAGATATGTTAGAATAATCAAATATTGGTGTAAATTAATAAATACAGACATATAATACTGCAATCTATTTATGAGCTAAATGTGTCTGATTGTCAAAAAGGCCTGAATAATTGGGTGACGAATGTTAAGAATATGTTAGATATGTATGGTCTAACAGAATATTTTACTAACTGGAACAGAATAGACTCTAAACTATTTTCAGAAATGTTTAAAGGGGAATCGCCGGTAGCTGCTACACACACAATTTGTAGGTGTGGTTTATCTGTAGCAGACGATAAGATTCCAACAGGTATCTGATAATGTTTGCTTCCAGTAACAACTAATGGTCACCTGCATAGAGAACACCAAGTACTAGTATTTCATGTATTTCATAAATAATTGTGTATATACATTTTTATTTAAAATGTAAACTTTATATTAGTCATATTAATCAACAATTGATAACAAATGCAAAGAACAATGTTGTTATTCATAAACTTAAATCAGAACACATTATTGTAACATCTGTATACATTGCAATATTACTTTTTAAATCAGTAAAATCTTGAATAAATTTATAAATTTAGAGGACTTGATTATAATAAATAATAATAAATCATATTCATAAACTGATATGCTACCGGTACTTGTATATTCATAATTATATATATATATATATATATATTATATATATATATATATATATATATATATATATATATATATATATATATATATATATATATATATATATATATATAATATATATATATTATAATGCTTCTAATCTATCTGTAGTTATGCAAGTCAAATAAAAAATGACCATTGTATGGTATATGGACAATTGGACATCTGTAGTGCAATGTGTTAATTGGTATCTTGAGTTAATAAGTACTTTCTTACATCATCACACATGGTAATCAATGGTGAATATAAACACTTTATTACCATACTAAACCTTATATATACCCTTTTAAACTTGTTATAAACAGTGAAAAAATGAGTTTGATGTTGAAATAATATATTATGTACTTTAAATATAAATTTTATTAATGTTATTTCTTAGTTTACCAAGGCTATCAGCCTTTACCAGCCCTTAAATATTCTGTTTATTGTAAATTTTCCAAATTCTTTATTTACCTGGCATAATTGGTAAAGAGGCATCTTTTAGAAATCATTTTTACAGATTTTAATTGTGTTCTTAATGAATATTAATTTACTTATTGGAAATTTTCACAAATGCAAATTACATTTATTAGACTAAATACATGTGCAGTCTTCACAAAATGCAATCTACATGTGGATATATAGATAATTGATGAGAATGCTTCATGCTGGGTCATAAAATAAATCCCTAATCTTGATGAAACAGATAACTGTAATGGTCAGTGGATCATAAACTAATTTGGGTCAAGTTCCATAGACACTAGAAACAGTTTTTGAGGGGTTGCAGGATTATCTGTTATGTTGACTTTATTATTTCAAAAATTAAAGAGTAAACTATTCTGCCCCATTAAAGTACATAGCATTACTATAATTTAATTATACAGTTCTGAGCATCTAGCATTATTTTAGTACAAAATATATCATATATAAGCAAACAGAAACTGTATACAGAAATAATGGAATCATCCGTTCCAGATATGTTGACATTGTGAAATTTCCCGGCAAAATGTTTGTGTGAGATTTTAGACAAAATGGCTGAAAAACGAGAAATTACTTTGAAAGTTTCAAGGGAACAGTTTGATACATTGGTTCATTTTTTTGAATTTAATGACTGGGATTTTGAGAATTCATTAGTAAAATCAGAGTGGACACAGGATGATAAGGAAAATGATTTTAATGATTCTAGTAATAGTGAAAACTTGCTTGTTGTTGAAAATGTGGAAATGCCATGTCCAGTAACTGAGGGAGCAACAGGCGGTGGGGACAATGATGATGATGACAGTGATGATAATATGGATGGCAGACAGGCTAACCTTGTGGATACTGACATGGACAAGCGTGTCAACATTGTTTCCTGAATCCATGCGTTACTCTACAATGACAGTCCTGGCTTGGTAATGGTGCAAACCCACATGAAAGAAATAGTGGGTTACGAAAGAAAAGGTACCAAAAATACTGGAATATGCTATCCAATGCAGGGGCTTGGTACTTCCCTCAGTATATTCAGAAAAAGCAAAGGGCATTAAACAGGACAAGAACAGAGACCGATGTGTGGAGTCACATTAAGGGAGATTATGCCAGCATGTGTAATTAATCAAGTACGGGGCTTGTACCCAAACCTTCCAGGTCAGTCATACATGGGCCATAAATGGAACTAGATACCCAAAAATCATCTATATTTTAAAAATAAAATGACAAAAGAAACTAAAATTCTGTATTATGTAATAATGTATGTATACTAAAAAGTTACAATCATTTCAAAACAGTGACTTATATGTATCATAAAAAGAAATATTCACCTAAGAATTATTACAAACGGATAACATGTCATTTGGAATTATAACTATGATGGACCTAGGACTCAGGTTAGTGGAATTATTAACTCAATTATCATAATATCTAAATCAAAGAAGCATAATAAAAAAGCATGCAAATGTGCATGCATTCAAAACTAACCATAATCTAAAGTAAACACATTTTTTTATAATGTCAACTATATATCTTGTACATGAAACTCTGCTAGGAACAAAATATCCATACACACAAGTGGGTTATATACATCTTGTGGTTGTTTACATCACATGACTTGGGTCAAAGGTCGTTTCAGATTCAAATTTTCAATAAAATACCTTGATATTTCAATTTTGTAACTGCTGTATCTAATTTATTCAATGGGTTATTTGTGGAAGGAATGCATTTTTGTGAACAGAAAACATGTCCCCACAACTGCATATTTTTTGAAAAAATAAATACAACTTATTTCTGGTAAATTCCTGAAAAACCTTTCTCTGATGAAAATTGTTGCAAAAAACAGCCACCATTTGAAATTTGGCTCCTCCCACTTCTTTTTATAGCAAAGGTTGGGGTTTAAACGTAGAGGTATAGATAATTATAAACAGGTGTGGTACGGTTCTGTAGAAAATAGTTTAGTCTTAGATTTGTATAAACATTGTAAAAAGACGATAGCATATGAATATTATAACGATGTAATGCCTAAAAGTCTTAGATTCAATATTACAAGAATCAGAGTATCCGCACACGATCTTAGAATCCAAACCGGTAGATATGGCCAAAACAGAATACCACGCAACGAAAGATACTGTGTATGTTGTAGAACATCAGATATTGAAGATGAATATCATTTCATCTTAATATGCCAGTGTTATAATGATATAAGAAAGAAATATTTTAAGAAATATTACTACAATAGACCATCAATGATGAAATTTATTGAATTGATTACTACAAATAAAAGGAATGTTTTAAACAATTTAGCTAAATATATTAAAGAATCCATTGAAATAAGAAATACTATGATTAATGCTAATGGTTAATAGCAGCATTCCCAAATCATTTAACAGGTGTCGCTACGGGCGATCGAATAGGTCCTATCATGCGGTGTACTCTCGGCTTTTATCATAGTGTTAAAAACGTGATTAAATTATTGAAAAAGATAGAATCATGTAATTTATCAATATCATCTATTTAGATAGCTGTTTCTTCTGTTTTTAACATGAAATTTATAGCCTCACTTCAAAATGCTGGCCATTAATATATAACTGAAATAGTGTCGAAGCATTTATTTTTAAGCGAGTCACATTTCTATTTAATTTGTGAGCAAAGCGGGGTTAGCTAATTTAGCTAGTTGAAAATATTGCTAAATTTACCCCTGTATGGATGCTTTGTTTCACATAGACAATGATTAAGTTTGCATAAAATTTCCTATCCACTGGCTGCATACTGATTGTTATCATAAAAATGTGCATGCCATGTGTCCTGTTAACTCTATGGGGTTAAAGAATATGTCCTTGAATCAGACTTAACACTTCCTGCTCCCACGTGGATGTTACATATTGGACAGTCTGATGTTAATGTAATGTGTATAATAAGTTTTCTTAATACTTTTAACACTGATTTGACATAATGTCTAATAGGTCTCACATTTTTTTTTATTTCCAAAGCTCTACAAATTTGTGGTCTGTATATTAAAAATCCTCCGGGTGTTTTTATAATATGTAAAGATTCATATTTTGACATTCTTGTAATATTTCTACTTTGTTTTCTATAGTTATGAAACAAACGTGTCTGTTTTTTTGTTGATTAAAAACATTTCAACTAATTGTTGGGGTGTTATCTCAAGAGGCGATGCTTTAGCCCTGACAAAAATCTGAGATTGAACCAATGACCATTTTATTGGAAGTTTGTATTTCACTTTATGTGGGCAAGTTGCTGTGAATTTGAACTGACTGAAAATTAAAGAGGCAGCACCATAAAATTAAAATTAACACGAGATATGTTAATTTTCAACAGAGATCATTTGTGCCTCATGGATGATATTTTCATAAAATATATGAGAAAACAGCTGTAATAATTAACAGGGCTGGTGGAAAATTGAAGGGACATCTTATCACAAGGGCATATATTTTAACGTTTTACAGTAATTATTATTATAATTTCTATATTATTCAAGACCTCATTGCATTAAGCTGTGTATGCAGATCTTTCCGATTAAATTGTAACTTTAGGAATATATACTGTCTATACTGATCCTTATTTAAAGAATATATTCTGAATACTTGCAAAATGATAAAAGGATTTTCCAAGGAGGGCATTTAATATTGAAAAAAATACTTAAAAGCTAAATAAAGCATTTATTGCCACAATTAACAAATATGACAATAATACAGTCCATAAATAAACTGACACACAGAAAAATGCACTTTAAAACAGTCCTTACAGCTGGAACAACTGATACGTAGTAGACCTTCCTGCTTACAGCTACCAAGTCTGTTATTTTTCAAAGCATGGAATATCAATAGATATGAATAAAGCTCTTCACTCAAATTTTGCTCAAGTGATTAACAGCTGCACTTTGATGACATTGTCGGATACTTTCCAAATCTACTAATATTTTGAAGTGACAGCGACTGTATAACGATGTAAATAATGTATACAAACTTTTCTAGGACCTATTCGCATGTAGCGCCACCTATACGCGCACCTGTTTTATCAGGGGAATTAACTGACCGATATCGCCCATTGTAGCTTTGTGCCTAATATAATATGAAGTTCCAATTATATCACAGATGTTACGGTAAAGCCTTTGCCGATTCGTCAACCATGGGGAACCTACACTTACGGTGGACACCGCCGTTGGGTAGGGGGCACTCATGTGATGCTAACTGGGCACCACAGGGTGTGCTGCCATGAGGATGGTCTAAATGTGACCCTCTCCTTGCGGTTTGACACCTCGGCATATGGCGGTGCCTACGGTTCGTTACATACACTTTTCTCAATTCATTTGTCAATTTTGCATTTTGACCAATATTGTTATTCATGATTGATATAACCTTTGGGCAATATACTTTGCTTTGTACTCTCAAATGTATACGGTTAACCTGTCATATATATTTGGGTACAGGCTACAATTGATTAGAATCAATGTTAAGATACCTTTTATGATGTCGGTTGTATTATTCATCCTCAACACCACTCGCTACAGTTTTTCCGGACGGGTCGATATTTACCCCAACACCGTGCCAATTTGGTTCCGATGTAGCTCACTGCAGACTTGGTGCGGCGTTCTGCGCATGCCCGGAAGTGATTATCTAATGTCGCGTTTGGCAAATTATTGTATGTTTGCATGCATTTAATGTACAAAATGTATAATATACTGATTAAAGGTTAGGGCAAGTATCACCATGGTTACAAAATATATACATTTAAAATACTTTTAGTTCAAACTGCTTCAATCCGACATATACTGGAGTCTGTTATTTATACCAGCGCTCAAACTCTGCATTGAGTCGAAGCTGTTTCTAATCCCGTACCGTACCAGTACCGTACATTCGTAAACTACAGGTTTTGTTAAAAAAAACGGGGCGGAAACTTTCATCGTTCTATGCCATCAAAATGCTCCAGAAACACCCTAAAATCCGCTTATTAAGAAATCTGCCGTTTGATAATTTTATATATATATTTCCAAGTCATTTGCTCAAACACTGAAAGAGTATTTCGTACCAACCTGCGTTGTATAAATGCCCGCCACACCCCACCTCGTTGTAATTTGATTTAAGCGAAATTTAATATGGTGACCTATCAATTTTCTTTCTGTTTTAGATTAGGTAGACATAACCAAAGGTATGTGCAGAGTTTGATTAAATTCTATTATGTGAAACTCGATAAAATAGCAGAAGTACCAACTTAAAACTGACAAAAATATGCAAAAATAGCCCTTGGGTCTGCTGAACAAGTATTCCTTTCTTTACAAAATCATGTTCTTTTGAATTCTCTGAGCATGTTTCAAATAGATATATTGTTTTCCGTTATAAAAATGCTTAGATAATCAAATTTATGGTGATTATTGTACTTTACTGAAAGATATTTTAGGATTACAGAAAATTTGAAAAATGTTTAAAATAGCACCATATCTAGGGGCAAATTAAATTGAAACAAAGCTGGTGACCTAGTATTTTTATTTCATTTTTCAATGCATCTTAACATGATATTTTAATACAAAATATTTCATCAAAATCTATTACTGAGAACAAAAATACGAAACTGTAGCGAGCGTCAAGTCAAAATAAAATGTATGTTCTGTTCTGTTCTGTTCCATTTAGTAATTACTGAGATATAGTGAAAATGCATCAAGATTAACCTTAAATTCTAAACAAAAACGGGGCATTATTCATGAAAAGTCGGAGTCAGAGTTATGCACCTTGTGTCACATGATGTGGGTGATAAGGTGGAACATTTATTTTAAGTTTGAATCAAATCCATTTAGAAATAACTGAGATATAGTGAAAATACATTAAAATTAACATTAATTTCTAAGTGAAAGGGGACATAATTCATGAATAGTTGGTGTCAGAGTTATGCACCTTGTGTCACATGATGTGGGTGACAAGGTGGAACATCTATTTTAAGTTTGAATCAAATCCATTTAGAAATAACTGAGATATAGTGAAAATGCATCAAAATTAACCTTAGATTCTAAGTAAAAGGGGCGTAATTCATGAAAAGTTGGTGTCAGAGTTATGCACATTGTGTCACATGATGTGGGTGATAAGGTGAAACATCTATTTTAAGTTTGACTCAAATCCATTTAGTAATAACTGAGATAATAGATTTTGCGACGTGACGCGACGGGAAGCGACGGGACGGGACGCGACAAAGCCTCCTATATAGCCACCCCCCCCCCCCCCCCCCCCCCCCCCCATCCCCTCAACATGTTTGGCGGGGGTATAATAATTTGCGCAATGATTTGTAACAGGTTTTCAATGAGAGAAGGAGGCGGAGATATGTGGTATTTAAGATCAAACAAATAAGCCAAGCTACGGTCCTGTGTTTTCTTCTGAATTAATACAGTTTACTAATATATGCGCAAACATTGGCACTAGCCTCATACTCTCGCCTGACCTGTTTCATTGCGTCTTTCGATCTTTTACCCTTTTTATTTTTAGGCTTTCAATGCAAATGTTATTCAGTAATCAGCAGAGTAACTGAGTCTGTCACGCTATGCGCCTGGGAGTGAACTCCGCATTACTGGCTGGTATTTTCGGATGCTGCTGAGAAATATTGAAAACACTAATCTGAAATACGCCCACCAACCGAAGTACGATACTGATATATCTCACATACACCACACAGTTGTGACGTCGTAGATATATGCTATAGTTTGGTCCATAATTTTATAACAAATCTATTCGAAACATACTTTCTAAACCGAGATCAGATTCTCCAAGAACGGCTGGTAATTCATTCAGCTAAGGCAAAACCAAACCCGGAGATCAAACATAATGGTCAGGCAAAAGATCAACCGAGGCACTGAGACAGAAAAATCGACCAAGGCAGATGAGGCAGACAAATTGGCCTCGGTAAGTGCCTCGGTTGCCTCAATAGTCGCTATGGCCATGATGACCTTTAAGTAAGGGACTTGGATCTTCTTTGCAGCCTGTTGGCTGAATTGTCTTAAGATTTTGTATCAGTATAATTGAGTATCAATATGACAGAGTACATTGTATCAATCCAACTAAATGAATTGTATAAAGTCTTAAACTTTTAGACATCCAAATATCACCCTGGCCATTGACAAGGCAGCTTATCATCCAGCAATTAAAATATATATTTTTTGTGCCGGAATCATTTAATGATTTATACATAAACCAATAATTAAAGGTCTGAATCTTGCACCTGCTACAATGTCTGTAATGGTTAATGTTTGGAACCAAACCTGATGGGCTGGCAGAAAGATACCTCCTTTATATATACATAGAAACTGATTTCAAAACATTGTTTACAGGCTTTGTGAAATATCTGAATATGATCAGTATCTGAAATACAGTAAACGTTTATTCGAAAACAGCTATTATCAGTGATGAGTATTGTTAAAAATAACAGGCACAGTGATGTTTAAAAAAGGTCGGAAAATATAGTTATTTCAGTTTCGTACAAGTACGAAAGTTGCTGCAAGATGCAGCAAAAGGAAACTCCGCGCCAAACAAAACAGTGTAAGTAGTACTGATAGAACAGGAGATGATATAACGATACTGGTGTCTTTGTTGTAGACCCTAGGCAAACTGATGGGGTTTCATGAATGTTGGAGAAAACATATTAAGTTTGTAGTGTGAGCAGGATTTTTATTGTTGTATTAAGTGACCTTATTATTGACTGATCACTTTAAAATGCAGTCACCTTGGTTCGAAGGCCAGTTTTTGCCTTACTGTTAGGTGACATTTGTACAAAAGTTTGACTATAATTATGCATATCAAACATTAAACACATAAATACTTAACTTAAAAGATCAAAGTATAAATCTGTAAAAAGATCCTTTGGAAGCAAAGAATGCAACCAAGAAGAATAATAGCAGACTCTGTTTGATTGAGTCTGTTCATAAGAGGTAATGAAATGTGCAACACCTCTCACGCCCCTCTGCTGAATGTACTCCATGATCCCAAAGGACCAGACAATATAACAACACTGAATCCAAGTACGGGAAGACTTTTTTCAGCCTCCACACGGCATTTAAAGGTTGCTGTTGTGATAGTTAATAAAATCTGTAAAAATACCAATCTGACTAAAGTACATCTCCTATTACGCTACGCTTAGGATCTGAAGACGTGCTATTGATAGCCTCGTTCTGACGACCCTTCCAATAGCCAATCAGAGGCTTACTTACAACATTTTGTAAATCTATATTTAGCCTGGGTTTTTCATACTTACAATTCTTATGACGACCTTATCGCGACTATGCCCTCGTGTTCTGAGAGAAATCATATGCCATGGTACAGACTTGGTCACGTAAAGTGTCAGATAGCCGGTTAGCTCAGTCGGTAGGGCACCCGCCCTGTAAGCGAGGGGTCCCGAGTTCGAACCCCGGACTGACTGCACATTTTTCTTACTCTTTGAAATTTGACGATATTTTGATGGTTCAGCCAAATGCTTGTTGAAACAAGTCGTCTGATTTGTTCAAATAAAAGTAGACTTGCGAAAATAAATATAGCAATATTGGAAATCCAAATTATGCAAAAGACGAATGTGAATGGGTCATTCTCAGATCTTCATATAGAAGATTAAGTACTTTAGTCAGATTGGTAAAAAGATCCTTTGGAAGCAAAGAATGCAACCAAGAAGAATAATAGCAGACTCGGTTTGATTGAGTCTAAACTAAACTAAAACTAAACCGAACTGTTTAATACGTTTGCTGTTAATTACCGAAAGAGGAATGGGCCGAGACATGCCTATATTATCATGACAGAGCCTTGAACCTTTAAGGAATTGCAGTGTGAGTTATAAACTTAAGGTGAATTCTATCGCCAAAATATCGACATTTTAGTGCTTGACTTTACAACCATTTTGCGATTATTCACTGAAGAGTTACACATTTTGATGAAT
Organism: Mercenaria mercenaria; assembly: GCF_021730395.1. Classification (NCBI taxonomy): domain Eukaryota; kingdom Metazoa; phylum Mollusca; class Bivalvia; order Venerida; family Veneridae; genus Mercenaria; species Mercenaria mercenaria. Next base: position 81,692,403 of record NC_069364.1, on the reverse strand, counting down.
GAAATGCCTATTGGAAATGATTAAGCTCTCTTTTGAAGTATATATCTTAAAACATAAATGCCAACTTTTACCTGAAAATCCGGACAGAAGACAGAAAAAATATTTTAAGGAGGTCTTGATTTTTTCAAAATCGACAGCTACTACCACCGGGATCCGTCCCAATGCTATGATAGAGGGGGAAATATTTTATGATACAGTAGAAGGAAATTTATTTAATGTTTTTTAAGATAAAATTCAAATACTTAAATGAAGAAATCCCCCATAAAAGCATAAACTGAGGCAAAGAGGATAACATGGTCATTTTCAATATTGTCTGCTACGTTCTTATACCCCATGCTATCGCGCCATATATTGGTAATATCCGACTCATAACCACTGAACTACACGAGGATCACTCTAACAAGAAAATGGGTACCTATCCCACCTTAAAATGTACCATAAAGTCGTAAATTATAATTTTCTATATGCTGATACAGCCATGTTTACATAAAGGACACGATCGCTATATTGACTATAATTATGCATATCAAACATTAAACACATTAATACTTAACTTAAACTAGAATGTGTCTGTAGGACACAGGGTGTGCCCCCCACTGGTACATTTGTCACAAATAAGGGGAAACCATTCAAATGTTTGCAGTCTTAATGGGGTATAGCCTCAAAAAAATATTATGAAATGGATTCATTATTCTTTATACCATATACTTTTTGAGCTATGAGCATCACAAACAAAAATCCACTATTTTGGCTATTTCAAGGGCTATAACTCTGTGATAAATGCTAAAATTCTCAAGAAGAATGCCATGTGTGCAAGGTCACATTATGATAAAGACTCGAGCAAGGTTTCATGAATTTACATTAAATACTTTTTGAGTGAGGCACATAATTAGGTGAAAATGAGCATTTCCTGACTATTTCAGGGGCCATAACTCTGGAAATAGGGTGCGGACCCAGATGAAAAATAGGAGGTGCGCAAGTTCATATCATGATAAAGATTCATGCAAGGTTTCATCAATTTATATCAAATACTTTTTGAGCTAGGCGTGTCTAAAAGGTGAAAATGTGCATTTTTGACTATTTCAGGGGCCATAACTCTAAAAATAGGGGGCGGAGCCAGACAAAAAATAGGAGGTGCGCAAGTTCATACCATGATAAAGACTCATGCAAGGTTTCATGAATCTATATCAAATACTTTTGAGCTAGGCGTGTCAAAAGGTGATAATGTGCTTTTTTGACTATTTCAGGGGCTATAACTCTAGAAATAGGGGCAGACCCAGATGAAAAATAGGAGGTGCGCAAGTTCATATCATGATTAAGACTCATGCAAGGTTTCATGAATCTATATCAAATACTTTTTGAGCTAGGCGTGTCACAAGGTGAAAATGTGCATTTTTGACTATTTCAGGGGCCATAACTCTAAAATTAGGGTGCGGAGCCAGACGAAAAGTAGAAGGTGCGCAAGTTAATATCATGATAAAGCCTCATGCAAGGTTTCATTAATTTATATCAAATACTTTTTGAGCTAGGCGTGTCACGATCTTCGGACGGACGCACGGACAAGAGCAAATCTATATGCCCCCACCACTCATGGCGGGGGGGGGGGGGGGGGGGCACAAAAATCAAAGTATAAATCTGTAATAATAACGGAGTATCCGTCAAACGAAAATTTTTGTTTCAGTGTCATTTATGTCTCACTTAAATCTGCTTATCAGTTTGCCTAATAATGAAAGCAAATCACATGCATTTTTTTCGACTTTTTAACGTTAAAGAGTGCTCGGAAAATTTTTAAAGTATGTCAATGTCAAAAAGTATACGATAATGACCCTCAAATCTTAACTGTATGCATTTGAATCTTGACATCCTGATTTTGAAAAAATAATGAACAAATGAATATTATTATTGATTGTTATTATTATTATTATTATACTACATTTATATAGTACTCTTTACATGCACATGTACACGTTCAAAAGTGCTTTACATAATAAATTGCAAACAATACAAACAAATACGCATACAAATCAAAGCCTTGAGATGTCTGGTGGTTGCGGGTTTTGCTAGAGTTATTTCCATTTTAAATGCCAATCTATAAATATACATGTATAAGAAACAAATACTAATGTGCCTCATATCTAAGATAAACTCTATCTGGCCTTACATGAACAGCTGAAAGTCAGTGATGTAACCATGGGCCGGAATACCTACTCATTGACAGATCTTATATAATCTAAATGGCCAGTGTGAATGGATAGAGGATGAATAAGAACTATTTGATCATTGATAATTCATCCGCATTGTTCATGAATGGGACTACTTTGTGTAGCACATGAACAAATTCCTTTGGATGTGATTTGGAATCAAATAAAGATGCTACATGATTGTCAGAAATACACTTAACTTTGGTAGCGTGATAAACCCGCAACCAAAAATGCATTCAACATTAACAAAAATCAAGAATGTTGTATACAAAGAAGTGGATTTTAGAAGGCGTTTGAAAGCAGCTAGCGTGTGAGCTTCCCTGATCTTAACAGGAATGGAGTTCTAAAGCTTTGGAGCAGTAAACGAAAAACTGCGATTACCATACATCATGGTTTTAGTTTTTGGCATAACTAAATTGGTATAATTTATTTTGAAGTTACTTTCATAGCCTATTCTTTACTTTGATAATGGAATGCATACCCGAGTATTCTCTGTTTTACTCCCTTTTTTATAAGTCAGATATTATTTAATATTTGATAAAGACTGGAAATATTTGTTCCTTATCATCGCTTATATAGATTTGAAAATATCTAACGAACTTCAGTTCAAAAAATGTTGTTTTAATAAGGCTTGAAGATCGAAGGAGAATGTCATATGAGAGTCAATGTCATTTGAATATAAATCAGTGTGTAAATCTTGCCACAAGGATTGTTAAGTGCGAGAATGACCTAAATCTGGTCATTTATATGGTCTTCAGGCAATCTGGTTCGTATGGACGGATGAAGGTCAAAGTCATCTTGATAGTTTACTTTCGATCTTGAGTTATAGCAAGTTACGATCATTATGACCAACAATTTTGTTTATTAAGGTTTTAAGTTGAAGTTGAAGGGCATATGAAGATCAAAATTATTTCTTTCTATGTCAGTTTGTAGGTCTTGTCACAAGCATTGTTGAGTGTGAGTTGGAATGCAGGCGGTTCGTAATTGTGGGCTGTAGGCAATCTGGTTCATGTCAGAACATAACAAATACTCACACATCGTGCTTGGTATCATTGCTATGATTATAGTTGAATTGCTGTTAATAATAGGATTTGGGTCCTTTATGGACGGGTTAATTACAGTCAAAGATGGATCCCAGCATCACACATCATGTTATATACAAAAGAAAAAAGGGAACCAACTATTTGTTAGAGCAATTACTCGTTGTAAAATAGTATGTTCAAATTTGAACCAATCAAAAACAAGTTCTATAAATAGCACCAATCAAAGCGCACTTCTGCTAGGGTATAACTAGGTAAATAGATGCGGACGCAGTGGTCCAGTTGTAACAATGTTTGTCTACGAAACCAGGGGTCGTGAGTTCGAACCCCAGCTCCTCCAACCTAAATTACTAACATTGGGATAAGAGTCCCATGTATGGGTGCTTAACACTTGGCACGTTAAAGAACCAGAGAAGCTTCTGAAATTGAAGCGTCTTCTGTATCATGCACTATCCTCCTACTAATATTACTAATAGTCATCTGGAGGAGTCGCCCTTATGGGTAACCGGTTGCGACTCTAAATATATTTACGTACGTAAACGTATCCAGCGATTGATACAGACACACCGAGGATTCAACTAATAATTTATCCTAGTACCTTGATGAGAAAATTATTGCAGGCGGACAAATTATTTAAAAGAAGATAAACTGTTGCAGAATTGTCACAACGGCCAGCGCATAGGAGTTTTACCTTAACGTTAGTTGAATGCTATAGACGATAGCAAATATAGGCTGAGCTTCGGAAAGCTGAGGCAGAGACACAGAGTTTGGTTATCTACTGAGACAAATGGAGAGTTCCAGCTTATAGGCTAGGTTCAGCGTGATCGGTGAATTACAGCCAAAACATCGGGGTCATATCTGTATGATAGTTGAACGCTATATGTGATAGCATATAGGCGCTGAGTCAGAGCAAACATATTGAGTTGCAGCTTCAATTAAGAGGACACAAGCTGAACATCTATGCGATAGGACTCGTATGTTGTTGGTTCAAAGACATTGTCTGTTGGTAACAACAAAGGACCAGTCAAGTATAGCATCTCCAGCCTATAGGAGTTTTAATTGATTATCATTAGTTGAAGGTTGATAGTTTGAAACATAGTGATTTACCTGATCCCTGCTCATCAATGAAATCATTTACGAATCATTGGTACATAAATCATTCAGGCAAGGTAGCCAGAGAAAAAAATATATATATATGAGATATATTGTCTCACCAGCTCTACGTTTTATCAAAGGACATTCTACAACGTTTGTAGATGTGTTTCACCTACGAAGACTAACATGGGCTATACCATAGAGTTACAGATAAATACCATAAAGTTAAGTCTTTAAAAATCTACAAGACGATCCTTTGGAAGCATAGAACGCAACCGAGCAATAAAAGTAGACTCAGACCATGACAGGTAACGAATTTTGCAACAAACTCCGCCTCTCTTCTTTCCAACACCCCATCCCCCTCTCCCTCTCCCACCCAACCCTAGCACTAAGTCTGCTTGAAAAGAGAATATCTGTTTTTATGGGCACGAGATATAATGCTGCTACCATTCATAAACAAAGTTGCAGCAATCAATTTATATGTATATGTATTACAGTTTTATTGATAAGTTTCTAATTCCTTCATCATAATTTTATGTTTGCAATAGAATTATATTTATTTATCTA